>NC_048578.1:24304406-25624406 GCF_013265735.2 Oncorhynchus mykiss | reverse complement strand
CTTGCGTGCGTGTGTGTGTGTGTGTGTAAAATTGTATGGGCTAGATCCTGGGTGTATAGGGGCTTATAAGACACATAGCAGTGTGACTCTGTAACCTCTGTCACCTCTCTAACCTTATTGCTGACCCTTTCATATCAGAGAGAGATGGAAAGGGAGTTCAGAAGCTGAGAAATAAAAAGATAAATGCTTGTTTTTCCTCAACACCCCTGTGTGTGTGTGCATGTTTGTGTGTGTCCCTAGATTAAGTTTTTGTGTGCCTAAGCTTGTCATGCAAGTATTGCATATTTATCTTGAATTCACACTTATCTAACAGCCTTCCGTTCATACTTTTGACTCAATATGTTTAGATGGATGTTGACGCCTGGAGCACAACAATCTATGGTTGAAAGACAGACGGCGGGTGATACATGAAGAGTTAGTGAACGTGGATGACATCATGAAAAACAACACATAGGAGAGCCATCATAACTTGTCAGCAGATAAGTCGATCAACATGCAATTAGCATGCTGTCATTCTACTGTTTTATTCAGATCACCATATAACACAGGATTTGCGTAAAAATAGCTTATTCCTCTTTTCCTCGTTTAGTGATGATGAGATGTCAGAACTGAAACCCCAAATGGGGTCTGATGTCAGGAGTGTAGTTTTTCTGTCTTTAAATCAGTGTCTATAGGGACAAATGGGATCTGATGTCAGGGGGTCGTTTTTCTGTCTTTATCTCAGTGTCTATAGGGACAAATGCTTAAGTGATATAAGTGATATACAGTGCCTTTGGAAAGTATCCAGACCCCTTGACTTTTTCCACATTTTGTTAGGTTGCAGCCTTATTCTAAAATTGATAAAATATATATTTTATCTCTCATCAATCTACACACAATACCCCATAACGACAAAGCAAAAACTGTTTTTTAAAATGTTTGCTAATTTATTAAAAATAAATATGGAAATATAACATTTACACAATTATTCAGATCCTTTACTCATTACTTTGTTTTGCACCTTTTGGCAGTGATTACGGCCTCGAGTCTTCTTCCGTATGACGCTACAAGCTTGGCACACCTGTATTTGTGGAGTTTCTGCAGATCCTCTCAAGCTCTGTCAGGTTGGATGGGGAGCGTCGCAGCACAGCTATTTTCAGGTTTCTCCAGAAATGTTCGATCAGGTTTAAGTCAGGGCTCTGACTGGGCCACTCATGGACATTCAGAGACTTGTCCCGAAGCCACTCCTGTGTTGTCTTGGCTGTGTGCTTAGGGTCGTTGTCCTGTTGGAAGGTGAACTTTCACCCCAGTCTGAGGTCTTGAGAGCTCTGGAGCAGGTTTTAATCAAGAATCTCTCTGTACTTTGCTCTGTTCATCTTTGCCTTAATCCTGAATCTGTCAGAGTGACCATGGATTCTTGGTCACCTCCCTGACCAAGGCCCTTCTCCCCCGATCGCTCAGTTTGGCCGGGTGGCCAGCTCTACGAAGAGTCTTGGTGGTTCAAAACATCTTCCATTTAAATATGATGGAGGCCATTTTGTTCTTGGGGACCTTCAATGCTGCAGGGGGGTGGGGTGAAGAAGTGTTCTGCCTCCATTCTCTTGGTTCAGCAACCCAGGACAGATGCCACAGCAAAGAAGGAAGTGTGCACACGCAAATGCACATGCAAATACACACACACACACACACACACACACACACACACACACACACACACACACACACACACACACACACACACACACACACACACCCAAAGTGGGATGAAAATTGATGAATTTCTAATTTTTTGTCAACGATCTACACATAAAATACTCTGTCAAAGGGGAAGAAAAAGTATATCATTTTCTTTATTAATGGAAAATAAAACACAAATATATTTTGATTAGATAACTATTCAACCCCCTGAGTCGATACATGTTAGAATTAGGTTTGGCAGCGATTACAGCTGTGAGTTTTTCTGGGTAAAGCTTTCAAACCTGGATTGTAAAATATTTGCCCGTTATTCTTAAAAAATATATTCAAGCTCTGTCAAGTAGCTTGTTGATCATTGCTAGACATCCGTTTTCAAGTCCTGGCAGACATTTTCAAGCCGATTTAAATCAAAACTGTAACTAGGCCACTCAGGAACATTCCATGTTGTCTTGGGAAGTAACTCCAATGGCCTTGTGTTTTAGGTTATTATCCTGCTGAAAGGTGTATTTGGTGTCTGTAGGAAACAAACTGAGCCATTTTTTTCTCTTGGATTTTGCCTGTGCTTAGCTCTATTCCTTTTCTTTTTATCCTAAAACACTCCATAGTCCTTGCCGATGACAAGCATACCCATAACATGGACGGATGGACAGAGAGATGGCTCCGGAGAAGAAGGCTGACGTTTTACTTGTTCCTGACCAATTGTGTTTTTTCGTTCTTTTCTTTGCGTTGTTTGTAACTTATTTTTTAAACTTATTTTGAACATAATGTTGCTGCTACTGTCTCTTATGACCGAAAATACCTTCTGGACATCAGAACTGCGATTACTCACAACAAACTGTCAGAATCCTTTTTTTGCTTTAATGAGCCCGACGTGAATGATATACTGCTTCCCCGGGAACAGGCCCAGATCCCTGTCATTTGCGTGAAGAGAAGGTGGAGAAAAGGGGCAGGAGGGCGGGCTGCCATCTGAGAATTCGTAGGCGATCAAATTAACCCCGACTGCCATCCATTCTGCTAGCAAACGTGCAATCTTTAAAAAATAAAATCGATGACATACGTGGAAGATTAAACTACCAACGAGACATTCAAAACTGTAATATCTTATGCTTCACGGAGTCGTGGCTGAACAATGACATTATCAACATACAGCTGGCTGAATCTGCAGGATAGAACTGTGGCGTCTGGTAAGACAAGGGGCGATGGACTATGTATTTTTGTAAATAACAGCTGGTGCAAGATATATAAGGAAGTCTCGAGGTTTTGCTCATCTGAGGTAGAGTAACTCATGATAAGCTGTAGACCACACTATCTACATAGAGTTTTCATCTGTATTTTTCATAGCTGTCTACATACCACCACAGACTGATGCTGACACTAAGACCGCACTGAATGAGCTGTATTCTGCCATAAGCAAACAGGAAAACACTATCTTCATCGACCTGGCCAAGGCTTTGAACTCTGTCAATCACCACATTCTTATCGGCAGACTCAATAGCCTTGGCTTCTCAAATGACTGCCTTGCCTGGTTCAGCAACTACTTTTCAGACAGACTTCACTGTGTCAAATCTGAGGCCCTGTTGTCCGGACCTCTCGCAGTCTCTATGGGGGTGCCACACGGTTCAATTCTCGGGCAGACTCTTTTCTCTGTAAATATTAATGATGTCGATCTTGCTGCTGGTGATTCTCTAATCCACCTCTATGCAGACGACACCATTCTGTATACATCTGGCCCTTCTTTGGACACTGTGTTAACAACCCTCCAGACGAGGGTACAACACTCCTTCCGTGGCCTCCAACTACTCTTAAATGCATCATCATCTGCACATCTATCACTCTGGTATTAATGCTAAATTGTAATTATTTTCACCTCTATGGCCTATTTATTGCCTACCTCCCTACTCTTCTACATTTGCACACACTGTACATTGATCTTTCTATTTCTCTTTTCTTTTGTGTTATTGACTGTACGTTTGTTTATGTGTAACTCTGTGTTGTTGTTTTTGTCGCACTGCTTTTGCTTTATCTTGGCCAGGTCACAGTTGTAAATGAGAACTTGTTCTCAACTGGCCTACCTGGTTATAAAGGTGGACTAAAAAATAAATAAAAAATGGACTCTGTGCCGGTACCCCCCTGTATATAGTCTCGTTATTGTTATTTTACTGCTGCTCTTTAATTACTTGTTACATTTATTTCTTATTCTTATTCATATTTTTTTTTAAACTGCATTGTTGGTTAGGGGCTTATAAGTAAGCATTTCACTGTATGGACCACACCTGTTGTATTAGGCGCATGTGACTAATACAATTTGGTTTGATGATGCAGCCTCCACCATGCTTGAATATATGAAGATTAGTACAGTACTCAGTGACGTGTTGTGTTGTATTTTCCCCAAACATAACACTTTGTATTCAGGACAAAAAGTTATTGTATTTGCCAATTCTCTTGCTGTTTTACTTCAGTGCCTTATTGAAAACAGGATGGATGTTTTGGAATATGTGTATTCTGACTTCCTTATTTTCACTCTGTCATTTAGCTTAGTATTGTGGAGGAACTACAATGTTTTTGATCCGTCCTCAGTTGTATCCTATCACAGCCATTCACCTCTGTAAGTGGTTTAAAATGACCATTGGTCTAATGGTGAAATCCCTGAGCGGTTTCCTTCCTCTCCGTCAACTGAGTTAGGAAGGATGCCTGTACTTTGTAATGACTGGATGTATTGATACACCATCCAAAGTGCAATTAATAACTTCACCATGCTCAAAGGGATAAAAGGGATATTTTTTTACCCGTCTACCAATAGGTGCCCCCTTGGTGAGGCATTGAAAAACCTCCCTGGTCTTCTTTGTTGAATCTGCACTTGAAATTCACTGTTCGACTGAGAGACCTTACAGATAAATCCATGTAAAAAAATCATGGTAAACACCATTATGTACACAGAGTTAGTCCATGCAATTTGTTATGCACAATGTTCCTCCTGAACTCATTTAGGCTTGCCATAACAAAGGGGTTCTGTAAGTGGGGGACGGGATATATACCTGTATGAGTGTGTTTTATGTGTTTTATTACAGGAGACACACTGTAGACATACACAAATATATACTGTAGACATACACACAGGCATACTGTAGACATACTGTAGACATACTGTATACATACACAAAGACATATTGTAGACATACACACAGGCATACTGTAGACATACTGTAGACATACTGTATACATACACAAATACATATTGTAGATATATTGTAGACATACACAAAGACATATTGTAGACACACTGTAGACATACACAAATATATGCTGTAGACATACTGTAGACATACACACAGACATACTGTAGACATGCTGTAGATATATTGTAGATATATTGTTGACATACACAAAGACATAATGTATACATACAATACTACTGCTAATAATAATAATGTATATATACAATCTACAATCTCTGAAACTGGAAACACTTATCTCCCTCTCTAGCTTTAAGCACCAGCTGTCAGAGCAGCTCACAGATCACTGCACCTGTACATAGCCCATCTATAAATAGCCCAAACAACTACCCCTTCCCCTACTGTATTATTTATTTATTTTGCGCCTTTGCACCCCAGTATTTCTACTTTGCACGCTCATCTACTGTCAAATCTACCATTCCAGTGTTTTACTTGCTATATTGTATTTGCTTCACCACCATGGTCTATTTATTGCCTTTTACCTCCCTTATCTCACCTAATTTGCTCATATTGTATATAGACTTATTTTTCTACTGTATTATTGACTGTATGTTTGTTTTACTCCATGTGTAACTCTGTGTTGTTATATGTGTCGAACTGCTTTGCTTTATCTTGGCCAGGTCGCCAAGATATGTGAACTTGTTCTCAACTAGCTTACCTGGTTAAATAATGGTGAAATAAAAAAAAAACATACATGCACAAAGACATATTGTAGATATACAGTGCCTTGCGAAAGTATTCGGCCCCCTTGAACTTTGCGACCTTTTGCCACATTTCAGGCTTCAAACATAAAGATATAAAACTTTATTTTTTTGTGAAGAATCAACAACAAGTGGGACACAATCATGAAGTGGAATGACATTTATTGGATATTTCAAACTTTTTTAACAAAACAAAAACAGAAAAATTGGGCGTGCAAAATTATTCAGCCCCCTTAAGTTAATACTTTGTAGCGCCACCTTTTGCTGCGATTACAGCTGTAAGTCGCTTGGGGTATGTCTCTATCAGTTTTGCACATCGAGAGACTGAAATTTTTTCCCATTCCTCCTTGCAAAACAGCTCAAGCTCAGTGAGGTTGGATGGAGAGCATTTGTGAACAGCAGTTTTCAGTTCTTTCCACAGATTCTCGATTGGATTCAGGTCTGGACTTTGACTTGGCCATTCTAACACCTGGATATGTTTATTTTTGAACTATTCCATTGTAGATTTTGCTTTATGTTTTGAATCATTGTCTTGTTGGAAGACAAATCTCTGTCCCAGTCTCAGGTCTTTTGCAGACTCCATCAGGTTTTCTTCCAGAATGGTCCTGTATTTAGCTCCATCCATCTTCCCATCAATTTTAACCATCTTCCCTGTCCCTGCTGAAGAAAAGCAGGCCCAAACCATGATGCTGCCACCACCATGTTTGACAGTGGGGATGGTGTGTTCAGCTGTGTTGCTTTTACGCCAAACATAACGTTTTGCATTGTTGCCAAAAAGTTCAATTTTGGTTTCATCTGACCAGAGCACCTTCTTCCACACGTTTGGTGTGTCTCCCAGGTGGCTTGTGGCAAACTTTAAACGACACTTTTTATGGATATCTTTAAGAAATGGCTTTCTTCTTGCCACTCTTCCATAAAGGCCAGATTTGTGCAATATACGACTGATTGTTGTCCTATGGACAGAGTCTCCCACCTCAGCTGTAGATCTCTGCAGTTCATCCAGAGTGATCATGGGCCTCTTGGCTGCATCTCTGATCAGTCTTCTCCTTATATGAGCTGAAAGTTTAGAGGGACGGCCAGGTCTTGGTAGATTTGCAGTGGTCTGATACTCCTTCCATTTCAATATTATCGCTTGCACAGTGCTCCTTGGGATGTTTAAAGCTTGGGAAATCTTTTTGTATCCAAATCCGGCTTTAAACTTCTTCACAACAGTATCTCGGACCTGCCTGGTGTGTTCCTTGTTCTTCATGATGCTCTCTGCGCTTTTAACGGACCTCTGAGACTATCACAGTGCAGGTGAATTTATACGGAGACTTGATTACACACAGGTGGATTGTATTTATCATCATTAGTCATTTAGGTCAACATTGGATCATTCAGAGATCCTCACTGAACTTCTGGAGAGAGTTTGCTGCACTGAAAGTAAAGCGGCTGAATAATTTTGCATGCCCAATTTTTCCGTTTTTGATTTGTTAAAAAAATTTGAAATATCCAATAAATGTCATTCCACTTCATGATTGTGTCCCACTTGTTGTTGATTCTTCACAAAAAAATACAGTTTTATATCTTTATGTTTGAAGCCTGAAATGTGGCAAAAGGTCGCAAAGTTCAAGGGGGCCGAATACTTTCGCAAGGCACTGTATTTTAGATGTATTGTAGACATACACAAAGACATACTGTTGACATACTGTAGATATATTTTAGACATACTGTAGACATACACACAGACATACTGTAGACATACTGTAGACATACTGTAGATATATTGTAGATATACTTGTCACACCCTGGTCAAAGTATTTTGTGTTTATCTTTATTTATTTGGTCAGGCCAGGGTGTGGCATGGGTTTTTGTATGTGGTGTGTATGTGTGGGGATTGTAGCTAGTGGGGTGTTCTAGCTAAGTCTATGGCTGTCTGAAGTGGTTCTCAATCAGAGGCAGGTGTTTATCGTTGTCTCTGATTGGGAACCATATTTAGGCAGCCATATTCTTTGAGTTTGTCGTGGGTGATTGTCCTTAGTGTCCTGATGTCATTGGGCTGTGTTAAGTTACACAAGTATAGGCTGTTTCGGTTTTCGTTAAGTTTATTGTTTTGGTAGTGTTTGTGTTTAGTGTGTTACTTCATTAAACATGGATTGCAATAGACACGCCGCATTTTGGTCCGACTCTCCTTCTCACGAAGAAAACCGTTACAGAATCACCCACCACAAAGGGACCAAGCAGCGTGTCAACAGGCAAGAACAGCCCAAAGTGGAGTACAGTATGGACTATACTTCTTGGGAGGAGATAGACAGGTGGGCGGTCGACCCAGGGAGAGTGCCGGAGCCCGCCTGGGATTCGATGGAGCAGTGCGCGGAAGGATATAGGAGAATGGAGTTTGCGAAGCAAGCAAGGCGGCGCGGACGGAGGCCCCATAGTCAGCCCCAAAAATTTCTTGGGGGGGGGCTCAGGGAGAGTGTGGCAGAGTCAGGAGCCAGACCTGAGCCAACTCTCCCTGTTTATCGTGAGGAGCCAAGGAGGAGACCAGAGCCGGTGTTGGAGGTGAGCGAAACAGAGACTGTGAAGGAGTTAATGGGGAAATTGGAGGAGAGAGAAATGAGGGAGTTGCTGTGTTGGTGTTTTAAACATGGAATTCGCCCGACGGAGCGTGTCGGGGATTTGATGGCACCTGGGTCAGCGCTCCATACTCGTCCTGAGGTGCGTGTTAGTCGGCTGGTTAAGATGGTGCCAGTCTCACGTACCAGGCCTCCTGTGCACCTCCCTAGCCTTGCACGTCCTGTGCCAGCACCGCTCTCAAGATCTCCAGTACGCCTTCACGGTCTAACCCATCCTGTGCCACCTCCACACCCCAGCCCTCCGGTAGCAGCTCCCCGCACCAGGCTTCCTGTGCGTGTCCTCGGCCCAGTACCACCAGTGCCAGCACCACGCATCAGGCCTACAGTGCGCCTCGCCTGTCCAGCGCTGCCAGAGCCTCCCTCCTCTTCAGTGCTGTCGGAGTCTCCCGCCTGTTTAGCGCTGTCAGAGCTTTCCGCCTCTACAGCGCTGCCGGAGTCTCCCGCCTGTTCAGAACTGCCAGTTAGCATAGAGCTGCCAGTTAGCATAGAGCTGCCAGTTAGCATAGAGCTGCCAGTTAGCATAGAGCTGCCAGTTAGCATAGAGCTGCCAGTTAGCATAGAGCTGCCAGTTAGCATAGAGCTGCCAGTCTGCAAGGAGCTGCCAGTCTGCAAGGAGCTGCCAGTCTGCATAGAGCTGCCAGTCTGCAAGGAGCTGCCAGTCTGCAAGGAGCTGCCAGTCTGCATAGAGCTGCCAGTCTGTAAGGAGCTGCCAGTCTGCAAGGAGCCGCCAGAGCTGCCTGTCTGCAGGATGCCGCCAAAGCTGCCAGTCTGCAAGGAGCCGCCAGAGCTGCCAGTCTGCAAGGAGCCGCCAGAGCTGCCAGTTAGCATGGAGCAGCCAGGGCCGCCAGTCAGCATGGAGCAGCCAGGGCCGCCAGTCAGCATGGAGCAGCCAGGGCCGCCAGTCAGCATGGAGCAGCCAGGGCCGCCAGTCAGCATGGAGCAGCCAGGGCCGCCAGTCAGCATGGAGCAGCCAGTCAGCATGGAGCAGCCAGTCAGCATGGAGCAGCCAGAGCAGCCAGTCAGCATGGAGCAGCCAGAGCTGCCAGTCAGCATGGAGCAGCCAGTCAGCATGGAGCAGCCAGAGCTGCCAGTCAGCATGGAGCAGCCAGTCAGCATGGAGCAGCCAGATCTGCCAGTCGACCAGACTCTTCCAGATCTGCCAGTCGACCAGACTCTCCCAGATCTGCCAGTCGACCAGACTCTTCCAGATCTGCCAGTCGACCAGACTCTTCCAGATCTGCCAGTCGACCAGAATCTTCCAGATCCGCCAGTCGACCAGAATCTTCCAGATCCGCCAGTCGACCAGACTCTTCCAGATCCGCCAGTCGACCAGACTCTTCCAGATCTGCCAGTCGACCAGACTCTTCCAGATCTGCCAGTCGACCAGACTCTTCCAGATCTGCCAGTCGACCAGACTCTTCCAGATCTGCCAGTCGACCAGACTCTTCCAGATCTGCCAGTCGACCAGACTCTTCCAGATCTGCCAGTCGACCAGACTCTTCCAGATCTGCCAGTCAGCCAGGATCTGCCAGTCAGCCAGGATCTGCCGAAACCACCTGCCAGCCAGGTAGATTCATCAACCTGCCTGAGCTTCCTCTCACTCCTGAGCTTCCTCTCACTCCTGAGCTTCCCCTCAGTCCCGAGCTGCCTCAGTCCCGAGCTGCTCCTCAGTCCCGATCTGCTCCTCAGTCCAGTGGGGTTCTGGGTGAGGACTACTAGGCCATGGTCGGCGGCGAGGGTGGACTATCCAGGGACGCGAGGAGAAGGGACTAAGACATTGATTGAGTGGGGTCCACGTCCCGCACCGGAGCCGCCACCATGGACAGATGCCCACCCGGACCCTCCCTATTGTTTTGAGGTGCGTTCGGGAGTCCGCACCTTAGGGGGGGGGTTCTGTCACACCCTGGTCAAAGTATTTTGTGTTTATCTTTATTTATTTGGTCAGGCCAGGGTGTGGCATGGGTTTTTGTATGTGGTGTGTATGTGTGGGGATTGTAGCTAGTGGGGTGTTCTAGCTAAGTCTATGGCTGTCTGAAGTGGTTCTCAATCAGAGGCAGGTGTTTATCGTTGTCTCTGATTGGGAACCATATTTAGGCAGCCATATTCTTTGAGTTTGTCGTGGGTGATTGTCCTTAGTGTCCTGATGTCATTGGGCTGTGTTAAGTTACACAAGTATAGGCTGTTTCGGTTTTCGTTAAGTTTATTGTTTTGGTAGTGTTTGTGTTTAGTGTGTTACTTCATTAAACATGGATTGCAATAGACACGCCGCATTTTGGTCCGACTCTCCTTCTCACGAAGAAAACCGTTACAATACTGTAGACATACACAAAGACATACTGTAGACATACACAAAGACATACTGTTGACATACTGTAGACACACTGTAGATATATTGTAGATATACTGTAGACATACACAAAGACATACTGTAGACATACACAAAGACATATTGTAGACCTACTGTAAACATACTGTAGACATACTGTACTGTAGACATACACAGACATATACTCATAACAATGAACTATTTCTCTCAATATGGAGCATTACATAGTGCACATTAATATAATTCATTTTTCATGTGCCTGTTTGTGCTGTTGTCTGTTGAATGCCTCCCTGTTTTGAATCAGAGAATATGTCTCCTGGCTGACCATGAGACAGCAGTCTCCGCTGTTCACCCATAATGCTTTCTCATCACAGATATTGCATTGTTGCATTTGCTTTGTTAATAAATACCTTTACTCTCTCTCTATTCATTCTCCTCAAAAATGTCACTGCAGGAGATGACATAAGTGCAACATTAACTTTTTGCTCATAAAGAGGAAAGATTTTCAGTTTCCAATCTCAAAAAAAGAGAAGGAATTTCCTTGCTTCATTGGGTCTACTTCATGCTGTGGCGGCTCCTCAAGCTTGCACGCGCACAGAGATAAAATATATATCCCCTTTCTTAGAAAACAGGTTTTTCTAGAGATATTGTAATAGTGAGCTACACTTTAAAGATTCAGGCGGCCTCTTAATAAGCTCCCCTTCTCTTCTGTGGCCCTAAAAGCAACCAGGGAAATGTTACAAGCCAGAGCCGCAGGGGCTAGCGGTACTGCTGCAAATTTATTCACCTTTCTGGCATAATTGAATTTTTCCTGTTATATTCCAGAGGGGTGGGGGTTAGAAATTAAAAGGCAAAAATACTTTAAAAAGATTCATCCTTCTCCCATTCTTTGGGGATCTTTTATTTCCTATTAGTTTTTTTAACCTTCTTCATTTGATAAATAATTGAGTTGAATATTTTTGGAGTATAGATTCACAGATGGCTCTTTTTCACCCTGTCTTTGTAATATTTCTGTATTTTTTTCTATGTTTAATGTTTATCAAGTGTTGTCTTATCTGTTTGTTACTATGGCTTGAAGTTATTTAAAGGATTCAGTTTCTTCTTTTATATCGTGAGGTCAGTCAGGAAAAGGCCATGTGAATGTTTTTTCCGTTTTGAGTTTAAATTTAATGAGCATTGTTCTGTAGCTGTATGCTTGTGCACGTGTGTGTGTGTGTGTGTGTGTGTGTGTGTGTGTGTGTGTGTGTGTGTGTGCATGTGTTTGTATGTGCATGCCTAAGAGAGGAAGAGAGGCTGGGAATACAATAAGAGTAGAACAAAAGACAGCAAGAGAAAAGTAAACACATTTTGATCCCAGTAGTGTAGGGCTTGAAGCCAAGATAGCAGGGGTGGGTGACAATGGTCCTCAGGGGCTGCGGTGTCTGGTATTTGCTGATGTCTGCTGGTGTCTGCTAGTGTCTGCTGGTGTCTGCAGTGTCTGGTGTTTGCTGATGTCTGCTGGTGTCTGCTAGTGTCTGCTGATGTCTGCTGGTGTCTGCAGTGTCTGGTGTTTGCTGATGTCTGCTGGTGTCTGGTGGTGTATGCTGGTGACTGCTGATGTCTTCTGGTGTCTGTTAGTGTCTGCTAGTGTCTTCTAGTGTCTGTTAGTGTCTGCTGTCTCTACTGGTGTCTGCAGTGTCTGCTGGTGTCTTTTGGTCTCTACTGGGGTCTGCAGTGTCTGTTGTTTGCTGGTGTCTGCTGATGTCTGTTAGTGTATGCAGTGTCTGCTGGTGTTTGCTGGTGTCTGCTAGTGTCTGCTGGTGTGTGCTGGTGTCTGCTAGTGTCTGCTGATGTCTGCAGTGTCTGCTAGTGTCTGCAGTGTCTGCTGATGTCTGCTAGTGTCTGCTGGTGTCAAAAGTGTCTGCTGTTGTCTGCTGGTCTCTGCTGGTGTCTCCACTGTTTGCTGGTTTCTGCTAGTGTCTGAAGTGTCTGCTGGTGGCTGCTGGTGTCTCCAGTGTGTGCAGTGTCTGGTCTGCTGGTGTCTGCTGTCTGCTGGTGCCTGAAGTGTCTGCTGCTGTCTTCTGGTGTCAACAGTGGCTGCTGTTGTCTGCAGTGTCTGCTGGTGTCTGCAGTGTCTGATGTCTGCTGGTGTATGCTGGTGTCTGCATTGCTGGCTGGTATCTGCTGGTGTTTGTTCTCTCACTAAACCAGGGACCGATGTAGACTTGGGAAACCGGAGCAATCAGAGACCTAGGAAAGGTGATCAATTAAGCAGACTCTGCAGCCCCTGATTACCAGAAAAATATTAAACTCAATTATATATAGAACGAAGACAGTTAAAAAAACAAAGAAGAGACAAAAAAGACCTGCGTTTGGCAAAAGCCTTCACATGAAAAATGTCAGTTCTTGAATTTCTACCCAGGCTGTGATTCCATCAAAGGCGAATTCAACACTGATTAAATTCCAGGGTTGAAAGACTATGAGGATTTAGTTGGTACTTTTGCTCCAAAATACATAAAAGGTGCTCTCTATGAAATACATTAAGAGGAAGTTAAATAACTGAAATATTTAATGTGAAGGCTCTTGCCACATGCAGGTTGGCATTTATTAGGATGACACGTACTGAAGGCAGCTCTGCAGGTAGTCACTAGCTTGCACAGCCACAAAGTCATACAATCTGATTTTAAACCTAACCTTAACTCTAACCTTAACCACTCTGCTACTTTGTGCCTTACTCTAACCTTTAGTTAAAACCTTAAACCCCCCCCCCCTACATTTTCACAATATATAGCCAATTTCCACTTTGACACTGGAAATTGCTCAGTGCTGCCTCCAGGAAAATACTGATTCCTATAAACGTCAACCATCTTACCAAACTAAGCCATAAGCAAAGGAAATTGGTGGTGTATTAGTTTGTCATGTTGTGGATTGTAGTCATTCACATTGACTCCTAGCACCATAGCATTGATTGGGGGGTGGCCATTGATTTGTAGGGAAGTGGATTCTAATGCTTTGACAGATATCAAGCATTTCTGTCAATACGTTGATGTAAGCAAGCCATTTTTGCTGGAGTATGAGATGCACACACACACACACACGCGCGCGCACACACACACACACACGTGCACACACACACACGCGCACACACACACGTGCACACAAACACACACACACACACAAATGCAATAATGATAGGGTAGCCTCGTGGTTAGAGCAAGTAGCCTAGTGGTTAGAGCAGGTAGCATAGTGGTTAGAGCGTTGGGCCAATTACCTGGAAGGTTGCTGGGTTGAATCCCAAAGCTGAAAAAGTAAAAATGTGTCATTCTGCCCCTGAGCAAGGCAGTTAACCCACTCTTCCCCGGGCGCCGAAGACGTGGATGTTGATTATGGCAGCAACCCGCACCTCTCTGATTCAGAGGAGTTGGATTAAATGCAGACACATTTCAGCTGAATACATTCCGTTGGACAACTGACTAGGTATCCCCCCTTTCCCTGTGATTTTCTATATATGCACCCCACATGCCCAATGAGTGAGCATGGTATATCCAAAAGACTTGTTTCCAAACAGTATAATGTTCCTCTTAATGAAGGAAAACATGCTAGTCTATTAGCAACAGATCAACATACTGTAAAAATCATTTTTCACAGCCTTTGAAAAACGTGTTTTGTGGCTTAACTACCCAAGCATTGGAAGCCAATTGTAATCTTCAGAGGGCTCGTCAAACTGAACATTTTCACTAGTTTTTCTTCTTTCATCACTCAGGGACTTGAGACAAGCCAAGATAACCTCATAGATTGCCTCAAGCGATTACATTTCTGTTATTTCGCCAAGGCTACATGCTCATATTGACTCGTTCCCCCTTCGTTGGTTAGACACCAAGGACTTAGTAGGAAATGGATTTGGATCAGGGCGACTGGGACTAATTTTAAACGTCAGTCAATAAATTGATGCCACAGCCAGTGCAACGCAGAACGGATTAAACAAGCACCTAGGAGTATATAGAGCACCCCAAATTCTAGGCAGCAGGTGCAGCAAAAACATAAAAGATTATTTTGTAATGTGTTGTTTTGTTCCTGCCTCAAGAAAAGGTGTCATGAAATAAATGACTGTTAGATTTGCGTGCCAGCGGTTGGGGTTTTCATTTGCCAAACCCTCGTTTGTGTGATTGTAATATGTGGACAGAGCATATTGCCAGAATGGGATTTGAAGGATGTAAGGTGTTGTCGGCCATTTTGGCTATAGAATGTAACAGGTCAGATACAGTGACAAGGCCAGGTAATAGTGGCCCCTGTATTTAATTAGAAAATAAAAAGTATACCTTGTTCCTAATTCCTTAATTCCGTGCATCAATTTAAGTAGCATAATAAAAACATCCCCAACCAAATCTGTCAGTTTAAGCTAGAGAGATATATATGTTTGCGTGGGCTGCCTCTCAATCCACCACATCCGCATCTGCGGTGGAAAGTAACCAAGCTATTATGGTGTTAAACTATAATGAAAATCACGAACAGAATGGTGTTCTCCGTTGTGCTTTACAACCCATACACATCTGAAGTCGGTAATGCTGATGTGCCAACTTGTCTGACCACACCACAGAAAGGGTAGTCATTCACGAACACGATGTTGTTCTCTATTTTTCTCTACGAGGTAGTTTTGTGCAAAAAAATATAGGGGTTAAATATGTGTAAAAGTATATATATATTTATATATTTCCTGAGCTTTCTTATATCTCCTAGATATAGGACAGACACTTCAAAACCTTATTCCTTTTTTTCCTTTTTTTTTTATTCCTTTTTTTCCTTCCTTTTTATTGTCTTTTTTGCCATTTCTGAATGCGTTATTCAATATTTCTATGGGCTATAGTATTAAAGGCCAGATTCAATATTTTATCAAATCATTTTTTATATTTTTGTTCTAAATTCTAAATCAAATAGCTAAATGATCCATGGTATGACCATCTTAAAACCGACTTAGACTTTTAGAGGTTATTTGCAAACCTATTCTCTCTTTTTCCTTGCTAAAAGTTATTTCCTCCTTTCCTCAGGCCTCAATCTTCTCCTCATCTCCTCTCTTTCCTTGTCTACTTTCACCCTCTTCCTGTCTATCTTCCCTTCTCTCTCCACTATCCGCTTTCCAAGCAGCGTGTCGATTAATTAATAGCCCGGCTAATTTAATTTCCCAAAAAGTTTAAGCATGAATAAAGACTGACAAGACAAAGTTCTAATCTGCCCAAAGTTTAATTAGACTCAGCAAGGTTTTCATAGAAGCAGACGGGGTCAGAGTGGAAACAGTGGCATGGGTAGGGAACCGGGAAAGGGGAGGAGGAGAGGGAGGGTATGATACAGTGGAAGGAAAGGGAGAGAAGACTGTGGCAAGTTAGTCAGTCTGTAATGACCTATTGGACGGAGGCAGGGGGTGGTCTGCTTCATGTTGGGTATTCTGGGTGCGCAACAAAAGGTGTGTGTGTTTGTGGAGTCTTGTTCCGATACGGATCACCGGCACCCCACTCCCCCCACCCCCACCCCCACTGCACCGACACAGCACACACAGTCACTCAAGCACACAGACACACACACACACACACACACACACACACACACACACACACACACACACACACACACACACACACACACACACGCACACACACACACACACACACACACACATATATACCTGTCAACCTGGTCCACCTGGATGGGGTTTCCCCTGGCAGCATTGAGACAAGGCACTGGTTGAAAATCAATTGGCTGAGAGTATTATGGGGACGAAGTGTCTGCATGTATTAGATTTGGCCCAGAGGCCCCAAGAGGGATCTCAGTGCCTATCGGAGACAAGAATGCCCTCAATCCAAATGAATACACTGTCACATGGACAGGAATTATTATGAGGGTGTGTGTTGTGGTTTGGGTCTTGTTCTTCTGTGTTTCTGTGTGGGGACCTGTGTGTCAAATCAAATTGTATTGGTCACATACACATACTTAGCAGAGGTTATTGCGGGTGTAGAAAATTCCTAGGAAGTGCAATTCATAACAATTCATAACAATAAACACAAATCTAAAAGTAAAAGAATGGGATCAAGAAATATATAAATATTAGAACGATATTAATGATGAGCTTGGAGGGTACTATGGTTTTGAAGGCTGAGCTGTAGTCAATGAACAGCATTCTTACATAGGTATTCGTCTTGTCCAGATGGGAGAGGGCAGTGTGCAGTGTGATGGCGATTCCATCATCTGTGGATCCATTGGGGCGGTATACAAATTGCAGTGGGTCTAGGGTGTCAGGTAAGGTGGAGGTGATATGATCCTTAACTAGCCTCTCAAAGCACTTCATGATTACAGAAGTGAGGGCTACAGGGCGAAACTGATTTAGTTCAGTTACCTTTTCTTTCTTGGCAACAGGAACCACTCTGGACATATTGAAGCAATTCGAGACAGCAGACTGGGATAGGGAGCGATTGAAATTGTCTGTAAAAACTCCAGCCAGCTGGTCTGCGCATGCTCTGAGGACGTGGCTAGGGATGCCGTCTGGGCCGATAGCCTTGTGAGGGTTAACACTCTTGAATGTCTTACACACGTCGGCCATGGAAAACGAGAGCCCACAGTCCTTGGGAGCGGGTCTCGTCGGTGTTTAGCTTGTCTGGGAGCAATACTTTCTGCGTTTCTGCGACGTGGCTAGTTTTCCCTTTGCAATCCGGGATTGTTTGTAGACCCTGCCACTTACGTCTTGTGTCTAAGCCGTTGAATTGTTACTCCCCTTTGTCTCTGTACTGACGTTTTGCCTGTTTGATTGCTTTACTATACTCCCAGTCACCTTGTTGGGGTAAAAGGCTGTGGTTTGAGATTTCCGTTTTGCATGAATTCTGCCATCTATTATCCATGGTTTTTGGTTTGGGTAGGTTTTAATAGTCACAGTGTGAACAACATCCCTTAAACACTTCCTGATGAACTTAGTCACTGTGTCCATGTATAAGTCAATGTTATTCTCAGAGGCAACTGAGAACATATCCCAGTCAGCGTGATCAAAACCATCTTGAAGCATGGATTCTGATTGGTCAGACCACTGTTGAATAGACCTTAGCACAGGTGAGTTTTGAGTTTCTGCCTATAGGAAGGGAGTCGTGATCTGATTTGCCAAAGGGAGGGCGGAGGAGGGCCTTGTAGCCATCCATCCTTGGAAAGGAGAGTAACAATGTTTGAGAGTTTTTTAAGCGAGAGCACTACAGGTAATGTGTTGATAGAACTTCGGTAGCATTTTGCTCAAATTTGCTTTGTTAAAATCCCAACTCCAATACATGCGGTCTCAGGATATGTGATTTCCAGTGTAGTTCCTTGAGGGCTGTCGTGGTATCGGCTTAGGGGGGAATATACATAGCTGTGACTGTAACCAAAGAGAATTCACTTGGGAGGTAATATGGTCAGCATTTGATTGTGAGGTATTCTAGGTTGGGTGAACAAAAGGACTTGAGTTCCTCTACATTATCACAATCACACCATGAGTAGTTAGTCATGAAACATGCACCACCGCCTTTCTTCTTCCCAAAAAGTTATTTATTCCTGTCTGCGCGATGCACTGAGAACCCAGCTGACTGTATGGACAGGGACAGTATAGCCGGAGAGAGCCATAATTCCGTGAAACAGGAGATCCTTGCCCTGAGCTCATCTACTTTATTGTCCAGGGACCGAACATTAGCGAGTAAATACTCTGAAGCAGTGGATGTTGTGCACACCTCCTGAGTCAAACTAGAAGTCCACTCGAATACCTCTTCTCCGCTGGCAGCATCTTGGAGCAGCTTCTGGGATCATTTAAATTGCCCTGGGGAGTACGAACAAGGGATCCAATTTGGAAAAGTTTTATTTCTGGTAGTAATGCTGGTGAGCAACTGCCACTCTGATATCCCCCAAATGTTGGCTGTATGTAATAACGCGAAAAATGTTCTGGACTAATAATGTAAGAAATAACACACACAAAAACAAAATACTGCAAAGTTGCTTATGAGCTAGAAACAGAGCTGCAATGTCTGTCGGCACCATGTAGTTGTGTGTATGTGTTTGCATGGTTATATGTGAGTGCATGCATGCTGTTCTATGTGTGTGCTATCATATGAATAGGGATGGGCCCTAAACATAGACTTTTATCGAACAAAGTTGCTGGCTCCCTCGTTCCCTCTTTAAACTGTAAAGAACACATTTGGACTTCAAGGTAATTAAACATATGACCATTTTGTAAAGAAAAATGAATAGTTTCTCTATGTACATTGGATTGAACCAAGGTGAGGAGAATGGAGTGGAGGATCGGAATTTCCTTGTTAGCATATCTCACAGAAAGAGGGGGAGCCCAATATGTCTCCTTTCTTTACTCTGGTCGACAGCGTAAAATGTCAGATACTCATCTGGAAATTATTTCCATTTTATTACGCCGACATCTTCCAGAGCAGGGACTTTGGAATCTAATTAGTTTGGACAGAGAAGTGGGACCGAGGCAGACAAGTGTGTATGGAGCGCTGAGAGGAGGAGACTTCTCTTGGGGCCCTCGTAGATGGCTTGAGAGGGTCCCGGGGGTTAACTGGAACTCTGGAAATGAAGATAAGGCTCTTAGATGAAGGTTCAGCAGGAACAATCTTTTCTATTAGAGACAGTTGAATATGGAGTTCCCTTGATAACATGCCAACTGGGCCTTATCGACACAGAAGAGAGTGTGTGTGTGTGTGTCTCAGTGTGTGTCTCAGTGTGTGTAGGAAGTTTCTAAAACAGGGGTTCAATTACTTCTCCAAAACTGACGATTTCAACAAAATGTTTACTGACAACACTGCTGGTTACTCGACGCCAAAGCTCATATTATCTTTCATGAAGTGAGTTTTAAATTAGGACTGATGACCTCCATGTTTAATAGTGGAAGGTCTTATTAGAGAACCCTTCAATGATCTTAGCTTCCCTAAGTATACCAAGGGACCCTTACTACCCTTTCTCACCCCGCCCCACCATTTCCTCCCACCACGCCGGCCAATTAGTACAACCTCAAACAAAAGCCAATTAATTCCTGCTTTTGATTATGAGCAACATGACCCTCTGGGCCTTCACTAAATTGTCTGATTAGCACTTCTCAAACGTAGGGGCATGATCTGATTGGTCTTTTTCATTTTTACTATTCCTTAAATATCTCAGGCTGTAGAAATTAATACTACTCTGGCATTAGGGGATGTTTCTCTTAGGTACAGGTCTAGGATTAGATTCCCCTCCCGAATCCTAACCTTAACCATTAGTAGGCCACCTGTTGAAGAAAGGCTGAAAAAAAGCATTTTGAAAACAACCAAAACTGTATTGTTTTTCTGGCATACATCTAGCTACACAAACCGTATTTTCCCAAGTGCCTTGCTTTGCATGAGAAATGGGTAAGCATTATGAAGCCCAAAAATCCACCGTAGTGTGAGAATTTGGAGTAATGCACACAGTCACTACTCAGCATTCTCCAAACCTAGCTAAGGATGCGAAAGCATATACCCTCCTCCCCCCAAAAAGTAAGGAAAAGCCCACTGTAGCTCCTTTAATACAGGGGCAATGAATTTCAATTATGCATGAAGCAGAGGCAGTTTGGGAAATAATCGCTTCCCCCAGAGAACTGAACAGCCTGTTCCCCCCTCCCATCTCGCCCCGCAGTATCAAATAATAATCTAATGTCACGCACAGAAGAAAGGTTACTTTCTGCATACGCATTGATATTTCCGCTCGGGGATGCTGACCTTTTTCCATTAAGCTGTGATTTTTTAAATGTGACACAGCCGTAGCAGAGGCGGTGTCTGTGTGTTATATTAACATTCATTATGCCATTTGTTCTATGTGAAAAAGCAGTAGTGGTGTTGTTGACTCCGCCTTAATTGACTGTGCGACATAATTCCCTTTTAGTCAACCTTGAGCGTGTTTTTCTTAAAATTTCCTTAATCTTGTTTCACACTCAACACCCACTATCTGGTATGTGGTTGCATCTCTGTTAAACATCATATTGCTGCATCTCTGTTAAACATCAAATTAGGCAATGTTCTTGGCAGTTTTTTGCACTGTGACTCTGAATATTAGATTTTTATCTAGCGTATTATGAGTTTTCTTATTTAAGTATTATGAGTTGTCTTGTTGTGAAACTAATACAATGAATTGCTTACTGAACCTCCCTGTTCACCCACTACTGCGTGGCCGCGCACGACTCCAACACCATCAGTAAGTTTGCTGACGACACGATGGTGCCTGATCACCGACGACAATGAGACAGCCTATCGGAAGGTCAGAGACATGGCAGTGTGGTGCCAGGACAACAACCTCTCCCTCAACGTCAGTAAGACAAATGAGCTGATCTTGGACTACAGGAAACGAAAGACCGAGCATTCCCCATTTACATCGACTAGGCTGTAGTAGAGCAGGTCGAGAGCTTCACGTTCCTCAGTGTTCACATCACAAAGCATCTGTCATGGTCCACATACACCAGCACAGTCATGAAGAGGGCACAACAACACCTCTCCCCCATCAGGAGGCTGAAAAGACTTGGCATGGGCCCTCAGATCCTCAAAACGTTCTACAGCTGCAACACTGAGAGCATCTTGACTGGCTGCATCACTGCTTGGTATGGCAGCTGCTTGACATCGACCACTACAGAAGGTAGTGTGTTTGGCCTATTACATCACTGGGGCCGAGCTCCCTGTCATCTAGGACCTCTTTACCAGAGGTCAGAGGAAGGCTCTAAAAATTGTCAGACTCCAGCCAGCCAAGTCATAGACTATTAGTTAAATAGTTAACCAAATAGCTACCCTGACTCTTTTTTTCACAAATGCTGCTGCTATCCTGTTGCCTAGACACTATATCCCTACCTATATGTACATACTGTATCTACCTCAACTGCCTCGTACCCCTGCACATCGACTCTGTTCTGGTACCCCGTGTATATAGCCAAGTTATACATTACTCAAGTAATACATTACTCATTGTGTATTTATTATTACTTTTATTATTACGTGTTATTACTTTTCTATTATTTCTCAATTGTCTTTCTCTCTGCATTTTTGGGAAGTGCATGTGACAAATGAAATGTTATTTTATTTAGATTTTATTTGAACAGTCCTATGCTGGACTGGTTAAGCACAGTATGTTGGTGGATTAGTCCACACTGGTTGGCTCTGTTGTCCCATTTTACAAACATGATATGTTCTGTCATTTCTTTTCATTGCTATCCTTCATAATAAGATGATCACTTTATGAAACTGATTATAAATGTGTTTTCTGCTATCACATGTGCTCATCTAACTCTACTGTCCAAGACTCATCCTTTTTTATTATGTGTCCTCCATTTGCTGTCTTATACTAACTCAGATACCCTTTCTGTCTGCAGATCTCAGGCCTCTGCCTGATGTGGCCATGACTGGGAACTGCACCCATGAGTGTACCGAGTTCGGCCACTCCGACGCCTGCTGGATGCCTGGCCAGCCCTCCCCCAATCGTAAGAGCTCCACCAAGAACGCCCCCAAGCTCTCCACCTTCGTGCCTTACCTGGAGAGTGAGGGGCAGGACCACCTCTTGGCCAACGGCAGTCCCAAGCCCATGGCAGACGAGCGTGGGAGTGCTGGAGGTGGCAGCGGAGGCTCCAAGGTGGCTAACATCCGCTTCCTGCCCCCTTACAGCAGTGCCTTCTCCGGGGGCAGCGACTCCGGCAAAGGCTGCGAGGAGATCCCCCTGAGCCAGGCAGCCGAGTACCATTCCGCCACCACACCCACCAACCAGGGCTCCAAGAGAGAGATTTACCTGTGAGGGCGATGATGTGGCCACCACCCCACCACCTTCACCCTTACCCATATGCCCACTGTTCCTGACCCCATGCCCTCAGGCCTACCCCCTCACTGCCCCTGTGCCTAGCTGCTGTGTTGTCTGAGAAGTGCCATAGCACCACCACCACCCTCCTTTTTATAACCACCTCCCACCGTATGAGGCTTTAGAATCCACAAAACCTCCAATGAATTAAATAAAGAGTACAAATCGGTCCAAGCCAAACAAAGAAGATACTTGGCGAGTGCAAATTCTACTGACAGAATGTAAACTACACTATCATTTAAACATTGTGATAACTTCATTGGAGACTATTTAGTTATGATTGCGTGTTCAAGTTTTTTTTTTTACAATGAATTTCCGCTGGAGTTCCGTTGGAACTGAAAACAATGAGGGTAGAAAAGTGTTCTTGTTAAATAGACACATGAATATACAGTGTATGGACATCTATTTTAGGTGTTCTTTTGTTTTTTCTGTTTTGTTTCCTTTTTTTTTTTTTTTAGAAGTGAGTGTCGGTCTCAACTCTGGGACCTCCAATTAATAAGCAATAAGGCACGAGGGGGTGTGGTATATGGCCAATATACCACGGCTAAGGGCTGTTATTATGCACGACACACCGCGGAGTGCCTGGATACAGCCATTTGCCGTATTTTGGCCATATGCCACAAACCCCTGAGGTGCCTTATTGCTATTATAATCTGGTTACTAAAGTAATTAGAGCAGTACAATAAATGTACCCATGGTATACGGTCTCATATACCACGGCTGTCAGCCAATCAGCATTCGGGCCTAGAACCACCCAGTTTATAACTAGAATTAGAGCGGTGTTTCTCTTGCCTGACTACCCAAACTCCTTGCTCCTGCAAAATGCTACACCACACCCACGGATGTTAGTTTCTTCTCCGCAATGAGTCATGATTCGAGTATCTTGCGCAACGATTTCTAGAAGAGGAAAAAAGCACTCTAGCCATTCTGATTGGTACCAGAAACCAATGGGTTGGGACAGAGCCAGAACACGTGGGTAAAGCGGCAGTTTGAAAATTCGACATTGGCTTTGATACTCTGATTGGTTAGAGATGATCCAATCACTGATTACTATGTTTTGTACACCGCCCCTCATTTTAGTCGACACCACAAACAACTTCAATGATGGCAGTCTCAGACTGAAGTATGTAGCGAACTGTAGAGCCGTGGAAGAATTCAGTTTGAGTCGTCAGGCAAGTCCTGCTCCTACTCAAGAGGACACAGCTGACTGGTAATTTTGCCATTCTTTGCTCAACATAAGACATTAAAGTCCTCAACACATTTTTCACAACCAAGAGGTCTTTATCAATGTACAGAGCTGTAAATACAATGGACATGAGTTAGACTTTAAGCATTTTATTAGATTATTTTCCTTTTGCTGTATAGAGCTTCAATAAGAGCTGTACCTTTTTGAGTCATTGTCGTTAAGATCTCACAGTTGGTTGGTTGTGTTATCCATGATGCACCGGTTGACAATACCAAGTGTAACACTGGGAGGATTTGTAACCTTTGACACATCACTGAACATGTGAAGCTACAGTACACATTTGTGACTTTGTATTCCTCATCTTTCCTATGATCTTGGACAAAAGAAAAACCCTTCAGAAAAAAATGGTGCTGGTGTTAAATGTGTTGGCTGAAGTGGATGTCAATGTCTATTGCTGTGCATTTTCAGTCCCTCGCCACCCAAATCTCAAACTCCTTGATTGAGGTCTCACCGAAGGATCAATTCACACCAGGTATCCAGTTGGAGAGCAACAAGAAACAGCTTGTTTTTGTTAAGGTGTATCGTTCCATGGTGCACATACTCCATAACTCTAACTCCCATGTATTGCAATCTCTAGTTTCTAAGTTTGGCAATTTAGTAGTCATCTTTGTGAAAACTGATGGTATTTATCACCTGCTGTTCCAAGTCAGTTCCCCACAGTAGCACGGCTGTTAGAGACCTGCTGTGGGTGTGAGGTAAAGTCTGTCCTGGTCCTGTGGTGTGACGGTGGTAGTAGTTGGAGAGTTGGGGAGGATTCACAGCTCTCCTATACACTAGCGCGCTAACCCCGCTAACCCCGCCATGCAGAGGCATTGCTCTAATTGAGCCTGGAGGCATCGTTCATTAGCAGTGATCATTTCCACATCTCAAAACCGAGCAGGGTGTCCTGGCGGTTTGGAAGTTAATTTGGAGTCTCATAATAATAACTGCTGACAGTAATGGGGATTTCACCTGTGGCAATGAGCATCAGCCATGATTGGACTAATGAAAACGCATTGAGGAGAAAAAAGAGAGTGTGAAAAAGACCTCCAGACTACTAACACTACAGCTGGAGCTCTTGCACAACATAAACACCACCGCAGGATACACTCAAAAAGACATTGTTGTTGTTATGGCTTGCTAGGATACAAAACATGATTCAGGTGGGGTCATTTAAGGGTCATCACATCAAAAAGCTAAGGTCACAAGGTCAGGCTAGTATGTGTATCTTATGTTCCTGTGTCTGACCGTAGACTGCATTTTTTTTTGTATGCATTTCTAGTATGCTTTGAATTACAGTTCACATTCAACAAGTCCATGGCTGACTTGATTGTGCGTGCTTCAATGTATAACATGATTTACATGTGACTAAATGGTTAACCATTGTAAATAATGCATCATTTAAAAATCTCAGTCATAGGTCTATCATGGTGACAATCAATCCCTGTGACTTTTGAAAAAGCACGTATTTTATTTAAAGCCACATGATAAAGGGATAGGCTACAAGAACAAATAAGGCACGAAAAGAACGGTGGACAGCATTGAATCTGCTTGAAATCAACTGTATTTCAGTTCTACTGGGCTATGTCAACATTGTACAATATATTACATTAATTAATGAATACAATTTTCATCATCACTCATTCTAATGAACACAAAGTAATGTTCAACCAAATCTTCCCAATGACTTCTCCACAGGAAGGTCCATACACAGTAACAGCTAGGATCTTGGACCTCAAGTAACTGTTCATTCAAAGTGTATCTCAATGTTGATTTCATGTCCTTGTTTGATAATTTATAGGTCAAACACTGGTCCGATGTTAAGTCACTGGTTTCTCCTGTGGTGTTCCTTCACAGCAAACACACATGTTTCTCCCTGACAGGGCCTCTAGTCCCCTGGTTCTCCCTGACAGGGCCTCTAGTCCCCTGGTTCTCCCTGACAGGGCCTTTAGATCCCTGGTTCTCCTAGACAGGGCCTCTAGTCCCCTGGTTCTCCCTGACAGGGCCTCTAGTCCCCTGGTTCTCCCTGACAGGGCCTCTAGTCCCCTGGTTCTCCCTGAAAGGGCCTTTAGATCCCTGGTTCTACTAGACAGGGCCTCTAGAGCCCTGGTTCTCCCTGACAGGGCCTCTAGGCCCCTGGTTCTCCCTGACAGGGCCTCTAGTCCCCTGGTTCTCCCCGACAGGGCCTCTAGTCCCCTGGTTCTCCCCGACAGGGCCTCTAGTCCCCTGGTTCTCCCTGACAGGGCCTCTAGTCCCCTGGTTCTCCCAGACAGGGCCTCTAGTCCCCTGGTAACCTCCCTTGCCCACCCATGGACTGATCAGGACCTCCAGTGCCGGAGGGATAGACTCTAAGCCCTTCTGAGCTCCATCTCCTGAGTTGACATAGCTGATATACAGAGGGCTGACGGGGAAGAGGGCTGCGGGGAGGAGGGGGAGGAGGGGTCCTTGAACAACAAATGGGGAGGGAGATGGAGATAGAGATGGAGTGAGAGTAAATGATTTGTGAAGGGGGTAGGTCATTTGGCACCAATTAACCCCAGCTTTTTGTGGTGGTGCGGAGAAGCTGACCTTTGAGATGCGATGCTATTTGCTTTCCTTTAACCTTTGAGGCTCAATGTGAACACACTGTGAAATTTGAGAGGGGATGAGGAGAGCATGTGTGTGTGTGTGTGTGTGTGTGTGTGTGTGTGAGCACGCGCTTGTATGTAGCACACAGGTGTTTTTTCTGTATTTGTAGCTTTAGAGGTGCTGCCTGCATACTGTAAAAAGATGGCTCCACCTAAGCTCTATGGACTCTTCTGACAGTCTCACAAACTCTCACTCTCTCCAAGGGGAATCACCTGGAGTTTATCCCTAGAGAGGAGCTGTCACAGATACGGGCAGGAGAAGACTGTGTGCGTGTGTGCGCGTGCATGCGTATGAGAGAGTGTGCACGTGTGTCTAGCACCACTGCAGCAGCATCCTATTTCATGCTGAGGCAAAGCATGCCTGTGTTGATTTGGTTGGTTTGTTGCTTTGTGTGTGCATTTTATCCAATGGTATTCCTTAATTCATGAAGCATGTAGAACTCTTTACCTCAACGGATCGGCTTATACAGTAACTGGTCCCTGAAACATGGAATGCAGTCAGTGCAGACAGGCGTAACATGGATGACAAGGGATATTATTTGGCACATCTTTTTCACATCCCTTTTGTGTTTTTGTGCTCAGTAATGTTCAAATCCTCATCATGATGATAATTCCACCTCGTTTGCTTTTAAGAGACTATTTTACAGATTCAGAGAATTGGGTGTGCTCATAAATATGGTTGGATATTAATTATAGTGAATAGAAAATGGAATGTAGATCAGTCCTTGTAATGTTATCAAGGGATTCCCTTGTTGGTCTATATATCTTGATTCCTAAGTATTCATTAAAGCAACCTAGAATGAGTTTAGAGTGCTAATTGAAATCACTTTGCTTTCCAGTGTGTGACTTTTAGGTGTGTGTTTTGATAACGGCTCAGTCAATGGTATGCGGAGTGGCATTGAGCCCTCATTTGTAGGACCCCACCATTATAACGACATCACTGGGGTGGGCAGTTCAATCCGAAGCCCACCTCCAAGGTTTATCAATTATGTTAAAGCTCCAATCACATCACATTATGGTGTCAAAATCATACCAGCAGAACAAACAATACACAGTTAATCAAGGTGCAAATATCAACTGGGGCTGGTCCATGAAATAGGTTGGTGCTGGTTGTTCCCGATGAGGAGATTTAGTAGAGCATGAAAAAGCCAATTTTATAAATATATACATTTTTGTTGTTGTCGACGTTGTTTTATTAATAGAATAAAAACAACACAGCTATAAACATATACATATAAATGGTATTTGCTATTTTTACCAGAGGCATTGGATTTTTGGCTTTGTAAAATATGTCCTGCATTTCCACAAGGCAGACTGTGTTCTAGGTTTCCTGTTTCCCTTAATGATGGGTGCTTAATGACAGCGTAACTCTAACATACTCACAATACAATGAAACACACAAAACGCTATGACATGGGAAACGTAACTGTCATAACTTTGAATAAACAATCACAAAATCAGTAAAAGGAACTGAAACAAAGCAGATGATGCTTATTGAGAAAACAGTTCATTTTTAAACAATCTCACTTTGCGCCATGTAGAGTTATTCAGTTATTGGGTTCCTCATCCCTTTCTTACCCCAAAAGCTGAAGAAAGTGAAACTCGCTCCCCTCAAGGTAACTAGCCCCAAAAGGTTGGGTGAGCTTTCGAAATGAGAAGAAGAAAACAGGAATAATCAGCTGCCGCTAAATTATGTCTTTATAGAAAGTCAAACTTTGTAGCCTAATTGTTGGTTATATACAATATATATATAGGAAACATGCTTGTGATGCCTTGTTTTCTGGTACAGTTTTATGTACATGCAAGTGTAGCTTTTTTTTTAATTAAGAAAAAAAACATTGTGAAATCCAACGACAAGTCTAAATTGTAAGATATTTTTCCCAATAGGGTATGTTAGGGTGTGAGTGGTCAGGTTTGTGCAGAAATGGTGAGGATGCTGACTCTGTCTAAAACCTCTTCTGTAACTACTCACTGGCTTTACGGCTTTTTACTCTGTTTCATTTTTATTTTTATTTGATCTTTATTGCAAAATAGTGGCTTTGAGGAAATCTGGTTCTATGTTCGTTTTTAGCCTAATTAGTTTTATTATGTTAAGATCAGTATCTGCATGTTTGAACAATAAATGTGGTCTTTTATTTTTGCTGAGCAAATCAAAGAAACAATATCTTGTAATTATCCTTCCTTATAGCTTTACAATAAAATACATTCAATAAAAATGTGTTTGCATTTTTTTGCAGTTCTGTATGTATGAGAATTGTCTGACATGAATACATTCACATCATTACCATGCATTGTATTCAAAGAAATTCCAAACTTGTACAATCATAACATTACATCTAATTATAGATCATAATCAGTGTAGATGTGGTCATAGTGGAGGATGTACACTGAGTGTACAAAATAACTTCCTAATATTGAGTTTGCCCTGGGAACAGCCTCAATTCGCCAGGGCATGGACTCTACAAGGTGTCAAAAGGGTTCCACAGGGATGCTTGCCCATGTTGACTCCAATGCTGGACGTTGGCTGGATATCCTTTGGGTGGTGGAACATTATCAATATACATGGGAAACTGTTGTGTGTGAAAAACCCAGCTGCATTGCAGTTCTTAATACACTCAAACCGGTGTGCCTGGCACCTACCACCATACCCCGTTCAAAAGCACTTAGATCTTTTATCTTGCCCATTCATCTTCTAAATGGCACACATACACAATCCATGTCTCAAGGCTTAAAAATCCTTATTTAACCTGTCTCCTCCTTTTCATCTACGCTGATTGAAGTGGATTTAAGAGGTGACATCAATAAGGGAGCATAGCTTTCACCTGGTCAATCTATGTCATGGAAAGAGCAAGTGTTCCTAATGTTTTGAACACTCAGTACATTTTTAAAAATTGACAATTTATTCTACAGATGTAGGATCTTAATTTGAGACAGTTTGCTACTGCAGGAAAATAATCCTGCAGCAACAGGAAATGTGAATTATAATTAATGGGCTTTTTTTAGGGGTTGATACATTTTTTGTAAGGGAAAATCAAGTCTGAAATTTCTAAGTGGAATTGACAAACTTCATACGCCTTTTTAAACCTCATATACGACACGTTTGACATTTTCTGCATTACAGGAAAGTCCTTCTGCAATAGGGTGGTCAAATTAAGATCCTAAATCTGTACCTAAATTTGTACAGTATGTTTGCTCTAATTCATCTTTGTCTACAGTACCTCTCTCCTCCAGTGCCCCTCTCTTCCAGCTTCACACTCTTAATCTCCTTCCTAAACACCCCACACCCTCTCTCTCTCTCTCTCTCTCTCCGTGTTTTGCTCTTTTACTCTGGACATCCCTGGTTTATCGTTGCTGTACTGGAGAGATTTACTCATCCTGAGTGTCTCCCTGAGGAGAGAGACAGAAAGAGAGAGAGAGGGCCGGAATCACTGTTATCTCTCTCCCTGGGCCGCTGCAGAACAGAGCTTTATGCAGGGAAAAGCAGCAACTATCTGAATGGTAAATATTGGCTCCGGGAAGGAAGGGAGTAAATGAACGGTCTAATGACGGGTTTGAAATTAAACGCCACTTCAGGTCCTGCAGTCTTGCACTGACAGCAACTGAGTGTCTGATGAAGTGGGAAGGAGTGGTGGTGGTTGTGGTGGTTGTGAATAGCAGGGAAAGAGGTGTCTGGCTTGTGCAATTGGCTTTACCCACACTGAGAGATACTGTAGTTAGGGAGATTGATGTGTTGTTGGAGGGTGGTCACCAATGGAGGCTATTGAGGGGAGGACGGCTCATAGTAATGGCTACAATGTAGTGAATGGAATGGTTCATGTGTTGGATACCAGTCCATTCACTCCATTCCAGCCATTATTATTATTTTTTATTTTTTTTACCCCTTTTTCTCCCCAATTTATTGGTATCCAATTGTTGTAGTAGCTACTATCTTGTCTCATCGCTACAACTCCCGTACGGGCTTGGGAGAGACAAAGGTTGAATGTCATGCGTTCTCCGATACACAACCCAACCAGCCGCACTGCTTCTTAACACAGCGCGCATCCAACCCGGAATCCAGCCGCACCAATGTGTCGGAGGCTACACCGTGCACCTGGATCCACTGCGCGCGGCCCGCCACAGGAGTCGCTGGTGCGCGATGAGACAAGGACATCCCTACCGACCAAGCCCTCCCTAACCCGGACGATGCTAGGCCAATTGTGCGTCGCCCCACGGACCTCCCGGTCGCAGCCGGTTACGACAGAGCCTGGGCGCGAACCCAGGGACTCTGATGGCACAGCTGGCGCTGCAGTACAGCGCCCTTAACCACTGCGCCACCCGGGAGGCTCCAGCCATTATTATGAGCAGTCCTACCCTCAGCAGCCTCCATGTTCTGTAGTGTACTCAGAGGGAGTCTCAGACTCAAGTCACTAGGAGATCAGTCAGAAAGGTCAGAGGTTAATGCTTGGGAGCTGCAAGGCCATGTCTTTTAATTGTATTTATTCTAGAGTTTTTGAATGCTTCTGCTGAACAGCAGACAATAAAGACCACGATTCAGTCTGACCAGTGGTTTTCGACAATGTTGCTTTTAAGGACAATGTTCCCGCGTTCCCAGAAATCTCGTTCATGGTAAATGCTGCATATGTTGGCTGAATCTGAAAATGCCTTTAAAAGCTGCATTGTCAACAACCCGCGGCCACATTGAATTCCGACCTGTGAGTGGGAATTCAATATAGGAAAGCATCACAATGTAATTTTTCCAAAATGTTGTCTCTTCTTACCCTGAGGAATATTAATGAAATGAACTCATCTCAGGGCAAAACCACAGATTGTGTTAAGAAGGCATTGTGACTTGGATTGGGGTCAATAGAGCTTCAAGTTCCTTGGTGTAAACATTACTAACAAGCTATCATGGTCCAAACACACCAAGACAGTTGTGAAGAGGGCACAACAACGCATATTCCCCCTCAAGAGACTGAAAACATTTGGCATGGGTCCTCAGGTCCTCAAAAAGTTCTACAGCTGCATCACTGGTTGCCTCAATTTGTTCCTTGGTCCTTGGTATAACCTTCTTAAAACAATTCCATACACAGTAGATTAGTAGAACCCCCCCGCCCCCGGCTTTGACTCTGATGGGTTAACAGCTTCAACCCCCAAGCCATAAGACTACCTAAACAGTTCATCAAATGGCTACACGGACTATTTGCATTGACCCCCTTTTTTTACGCTGCGGCTACTCAATGTTTATTATCTATGTCAGTTTACCCCTACCTACATGTACATGTTACCTCAATTACCTCGACTAGCCCGTTCCCTGGTACATTGACTCAGTACCGGTACCCCCTGTATGTAGCCTCATTATTGTTATTTTATTGTGTTACTTTTTTTTTGTTGCCAATATTTTCTTAATAAAAAAAAACCTCTGCATTGTTGATTAAGGTCTTGTAAGTAAGTATTTCATGGTAAGGTCTATTTGCACCTGTTGCATTCAGGGCACGTGACAAATAACATTTGATTTGAATACACCTATTGAGGTTAACTGCATACGATTATGTTAATGCCACATACTCTTACACTGCCTGGTCCTTTTCTGAGAGTGAAATACATTGCATTGTTCGCCACTTCTGTGCCTCACCCAACAGCAGGAAATCACATAACCACAGGCACTATGTGATTGTGAAAATGGAGATTAGCCTAGTGTTGCAGATCTCAGCAGAATGATTAAATATCATCCCTTGCATTCCAATGGAAATACTTTTGGCTGGAAGCATTGAGATAAGGTCCTACACTTGCTGGGAGATTCCCCTGTAAAATACACTGTGCTTAGAAAATGTCTGTTTTTATAGTACTGCTCATTTGCAGTATTTGAATATCCCTGTGTTGCTCCTCATTCCCCTTCTCCACGGCTCTAAGTCAGGAAGTTGTTCAATGTAGTCGATGGATGAGATGCAAAGTGGTTGGATAGATGTTATGGGAATGCCTAAGGCAGTGGTTTGCGCTGTTGTCGTAGGCGGTGCCCCCTCCCAACCCTCTCCACTTCATCCACCCCCCCAGTGCCACTATGTTAGCGTCCTCTCCATCACTGTCTGCCCAGGGCAAGCCACTGTGGACCCAGCAGAGGGGGAAACCAGAGTGTGCTGAGGGAGAAGAGGACGAAGGGAAGGAGGGAGAGGGAAGCATTTCCTGAGGGGCTCCGAGGCCCTTCTCATATCAATCACTCGGCAGGAATGAGGAGAGAGTCAGTGGAAGGTCTCTTCCTCCTCTTCTCAACCCCCTACCCCCCTCCTATCTCATCCCATAAACCTGACTCTCCTCCTCTCCCAACACCACCATTCCCCTCCATCTATCCCACTCTCCCTCCTCACCTTTGCTTCCCGTCCTATTTAGAACCGTCCAGGGCCATTCCAGACCTTCACCTCCATCACCACAACCTCCAGCACAGCAGTTTTAACGAGGGCCGCTGCTTCCTTTTTCATTGGCTAAACAAAGCATGAGTATTGTGACGTGTCTTTCTTGTTGTGATGTCTTGGGAGGGAAGCCTGTCAGCTACTGCAGTGGTTAGGAGGACAGTCTTACATAGAGGAATGCAGGAATGCAACCACCAACAATACCTTCTGAACAACATGTAATGACATTAAATCACCTGGCTTTATTGGGCAGAAAACATTTGTTGAAACGTGCCAAGGGTTGCTATTTCTCAGTGGAAGCAACCACCCCTGCCGTATGCATGGAACAAAAACACGCTACTAGAAAATAAACAACCTATTGCATCACACCTCCGCCTCCCCTAATTTTCTTTTACTTCACTCTGGAGATAAGTTGCATCATAAGCCGACACCTTTGTTGTGGAGTTTTTTAATGAGGAGCTTCATTAGGAAACACGCTTCACTCATCATTCAGTCTGGATAGTATGCTGCGACTTGACATGGCTGCTAGTTTGACCTCAGCCCATTGATGAGATGAAAGCTCAGTTGGAGATGGGCGTGAGATATGACCTGAGTTCTCCCCATCCATCCATTCTCCCCATGCTTTGAGTCCACGCCGCTATCAGTGTTGGGAGGCTGTTTGACCTTCTAGTACAGCTCAGTATGCTGGGATACGTGTGGCGTGGTGAGGAGGAGGATGTGCATGGATATTCATTAGTGACGAGATTGGTGGTGTGTTTGCACCGTGACCTTGCTGGAAGTGGGATAAGAGCTGGGCAGGAATAAAAGGGAGATTTAAAAGTCAGCCATTTTAAGCCAATGAGTGACCAGTTTATCTTTTCTCCTTATCTCTCCTCCATCTTTTTCTCAAACCCCTCCCAATGGATGGAGTTGTTATTGGTAAGTCGTTGGGATAACAATGTGCTCCAAACCCCTACTGTATTTTCAAGGCCTTTTGGAAGAAAGTGTTCACCTTCGAGCCAATGGATAAGAAGGTAGTCATATTTTCCATTTAACTTTGTTATTGTCACCTTGAGGAAGATCATTTTCACTTGCCTTTGGAATGGATTAGTTCATCATCTATTTATCCTATATATTGAAATACAACTCACAGTTACTGTTGAGAGAAAAGATCCCAAAGCTACAATGCATATCCTATAGGACCTTAAGGATTGTTCTGGAATATACAGTAGACTTTCATCTTATTAGACACGGGCCACTAAATCACAATATTTGAAGTGTGTTGATGTGCCTCCTCCATGGGTGCTGTACATTTAAACACTGTCTCTGGTAGTAACAGACACAGAGATGATTTCCTAACACAAGATTTACACACCAGGGAATTTAAATGTACAGCCGTACCATATTCTTGTGTTGTAAAAAATGTACGCATCCTCTCGGAAGTTGCAGGGAAAAAAACTTTGGCTTTGCAGTCTTTGCCTGCCCGATGTTAAAGGGTGTTGGAAATTTCGCTGATAAGTTCAATGATGTCTCCCCGGCAGATGACTGTCTATCGATCATCTCACTCATGCGTAGGAGGAGGAAGACAGCGCAGGCAGTGGCTCCTCTAGCAGATTTACTGAGAGATATGAATCGCTGTTAATTGTGTCCTATTGTACTGGTTCAATATCTTAAAAATATCACCTGCTGACGTTTCATTAAAATGTCAGCATAACTCCGCTGCTCGGTCAGGGGAGGGGGATTTGGCTAACCGGAATAATGAAGCAGAGAGGATGTGTGAGGAGTGTGACAGTAACGATATGCAGATTGCGAGTGTGCCTTGGCGGCAGAGAAGGAAAGCTGCAAATGCATGGGGATTTATTGTAGAATTGTTAAAACAGTTGAGAATGGCGCAACCAGTCAAATGCCTAACTTGGGCTCATAAGGAATGTTGAAAGGGTGATTTTGTTGGCTGTTATTGGTGTCAGTTATGGAAGTGAAAGTAAGTCATTATAAAAGTAAAGGATACACCAATGTACTGTATGTGTAAATGTGACCAATTGGTAGTATATAAGGTCAATGCAGCAGCCTAATTGTATTTTCACACTCTTGACAGTGCAAATAAATAAACTATTAAATCTCAAATTAAAAAGACCTTTTACCCATGACAGTAGATTTTGACGTTTTCTATAACAGTAGCGAGTGTGCCCTTCAAACCTTTTTTATTAATCCATCAGGTTTTATTATCATTTCAATTCGTCTTTGATGCTCCAAACACTGCCATAGTATAATAAAATGTGACTGATTGATTGAGTTTTAGCACAGAACGCTGTTAATTGGGGCAGGATTGAGTACTATGTAATTAGAAAAGAACCCTCCCCTTTCCTGTGTGGGTAGGAATGTGGGTGATGTGCTGTGGCTTTATGTGGATCCAGAGAACGCCTTTTCTCAGAAATAGGCATTTCCAATGTCCTCCGATCTGGGGATTGATGTTTTTATTTATTCATCCTGCGAGAGCTCCAAGCTTACACTCTGTATCTCCATTCCTCTTCATTACAGTTGGAATAATTAAATAAAAACTTAGCATTCTCAAGTTTTAAAATATAATTATTTCTTGAATGTAATTAAGAGATATTGAATTGGAAGGCAAAGTTGGTTTGAAAAATGTAAAGAGATATTTGCTTAATCAATGGAATTGTGGTTAATTCCTTGTATGTATATATATTTTTGTATCCCAGCATTCTCCTTTTCTGACGTTAGAAAGAAGTTCCAAAAAGGCATCATACACACATCAACAAATCCAGTTCCGTGAGCATACCTGTCCTGACGATATGGGAGGAGGATGCACATTTTCAGAGAAGCCTCTTTCTTTTTGGAAAAGTGCAGGTGAGCAATTTGCTGTGGGCACTTTCTATTACAATAGACAGGCTGCACTTTGGAGGGGAGCAGGGGGAAAGAGAGGAATCAGAGGGATGGGAGCAGCCTGTACCCTCATTCTCCCCTTGAGACGCTGCACCTGCCAGGCACCGGGAATTATCATACACAGACGGCAACCTGACTGCCGACAAGCTGCGACATAATGCAGGGAGAAGGTGGAGGGTATCAGTTTCGCTCCCTTGCCGCATGCAGAGAGGGGTCCAATACATCCCTGTAATGCTTTCGAAACGAGCTCTGCTGCTATTAGCCAAACGACTATGGTACCATCCTCTGCCGCCACGACGCGGTCCAAAATCACTTAGTTTTCTGTGTTAGCAATCTGTCCTAAAACGTGGCCTTTATGGCTTCTGCCCTTCGCCTGACTACAGGCATACATTCTGACATCAACCGCAGTGGTTTTTGCATAATGGATGAAACTCGAAGCGGTAATGTTCTTAGCGGGTTTTATTGTTGCAGAGTCTCAGGTTTGAAGCACTTGGGGCGATGAAACTGAAGAGATTCAACTTTTTCTGTTGAGGCCAGATATGACAGAAGAGTTTCTGAGAAATACATCAAATGAATATGTCTTGAAATATGATAACCCTTAAAAAATTTGTAAGTATTATCCTTGGGATTGAAAGAGAGAGAGAGAAAGAGAGAGAGAGAGAGAGAGAGAGAGAGAGAGAGAGAGAGAGAGAGAGAGAGAGAGAGAGCGTCCAATCAAATAATCTCAATCAGTCAGTAAATGGTCTGAGGCAGACAGTCTGACTGTCAGGGGAATTCATCTTAAACATTGTTTACTGCTTCATCTATTGGACAAAGGGAATAACATGGATCGTCAAACTGCTGTGGCAAGCAACACTGGTTAAGGTGGCCTCAGCATCCTTTGTGATTCTCACAGGATTACAGAATGATACATTAAGTGTTCACCCATCTATCAATCACATGTGAGTTGATTATGATGATAGAAAGTAATGAGTTGGTGCATGGTGAGGGAGCTATGATAGAATTATATCTATACAATCCTGGGTAAGGATTTCAATTCAGGTTTTGTCATTTCGAACAATAAAACACTATGAACTGCTGATAAATGTTATTACACTATAAATATTCGGAATTGATCATATTTTCCAATGAGCTTCATCATGGAAATATATTTTATAGCCTCTCCTGTATGGAAACTTTGAAGTTCTGAAATCATGGGGAGGAGTGCAGTGCTGGTCTGAAAGTTGTCTGTGGGAGTTCAGAGAGAGAGAGAGAGGGGCAGTGCAGAGAAGAGCCAAGGGATGTGACGCGCACACTCACAGAAAACACTTCTCAGCTCATATTGTTTCATATTGGGGAAGTGGAAAATTAATTTCTTGCCTCTTCCCCCACCAACGGATATTGGATGGATCCTCTGTGAGAAATTCTGCTGAAGTGTGTGCCGCGCCTATTTCATCTAAGAAAGTGAAGGGATTGATTGTGAAGTCACTGATCTTTTACATTTGAAGCCACAACTATATCACTTCTGCTTTTTTTACAGTGGATTTATGGCAGTGTGTGTGTGTGTGTGTGTGTGTGTGTGTGTGTGTGTGTGTGTGTGTGTGTGTGTGTGTGTGTGTGTGTATGTGTGTGTGTGTGTGTGTGTGTGTGTGTGTGTGTGTATGGGTACGTGGAGAACACCTGATACCCGAATCATAACCCTGAAGTTATAATTGCCACTTTTCATCAGTTGGTTGTTCGTTCGGCAATGCCGAAGAAGTTAAGAAGTGACGAGGTTAGAAGAATCCTCTTTACTGTAGTGCTAACCCCCTGTGGTCTCTCCATGGTGTGGGATACCAGAAATAAAAGTGTAGCTAATTAGCATGTGATAAAAATAGTTCTGAAATGTGTGGTGGATACAACTGGGCCTGGCATAGTTTGCACTTCCTCCCCCCCTCTCTCTCTCTCTCTCTCTCTCTCTCTCTCTCTCTCTCTCTCTCTCTCACACTCTCACTCTTTCTCTCCCTCTCTGAATCAATCACTTGGTTGTGTTTATGTGGTTTGGTTCTAATAAGAAAAATATTTTCATTCGAAAAATGTGTTTCTGAAGATAGATTTATTTAATGTATGTGGAGCTAAAGCATGCCCTCATCATGTTGTAGCTTTATTTGATTTAGTCATTTTAGTTCTACATGTTCATTCTGAGCTCTATGTGTTCATTCAAATGGTTGGAGGAGTAGCATGTATGATGAAATAGGGTCATTGTGTGCAGAGCCTCTTGTGTAGTTATAAAGCTCCCCGTTATATATACTGTATGCTTCACCTCCTGTAGACATGGGTTCAATCATCATGCTCCCACTTGCCTGTCTCCCCCTCTCCTTTCAGAACTGTCTGAATAAAAAGTGCAACAAATATATATATATATATATATATTTTAAATAAAGGAAAAGGGTCACTCACTGTAAGTGCCAGTGATGTGGAAAGCTGTAACGAATCTCTTCGTCGTCTGACGACGAGTATGAAACATCGGACCAATGTTCATTTATTAAGTGAACACACAAATCAAAATAACGAAGTGAATGGACGAAACGAAACAGTTCTGTAAGGTGACATACACTAAACAGAAAACAACCACCCACAAATCATAGTGGGAACACAGGCTACCTAAGTATGGTTCTCAGTCAGAGACAACGATTGACAGCTGCCTCTGATTGGGAACCATACCAGGCCAAACACATAGAAATACCAAACTTAGAACAAAAACATTGAATGCCCACCCCAACTCACGCCCTGACCAACCTAAAAATAGAAACATACAAAAGGAACGAAGGTCAGGACGTGACAAAAGCAGCTATTGTCGGGGTAATTATGCATTTTGAAAGTATTAAAAAAGCAACACAGGGCTCCGGGTTTCATGTTTCCATTTATCCTATTTAGAATGACTTCACATGAGTTGTCCTATGCACAACAATCATTTAAAGAAACAATTAATTGCACAGGAACAAAAATAAGCTCAATCTGCCAAAATGCTATCAAATAGATTGTGTGGAGGTTCATATTGTAAGACTCATTTTGTACAAATTGTCTTATATTGCATCATGTTGTTACATTAACAGAACGACTGTGCGTGTAACTAGTATGATTAAAAAAAAGACAACAGCAAAGAGTGTAAATCTGTATTACATTGGCTGTGCTGAATTCATTTGCTTATACTGTATGGTGATTTTGGAGCTACACCAATTGTATTACAATATAGCAAGCAACATGATGAAACAAAACAAAATATGAATAGCAGTAGTTATGTAAACCTAGTAGATATCCGAGGCTTCAAAATGTCCATGCCTAAAGAGTCAACCCTTCCGTCCAAATCTGGCCTGTATTGTTTGTCTTCACCATTTATCTGTTGATAAAAGCACAATGTGGAAATACTTTTCCCACATAAGCTCTAAAGAGATGAAGAGGGAATGTGAGAGATTTTTAGTTTTTTAGGTCTGTGGACACTACAGATTATCAGGGTTTATCAGCATTTTCAATTTTGCTGGCAATTTTGTAGGAAGTCCGAAAACAAATCAAACAAAACAATTATTTACTTTAAAAACTAGAAAAAACTGAACAGAGTTGACCTTAAATCAATTCAAATAATGAACCTTTAATTATAGATATAAAGAGTAAAACACACAACACGTGGCTTCGACATCTTCAAAAACACAAACAAGATTAAACTGGGATAAGATTAACTTCAGCCTGTGAATTTGGGAGAAAATGGAATATAGTTGAAGATTTCTTTCGAAGTCAGCATTTACAGTACTGACAGTGCACAGTCTCCCCACTGACCCTTACCAGGGCTGAGCATGATGTTACCACCATGACATCAATGGTAGACCATGGCAACTGACACACAATGCCACGTAACAGGTCATTTAAAGGCTGCATGCTTAATTCAACCACTTTCCTTTCATCTATCCTGTTTGCACACTAATAACAGATGGGGGAAATTGTCATTCTCTGTAACATTTATTTTATCACATTGTATACCTACTCTTCTCACAGATAATGCCTTCACAGACAATGCAAAGCTATCAGTAATTAAAAGGAGACAATATAAAACTAATTTGCTGGGTTTAATTTTGAATATTGCTGAAATTGCCAGCACACATGTAGAAAGCATGCACACAATTTCAAAGGTCCTTTGTCAAGCGTTTTGCAGTATATAGCTGTAGGAAACTACTGCTACGAAACAAGCAATGTGTTGCGTCTTTTCTGTTGTCTTTGAAAGACAAAGAGTGGACACATCTCTTTGTACTAGAGCAGAATACCCTCCGTCTTGCCCCGGGAGAGCATGGATTTTTAGAGCCTTTTAAAAGCCTTGTTCGAGTTTTTAAGTCTTCATGTCAGTCACAGATGTGGTAAATTGACAGTGATAATTGCCTCTTTTTCCCATGAAGTCAATTATTTATCGTTTTAAAGTGATGTTGTGAACTGTGTGTGTGTGTGTGTGTGTGTGTGTATATGTCAGTGTGTGTGTGTGTGTGTGCGTGCGTGCGTGTGTGTGTGCGCGTGCGTGTGTGTGTGTGTGTGTGTGTGTGTGTGTGTGTGTGCATTTTTTTGCATGCCTGAAGGTACAGTATCAGTCAAAGGTTTGGACACACCTACTCATTCCAGGGTTTTTCTTTATTTATACTATTTTGACCCAACGCACCTCCAGGCTGTATAAGGGCTATTTGACTAAGAAGGAGAGTGATGGAGTGGTACATCAGATGACCTGGCCTCCACAATCACCCGACCTCAACCCAATTGAGATGGTTTGAGATGAGTTGGACCGCAGAGTGAAGGAAAAGCAGCCAACAAGTGCTCAGCCTTTGTGGGAGCTCCTTCAACACTGTCCAGGTGAAGCTGGTTGAGCAAATGCCAAGAGTGTGCAAGGCTGTCATCAAGGCAAAGGGTGGCTACCTTGAAGAATCTCAAAGATACAATATATTTTGATTTGTTTAACACTTTTTTGGTTACTACTTGATTATATCTGTGTTATTTCATAATGTTGATGTCTTCACTATTATTGTAGTAAAAAATAAAGAAATATCCTTGAATGAGTTGGTGTGTTCAAACTTTTGACTGGCACTGTGTCTGTAGTTTTCCATGTAAACATATTTATATAGACTTTATACAGTATATGTGTGAGCGTGTGTGTGTGTGAGCGTGTGTGTGTGTGTGGACACCTACAAGATGCTCTCCCAGTTTTCTTTTCCATCGCCCTGCAGGCATTACCTGGGGCGTCAGCTCCCTGAAGTTCTCCTTGCTCTCTCTCCTACTTCTGGAAGGATCATAGCAGCCCTGCTCCCATACAGTGTCTACTGCTTGGGGGGAGGTACCATGTTCACCACTTGGGCTTGCCCCAATCCAGGGCCTGCATTTGCCCCAATCCAGGGCCTGTATTAACTCCTCCAGCCCCAACGCTTCTCTATCCCAGAGGTATGCAGAGGAGAGGCAGCCCCTAGCAGAGGACACAGACCCCAGCCCTCTCTCCTGCATGCTAAGCACACAGCCTTGGGCACTACAAGGAAGTAAGGACCATCTCCATGTGTCAGGGAGTTCAGTATGAAAAAAACTGAAAATAATGACATTCTTGCTGAAACATACATTTTAAAGTGCTCAGAGGTGGGCATATTTTTCAACATTCCCCCATATGATCAAAGATAATCATATATCTATGTATGAAAAGTTACCTTGATAAAGTATCCCGTACTAGCAAATATTGAACCATTATGCTCATGCAGACTTCAGACCTATCTACAAAACTCAACTAGCTGTCACAGTCTCACTGTTCATCCATGTTTCTCAAAGTCAAATTTCAATGTGTTTTAGGTTAAGTTAGACATTAACTCCAGATTTGTAGTGTTAAGTTTAGGCATTAACTCCAGATTTGTAGTGTTAAGTTAGACATTAACTCCAGATTTGTAGTGTTAAGTTAGACATTAACTCCAGATTTGTAGTGTTAAGTTTAGGCATTAACTCTGAAATTTTAAGGTTACGCATTAACTCCAAATGGCATAGGTTTTAAAACAAAAATCCAAAAAACAAAAAGCAAATTTCTATCACTGGATTCAAACTCGAAACCTTTGGAATCAGAGGCGGACGCTTACGCCCATCTGCCATTCCCGTCCACAGCACCCTAGCAAAACCAAAACCTACTTGAAGGTAACATCAGTCACTGTTGCCCCTAGTTTCCGGTTTCCACGTCATCTCGTCCTCTCCGACCTCCTCAGACATGGACGTTGAATACGTTGAATACTGAAAGTAGCCATTCATTCTCCCATTTCCATCAAATTACTCACAACAATAACATCAATTATAGATTTGGTTGAGAATGCAAAGCCAGACACACTTTTGTAACAGCTTTCGTGGTATGGTGTCTGGGTCCACCAATAATGTCAATTAATCTAACCAAGCTTTAGGACGAGAGAGAGAGAGAGCAAGAGCGAGAGAGAGAGAGAGCGAGAGAGAGAGAGAGAGAGAGAGAGAGAGAGAGAGAGAGAGAGAGAGAGAGAGAGAGAGAGAGAGAGAGAGAGAGAGGCAGGTTTCTGAGGCGTAAATGATTCATGCCTGGCTGTGTAACCTCCAGGGCAGCCATCTTAGATGCAGAAGGGGCATGTGGGGTAACCTAATCCCTCGGGATTCGAGAGGAGGGGTGGTGCTGAGTCATTTTCATCTACAAATATCACATTGAAGCCCTGGGACTTTTTTATCCATCATAAATATGTTTGTTTGTTAGTTGTTGGTTAGAGCACAACAACAGTACTAGACATTAACTACATTAACACCACAATGCAACAATGTCAAACCATTCACCTGAAAAATGCTTTAGGTGTGGCAAGTGTTTTACAAATGTCAGATTGCAAATGATAACACTGATGGAGTATTGAAATGGATTTTAATGGATTCCTATGCAATGTAATACACTTCAGGTTATATGTTCCTCTTCTGAATACTCTTACAGTGTGACCCTTACTAAGACTACAAGAGCTGACGCATAATTTGTTTGTATTTTGTTTTTTAAAGATAAAGGCTAGGGCGTTTAGCCCCTACCATGAGCTACACTGATGAAACGGACATGATAGTAAAATGAAATATCGTAAAGTTGATGACCATGATTATGGGTAAGAATGCTGTTCATTGATTACAGCTCAGCATTTAACACCATAGTATCCTCCAAACTCGTCATCAACCTCGAGACCCTGGGTCTCGACCCCGCCCTATGCAACTGGGTCCTGGACTTCCTGACGAGCCGCCACCAGGTGGTGGGGGTAGGTAACAACATCTCCACCCGCTGATCCTCAACACTGGGGCCCCACAAGGGTGCTTTCTGAGCCCTCTCCTGTACTCCCTGTTCATCCACGACTGCGTGGCCATGCACGCCTCCGACTCAATCATCAAGTTTGCGGACGACACTACAGTGGTAGGCTTGATTAACAACAACGACGAGACAGCCTACAGGGAGGAGGTGAGGGCCCTCGGAGTGTGGTGTCAGGAAAATAACCTCACACTCAACGTCAACGTCAACAAAACAAAGGAGATGATTGTGGACTTCAGGAAACAGCAGAAGGAGCACCCCCCTATCCACATCGAAGGGACAGTAGTGGAGAGGGTAGTAAGCTTTAAGTTCCTCGGCGTACACATCACGGACAAACTGAATTGGTCCACCCACACAGACAACGTTGTGAAGAAGGCGCAGCAGCACTCACAAACTTCTACAAATGCAAAATCGAGAGCATCCTGTCGGGCTGTATCACCGCCTGGTACGTCAACTGCTCCACCCACAACCGTAAGGCTCTCCAGAGGGTAGTGAGGTCTGCACAACGCATCACCGGGGGAAAACTATCTGCCCTCCAGGACACCTACACCACCCAATGTCACAGGAAGGCCATAAAGATCATCAAGGACAACAACCACCCGAGCCACTGCCTGTTCACCCCGCTATCATCCAGAAGGCGAGGTCAGTAGAGGTGCATCAAAGCAGGGACCGAGAGACTGAAAAACAGCTTCTATCTCAAGGCCATCAGACTGTTAGACAGCCACCACTAACATTGAGTGGCTGCTGCCAACATACTGACTCAACTCCAGCTCACTTTAAAAATGGAAATTGATGTAAAAAATGTATCACTAGCCACTTTAAACAATGCCACTTAAAATAATGTTTACATACCCTACATTACTCATCTCGTATGTATATGTATATACTGTACTCTATATCATCTACTGCATCTTGCCATCTTTATGTAATACATGTATCACTAGACACTTTAAACTATGCCACTTTTATGTTTACATACCCTACATTACTCATCTCATATGTATATACTGTACTCGATACCATCTACTGCATCTTGCCTAAGCCGTTCCCTAACATCACTCATTCATATATCTTTATGTACATATTCTTTATCCCATTATACTTGTGTGTATAAGGTAGTAGTTGTGGAATTGTTAGGTTAGATTACTCGTTAGTTATTACTGCATTGTCGGAACTAGAAGCACAAGCATTTCGCTACACTCACATTAACATCTGCTAACCTTGTGTATGTGACAAATAAAATTTGATTTGATATGATAAAGATCATCATTACAGAAGCCACAGTCATAGCTCACATTAATTAATATTTCCTTCATACCAACTGTTTTATCATTGCAACGTCAACAAACAAACTGCTTCCCAAGCATCTCCACAGTGTTGATTGACACACATCAGTAGTACTGTGATTGAGTGCACACTTACATAGGGATTAATGTGTGCAGTTAGCTTCTCTCTAAGGAACCATCTGTCACCAGTCCACCCTGGAAATAAAACAAAACATCTTAAACCAATCAACCATCTAAATGCAGTAATGGTGGTATACCAACAGTCCCTCACCCAGTGGTTTACCAACAGTTCCTCACCCACTGGTTTACCAACAGTCCCTCACCCAGTGGAAGCAAAACTCTCACAGTTTCCTTCTCACTTTCCAAGGGTTAATTAAAATTGGTGTGCTGTATTGATGCCCAAGCAAGCTAAAAGGTGAAAGTTAAGAAAAGCAGAGGGAAATTATAATGAAAATAGTCCCTTCACTTGATTCCCTTAATCACTGTATGCCCCCTTTCCGTTAATTGAAGATAATTATAGGATTTTAATTTTCTAATGTAGGTTAGAGGAGAGCAAGAAATCATTACAATTGTCTGGGGGTGATAGAGTGATGCAAATGAAGACTAGGTTCTGGGTGTATTATATTAGCTTGTCTAGATGAAGAACGTTGTGCATCTGGGCATCTTAATTGTTTCAGAATCAAACTTGAAAGGTATTTTGTGTTTATAATACAATGATATACTGTATCTTACAATAGCATGCACTGCACAGTCGTTGACTAAATTGACTGAAACCAAGTCGTTGGTTGAAGAAATCTTTCAGTAAACTTTGGAATTACGTTCTCGATGCATAATTATATCCTTATCAGTCAGTACTAAACATTTTGATATTTTGGAACAAAACAAAGCTCCCTTCTGCATGTCCCCTTATCAGAAACAAAAATATTAGTATTGAAAATAGAAGCCTCTGTTTTAGCACCTTTTTTAGCACTACAATCTATTACAATTGCCATGTTTACTGAACAGTATCAAATGTACTGAACCTAAACATGAGTGGTATACCTCATGCTACACTCTCAGAAACAAGAACCTAGAACCTAAACGGGTTCTTTGGCCGTCCCCATAGGAGAATACTTTGTAGAACTATTTTTGGTACTAGGTAGTAAGTACCCTTCTGGGTTCCAAGTAGGACCCTTTCCGCAGAGGGTTCTACATGCAACCCAAAATGGTTCTAACTGGAACAAAAAAGGGTTCTACCTGGAATAAAAAATGGTTCTCCTATGGGGACAGCCGAAGAACCCTTTTGGAACCTCTTTTTCTACGAGTGTATAATAGGGAGATTATACTTGGTATAATTGATTTCTTGGAAGCAATCACAATGACTAGCTACCATAAAATAGCCTTGCGTTCCTGCCTCTGAGCGGCTCTAAGATGCTGCCGGCAGAGTGGACTTCTAGTCCGACTCAGGAGGAGTGCCCACCATCCACCGCTTCCGAGTATATTACTTGGTAGTGTTCAGTCTCTGGACAATTAAGTAGACGAGCTCAGGGCGATGATCTCCTTCCAGACATACATCTGGGACTGCAACATACTCTGTTTCAGGGAATCATGGCTCTCTCGGGATATTCTGTCCCCATCCATCAAGCCAGCCGGGTTCTCAGTACATCACAGAGACGGGAATAAAGAACTCTCCGGGAAAAAAGGCGGTGGTGTATGTTTCATGGTGTTATTGTGATAACATACAGAAACTCAAGTCCTTTTGTTCACCCGACCTAGAATACCTCACAGTCAAATGCCGACCATATTACCTCCCAAGAGAATTTTCTTTGGTCATAGTCACAGCCATGTATAATCCCCCTCAAACCGATAACACAACAGCCTTCAAGGAACTACACTGGACTTCATGCAAACTGGAAACCTCATATCCTGAGGCCGCATTTATAGTAGCTGGGGATTTTAACTTTGTGGGCTAGGCCCCTTTTTTCTAAATTTCTGCCTGAATGACGTGCCCAAAGTAAACTGCCTGTTGCTCAGGTTCTGAAGCCAGGATATGCTTATAATTGGTACCTTTGGAAAGAAAACACTCTGAGTTTCGTGGAAATGTTTAAATAATGTAGGAGAATATTTCACAATAGATTTGGTAGGAGAAAATCAAAAGAAAAACCACACAGAATAATTTTTTTGAGAGAGACCATCCTCTTAGAATGGCAAGAATTAGCTCCCTGGATGCAATTCCTATGGCTTCCACAGGGTGTCAGCAGTATGTGTTCAAGGTTTTAGGCTTGTAACTTCAAAAACAAATGACAAATATCAGTTTTAGTACAAGGACACAGTTTTGGGAATTTGTGTTTGCGTGCGCCGTGAAGACAGGACGCACCTGCTAAAATTGGTTTCCTATTGAATATACTTCTTTCCGTAAGAAATATTATAGTTTGATTGCATTTTAGGGTATCTGAGGAGTAAATAGAAACATAAGTTGACTTGTTGAAACAAAGTTTAGGGGTAGATCTTCGGATTCCTTTCTCTGCACGTTGAACGAGTGTATTACTCAAATCGATGGCGCCATCTAAACCGACTTTTTGGGACATAAACAAGGATTTTATCTAACAAAACGACACTACGTGTTATAGCTGGGATGACAAATCAGAGGAAGATTTTCCAAAATTAAGTGAATATTTAATCGCTATTTATGAATTTATGAAACCTGTGCCGTTGGAAAAATATTATGATGTTGGGTGCCTTCCTGAAATGATCTTATGGCATGTTTTCACTGTAATAGCTATTGTAAATCAGACAGTTCAGACAATTTAAGCTTTCAACCGATATAAGACACTTATATGTACCTAAATGTTTACTATCAATCGTTTTTATGATTATTTATTTGAATTGCGCACCCTCCAGTTTCACCGGAAGACGCCTAGGTTAACAAAGCAAATTTGAGGAAAACCCTACTGAAGTTCTATCAACACATTGCCTATAGTAATCGCTCTGGAAAAACACTGGACCGCTGCTACTCCCCCATTCGGAAGGCCTACAAGTCCCTCCTCGCCCTCCTTTGGTAAATCAGATCACGACTCCATTTTGCTCCTCCCTTCCTATAGGCAGAAACTCATACAGGAAATACCCGTGCTAGGATCTATTCAATGCTGGTCTGACCAATCGGAATCCATGCTTTAAAAGTATTTTGATCACGCGGACTGGGATATTTTCCGGGTTGCCTTTGAGAGTAAAATTTACATATTCATGAACATGGTGACTCAGTTCATCAGTGCAACGAGTGCGCTGAGAGTTGGGAAGCAAGTAAATAAGTAAATAAAATAAACAATAAACACACTACACAAACAACGCACCGACATGAAAACAAAGTCAATAACACCTGAGGAAAGAACCAAGGGGAATGACAGATATAGGGAAGATAATCAAGGAGGTGATGGAGTCCAAGAGAGTGTCATGAGGCGCAGGTACATGAGACGATGGTGACAGATGACAATCAGCAGCCTGATGACCTAGAGGCCAGACAGGGAGTATACGTGACAATCAGGAAGTATATAGGGGATGTTGTTCCCACTGTGACTATTAAAACCTACCCAAACCGTAAATCGTGGATAGATGGCAGCCTTACACACAAAACTAAAAGCGCGAACCACTGCATGTAACCATGGGAAGGTGCCTGGGAATATGGTCGAATACAAACAATGTAGTTATTCCATCCGTAAGGCAATCAAACAGGCAAAATGTCAGTACAGAGACAAAGTGGAGTCACAATTTAATGGCTCAGACACAAGATATATCTGTCAGGGTCTACAGACAATCGTGGATTACAAAGAGAAAACAAGCCACGTCGCAGGACACCAACATTTTGCTCCCAGACAAGCTAAACACCTTCTTCGCCTGCATTGAGGATAACACAGTGCCACCAACGAGGCCCGCTCCTAAGGACTGTGAGCTCTCGTTCTCCACGGCCGACATGAGTAAGACATTTAAGAGTGTTAACCCTCGCAAGGCTGCAGACCAGCTGGCTGAGGTGTTTAAAGACATATTCAATCTCTCCCCATCCCAGTCCTGTACCCAAGAAAACAAAGGTAACTGAACTAAATGACTATCACCGTGTAGCTCTCACTTCTGTCATCATGAAGTGCTTTGAGAGGCTAGATAAGGATCATATCACCTATACCTTACCTGACACACTAGACCCACTTCAATTTGCTTACCGCCCCAATAGATCCACAGACGATGCAATCACCATTGCACTGCACTCTGTCCTATCCCATCTGGACAAGAGGAATACCTATGTAAGATTTCTGCTCATTAACTATAGCTCAGCCTTCAACACCATAGTACCCTCCAAGCTCATCATTTAGCTCGAAGCCATTTAGCTCATCATTTAGCTCGAGGGTCTGAACCCTCTCTCTCTCTCTCTCTCTCTCTCTCTCTCTCTCTCTCTCTCTCTCACTCTCTCACTCTCTCACTCGCTCTCTCACTCACCCACTCCTCTTATGATTTGATTCTCCATTCTGTAAATGTCAGTCTGCTGCTTTTATCCACCCCCCCTCTGATATACACAAACACACATGAGGTAAGAGAAGCTGTCCTGTGGTCCAGTACATATGTCTGATTAGAGAACAAATCATGTACACATATTTGCACATCACATGTATGTAAACCATATGATAAAAGTACATGTATGCACAAATGCACACAAAAATGCACACACACACACGCACACACACACACACCTGACCTAAACCCATATAGATAGTTTGGGATGAGTTGGACCTCAGAGTCAAGGAAGAAGGAAAGCAGCCAACAAGTGCTCAGCATATGTGGGAACTCCTTCACGACTGTTGGAAAAGCATTCCAGGTGAAGCTGGTTGAGAGAATGCCAAGAGTGTGCAAAGCTGTCATCAAGGTAAAGGGTGGCTACTTTAAAGAATCTCAAATATACAATATATTTTGATTAGTTTAATTAACACTTTTTTGCTTACTACATGATTGTATATGTGTTATTTCATGGTTATTATTTCTTCATTATTATTCTACAATGTAGAAAATAGTAAACATATAGAAAAACCCTTGAACGAGTAGGTGTGTCCAAACTTTTGACTGGTACTGTATATATATATTTGAAATCCAGGTAATCATAATGTAGGACTAAACTATGAAACCACCCTACAAAAGTATACAGGCAGCTTAGTTTCCATTGTATCAACTTCTTTTGAAGTTAAATTGTGAATATGTTTGGTGTCCCAAGCGTTGCTGTTGTTGACACAAACCAGTGCGCATGGCACCTACTACCATACCCCATTAAAAGACACTTAAATCTTTTGTCTTGCCTATTCACCCTCTGAAAGGCACACATACACAATCAATGTCTCAATTGTCTCAAGGCTTAAAAATCCTTCTTTAACCTGTCTCCTCCCCTTCATCTACAACGTGGGCCAGATGAACCTTATATATCACCCTTAAGGTAATATGAGCCAGGCCAACCTTATATATCACCCTTAAGGTAATGTGGGCCAGACAACTCTTACCAAGCTTTATGTATCCTGTTGTAGGACTTGTTTATTGCATTTCATTTTTCATATTTCATGGAGTACAGCTCACTCCATAATGTGTACCCATTTTCTTAGTCACAAGTCTATATCAGTTTACTGTTAAATATGTGATCAACATTTTTATCATGCAGGGCTCAACTAGCAGCTACCTGCTTGCCCATTATCAACACACCTAATATGTACCAATTGCTCCGTAATGAACAATGAACTGCAAATAAGACAACAATCTCTAAATAGTGTAATTAGACCATCTAGCCATAACTCCAAACTCTCAAATACTTCACTGGATTTTCATGGAATGCCTTTAATACAAGCTACTGCTGGGGTTTAAGTATGTAAGAATAATATAATCAGCTCATACACCCCATCGACATCCAAGACCTCAGTTACGACTTCGGTATCTTAGAAACCAGTGGCCCGAGTTCCAAAGACAGTCGCTGCCAGCCAAGCCAACGTTTCAAACATTGTATCTCTTTTACTCATAGTAATTGACTAGCAGTGTCTTGAACAATGAGAGGGAACTGAGTGGGGAAGAGGAATTCTTAGATATGAAGACGGTTGTGGTAGGGGTATGATGAAATAATGATGAACAGAATATGAAATATCAGAATGAGGCCCCCTGACACTTTTCTCACCAATATCATCATCATCAGCATCATCATCATCATCATCATCATCTTCACAAATGCACTGCCCTGAATCCTCAGACATCATATATGCCCGCTGTACAATTATCTATATATATGAAATGGTCTGCTGCATATAAAGTACTGTATGTTAGAATGTAACACCAGGGATCTCTCTCTCTCTCTCTGTCTCTGTCTCTGTCTGTCTCTCTCTCTCTCCCTCTGTCTCTCTGTCTCTGTCTGTCTCTCTCTCTCTGTCTCTCTCTCTCTCTCTCACACACACTTTTTTTTTCATTTGCCATGTTGTAATGTTCCAGATAACGTGTGAAGTAAAACCTAAATAAAGATTAAACTGCACATGTATTCCTTGTTAAAACCAATTAAATATGTACATATATAGATTCCCACAATGGAATATGTTATTTTTAAGTAGAAGAAGAAGAAAGAGAAGAAGTAGTGGGCAACAAGGATTTGGTCTGCCCTAAAACCCCCAAAAATAAGAAGTATTGGGTCATGTGAAGACTGCTTTAAAATACACTGAGTGGACAAATCATAAGGAACACCTTCCTAATATTGAGTTGCACCCTCTCTTGCCCTCAGAACAGCCTCAATTTGGACTCTACAAGGTGTTGAAAGCGTTCCACAGGGATGCTGGCCAATGTTGACTCCAATGCTTCCCACAATTGTGTACCATTCTTGAAATGCACAGGGAACTATTTAGTGTGAAGAATCAATAAGGGATCATAGCTTTCACCTGGTTTCACCTGGGCAGTCTATGTCATGAAATGAGCAGGAGTTCCTAATATTTTGTACAGTGTATAAACAGTAGGCTCTAGGCCTATTTCAATCATATTGAAATACATCCATCAATTCCATTCTATTTTGCTACTTATACGCTACTGTCTGTAATTTGTCTCAATACATTTAATGATGTGTAGCCTAACATGTGCGCAATGACGTGCCAAATCGGTGATTTAATGCATTTGTTATTGGGTAAGCATTAGAAAAAGTCACTTGAATACTTGCAGCTATAGGTGGTAATATCTCTCTCGGAGCTGATCGTTTGTCAGTATTGTGAAATAATTCTAATGTTAAGGAAAGATTTGAATGGAGAAAGCTGATCTGAGAGCAGAGCTTCTTTCGATCCTGTCAGTATCGATTCGACACATGCTCCAATGACATGCCTAAGTTCCATCATTGCTAGCGGAAAACTGGGCCAGTGCAGGCTGCTGAGGGGAGGACGGCTCATAATAATGTCAATGGAATGGTATCAATGGAATCAAACATGTTCTTTGAGGGTTTTCATGAGTTTGATAGCAAATTCAGCAACCTCCGCTGAACTGGGAACTGTTCCTTTGGATTATTTGTTTGGAATTACTAGACTTCTCTCAATTCAAATGACTTCCCGTCCTCACCAAGGTGTAATATGCATATCAGATGTTTTCTTTGTTTATTGACTTTCCTGCATTGCCTATTTGATCATAATTTGTATTTATTTTTTGTGGGAGTGGATTTACCTTTTTTAGGAACTGAATTCAACTGAATTGAATTGTTTTTGGGATCTTGGATTTAAGGACATTTGAAACTTTTGGTTAGACTGATTCTCATTTTTGTTTTGTGTCCTTTGAACTCTTGACAATTGATTGAATTGACATTTGAGATCCTTTGAATGCTAAGGTACGATTACTGGTGCTGCTCTATTGCTGCTGTAACCTAGTAAACAATATGACGTTGAAAATACATATTTTAGAAGTATTTTCCAGACATTGACATCACATGCATTTCAGGTGCTGAACATCGAAAATAAATTGTGCATGGAAAAAAATATTTTGTTGAAAAGATGTCTCACAGGCTGACTACACCGCTTGCGTTGCGTGTGGGAGCATTGCAAAATACATTTAGAAATCTATTTTATTCAAATATTGCATCGAAACTACTTGCGCACGGCAACGAGCGTCTGCGTTGCCAAGGGCTAAAATAGAAATCAGTTCTATTTCTGACGCAGATTGCGCTGCAAGTCCTGCCTCTCCCATCTCCGCATTGGTTTATAGAAGCAGGTACCCACGTGCCATCTCCCAATTGGTTATACCCACGTGGGTTACTGAAAGACGAACAAGGTCAGTGGCGGTAATGCACCTAATTTATGAAAGTCGCCAATCTGTCACATTCGTCATAACGAGGAGACCGAGGCGCCGCGTGATAAGAATACATTCTTCTTTATTTACACGAAGAACACTAAACAAACTAACAAAACAACAAAACGAATGTGAAGCTATAAGACACCAGTACTGACAGGCAACTACACATAGACAATAACCCACAAAACCAAAATGTAAAATGGCAACCTAAATAAGATACCCAATCAGAGACAATAATAAACAGCTGCCTCTGATTGGGAACCAATTCAGGCCACCATAGACCTACATTTACCTAGACAAACCAAAACCCCATAGATGTACAAAAAACCCTAGACAATACGAAAACACACATACCACTCTTGTCACACCCTGACCTAACCAAAATAATAAAGAAAACGAAGATAACTAAGGTCAGGGTGTGACAGTACCCCCCCCCCCGCAAAGGTGCGGGCTCCTGGCCGCAAACCTAAACCTATATGGGAGGGCCTGGGTGGGCATCTGACCTCGGTGGCGGCTCTGGTTCTGGACGCCGCCCCCCTTCTTTACACGGAGTCCGCTCTTTTAGCACTGACCCGTGGATTATCGTCGGAGGCTCTGCACTGGGGACCGTCGCTGGAGACCCCGGACTGGGGACCATCACTGGAGACCCCGGACTGGGGACCGTCGCTGGAGACCCCGGGCTTGGGACTGTCGTTGGAGGCCCCGGACTGTGGCCCGTCGTTGCAGTTTCCGGACTGTGGCCCGTCGTTGGAGGTTCCGGACTGTGGCCCGTCGTTGGAGGTTCCGGACTGTGGCCCGTCAGTTGAGGTTCCGGAATGTGGCCCATTGTTGGAGGTTCCGGAATGTGGCCCGTCGTTGGAGGTTCCGGAATGTGGCCCGTCGTTGGATGTTTCGGACTGTGGCACGTCGTTGGAGGTTCCGGTCTGTGAACTGTTGCCGGATGCTCTGGACTGGGTACTGTCGCCGGACGCTCTGGACTGGGTACTGTCACCGGACGCTCTGGACTGGGTACTGTTGCCAGACGCTCTGGACTGGGTACTGTCGCCGGACGTTCTGGACTGCTGAGGCGCCCAGTAGGCCTGGTGTATGGTGCCGGCACTGGTGGTACCGGGCTGGGGACACGCACCTCAGGGCGAGTGTGGGGAGGAGGAACAGGGCGTACTGGGGTCTGGAGACGCACTGGAGGCCTGGTGCGTGGTGCCGGAACAGGTGGTACCGGGCTGGGGACACGCACCTCAGGGCGAGTGCGGGGAGGAGAAACAGGGCTACTGGGCTCTGGAAGCGCACAGGAAGCCTGGTGCATGGTGTTGGCACTGGTGGTACTGGGCTGGTGACAAGCACCTCAGGGCGGGTGCGGGGAGGAGGCACAGGATACACTGGACCGTGGAGACGCATTGGAGATCCAGAATATAGAGCTGGCTCAATACGTCCTGGCTGGATGCCCATTCTCCTTGCATTTGCCGGGCTAGAATAGCGCACTGGAGACACCGTGCACATCTCTGCATAACACGGTGCCTGACCAGTAACACGCTGCCCACGGTAAGCACAAGAGGCTGGCTCAGGTCTCCCAAAAAAAATATTGGGGCTGCCTCTCGGGCTTCCGTGCAAGCCGTGTACCCTCATATCGTCACTGTTCCTCTATTCTCTGATATTCGCTAGCAACAGCAAGCTAGCTAAATAGGACAAATTAGCTAGCAAGTGCAAGCTAACTAGCTAAATTGCCATAAAAGTTTAATGCTTTTTCGACCTGTCCCCAAATTAATATAATTGGTTCAGAGTTTTGATATTTTAACCTGCGTGTCGTGATCGCGTTTGGTGTGGGGGACAAAATACATTTATGCACGATGGCGCACAATGGCGCGCACGCAGCCGGTTTGGGTTCCGTGTCACACGGACATCAGCAATACGTCTTAAATGGATGTCGAAAAGAGGACGTTGAAAATACTTATTTTCCGGAAGTCGAAGACACGTCTTATACGGGCATCGAAAATGCATTATACAGAGACGTTGAAAATGGTATTTTCCGGTCATTAATTCTATGGACAAACTTCAAATGCACATACGTGCTCAATGAAGTAAGTGTTATTTCACAATAATGTAGGAAAAAGGAGACAACTGAAAATGCAACAGAATGTTTATTATTGCTCCCATCTGTCATATGCACTTATATTAGCTTTCAAAAGCACTAAAAGATGATGTTCAAAGTAGTCCACTCCACAGAACGAACTAACACACCACATCAACTAAAATAACATTCTAAGTAACGGTTATAGATCATTTTATTTACTTGCTATGACTCGTATGTGTTGTGGTTTGTATATCTTAGTTAAATGTATTGACTGTCAGTTGCTCTGGATAAGAGCATCTGCTGAATGACAAAAATGTAAATGTTAAAACAAACACTTGCAAAGCATGCTAGATATTATTCTAATGAGTTCCGCCCCGAAACAAGTAAACATTTGGTCGATGCGGACCAGATCCAAATCTGAACGAGTCATAGACGTCTTGGATGTGTTTCACACGTTTAAACATCACATTACAGTATGACAGTTTAGTGCAGTACAGAACAGTAGCGCAAAGTACTGTATGGTATGGTACAGTACAGCAGAGCACAGTACCGTATGGTATGATACAGTACAGAACAATAGAGCACAGTACCATATGGTATGGTACGGTACAGGAGAATAGAGCACAGTACCGTATGGTATGGTACAATACAGAATGGTAAAGTTTTATTCAGTAGAGTACAGTAGAGTATAGTAGAGTACATTTTAATTCAGTAGACTACAATACATTACAGTAAAGTACTTAGCATACTAAAGAAAAGTAGAGTATAGTACAGTACCGTTTAGTTCAGCAGAGTAAAGTAGGGTATAATGCAGTACACTATACTTTTATTTACTTTATAGTACTCTACTGTGCACTACTGTATTCTACTCTACTGTACTTTACTATAATATACTTTACTTTTATTTACTGTACAGTGTACTGTTCTGTGTACTGTAATATACTATACCATTCTGTGCTCTTCTGTACTGTGCTGTGCTGTCCAAACTTGAAAAAAAAAAAGAAGTAAATTCGGAAGGCATTCAGACACGTTGAATTTTTCCAAATTTTTTTATGTTAAGTTGCAGCCTTACTTTTAAATTGATTAAATAATTTTTTTCCTCAAAAATCTACACACAATACCCCATAATGACAAAGGGAAAACAGATTTTTTTAGAAATGTTTTCAAATTTATTACAATAAAAAAATAGAAATACCATATTTACATAAGTATTCAGACCCCACTCGAAATTGAGCTCAGGTCCATCCTGTTTCCATTGATCATCCTTGAGATGTTTGTACAACCTGAATTGAGTCAACCTGTGGCACATTCAATTGGACATGAGTTGGAAAGATACCCACCTGTCTATATAAGGTCCCACAGTTGACAGTGCATGTCAGAGCAAAAACCAAGCCATGAGGTCAACGGAATGGAGGAAACCAGGCACCGCTCATTACCCTACCATCCCTACGTTGAAGGACGGTGGTTGCAGCAACATGCTATGGGGATGTTTTTCAGGGGCAGAGACGGAGCAAAGTACAGAGATACCTGCTCCAGAGCGCTCAGGGACTCAGACTAGGGCGAAGGTTCACCTTCCAACAGGACAACGACACTAAGCACACAGCTTGAGAGGATCTGCAGAGAAGAATGGAAGAAACTCCCCAAATGCAGGTGTGCCAAGCATGTAGTGTCATACCCAGGGAGCCTTGAGGCTGTCATCGCTGCCAAAGGTGCTTCAGCAAAGTACTGAGTAAAGGGTCTGAATACTTATGTAAAAGTGATATTTCCATTTTTTTTGTTAATACATTAACAATAATTTCTAAAAACCAGTTTTGGCTTTTGTCATTATGGGGTATTTTGTGTAGATTTATGAGGGAAAAAAAACATTTTAAAATCAATTTTAAAATAAGCTGTAACGTAACAAAATGTGGAAAAAGTGAAGGGGACTGAATACTTTCCGAATATACGGTATATGTCTATGATTGGCTCAGATTTGGTCCAAATCTGAACCAAACATAGATGTTAAAATCAAGGCCTTTCCAGACTGCACCATTTTTTTTTTAAGACAGCCAGTCTGCACAGCGACAGTGTAACACTCATCTGTGGTGGAAGAAGAGGAGAACCAATGCGTAAGTGTTCATAGCTTTTATTGAGGTACTAGAACACTGAACAAAACAATAAACAACAAACGAACAGTCCCGTAAGGTGAATGGCAAAAACAGACTAAACAGGAAATAATCACCCACAACTCAAAAGTGAAACCAGGCTACCTAAGTATGGTTCTCAATCAGGGACAACGATTGACAGCTGCCTCTGACTGAGAACCATACCAGGCCAAACACAGAAATCCCAAATCAAAGAAAAAATAACATAGACAACCCACCCAACTCACGCCCTGACCATACTAAAACAAAGACATAACAAAGGAACTAAGGTCAGAATGCGACAGACAGCCTCAGTGATGTTCAAAAGATGCTGCCTGACGTTAAATGCTTAGTGGGAAAACTCTAATGTTTTGTGTTGGTGTGAGACCAAGTTGCCCAACCCTCCACCATCACACCCATGAAAGACTGCATTCTGTGAGTTACTGGAGGAGAGGAGGTTTAAATCTCTCTCTCACTGTAGCTCAGAAGGCTCACACTGTAATTTTGCTGAATAGGCATATCATGAATTCAACTGGGGGAAAGCTGGGTAGAGAGCCAAGCATTTCCACGGCATGCTTTATCAAAGTCAACAGAGTATATTAAACAGATTCGCCAGGGCCACAAGAAGAAATGACTGTGTGCTACTGCAATCAGGGAATTCTTACCCTAACAAACATATTACTGGCACAAGCAAGGAGGACTTTCCTCCTTTTATTCACTCCTCATTAAGAGTCTTCAAAGGACCAAATGCTTTCACGAAAGAGCTGACAAATACACATTGAACGTAAATGATTTAGGAACCCACGTCATGGACGGGAAGGTAACACACTGACTGTATATCCTGAGTAACACAGCTTCAATGAGGCTGTTGCTGTGCAGAAACCATGCACTCTTCTGGGACCCAGTGGGCACACCTTCATAACAGTCACACAACCATAAAACAGCCTCGTTGTTTTCTGATGGACCAAATTTAAGTCAAATTGCCGTAATTGGCAGGTAGACGTGTTTATGTATACTTTGCAAATGGCAGCACACTGTTTATTTAATCATGCATAAGTTCCAGAATAACAGTGGGATAGCACCGGAACATCTGCCAACATCTGGCAGTTAAATGTTCCCAATGTATTGAGTCTATGATTTGTGGCCTATACACTGTAGCTAGGTCTGGTGTTTTGTTTGCGTCACAGTGGAGGCAGCAGTAAAACAATGTTATTGCATTTGGAAACCGTCCCTGGACCTCCTGAGTCGCCTCAAGCACTCTTTAGATAAAAGGTTCTAGCTACACTGCTGTTGCCAGGACAACCTGCTGGTTAGTGTCAAGCCAGGTCTCTCCATTCTCCATCTTTTTCTCTCTCTCATCTAATTCTTTCTGCAGTTAAGGTGAAATGTTACTCTGCCGGCAATCTGACTCTCTCTCTCATCTACTTCTCTCTGCAGTAAAGGTGAAATGTTACTCTGCCGGCAATCTGACTCTCTCTCTCTCTCATCTACTTCTCTCTGCAGTAAAGGTGAAATGTTACTCTACCGGCAATCTGACTCTCTCTCTCAATTCAATTTAAGGGCTTTATTGGCATGGGAAACATATGTTAACATTGCCAAAGCAAGTGAAGTAGATAAAAAACAAAAGTGAAATAAACAATAAAAATTAACAGTAAACATTAAGCTCACAGAAGTTCCAAAGAATAAAGATATTTCAAATGTCATATTATGTCTATATACAGTGTTGTAACGATGTGCAAATAGTTAATGTACAAAAGGTAAAAAAAAACATAAATATAGGTAGAATTTAGTATGGTGTTTGTTCTTCACTGGTTGTCACTGGTTGTTCTTGTGTCAGCAGGTCACAAATATTGCTGCTGTGATGGCACACTGTGGTGTTTCACCCAGTAGACATGGGAGTTTATCAAACTAGGGTTTGTTTAAAAATTATTTGTGGATCTGTGTAATCTGAGGGAAAAATGTGTCTCTAATATGGTCATACATTTGGTAGGAGGTTAGGAAGTGCAGCTCAGTTTCCACCTCATTTTGTGGGCAGTGTGGCACATAGCCTATAGCTCTTGAGAGCCAGGTCTGCCTACAGTGACCTTTCTCAATAGCAAGGCTATGCTCACTGAGTCTGTAGATAGTCACATTGTTCACAGCTTTGTGGAAGTAACGTGTGGCGCTGATGTTTATGATGAGGTATGTATAGTTTTTTGTGTGCACAAGTGCAACGATGTCTAGAAGGAATTTGTATTTGTGGTCCTGTCGACTGGACCTTTTTGGAACATCATTATTTTTTGTCTTACTGAGATTTACTTTCAGTGTCCAGGTCTGACAGAATCTGTGCAGAAAATCTAGACAGAAGAATCAGATCATCAGCAAACAGTAGGCAATTGACTTCAGATTCTAGTAGGGAGAGGCCGGGTGCTGCAGACTGTTCTAGTGCCCTCGCAAATTCGTTGATATATATTGAAGAGGGTGGGGCTTAAGCTGCATCCCTGTCTCACCCCACGGCCCTGTGGAAAGAAATGTGTGTGTTCTTTTGCCAATTTTAACCGCACAATTTGATAATGTTGTATGTTTTTCTCTCAACACCACTTTCCATCAATTTGTATTGCAGACGCTCATGCCAAATTGAGCTAGAGGCTTTTTTTGAAATCAATAAAGCAGTGGTCAGTGTAGACCTTACCGTGAAATGGTTCCTTGCAAGCCCTTAACCAACAGTACAGTTCAATAATAAAATAACAATAACGAGGCTATTTACAGGGGGTACCGGTACCGAGTCAATGTACGGAGGTACAGGTTAGTCGAGGTAATTTGTACATGTACTGTGGGTAGGGGTGAAGTGACTATGCATAGATAATAAATAGCGAATAACAGCAGTGTACAAAACAAATGGAGGGGGTGGGGGGTGTCAATGTATATAGTCCAGTGGTTATTTGATTAATTGTTTAGCAGTCTTTTGGCTTGGGGGTGGAAGCTGTTAAGGAGCCTTTTGGTCCAAGACTTGGCGCTCCCATACCACTTTCCGTGTGGTAGTAGAGAAAACAGTCTATGACTTGGGTGACTGGAGTCTCTGACAATGTTTTGGGCTTTCCTCTGACACTGCCTAGTATATAGGTCCTGGATGTCAGGAAGCTTGGCCCCAGTGATGTATTAGGCCATACGCACTACCCTCTGTAGCGCCTTATGGTCAGATGCTGAGCAGTTGCCATACAGTACCAGGCGGTGATGCAACCGGTCAGGATGCTCTTGATGGTGAGGTTGTATAACTTGAGGATCTGGGTTTTACATTGTACGCAGAGGACATCTTTGCAGAATTCTGCATGCAGAGTCTAAATTTTGTGTTTGTCCCATTTAGTGAATTATTTGCTGTTGAGCAGACCCCAGACCCCACAAGCATTAAGGGCAATGGGTTCTATAACTGATTCAATCATTTTTGGTCAGATCCTTTTTCGTATGTCAAATTTTATGTTCCTTTTGATGGCAGAGAAGGCCCTTCTTGCCTTGTCTCTCATATTGTTCTAGGGTGAGGCCGGGAGCCGCAGACTGTTCTAGTGCCCTCACCAATTCGTTGATCTTTATCTTCAAGAGGGTGGGGCTTTAGTTGAATCCCTGTCTCACCCCCCGACCCTGTGGAAAGAAATATGTGTGTCAAATTTGTCTCAACTTGTGTGGATTGGGGTGATCAGTCCTTGGTTCCAAATATTGGGGAAGATGTCCGGGCTAAGGATGATGTTAAAGAGTTTAAGTATAGCCAATTTAATTTGTGGTCTGTATATTTTATATTTCATTGAGGATACCATCAACCCCACAGGCCTTTTAGGATGGAGGGTTTTTTACTTTGTCCTGTAGTTCATTCAATGTAATTGGAGAATCCAGTGGGTTCTGGTAGTCTTTAATAGTGGATTCTAAGATTTGTATTTGATGATGCAAAGTGGGGCAAAAAAGTACTTATTCAGCCACCAATTGTGCAAGTTCCCCCACTTAAAAAGATGAGAGAGGCCTGTAATTTTCATCATAGGTACACTTCAACTATGACAGACAAAATGAGAAAAAAAAATCCAGAAAATCACATTTCTCTCTCTCTCTCTCTCTCTCTCTCTCTCTCTCTCTCTCTCTCTCTCTCACTCTCTCTCTATCTCTCTCTCTCTCTCTCTCTCTCTCTCTCTCTCTCTCTCTCTCCTTCTCCCTCTCAACTCACTGGCTTGTGACAAGACCAGTCTCTCTCTTTCTCTCTCTCTCTCTCTCTCTCTCTCTCTCTCTCTCTCTCTCTCTCTGTCTCTGTCTCTGTCTCTCTTTCTCATCTACATCTCTCTGCAGTTGAAATGAGATGTTGCTCTACTGGCAATTATGCAGAGGGGCTGAAGTACAGGATAGAACATGTTTTAATGCAGTCTCCAATTAAGTGGTGTCACCCAGTCGTGTAGCTGAAGAGCAAGGGACTCAAGTGAGGGAGAGGGAAGGAAAGAGAGAAAGAAAAAGAAAGATAGAGGGATTTGGAGTTATGGAGTTGTGGGAGCACCTACTTGTTTGCTTACTCGAGGACAACATTGTTATACTCCGATGCACAAACACTTACAAATCCTTAATAACGCAATACACTCAAAACCAGGCATATCAATCAGACACAACCCAACACAAGCACACACATACACACACAAGGCCCACACCTTCGATTCACAATTAGTATACTTTCCCCCACGCATATATCTATTTTTATTTCAGCCTTAAAGAAAATGTCACCTGGAGACACATTTTGATAAAGAGCAAGCAGTGCATCGCTCCACATAATTACGAAGGCCCCATCGATAACCATGCTAATAGACTTCTAACCGGCTATTTACATTAGAGAAGGGACCTGCTCAACATATTGACTTTCATAAAATACATTTGCACCAGGCTACATTAAAATCGATAGAGCCATTTAAGGAGCATTATCATTGAGGCGTTTGTGTGTTAAGTCTCTATCGGCTTGGGGGATGATCCTGTACCATGTGTCTGTCCTAAACCAACATGGCGCACGGTTTTCAAGGGCTTTCCTGTCTGCATCACTTGTAAGGATGCAGGAGCCAGACAGTTTACTGACTGCAGATGGCCTGTACATACTGGTGACCCAGTCCCCAGGGCAAGTGGGAGAGAAAGACAGAGGGAGAGAGAGTTACACAGCACTGTACCTCCATGCCTTCATCATGCTCCAGAGGAAACACTACTGTACTGAAGGAGAAACGGACCAGATAAAGCAAGAGCGCTGGAAAGACACACACATACACACACAGATAGACAGACACACATGAACACACACGTGCACGCGCACGCGCACACACACACACACACACACACACACACACACACACACACACACACACACACACACACACACACACACACACACACACACACACACACACAGGACAGCGTACTGAGGCCTTGTGAGACCATCAACTGTTTTACATGAATCCTCATCTTGGCTGTCATTGAAGTGATTACAATAGCACGTGTGACAGTTATTGTTTTTGGAATGCAACAACATTCAAAGCAGCCACTGTATCATACTAGTTGCTGATTAGTGAATGAAAAGACATATCCACATAGCTGTCAAGTATTTTCATCCACTGTTATTGGCTGTTATTGACTGTTATTGGCTGTTATTGGCTGTTATTGGCTGTCATTGGCTGTTATTGACTGTTATTGGCTGTTATTGACTGTTATTGACTGTTATTGGCTGTTATTGGCTGTCATTGACTGTTATTGACTGTTATTGGCTGTCATTGACTGTTATTGGCTGTTATTGGCTGTCATTGACTGTTATTGGCTGTTATTGGCTGTTATTGACTGTTATTGGCTGTCATTGACTGTTCTTGACTGTTATTGGCTGTCATTGACTGTTATTGGCTGTTATTGGCTGTTATTGAATGTTATTGGCTGTTATTGACTGTCATTGACTGTTATTGACTGTTATTGGCTGTTATTGAATGTTATTGGCTGTTATTGGCTGTTATTGGCTGTCATTGACTGTTATTGACTGTTATTGACTGTTATTGGCTGTCATTGGCTGTCATTGGCTGTTATTGACTGTTATTGGCTGTTATTGACTGTTATTGACTGTTATTGGCTGTTATTGGCTGTCATTGGCTGTTATTGACTGTTATTGACTGTTATTGGCTGTTATTGACTGTCATTGACTGTTATTGACTGTTATTGGCTGTCATTGGCTGTTATTGACTGTTATTGACTGTTATTGGCTGTTATTGGCTGTTATTGGCTGTTATTGACTGTTATTGGCTGTTATTGACTGTTATTGGCTGTCATTGACTGTTATTGACTGTTATTGACTGTCATTGGGGGTTATTGACTGTTATTGACTGTCATTGGGGGTTATTGACTGTTATTGGCTGTTATTGACTGTTATTGACTGTTATTGACTGTTAGTGGCTGTTATTGACTGTTATTGGCTGTTATTGACTGTTATTGGCTGTTCTTGGCTGTTATTAACTGTTATTGGCTGTTATTGACTGTTATTGGCTGGTATTGACTGTTATTGGCTGTTCTTGGCTGTTATTGACTGTTCTTGGCTGTTATTGACTGTTATTGGCTGGTATTGACTGTTATTGGCTGTTCTTGGCTGTTATTGACTGTTAGTGGCTGTTATTGATTGTTATTGGCTGTTATTGACTGTTATTGGCTGTTATTGACTGTTATTGACTGTCATTGGGGGTTATTGACTGTTCTTGGCTGTTCTTGGCTGTTATTGACTGTTATTGACTGTCATTGGGGGTATTGACTGTTCTTGGCTGTTATTGACTGTTATTGACTGTTATTGACTGTCATTGGGGGTTATTGACTGTCATTGGGGGTTATTGACTGTTATTGACTGTTATTGGCTGTTATTGACTGTTATTGGCTGTTATTGACTGTCATTGGGGGTTATTGACTGTTATTGGCTATTATTGGCTCTTATTGACTGTTATTGGCTGTTATTGACTGTTATTGGCTGTTATTGGCTCTTATTGACTGTTATTGGCTCTTATTGACTGTTATTGGCTGTTATTGACTGTTATTGACTGTTATTGGCTCTTATTGACTGTTATTGGCTGTTATTGACTGTTATTGGCTGTTAATGGCTCTTATTGACTGTTATTGGCTCTTATTGACTGTTATTGGCTGTTATTGACTGTTATTGGCTGTTATTGACTGTTATTGAATGTTATTGGGGGTTATTGACTGTTATTGGCTGTCATTGGGGGTTATTGGCTGTTATTGACTGTTATTGAATGTTATTGGGGGTTATTGACTGTTCTTGGCTGTCATTGGGGGTTATTGGCTGTTATTGACTGTTATTGGCTGTTATTGACTGTTATTGAATGTTATTGGGGGTTATTGACTGTTCTTGGCTGTCATTGACTGTTCTTGGCTGTTATTGGCTGTTATTGACTGTCATTGACTGTTCTTGGCTGTTATTGGCTGTTATTGACTGTCATTGACTGTTATTGACTGTTATTGGCTGTTATTGACTGTTATTGACTGTTATTGACTGTCATTGGGGGTTATTGACTGTTATTGACTGTCATTGGGGGTTATTGGCTGTTATTGACTGTTATTGGCTGTTATTGACTGTTATTGAATGTTATTGGGGGTTATTGACTGTTCTTGGCTGTCATTGGGGGTTATTGACTGTTCTTGGCTGTCATTGGCTGTTATTGACTGTTATTGGCTGTTATTGACTGTTATTGGCTGTTATTGACTGTTATTGAATGTTATTGGGGGTTATTGACTGTTCTTGGCTGTCATTGGGGGTTATTGACTGTTATTGGCTGTTATTGACTGTTATTGAATGTTATTGGGGGTTATTGACTGTTCTTGGCTGTCATTGGGGGTTATTGACTGTTGTTGGCTGTTATTGGCAGTTATTGACTGTTATTGGCTGTTATTGGTGACATTAGCAGACAGAGGGTGACTCATTGTTGTCAGTTGCTGGGGATGTTGGGAGGGTGCAGCTGTGACACTGCGGCGTTATCTCCCACTTCCCAAGGCTCTCTCCCACTCATTTGACACTCAATTAGCTCCCACCTGAGCTGCCTCTACCCATCATGCATCATGCATCAAGGCGATGACAGCCCACACCTGAGCCCCCCCACTTCGCTACACCCCTATACCCCAGAGCCTTCTCCCACAATCCAACAGGCTCTCTAAATATGTCAGTGGACAATACCTATTCCACCTACAACAGCATCAATGTGCAGTGCACTTACACAAATACTCGCCGAGCAGCTTGAGTATGGCCTTCCACTATAATGGGTCAAATGACCACAATGTACACTAAAAGTATTTTTCAATATAGTACAGCCAACAATGTTCTATTGGATCCATTTGCAGGTTCAGGGACCAGACCGCTTTTCACAACAACAGTTATCATAAGTGAAACCTTGATATGTCTGCAGGTCACTGATTTTTTCACAGCCCAAATCGAAACATGCTTCGTTAGACAATAGGCCTTCAATTCTAGCCTTTGAAAACCTTGTAAGTACAGGTCGTTCAACTGACATCCTCTCGAAGTGGCACAAACAATGCTCGGACTCAGTCTTTACATTTTTTAATAGGCAATTATAAGTCTTATGAAAAAAGTGCAAGGGTGTGATTATTGGAGGCAATTCATTAAATTATCTAATATACACCTTTTTGCTATGGCCTTTGCAGACAAACTGCATATTAATAGCCTAGTTAAAAGGTGATAGGAAGTCCAGTCAGAAATCTAATTTTATGTTCAGATGTCACTCTCCGCTGAATAACATATGTGAGTAATTATTTTGAATAGCCCTGTGGTAAGAGATAAGAGGTGTGACGATGGCTCTGTCTCCTCTTTCTGGCTGCGTTCATCATCTATCGGACAATGCCATTTGGATTGACTGGGGTTCGAACCTGAGTCCCATGACTTCACATTAGCCCACTTAGCTAAAGCCTATGGGCATTAACTCGGGGAGGGAACAACATTTTTCAGGTCTCAGACAAGGTTACTCATCACACGAGCACAGTTCCAAACCACCTCTGTGACACCACTTTAAATTCTGTCTCTGATGTGGTAGAAAGGTAAGCTCTCAGACAGTCCTTTGTAGTCTACAAGTGTGAGTGAAATGTGAGTTGAAAGTCAGAAATATGAACTGGCTCTGCCCCTCCAGTCTGCTTTAACTGGGCATCCATCTTGGTCTTCCTTCTGTGAGTGAAATGTGGGTTGAAAGTCAGAAATATGAAATGGCTCCAGACCTGGGCAGAACATAGTTGTATTTTGTAGTTTATTTGAAGATATCAACTTTTAAAATACTCAAGGTAGACAAATATAGTATATAATAGCGTTTCAACTAAAAGGCAACTTGTTTCTTTGATATTCAAATACAGGTCTCATAAAAAGAAATACTAGTTTAAAGTATTTTCAATGCCTCTATTTTGAATATGCAAGTTATTTGAAAAAATATATATTTATGTCATGGCTGCCAAATATTTTATGAAGAACCAAAAACTACAACAGTTAGTTAAGTTAGTCTAAATGCATGCCCGTTAGCACATGGTTTGGTGGGCTCTCAGATATGAATCTTAATATAGCCTGTCGATATAATTCAATACACCAGAGATATTAGAATAAACCCCTTTTGCAGCTTCAAAATGACTAACAAATGATTTTGATAATGAGTGACAAAAGGTAATGCAGTAACATCCAGTTCTTATACATGTGTAGCAACTTAGTGATTATTACAATAAGCAATAAGCAACATTGTTGTTACATAGGACGTTGATTTATAGTTGCATAATAATGGAGTTATTCCAGTAGAATAAGAAACAGTCACTATTCCTCTTGTGTACAGTAGCTACAAAAACTCTAAGCTCGTTGCTATGCAATTAAAATGCAATTACCAATGTATTATATAACAACATGCGACTAAAATGTTGCTCCAAACGTAACTACAGTTTTATTACACAGGAACAAAAACATTTTAATGTTGTGTTACTGAGAATGCTAACAGTAACAACATATGTCTATTAACTGTAGAAAGGAAACTAAATATCCCAAAACTGCCTTGAATTAACTACAGCCAAGGTAGGTGGAAAATCATGTTAGTTTGTATTCTGAGTAAACTATCCCTTTAAAGATGTTATAGGGTGTGTTTGAAACAAGAACACTTGCCCTCAGATGGACAAAGAGGTTCAAAGTTGTTTTTGCCAAGCATCCAGCTTGCTGTTTGCAATGTTTGATACAAATCTAATATCCAGCTAATTCCTAAATTGTCACATTTTTTACATCAAATATAACTTCCACCTAACATATCTCTCCAATTACCACAGGTAAAATGCATATAATTCATGTTTTTTATATTTCAAGAACTTTTGAAAAGGTTTGCGGGAAAAAAAGAGCCTTATTACGCTTCAAAATCATGACTGAATTTCTCTTTTCATGTCCACCTCTATCTTACTTTCACTGTGTCTCTGTCTACCAGACTCTTCTGCCCCCCACCCTCCCCTCCCCCACACCCTATCGCTTTCACTGTCTCTCTGTCTACCAGACTCTTCTGCCCCCCACCCTCCCCTCCCCCACACCCTATCGCTTTCACTGTGTCTCTGTCTACCAGACTCTTCTGCCCCCCACCCTTCCATCCCCCACGCCCTATCTCTTTCACTGTCTCTCTGTCTACCAGACTCTTCTGCCCCCCACCCTCCCCTCCCCCACGCCCTATCGCTTTCACTGTGTCTCTGTCTACCAGACTCTTCTGCCCCCCACCCTCCCCTCCCCCACGCCCTATCTTACTTTCACTGTGTCTCTGTCTACCAGACTCTTCTGCCCCCCACCCTACCATCCCCCACGCCCTATCGCTTTCACTGTCTCTCTGTCTACCAGACTCTTCTGCCCCCCACCCTCCCCTCCCCCACGCCTATCGCTCTGTTTGGGGCTGTGGCTGGGCTTGCCGGCTCTGTTCCTCTGCGCAGTGCAAGGTATCGCCTCTTCCGTTTGATTAAATAAGACCTACAGCTAGGAGACAGGGCTCTGTGGATCCAGGTGCGAAATGATTAACCTTTCTGTCGGAAGGATGTCTATTTCTCCACAGGGCCGATGCACAGGGCCAGAGCTCCAGCCCACTCCAAGATGGACGCCCAGTTAAAGTACCTACTTTCCCACGGGAACAAATAGTTACTTTGGAAGTGACTACAACAATTTGAATACAGATCCCCAAAATGTCTGCTTTTTAAAACTATTTGAATACAGATCCCAAAACAATACTACTTTTTAAAACTATTTGAATACAGATCTCAGGAAGTGACATCTTTTCAGAAACTATTGGATTGGCTGCCGCTGTATCACGAGATTGGGAGTCCCAATGCTGGGCACACAATTGGCCCAGCATCATTCAGGTTTGGTAGGTCATCATTGTAAATACGATTTTGTTCTTGACTTGCCTAGCTAAATAAAGTTAATATATATATATATATATATATATATATATCTACATATATATATATATTACCTTTATTTAACTAGGCAAGTATATATATATACAGTGCCTTGCGAAAGTATTCGGCCCACTTGAACTTTGCGACCTTTTGCCACATTTCAGGCTTCAAACATAAAGATATAAAACTGTATTTTTTTGTGAAGAATCAACAACAAGTGGGACACAATCATGAAGTGGAACGACATTTATTGGATATTTCAAACTTTTTTAACAAATCAAAAACTGAAAAATTGGGCGTGCAAAATTATTCAGCCCCTTTACTTTCAGTGCAGCAAACTCTCTCCAGAAGTTCAGTGAGGATATCTGAACGATCCAATGTTGACCTAAATGACTAATCATGATAAATACAATCCACCTGTGTGTAATCAAGTCTCCGTATAAATGCACCTGCACTGTGATAGTCTCAGAGGTCCGTTAAAAGCGCAGAGAGCATCATGAAGAACAAGGAACACACCAGGCAGGTCCGAGATACTGTTGTGAAGAAGTTTAAAGACGGATTTGGATACAAAAAGATTTCCCAAGCTTTAAACATCCCAAGGAGCACTGTGCAAGCGATAATATTGAAATGGAAGGAGTATCAGACCACTGCAAATCTACCAAGACCTGGCCGTCCCTCTAAACTTTCAGCTCATACAAGGAGAAGACTGATCAGAGATGCAGCCAAGAGGCCCATGATCACTCTGGATGAACTGCAGAGATCTACAGCTGAGGTGGGAGACTCTGTCCATAGGACAACAATCAGTCGTATGTTGCACAAATCTGGCCTTTATGGAAGAGTGTCAAGAAGAATGCCATTTCTTAAAGATATCCATAAAAAGTGTCGTTTAAAGTTTGCCACAAGCCACCTGGGAGACACACCAAACATGTGGAAGAAGGTGCTCTGGTCAGATGAAACCAAAATTGAACTTTTTGGCAACAATGCAAAACGTTATGTTTGGCGTAAAAGCAACACAGCTCATCACTCTGAACACACCATCCCCACTGTCAAACATGGTGGTGGAAGGATCATGGTTTGGGCCTGCTTTTCTTCAGCAGGGACAGGGAAGATGGTTAACCTTTCTGATCTCCCCATCCCGGATCCGGGATCGTGAATACAGACTCAAGCTCATTACCATAACGCAACGTTAACTATTCATGAAAATCGCAAATTAAATTAAATAAATATGCTAGCTCTCAAGCTTAGCCTTTTGTTAACAACACTGTCATCTCAGATTTTCAAAATATGCTTCTCAACCATTGCAAAACAAGCATTTGTGTAACAGTATTGATGGCTAACGTAGCATTTAGCGTAGCATTTAGCATTAGCATTCAGCTGGCAACATTTACACAAAAAAACAGAAAAGCATTCAAATAAAATCATTTACCTTTGAAGAACTTCAGATGTTTTCAATGAGGAGACTCTCAGATAGCAAATGTTCAGTTTTTCCTTAAAGATTATTTGTTTAGGACAAATCGCTCCGTTTTCTGCGTCACGTTTAGCTATGAGAAAACCCCTGTATCCAGGATTGTGTAAATCTATCAGCAAGCTCATTAGCATAACACAACGTTAACTATTCATGAAAATCGCAAATGAAATGAAATAAATATGCCATCTCTCAAGCTTAGCCTTTTTTAAACAACACTGTCATCTCAGATTTTCAAAATATGCTTCTCAACCATAGGCAAACAATTATTTGTGTAAAAGTAGCTAGCTAGCGTCGCATTTAGTGTTAGCATTAGCGTTAGCATCCAGCACGCAACATTTCAACAAAAACATAAAAGCCTTCAAATAAAATCATTTACCTTTGAAGAACTTCAGATGTTTTCAATGAGGAGACTGTCAGTTAAATAGCAGATGCTCAGTTTTTCCAAAAAGATTCTTTGTGTATTAGAAATAGCTCCGTTTTGTACATCACATTTGGCTACCAAAAAAAAAACGAAAATTCAGTCCTCAAAACGCAAACTTTTTTCCAAATTAACTCCATAATATCGACTGAAAACATGGCAAACATTGTTTAGAATCAATCCTCAAGGTGTTTTTCACATATCTCTTCGATGATATATCGTTCGTGGAAGCATGGTTTACCCTCTCAATCAAATGGAAAAATACTTGCACATGGCTTTGCGCACCAGTTTCGACGCAGGACACCAGGCGGACACTTGGAAAATGTAGTCTCTTATGGTCAATCTTCCAATGATATGCCTACAAATACGTCACAATGCTGCCGACATCTTGGGGAAACGGCAGAAGGTCTAAGCTTATTCCTGTCGCATTCACAGCCATATAAGGAGACATTAGAAAACAGAGCTTCAGAAATTCTGCTCATTTCCTGTTTGACGTATCATCTTGGTTTCGCCTGTAGAATGAGTTCTGGGGCACTTACAGACAAAATCTTTGCAGATTCTGAAACTTCAGAGTGTTTTCTTTCCAAAACTGTCAAGAATATGCATAGTCGAGCATATTTTCGTGACAAAATATCGCGCTTAAAACGGGAACGTTTTTTATCCAAAAATGAAATAGCGCCCCTAGAGATGCAACTGGTTAAAATTGATGGGAAGATGGATGGAGCCAAATACAGGACCATTCTGGAAGAAAACCTGATGGAGTCTGCAAAAGACCTGAGACTGGGACGGAGATTTGTCTTCCAACAAGACAATGATCCAAAACATAAAGCAAAATCTACAATGGAATGGTTCAAAAAGAAACATATCCAGGTGTTAGAATGGCCAAGTCAAAGTCCAGACCTGAATCCAATCGAGAATCCGTGGAAAGAACTGAAAACTGCTGTTCACAAATGCTCTCCATCCAACCTCACTGAGCTCGAGCTGTTTTGCAAGGAGGAATGGGAAAAAATGTCAGTCTCTCGATGTGCAAAACTGATAGAGACATACCCCAAGCGACTTACAGCTGTAATCGCAGCAAAAGGTGGCGCTACAAAGTATTAACTTAAGGGGGCTGAATAATTTTGCACGCCCAATTTTTCAGTTTTTGATTTGTTAAAAAATTTTGAAATATCCAATAAATGTCGTTCCACTTCATGATTGTGTCCCACTTGTTGTTGATTCTTCACAAAAAAATACAGTTTTATATCTTTATGTTTTAAGCTTGAAATGTGGCAAAAGGTCGCAAAGTTCAGGGGCCGAATACTTTCGCAAGGCACTGTACATTGGCATAAATGTTTTTGAAGACGTATGGATCATCCTGATTTGGACCATATTCAGGGGTGTCAAAGTCAAATGGACGGAGGGCCAAATAAAAAAATCAGCTACAAGACGAGGGCCGGACTGTTCGAATGTTCATTGAAAAATTTTTAAATGACGCATATAGTCTAGTGAACCTAATTGAACCTACTGAAAACCTAACAAATATATTACAATATGATCAGATAAATAAAGCAATATTTTCTTATGGCTCTGTCAGTAATCTTTAATTTTCAACAGACACAAAAGACAAATTTCCTTTATATAAATATCCCCATAACATGAACATTAAATGAAAGAAACCGGTATTCAAGGCACCATCAGTAGACTATATTTTCTATTTTAGCAAAAGTGGGCTAAATTTACTTCAAAGAAAAAACAATAATAGCAATTTTCTATCATCCACTCAACTGAAATATTTTTAAAATATAATTGGATTGAAATACAAAAAAATAAAGTGCAAAAATCTATTAATCAAAAACAACACTTTGTTTAAGGAGAAGTAACATGCAGTGAAAACAAATATTAAATTTTAACTTTTAAACTTGAACTGAGTAAAAACTCTAAATATGTGATTGCACAGTAATGTTCACTTGTTTGAGGTTGAGGGTGATACTTGGTGGTGTCCCATCTTTTCCACAAGTTCATCAATGTTCGGGGTAAGGCTCTGAGCTGAAGAAATCCTCAGAATTGAGTGGAGGTGTTCAGCAGTAAGTCGACTTCTGTGTGATGTTTTGTTCAGGTTCATCAAAGAAAACAGTTGTTCACACAGGTATGTGCTGCCAAACATAGACAACGTTTGAGCAGCCTGGATGCGCAGCTGGGGCATTGTGCCGGGGAGGAAACGGGCGAACTCCGCAGCACCCACTGCCGCATATTTTGCCCTCAGTGCATCATTGCATTGGAGGTCAATCAACTCCATTTGGAGGTTTGGTGGTGAGCTTTCCACGTCAACAGCAAATGGGTTACCGAGCAGTTCCAACCTGCTTTTTTGTGCTTCAAAGTCAGCAAATCGGCGTCGAAAGTCAGCGGCAAGCATACCTATTTTATCAGCCAACTGTGTGCTCGGGAACGCACTGGTAGAGAGCTTCTCTTTCATGGTCTGGCAGCTGGGAAAGTGGCTCAAATTTTCTTTCCGCATCTGCGTCTCCCACAGAGTCAGTTTGGTTTTAAATGCCTTCACTGTACTGTACATATCAGAGATGATACGATCCCGACCCTGCAGCTGCAAGTTTATTGCATTCAGATGACTCGTAATGTCACACAGAAAAGCCATTTCACACAGAAACATTTCGTCTCGGAGTTGTGTTGTGTCTTTCCCTTTGCTGTCCAAGAACAGACAAATCTCCTCACGAAGCTCGAAACATCTTTGAAGCACCTTTCCCTGGCTTAGCCATCGCACCTCTGTGTGATAAGGCAAATCACCATGCTCCGTTTCTAACTCCGTCAGAAATGCCTTGAACTGGCGGTGATTCAAACCTTTGGCTCTGATAAAGTTAACTGTGCGCGTGATGATGCTCATTACATGCTCCATTTTCAAGGCTTTACCGCACAACGCTTCCTGGTGTATGATACAATGATAAGCTGTCAGCTCACCTGTCGCGTTTTCCTCTTGCATCTTTTCCCGTATCTTCGCCACCAGTCCGCTCCTGTGTCCACACATCGCAGGTGCTCCGTCGGTTGTCAAACCCACGAGTTTTTCCCAAGGCAGCTCCATCTCATTTACACATCTTGACACCTCTTCATACAAATCATGCCCCGTAGTTGTGCCATGCATAGGACGTAAAGCCAAAAACTCCTCTGTCACGCTTAGGTTGGAGTCCACTCCGCGGATGAAAATTGACAACTGGGCAATGTCAGAAATGTCGGTGCTCTCATCCACAGCCAAGGAATATGCAATAAAATCTTTTCCCTTTTTCACAAGCTGCTCTTTTAGATTGATGGACAACTGGTCTACTCTCTCGGCAATGGTGTTTCTGCTCAGACTCACATTTAAAAAGAGTTGCCTTTTTTCTGGGCAAACTTCGTCACAAACTTTAATCATGCAGTTTTTGATGAAATCCCCCTCCGTAAATGGCCGGGCTGATTTAGCGATCTCTTCTGCCAAAATAAAACTGGCCTTGACAGCAGCCTGGCCTTGTGATTTGGCTTTTTTGAACAGAGCCTGTCGAGATTTGAGGCCTCGTTTTAATTCCTCTGCCTTTTGTAGCCTTTGTTCCATGTCCATATTCTTGTTTTTGTCCGCGTGTTTCGTTTCATAATGTCGTCTCAGATTATACTCTTTCAGTACCGCCACACTTTCTCCACACAGAAGACACACAGGTTTTCCAGCTACCTTCGTGAACATATACTCCGACTCCCACCTTGTTTGAAACCCCCGGTTCTCAGTATCCACCTTCCGTTTTGCCATTTTTGATGGGTATCTGAAAGTTAATTTTACTGTGATGCTGACGACTGCTGTGCCAATAAATATTGAAATGAAGCAGCCTACTGCTCGGTGCGTCACCTTTGCATTGTGGGAAATGTAGTATTGGTGCGTGTAAAAGATCTGCGGGCTGCCGGCTTGCTGCGGGCCGGTTCTAATAATAAATCAAGATCATCCCAGGGGCCGTAAAAAACCTTCTTGCGGGCCGGATGTGGCCCGCGGGCCTTGACTCTGACATATGTGATATAGATTAATGATCCGAATCTCTTTTTCGTCCACTTTCATATAAAAAAAATCCACCTTCCTTGCGAATCATTCCTGACTATTTGCACTTTCAGATAAACATTTTTGTTAATTAATATCATCACACTTTTTGAGTTCCTTTTGTCCGTGACAGAAAATTATTCTCAACACCTCATTCCTTTTTCCAAGCAACTTCATCTCAGGATGTAGAGTGAGTTTCCTGTAAATAGTATATGTTAAATTCCTTTTCTTTTTGCCACGTAAAGACTGATCTTCTTTTATTATAATCTGCTAAACACTTACAATTATAACTGCCTATACTTATTTCACCCCTTACCATAATGAGATACTGTTCTCAGTCTTAATTGACCAAAATTAGTGCTTGTAAAGTTACTGCCATCAGAGGTATTATCCAAAATTAGAGCTTTCAAATGTCTGATATTTAGAATTCAATAAATAGGTTATAGCAATATGTGTTTTATTTACTTGCCTGTATGCCTGTGAGCCAATGCCACAGATGATAGAATATTGAAACAAAATATTACACATATGTGTAGTAAATCTGAGTAGGTTGATGTGTATGATATTGGATGTGATTTAGTGAGTGTGCACAATGTCTGTATCAGAGTAAGACTACAATGTGTGCTGTCCAAATAAATAATAACTCTGCTAATTTGCATGGTTGAGTGTCTATGTGTGTAACATGAAGTGAGTATATAGAGTTAACATTCATGATAATAATTGTATTTCATATCGTATTACCGTCATAGTTGCATCATAATAACCTTTAGCATCATTGAAAAACACATCCCAGCATTTCCATAGCAATTGACGTTTCAAATGATCAGGAAAGAGACCTTGCATTACTCTAGAGACGGCTTCACTACAGTATAAATCTATTCCGTACAATATGTTATTCCCCAATGCCCCTATTCTGATATCTCCCCCTTGCTTGTTGTAAACATACAGTTGAAGTTGGAAGTTTACATACACATAGGTTGGAGTCATGAAAACTTGTTTTTCAACCACTCCACACATTTCTTGTTAACAAACTATAGTTTTCGCAAGTCGGTTAGGACATCTACTTTGTGCATGACACAAGTAATTTTTCCAACAATTGTTTACTGATAGATTATTCCACTTATAATTAATTGTATCACAATTCCAGGGGGTCAGAAGTTTACATACACTAAGTTGACTGTGCCTGTAAACAGCTTGGAAAATTCCAGAAAATGATGTCATGGTTTTAGGCTAATTGACATAATTTGAGTCAATTGGAGGTGTAACTGTGGATGTATTTCAAGGCCTACCTTCAAATTCAGTGCCTCTTTGCTTGACATCATGGAAAAATCTAAAGAAATCAGCCAAGACCTCAGAAAAAAATGGTAGGCCTCCACAAGTCTGGTTCATCCTTGGAAGCAATTTCCAAACACCTGAAGGTACCACGTTAATCTGCACAAACAATAGGATGGAAGTAAAAACACCATGGAAGGAGACGCGTTCTGTCTCCTGGAGATGAACGTACTTTGGTGCAAAAAGTGCAAATCAATCCCAGAACAACAGCAAAGGATCTTGTGAAGATGCTGGAGGGAACAGGTACAAAAGTATCTGTATCCACAGTAAAACGAGTCCTATATCGACATACCCTGAAAAGCCACTCAGCAAGGAAGAAGCCACTGCTCCAAAACCCCCATAAAAAAAGCAAAACTACGGTTTGCAGCTGCACATGGGGACAAAGATCATACTTTTTGGAGATATGGCCTCTGGTCTGATGAAACAAAAATAGAACTGTTTGGCCATAATGACCATTGTTATGTTTGGAGGAAAAAGGGTGACGCTTGCAAGCCGAAGAACACCATCCCAACCGTGAAGCACGGGGTTGACAGCATCATGTTGTGTGGGTGCTTTGCTGCAGGAAGGACTGGTGCACTTCATAAAATAGATGGCATCATGAGTATGGAATATTCCGTGGATATATTGAAGCAACATCTCAAGACATCAGTCAGGAAGTTAAAGCTTGGTCGCAAATGGGTCTTCCAAATAGACGATGACCCCAGGAATACTTCCAAAGTTGTGGCAAACTGGCTTAAGGACAACAAAGTCAAGGTATTGGAGTGGCCATCACAAAGCCCTGACCTCAATCCTATAGAAAATTTGTGGGCAGAACTGAAAAAGTGTGTGGGAGCAAGGAGGCCAAGGAATGGGCCACAATTCACCCAACTTATTGTGGGTAGCTTGTGGAAGGCTAACCGAAATGTTTGACCTAAGTTAAACAGTTTAAAGGCAATGCTACCAAATACTATTTGAGTGTATGTAAACTTCTGAACCACTGGGAAAGTGTTGAATGAAATAAAAGCTAAAATAAATAATTATTTCCACTATTATTCTGACATTTCACATTCTTAAAATAAAGTGGTGATCCTAACTGACCTAAGACAGGGAATTTTTATTAAGTTTAAATGTCAGGATTTGTGAAAAGGTGAGTTTAAATGTATTTGGCTAAGTTGTGTAAACTTCCCACTTTAACTGTATATACACTTGTAGACAAATACATAAAAGGATAGACAAACAAGAAACATACAATTATAAAACAGTTCTCGACAGTAGAGAGAGAGAGTGAGAGAAGAGAAGAGAAAAGAGAGAAAGAGAGAGTGAGAGAAGAGAGCGAGATCAGGTGTGTGTAAGTATGTATAAGTCCGTATGTGTAAGCGAGCATGTATTTGAGTATGTGTGTGTTCATATCCACTTCATAGTGTTCAGATATTTTTACAGTTCCCATACTTTCTTTTTTTCATAACCTGAAGTCCCTTTAGAATTTAGTACAGCCATGGTGTTATGGAATAGATTGTCTTGGAATAGCTGTCCCTCTATAAAGAGTTGGTCCACAATGAGAAAGGCACGCTTACCCTTCTCCCTCTGTTGCCTCTGTACCGGATACAGTCAGACTTTTACGCAAGTAGCATTTTAATGGGTTTCATTCACTTTTACTTGAGTCATTTTCTATTAAGGTATCTTTAATTTTACTCAAATATGACGATGGGCACTTTTTCCACCACTGAGTGTAGGGGAGTGCAGGGGAGCGTTGGGTTGGGCGGGTAGCGTAGGCTTTTCAGTAGTCTGGCTGACTGGTTTAGTTAACACTGTATACTATGTCTGCATAATATTATGGTCTTCAACACTTCTGATTTACAAGTTCTACAAATAACACATTTATGTGTCACTTATCATTGTTTAGTCACCTTTTGACAAGGGATAATAAATACATCCACACAAAATCATACAAAAGTATGCATAATATTGTCAAACCTCTACATAATTTTGTCCAAATCTGAAAAATGGCTGATGACTGATTCTCTGTGCACTATTAGTTTGGGGACAGGCAGGACATACAGGAAATAATCATATATCTCTGTGTACAAATAGTCTTTCATCATAGTAATGTCTGCCAGTAAGTGTCTTTTTCCGCCCCAGCACCCCATGTTGTATTGGTGCATTATGATAAAAGCCTCCCTCAAAGCTTGTAAACAGAGGATGGTAAATGACCACCTTACGGTGTTACATACAAACCAGTCAGGTGGAGATGAGAGGCATGGCCACATACAAGTAATCATGGAGATGTATGTGTGTGCGCGCGCGCGCATTTATGCAATTTTGCGTGTTAGCTAGAGGATGGGGGACTGCTTTCCCCTACATAAATGGTTGATCATTTATTTCTGGGCTCTGTGAGATTTACTGGCCAGGAGCACACCACGCTTCATAATGTCAGCAATTTCTGGCACCTCGATCCATTCACCATTGATTCATTATAGTCAGTGGGAGCATGACGTAACCCAGCACAGCATAAGATGCCCTCGGACTACAGAACATCTGAGTACCTGCCACACACACACGCACACACACGCACACACACACAGGCATGCACAAACATACATTCATACTCACACACACACTCAGTCATACATAAGCCCATGCACTAAGAGAGACATAGTGAGTATATCTAAATGGGATTTATTTATTTCTGACAGTTTGGTTCATATTTCTGTTTGCATGTGTGTATGCATAAGTATGCATAAATACAGTTTCCATATGTTTCTCATGAAAATACTTCAGTTCTTTTGAAAGGCATGTGAGGATGCTGTGTAAGCATGTGAGCGAGTGTGCGCATTTGATATCACACAAATTAGCTGAATGTTTTGATGGATGCATAAGTGCAGTGACTTTGTACTCCTCTCTCTCTCTCTTCTCTCTCTCAATTCAATTACATTTTCAATTTAAGGGGCTTTATTGGCATGGGAAACATATGTTTACATTGCCAAAGCAAATGGAATAGACAATAAACAAAAGAGAAATAAACAAAGGAAACATTAGCAAACATTACATTCACAAAAGTTATAAAATAAATTTTATATTATGTACAGTTTTGTAACAATGTGCAAGTAGTTGAAGTAAGAAAGGGAAAATAAATACATTTACAATGTTGTCTGTGCTCCACTGGTAGATACAATTTGGCTACATAAGCATACAAACATTTACAGGTAAACCTTCTGATCCTAACAGTTTGTTGAGGACTGATAGTGTCACCCACTTCCCTTGAAAAAGAGTTTGCCCTACAGCCAAAATCAAAATAATTTGTAAAAAAACATCAGATTTCGACAGAAATATGGCTGAGATGCAAAGAAAATTCAAGGAGAGGGGGTACAAAAATGGTCAGACTAATACTGCCATTGAGAAAATTCAAAACAACAGGAGACATTACCTTTTTCAAGGTCAGTCTCGCAAAAAAAAAAGCATTCTTGCGTTCTAACTACCCGCTATTCAAAGTACTCTGAACAAATTAAGGGAATCATTCACAAACATTGGCACATTCTAATATCAGATGATAGTATCGGTAATGTGTTTTCGGAACCTTCCCTTGGTCGTATTCTGGCGGGACAGAAACCTCAGCGATCAAATGGTAACTCTGATTTACCACCCCAAGATATCCCTGAACAATGTGTATTTGCACCCCTACTGGATGGAAACTATAAATATAATGGCTGTGCTCAATGCAATGGCATTTAAATGGATCATTCAACATCCCCAAAAAGGGAAACAGATCCCAATCAAAGGTGTTGTCACGTGTTCCACAAAGGCAATTATTTATCTTGTAACTTGTCTTTGTGGTACAAAATGATGTGGGTGAAACAAAGCGTGAATTAAAAGTATGTATCTCGGAGCATCGTAGCACCATTAGGAGCAAAAACTCGACTTACCCAGTTGCGGCCCACTTTTTGGAAGAAAGTAGAGACGATTTCATCTCTACTTTATATTGGCATCGAACATTTCACCCTCCCTAGGAGAGGGGATGAACTCGACAATTTATTGTTGAAATGAGAGGCTGCCTGGATCTTTAATTTAAAGACCCTTGCTCCCTTCGGTCTCAACGTAGACTTTGACATAAGCCATTCTTGTGATTATTGTGATTTTGCTATTGTAAATGTTTGTACAGTAGGCTTATGTAGCCAAATTGTATCTATGATCGTACGCTATCCATTTATGTTTTTTGCATGCTATTTTAATATATGAGAATTAACCAATGACATCAGGCCCAACCCGGCCATGATTACATACACCTGTGTGTGTCGTTTGACACTATATAAATGAGTCATCCTGCGTGTTTGTCATTATACCCTGATAAAGACAGCTTGCCTGTCGAAACGTTGGACATACATATTTTTGCATCTGAGCTCCTAGAGTGTGTGGCTCTCCTTCATTTTTTAAGGCCTCTCTTAATAACCAGGCTATGCTCACTGAGAGTGTACATAGTCAAGGAATTTCTTCATTTGGGGTCAGTCACAGGGGTCAGGTATTCTGCCACTCTGTTCCCTTTCTCGCTCTCTCTCTCTCTCTCTCTCTCTCTCTCTCTCTCTCTCTCCCTCTCCCTCTCTCCCTCTCTCCCTCCCTCTCTCCCTCTCTCTCTCTCTCCCTCTCCCTCTCTCTCTCTCTCTCTGAATCTAGTCTTTATCTCACCATGTCTCTGTTTCTCACTCACTCTCTGTATCTCTCACTCTCTGTATCTCTCACTCTCTGTATCTCTAACTCTCTGTATCTCTGTCTCTTGCTGTATCTCTCTCTCTCTCTGTATCTCTCACTCTCTCTGTATCTCTCACTCTCTCTGTATCTCTCACTCTCTCTGTATCTCTCACTCTCTCTGCATCTCTCTCTCTCTGTGTATCTCTCTCTCTCTGCATCTCTCTCTCTCTCTCTCTGCATCTCTCTCTCCCTCTGTATCTCTCTCTCTCTTTATCTCTCTCTCTCTGCATCTCTCTCTCTTTCTCTCTTCATGTCTCTGTATTGCTCTCTCTCTCTTTTTCTCTCTAGATCTATCAGCCCCTCTCTCTCTCGCGCTCTGTATGTCTCTCTCTCTATATATATATATATATTTATTTCGCTCTGTATCTCTCTGCAGAGGGATGCCGGGAAAATAATCTCTCCCTTATCGTCCAAAAAATTAAGGAACTGGACTTCAGGAGACAGCAGAGAGAGCATGTCCCCATCCACATCAATGGGGCCGCAGTTGAAATGCTCCATCCACACAGACAGTGTGTTGAAGAAGGCGCAACAGCGCCTCTTCAACCTCAGGAGGCTGAAGAAATTTGGCTTGGCCCCTAAGACCCTCACAAACTTCTACAAATCAACCATTAAGAGCATCCTGTCGGCTGTATCACCGCCTGGTACAGCAATTTCACCGTCTGCAACCTCAAGGCTCTCCAGAGTGTGGTAGGGTCAGCCCAACGCATCACTGGGGACACACTGCCTGCCCTCCAGGACATCTACAGCACCCGGTGCCACAGTTTATCCTAAAGGACCTCAGCCACCCGAGCCACGGCCTGTTCACCCTTCTACAATCTAGAAGGCAGAGACCGTACAGACTGAAAAGCAGCTTTTATCTCCAGGCCATCAGACTGTTCAACAGTCACCACTAGCTGGCCTCAACCCAATAAACTGCCATGCACTGTTACTAGCCGGCTATCACCCAGGATTCTACCCGGCTTTTTTACCCACTTATACTGTTTTACCCACTTCATATGTACAGTATATACTGAATTCTAGTCAAGGCTCATCCTATATAATTGATGCTGTACACACTTATTCTCTTCATATAATGTACATAATGTCTATACACACCATCATATACACTATCTTTGCAAAGTATGTGGACACCCCTTGAAATTAGTGGATTCGGCTATTTCAGCCACACCCCGCTGTTGACAGGTGCATGAAATCAAGCACACAGCTATGCAATCGCCATAGACAAACATTGGCAATAGAATGGCCTTACCGAAGAGCTTAGTGACTTTCTACATGGCACCGTCATAGGATGCCACATTTCCAACAAGTCAGTTTGTAAAATGTCTGCCTTAATAAATTATTATGAAGTGGAAATGTCTAGGAGCAACAATGTCTCAATTGTGAAGTGGTAGGCCAAACAAGCTCTCAGAATGGGACCGCTTGTAACGGTTTTCTTGATGAGAAGGAGAGTCGGACCAAAATGCAGCGTGTAGATTGCGATCCATGTTTTAATGAACAAACGTAAAACACGAATCAGTACAAACACTACAAAATAAAGAACGTGATGAACGTAACGAAAACCTAAACAGCCCTATCTGGTGAAAACACATAGACAGGAACAATCACCCACAAACACACAGTGAAACCCAGGCTACCTAAATATGGTTCCCAATCAGAGACAATGACGAACACCTGCCTCTGATTGAGAACCATATCAGGCCGAACATAGAACTGGACAAACTAGACATGTAACATAGAATGCCCACTCAGATCACACCCTGACCAATCAAAACATAGAAAATACAAAGTAAACTATGGTCAGGGCGTGACAGTACCCCCCCCCCAAGGTGCGGACTCCGGCCGCAAAACCTGAACCTATAGGGGAGGGTCTGGGTGGGCATCTGTCCGCGGTGGCGGCTCTGGCGCTGGACGTGGACCCCACTCCATGACAGTTTTAATCCCCCTCCTAAACGTCCCTAAATAGGTTACCCACCACAATGATAACATGGGACAGAGGGACAGCTCGGGACAGAGGTAACTCGGGACAGATGGGTAGCTCAGCACTGAGAGGAAGCTCAGCACTGAGAAGAAGCTCAGCACTGAGAGGAAGCCCAGGCAGGTAGTAGAAACTACCAGAACCTGGCTGGCTGGCGGTTTCAGCAGATCCTGGTCGACTGGCAGATCTGGAAGAGTCTGGTCGACTGGCAGATCTGGAAGAGTCTGGTCGACTGGCAGATCTGGAAGAGTCTGGTCGACTGGCAGATCTGGAAGAGTCTGGTCGACTGGCAGATCTGGAAGAGTCTGGTCGACTGGCAGATCTGGAAGAGTCTGGTCGACTGGCAGATCTGGAAGAGTCTGGACGACTGGCAGATCTGGAAGAGTCTGGACGACTGGCAGATCTGGAAGAGTCTGGACGACTGGCAGATCTGGAAGAGTCTGGACGACTGGCAGATCTGGAAGAGTCTGGACGACTGGCAGATCTGGAAGAGTCTGGACGACTGGCAGATCTGGAAGAGTCTGGACGACTGGCAGATCTGGAAGAGTCTGGTCGACTGGCAAATCTGGAAGAGTCTGGTCGACTGGCAGATCTGGGAGAGTCTGGTCGACTGGCAGCTCTGACTGCTCCATGCTGACTGGCTGCTCCATGATGACTGGCAGCTCTGGCTGCTCCATGCTGACTGGCTGCTCCATGCTGACTGGCAGCTCTGGCTGCTCCATGCTGACTGGCTGCTCCATGCTGACTGGCAGCTCTGGCTGCTCCATGCTGACTGGCTGCTCTGGCTGCTCCATGCTGACTGGCTGCTCCATGCTGACTGGCTGCTCCATGCTGACTGGCGGCCCTGGCTGCTCCATGCTGACTGGCGGCCCTGGCTGCTCCATGCTGACTGGCGGCCCTGGCTGCTCCATGCTGACTGGCAGCTCTGGCTGCTCCATGCTGACTGGCTGCTCTGGCTGCTCCATGCTGACTGGCTGCTCCATGCTGACTGGCGGCCCTGGCTGCTCCATGCTGACTGGCGGCCCTGGCTGCTCCATGCTGACTGGCGGCCCTGGCTGCTCCATGCTGACTGGCGGCCCTGGCTGCTCCATGCTAACTGGCAGCTCTGGCGGCTCCTTGCAGACTGGCAGCTCTGGCGGCTCCTTGCAGACTGGCAGCTTTGGCGGCATCCTGCAGACAGGCAGCTCTGGCGGCTCCTTGCAGACTGGCAGCTCCTTGCAGACTGGCAGCTCTATGCAGACTGGCAGCTCCTTGCAGACTGGCAGCTCCTTGCAGACTGGCAGCTCCTTGCAGACTGGCAGCTCCTTGCTAACTGGCAGCTCTATGCTAACTGGCAGCTCTATGCTAACTGGCAGCTCTATGCTAACTGGCAGCTCTATGCTAACTGGCAGCTCTATGCTAACTGGCAGCTCTTTGCAAACTGGCAGTTCTGAACAGGCGGGAGACTCCGGCAACGCTGTAGAGGCGGAAAGCTCTGACAGCGCTAAACCGGCGGGAGACTCCAACAGCGCTGGAGAGGAGGAAGGCTCCGACAGCGCTAAACAGGCGAGGCGCACTGTAGGCCTGATGCGTGGTGCTGGCACTGGTGGTACTGGGCCGAGGACACGCACAGGAAGCCTGGTGCGGGGAGCTGCTACCGGAGGGCTGGGGTGTGGAGGTGGTACTGGAAAAACCGGACCGTGCAGGCGCACTGGAGCTCTTGAGCACCGAGCCTGCCCAACCTTACCTGGTTGAATGCTCACGGTCGCCCTGCCAGTGCGGCGAGGTGGAATAGCCCGCACTGGACTATGCAGGCGAACCGGAGAAACCGAGCGCAAGTCTGGTGCCATGTAAACCGGCCCAAGGAGACGCACTGGGGACCAGCTGCGTAGAGCCGGCTTCATGGCATTAGGCTCGACGCTCAATCTAGCCCGGCCGACACGCGGAGCTGGAATATACCGCACCGGGCTATGCACCCGCACTGGAGACACCGTGCGCACCACTGCATAACACGGTGCCTGTCCGGTCTCTCTAGCCCCCCGGTAAGCACAGGGAGTCTGCCCAGGTCTCCTACCTGGCGTAGCCATACTCCCTGTTAGCCCCCCCCCAAGAAATTTTTGGGGCTGCCTCTCGGGCTTCCTTGCCAGCCGTGTTCCCTCATATCGCCGGCTCCTCTCTCCGGCTGCCTCTGCTCTCCTAAGTGCCTCCACCTGTTCCCATGGGAGGCGATCTCTTCCAGCCAGTATCTCCTCCCAAGTGTAACAGCCCTTGCCATCCAAAACGTCCTCCCATGTCCATTCCTCTTTACGCTGCTGCTGCTGCCTGTTGACACGCTGCTTGGTCCGTTGGTGGTGGGTGATTCTGTAACGGTTTTCTTGATGAGAAGGAGAGTCGGACCAAAATGCAGCGTGTAGATTGCGATCCATGTTTTAATGAACAAACGTAAAACACGAATCAGTACAAACACTACAAAATAAAGAACGTGATGAACGTAACGAAAACCTAAACAGCCCTATCTGGTGAAAACACATAGACAGGAACAATCACCCACAAACACACAGTGAAACCCAGGCTACCTAAATATGGTTCCCAATCAGAGACAATGACGAACACCTGCCTCTGATTGAGAACCATATCAGGCCGAACATAGAACTGGACAAACTAGACATGTAACATAGAATGCCCACTCAGATCACACCCTGACCAATCAAAACATAGAAAATACAAAGTAAACTATGGTCAGGGCGTGACACCGCTGAGTGCTGAAGCGCGTAACGCTTCAAAATAGTCTGTCCTCAGTTGCAACACTCACTACCAAGTTCCAAACTGCCTCTGGAAGCAACGTCAGCACTAGAACAGTTTGTCGATAGCTTCATGAATTGGTTTTCAAAGGCCGAGCAGCTGTAAAGTGATGTAAAGCTCGCCGCCATTGGACAGTGGAAATGCGTTCTCTGGAATGATGAATGACGCTTCACCATCTGGCAGTCCAACGGACTAATCTTATTACGTTTCAGGTAAGACCCAAATGCAGACTGTGTTGAAGTAACACTGTTTATTACAGCAACAGGGGCAGGTAAACAACAGGTCAAGGCAGGCAGGGCTCGATAATCTAGAGTAGAGGGGCAAGGTACAGGACGGCAGGCTGGCTCAAGGGCAGGCAGAGCGGTCAGGCAGGCGGGCTCAGGGGCAGGCAAAGCGGTCAGGCAGGCTCAGGGGCAGGCAGAATGGTCAGGGAGGCTCAGGGGCAGGCAAAGCGGTCAGGCAGGCTCAGGGGCAGGCAGAGCGGTCAGGCTGGCTCAGGGGCAGGCAGAGCGGTCAGGCAGGCTCAGGGGCAGACAGAGCGGTCAGGCAGGCAGGCTCAGGGGCAGGCAGAGCGGCCAGGCAGGCAGGCTCAGGGGCAGGCAGAGCGGTTAGGCAGGCGGGCTCAGGGGCAGGCAGAGCGGTCAGGCAGGCGGGCTCAGGGGCAGGCAGAGCGGTCAGGCAGGCGGGCTCAGGGGCAGGCAGAGCGGTCAGGCTGGCGGGCTCAGGGGCAGGCGTAGCGGTCAGGCAGGCTCAGGGGCAGGCAGAGCGGTCAGGCAGGCTCAGGGGCAGGCAGAGCGGTCAGGCAGGCTCAGGGGCAGGCAGAGCGGTCAGGCAGGCGGGCTCAGGGGCATGCAGAGCGGTCAGGCAGGCAGGCTCAGTCAGGACAGGAAAGGGTCAATTCCAGGAGGGTGAGAAATAGATTGACTCGGGAAAGCAGGTAGACTTGACAAACAAGACGAACTGGCAACAGACAAACCGAGAATATAGGTTTAAGTACCCAGGGGATAATGGGGAAGATGGGCGACACCTGGAGGGGGGTGGAGACAAGCACAAGGACAGGTGAAACAGATCAGGGCGTGACAAATCTGGGTTTGGCGGATGCCAGGAGAACGCTGCCTGCCTGAATGCATAGTGCCAACTAATGTTTGGTGGAGGAGGAATAATTGTCTGGGGTTGTTTTTCATGGTTCGGGCTAGGCCCCTTAGCTACAGTAAAGGGAAATCTTAACAGAATAAAATGACATTTTTGACAATTCTGTGCTTACACAGTTTTGGGAAGACCCTTTCCTTTTTCAGCATGACAAAGCCCCTGTGCCCACAGTGAGGTCCATCCAGAAATGGTTTGTCGAGATTGGTATGGAATAACTTGACTGGCCTGCACAGAGCCCTGACCTCAACCCCATTGAACACATTTGGGTTGAATTGGAACGCCGACTGCGAGCCAGGCCTAATTACCAAACATCAGTACCCGACCTCACTTATGCTCTTGTGGCTGAATGGAAGCAAGTCCCCGCAGCAATGTTCCAACACCTAGTGGAAAGCCTTCCCAGAAGAGTGAAGGCTGTTATAGCAGCAAAGGGGGGACCAACACCTTATTGATGACCATGATTATAGAATGAAAGGTCAGACGAGCTGGTGTACACATATTTTTGGTAAAGTATTTTTATTTTGGGGATTTGCATTATTTTGTATTGTTAGGTATAACTGTACTGTACTAGAAACATAAGCATTTCTCTGCACCTGTGATAACATCTGCAAAATATGTGTATGCGACCAATACAATCTCTCTCTCTCTCTCTCTCTCTCTCTCTCTCTCTCTCTCTCTCTCTCTCTCTCTCTCTTTCTCTCTCTCTCTCTCTCTCTTTCTCTCTCTCTCTCTCTCTCTCTCTCTCTCTCTCTCTCGCTCTCTTTGTATCGTTCTCTCTTTATCTAGATATCTATTTATCTATCTCTTTCTCTCTTTGGCTAACATGATCCTCCAAGGCTTATCCATCCACACGCTCATGCAGCCACCGAGTCTTAGGGTCTGCCGTCAGTCTCTCTCTCACTCTGGGGGATCAAGTCTGGAAGTTTTCCTTTGCTCGCAGCACTAATTACCAGTCTTACAGTAGGAGGCCCCTCAAACTCCGTTTCTCTGAGGCCACCCACGGGCCAAGGGTCACTGTTTGCTTGGATTAGCCGGACTTTGATGGAAAATATAGGAGACATTAGCTCCAGTGACATCCCACATGACTTTTGCCCTGGGTGGGGTATGATTTATATCTCTTGTGGATGTAATCATGGTAATATATGATCAGCAGGATGAACTTCCTAATGGGTTATGAGGCTTTGGGGGTTGATTTGTGAGACGGAGTGGTGATGACATTCTGCTGTGCTGGATGTAGGAGGTCAGTTTCGATGGATGAATTGGCTTTCTCGGTCTCCTCTGGGAAATAATTAATTGAATATGGATAGAGTTCTTACTGTTGTGTTTGCCTGGTTAAGACCTATATATAACTTCATTCAATGTACAGTATATTGTTTATTGGCTATTGCTGTGTTACTGTTGCTTACGTAACTGTAAATTGGAAAAGGGGTACACAATGATGGCCAAATGAATGGTCTCAGCTATGAAATTACAATATATTCATGAGCTTTTGTTGAGAAAATACAAATTTGCTTGGGCTTTTTATTCAAATCTTGACACAGACTCTTAGCATGCAGTGGGTAAATTGGGACTTGTCAAGAAAAGCAAGCACAGCAATATCGATCGCATTTGTGCATTTGCATTAGTGTCCACACCGCATTGATATATATATATCAACTGCTGCATTCGCTTCTACCTCCAGACTTCTACCTCCTCTCTCTCTCTCTCTCTCTCTCTCGCTCTCTCTCCAAGCAGTTCTCCCTGGACTAATTCAAATTGAGAAACGTAGTAAATTTACTGAGCAAAGCAATGATGTTAGGAAATTAAACCCTAAATTTAACTTGCCTTTTTTTCCCACTCTCAACTCAGAACAGAAGAGAAGTTTTCAGTCAGCTACATGTTGTCTACGAGGGGGGAATTTAATGCTAAGTGAATTTAGCTGCTGTAAAACTGTCGGCAGAATGTATACCCCAACTCTTCGCTCTTGTTGGCATTTTCCAGTATCGGCCCCTAAGTGCTGTAAATGATTGGTGGATGAGTATTACGTCAGCTGGAACATGGGAGTCAAAGAGAGTCATGGTGACTTCATCATCTGTACCATGTTGCTCTTTCCTTGTGAAAGATGTCCTCATCAATTCCCAGGGGTCTTAGAGAGAGGCTCTGGATGATATACAGTATGAGCCTAAAGATAGGCGACACACCAACTTGCCTAGAAATACCTCACAGTATGCAAGCAAGAGCAGCTCAAAGTCAGGAAGAGAAGCAGTGACACTGATTGTTCAAGCTGAGAGACAGTCGTCTGGAGTACAGAGAAGCTTCAATGGACTATCATGGGTATTGGTTTAGCAAAATGCATTCCCTATTAAAGCGTGATGAGCAGGATATTATTTGGGGAAATGTCACATGGTACTTTTCTGATTTCCCAGAATACCTCAGTGGAATGGAGATGTTCGGTCCCCTAAGACCCGGTCTCTACATTTGAAATGTTGGTCAAATAGCAGACATTCTTATCCAGAGCAAACATTTTCATACTTTTTCAAATAAAATAAAATGGTATTTGTCACGCTACGTAAACAATAGGTGTACACTAACAGTAATATACTTATTACGGGTCCTTTTCCAACAATGCAGAGTTAAAGATGAAGATAAAACATTTATAAAATGGAAATAGTGACATGAGGAATACCTACACAGTGAATAACAATAAGCACTAAGAATAACATGGCTATTGAACCCACAACTGCCATTTAAGCACAATACTCTACCAACTGAGCCACACAGGACCATTCTCTCCACTCTCCTCACCCACCCAAAGACAGTAGAACAATCATGTCAGACGGTGGCCTAGACAGACCAAAAATAATCCACTATTATCAATTACAATGTATCCAACTAATTCTGCACAGATAAGCACAATCAGTATATGGAGGGGGGGCTTTCAGTTTGACTTATTATGCCTCTTTTGAGGGTATATGGAGGAGTATCTGGAGGGGTATATGGAGGGCTATATGAAGGTTATCTGGAGAGCTATCTGGAGGGCTATATGGAAGGGTACACGGAGGGTTAAACAGAGGGCTATACAGAGGGCTATACGGAGGGGTATCTGGAGGGGTATATGGGGGGCTATATGAAGATTATCTGGAGAGCTATCTGGAGGGCTCTATGGAGGGGTAAATGGGGGGCTATATGAAGATTATCTGGAGAGCTATCTGGAGGGCAATATGGAGGGGTACACGGAGGGGTACACACGGGGCTATACAGAGGGCTATACAGGGGGTATCTGGAGGGGTATATGGAGGGCTACATGCAGGGGTGCATGGAGGGCTATATAGAGGGGTTTCTGGAAGGGTACATGGAGGGCTGTATAAAAGGGTATCTGGAGGGGTACATGGAGGGGTTCCTGGACGGGTACATGGAGAGCTGTATAAAAGGGTATCTGGAGGGGTACATTGAGGGTACATGGATGGGTACATGGAGGTCTGTATAAAAGGGTATCTGGAGGGGTACATGGAGGGGTACATGGAGGGGTACATGGAGGGGTACATGGAGGGGTTCCTGGACGGGTACATGGAGAGCTGTATAAAAGGGTATATGGAGGCCTCTATGGAGGGGTAAATTGAGGGATATGTGGAGGGCAATATGGAGGGGCATATGGAGGAGTATATGGAGGAGTATATGAGAGGTATCTGGAGGGATATATGGAGGGGTATACAGAGGGGTATAGGATTGGCTATATGGAGGGCGTAATGGAGGGCTATATGGAGGGGTATAAGGAGGGGTATATGGAAGGCTGTATTAAAGGGTATGTGGAGGAGCATATGGAGGGGTATTTGTAGGAGTATATGGAGGGGTATTTGTAGGAGTATATGGAGGGAAATATGGAGTAGTATATGGAGGGCTATATGTAGGAGTATATGGAGGAGTATATGGAGGAGTATATGGAGGGATACATGGAGGAGTATATGGAGGAGTATATGGAGAAGTATATGGAGGAGTATATGGAGGGGTAAATGGAGGAGTATATGGAGGGGTTTATGGAGGAGTATATGGAGGGATGTATGGAGGGGTATATGGAGGAGTAAATGGAGGGGTATATGGTGGGATGTATGGAGGGATATTTAGAAGGGTATCTGGAGGGGTACATGTAAGGGTACATGGAGGGGTTCCTGGACGGGTACATGGAGAGCTGTATAAAAGCGTATCTGGAGAGGTACATGGAGGGGTACATGGAGGGGTTCCTGGACGGGTACATGGAGAGCTGTATAAAAGCGTATCTGGAGAGGTACATGGAGGGGTACATGGATGGATATTTAGAAGGGTATCTGGAGGGGTACATGGAGGGGTACATGCAAGGGTACATGGAGGGGTTCCTGGACGGGTACATGGAGAGCTGTATAAAAGCGTATCTGGAGAGGTACATGGAGGGGTACATGGATGGATATATAGAAGGGTATCTGGAGGGCTCTATGGAGGGGTAAATAGAGGGATATATGGAGGGCTATATGGAGGGGTATATGGAGGAGTATATGAGAGGTATCTGGAGGGCTATCTGGAGGGGTATACAGGGGGGAATAGGATTGGCTATATGGAGGGCTATATGGCGGGGTATATGGAGGAGTGTATATGGAGGATTATATGGAGGAGTATATGGAGGATTATATGGAGGAGTATATGGAGGGGTATATGGAGGAGTATATGAGGGCTATATGGAGGGCTATATGGAGGGGTATAAGGAGGGGTATATGGAAAGCTGTATTAAAGGATATATGGAGGAGCATATGGAGGGGTATTTGTAGGAGTATATGGAGGGGTATATGGAGTAGTATATGGAGGGCTATATGGAGGAGTATATGGAGGGCTATATGTAGGAGTATATGGAGGAGTATATGGAGGGGTATATGGAGGAGTATATGAGAGGTATCTGGAGGGCTAAAAAGAAGGGTATCTGGAGCGGTACATGGAGGGGTGCATGGAGGGCTATATGGAGGGGTTCCTGGACTGGTACATGGAAGGCTGTTTGAAAGGGTATATGGAGGAGTATATGGAGAGGTATATGGAGGAGTATATGGAGGGCTATATCGAGGGCTTTTTAGAGGGGTATATGGAGGTGTTCCTGGATGGGTACATGGAAGGCTGTATAAATGGGTATATACAGAGGAGTATATGAGAGGTAGCTGGAGGGCTATATGGAGGGGTATACAGAAGGGTATAGGATTGGCTATATGGAGGGCTAAATGGAGGGTAAATGGGGGGTATATGGAGGGGTATATGGAGGGCTATATGGAGGGTAAATGAGGGGTATATAGAAGGGTATATGGAGGGCTATATAGAGGGCTGTATGGATGAGTATATGAGGGGTATATGGAGGTGTTCCTGGATGGGTACATGGAAGGCTGTATAAATGGGTATATACAGAGGAGTATATGAGAGGTAGCTGGAGGGCTATATGGAGGGGTATACAGAAGGGTATAGGATTGGCTGTATGGAGGGCTATATGGAGGTTAAATGAGGGGTATATGGAAGGGTATATGGAGGGTTTTATAGAGGGCTGTATGGATGAGTATATGAGGGGTATATGGAAGAGTATATGAGGAGTATATGGAGGAGTATATGGAGGAGTAAATGGAGGGGTATATGGAGGGGTATATGGAAGAGTATATGGAGGGGTATATGTAGGGGTATGTATAGGGCTATACGGAGTTGTTTACTGAGCAGTATATGGAGGGGTATATGGAGGGCTATATGGAGGGATATATGGAGCACTTTATGGAGGGGTATATGGAGGGGTACATGCAGGGCTATATAGAGGGGTATATGGAGGAGTATATGGATGGCAATATGGAATGGTATATGGAGGGGTATATGGAGGAGTATATGGAGGGGTATATGGAGGGGTATATGGAGGGCAATATAGAAGGCTATATGGAGGGGTATATGGAGGGGTATTTGTAGGGCTATATGGAGGGGTACTTGAACGGCTATTTGGAGGGGTTGCTGGAGGCATATCTGGAGGGGTATCTGGAGGGGTTTATGGAGGGATATATGGAGGGGTATTCAGAGGGCTAAACAGAGAGTTATCTGGAGGGCTATATGTAGGGGTATACGGAGGGGAAATCAGAGAGTAATGCTGAGGGATGTATGGAGGAGGCATCTGGAGGGGTATATGGAGGGGTATTTGAAGGGTATATGATTGGTATATGGAGAGCCATATGGAGAGCTATATGGAAGGGTATCTGGTGGTGCATTTGGAGGGGTATAATGAGTGGTTTTTGGAGCGGTATATGGAGGACTATACAGAGGGGTATCTGAAGGGGTACATGGAGGGTCTATAAGGATGGGTGTACGGAGGGGTATACAGAGAGCTATACGGAGGGGTATACAGAGAGCTATACGGAGGAGTATACAGAGAGCTATACGGAGGGGTATACAGAGAGCTATACGGAGGGGTATACAGAGAGCTATACGGAGGGTTATACAGAGAGCTATACGGAGGGGTATACAGAGAGCTATACGGAGGGGTATACAGAGAGCTATACGGAGGGGTATACAGAGAGCTATACGGAGGGGTATACAGAGAGCTATACGGAGGGGTATACAGAGAGCTATACGGAGGGGTATACAGAGAGCTATACGGAGGGTTATACAGAGAGCTATACGGAGGGGTATACAGAGAGCTATACGGAGGGGTATACAGAGAGCTATACGGAGGGGTATACAGAGAGCTATACGGAGGGGTATACAGAGAGCTATACGGAGGGGTATACAGAGAGCTATACGGAGGGGTATACAGAGAGCTATACGGAGGGGTATACAGAGAGCTATACGGAGGGGTATACAGAGAGCTATACGGAGGGGTATACAGAGAGCTATATGGAGGTGTATACAGAGAGCTATATGGAGGGGTATGCAGAGAGCTATACGGAGGGGTATTCAGAGAGCTATACGGAGGGGTATACAGAGAGCTATACGGAGGGGTATACAGAGAGCTATACGGAGGGGTATACAGAGAGCTATACGGAGGGGTATACAGAGAGCTATATGGAGGGGTATACAGAGAGCTATACGGAGGGGTATACGATGGGGTATATGGAGGGCTATATGGAGGACTATCTGGAGTGCTTTGTGAAGGGATATATGGAGGGTTATTTGAGTGGTATTTCGAGGGGTATATGAGAGATATCTATCTGGTGGGCTATATGTAAGGCTAAGCGGAGGGGTATCTGGAGGGATATTGTACCTTACATTTTTACATTTTTGTATAATCTAATCTCTGAACAACTTTCTCACAGTATTTTCAATATAGAGATAATTTCAGTGCTATTTTGGTTGATTTTGTGGCATCAAATCAGAATTTGTTTTTCATTCTTCAAGAGAATGTACATTTACAGTTTAGTAATTTAGCAGACGCTCTTATCCAGAGTGACTTATAGTTAGTTATTCATCTTAAAATAGCCAGGTTGGACAACCACATATTACAGGCATAGTATGTACACTTTTCATCAAAGTAGCTATCAGGAAAGTCAGAGTGGGGGGTGTGGGGAGTCAAGTGCATGTTTTGGATCAGGTTTGTTTCTTTTGGGGTGTGGGGGGTATTTTAGATACTCTTAGCAGTGGTAAGGTTTCAGGTGCTTTCGGAAGATGGGCAGGGACTATGCTTTCATAGCTTCCGGGAGAAGCTTTTTCCACCATTGGGGGGCGAAGTCAGAGAAGAGGCCTGGGCTAAGCGGGAGCTGGCCTCCCTTAGGGGTGGGAGGGACAAGAAACCAGAGCTGGCAGAACAGAGTCCTCGGTTTGGGGTGTAGGGTTTGAGCATAGCCTGAATGCAGGGAGGGGCACCATGGTCTTATAATGGATGAGAGCTTCGACTTGAAGCCAGTGGAGTGTGCAGAGGAGCTGGGTGAAATGGGAGAACTTCGGAAGGTTGAAAACCAGGCAGGCTGCAGCGTTCTGGATAAGTTTCAGGGGATTGATGGCATCATCGACAGTGTCACCAGCAAAGCACCCCCACACCATCACACCTCCCACTTCATGCTTCACAATGGGAACCACACATACGAAAATCCTCTATTCACCATCTCTGCATCTCAGAAAGACACGGCGGTTGGAACCAAACATTTCACATTTGGACAGATTTCCACCAGTCTAATGTCCATTGCTCGTGTTTCTTGGCCAACGCAAGTCTCTTTTTCTTATTGGTGTCCTTTAGTAGTGGTTTCTTTGCAGCAATTTGACCATGAATGCCTGATTCACGCAGTTTCCTCTGAACAGTTGATATTGAGATGTGTCTGTTATTTGAGCTTTGTGAAGCATTTATTGGGCTGCAATCTGAGGTGCAGATAACTCTAATGAACTCATCCTCTGCAGCAGAGGTAACTCTGGGCCTTCCTTTCCTGTGGCGGTCCTCATGAGAGCCAGTTTCATCACAGCGCTTGATGGTTTTTACGACTGCACTTGAAGAAACTTTCAAAGTTCTTGAAATTTTAGGGATCGACTGACTTTCATATCTTAAACCTCTACAGGATTGGTGGATCGGTGTTAGTCTAACTGAATTGTCTAATTTACAGTAGCAATTACAGTGAAATAATACCATGCTATTGATTGAAGGGAATGCACTTGAAAATGTATTAATAAATAGGCACATTTGGGCAGTCTTGATACAACATGTTGAACAGACATACAATGGTTCATTTGATCAGTCTAGAACTTTGCACATACGCTGCTGCCTTCTAGTGGCCAAAATCAAAATTGTGCCTGGGCTGGAATAATACATGATGGCCTTTCTCTTGCAAAATACAAAAAAACTAATGTTTTTTTCTTTGTATTATCTTTCATCAGATCTAATGTGTTATATTCTCTGGCATTAATTTCACATTGCCACAAACTTCAAAGTGTTTCCTTTCAAATGATATCAAGAATATGCATATCCATGCTTCAGGTCCTGAGCTTCAGGCAGTTAGATTTGGGTATGACATTTTAGGAGAAAATTGAAAAAAAAGGGTGGATCCTTAAGATTAAAGTAATGATGGACTGTCGTTTCTCTTTGCTTATTTGAGCTGTCCTTGTTTTAATATGGACTTGGTCTTTTACCAAATAGGGCCATCTTCTGTATACCACCTCTACCTTGTCAAAACACAACTGACTCAAACGCGTTAGGAAGGAAGGACATTCCACAAATTAACTTTTAACAAGGCACACCTGTTAATTGAAATGCATTCATGAACTCATGAAGCTGGTTGAGAGAATGCCGAGAGTATGCAAAGCTGTCATCAAGGCAAAGGGTTGCTACTTTGAAGATCCTGAAATATAAAATATGTTTTATTTTGTTTAACACTTTTTACTTTTTACTACATTATTCCATATGTGTTATTTCGTAGTTTTGAGGTCTTCAACATTGTTCTACAATGTAGAAAATCGTAAACATAAAAAAAACCTTGAATGAGTAGATGTGGCCAAACATTTGACTGGTAGAGTTTTTGTATATAAACTTCAGCAAAGTTAACATGTGTAAATATTTGTATGAACATAAGATTCAACAACTGAGACATAAACTGAACAGGTTCCACAGACATGTGACTAACAGAAATTGAATAATGTGTCCCTGAACAAAGGAGGATTCAAAATCAAAAGTTTGTTCGTATCTGGTGTGGCCACCAGCTGAATTTAGTACTGTAGTGCATCTCCTCCTCATGGACGGCAGCAGATTTGCCCATTCTTGCTGTAAGATGTTACCCCACTCTTCCATCAAGGCACTTGCAAGTTCCCGGACATTTCTGGGGGGCAAGGCCTTAGCCCTCACCCTCCGATCCCAACAGGTCCCAGACGTGCTCAATGGGATAGAGATCCGGGCTCTTCGCTGGCCATGGCAGAACACTGACATTCCTGTCTTGCAGGAAATCACGCACAGAACGAGCAGTATGGCTGGTGGTATTGTCATGCTGGAGGGTCATGTCAGGATGAGCCTGCAGGAAGGGTACCACATGAGGGAGGAGGATGTCTTCCCTGTAACACACAGCGTTGAGATTTCCTGTGATGACAACAAGCTCTGTCCGATGATGCTGTGACACACCGCCCCATACCATGACGGACCCTCCACCTCCAAATCGATCCCGCTCCAGAGTACAGGCCTTGGTGTAACACTCATTCCTTCAACAATAAACGTGATTCCGACCATCACCCCTGGTGAGACAATACCATGACTCATCAGTGAAGAGCATTTTTTTGCCAGTCCTGTCTGATCCAGCGACGGTGGGTTTGTGCCCATAGGCAACGTTGTTGCCGGTGATGTCTGGTGAGGACATCAGCCCTCAGTCCAGCCTCTCTCAGCCTATTGCGGACAGTCTGAGCACTGATGGAGGGATTGTGCGTTCCTGGTGTAACTCGGGCAGTTGTTGTTGCCATCCTGTACCTGTCCCGCAGGTGTGATGTTCGAATGTACCAATCCTGTGTAGGTGTTGTTACACGTGGTCTGCCACTGCGAGGATGATCAGCTCTCCATTGTGTCTCCCTGTAGCACTGTCTTAGGTGTCTCACAGTACGGACACTGCAATTTATTGCCCTGGCCACATCTGCAGTCCTCATGCCTCCTTGCAGCATGCCAAAGGCACTTTCACGCAGATGAGCAGGGACCCTGGGTATCTTTCTTTTGTTTTTTTTCAGAGTCAGTAGAAAGGCCTCTTTAGTGTCCTAAGTTTTCATAACTGACCTGAACTGCCTACCGTCTGTAAGTTGTTAGTGTCTTACCAACCGTTTCACAGGTGCATGTTCATTAATTGCTTATGGTTCATTGAACAAGCATGGGAAACAGTGTTTAAACCCTTTATAATGAAGATCTGTTTAGTTATTTGGATTTTTACGAAACAAAATTGAAAGACAGGGTCCTAAAAAAGGGACGTTTCTTTTTTTGCTGAGTTTATGTTGGTATGCCTGTACAGTATGTACATACGTTCAGTATATATTTACAAAAATGTATATGGGGGATTGGAAATTATGCAGACAATGACATTGATGGAAGCTACAATCTATTTGCAATATTAAAGCTGATCTAACCTATGAAAATAACCAGTTGAGTCTCATCCAATATACAGTAACTACTATATATCATCCAATATAACTTCTGCTGTACACACCTTTTTTATTCATATACTGTCCATAATGCCTACATGCATATTTACACTGAGTGTACAAACCACTAGGAACACCTTCCTAATAATTAGTTGCACCGTCTTTTGCCCTCAGAACTGCCTCTATTTGTCAGGGTATGAACTCTACAAGGTGTCGAAAGCTTTCCACTGGGATGCTGGCCCATGTCAAGTTTGCTGGCTGTCCTTTGGGTGGTGGACCATTCTTGATACACACGAGAAACATTGAGCGTGAAAAACCCAGCATCGTTACAGATCTTGCCACATTCAAACGTGTGACTGGCAGCTACTACCATAGCCCATTCAAAGGCACTATTTTCTCTTGCCCAGTGCTTCATTTGTAAGTTGGGAGGAACATTGAGCCGAGAGGGTTTTTTTTCAGAAGACTTCAGCAGAATCTATTTTAATACCTCACAAAAGATCGAAAGTATAGGCTACTTTGACACTGACAAACAGAGAATCTGAGCTCAATAAAAATGACCTTGTCTTGAATCCATCAAAAGCCTAGGCCTAGGTGTGTGGAGACACACATATTGTAAAATATAAAGTGGAAATTATAGTCTTAAAAAAGCTTTCCAGTTTCCTTGACTCATCCAATGATGTGCAGCTCACTCACTGGCGGTGGCTGATGCTCTCTCTCTCTCATGTTTCACTTTCTAAAGCAATGTTTTTTAATTTTTTTTTATTATTTCACCTTCATTTAACCAGGTAGCCCAGTTGAGAACATGTTCTCATTTACAACTGCAACCTGGCCTAGATAAAGCAAAGCAGTGCGACACAAACAACAACACAGTTACACATGGAATAAACAAACGTACAGTCAATCGCATAATAGAAAACAAGCAATGTTCTTTGCTCAATAGCCATATTTGGTAGTTGATAACATATTTGGTCTTTTTTTAAGCTTTTGATCCTCTTTGGCTAAATTATAGGCCTACTCCTGGTGCAGTATTCTCAATTATTCAATTTATTTCTGAACAGACAGCAGTAATTCTATAGCTTTGGCAAATGTATTTCAATTCATAAGGTGTGCTGCAGCACCTCCATTCTCCTCCGCGCAACTATGATTCTATAAGGAACTAAATTATGAAGTACAACACTGGAGAGATGAGAGTTGCAGGCTCATGTCTATCAGAGCAGAGAGAGGGGGAGAGATCATAGAAAGTGAATCTCATTCTAGTTCTGAGAGAGATACAGCCACACTTCTCTCTCTCACCACAGCAACGGCCACAGGTTGGTTTATATAAGCTACAATGTTGCGCAAACCATATACCGTGGCTGGTTCAACACTAATCAATTATTAGAATATCAGGCACGGTTTCATATGATGTTTCTTAAGGGGCAGGAGAATTACAGAGGGTGCAACTATAATTAACTCTGACTGCTTTCATTACACTTGTTACATTGCATACATTGGAAATCCTTTTTCATGTCATGGGAGGTACTGGATCCTGGCAAATGGCGTTTGGAACTAAACAGTCCAAAACTGAGAGGTGCCGGATCTTGTTCCGGCAGGATCCGGTCAAAGGTAGAACCGGTCTTGCACATTCACCCCCTGAATGGCAAACATTCACAATCCATGTCTAAATTGTCTCAAAGCTTAAAAATCCATATTTAACCCATCTCTGTTACGGTGCGTGAATGAGGACCCAAAAGCGAATTAACAAAACAGAGTATCTTTAATTACAAAACAAAACGTAGGCTCAGACGGACAGGCAGATTCCGACAGGACAGGACAAGGTTACAGGAACACGACGATGGTCTGGTTCAGGCATGAATGACACAAACAAACAAACAAGAATCCGACAAGGACAGGAGCAGAAACAGAGAGAGATATAGGGACCTAATCAGAGGGAAAAAGGGAACAGGTGGGGAACGGGGTGAATGGGTAATTAGGAGGAGACAAGGCACAGCTGGGGAAAAGAGGGGGAGAAAAGGTAACATAACAACGACCAGCAGAGGGAGACAGGGTGAAGGGAAAGGACAGAGACAAGACAACATGACAGTACATGACAGTACCCCCCCACTCACCGAGCGCCTCCTGGCGCACTCGAGGAGGAAACCTGGCGGCAACGGAGGAAATCCTCGATCAGCGCACGGTCCAGCACGTCCCGAGAGGGAACCCAACTCCTCTCCTCCGGACCGTACCCCTCCCAATCAACAAGGTACTGGTGACCACGGCCCCGAGGACGCATGTCCAAAATCCTGCGGACCCTGTAGATGGGTGCGCCCTCGACAAGGATGGGGGGGGGGGGGGGGAAGACGAGCGGGGGCGCGAAGAACGGGCTTAACACAAGAGACATGGAAGACCGGGTGGACGCGACGAAGGTATCGCGGAAGAAGAAGTCGAACTGCGACAGGATTAATGACCCGAGAAATACGGAACGGACCAATGAACCGCGGGGTCAACTTGCGAGACGCCGTCTTAAGGGGAAGGTTCTGAGTGGAGAGCCAAACTCTCTGACCGCGACAATATCTAGGACTCTTAGTTCTACGCTTATTAGCAGCCCTCACAGTCTGCGTCCTATAACGGCAAAGTGCAGACCTGACCCTCTTCCAGGTGCGCTCGCAACGTTGGACAAAAGCCTGAGCGGAGGGGACGCTGGACTCGGCGAACTGAGATGAGAACAGCGGAGGCTGGTACCCGAGGCTACTCTGAAAAGGAGATAGCCCGGTTGCAGACGAAGGAAGCGAGTTGTGGGCGTATTCTGCCCAGGGGAGCTGTTCTGACCAAGACGCAGGGTTGCGAAAAGAAAGACTGCGTAAGATGCGACCAATAGTCTGATTGGCCCGTTCTGCTTGACCGTTAGACTGGGGGTGAAAGCCGGAAGAGAGACTGACGGAAGCCCCAATCAAACGGCAAAACTCCCTCCAAAATTGAGACGTGAATTGCGGACCTCTGTCCGAAACGACGTCTGACGGAAGGCCATGAATTCTGAAAACATTCTCGATGATGATTTGTGCCGTCTCTTTAGCAGAAGGAAGCTTAGCAAGGGGAATGAAATGAGCCGCCTTAGAGAACCTATCGACAACCGTAAGAATAACAGTCTTCCCCGCTGACGAAGGCAGTCCGGTGACAAAATCTAAGGCGATGTGAGACCACGGTCGAGAGGGAATGGGAAGCGGCCTGAGACGGCCGGCAGGAGGGGAGTTACCGGACTTAGTCTGCGCGCAGACCGAACAAGCAGCCACGAAACGACGCGTGTCATGCTCCCGGGTGGGCCACCAAAAACGCTGGCGAATGGAAGCAAGCGTACCCCGAACGCCAGGGTGGCCGGCTAACTTGGCAGAGTGAGCCCACTGAAGAACGGCCAGACGAGTAGGAACGGGAACGAAAAGAAGGTTCCTAGGACAAGCGCGCGGCGACGGAGTGTGAGTGAGCGCTTGCTTTACCTGCCTCTCAATTCCCCAGACAGTCAACCCGACAACACGCCCCTCAGGGAGAATCCCCTCGGGGTCAGTGGAGGCTACTGAAGAACTGAAGAGACGAGATAAAGCATCAGGCTTGGTGTTCTTAGAGCCCGGACGATAAGAAATCACGAACTCGAAACGAGCGAAAAACAGCGCCCAACGCGCCTGACGCGCATTAAGTCGTTTGGCAGAACGGATGTACTCAAGGTTCCTATGGTCAGTCCAAACGACAAAAGGAACGGTCGCCCCCTCCAACCACTGTCGCCATTCGCCTAGGGCTAACCGGATGGCGAGCAGTTCGCGGTTTCCCACATCATAGTTACGTTCCGACGGGGACAGGCGATGAGAAAAATACGCGCATGGGTGGACCTTGTCGTCAGAGAGGGAGCGCTGAGAAAGAATGGCTCCCACGCCCACCTCTGACGCGTCAACCTCGACAACGAACTGTCTAGAGACGTCAGGTGTAACAAGGATAGGAGCGGATGTAAAACGATTCTTGAGGAGATCAAAAGCTCCCTGGGCGGAAACGGACCACTTAAAGCACGTCTTGACAGAAGTAAGGGCTGTGAGAGGAGCTGCCACCTGACCGAAATTTCGGATGAAACGACGATAGAAGTTCGCGAAGCCGAGAAAGCGCTGCAGCTCGACGCGTGACTTAGGAGCGGGCCAATCAATGACAGCTTGGACCTTAGCGGGATCCATCTTAATGCCTTCAGCGGAAATAACAGAACCGAGAAATGTGACGGAGGAGGCATGAAAAGTGCACTTCTCAGCCTTCACAAAAAGACAATTCTCTAAAAGGCGCTGGAGGACACGTCGAACGTGCTGAAGATGAATCTGGAGTGACGGTGAAAAAATCAGGATATCGTCAAGGTAAACGAAAACAAAGATGTTCAGCATGTCTCTCAGGACATCATTGACTAATGCCTGAAAGACAGCTGGAGCGTTAGCGAGGCCGAAAGGAAGAACCCGGTATTCAAAGTGCCCTAACGGAGTGTTAAACGCCGTCTTCCACTCGTCCCCCTCCCTGATGCGCACGAGATGGTAAGCGTTACGAAGGTCCAACTTAGTGAAAAACCTGGCTCCCTGCAGGATCTCGAAGGCTGAAGACATAAGAGGAAGCGGATAACGATTCTTAACTGTTATGTCATTCAGCCCTCGATAATCTATGCAGGGGCGCAGAGACCCGTCCTTCTTCTTGACAAAAAAAAAACCCCGCTCCGGCGGGAGAGGAGGAGGGGACTATGGTACCGGCGTCAAGAGCTACAGACAAATAATCCTCGAGAGCCTTACGTTCGGGAGCCGACAGAGAGTATAGTCTACCCCGGGGGGGAGTGGTTCCCGGAAGGAGATCAATACTACAATCATACGACCGGTGTGGAGGAAGAGAGGTGGCCCTGGACCGACTGAACACCGTGCGCAGATCGTGATATTCCTCCGGCACCCCTGTCAAATCACCAGGCTCCTCCTGTGAAGAAGAAACAGAGGAAACAGGAGGGATAGCAGACATTAAACATTTCACATGACAAGAGACGTTCCAGGAGAGGATAGAATTACTAGACCAATTAATGGAAGGATTATGACAAACTAGCCAGGGATGGCCCAAAACAACAGGTGTAAAAGGTGAACGAAAAATCAAAAAAGAAATGGTTTCGCTATGATTACCAGAAACAGTGAGGGTTAAAGGTAGCGTCTCACGCTGAATCCTGGGGAGAGGACTACCATCCAGGGCGAACAAGGCCGTGGACTCCCTTAACTGTCTGAGAGGAATGTCATGTTCCCGAGCCCAGGTCTCGTCCATAAAACAGCCCTCCGCCCCAGAGTCTATTAAGGCACTGCAGGAAGCTGACGAACCGGTCCAGCGTAGATGGACCGACAAGGTAGTGCAGGATCTTGAAGGAGAGACAGGAGTAGTAGCGCTCACCAGTAGCCCTCCGCTTACTGATGAGCTCTGGCTTTTACTGGACATGAAGTGACAAAATGACCAGCAGAACCGCAATAGAGACAGAGGCGGTTGGTGATTCTCCGTTCCCTCTCCTTAGTCGAGATGCGGATACCTCCCAGCTGCATAGGCTCAGCTCCCGAGCCGGCAGAGGAAGATGGTAGTGATGCGGAGAGGGGGGCAACGGAGAACGCGAGCTCCTTTCCACGAGCTCGGTGACGAAGATCAACCCGTCGCTCAATGCGAATAGCGAGTTCAATCAAGGAATCCACGCTGGAAGGAACCTCCCGGGAGAGAATCTCATCCTTTACCTCTGCGCGGAGACCCTCCAGAAGACGAGCGAGCAAAGCCGGCTCGTTCCAGCCACTGGAGGCAGCAAGAGTGCGAAACTCAATAGAGTAGTCTGTTATGGATCGATTGCCTTGACATAGGGAAGACAGGGCCCTGGAAGCCTCCTCCCCAAAAACAGATCGATCAAAAACCCGTATCATCTCCTCCTTAAAGTCCTGATACTGGTTAGTACACTCAGCCCTTGCCTCCCAGATTGCCGTGCCCCACTCACGAGCCCGTCCAGTAAGGAGAGATATGACGTAGGCGACACGAGCAGTGCTCCTGGCGTAAGTGTTGGGCTGGAGAGAAAACACAATATCACACTGGGTGAGGAACGAGCGGCATTCAGTGGGCTCCCCAGAGTAACACGGCGGGTTATTGATTCTGGGCTCCGGAGATTCGAAAGCCCTGGAAGTGGCCGGTGGATCGAGGCGGAGATGGTGAACCTGTTCTGTGAGGTTGGAGACTTGGGTGGCCAGGGTCTCAACGGCATGTCGAGCAGCAGACAATTCCTGCTCGTGTCTGCCTAGCATCGCTCCCTGGATCTCGACGGCTGAGTGGAGAGGATCCGAAGTCGCTGGGTCCATTCTTGGTCGGATTCTTCTGTTACGGTGCGTGAATGAGGACCCAAAAGCGAATTAACAAAACAGAGTATCTTTAATTACAAAACAAAACGTAGGCTCAGACGGACAGGCAGATTCCGACAGGACAGGACAAGGTTACAGGAACACGACGATGGTCTGGTTCAGGCATGAATGACACAAACAAACAAACAAGAATCCGACAAGGACAGGAGCAGAAACAGAGAGAGATATAGGGACCTAATCAGAGGGAAAAAGGGAACAGGTGGGGAACGGGGTGAATGGGTAATTAGGAGGAGACAAGGCACAGCTGGGGAAAAGAGGGGGAGAAAAGGTAACATAACAACGACCAGCAGAGGGAGACAGGGTGAAGGGAAAGGACAGAGACAAGACAACATGACAGTACATGACAATCTCCTCCCCTTCATCTACACTGATTGAAGAGGATTGAACATATGACATCAATAAGGGATCATAGCTTTCACCTGGATTTACCTATTCAGTCTATGTCATGGAAAGAGCAGGTAATCCTAATGTTTTGTACTGTATTTTCCAGACACTGATATTGCTTGTTCTGATATTTCTATATTTCTTTATTCCTTTATTTTTATTTTGGGGATTTGCGTGTATTGTTTTGTATTGTTAGGTATTACTGCACTGTTGGAGCTAGGAACATAAGCATTTCGCTGCATCAGTCATAACATCTGCAAATATGTGTATAGGACCAATAAAATTGGATTTGATTTGATTTGGACTTGTCGTGGAAATTTCCTGTATTACCAAATCATGAGAGAGCAAACCACACACATGTCAGAGTTATCATAAAGTTCATCTTTAATTATATGAGCTTCACCATAGCCCTGTGACTCTCAGATCAGTTCAGTGTCCAGCTCAGAATTCTCTGAGTGCTTACATAATGGCAACTGATATCCTTTATAGCAAAGACACACATAGCCAGACAGCATTGGCTATAAATTATTGTTCAGTTTGGTCTCCTAAACTATGTTCCTATATCGTTCTTGGTACCACTTAGAACCAAAATATTACCTCATCCAATGGCATATATCAATTGTCAGTTTCTAGATACTCCCATAAAAAATACAACCCCTCCTGGACAAGCTTACAGAGAGAAGAGTGAGCCTCTAGGTCAAGATGAGGGCAACCTCAGAGGGAACATACAATGGGAAAAGTAGGGAGTGACTGGTACACAGACATTGTGGAGCCAAGAGATAATTGGTTCCCCCTCAATCATCCCTTCACATGGTTTAAAAGATACGTTTACATATGAAGACAAGTCTGACCTCTCCCCTCTCTGGGGCCCTAGAAATGTTCCCACATAAGCATACTTATGAAAATGTATAAAACATCTTATTTATCAATATTACCTAAAGGATTCGGATTCTGCTACCACATTCCCCTCTCAGGGACATTGTTCCTTCTGGAGAATCAGAACATTAATTACATACTCAATATTTAAAAGAAAATAAAAAATCAAATACCCTCAATGTCAAATACCTGTTCTTATGTAAGCTTTCTCCCTCCTGAAACTAAGTTTACAACCTTCATTCTACAAGACAAACTTGCACATGTTTAAGAACACAGAATAATCCATTTAAGGAAAATAATAACATAACATAGAAATGTTACCTAAATTACATGAGAACTAGTATCTCAACACAGAACTCATCACAACATATAGGACAGACATCCCTCTAAGTCCTCATGCTCAGAGATGTAGTCAGGAATAGAGAATAGGTCAGGGAAATCATTCATATTCCAAATCATAATTAACAACCCAAATATTTATCCAACTAAAATTTAGAATGACATACCTCAGTGATTCAAATTGGTCTTATCACTCAAAGTAAAAACCTCAATTTAACACACATCAATATTAGCAGATTTTACATTCATTCAGTATAATTATCCCATAATTCTACCATTAACTTTTTTAATCATGATTATAATACAGATCAGTATCTCAATGCATTCTTAATCTAAATTACTATAATTTTACATGGTGTAGACCTCTACAATCAACCTGATACCACAAAAGTATAAAAAAATGTATTGGCACAGTTGACCAACCCCCCTCTCTCAGGCACTGATTCTTCTGGCATCCTTTTCGTTCTTCTTCAGATAGCTTTACAGTTCAAAGTGGATGGCCCATGATAATGTTCCAATGTCAATGTCGCATCTTTACAACTCATTATGTCTTGTCCATTCGTCAACCAATATACCAGTATCACAAGAAAAGGTTAGAAAAGATCTCTCTCCATGATCACTCCATGTGGACTGTCCTCTCACACTCCTGAGAGAAGCATGAAAGAAAAGCATTCGATAGCTTATATCTGATACTGTACACCGATTTCTGGCTTGGTTCCTTTCTCTCGGTAGAAGTGGTTCAGAAGGGCTTTCTTCAACGCCTTTGTCACTTCTTCAGCCAGTTAGAGGGGGTTTTGAGGAACAAACACTATTCGGTCCAATTATCTCTTCCATGCATTAAGATACCATCTGATGTCCATTTCATGAGAACCTCGAAAGAACAGATCAGAACAACAGTTTAGTTCAGTTCATTAACTACATGATAAATTTGTACTTTTACCAATTATTCTTAATACACATATCTTAACATATTTCAAAGAGAATAACAACACATTCTATTGAAACTATTCTTTCAAATTGGTTTATACTCCCCATCTCACTGTTAACTCCATTGTAGAGCCAAGGATCTAGGAATTAGAACTATACACCTCGGGAATAGAACTTAACAAACACAACAATACAATACAATACACTCCTTCACATATCACTCAAGGTGTATAAACTTCCATTCAAAACCTACAAAAAACTGAATCCTCCCCCATTTTTTACACATATCTCTCCGTATGTGAGTAGTGTAAAAAACAAAACTACTACTGGAAAAAAATTAAACAAAAGAATTCAAATAACCTAATCAAATTATAATCACTGAAATGAAAAAACCCCACAAAGAAAAATGATTTAACCCATATGGTCATAGGAAAATAGACTTAAAGCCGCATACCCTTAGTTAAAAGCAATTCACAGTGGTCTAAATTACAAATATGGCTAAGAGCTATAAACTCAAACATATTTATCAATTACAAAAATTATCTTGAAAGCAGTATTACAAATGACCATACATTAATTATCCAAATGGCTTTCCAATGTGGGTGATCAAGCCACAAGAGGTCATAGGTCATACAAAAGGTCATAGGTCATACAAAACCCTTCAAATAAGTGTTTTTTACTATATTAGACAAATTGCAAACAATAGTCAAATAGTTCCTACATGTTGTATACCAGGTTCCCAGAACATTCCTTTATCAAAAGAATTAACGTGTTTAATTAAAACTCAGAAAATAAAAACGAATTAAAATTCAATTTGCGTGCATGCCGCTTTAAGATACCTTTGCACTAAAACAAATGGAAAACTCACCAAACCCAAAGGAAATAAAAAGCAAATCAAACATAGTATTTTAAAAACACCAACAAATAGTCATAACAAATGTTTTATGTGTGTATATTTGCAAACCTTAAGGTAAAAACTAAAACTTCCAGGCCCTTTTCAATTTGGTCGTTTACAGTATGTCCTCAATCTCACTCACTCTCCCCAAGATTATAGTCCCAGGAAACATTTCAAAGAGAGACAGTGAAACACCCATTTTCCCAGAAAAACACAAAACACTTTGTTAGTATTCATTACACTACATCGATTCAGAAACTCAAAAGTGAACTATAAACCAAACCTAATGATAATTCTACTGTACCTCAAATCATTAATCATAAGTTTTAATCAACATCAATGTATATGTACTGTATGGTTAAGTAAAATGAACACATAAAATCAACAATAAACAGTAAATAAATAAACAAACCAATTTAATCAGCAATCTAATAATTTCAACCTGTTGATATAAATTTAGTAAAAACTATCCTGGTTTTTAACAAATCCAAAATCTTTCAAAAGTTAGCGCTGTCTCAAAAAATCAAATCCACTCATATCCACAAAGTTTTCATTCCTCAAAGGTCAATACTGTTCAGCACATCCATTAATGATCCTCCTTCTGTCTGTACAGGGTCTGAAGTTCCAATGTATGCAGATGATAAAGTGATAAATTCATGCAAATAACAAACAAACTACACAAGAACTCACTACTATAATGGTTCAGGTGACAAAATTGCTCAGAGACTCGTGTTTACATCTCAATAAAATAAAACACAATCAGCATGTTTCTCAAAAAACAACTGATGCCCCTGAGACAGATGTCTATGTATCAGGGGAAAAGCACAAATAACCAAATTCAACCTAGCTAATTTCCCAAAACATATGCAATTGTTTTGACTATAGAGGTAACCAAACTATAATTAAAATTAATGATACTCCCCCACTTAACATACTACCTTACTAGTTTGGCCCAAGCTTGCTTTTCAACATTAATACCGATTCAGTCTTCTGCCAACAGGCTCTCAAACTACTCAACCTGCAATCAACTTTAATGACCTGACATTGTTCCACATAGTGGAAACAGATTAGACTACATGAACTTTCCTGCTCAAATTCACTGGTGTTACCTAAACAATCAAACCAATAATCAATAACCATCAGAATACATTATCACAATGTTTCCTTACTCATACCTACATCACTTTCAGCTCAACATATTTCTTTTTTCCCAGTGGGTAAGAATATAACCCCTCTCATTTCAACATTTTTCCTTACCTCTATCGTAAGCTTTAAAACCAAACTTTATAACTTCCTCTTCTCTTTCCTCTTCACACTTATGAAATGTCCAAGACTTTAAAAATAACACACGCAGCGCCAAAATTATAACATGTGTCAGTCAATCTATAAGAATGAAAACATTTTCGGTGGGCACCTCTCTATCGCCATTATCTCTCCTCTATTATTTAGAATTTCTTTAATTTAGGCAACTTTCTCCTCTATTGAATCAGTCATTTAAATACGACTCATTTCTCAATACATTATTCCAGCAGATAATTTAGTGAACAGACATCGTCTTGCATCAAAATTTGCTTCGTTATTATTTTTAAATGAATGAATTAGCCTAACAATTTAACCTAAACAATTTATTAAAAAGTTACATGTATCCCTTCTATCAATTTGAACCAAACAAGCTATTAAAACGTTCAGTTTATATCTTATACAAACACTAGCGACCATAACTTTCCAGGCAAAACATACAAATAGTTTAATTACAATCAAAAACTCAGATCTTAGTTAGCGCATTGGCTGGGAACCGAACCCAGGACTCCAGCTTGGAAGGCAGCTATGCTCATCACTATACCACCAACGCTATGTAAATGTCTAAGATTCTCCGCAAATAAACCCACTTTACAATTGTCTGTATTTGTAAAATCAAGACACGTCACTATCGGCAATTCCCAGAAAAATAATAGCCCTAGTTTAAGGGCAGTTTTATTTCAAATGTTGTACCCAGAAGGAGATAATCAATATGTGTTTTATAGTTACATCGTTAGAGTAAGACCAAAAGTGGACACACAAAAACCCTCATCTTTATCAAATTATCCATTAAAGATACCAACTCAAAACCTATGTACGTCTACGAATGGGTGGTTTAAATTGTATCTAATTATATTCTCAGCATTACTATCAAATCTCTAGTAATTGATTATACACACATGCAATTTATCATAATTTCAAATATTCACAGAATCCATATTAAACGTAAGAAAATGTTAGGTACTCACACAGAACTTTAAGGATCAACCCACACAGGATTGGTCAGATGTTCACACAGAACATCAGAACACACTTGAAAGGTTACTCACACAGAGTCTACCTACCCCGCTCACACAGAACGGTTCGACAAATCTTACCTAGTGATCCCATAACAAATTACTCACACAGAGTAACCCAGGGCATACCTGACTAGCACATTTAAAATAATTGGAATTCACCACTTCTGAGGGTCACTTAGACAATCACACAGACACACAGAATGAGGTCCTTCTTCCAATAGGGCTTCACCAAGTACCATGGTTCACACAGAACACACAGTCCCCTGGCCCCTTACCCCCACAGACCGCACCAATCCCCACTGTGATCAATTCAGTGACAGGACAGCTCTTGGTCATGCGCAACCGGACAGTGGTTCACAAACTCTCAGATTACTCTCCTCTGACTCGGCCCTGTTTACGCTTCCAAGGTGCCGTCCTCACAAAGGAATTCACACTCAGAGAATACGTAACAGAGGCATATTAAAAAACTTCACATCAAGTGTGTGGTTCGCTCACCTCTTTCTTTAAAAAAAACTCAGTTCGAGATGTGGTATCCACTCGGCTTGCTTGCACTCAGATCAAAGGTTGGTCCATCTGCTTCGTTCCCGAAGTGTGGTTTCCCTAAGATCCCAAGTGCACGATGTATTTACCAAGATCGTCAGGAACGGTCACCGAGTGAAGATTCACATCCCATCCTCGTCGCCAAATGTCGTGGAAATTTCCTGTATTACCAAATCATGAGAGAGCAAACCACACACAAGTCAGAGTTATCATAAAGTCCATCCTTAATTATATGAGCTTCACCATAGCCCTGTGACTCTCAGATCAATTCAGTGTCCAGAAATTAATTATCTGAGAGTGCTTACATAATGGCAACTGATATCCTTTATAGCAAAGACACACATAGCCAGACAACATTAGCTGTAAATTATCATTCAGTTTGGTCTCCTAAACTAAGTTCTTATCTCGTTCTTGGTACCACTTAGAACCAAAACATTACCTCAGACAATGGCATATATCAATTATCAGTTTCTAGATACTCCCATAAAAAATACAACCCCTCCTGGACAAGCTTACAGAGAGAAGAGTGAGCCTCTAGATCAAGATAAAGGCAACCTCAGTGGGAACATGGGGCCCAAGTAACTTTTCCCACCTAAGCATACTCATGAAATTGATAAAATATCTTATTTATCAATATTACCTAAAGGATTCTGATTCTGCTATGACAGACACATTATTTTATTTGTGGCCAAAGCATAAATTGGAGAAAAAGCATACATTTTTTTATGACTGGTATATGCCCACACAATTCTTGTCAGGGATCCCTCTGGAACTTTCAATGCGCACACCTGGCCCCTATTCACACTGCTTGTATTTGTATATATGTGCCCTTTGTTCACCATGGAGCTGTCGATTATTGTTACAATGTCCGTTGGTACGTGTGAGTACCTGTGCTGTGTGTTTTGGGCTTTCGTGCCCTTGTGGATTGCTGACATGATTAAGGGTCTCGTCCTGTGTGTTAATCATTGTGCGTGTGTGTATTTATTCAAGGTACTCCTCGCTCTTTTGTTTGGGTTTCAACCCTGTGTTTTTGTTACTTGTTTGTTTGTTTTTTGTCCCTGTGTCCTTACACAGCACGCCGTTACACGCCGTTACACGCCGTTACACGCCGTTACATACAAGCACTGGACAGTTACATTAAAGGTCGACTCTGGGCAAAAAAATACTAAAACAACGGCTTTAAACTATATAACCATCATCAGCACCATTATACCAGGTCATTTAATGCATAACAACAATGACACAAACTGATGAATAAGATATTTGACTTTCTTACCGATCTCCACAGCTTTCATCGAAAAACATATCCTGTGAAATGACATTAACACATACTGGAGGAGTTACGGGCTTGCTAAAGTGGCTAGCTTAGCTAACAAACTAGCTACTTCACATCAACACATGCTGGAGGAGTTACTGGCTAGCTAAAGAGGCTAGCTTAGCTAATGAACTAGCTACATCACATCAACACATACTGGAGGAGTTAGTGGCTAGCTAAAGTGGCTAGTTTAGCTAATGAACTACAGTAGCTATGTTGGTTGAGGTGCAGATGACCAGAATGACACATCGATGAACCACCAAAGGCACACCCCATTTCCGTTTGAAAATTGGAGTTGGACTGTTTCTCGTAGCCAAACCTGGCCATTAATGCGAATTTCCTGCAATTCTATATATTTTGCCATTGCTTCTGACGTGTTCTTATGCTATCAGGCGGCCCCCCGAACCTCCAGGGTGCCCCAACCCCAAAAATAATACTCAACCTGTTCTGAAAATTGTGTCAACTCCGCCTATGATTTGTTGTAATACATTTTTGAGATAGTTAGGATGAATATAGGCTAGTCAGTGATTACAGGCAAAAAATGTACAAGAACAGCTTTACCATGGAAACCTTCTGTAAGTTCATCATAAATTAATGCTGGACCTCTGATCTCACTCTCTCTCTCCCCCTGTCATGCAGAATGTCTTTTGTCTTTCTTTTCCCTAAGAATCAGCTTATTTCTTTCTTTTCGGAGATCAGTCCTCCCTTTCATTTTGTGCAGCACAAGCTGACTCTTTTTTTCCCCGAGCATCCTCACGCAGGGGAACGCTTCAGGTTACATAGCCCTATTTCACCAGAGAAAGGAAAGGGTCTGATCAGCACTGGAGCACACAGACAATAAGCTATTAGCCCTGATATTATGCTAAGAATCCAGGGAGAGGAAGGGGAGGATGAGGAGGGGCGGTGGAAGTGTGTCGGGGTCGTAGGGCACAGTAAGAGAAAGACTGGCAGGCCGGGAGGGAGGAAGGAAGGAAGATTGAAAAAGAGGAGGAGAGAAAGGAAAAGAGAGAGAATAGGAAGTGGATGGGTGGAAGGGAAAGTGAGAGAGCGAGAAGGGGGCAGGCAGCAGGAGAGAGCAGGTGGGGGGGATTGAAAGGGAGAGATGGAGAGAGAGCGAGAAAGGAAAACAGAGGAAAAGATTGATGGAAATCTGGGGAGTTTCATTAAGGCAGATGTGGCGGCGTGCAGTTATCACGAGGAGCAGACTATCACCATCGCCTCATCTCACTCTCAGTCAACTTAATGCATAGATAGGAGAAAGCCTTTCTCCCGAGTGGGGGTGTGCAGTCACCAATGCAGAACTGCATTAGCCAGGGAGGTGGGCCAAGGAATAACAAACATGTGATGTGTATTCACAGCCAGCATTGAGTGAGAGCTGCCTAGGTGGTGGGCCCTAAGCCTGTTTACTGTGCTCTTAAACCACACTAGTTGGGCTTAGCTGACTGTGTCTTCATATTTCATTCTGGAGTGGATGTGTTATATTTTCTTAAATGCACATCATGATGAAAACATAAAAACTGTATGCCACATGCCACACAACTTAATCCTGTAAATATACAAAGAGCATAATCAATCCAAGAGCAGGGAAGCTTTTCAAATCAAATAATATCAATCTGTATTTATATAGCACATTTTCTGTGCAAACGAATGCGCTTTACACTACAGAAAGAACCGAAACGGAAAGAAACAAGAAGAGGGATACAAAAGTGCCACTTAATAGGTAGGCATAGGTCTACAACAAATAACAGAACCAAAAATACATGTAGTATGACTAAAAACAGAACATAAAATGCATTGCCTCAAGTCAAGCCTCAATGTCATAAACCAATGACCAAATAAGATTTTAATTTAGAAAATATAGGCCAACACTGCTTTGGCAATGATTGCAACTGTCCCAAAAACAGAAACTTGTATGTTCTACCTAACACATCCTTCCAGGTTTTGTCCAGTTGTTGTGCCACATTTTCTTTGCTCAAGTAAGGGGGCATCTGAATAGTCCCTGAACAGAGTGGCATCCTGTCACTAAAATCATTCCAGTATGGTCATCCTTTGTGACTTCCCATGGTCTATAAACCAGACTCTCATTGGCTGGTATTTGTTGTGAAAGCCTCAGTGTGTCAACAACCCGTTGATTCTGTACCGACCACAGCCTGATTTTATTGGACACCTTTATTGTTGTTGTGAGCTGGGCTGCCATGCAGAGAGGTGACATCCTTTCTGGATGTTACATTCAAATGATGGGACCCTCTCCCAGGGCCTCATGGGTAATGTGTCCTCATGCCCTCTCTTTCCCAGACTACACCACCGAGTGAGAAACTGTTAGAGGCCTATTAATCATGCCGTAAACACATAGAAATCACTGCAGATCTTTACGCCGCGAGCGATGCCCCACTGCGCTTCCCTCGATAGGGCAACAGTGCTTGCATTGCCATGGTGACACAGCAAAAAGGCTAGCGTGACACTGCTATGCAGCCATCAAATCCAACGGAAAGATTGTCATTTTTGCTCATTGTGAAATTAATATATTTAATGTCAGGCTGTGCAATTTCCCCCTGCTGTGGAGACAGAATTGTGATGAGTGCAAGGCTATAGTACATTTTAGTACAATGGCATGAAAGAAAGCTCATTGTCGTGCTTTCCTGTTCTGGTCCAACCGCCCTCTTGTGTTTTAGCTGGGAGACACAGTTCCGGATTTATACAAATCCTCAAAAGATGTCCCCTCTGTTGCAGTGTACGGCATCACCCGTCCTCCCCTGCCAGCACTCTGGGCTCTGTGCGCTTGCCATACTCCAAATGTAGATGTGGGAGGGGGGGGGGGACGTGTGAGTTTAGGCATAGGGGATTGGTTTCAATTTAATGCAGCAACATGAAAGAATCAATTTCAAGTACCGGGGTCCCTGTGGCCACCTGTTCACGCTTGCCGAGGGATTGAGTGAGAGATGGAGGGAGAGAATAAAAGAAGAGGGGGGTTGTAGGAGAGAAATGCAGAAGAGAAACCGAGACGGAGAGACAAAGAAACAGACAGAGAGGAAGGGCAGAGGCATGTTAGAGAGAGAGAGAGAGCGAGAGGGATAGAGAGAGAGACAGTGAGTATGTTTACATGCACACTAATAATTTGATATTAAACTGATTTATGGCAAAATGCCAAGGATGGAAATACTCATGTAAAGATGCTGCTTATCTTAACTTAATCGGCGTAAGGTTAAACTTTGAAGTAGGCATAAGCGGATAAAAACACCTGGTTTTCTGAGTAATCGTTTATATGTTTAGGACATGTAAACAGCTTAATCGGAGTTCCAGCGGAGTATTTCATCTGTGTATGTGCCAGCACCGGTATCGCAAGCCTCCTTATGCACGAATTAAGTGAGTTTGGAAAAACTGAAAGTATGCATCTTAGAAATTGTTTTCACATACAAACTCTATATGTTCGAACTCAGAATCAAAAAGGTTTTGCAAAAATAACATGGTCACTGTGGTAGAATGTTCATTTTGATTGGCGCTTTTCTGCATTTATCCCACCAGGAGCCTGATTTCAGATGTGTCCATGTAAACAGGATTATTAGGGAAATCGTTCTTCTTGCAAAACATGTAAACGTTTTAATCAAACTATTATATTAATCTGACTATCCACAATAATCGTATTATTGTGTGCATGTAACCGTGCTCACTGACAGAGACGGAGCGAGTGTGTGTAATTAAGGCAGTTTACTAATGGGGCTTTTGTTGTTAAGGAACCCCTCAGGCTTCCCTTTCAAATGGGGACGAAGGAAGAGACCGGAGAACATGACAGTTGGCAATGAATCTTAAACACTGTTTGTTCCCTCGTGGGCCAGCCAAATAAATAAGTGGGGCCCCCTTATATCTGACGAGATATCAAAATCAAAAAAATATTCCAGATTTTATTCAGACAATAATGACCTCAGGCACTTTCCGCTGGTTAAAGACGCACTTTTATATCTGCAGGCTTTGTGTTTCAAGTTCTGAAACGAATTCTCATACCCACAGGTAATGATGTTGCCAGGTAGTGTCAAACGTACTACGAGTCAAAACTACTGAACTCAAATCTCTCTGTCTGGTGGTGGAAAGAGAAAGAGATTGGCTTTTAGCCAGCAATTAGCATTACGACTGCATGCTGCTAGTGTGGCAAGGGTTCTGTATGGCTCAATCACAGACAATATACTCAGGAAAAATAAAGGCCAAATACCAAACAGACCCTCCAGCTTAAAACAGATTTAGACATTACAATGATAAGGAAATGCTCCTCCTACCGGCAAAAAGTCCGGAAATGATTTCTCAACTGTGGATTGACATGAGAAATGGCATACATGATTCAGATTGATTCCATCCCTACATATGCATTAGAGATGTCACAGAGGGAAGTCTTGGTATTCTCCTGTGGTGAGACATCCACAGCCATATCAGCATGCAGCATAATTGATTCCCGTGAAGTCTCCAAGCCAATCAGCTCCCATTGTGGCTCAGTGGTGGGGCACGCCCAAAGCGTCAATACACCGAGATTACACGATGAGTGTGTGCTTCCGACTCATTAGCCCTCATCGGTAGAGACGCTGACATTTCACTGTGTGTGTGTGTGTGTGTGTGTGTGTGTGTGTGTGTGTGTGTGTGTGTGTGTGTGTGTGTGTGTGTGTGTGTGTGTGTGTGTGTGTGTGTGTGTGTGTGTGAGAGAGAGCACGAGAGAGAGAGAGACTAGTCTTATTCATGTTTTATTAACCCTCTTCTCACAGTGTTGCTACACTGTGGGCGTTGCTCTCAGGTTACCAAAGCACACTGTCATTGGAGGTTTTCAGCTGCTACATTAGCAGCGTATCTTGGAAGAAGCAGGAGTCACTTTATCAAGGGTTCCCGGGTGTGAGTAGTGGGTCGAAATGTAGAAAAACAACTAGAACCCTCTACAGGTTGTTGCGTTGACTGAAATGGGAGTGTGTATCAGTAGCGACCAACAACCATCAAAAAGGACGCATCTAGTGTATCAGGACACATAGACGAGTGATAAAGCTTGTCCATGTGAGGCTTTAAAAAGGTCCAAACAAAATCAAATTGTTTAGTATTTGTTATTTGTAGAGACAACCTGTAAATCCTGTTCATCCTTATCTCATCTCCTTCTGAACCGCTGATCCAAGCAACCCAGGTAGGATCAACAGGTGACGTGAAAACTACTATACATTCCTTTTCCCAATCAGTAGAAATTATAGAAATCAACACCTTAGTCAACACAGTTACATCGTCATGCAAAACTATGGAATGTGTAACGTTTTGGGCGACCCGAACAAATTCACAAAGAATTGTGTGTAATAGATCTGTCATTCCCATTGAAAGCAAGTCCAAGAGGCAGTAGATTTGTTCTATGTGCGCTATTTCTAAGCTTCCTGATCTTAAATTCGATTTTGTACATCAGCTCCAAACAGCTGAAAATACTATACTTTTGGTTACGGAAAATACATTTCACAGCGGTTAGGATGGTACAATGATTCTCTACACTATACTTGCTTGTTTAGTAACATTAACTGAAATTAGGCAAACTAATGGAATTTTAGCAACCAGGAAATGGTGCAGCAATTTCTGCATAATGCATCTTTAAGTAAAGTGCAGTGCACTAATGGGACTTCGCAGTGTGTTTGAATCATGGCCTAGGCCTCAGTCCCCTCATGTACACTCCTCTGTGCTGCTTTCTGCTGTCTCAGTTCTGCGTAACCACAGCTGCCGGAGCAGCCTATTGTTTGCTTGCTTTGCAATGCAAACGAAGGATAAAAAAACCTCTTGCTTTCTCTGCCAGACGAGTGTAATACAGTGAGAACAGAGTGTTTACAAATGATATGATCTGCAAATGGAGCGTTGGCCGCAGCTCTTAAGACCAGCGCAGACTGGAAATGGAATCCTGGAGAAGCGTCCTCCCTTCGTCTATGGCTTGAATAAAGATCATAACCCTTCTCTCTCTCCCCCCTCTCACACACTCACTCGTTCTCTCTGTTTTTCCATTTTCATCTCTCCTTTACTTTTCATTCTCCCTGCTCCCCCATCTTCTTTTAATCTCTATCTTTCTCTATCCCCCTCGTTCTCCCTCGAATATCTGTCTCTCCAATCCACTGCCTCACTTTCTCTTGTTCTTTCTCTCCTCCCCCCTTTTTTGCTCTTGTCTAAAATTGAGAACAGAGCAGCTGGTAATTGAAGATCATTGTCTCTCCTTAGGCCCTTAGGATTTGCAATGCCTTTTGTGAGAGCTCATCGTTGCTAGTGTTCACAGCTATCTAGACAATTTCAGCCCCTCTTTTTTTGTTTGCTTCTTTCTCATAAACTCCACAAGCCTTTTCGAAATTGGATTTTCATTTAGCAGGGGGGGCACACATTGTGTTTATGCTGCCTCCCCATCTATTTTCTCTTTTCTTTCCTCTCGCTTTTGCTCTATCTCTGTCCCCGAATTGTCCTTTTCAGTCTACCCAGAAAACATTCCTATTTCATGTGATGGCTCTGAAATCACTCCACAGGTTCAATTCCAAAGTCATTCAGCATGCAGGTTTTTGATTTTAACCCTTAAGAGCTTAAGCCGTTTCAAACCCGGGGCTGCGGGGGGGGGTTGTAATAAGCTATAGTGCCTTCGGAAAGAATGCAGACGCCTTGACTTTTTCCACGTTTGGTTACATTACAGCCTAATTCTGAAAATGTGCAAACAATCCTCATCATCTACACACACTACGCAATAACGACAAAGCGAAGACAGTTTTTTAAAACATTTTGCAAATGTATTGTAAATAAAAAACAGAAATACCTGATTTAGATACGTTTTCAGACACTTTGCTATGAGACTAGAAATTGAGCTCAGGTGCATGCTGTTACCTTTGATCATCCTTGAGATGTTTCTACAGCTTGATTGGAGTCCACCAGTGGTAAATTCTATTGATTGGACATGATTTGGAAAGGCACACACCTGTCTATATAAGGTTCCACAGTGGACAGTGCATGTCAGAGCAAACATCAAGCCATGAGGTCAATGGAATTGTTTGTAGAGCTCAGAGACAGGATTGTGTTGAGGCTCAGATCTGGGGAAGGTTACAAAATGGATTCTGAAGCATTGAAGGTCCCCAAGAATACCGTGTCCTCCATCATTCTTAAATGGAATAAGTTTGAAACCACCAAAACTCTTCCTAGAGCTGGCTGCCCGGCCAGGGAGGTGATTAAGAACCCTATAGTCACTCTGACAGAGCATTAGATTTCCTCTGTGGAGATGGGAGAACCTTCCAGAAGGACAACCATCTCTGCAGCACTCCACCAATCAATCCTTTATGCCTTTATACACAGACAAGGAGGCGCCGACAGAGATGGCCGCCTCGCTTCGCGTTCCTAGGAAACTATGCAGTTTTTTGTTTTTTTACGTGTTATTTCTTACATTAGTACCCCAGGTCATCTTAGGTTTCATTACATACAGTCGAGAAGAACTACTGAATATAAGATCAGCGTCAACTCACCATCAGTACGACCAAGAATATGTTTTTCGCGACGCGGACCCTGTGTTCTGCCTTACAAACAGGACAACGGAGTGGATCCTATGCAGCGACCCAAAAAAACGACTCCGAAAGAGAGGGAAACGAGGCGGTCTTCTGGTCAGATTCCGGAGACGGGCACACCGTGCACCACTCCCTAGCATTCTTCTTGCCAATGTCCAGTCTCTTGACAACAAGGTTGATGAAATCCGAGCAAGGGTAGCATTCCAGAGGGACATCAGAGACTGTAACGTCCTTTGCTTCACTGAAACATGGCTCACTGGAGAGACTCTATCCGAAGCGGTGCAGCCAACGGGTTTCTCCACGCATCGCGCTGACAGAAACAAACATCTTTCTGGTAAGAAGAGGGGCGGGGGCGTATGCCTCATGGCCAACGTGACATGGTGTGATGAAAGAAACATACAGGAACTCAAATCCTTCTGTTCACCTGATTTAGAATTCCTCACAATCAAATGTAGACCGCATTATCTACCAAGAGAATTATCTTCGATTATAATCACAGCCGTATATATCCCCCCCCAAGCAGACACATCGATGGCTCTGAACAAACTTTATTTAACTCTCTGCAAACTGGAAACGATTTATCCGGAGGCTGCATTCATTGTAGCTGGGGATTTTAACAAGGCTAATCTGAAAACAAGACTCCCTAAATTTTATCAGCATATCGATTGCGCAACCAGGGGTGGAAAGACCTTGGATCATTGTTACTCTAACTTCCGCGACGCATATAAGGCCCTGCCCCGCCCCCCTTTCGGAAAAGCTGACCACGACTCCATTTTGTTGATCCCTGCCTACAGACAGAAACTAAAACAAGAGGCTCCCACGCTGAGGTCTGTCCAACGCTGGTCCGACCAAGCTGACTCCACACTCCAAGACTGCTTCCATCACGTGGACTGGGAGATGTTTCGTATTGTGTCAGATAACAACATTGACGAATACGCTGATTCGGTGTGCGAGTTCATTAGAACGTGCGTTGAAGATGTCGTTCCCATAGCAACGATTAAAACATTCCCTAACCAGAAACCGTGGATTGATGGCAGCATTCGCAACATTTAAACGTGTTAACCCTCGCAAGGCTGCAGGCCCAGACGGCATCCCCAGCCGCGCCCTCAGAGCATGCGCAGACCAGCTGGCCGGTGTGTTTACGGACATTATCAATCAATCCCTATACCAGTCTGCTGTTCCCACATGCTTCAAGAGGGCCACCATTGTTCCTGTTCCCAAGAAAGCTAAGGTAACTGAGCTAAACGACTACCGCCCCGTAGCACTCACATCCGTCATCATGAAGTGCTTTGAGAGACTAGTCAAGGACCATATCACCTCCACCCTACCTGACACCCTAGACCCACTCCAATTTGCTTACCGCCCAAATAGGTCCACAGACGATGCAATCTCAACCACACTGCACACTGCCCTAACCCATCTGGACAAGAGGAATACCTATGTGAGAATGCTGTTCATCGACTACAGCTCGGCATTCAACACCATAGTACCCTCCAAGCTCGTCATCAAGCTCGAGACCCTGGGTCTCGACCCCGCCCTGTGCAACTGGGTACTGGACTTCCTGACGGGCCGCCCCCAGGTGGTGAGGGTAGGCAACAACATCTACTCCCCGCTGATCCTCAACACTGGGGCCCCACAAGGGTGTGTTCTGAGCCCTCTCCTGTACTCCCTGTTCACCCACGACTGCGTGGCCACGCACGCCTCCAACTCAATCATCAAGTTTGCGGACGACACAACAGTGGTAGGCTTGATTACCAACAACGACGAGACGGCCTACAGGGAGGAGGTGAGGGCCCTCGGAGTCTGGTGTCAGGAAAATAACCTCACACTCAACGTCAACAAAACTAAGGAGATGATTGTGGACTTCAGGAAACAGCAGAGGGAACACCCCCCTATCCACATCGATGGAACAGTAGTGGAGAGGGTAGCAAGTTTTAAGTTCCTCGGCATACACATCACAGACAAACTGAATTGGTCCACTCACACAGACAGCATCGTGAAGAAGGCGCAGCAGCGCCTCTTCAACCTCAGGAGGCTGAAGAAATTCGGCTTGTCACCAAAAGCACTCACAAACTTCTACAGATGCACAATCGAGAGCATCCTGGCGGGCTGTATCACCGCCTGGTATGGCAACTGCACCGCCCTCAACCGTAAGGCTCTCCAGAGAGTAGTGAGGTCTGCACAACGCATCACCGGGGGCAAACTACCTGCCCTCCAGGACACCTACACCACCCGATGTCACAGGAAGGCCATAAAGATCATCAAGGACATCAACCATCCGAGCCACTGCCTGTTCACCCCGCTATCATCCAGAAGGCGAGGTCAGTACAGGTGCATCAAAGCTGGGACCGAGAGACTGAAAAACAGCTTCTATCTCAAGGCCATCAGACTGTTAAACAGCCACCACTAACACTGAGTGGCTGCTGCCAACACACTGACACTGACTCAACTCCAGCCACTTTAATAATGGGAATTGATGGGAAATGATGTAAATATATCACTAGCCACTTTAAACAATGCTACCTTATATAATGTTACTTACACTACATTATTCATCTCATATGCATACGTATATACTGTACTCTATATCATCGACTGTATCCTCATGTAATACATGTATCACTAGCCACTTTAAACTATGCCACTTCGTTTACATACTCATCTCATTTGTACATACTGTACTCGATACCATCTACTGTATCTTGCCTATGCTGCTCTGTACCATCACTCATTCATATATCCTTATGTACATATTCTTTATCCCCTTACACTGTGTACAAGACAGTAGTTTTGGAATTGTTAGTTAGATTACTTGTTATTACTGCATTGTCGGAACTAGAAGCACAAGCATTTCGCTACACTCGCATTAACATCTGCTAACCATGTGTATGTGACAAATAAAATTTGATTTGATTTGATTTGATTGATTTGATTTGATTTATGTTTTAGTGGCCAGACGGAAGCCACTCCTCAGTGAAAGGCATATGACAACCCGCTTCGAGTTTGCAAAAAGCACGTAAAGACTCTCAGACCATGAGATGAAACCAAGATTTAAATATTTGGCCTGAATGACAAGCGTCACGTCTGGAGGAAACCTGGCACCATCTGTACGGTGAAGCATGGTGGTGGCAGTATCATGCTGTGGGGATGTTTTTCTGCGACAGGGACACAGACAGAGAGACTAGTCAGGATCGAGGCAAAGATGAAAGTACAGAGAGATCCTTGATGAAAACCTGCTCCAGAGCGCTCAGAACCTTAGACTGGGGCAAAGGTTCATCTTTCAACAGGACAACGACTTAAAGCACACAGCCAAGACAATGCAGCAGTGGCTTCGGGAAAAGTCTCTAAATGTCCTTCAGTGGCCCAGTCAGAGCCCGGATTTGAACCTGATCGAACATCTCTGTAGATACCTGAAAATAGCTGTGCAGCTACACTCCCCATTCAACCTGACAAAGCTTGAGAGGATCTGCAGAGAACAAATACAGTTGTGCCACGCTTGTAGTGTCATACCCAAGAAGACTCGAGGCTGTAATCACTGCCAAATGTGTTTCAACAAAGTACTGAGTAAAGGATCTGAATACTTATATTTTTGTTATACACTAATGTATATTTTTTTGAAATGCAAACATTTTTAAAAACCTGTTTTTGCTTTGTCATTATGGGGTATTGTGTGAAACAATTTAATCAATTTTAGAATATGGCTGTAACATAACTAAATGTGGAAAAGTCAAGGGGTCTGAATACTTTCCGAATGCAATGTATATGGAATTCTTTTAATATTTTTTTTTAAGAAGGTCATAACAAGGATCATTTTGCTATTTGATTTTGATTTTCAAGGCCCCTTGAAGTGTCAAAAAAATATTTACAAAAAGTATTTTATAATAAAATATTTTGGGCCTTACTGCTATTAGTCCATACAGTACGCATAGAATAACAGACTCAGTTCATGGAACAACAGTTAGTCCCCTCCAAAAAATATCTAAAGAGAGTTTGTTCTTAAGTGTCTGTCCTACATTTGAGAGATATGAGAAAGATTTGTATTTTTAAATGCTTTTTATACATGTGTTGAACCCCTTATTTTTGGCCCTAACCAATCTCCATATATACTGTTCTTCCATAATTTCTTCAACTGGTACAAGAGGACCTTCAGATGACTCTTGTAAGGCCGGTGGGTGTCCTGCAGCAAAACAACCGTGTTTGTGAGAGTCTCACCTTTCCACAGGGGGTCATAATAGTTTGTAGGCCAAACATTTAGAACGCTACAGATGATTTTGTGAGATGACCAATTTCTAGGATATCTCGTGGTCTGACAAACACTGCTCCAGCTCTGTCACCTTTCACCGCAGATGCGGAAGTGTCACATACTGTAGGCGGATGCAGTGGATTGAGACGCATCCAAAATGCTAAATTATCTCCAGCTTAAATTGACAGATTTTAGGATTTCTTCATTATGCTCATTATTTTTCACGGGGTGCAAACATCAACCTTAGGGGGGTTAAAGAGTTTTAAAAAAGTGCCAAAAAGCATGTGATACTTAACTTGAAATGGTTTCTTTTGAAGTACAGAGTCAGATTTGATATGTAATAAAGTTGTAATTTCTACAGTCGTATTACTTTCGTAAAGGATTTGTTACTGCATACTAATAAATGGTATTATTGTTTTTATTACATAAATCATTGCTAGCTATGCAACACAATGCAAAGGTGTTAATGCAATGCTGTTTCTAGTAGGCCTGATTACAGGTAGGCTATAAGAGGAACCTTATATAAAGTGGTGCCAGGTAATACTCTCATGACGTGTTACTAAAACTCCCAAAAGCTCTTATGAGAACATAGTAGCTACTTATTAATGTTGGATCCTGTCTGTGTATAAGAAGTGTGTGTGTGTGTGTGTGTGTGTGTGTGTGTGTGTGTGTGTGTGTGTGTGTGTGTGTGTGTGTGTGTGTGTGTGTGTGCGTGCGTGTGTGCGTGTCTATATATGGATAATAAAACAAACCTCCATAACAACAGAATGCCTTGGAAATGGCATGACTCAGCGAACCAAGCATTGAGAAATTAGCTTGTTTTTATCCTTCACTGTTATTGATCACCTGACTTCCTTATACATTTCCACATAATAGGCAGCAGTGATTTAATTACTCAAAAGAGAGCAAGGGTAATTACATGTCACTTTAACACTTTGTTTTATTGCCTACAAGCATGAGCAGTACCAAGTGAATCTAATGCTGGATTTAAAGTAAAGAGAGAGGGTGGGAGGGAGAATCAAGAGACAATACTGATATTAAATGGATGTGCCACAGAAGGAAACTTCGAGAAGGAATTATCATGTGAGGTAAAACTGAGGGTTGTGACGACACTGTAGTAAAGACACTAACCAGCACATTGCAAAATACCAACAGTGAATACTTCCTTTTACAGTTATAAATAAGCTTATACTTATCAAATCATTATCTTGTAAGATGTGTTTATGTATATACAGGTATTTTTCCCCCTTTTTAATGTGAATTAATTTACCATTGACTAAACTTGATGCAATATACCACAAATCACTGCCCTCTAAAACGTAACCTATTCCATTTGCTCATAATAGTCTTGGGTATTTTGTGGAAGAGTGCAGACAAAGCAACACATCGGTGAAGTGAGAATACGCATGAGGCCGCAAACTCGCTAATTGAGTTTCCTTCAGCCCTATCTTGATAATGGCTCATCAGAATCAGAATCTCGTGTTAATACGGGGAAATAAGTTAATCGACTGATAACCCCTTGGAGGATGGCTGCCGCGGGATAGGATGCCCTGCATCAGTGCTTACATCGCTTCTATGAAAGCTTTGGCGAACGCTTCAGCCATCGCATGGTGACTTGCCCATTGGCACAACGAGCGTGCATATTGATCTTTACGCTCGCTAATGTGTCATTGTAATAATGCGACGATGAACACTAATTACTGAATGAAACATGCAAATTTTATACAACATGAAGGACACTGCTTACAAGCATTTATTTTGGCAGTTTGATTAGAAGCCAATTATGCATAGTCAGGCAATGAAAATAAATACTGTTAAAATCCTAGTTATTTCTAGTTTCAGTCTGCACCCTTAGTTCAGCTGTAGGCCTACTCAGAAGTGTTATTTTCTGTTCTTTGTGGATTGTATCACATACTCTCTTTTTCTTTCACAGGGATGGATGGATAGACTTAATTGCCAGTGATACATTTCTGCAGTATGTGAAAACCGAATTTCTGGGGCAAGACCAAGAAGAATCAGGTTTAAGAAAGACCCACTCCATATTCAAAAACTCATTTCATCTTCAATTCCCTCTTTTTTCCCCTCTTTCCTCCATACCACAGAGAGGGCTAGGGGCTGTGAATTTCGGAAGCGTAACCGTTGCATTTTGCCTGACCTGACAGGCTTTTCTGGTGCACTTTTGACAACCCCTCCATTTAGCCTTCTCAGAAGAGAAGGAGAAGCTTTGGCATTTTGCTCAGCTGTCATTTCTGACAAAGTGGACGAAAGTTTGAAAGGAGCTCAACCTGGGCAGGGTATATTGACTGGGAGAAAAGGGATAGGGAGAACATATCCTTGGTGTAAAGACATGGATTCCTAATTTCAACAGCAATACCTTTGTGTACATTCTTTGTTTGCATCACACAATGGGAGCTTTGTGGAAAACAAAATGGCTTAAACAATTTCATTGCACCCACACGGGTAACATAATCCTGTAGATCAAGTTAGTATTCTTAACTTAATGTATAGTGTTATCATGCAGCAACAATTACAACATTGTATTTTACAGGAATTATACAATCTTGCCAAGGGAATTAAATTAGACAAGGAAAACATCTTTCAGGTGGAAGTGAAATAGTATTCAATTTGATCTTTTGACAGTATGATGTGCAAGGAAATGGTAATTTCAAAGGCCTTTTCCCCTTGAGTCTTCCAATATGAAACTGTGAGAATGTGAGATATAACAATGGCAGGAATGTTATTGTAATTTAATGTGTGGCAAAAAGTGTGGCATTCTTGCAGAGTATTGGTGTGTAATTTAGCTGTGTACCAAAATATTTTCTAAAGAAGTTGTTGGCAGCTTTTACAGGTTGTGATTGTCAAATGAGTGGCAGCTTTTGACACTTTGCAATTCATCTTCCTGTCAACATCATTAGTCTTTAGAACGCTAGAAATGCATACCTTCAATGTCAAGCCTCAGATCAACTAGCAGTTTAATCTGGCCCTATTGTACGAAAGTGAAGTGCTTCCAAAGTGGGAAACACAATCCAACATCATCTATCAATGTCTTTCACATATTTTACACTGTTGTTTTGATATTTTTTTATTCTCAGGAACTGATAGGGACACTCTGTCCCCCTTTCTTTTTTTGCGGAAACACACATTTATGTTGAATGTTCTCCCTCCCCCCTCGTTACCTCCATTATCAGCCCCATTACATTATACTCTCTGAGGACCAGGGAATGTGAGGAGTGGACTAGGTGGGGGGGGGGGGGGGGGGGGGGGGGGGGAGTCACCTGCTGGCAGGTGCATTGCAGGGGCCTGGGGGACACCCATTCTTATCTAATGGCTGATCTCCTAATGAGTCATTGAGCCATCCATCTCCTCTCGTTCAGTGTAGGTTCCTTTGTGTTCCTGGGCCTAATTACATCGCACCCGCTTAGCGGTGAACAAGTCTCTCACTTTAGATGGGTAAGTGATCTAGGAGAAAGTGTCTGCTTAGCTTGAGCCGGTCTGGGTCTAGTTTCTCAGATGGCTCGCAATGGATGCCCTTGTTGAATCTAATACACTGGACAGCATTGTTCCAGTCAAGGAGAGAAGGGCACGTTTGATCCATCTAGGCTCCAAATCCGAAAAGGGACACCGCATTCCTGGCGTCCTTGTCTTAGACAGCCTTAGACTCGGAGGATGAACCTAGAAACGTGTTTTTAGTTTGAAATGGGTTCATTATGAGTACCATGTGGTGGAGGCGATGGACTTGGAACAATGGCTTCTCACAGAACTTATTTTTCTCCTTTACTTAGAGTAAGAACATAGCTTTTGATAACGTCTCTAATGGTACCTGATAGGATACGCTCTGAGAACATTCTAGCCTGGCCAGAAATGAAGACCGAAAATGAAAAAACAACCACCACCACATCAATCAGTTCTTTCAGTATAGTGTTTTTCACACAAATATCAGTGGCTGAGAAAAACAAAGCACAGCGCTAAGGCTTCACCCCTTGTTTTCTTTGCTGACGAAACAGTAGGAAGGAAGTGCCTTGAGTGGTCTCTGCAACACCATGCTCAAGACAAACTATGTTTTAATGAGTTCTGTTGGCTTGTTTTGTTCATGGTGTAGTCTGTATGCAGTTGCAAACTGTGCTCATAGGCTTCAGTAACACATGCGGACAGATACCGAAATGAACGCATTTTGCGACATACCCATGACACTACATATGGAACACTGGCTAGAGGTTTTCACTCCTTATCTTTCCGAAATGATTCCGTTTTTAGTTCCCAGTGTCTCGTGTCTCTCCTGGCACTGTACCTTCCCATTAATTTACCCTGTTCTTTCTTTTCACTAAGTCACGTTGTTGAGCATGAAACAGCTGGAGGAAGTCTTTGATAGAGCTCAGAAAATGTGTTCAATTCAGCAAACACATCAATAGTTATCTACACTATCCACCTGTGCTAGTCCTTTATATACTCATAAAGACAATAATTTGTGTAAAAAGTCTTACCAGTTGTATTGTCTGAGTGCATTTTATTCAGGAGGTGGGTCCCTTGGCCTGGAAGTAAATGCTGGCCCAATTTGTAGAGCATGATCACAGAGATCGAAAGACGGCACACTTATCTTTGCCGTTGATCGCTTCTGTGACAGCATGGGCAGCGCTATGGAGGGCTATCTCCACTTTAATGTACTACAGTTTCCCTTCTATTTCTATGAGTATATGGATTGTTTGTAAACTAACTCGTAAAAAGGTACATGACGCCTACCAGGTGCATACAGCCTACTGAGCTGGAGTGATTAACTGCTACCTGCAGTGCTGGACCGGTGGCTGAGGAGTATTATTCATTTGGCCGATCCTTCCTGCTGACCTGAATGCAAATTTGTGATCTCTCCTTAAATTAACCCATATGAAGTCCTAAGCAGTTGACTACTTTTAAATGATGAAAGCCTTCAATAGCGTGGACCAGGCTAAAACAGTCTTTGTGTTTAGTGTATCTATCCATCTCTATGGCTAGGTTTCCAAGCAATAGTATTAACCCTCAAATCCTCTCTTTCACCTCGGGCAATACAGTGCATTCATAAAGTATTCAGACCCTTTGACTTTTTCCACATTTTGTTATGTTACAGCCTTATTCTAAAATTGATTAAATAGGCCTCCCGGGTGGCGCAGTGGTCTAAGGCACTACATCACAGCTAGGCCAATTGTGCGTCGCTTCATGGACCTCCCGGTCACAGCCGGCTGCGACAGAGCCTGGGCTCGAACCCAGAGTCTCTGGTGGCACAGCTAGCACTGTGATGCAGTGCCTTAGACCACTGCGCCACCAGAGACCCTGGGCTCGAGCCCAGGCTCTGTCGCAGCCGGCCGTGACCGGGAGGCCCATGGGACGACGCACAATTGGCCTAGCTTCGTCCGGGTTAGGGAGGGTTTGGCTAGTAGGGATATCCTTGTCTTATCGCACACTAGCGACTCCTGTGGCAGGCCAGGCGCAGTGCACGCTGACCAGGTCGCTAGGTGTACAGTGTTTCCTCCAACACATTGGTGCGGCTGGCTTCCGGGTTGGATGCGCTCTGTGTTAAGAAGCAGTGCGGCTTGGTTGGGTTGTGTTTCGGAGGAAGCATGGCTCTCGACTTTCGTCTATCCCGAGCCCGTACGGGAGTTGTAGTGATGAGACAAGATAGTAACTACTAACAATTGGATACCACGAAATTGGGGAGAAAAAGGTGGTACATTCATTTTTTTATAATAATAATAAATGAAATTGATTAAATTCAAATAATTCCTCAGCAATCTACACAAAACACCCCATAATGATGAAGCAAAAACAGGTTTTAAAAATGTATTACATTTAAAAAACATAAATACCTTATTTACATAGTTATTCAGACCCTTTGCTATGAGACTCGAAATTGAGCTCAGGTGCATCCTGTTTCCTTTGATCATCCTTCAGATGTTTCTACAACTTGATTGGATTCCACCTGTGGTAAATTCAAATGATGGGACATGATTTGGAAAGGCACACACCTTTCTATTTAAGGTCCTACAGTTGACAGTGCACTTCAGAGCAAAAACCAAGCCATGAGGACAAAGGAATTGTCCGTAGAAATCAGAGACATTATTGTGTTGAGGCACAGAACTGGGGAAGGGAACAAACTAAATTCTGCACCATTGAAGGTCCCCAAGAATACAGTGGCCTCGATCATTCTTAATAAATGGAGGAAGTTTGGAACCACCAAGACTCTTCCTAGAGCTGGTCGCCCGGGCCAAACTGAATAATCGGGAGAGAAGGTTCTTGGTAAGGGAGGTGACCAAGAACCCGATGGTCACTCTGACAGAGATCTAGAGTTCCTCTGTGGGGATGGGAGAACCTTCCAGAAGGACAACCATCTCTGCAATACTCCACCAATCAGGCCTTTATTGTAGAGCAGGTACTCCCAAACTGGTTTGATCATTCCAAACAATGCCGTCAGGCGTAAGCCAAATAAAAATGTCATTCTTTTTTTTTTTTTAACACACAAAAAACTGTACATTTCAAACAGAATATTTATATTTTCCAATGGGGCTATACTCACTTTGGGTGAGTTTTTTTTCTCGCCTGAGTAGCCTTGATTCATTGTCAAAAATAAAATTAAACCATCTAATGTTCAGCGAAACACAATGCCAAAAACTTGTAGCCTCGTCAAATAATTAACATCCAATCACATGAACCATTACTCTCTCGTGGGAAACCTTCCCTCTTGTTCAGACATTTAGAAACGGAACATGACCATTTGAACAATAAGCCACTGGAGTTTTTTGAGTGAGAATAAAGACGACTTTCGAGTAGTAAGACATGTATAAAAGCAACAGATGCCATTAATAAGAAGGGTCTAGAAGTGTCTTATATGGTGAGCTACCGAGTGGCTAGGACAGGCAAGCCCCATACTATTGTGGAGGCCTTAATTCTTCCTGCTGCCACGAATATGGCTGGGACAATGCTAGGGGAAAAGGCCCCAAAAGCATTTTTGATGAACAAATAAGGTTTTATATGTAAGAAGGCTAAATAAAGAGCAAAATTCTTGATTATTATTTTATTATTATTTGTGTCCTGGTTCTACAGGAGCACTTTGTCACTTACCATGAGCCAGGTTGTGACAAAAACTCATTATTTTGTTTAATAAATGTATTGTATACTCTCAAAACAACATTTGAGAATGTGCTGACCCTGGTGCTAGAGGGGGTACGCAGCTGGAGGTTGCGGACTATAAAACCTTTGGGTAGAGGACTATAAAACGTTTGGGAACCACTGTTGTAGAGTGACCAGACTGAAGCCACTCCTCAGTAAAAGGCACATGACAACCCACTTGGAGTTTTCCAAAAAGGCACCTAAAGACTCTCAGACAATGAGAAACAAGATTCTCTGGTCTGATGAAACCAAGATTGAACTCTTTGGCCTGAATGCCAAGCGTCATGTCTGGAGGAAACCTGGCCCCATTGGACATCTCTGGAGAGACCTGAAAATAGCTGTGCAGCGACACTCCCCGTCCAACCTGACAGAGATTGAGAGGATCTGCAGAGAAGAATGTGAGGAACTCCCCAAATACAGGTGTGACAAGCTTGTAGCGTCATACCCAAGAAGACTTTTGGCTGTAATCACTGCCAAAGGTGCTTCAACAGAGTGCTGAGTAAAGGGTCTGAATACATAGGTAAATGTGATAATTTTTATATAGTTTTATTAATTAGCAAAAAAAAAAAAAAATCTGCGTTTTCTTTGTTGTAATGGAGTATTGTGTGTAGATTGATGAGGGAAAAAAAACGATTTAATCAATTGTAGAATAAGGCTGTAAACTAATAAAATGTGGAGAAAGTGAATACTTTCATAAGGCATTGTTAATAGTTGGAAGGGTCAAAGATAAATAACTCCCTAAGATAATTTGCAACCACATGATAATCAAAGGTAAATCCCTAGATGAATAAATTAAAGTAGAGGCAGAAGCATAAACACAGTCCTCCAGGGACCTACAGAGTCTTGCAGGGACCAACACAGTCCTCCAGCCCTCCAGGGACCAACACAGTCCTCCAGCCCTCCAGGGTCCAACACAGTCCTCTAGCCCTCCAGGGACCAACACAGCCCTCCAGTCCTCCACGGACCAACAAAGCCCTCCAGGGATCAACAAAGCCCTCCAGGGACCAACACAGCCCTCCAGTCCTCCATGGACCAACAAAGCTCTCCAGGGACCAGATTTATTATTTCCTCACCCCATGGCCTTTTATGTTTCCCACTAACATGTGTTCACTACACACACACCCACACACCTCCGATTACTGCCTCCCTCTTTTCTTCCTAGTGTTAGATGGCCAGGAGATTCCCTAGTCCCCTACAGGGTAAATGAATAATTCATCAGTCTAAAGTAGGGGAATTATACAGCATTATGCCATGGTGTGTCCACTCTAATGGCATATGGCCTTTTTTAATGCCTTGACCAGTCTGTGAGTGCATCTTCTACCTTCACCCCCCCAAAGTGGTTCTAAACCTGCCGGTGCCCCCGAGCGGGCCATATGCTAGATTTATGACGTACATTTATTTCTGCACTGCACAGCACAAAGCAGAGAAGGGCTGCGGCTGGGCTACAGTAAGTCTCCCAAACAAGCAGTCCAACATGAACCACTACAGGGGGAGAGGAAGGAGTGGTATGTACAAGGCCCCTCAGGGTGGTGACTTAGCATATTATGTCCTGGGGAGGGCCCCTAGGTGAGAAGGAGAGAGAAACCTGGCAGTGGTGGCACCTCTATTGATATCGCTGTCTCTGTTCGGCTCTACAGTGGTCTATATAGAAGTCTATGTCTCTGTTCGGCTCTACAGTGGTCTATATAGAAGTCTATGTCTCTGTTCGGGTCTACAGTGGTCTATATAGAAGTCTATGTCTCAGTTCGGCTCTACAGTGGTCTCCACAGACGTCTATGTCTCTGTTAGGCTCTACAGTGGTCTATATAGAAGTCTGTGTCTCTTTTCGGCTCTACAGTGGTTTCCACAGACGTCTATGTCTCTGTTCGGCTCTACAGTGGTCTCCACAGACGCCTATGTCTCTGTTCGGGTCTCCAGTGGTCTCCACAGACGTCTATGTCTCTGTTCGGCTCTACAGTGGTCTCCACAGACGTCTATGTCTCTGTTCGGCTCTACAGTGGTCTCCACAGACGCCTATGTCTCTGTTCGGCTCTGCAGTGGTCTCCACAGACGCCTATGTCTCTGTTCGGCCCTACAGTGGTCTCCACAGACGCCTATGTCTCTGTTCCGCACTACAGTGGTCTCCACAGATGCCTATGTCTCTGTTCGGCTCTACAGTGGTCTATATAGAAGTATATGTCTCTGTTCGGCTCTACAGTGGTCTCCACAGACGCCTATGTCTCTGTTCGGCTCTACAGTGGTCTATATAGAAGTCTATGTCTCTGTTCGGCTCTACAGTGGTCTCCACAGACACCTATGTCTCTGTTCGGCTCTACAGTGGTCTATATAGAAGTCTATGTCTCAGTTCGGCTCTACAGTGGTCTCCACAGACGCCTATGTCTCTGTTTGGCTCTACAGTGGTCTATATAGAAGTCTATGTCTCTGTTCGGCTCTACAGTGGTCTCCACAGACGTCTATGTCTCTGTTCGGCTCTACAGTGGTCTCCATAGATGCCTATGTCTCTGTTCGGCTCTCCAGTGGTCTCCACAGATGCCTATGTCTCTGTTCGGCTCTATAGTGGTCTCCATAGACGCCTATGTCTCTGTTCAGCTCTACATTGGTCTATATAGACAAGACAACAATAAGGTAAATCGCATCCACAATCAGGTAATGTATGTCCACAATCAGGAAGTTTTCCCATGACTCCAACACAAGTACAGCATTGTCAACACAGAAGCAAGAGAAGCAATTAAACATATTTACCACATTCTTGTGATTTAGCAGACGCTCTTATCCAGTGCAACTTACAGTAGTGAGTGCATACATGTTCATACTGGTCCCCTGAGGGAATCGAACCCCACAACCTCGACCTTGCAAGTGCCATGCCAAAAGAGCTACACGGGACTACACACAGTACACCACCCTGCAAGATGAAGCACCCTATCCCATACATAGTACACTACTTATTTTTTATAATTCTTTAAAAGAAAATGTAACCCCTATTTCTCCCCAATTTCATGGTATCCAATTGGTAGTAGTTACAGTCTTGTCTCATCACTGCAACTCCCGTACAGACTTGGGAGAGGCGAAGGTCGAGAGCCATGCGTCCCCCTGAAACACAACCCAACCAAGCTGCACTGCTTCTTGACACAATGCTTCTGTACACTACTTCTTACTAGAGCCTTATGGGGCCTGGTCACAAGTAGTGCACTATATAGGGAATAGGATGCCATTTGCATCCCATCATGGGACTCTGGGTGGCTATGATCTTAATAAATTGTCAACGCGTGGCATTTTGTAATTGAGTTTGTACCATGTTTAACAATGACCAGTTCGATTGTTAGGCAGGAGTGGAGCAATCCATCCACCTGAGGTGTGAAATGAGCCAAGTGTCTCGCCCATGAATACGTTACCTAAGGAGCACACTCCCCTGAAATGTGTCTGTTATTAGGAAATGGGACGGACAGAGCTGTGAGGGATGCTTTACCTTTACCCCACTTCATAAAGCCTTCGTAAGGCTGTCATAAACATAACCTGATGCCTGCCGTAACCGTTTACGACAGCATTCATTACAAATTCATCTACGACACCACCTTGACGTGTGGTGATTTAAGTTTCATCATCCAAACAAGTGGGATGTGCTACGATGACAAGCTTGCAACCTCTGTGGACGGTGTAATATTTGCTATTTACCGACTCAAGCTGAAAACATTGGCAATGACATGGAATGTTTTTCAGTCTACAAGTTCAGCCTGAACTCACAAAGCAAACCTTTCTTACCTTTACCCCTCTCTGTTCTGTGGTCCACTGTTATCAGGCAGTTGTGATAGAGGCATCAGCCTGTAGCAGTGACATGGTCCCCCTGCTGAAGGCTGACAGCAGGTGAGACAGGGGCCGAGACAGGTGACACTGGCCCTGGTGACAGAGCATCCTGCCGAGTGACACACAGCCCCACAGGGTGACGTGTCCTTATGCCTATGGATACAGCGCCACCGTGGGTCACGGTAGGTGTCACAGGGACGCTCGCAGGAGAGGCCCAAAGCAGGGGAGGTGACAGCCAAACCCTGTTAGCCTCCAGACGGTGGAGGTGGCTGGGTGACACCGACTTGTTGACACTGACCGGGTGACACCTAGCTGACGTTATACCTTGTTGTAAAGACATGCATGCTGTATCCTCACACCAGGGAGACACGGACTGCAGCTCTGTCTCAAGTGGTCTTCTGGGACAAATCAGGGATGTAGTGGAGCATTTACTTACCTTTTTATTTGGTTAATTAGTGTTTACTCACCTATTAATGTAGTTAATTAGAGCTTACTCGCCTTTACATTTAGTTAATTAGCGTTTACTTACCTTTTTATTTAGTTAATTAGCATTTACTCATCTTTTAATTTAGTTAATTATTGTTTACTCACCTTTCAATTTAGTTAATTAGTGTTTACGCACCTTTTTATTTCGTTAATTAGTGTTTACTCATCTTTTAATTTAGTTCATTAGCGTTTGCCCACTTATTATTGCTCTCCTAGGGTTGACCAAAACTCAGAACTCTTATATTCTTGATCTGACTCAGTTCTAATCACAGCTGCCTCTTTGGGAATGAGTGGAATCATGAACACTGGTTTGTTCCTTATGTTCGCCTGCGCCCCCCAGTGGGTGATCATCTTATTTTGATCGCCCACTGGATCGAAATTAATAGTTTACCATTACATCACTGGTACCAGTGCAGGTCACTTATATTTCAAGAGGCACAGCATGGTGCTTGATGTTCCTGTGTGTGTGTGTGTGTCTTTAAATATTGGTCATAGAATAGAGGCTCAAGTACCACATAAAAAGTATTCAGCCTATTAAGACAGTCTTCCTCTCTCTCTGTATCTCTCTCTCTGTATCTCAGTCTCTGTATCTCTCTCTCTGTACCTCTCTCTCACTCTCTTTCTCATCCCTCTATCCATCCCTCTCTCTCACTCTCTCTCTACATCCCTCTCTCTCATCCCTCTCTCTCGCTCTCTCTCTCCATCCATATCTCTCTCTTTCTCTCTCTCTCTCTCTCTCTTTCTCATCCCTCTCTCCATCCCTCTCTCTCACTCTCTCTCTCCATCCATATCTCTCGCTCTCTCTCTCCATCCATATCTCTCGCTCTCTCTCTCCATCCATATCTCTCGCTCTCTCTACATGCATCTCTCTCTCTCTCTCTCTCTCTCTCTATCTCTCTCTCTCTCTCGCTCTCTCTCTACATGCATCTCGCTCTCTCTCTCTCTCTCTCTCTACATGCATCTCTCTCCCTCTCTCTGAATCTGTATGTATGGAGAGGTTTATCAGCAGAAGACATGCAACATCTAAATCTTTTTTGGGGGAGATTTCCAATACAATGCGGCGCTTGAGATAGCAAGCCTTAATTCTCCCAGGATTGCGCTGTCTGGCAGCAATCACAGGGAAGCTGGACTGGAAAACGAACTTGTTAAAAGCCTCACCCATCACTCACCCAACCTGGACAAATCCATCTAAATACCGCTGGCACGCTGAAAATGGGAAAACACAGAGAAAATGGCAGAGAAGTTGCATCTCACCCCTTCTCTATTCTTTCTCTCTCTCCACATATCTATCTATGTCTGTCTGTCTCTGTTTCATGTTCACATGACAGTATAGTCATAGACAAAAATCCTGTTCAAATGTTTACTTCTGTACCAGGAAATGCTACAACATAGGTTTGTGAACAATGGAAATGACCGACAACAAAATACTGTGAAACATAGAAGGATGCCTCAATCACACAAAACCAGGGAGCGACCGCATGACCCTGTGAATCTCCAACACCGTGTTAAGGTCTGTCTTCAGTCTATTCAGTATGCCTAGCCTCCAGACAGCCCCCGCCCAGCTCCTCGTCGCCAGCCCAGGGACGCGCTGGGAAAGGTGGACCTCTTCCAAGTTCATCGCCACCCTAATCCTCCATTCTTCCTCTGAATGGGCATTATCATACATGTTTGGCAGAAGGACGTAATTGTATTCAGACAATCCATGAGCATCTCCAATACTGTCATTAAGTTATGCCCCCGGTTTTTAAGACTTAAACTGCAGCCCTCGGGGCACCGCTGGTCAGGGATGATGAGGCTCGTCATGGGGAAAGAAATGCCTGTGGCTGCCCAAAAATACAAGGGCCATTGTGCCATTGTGTTGTGGATGGAGTACCGGGTTGTTTGGTAATTGAATTGTTGCCCTTACAGTGTTGCAAACCATCAATTGCTGCAGTTACTTTGTGGAGAATTGTTATCTTTTTATTTTTTATTTAAACAATGTTTGTAATTATTTTGAAGCATTGTTCTCTTGTTTTGTTTTATCTTATGCTTGCTCTTTGTAGGAAATGATCAATTACCTATGGTATCGACTCAGTGTTCTTATGGCTAAGGATTCATCTCAACTTGACAAAATGTAAAACAACCAATAACAGAAAAATCATGTAGCATTTTAAGTTCCAGGCAAATTGAAAAAGTTCTAAGATTCAATCTCTCAGGTATCATTTTGCAGAAGTTTTTATGAATATACACTGAGTTTAAAGAACGTGAATAATGTAATAGAAGATGAGAGACTTTGTGGAGAAAAACTTGGTATTGTATCAAAATAGAATCTCTTAGGCAACTTGAGATAGGAGGAACCAAGTGCTTTGTTAATGCATGCCATCAGATAATAACTTTCTCCTTTTGTTTTTGCAACGAGTAGGAAGAGATGAAACAGTGCAAATGGGTATAAATCATAACAGCCTTTCTCCCTTCAGTGTTGGCATCTGCCCACAAGATGAAATCCTTTTATCACAATTTAGGGGCTACCGGCGCAGTTATGAGAATTATAGCTGCTCTTCATGTAGATGCCCCATTACTCAAAACAAGTGGGATGGCCATCTTTTATACACTGAGGAGAAATTGCATATTGATTGCAAGGGATGGTGTGTGTGTGTTGGTGTGTGTGTGCATGCTTAGTTAGTGCATGTAGCTGATTTTGATGACGAGCCAAGGAAAGTAGGATAGAATGCCCCTCCCTCCCTCCTCAGTGGATGGGTAAAGGTGGATGAAAGGGAGGAGGGAGTGGAGAAGATGGAGGGGTATGGAGGAACTTTCCACACTAATCTATTTACTTCGCAATTTGTGTTTTCAGAGTGAGGCCATTCATTCTGGTTAAGGTGACACTTCCCTCACCGGCAGTGGCTCTAGATGAACAGCTCCAGGGTTGACTGGGAAGGGAGGGGTGCATTTAGTGTGTGTGTGTGTGTGTGTGTGTGTGTGTGTGTGTGTGTGTGTGTGTGTGTGTGTGTGTGTGTGTGTGTGTGTGTGTGTGTGTGTGTGTGTGTGTGTGTGTGTGTGTCTGCACATCAGGTGGAGTGGGAGTGAGTTCAACCATAATCATTTAGCAGAGAGAGCCATTAGTGAAGACTACAGACTGTCAAACAACAAAGGGCGTCTACCACAGAATGATCCCACCACTCTAGAGATTCATATATTCATATAGCTCTAAGTTACAACGCAATGATTTAGTACCTCCTCTTTCCCCATGCTTTTGAATGCACCGCTAACTAAAATATAAAATGAAAGTTAGAATTCTCAATGTGTATGTGATATGTATACAGAGTATAAGGCTCGGACTGGACTGTTATTGGCCTGAACTTTGCTCAAACTGGCTGTCCCAATAGAACCCCTTTTGGTAGAACTATTTTGGGTTCCATGTAGAACCCTGTGTAACTCTTCCATCACACCAACAGCTTCATTGCATTTTGGTACACCAGAAGTGCATTAATTTCCAATGGAACACTGCAGTAGCAGTGCATTCTGTGTGGTGAATATGTTGGATTTATCGAACGTATGCATCAAACTGTATGCGTAGATGGCTTGCCAGAAATGGTAGCAGAAGGTGAAACTTTTGTTGCACACATATTTAGATGATGCTACGTACCATTTTGCTCAATGATGCTGTCGGTGTGATCGAAGCGTAACGGGTTCTACATGGAACTCAAAAGGGATCTAACTGGAACCAAAAAGGGTTCTTCAAAGGGTTCTCCTATGGGGACAGCCGAAAAAAAATCCCTTTTAGATTCTAGATAGCAACTTTTTTTCTAAGAGAGTACAGACATAAAGGAATCCTAATTGGTTACACTGGTGGCTTGAGCTAAAGAAGGAAGAGGTGAAAGGCGGACCACACAGTAGCAAGTTTGGTTTAAGTGGGGGGTACTCATAAAATTGAAAACTTCTACTCTCTCTGACAGGCTTAACCATGATATGAGGGGACGTGTTATCTGTCGAGAATTCATAAATCTTTGAGATCAGATGAAATTGAAGCTGGTGAAAGCTCAGAGGGAGATTGACACATCTGAGTTGCTCTGGGGGTGTACGGTCGCAAACGGCATATTAATGAGCTGCCATGCATGTGTTTGTTCCAATGGGAAAATGCATGCATGTGTTTTTGCGTACATACGTATTTGTGTGTGTCAAATCTAATCAAATCAAATGTTATTTATCACGAGGTGAATACAACTGGTGTAGAATTTACAGTGAAATGCTTGCTGACAAACCTTTCCAAAAAGTTAAAAAAATATATGTAAAAAAGGTTATAGTAAGTAACACGAGAGGAATAAAATAAAATACAGAAAAATGGAGCTATACACAGGGAGTACCAGAGCAATGTGCAGAAATATGAGGTATTTCAGGTTAAAATGTACATGAAGGCAGGATAAAGGTGACTAGGCATCAGGATAGATAATAATAAGGTATTTCAGGTAGACATGTACATGAAGGCAGGGTGAAGTGACTAGGCATATATGTGTATATACAGTCTAGTGAATAATGTGTAGGGTCAGTGCAAGATATAGTCAGTGCAGATAGTTTGGGTACAATGAATTGACTATTTGGCTTTAGCAGTCTTTTTGGCTTGGTGGTAAAAGCTGTTTCAGAGCCTGTTGGTCCTGTTGTGTGTGTGTGTGTGTGTGTGTGTGTGTGTGTGTGTGTGTGTGTGTGTGTGTGTGTGTGTGTGTGTGTGTGTGTGTGTGTGTGTGTGTGTGTGTGTGTGTGTGTGTGTGTGTGCGTGCGTGCGTGCGTGCATGCGTGCGTGTGTGTGTGTGTGCAAAACTGTGCTCCATAAAAATTATGCACAGATGAAGTGAGAGATTTAAGAGCCGAGTCAAACCCCTCTCTGACTTTAAATGAGATTGCCCTGGTCGTTTCGATCCTAATTCATTCTGTTTACCTCTGTGTTGTCTGTGCATACGGAGATACATTCCAATCTCCATCACCCTCTCAACTCTGTTGTCTCCATATCATGCCTCAACAGTATAGCATGAGGATAATGGCCTCAGTCAGTATCTCTAGATTTGAATTACACACCATTTATACAACAGGTATCTACTGATGTGATTATTTCATCTGCCCGTAGACATCACAAACAATGTTATGGAGAGAGGACGGTGTCACACCCAGGCCATAGAGAGGCTTTTATTCTCTATTTAGGCCAGGGTGTGACTAGGCTGGGTTAGGCCAGGGTGTGACTTGGCTGGGCATTCTATATTCCTTTTTCTATGTTTTTGTATTTCTTTGTTTTTGACCGGGTATGGCTCTCAATCAGGGACAGCTGTCTATCGTTGTCTCTGATTGAGAACCATACTTAGGTAGCTCTTGCCCACATGGGTTTTGTGGGTAGTTGCTTTCTGCTTTGTGCTTTGCACCTTGACGGAGCTGTTTCGGTTGTTCTTTTTGTTACTTTGTATTTAGTGCTCAGTTCTGTTTAATAAATTACGAATACGTACGACGCTGCGCTTTGGTCCTCACCTTCTTCCACCAACGGCCGTTACAGAACTACCCACCAAAAAAGGACCAAGCAGCGTGGTAACAAGGAGCAGAGGGTTCTGGACTCCTGGACTGTCAGGCTGGGGAATATTGCCGCCCCAAGGAAGAACTGGAGGCAGCGAAAGCTGAGCGGCGGTGAAATGAGGTAAGGCAGCGCAACAGGCACGAGAGGCAGCCCCCAAAAACATTTTGGGAGGCAGCCCGGTTCAATCTGTGTCTGCACTTTGGAGGGTCCGGGCCCATCCGGTGCCTCCTCCACGCACCAGGCCACCTGTAGGTCTCCTCCCTCCAGGTTCTCCCTCCTGTCCGGAGCCGCCGGAGTCTCCCTCCTGTCCGGAGCCGCCGGAGTCTCCCTCCTGTCTGGAGCCGCCGGAGTCTCCCTCTTGTCCGGAGCCGCCGGAGTCTCCCGTCAGTCAGGAGCCGCCAGAGCCGCCCGTCAGTCAGGAGCCGCCAGAGCCGCCCGTCAGTCAGGAGCTGCCAGAGCCGTCCGTCAGTCAGGAGCTGCTAGAGCCGCCCTTCACTCCGGAGCTGCCAGAGCCGCCCTTCACTCCGGAGCTGCCAGAATCACAGCCCCTCAGTCAAGAGGCGTCCCTCATTCCAGAGGCGCCCCTCAGTCCAGTGGCGCCCTCTACGAGGATCTTCAGTCCGGGGCCCGCTGCAAGGGTCCCCGTTCCAGAGGTGCCACCTAAGTGGGCCAAGACTGAGATGGAGTGGGGTCCACGTCCTGCACCTGAGCCGCCGCCGTAAGAAGGCCCACCCTGACCCTCCCCTTTAGAGTCAGGTTTTGTGGCCGGAGTCCGCACCTTTGGGAGGGGGGTACTGTCACGCCCTGGCCATAGAGAGGCTTTTTATTCTTTATTTTGGTTAGGCCACAGTGTGACGAGGGTGGGGTTCTGTGCTCTTTTTTTTATGTTTTTGTATTTCTTTGTTTTTGGCCGGGTATGGTTCTCAGTCAGGGACAGCTGTCTGTCGTTGTCTCTGATTGAGAACCATACTTAGGTAGCTCTTGCCCACATGGGTTTTGTGGGTAGTTGTTTTCTGTGTCTGTGTTTTCACCGTACAGAACTGTTTCGATTTTCATTGTTTCACGTTATTATTATTATTTTGTGTTCAGTTGAAATAAATTTAACATGGACACGTACCACGCTGCATATCGGTCTGATCCGTCCTGTTCCTCAGATGAAGAAGATCGTTACAGATGGGGGTTCAACTAACTGCAGACTCAATATAAACCACTATCTTACAGCTTCTCTATGGTTGGCCCCTCTTTCATTAATAAGGTATAAGAAAATGTGTTCATAATGAATAAAACAATGATGTCCGAAATGTTGTTGTGGCAAACAGACCTTCTCTTGATGTCAGCAACAATGGGTCTGATGGTGAAAGAAACTTTGTTCTTCTTTAAGAGAGCTCTCCCTGTACACACATAGCCGTAGGCACCACAATTAACATACCAAACCTTGGATACATTCCCATCTTTCTTACCTTGTCTTTTCATGAAATCCCCATTAACATGCATAGCCAACTCCTAAGTACATTGACGCTCCATTAATGGATAATGCATTCTGGGAAGTTTGAAGTACACATGGAGATTTTGGATGTCTCCTTATTGTCTTTGGTATATTGTTGGTTGACTATGGTGAGATCTTGAGGTAGATCATGGGCTGTTACAACCTAGTGCATAATCATACCATTACAAGTCGTCCTTAACGTGATCTAGTGTTACTGGAGTATGCTGCTTTTTGCAGGCGGTAGTCCACCTTGTATTGAGGATAGCGTTAGTTGATTGACATATTCCGAGTTGGTAGTATATTGAGAGGTCTGGGCGTATCTCACGGAGATCATTACGGTGAACATGCTGTCATTTCCTTCATGGAACTGACTGTATCCCCTGACAGCCCCTCATATTACTTGACATCCATCTGGGAAATTATGGTATGATGGTACAGTATTAGACTGGGGCAGACACTGTGGGTGACACTATGGCACAACTCACTACATTATGACGGGGGGTAATTGCTCCTTCATTAGCAGGCTCTTGACGATGTTCCCTGAGACATCCACTGCCCCTGTGTAAAACAATGTGGAGTCTACTACACCACTTAACTTCTCTCTATAATAGTATACACGACTAAAACCTACGGCTCACAACTGAGGATGTTCTAGACTGAAACCTTCGGCTCTCAACTGTGGATGTTCTAGACTGAAACCTACGGCTCTCAACTGAGGATGTTCTAGACTGAAACCTACGGCTCACAACTGAGGATGTTCTAGACTGAAACCTTTGGCTCACAACTGAGGATGTTCTAAAATTAAACCTAAGACTCCTTAAAGGGATAGTGTACTTAACAATTACAGCAGCCAGACTTATTTCATTACACTGACAGTGTAATATTGAACAATTGCTGTGTTTATTATCATTAGTTACTAAGGTGATACTTTTCTGAGACTGAGGCTGTCCTAATATTGACACCGTAGGTTACATTTCTGTTATTATAATCAATGTCATTCATATGCATTGGTTTCACAAGGACGGCTGTTGCGGTTTTCTTGCTGCACAGATGCTTCAAGTGTTATACCCCTGAAAGGGGGAAATATATAAATAAATCACACAGAGATGTAGCTTCAGCTTCAAGTCACTTGTAATGAGTCTTTTCATATAAAATCATCAACCATTTACATAGCTACAAAATATAATGTTTCACAAATGCACAAAATATATTCTCTCAAATTACAATTGGTCAATAAACCAGTATTGTCTCATTTATACATTATAATGGCTCAATTAATCCTTTATTATCCCTCTTTAAATTTACACTATGAAATGCGATGACAAAATGTTTAACCTTTTTAAATGCATCACGTATCCCTCTATTTATTATCACCATTAATTATCCTTGTACAGTGGGGCAAAAAAAGTATTTAGTCAGCCACCAATTGTGCAAGTTCTCCCACTTAAAAAGATGAGAGATGCCTGTCATTTTCATCATAGGTACACTTCAACTATGACAGAAAAAATGAGAAAAATAAATCCAGAAAATCACATTGTAGGATTTTTTATGAATTTATTTGCAAATTATGGTGGAAAATAAGTATTTGGTCACCTACAAACAAGCAAGATTTCTGGCTCTCACAGACCTGTAACTTCTTCTTTAAGAGGCTCCTCTGTCCTCCACTCGTTACCTGTATTAATGACACCTGTTTGAACTTGTTATCAGTATAAAAGACACCTGTCCACAACCTGAAACAGTCACACTCCAAACTCCACTGTGGCCAAGACCAAAGAGCTGTTAAAGGACACCAGAAACAAAATTGTAGACCTGCACCAGGCTGGGAAGACTGACTCTGCAATAGGTAAGCAGCTTGGTTTGAAGAAATCAACTGTGGGAGAAATTATTAGGAAATGGAAGACATACAAGACCACTGATAATGTCCCTCGATCTGGGGCTCCACACAAGATCTCACCCCGTGGAGTCAAAATTATCACAAGAACGGTGAGCAAAAATCCCAGAACCACACGGGGGGGACATAGTGAATGACCTGCAGAGAGCTGGGACCAAAGTAACAAAGCCTACCATCAGTAACACACTACGCCGCCAGGGACTCAAATCCTGCAGTGCCAGACGTGTCCCCCTGCTTAAGCCAGTACATGTCCAGGCCTGTCTGAAGTTTGCTAGAGAGCATTTGGATGATCCAGAAGAAGATTGGGAGAATGTCATATGGTCAGATGAAACCAAAATATAACTTTTTGGTAAAAACTCAACTCGTCGTGTTTGGAGGACAAAGAATGCTGAGTTGCATCCAAAGAAAACCATACCTACTGTGAAGCATGGGGGTGGAAACATCATGCTTTGGGGCTGTTTTTCTGCAAAGGGACCAGGACGACTGATCCGTGTAAAGGAAAGAATGAATGGGGCCATTTATCGTGAGATTTTGAGTGAAAACCTCCTTCCATCAGCAAGGGCATTGAAGATGAAACGTGACTGGGTCTTTCAGCATGACAATGATCCCAAACACACCGCCCGGGCAACGAAGGAGTGTCTTCGTAAGAAGCATTTCAAGGTCCTGGAGTGGCCTAGCCAGTCTCCAGATCTCAACCCCATAGAAAATCTTTGGAGGGAGTTGAAAGTCCGTGTTGCCCAGCAACAGCCCCAAAACCTCACTGCTCTAGAGGAGATCTGCATGGAGGAATGGGCCAAAATACCAGCAACAGTGTGTGAAAACTTTGTGAAGACTTACAGAAAACGTTTGACCTCTGTCATTGCCAACAAAGGGTATATAACAAAGTATTGAGATAAACTTTTTTTATTGACCAAATACTTATTTTCCACCATAGTTTGCAAATAAACTCATAAAAAATCCTACAATGTGATTTTTTGCATTTTTTTCCCTCATTTTGTCTGTCATAGTTGAAGTGTACCTATGATGAAAATTACAGGCCTCTCTCATCTTTTTAAGTGGAAGAACTTGCACAATTGGTGGCTGACTTAATACTTTTTTGCCCCACTGTATATACTGTTCCTATATGTATTACCTACGGTATGTATTAATTCCTATCAGTATGCAAACTCATCCTAATAACAAAACCTTGTATAACCTTGTATTAATTACTATTTAGTGTTTAGATAACAACAACATTCACATTCCCCAAAAGTTTTCCATTGTTCCTATTCACCCATACACACAGGAGCTGTGAATGAGTTCTCTCTCGGGCACGCTCTGATCACAAATTCACCTAGTGCAAGAGAGCAGCCTTCTAGCAAGTTAGCTAGCAAAACGGCTAATTTCGAAGTCTAGTGAGTAATGCGTAGGGTCAGAGAAAGATTGAACATGTAATATACAAATAATACTGCTGATTAAATAATACACAGAAACATCTGTAACATTTTGACATGAACAAATACATTCAAAATCACATTCATACATGAGAGGGGGAAATTTAAGTGATGATGCCCGAGAAGCTGGTGTTTGGAGGATATATTGGCATGGGTGTTGTTAGGCCAAAACACCATCTTCGAGGGCATTACCCCTTTTACACAGTGGGTTACCAACAATAATGACGGACATACAGTACCAGTCAAAAGTTTGGACACACCTACTCATTCAAGGGATTTTCTTTATTTTTACTATTTTCAACATTGTAGAATAATAGTAAATACATCAACACTATTACATAACACACATGGAATCATGTAGTAACCAAAAAAGAGTCAAACAAATCAAAATATATTTATTATTTTAGATTCTTCAAACATGGCTCAACGGTAAAATGGAAGTTAAGCTTCATTACTGCACACTGATGGGAACATGATTCAATGGTAAAATGGAAGTTAAGCTTCCTTACTGCACACTGATGGGAACATGATTCAATGGTAAAATGGAAGTTAAGCTTCCTTACTGCACACTGATGGGAACATGATTCAATGGTAAAATGGAAGTTAAGCTTCCTTACTGCACACTGATGGGAACATGATTCAATGGTAAAATGGAAGTTAAGCTTCCTTACTGCACACTGATGGGAACATGATTCAATGGTAAAATGGAAGTTAAGCTTCATTACTGCACACTGATGGGAACATGATTCAATGGTAAAATGGAAGTTAAGCTTCCTTACTGCACACTGATGGGAACATGATTCAATGGTAAAATGGAAGTTAAGCTTCCTTACTGCACACTGATGGGAACATGATTCAATGGTAAAATGGAAGTTAAGCTTCATTACTGCACACTGATGGGAACACGATTCAATGGTAAAATGGAAGTTAAGCTTCATTACTGCACACTGATGGGAACATGATTCAATGGTAAAATGGAAGTTAAGTGTCCTTACTTACACCATGCGTCTTGTGATTTTGGGGAGCCAAAGTATATCTTTGTTTGGTTTCCTCCTCTGTGCACAAAATACTACTCAATATTGTAATGGAATCAATTCCTTTGCACAGATGGTCTAATTTATCTGCATAACAAAATCTTACTTTGCAATTCAGAGTTGATAGAAATCTTGCTTCTCTTGTAAAAATGTAATTGTCAAATGAATTGACATAGTATTCGTACTAAATGCAAGCTAAAACAGTTACAGGACTTTAAAATGACCATGATGCATGGTGGTGACAACCCCCGTGGGTCAGATCAGTCAAGATTGACAGAAACCCTGGAACAATTATAGTTTAATGCTTTACACAAGGGCACATCAACAGATTTTTCCCCTAGTCAACTCAGGGATTTGAATCAGGGACCTTTCAGTTACTGGCCTAAAGATCCTAAACACTAGGCTACCTTCCGCCCTAATATTCAAATAAGTGTTCCATTGTCACACTCTCTCTGATACAAAATCTTGGATAATACATGTCCCTTTAATATTACAGAATGTACTGCCAGCAAGAGCATGATGTTACTGCTGTTCTACAAGGCCCATGACCGTTCCTAGCTCCTCATTAGCAAATGGAAACACCATCCGGTGGGTGTTACTGTCATTTAATGTTCACGTTACAAGTTCATATGACTATATTTAATTTATACAGAGGGAATAGGGAGATATGGCGAAAAATGTACCCCCCCCCCATCCCCCCACAAAAGCTGCTATCAAGTTTTGCAGCCCTTTTGACATTGAATTGAATGAGTCAGACTTAAATGAATCAGAAGACTTGCATGAGTCAGACCAAGGAGGATGCCCTGCATCCCAATAAAAACCCAGGAAGACCCAGGAAGATGCCCAGCCTCCTCAACAAAAGCACAAATCCAAGAAATCTCTTGACTTGATACAAATCCTGATATTTCATTTGCGTATTGACTTCTCATAGTTAAATGTCATACCACCACAGGCAGTCCCCGAGGAAAGTATTCAGACTCCTTGACTTTTTCCACATTTTGTTACGTTATAGCCTTTTTCTAAAATGGAATAAATCTACACACAACGACAAACCCATAATGACAAAGCAAAAATAGGTTTTTAGATATGTTTGCAAATTTATTAAAAAACATAGATAACTTATTTACATAAGTATTCAGACCCTTTGCTATGAGACTCAAATTGAGCTCAGGTGTATCCTACTTTCATTGATCATCCTTCAGTTGATTATACAAATGGATTGGATTCCACCTGTGGCAAATTCAATTGATTGAACATGATTTGGAAAGGCACACACCTGTCTATATAAGGTCCTACAGTTGACAGTGCATGTCAGAGCAAACACCAAGCCATGAGGTTGAAGGAATTGTCCGTAGAGCTCCGAGACAGGATTGTGTGGAGGCACAGATCTGGGGAAGGGTACCAAAAAATGTCTGCAGCATTGAAGGTCCCCAAAACACAGTGGCCTCCATCATTCTTAATTGGAAGAAGTTTGGAACCACCAAGATCGGGGGAGAAGGGCCTTGGTCAGGGAGGTAACCAAGAACCCAATGGTCACTTTGACAGAGCTCTAGAGTTCCTCTGTGGAGATGAGAGAACCTTCCAAGGACAACAATGTCTACAGTACTCCACCAATCAGGCCTTTATGGTAGTGACCAGACGGAAGCCAATCCTCAGTCAAAGGCACATGACAGCCCGCTTGGAATTTGCCAAAAGGCACCTAAAGACTCTCAGACAGTGAGAAATAAGATTCTCTGGTCTGATTAAACCAAGATTGAACTCTTGCACCATCCTGGCACCATCCCTACGGTGAAGCATGGTGGGGGCAGCATCATGCTGTGGTGATGTTTTTCAGAAGCAGGGACTGGGAGACTAGTCAAGATTGTTTCAAAGATGAACGGAGCAAAGTACAGAGAGATCCTTGGTGAAAACCTGCTCCATAGCTCTCAGGACCTCAGACTGGGCTGACGGTTCACCTTACAACAGGACAACGACCCTTGTGTGACTCAGCCAGAGCCCGGACCTGAAAGCGCTCAAACATCTCTGGAGAGACCTGAAAATAGCTGTGCAGCAACGCTCCCCATTCAACCTGAAAGAGATTGAGAGGATCTGCAGAGAAGAATGGGAGAAACTCCCCAAATATAGGTGTGCCAAGCTTGTAGCGTTATACCCAAGAAGACTGGATCCTGTAATCTCTGCAAAAAGGTGCGTCAACAAAGTCCAGAGTAAAGGGTCTGAATATTTAAGTTAATGTGATATTTCCATTTTTTAACTAAAAAAATACATAAATTAGCAAAACTTTGTTTTGGCTTTGTCATTATAGGTATTGCATGTAGATTGATGTGGGAGGGGAAAAAAACAATGTCATCTATTTTAGAATAAGGCTAAATGTGGAAAAAGTGAAGAGGTCTGAATACTTTCCGAAGGCACTGTACATTGATGTTGCCATCGACAGATAACATTTGACTAACCTAACTTTTTGGGGGGTATTTTGACACTTTATTTAGACATGGAGAAAATCAGAGAAGATACAGGAGGTTGAGATAAACATATTGAAGGGTTAGAGCAGGGATTGAACCCCAGTCTACAGTGGGGAGAGAGGTACATGTGTCTAAACTGGAACAGCTATCTCTAGATCACAGGCTATGCACCATAGAAGCTAAACTCTAATTTCATGCATCATAGGCCTAAAACATCTGTGCATAATACATGTAAGTATCATGGTGGATACCCTGGGCTGATGAAAAGGATAGCTGACATGATACTTTATGAGAATAGAAATGAACCCTGTTTCCCAATTCCAACCAGCCAAACATACCCCCACAGAGATTCTGTTGAATTCCTGATACACATAAACAAACACAATCGATCCAGATAACGTGCTGTAGGGTAGAAATCCAGCAGGAATCGATGAGGGGATCCCATGCCCTGATAGCCTGTGAAAATTGGCTTTCTACTCCTTCAGAAGTTTCTGGTGATTACCTTTATAGCAGTGTTGATTGGAGATTGATCGCAGGTTGGAATTAAACAGTGTTGGGGTCTCTTCTGTGATTTGCGCAAGGCTCAATGCACAGACAGCTCTCACCCAAGCAGAAATAGCGAAGGGGCACTGATGGACATTCTTCTAGCTTTCTGAGTGAAGCCTGCAGTTCTAGTTTGAGGACTTTTGGTAGTTTTAAATAGTGATTTGAAAACTAGATGCACAAATAGGCTACCATAGGTCTTACCCTTTCGATAAAAGCATTCTTTGGTGTTAATGTAGATATTGGATTCACTGAGATTTGGATCATTTTGTAATGAGCATTCAGAAGTTGTCTTTGAAAGACAGCTTTCCTTTCATTATTTGCAGTATCTAAGCAGAGCTACTGGGTTGTTACTGGGATGACTGAAAGCTAAGTGCTTGTGGACTGACAGAGCTTCACAAATGCATATCACCCAACCCTGAGATAGGATATACTGAACGGTTTTACTTGTAAAACAGTCTGACTTGGATTACACTTCAGAAATCTTTAGTGTATGTACAAGAAGCCATGCACACAAAAATACAAACACACACACACGTACACACACACACACACACACACACACACACACATACGCACACACACATACAGTACGCACACATACAGTACGCACACACGAGGATTCCTCATCGGTCCTATGCAAAATGCTTCCTTTCTCCCTTCTCTCTCTGTTATTTACTTCCATCTCAGAACTGTTAACCCAGCTCCTTGCTACCAGGGTGCCAAGGGGGGGGGGGGGGGGGGGGGGGACTGTCACGAGTGGTGACAAAATCACTCACCGTCTTTCGTCACTTACCAGCTCTCCCCTGCCTAATCACTAATTTTCCGATTTCCAGTCTGGACACATCGGCTTCTTTAATCTCATGGTTATTTCTGTCAAGAGGTATGGACTTCTTTTCCTTTCTTTGCCTTACCACTCTGACCTGCGCTTCAGCCCTTCACCTGTCTGTTCTCCTATCTCTCCTGCCATCAAACTCTCCTCCACCACCTTATTCTGGGGGTATGTTTGTTTAATACTCACAGGAGATCTCTGTCTGGGATTGGATGTCTGAGGTGCCATGCTCAGACACTTCTGATTGATAAGAGGGAGGGAATGAATAGTGAAGGAGAGAGGGAAAGGGAGGGTGAGGCGAGTGGCTGGAGCTTCAAGACAAGGGAGGGAAACATTACGTACGTCGGTATACACTAAACAAATACATTTTATTTAGTAAGATGTCATTGGCTAAACTGTAGATTTATTTGTTATTATTTTGAATGGATCATGCTCATCTGTGATCATGCAAGACACTGAGGAAAACACCACACTGGGTCAAAAGGTAAAATGGGGTCAGATCATCTGCATGGTTCACGGGTTATTCAGACTCATAAACGCTTCTGTCATGCCTCAGGACGTTGACTGACTCCATCACTATCTTGTCAAAATCTGTCACAGCCACACACGTATTCTCCATCATTCACCAGTAACCATGTGGAGCTCTCAAATGCAATCCCCACACATCAAATTCTTACATCAGCACAACTGAAAAAGAGGGAATCCCAAAGGAACCATTATTTGAGAGGCACTCTTACGATCTATCACCATCAGAAAGCATTTGATTGCTTTACCCCCCTCTCCTCTTTCCTTCTCTTTTCCTCCCCCTATCCCTTGCTGCCCTCCACACCACCCCTCTCCTTTCATTTAACTTTGGACCTCTTCCAGACACTAATGAGAATAGGCCCGGTCTGAGATGGAGGCCCATTTTCTGCAGATGTGGCGTTTCATTGCTAACACCATAGCATTCCGAATGGAGGCCAGTAAAAGCTGTGATGCTAAGTGTTAAAATGGCAGGCAAAGAGGAAACAACAGGCGCTCCGGTCAGCAGTTTGGGGGGAGGGGGTAGAAGTGGGATGGTATGGGGGGGGAAGTAATTGGACCGCTGCAGGGGTAAAGAGTAGCGGGCTCCTGAACACATGTTAGATGTGCTTCTTTTAATGAGCTCTTTCAGTTCGCTGCTGCCCCTCTTTAAACTCCCCCATCTCAATGCAAAGAGGGGAACAGAGGAAGCTTTTAGAAGCAGCATATGGCTGTGGATGATATTCCACTCATGTATCGTCTTGGGAGATTCGCCTCCTGAACATCACATTTGAGCTGTGCTAAGGATGGGGCTCTGACTCTGAGGCAGATGTCCATGTCCTCACACTGCTCAGTGGTCTTGGTTTTATTGGTGAATATGGTGCAGGTATTGACAAATATGGTGATTAGTAACGATGGTGTTGATAGTTATGGTGATGAAGGTATCATTCACGATGATGGTAGTGACACATTTTCAACGTCATTGTAGGTACAGTAGGTACATATAAACTATAAGGAACATTTACCTTGAAAATAATCCATGTCCAAACAGAAGGTTACTTACTACCTTTGATTTGAATACAACCATTAGATTGTGATACAGCTTGTACATCTGCACACAATGGTGAGATTGACATTCACGCATGATGAAGAAGATTTGAGAGGAGATGTGCATCGTCTGATATGTCATATCAAAGAAAAGTCATAGCACATCTCCTAAAGGTAAGGATGACCACTTCAAATTATTCACTGTGCCATGATGAACATGGACACCGGTTTCACCCCGTTTAATTGGCATCAAGATGTCACCTGTTAAAGACTCCCGTACATTCTGGTAATTCATGTTTCGCACGTTTAGGTTGTACTCTCTTTTACTCTCTCAGACTTTGCTCTTTTGATTATGCGAGCCTATACCAGGCAATTAAGAGGACAAGTTGAAAAAGCCTGGAAATTACTGGAGGTGACACGTAGAGAAGGAGACATGTAGACTTGAGACATGAAAGACGGTAAGAGACAGATCACTGACCGAGCCTTCTGGATTGAAATACCCAGAGACGGGGGGACTCATTTGTGATCAAAGGAGAAGTGGAGACTGACACTCGAGACAGGCTTTCACAGACAGTTAATGAAGAAGTCCTCCAGCTTTTCATCTGATCCAATCCTCATTGTTTATTGATGCCTCGCCCGGAGCCACCGAAGACCAGAGGAGGCGAACACCACTTGCCCATCACGTCTTTTACAGGCCTTTAGCATGAAAATATATATTTTTTAAATACGCTCCTCAAAGAGTTTGTGGCCCTGACATTGAGGAACACAAGTATTCCCATGCTCCCGTGCAGTTGGTTAGGGTAAACATTGCCACGGCGACTGAGGAAGCCATGTTCCGACTTTGCATACATGAAGAGTCTCTTCCTGGAAAACTAAACAAATACACTCTGAATTGCCTGTGAATAAGAGCAAATTGGCCCTGTCTGCTGAAGTGAGAGTGCTACATAATCAACTACAAGTGAGCAGAATAGAAGAACCTAGTAAATGAGTTGGGCTGAATTAATATGCAGAGTGCCGTGCACAGAACACAGTGTGCTGGTTCATTTCCATGACCTGCCCACACTGGCAAGAAAGGAAAGGAGTTTGACCACAGACATCCACTTTTAATGAGATTCACTAGCTTTTATGGCCACCACAAATAGCATTTCCATTGGAGTGTCCATGGAGTGGTTCCTTTGAACTCGCTTAAAGCTGAATGCCAAATGGGCATTCATTGGTTCAGTCATTAGCCTACCATACGTTGTGGTGAGATGTGCTAAGTGCTAGGATATTAGGGTTGTGAAGTTATTACCTGATTTAGGGATCAGCTTGTGACCACTGGCCACAGCACAACAATGGGTAAACGGCTAATGAATGTAATGTATCTTTATTCATTCTCAGCTATTCACTGGACTGGTCAAAGCATAGTCTTTCTCTATACGTATAATATCATGTTTCTTGCTAGCCCTATACTCAATGCTGTTGAGCAATGGTTCCCAAACTTTTTATTGTCCCGTACTCCTTAAAACATTCAACCTGCAGCATACCCCCTCTAGCACCGGGGTCAGCTCACTCTCAAATGTTGTTTTTTTGGCATCATTGTAAGCCTGCCACACACACACATTATACGATACATTTATTAAACTTAAGAATAAGTGTGAGTTTTTGTCACAACCTGGCTTGTGGGAAGTGACAAAGAGCTCTTATAGGAACAGGGCACAAATAATAATATAATAATAATAATCAATAATGTTCCTCTATTTAAGCATCTTACATATAAAAACGTATTTGTTCATTTGAAATTCTAAATAACTCACCACAGGTTAATGAGAAGGTTGTGCTTGAATGGATGCATGGAACTTTGCAATGTTGGGTTGTATTGGAGAGTCTCTGTCTTAAATCATTTTCCACACACAGTCTGTGCCTGTATTTAGTTTTCATGCTAGTGAGGGCCAAGAATCCAGTCTCACATAGGTACGTGGTTGAAAAGGGCATCAGTGTCTTAACAGCACAATTCGCCAACGCAGAATACTCTGAGCGCAGCCCAATCCAGAAATCTGGCAGTGGCTTCTGAATAAATTCAATTTTCACAGTACCACTTGTTGCAATTTCGATGAGGCTCTCATTCAGGCGAGAAAAAACATCACCCAGATAGGCCAGTCGTGTGAAAACTCGTCATTGTGCAAGCAGTCAGACAAGTTAAAATTATCAGCAGTAACCAGCGTACTTCTGTATGTTGCAAAAGCTTTACATGGTCGCTGCCCATATCATTGCATAGTGCAGAAAATACACGAGAGTTCTGGGGCCTTTACTGTAGTTTTCAAAACGTATTTCTATCAAGGCACAAGGCAAGACTTAGATGCAGACACAGGAGGCAGATGGTTGGAGTCTTACAATGTTTATTAATCCAAAGGAGTAGGCAAGAGAATGGTCGTTCACAGGCAAAAAGGTCAAAACCAGAGTTCAATACGTACCGAAGGGCAGGCAGAATCAAGGTCAGGGCAGGAGAGAAGTCCAGAGTCAGGCAGGGGTCAGAACCGGGAGGACTATAAGAAGAGAATAGAAAAGGAGTATGGGAAAAACACGCTGGTTGACTTTACTTAACATACAAGACGAACTGTCAGAGAGAGACAAGACACACAGGCATAAATACACTGGGGAACATAAGCGACACCTGGGCGGGTGGAGACAATCACAGGAACAGGCGAAAGAGATCAGGGCGTGACAGTTGGACTTGAGAAGTGCTGCCCGAGCTCCAGGTATGTTGACAGCGCTGGACAAACATCTGTGCCGAGAGTACGCTGACCTCTTGCTCTTGTTCGATACCCCAAAGAACACTCAAATGGAGAGAGTCCTGTGGCTGAACAGGGAAGGGTATTCCACCCAGACCACTTGTTGGCTCCAGGTAGTGGGATTGGTTGAGACTAGGCATCTCAGTGTGGTTTCCAAGTCTTGGTTGGCTCGCTCCGACTGACCGTTTGGGGATGGAATCCGGATGACAGACTGGCCAATGACCCAATAAGGGTGCAGAATGCCTTCCAGAACTGAGACGAGAACTGAGGACCCCGATCAGAGACCATGACTACCGAGAGTTCATGAATCCGGAAGACATGCTGCACCATAAGCTGGGCCATCTCCTTGGCAGAAGGTAGTTTGGGGAAAAGGATGAAATTGGCTACCTTGGAGAACCGGTCGACTACCGTCAGAATGACAGTGTTGACATCAGATGGAGGAAGCCCAGTGACAAAGTCCAGAGATATATGAGACCAGGGATGATGAGGGACCGATGTTGGCTGCAGGCGGTCAGAAGGAGCTTGCCGTGGAGTCTTGTTTTGAGCACACACAGTGCACGCGGCGACGAAGGCAGAGACGTCAGGATCCATTGTGGGCCACCAGAAGCTTTGTCGAAGGAAGGCTAGTGTACAACAGGACCCTGGATGATAGGTCAGCCATGGAGGAATGAGCCCATTCCAGGACCCGGGACCGGACTGGATTAGGGACAAACAGACGGTTAGTTGGGCCCCCTTCAAGTCCAGGCTGGGAGTGTTGTGCCACACGGACCAGGCTCTCAATACCCCAATCCACAGTGGCAGCAAGGCATGAGGTAGGGAGAACGGTTTCAGAGGTTGAGGGTGTGGCAGAGGAACTGTATAGACAGGAGAGCGCATCAGGCTTCACATTCTTTGACCTCAGGCGTTAGGAAATGGTGAAGTTAAATCTGGTGAACAGAAGGGCCCACCGGGCCTGCCAAGAGTTGAGGCACTTGGCTGTCCGGAGATATTCCAGGTTTTTATGGTCGGTCCAGACCTGTTCTGCTCCTTCCTGCCAGTGCCTCCACTCTTCCAACGCCATCTTCACTGCCAGGAGTTCTCGGTTGCCAACATCGTAGTTCCTTTCAGCAGGATTGAGGCGATGGGACAGGAAGGCACAGGGATGAAGCTTCTGGTCTTGGGCAGATCGCTGGGACAGGATGGCCCCCACTCCAACATCCAAAGAATCCACTAACACCATAAATTGGCGCTAGTGGTCCGGATGGATGAGGCTGGGTGCTGTTGTGAACCGATGCTTCTGGTCCACAAAGGCTTCGTCGACAGCTGGAGACCATTTGAACGGTTCCTTGGGAGAGGTGAGGGCTGAGAGGGTGGCCACCAGGGTGATATAGTCCTGAATGAAACGGTGGTAGAAGTTTGCAAAACCAAGAAACCCTGGACGTTGGTTGAGGCCAATCCACCACTACTTTCACCTTTCCAGGATCCATCTGAATATTGTCCTCAGCAATGACATATCCCAGAAAGGTGATTGTAGAGCGGTGGAAGTCACACTTCTTAGCTTTCACGAACAGTTGGTTCTCCAGGAGGTGCTGAAGGACCTGTCTGGCATGACAGAAAGAAACAGGATGTCGCCAAGGTACACAAACACAAACCGGTTTAGCATGTCACGAAGCACTTCATTGACCAAAGCCTTGAAAACAGCGGTGGCTGAGTCCAAATGGCATAATCTGGTACTCATAATGTCCACTGGTTGTGTTGAAGGCTGTCTTCCACTCATATCCCGCGCGTATCTGAACCAGGTGGTAGGCATTTCGAAGGTCCAACTTTGAAAATATGGTGGCCCCCTGGAGAGGTTCAAAGGCCGAGGAGATGGGAGGTAGGGGGTAACAATTCTTGACAGTAATATCATTAAGTCCCCGGTAGTCAGCACACGGACGCAGGGTCTTGTCCTTCTTCTCCACAAAGAAAAACCCTGCGCCGGCAGGAGATGCAGACGGAGAGACGGCCCCCGTGGCCAGAGACTCCTTTATGTACTCCTCCATAGCTTTGGTCTCTGGTCCGAATAGAGAATACAACCGACCCCAAGGTGGTGTAGTCATCAAATCAAATCAAATCAAATTTATTTATATAGCCCTTCGTACATCAGCTGATATCTCAAAGTGCTGTACAGAAACCCAGCCTAAAACCCCAAACAGCAAGCAATGCAGGTGTAGAAGCACGGTGGCTAGGAAAAACTCCCTAGAAAGGCCAAAACCTAGGAAGAAACCTAGAGAGGAACCAGGCTATGTGGGGTGGCCAGTCCTCTTCTGGCTGTGCCGGGTGGAGATTATAACAGAACATGGCCACGATGTTCAAATGTTCATAAATGACCAGCATGGTCGAATAATAATAAGGCAGAACAGTTGAAACTGGAGCAGCAGCACGGTCAGGTGGACTGGGGACAGCAAGGAGTCATCATTTCAGGTAGTCCTGGGGCATGGTCCTAGGGCTCAGGTCAGTTGAAACTGGAGCAGCAGCACGGCCGGGTGGACTGGGGACAGCAAGGTGTCATCATGTCAGGCAGTCCTGGGGCATGGTCCTAGGGCTCAGGTCCTCCGAGAGAGAGAAAGAAAGAGAGAAGGAGAGGATTAGAGAACGCACACTTAGATTCACACAGGACACCGAATAGGACAGGAGAAGTACTCCAGATATAACAAACTGACCCTAGCGCTCCGACACATAAACTACTGCAGCATAAATACTGGAGACTGAGACAGGAGGGGTCAGGAGACACTGTGGCCCCATCCGAGGAGTGCTGGGAGAAGATCAATGGCACAATCATAAGGACCGGTTGGGGGAAGGGAAGTAGCTTTTGCCTTACTGAACACTTCCAGGAGGTCATAGTATTCTGTGGGGATAGCAGAGACATCCACTGTCTTGCTAACATCCTGCGGAAGACGACTTGAGGAAGGCTGTGCTACTTGAAGGCAGTGGGAATGGATGGAGCTTGTGGTCCAATCAATTATCGGATTGTGCTTTTGAAGCCAGGAAAATCCTGAAACAACCGGAACATGGGGAGATGCAATGAGGAGGAACTGTATTCTCTCACTGTGGTTACAAGAAAGCCGAAATTGAATGGGCACAGTACTATGGGTGACTTCCTCTGTAGAGCTTCCGTCCAGTGCCCTATTATCCATGGGAACAGTGAGAGGCTGAGTGGGAATATCAAGCTCAGAAGCAATAGTGGCATCCATAAAACTTTCATCAGCGACACCTGGGGGGGTGGAGACAATCACAGGAACAGGTGAAACAGATCAGGGCATGACACTTTCAAGCCTTCAGGCATTCTCCTTGGCAGCAAGAGCCTCTCGGTGGATGCTGCAGTCTACCCAAGTGGCGTCGGGAGCAACTGCTTGCACGCGCGTTGCCACTCCACTATGTCTCTCTGTCATGTCTTTGCGCCTTCAGTACAAATACCAACACATCTTGACCACCAAAGTCCATTTGAGGTCACAAAGCTGTCCAGCAATTAACACATTTCCTCTCCTGTTGTCCTGGTTTCCAGTTGTTTGTAGAACAGGATGTCTTCCTTAGTTGATCCCCGTAAATGTAACGGACATATACCAGGAGCTGTGCCAGGCCCGCCACATCTGTTGACTCATCTAGCTGTAACGCATGTAATTCACTGGCTTGTATGCGAAGCAGTAATTGTTTCAAAACATCTCCTGCCATATCACTGATGCGTTGTGAAACAGTGTTGTTTGATGAAGGCATTGTTTGTATAGTTTTTTGGGCCTTTTCCTCCAGCATTGTCCCAGCCATATCCGCGGCAGCAGGAAGAATTAAGTCCTCCACAAAAGTATGGGGCTTGCCTGTCCTAGCCATTCGGTAGCTCACCATATAAGCCACTTCTAGTCCCTTCTTTTTAATGTTATCTGTTTCTTTTACACATATCTTACCACTCGAAAGTCGTCTTAATTCTCGCTCAAATAACTCCTGTGGCTTATATTTAAAATTGGCATGTTTTTTTTCTAAGCGTCTGTGCAAGAGTGAAGGTTTCATCGAGTTGGGAGATGGTTCTTTTGCACATATAACACACTGTGACTGACGAAAGGCACTACTCCCAATATATGTGAACCCCAAATGAATGTAGATCTTATCATATTTGCGCCTCTTCGATGGTCCAATGTCCCTGTCTGTTCTTCTGTGTTTTCCCAGGTATGCGGGCAGTAGCTCTTCAGCTGCATCATATTCACAACTGTTATGCTAGCTGGGCTAACAACAAATGTAGATTTACTGATGCTAGCATTGGATGTGCTCATGGAAGCAGAACAACTTGTGTAGTCGACAGGTGCAGGTGTAGTACTGCTGGTAGTAGCAGTACTACCAGTAGAGCTGTTATGTGTCTCTATGGACTCGGGCCTTACTTTTTTTTAACCATTTATCATTTTTCCGCCGAACGGAATGAGCAGCAGCCACGTTTTGCTACATACAGACCATTAGTGGAATTCCCGCGAGAGAGTAAGGGTTAATGTGATTGGATGTTTATTATTTGACTAGGCTGTATTTGACATTATGTTGTTATTTTTCTGAACCCTAGATGGTTCAATTTTATTTTTGGCAGTGAAATAAGGTTACTCAGGCGAGAAAAAACCTCACCAAAATGTTTAGCCCTGTTTGAAAATATAAATGGACTGTGAAAATGTGAAGATTTTTTTTTTTTTTAAAGACCTTTAAAGATTTTTTTTCAATGTGAATCACATTTAATTTGGCGTACACCGGACGGCATTGAGCATACCCCTGGGGGTAGCAAAATGGAGGTCTAGAGAATTATCTAAGGCCAGGGGTCATACAGTACTTGCCCCATAGACCTTTGTGAGTCTAAAACAACACAGTGGAATTCAATACCTGTGCTCTAGGGTTCACCTGACCCCTATGAAAAGAGGACAACGATACTGGCCCTTATGAAACAGGAAAACAACAATGACCCCTATGAAACAGGACAACAACAGTGACCCCTATGAAACAGGACAACGATACTGACCCCTATGAAACAGGACAGCAAAAGTGACCACTATGAAACAGGAACACAACACTGACCCCTATGAAACAGGACAACGACACTGACACCTATGAAAAAGAAAAACAGCACTGGCCCCTATGAAACAGGACAATGACACTTACCCCAATGAAACAGGGCAACGACAGTGACCACTATGAAACAGGACAGCGACAGTGACCCCTATGAAACAGGACAATGACACTGACACCTATGAAAAAGAAAACAACACTGACCCCTATGAAACAGTACAACGACACTGACACCTATGAAACAGGACAATGACACTGACCCCTATGAAACAGGAAAACAACACTGGCCCCTATGAAACAGGAAAGCAACACTGACCCCTATGAAACAGGACAGCAAAAGTGACCCTTATGAAACAGGACAAAGACACTGACACCTATGAAAAAGAAAAACAACACTGGCCCCTATGAAACAGGACAATGACACTTACCCCTATGAAACAGGACAGCGACAGTGACCCCTATGAAGCAGGAAAAAAAACACTGGCCGCTATGAAAGAGGACAACAACCCTGGCCCCTTTTAAACAGGACAATGATACTGTTCTGTAGTTGGTCTGCCATTACCAGAGGGAGCTTGAACCATTCATTCATCACACAAACATCCCTTCTGGCAGCCATTTTTAGTTTTTGGACTTTACTAATTAGGCAAGAATGTTTTTCAACATTGTGTTATCGTCTTTTGGTTTGTAAGGAGGAGACACTGGAGAAGGAAATAAAATATGCCCATTCAGGAGAGTTATGTGACAAATGGAAGGTTAAGTTAATAACTGAATGTCATAATTATTGAGAGAGTATACAGTATGTATCAACCTTTGTGTTCAGAATCTTGTATGCTGATTAAAAAAAAACATTCAATCCTAGTAGCTTATTTCTATACTGTAAACTATGTAATAAAAATATTAACATGAGGATGAGAGTGAGATAACATGTAATTGATTGAATTTTGAAATATCAATCTGCATATTTTTTCCAGGCTTATCTCAGGAGATCATTGGCGCATCAACTGTATAACCAAAATATAAGAATGCATGGTTACATGTGTGTACACTATATACAGTGCATTCGGAAAGTATTCAGACCCCTTGACTTTTTCCACATTTTGTTATGTTACAGCCTTATTTGAAAATGGATAAAATGATTATTTTCCTCATCAACCTACCTACAATACCCCATAATAACAAAGCAAATACACGTTTTTTTATTTTAGCAAATGAATTAAAACAAAAAAACAGAAATACCTTATTTACATAAGTATACAGAATAAAATATTGCATTGTTACTGTATACTGTATACTGTACATGTGTATATTCCTGCATGGCTATGTACTTTCAGAATACCCTGCAGTTGATTTTTATGTTGTTTAGTGGGCCAACATGCCCAAGAGACCCTCCATCATGCACAATGCTTTATCCATTTAGATGTTTCTGACTGGTTCTTTAATATTAACTACAGTAGGGAAAGCATGTAAAAAACAAAAGCTGAATTATTCCAGAGGAGATTCATGAGTTGAAATATTTAGTGTTGTTTTATTCAGTTGGAATGCTGTGAAAATGTGCAACATAATGTAATGGGCTGCCCATGTTCCCTCCCATAGTTCCACTGGGTTCTCCTGCCAGGCCATCGGGCATGCATGTTACTCTTGCAGCCAGTGGCACATGGACTTGCTGTGATAAAGGGATGTCGAGAGCATTAAGATAGAAAAAAGCTTTTAAAGCCGTTTTGCGTCTCAGCACTCCCCAGCGCTCCCCAGTCAGGATCCAGACTTCTTATGAGATTAGACATTTTTAGGCAGCAATCAAGTTCATTTTAATTTTCATACTCTGAATTTGGCAGCTGTGACCCAGAGTGCCTCACCCAACCAACAGGCTCTGGCAATGGTTCAAAGGTGGGCTACAACTCAAATGTTTGAGCTCTCCATCGAGGGGAAAAAGGAAATAGCAAGAACAATCATTTAAAAATAAAATGATGGGCAGTTTTCTGATTGTTATTCTCTGGTTCACTATAAGGAAGATAGAACATTCCGTGTTAGATCAAAGTTCTTGACATGTCTTTCTTCCCAGACGTTTTTCCAACAACTTCCCCAAAACGTTTTGTTCCTTTAATATCCCTCTTTTTTTGTCCTTTAGTTATGAGATTGTCATCCTCATCCCCATGGCAACGTACGGGTGTAGTCACTACCTCCATTTTGCTACTAATTCATTTGCATAGAAATAATATTTTGGAATGAATGGGCTCCTTCACCTACTTACCTGTGTCTAAGCCTTTTTCAATCCTGTCCCCAGCCTGCATGGACCTATTTTGCCACTCCATATCAGTGTTAACATTTATGTTATGACAGCGCTGATATATACAAGCCGATGTGATCTTTTTAACTTATTTAAATATAGCCGCTGGCCATGTATTTTATTGCACTCATATTTCATCAAACAATCTCATCAACAATCCAGTAACAACATAATTAACCTATAGGAAGGGTGCACCCTCATTAGCCCCCAAAAAAGGAGAATTTAATTGGAAGCTCCAAAGCATGACTGGTTGCTGATTGGTTGCTGTAGTCAAGTGAGAAGATTATTAGATAGACCAATCAGCGCAGGCTAAAGACACATATGAGTAACTGACTCGGAAGTGATTCATGTGAATAGCACAAAGTGTATGCATCAACCACCACTGCAACAGAAGAATGTCAAGTCGGAGGGAAAGAAACTCAACTACATTGATGTAGTTTATAGATGCTAATGACAAAAGCAATATCAATGTAGTTGAGTTCATTTCTTTCCAACTTAACATTTTATTGTTGCAGTTGTGGTTGATGAGTACGCTTTGTGTTAGCTTTTCCTGTGCGTGCGTGTCCCCAGACGACCCGTCGAGTCCCGGTAGCAAAGTTCTTAAAAACACATTTCATCTCTGCTCTTCAAAGCAGAACATGTATAATAGGCCTATGTTGGTTCGTCACTGAAGCATGAGCATTCATTTTTTTTCCCGCCCTCTCTATGGACACAAGCATCGAACGGTGACTTTCAGAGATTCAAAGGTAGGCATCTCAGCAAAATGTTAGGATGCCGCCACTATTAAATCATAAAACATTAACAGTGCTAAGAGCAATTATGCCCAGCCGTGAGGTGGAAAGCTCCATTCATTAATTATGCATCTGTTGGTTTGGAGCACGTCCGGATTTCATACACTGTGCAGGTTAGCGCCTGAGTGTTGCGCTAAAGAGAATTAACTCCAACTTTGGGAGAGGACATCAATTCTCCATTATCTCCCACTCTGCTGGGTTGCCTCTTCCTCCTCCAAAGCACAGGAAATCTGACTACTGGTTTTCATATGTCTACTTACACATTTCTCCTTGGGCCTCTTAGGACCTGGTGGGTAAAAATAAAACATGTGAGCTAATGTTCCCTGGGAGTCAAACTCATTGCTTCAAATATTCACATGGCTTTAGAAGCCAGCCATTCCTTGCTGGTTGAGTTATTGTATGTGTGCTGCACCTTGTTTACCTGAAACTGTATGACTACAATGCAAACTCTCAGCAAATTAATAATTCACAATTGCTGAGGGATAGTTTGTTAACTACTATAAAAACTAGGGCAAATGACTGTATGGGATTTACAAAGTTGTTCTTTCTAACATTACAGATTCACAGAAAATAAATGAATTATCACTTTTCCACTTACATTGGAATCCGAAGCATGTATCTTTATCCATGACAAGATCATTACAATGGCCCCCTGGTAATATGATTACAGTATAGGAACGATAAACTGAAGATGTACTCTAAAAATCCTTCTCAGAATTGATTCATTACCACCAGCTCATCCTCTTTTGCCTCATTCTACTTCTTCCAATCTTATTCTCCCCCTTTTCCGCTCTTCAGAAACAGGGCACTGCAATAACATAATGTCTGAACAGTCCACTCCCCTAGTATTGCCATGGTCTTCACGAGGCTGTTTAAGACGATTACTTTGGAAGAGATTTCTTGCAGGCTTTTCAGTGGTTTTCATAACCTGTTTCTGCTGCTGTGAGCGCAGGGAGGTTGCAGGAAACATGGAGGGCACCATGCCTATGATTAAGCATCAGCTGATTATGCACTTACAGTGTAATCTTAAATTAAGGATATGAAATCACTTGCTTTACAGCCATGAAGAGATTTTCCTCACAATGGGGCTACCTTGCATTAATCAGCTTTGTGGCACTGAAAGGCACTGAATATATTTGGCCTTTTGTACTGCGATGATAATGTGTTCCATGTGAAGCTGCACTCTTTCAATACCCCCCCCAGCTCCCCCCTCCATTGATTTCTCTTCCCTTATCTTTCTCTCTTCCTTTCTTCTCCTCGTGGTATCATTTTTTGCACTTTTCTGAACAGTACTTTCTCTCACTGCATGGTGGCGTATGGCGTGGGGACTTATTGCTAGACATTTGGTTCTACTTTTGCACATAGAGGGTAAGGGGAATGAGGGAGTCTGTTGTATTGACTGGCTGTTCCGAGCCGAGACACACATTTTCGACTCTCAACACTCCGTAACACCGACAAGACATTGGATGACACAGCCACTTCAAAATACAACAACCATGACGATAGTCTGTAAACAGGGTGAGATCTGGGTCTGCACGTTTATCTTGGCGCTCCTCAATGTTGTGCCCTGCAGCAGGCAGCCATGGTGGGATTGGTACATACAACAGCTGTGACAACAATCTATGAAAACATCCTTGCCATAACTGCACCACAATGAGACAATTTGTGACAGTAGCTACACAGTAGTGATTACTGTTGTCAAGACAACGATGAGGTTTGACAGTCTGGTCACAGTGGACATGGGCATCTGTCACAGAGCCTGTAGATTGGTCCTTAAAGAGAGTGTGACATGTTGCAGTTTAAATGATGCTAAATAATGCAAGACTTGAGTGACTGTATGCAAGTCGTGCTGGGAAATGACATATTTCCATTTGTTTTTCCTATCTTATTACTCTCTCTCTCGCTTTCTCTCTCTCTCTCTCTGCTCATATCTCAGTCTTGTGTTTTCTCCTGTTTATTGCTAAAGTTATAAATTGATAATTCAACAGATGGGTAAAATAGTGTTTTTATTTATGCCAAAGTCACTCAAGTTCATCTATTCGGCTTAATATCCATTTTAAATATATTTGTACATTAACTACAGTATTTGAATTTAACAGGTTACTTCACGTTAACTACAAGAAAGAAAATAATAGAAAGATAGAGTGTGAATAAAATAAGAAATTAAAGTTGCGGTAAACTTACTTTTGACACAGAAATGGAAGATTTGTGAAATCATATTAGTTTTCAGTTCCTAACAGGATATTGTAGTCACTTTGTTTTGTAAAGTTGTGCAGTCCAAGGCTGAAGTGTTACAGGCCCATACTGGGAAAAGGTCTGGCATGCTCATTAAGAGATTGGCACAGGAGCCCTGGGGCTTCTGGGTAACGAAGGACCCCATGGACTTGTGGGTAATTGGGCAGCCAGGGCACAGGTGATTGCTGTCGAAGAGTGCTGGTTGGCCAATCAGCTGGTACCTCTGCTTATTGAGAAACAGTGGCTCTTTTGGGATTGTCTCGAAAGGAAGTACGAGAATGCTGCTGGAAACTTTTGCGAAATCAACCATGCCTCACTGTTTAGGCCTTAGAAAACTGGATGCCTGTAATGTTTACTGTTTTGTTATTTTGCTAAATGCCCTTGTGCTACACCCGTGTACCAACGGAAAGGTAGGGAATCTTATAGATGGTGGGTTTATGAAGGAACACAACTGACAGTGTTCTTCTCTTTATGTGTTTTGCTGTGCTTTGGTTGTATGCCAACTTCTGATGTTCAAAATCGTGCTTGGCTACTGTCTGAGACGTTTTGGTTTGTTTAGTCTCTGGAGAATGCTAGGGGATGAAGCCAATGTTCGGGACTGGATACTAATTCAAGGCAGAGAACTGGTGTAGAGATCCTAACATATGATAGAATCATACTTTTCCTTTGTTAAGATGTTACTCAAAAGCGTTATCCATAGCAATAGGTCCATTTGGAGGTAGTACATTATGGGCGTAAGTGATTTTGTATTCCTTTGGCCTCTGAGGCTCACTGCAATGTCTGTGCCAATCTATGACAGTGTCCCCATTTGAGCCAGGGCGGGAATCCATCATACCCGCTGCGCCTCATTGGCGCTCACCTCGTGCAGGACAAACTCTCAACAAAAAGAGCAAATAAAAATGACAGTAGGATCCTGGGGTGCCCAGTCACCTGGGAGCGGATCTGATGATAACGGACGAGACAAAGCCATGCTCTCACTTTGTCTCACCTTTGAATCGCTTGACTCTAAAGACAACTGGAAGCTAGTGTAGTGGACCTAGTCTCATTTATACGCTTGGTTACCCAGGGACATAGTCAATTATGAACTGTGTGACATTTCTAAATGTTGTGACTTCTTCCTCACTGGTGCATCTGTATGAGTACAAGTGGGCAACACTTTACTGTTGGCACACTTCTGTACGCAACATTCATAAAACCTTTATAAAAGGCTAAATAATTCATAATTAAACTGTATTGAAAGATTCTACTAGCATCAATAATCACTGAATTGCACTATTAATACATCCGCCTGAAATAGTACCTGAAAGATCCTTCCTGAAGACTAAGTAAACATGACAATGAACGTGCGCCACAGCCCCCCACATTCGCAGCTATTTTCCTGTCACCACTTCAGCACGCTTTCACATGGAGCAGGAAGATTTTAGGCTCCCCATGCGAGAGTTTTAGACTCCAACAGCCCAGGAATAAGGGGGTATAAAGGTGTATAAATCCAGTTGAGGTAATTCCTGAAAATGAACAATGCTATGTTAGCTGTGAAAGACAGCAGTGGATAACAACAGAGTAAAATGTGGGTGGTGTGGGGACTCTAGAAGTCTCGGCACATTCACTTATGTATGAGCTCTAAATCAATATTTATTGCACATAAAGGAACAATTTTCCCATCATGAATGATTAAACCTCCAAAAGATGCCTACAGTTGGTGCGTGTTATATTTTTCTAAATTCAAAACTGATGAATAAGAAATTACACATCGCAATGTGGAAGGCAGGAGGCTACCTTCACGGATGTTTACTAGATGCAGGTTATCATTGTAATATTGCGTTTCCGGATCGTACTCAGGCTTGCAACACAACGACTCATCTAAATATTTAATATCTGCGCAGGAAGGGCACAGGGAGCAAAGCATTCTGGTTAATGCATGCGGTAAAAATAGTTGTTGACCAGTTGTGAAATAATTATTTCTATGCAGGGGGTGTCTTTCTCATGCACAATTAATGACTGTAATGCTTCCCACACTATTGTAAATATGTTTAGTTATTTATACATTTAGAGATTGTCAATGATTGTCTTTTTTTGGTGTTGCCAAAGTGGACCGATGAGGAATGAGTAAACGCTTTATCCACTGCCAACAGTTTGGTTGTTTAGACGTCTGTTCTTACCATGCAACGGACTGTAAACTGGACAGTATGTTGAGTGTATGTGTTGTTCACATGTAGGTCTACAACTGTTTTTAATGTGTACATTATTATATACCTGTTACTCTCTTTATTTGTGTGTTTGTGTGTGTGTTTGTGTATGTGTGGGTGCTCGCGCATGTCTTTGAAAAAATCCTGTAATGTGCAATCATTTAGAAGTCTACCTCATGCCAATTACCTGTCAAATTATGAAAAGTACGGTTTGCGGTTTTAATCCAACTGAATGCCATTCAGCAATTTTCTAATGCACAACAAGGGGAAGATAAATTAATCAAAGGGATAGAAAATCAATTGGGTTCTGTCATTTTGAATCACACAGCAAGGCTCTTTTACCTTCTCTCTTATTGTGCTTCATTTGAATACAATCCCTGCGAGGGCAGAGATTTGAGATGCTGAGCATGTTGTACATAGGGGAGTGTGTCTGATAGATAGCTAGAGTCCACGCAGATACGGACTCTGGAGCGTGATTCACACAGGATAATACATGAACAGGGGAGGTGGTCTAGACACTCCCACATAACTAACCAGTGAAAAGTCTCATTTCTATTCTAGGGCCATCTTCATCCAGACAACGTTAATTTCCTGCTGAAACTGAAACTGAAATAAAACGTCAGTACGCAGAATCAAAACATGTGCTGAGCTATGCAGTACACACAATCATAATATGCTGTTCGAAATGCATTAGTCTCCGTCTGTCTTCCAGCTCTCCTCAAGAGGTAGAAGGTCTGGAATCAGTTTACCTCCTGCATGCACAGGTCTCCAATCAGCTTCCCTACCTATATGCACAGGTCTGGAATCATATTACCCTCAAACATGCACAGGTCTGGAATCAGCTCACCCTCCTACATGCACAGGGCCAAGTGTCTATAGTGACTTTTGGAGAACATGAGGAGCATGCACACTCATACCACTCCCTCCTCACACCACTCCCTCCTCACACCAATACCAAATATGGCCTCCGCATGCCACAGATCCATGTATTGTTTCTAGACGTGGATCTACTGTTGAATCTTGGGTTATTCTTCAGATTAAGTTCTCAGTTCAAGTCCTGCAGACAGACATACAGGCACACACACACACACACACACACACACACACACACACACACACACACTAAGAAAGATACATGACACAGTTATGGAGACACTGTCCTGACATGAAAACAAAAGCATGTGTGAAAGAGAAGGAAAACGGGCCCCAGGAGCTGAAGGAAATTAGACAGGGAAGTAGAGCAGTGATGCAGACTTTATGCTACTACACCGGTGGGATCTACCACACTGTGTGGCGCTAACTTGTTTACTTCCTTGCCCTCAGTGCCAGATTATAATTAATGGACATTTTTAGGGAAAATCAAGTCTGAAATTTCAAAGTGGAAATCACAGACTTCAGAGGCCTTTTTAAACCTCAAATACACTACAAATGTAACTGTGTATAAATATTACACACAGATTTGTTACTACTTTATATCAATATCACACACATAAAAAATGTATAACATATTCATAACGCATGATGATATATGTAGAGAGATTCACAATTAGATTACATTAGAAAACAGCAATTCTAAGGTCTTGATTAAGAAAAAGGATTAAACATTTCAATACTGTTATTGCGACCATAATATCCATGATGGTTGGACACCATCCTCTTGTAAATGGTGGATAATAACAAAATACAATGAGAGCAAAGCAATTAGAGATGATAAAATGTCATTGTGTCTCCAAACAAATAATCCAAAGGTCGGTTGGATGACTGATGACATTGATCAGGTGTTTATTTATGTTTGCTCATGAAGGTTAGTTAATGTTGACATTTATTTGGATCATTTTCAGCAAGGATTAAGAATGATTCATGCCCGATGATATTGCCTTGACTGTGTGTGTGTGTTTGTGTGTGTGTGTGTGTGTGTGTGTGTGTTTGTACGTGTGTGTTTGGGGCGGAGTTTTGATGAACTATGCCTGCATGGTGATTAACTTTGTCCGAGACCTGAAGATTCAGCGGGCTAACACAGTCTTGGTGGGTGCACAGACGACACCAGATTAAACCAGTCTGACATATTGATACTGTAACCCGCATCACACACACATGCTATCATATCAGTTACTGGGGTTGTTTTAGAGAGGAGGTAAAAGAAAGGAGGAGGTCAAAGAGAGAGGGAGGAGGTCAAAGAGAGAGGGAGGAGGTCAAAGAGAGAGGGAGGAGGTCAAAAAGAGAGAGGTAGAGGTCAAAAAGAGAGGAGGAGGAGGTCAAAGAGAGGAGGAGAAGGTCAAAGAGAGGAGGGGGAGATCAAAGAGGGGAGGGGGAGATCAGAGGGGAGGGGGAGATCAAAGAGGGGAGGGGGAGATCAAAGAGGGGAGGAAGAGATCAAAGAGAGAGAGGAAGAGGTCAAAGAGAGAGAGGAAGAGGTCAAAGAGAGAGAGGAAGAGGTCAAAGAGAGAGAGGAAGAAGTCAAAGAGAGAGAGGAAGAGGTCAAAGAGAGAGAGGAAGAGGTAAAAAAAGAGAGAGGAGGAGGTCAAAGGGAGGAGTAGGAGGATGTCAAAGAGAGAAGGAGATCAAAGAGAGGAGGAGATCAAAGAGAGGAGGAGGAGGTCAAAGGGAGGTGAAGTGAACTATGTTCACACGGTGAAGGTAATAAATATCGGCATTAGCTGCAGGAGTGTGTGTGTGTGTGTGTGTGTGTGTGTGTGTGTGTGTGTGTGTGTGTGTGTGTGTGTGTGTGTGTGTGTGTGTGTGTGTGTGTGAGTGTGTGGTGAACAAACTGTACCTGCCAAAACTCCAAGCCAACACAGCCTTGTGGTGTTCCTGTCCTTGTGTGTCTATAGTATGTATATATATGTGAGAAAGGAAAACATTAGCATGATAACTCTCACTTGTGTGTAGAGGTGCATGTATTTGTATCTGTCTGTGTGTACCCACATTAAGCCATTCACAGCTGATAGCCAGATACTGCAGGAGCAGCTGTCTCTCATTATTTATGGACTATGGACATTATTGTCAGTCTGTCTCTATTCCTCCAAGCCATAGCATATGTGCATATATGACCAGCACGTGCCGGTCCTCCATCCAGAAATAATCCAATGCCACCAGATAGTGAGCCATGTCCATCCACTGCACTAAATACTGACTAACATTAAAATTAAGTGGTTCAAAGTCAGATGTTCTCAAGAGAGGAGCCATGAGTATAGTGGAAATCTCCCAGTCATTCACCTCATAGTCAATCTTAGAAAATAAAATATGAGTAAAACCATGTCAGCAAAAAAACATTTCTGAATACACACTTTATGCAGTGTACAGCAGTCCTGTTTCAATTGACATTTTCACAAGTGATACATGTGTAATAACAGGTTAAAGTGGCACATGACCACTTTCCAACATCATATTCATTATCTCCAGTACCATTCCAGTGTCTAGTTATGTGAAAATAGCTATGTTCCACATTATGTAGTCAAGAAAATAATAAGAAAAACATGGCAATTTTGAAAAAAACAAAAAAGTTTCCAGCCAGAGGGGGGGATGTCTACTACTTGAGTCCTCTTGTGATCACTGTTTCCTTATAGTACTGTGTAATTGCCTTTTACCTTGACAAATAATTGGAATGGTGGGCATAAAATAACATTTTCAGTTTGGCATTCTCATCTCAGAAACAGAAACAACAATCAGGTCCAAGAAAAATCTGTTATTCATTATTGCTACTCATCATTGTGAGGACTGTGTCCACACTGGATTATGGTACATTTGAGCATATGAAAGGCATATTTGAGATAGCAATGCGTAAACAAGCAAATAGATTATCTCTCCATGAAATTTTTCCTGTCAGACGATTGGCTTGTGCCTTTGATCATGCTATTTGAAAGAGAGTAAAGCCAGGCATCAACAGAGAATAGAGACAGTTATCAACGGAGAGAGTAGAGCCTTCATCAACAGAGAAAGTAGAGACAGTCATCAACAGAGAGAGTAGACAGTCAAGAGAGAAGAGTCATCAACAGAGAGAGTAGAACCAGCCATCAACAGAGAGAGTAGAGACAGTCATCAACAGAGAGAGTAGTCATCATCAACAGGGCGAGTAGACAGTCATCAACAGAGCGAGTAGACAGTCATCAACAGAGCGAGTAGAGACAGTCATCAACAGAGTGAGTAGGACCAGTCATCAACAGAGAGAGTAGAACCAGTTATCAACAGAGTGAGTAGAGACAGTCATCAACAGAGAGAGTAGTCATCATCAACAGAGTGAGTAGAGACAGTCATCAGCAGAGAGAGTAGTCATCATCAACAGAGTGAGTAGAGACAGTCATCAACAGAGTGAGTAGAGACAGTCATCAACAGAGAGAGTAGAACCAATCATCAAGCGAGAGAGTAGAGCCAGTCATCAACAGAGAGAGTAGACAGTCATCGACAGAGAGAGTAGATCCAGTCATCAACAGAGAGAGTAGTCATCATCAACAGTGAGAGTAGTCATCATCAACAGTGAGAGCAGTCATCATCAACAGAGAGCGTAGTCATCATCAACAGAGTGAGTGGAGACAGTCATCAGCAGAGAGAGTAGTCATCATCAACAGAGTGAGTAGAGACAGTCATCAACAGAGTGAGTAGAGACAGTCATCAACAGAGAGAGTAGAACCAATCATCAAGCGAGAGAGTAGAGCCAGTCATCAACAGAGAGAGTAGACAGTCATCGACAGAGAGAGTAGTCATCTTCAACAGAGAGAGTAGAGCCAGTCATCAACAGAGAGAGTAGATCCAGTCATCAACAGAGAGAGTAGTCATCATCAACAGTGAGAGTAGTCATCATCAACAGAGAGTGTAGTCATCATCAACAGAGAGTAGAACCAGTCATCAACAGAGAGAGTAGAACCAGTCATCAACAGAGAGAGTAGACAGTCATCAACAGAGAGAGTAGTCATCTTCAACAGAGAGAGTAGAACCAGTCATCAACAGAGAGAGTAGATCCAGTCATCAACAGAGAGAATAGATCCAGTCATCAACAGAGAGAGTAGAACCAGTCATCAACAAAGAGAGTAGTCATCATCAACAGACAGAGTAGATCCAGTCATCAACAGAGAGAGTAGAACCAGTCATCAACAGAGAGAGTAGTCATCATCAAAGAGAGTAGTCATCATCAACAGAGAGTAGTCATCATCAGTAGAGAGAGTAGATCGAGTCATCAACAGAGAGAGTAAAGCCTTCATCAACAGAGAGAGTAGAGACAGTCATCAACAGAGAGAGTAGACAGTCAAGAGAGAAGAGTCATCAACAGAGAGAGTAGAACCAGCCATCAACAGAGAGAGTAGAGACAGTCATCAACAGAGAGAGTAGTCATCATCAACAGAGAGAGTAGACATCATTAACAGAGCGAGTAGACAGTCATCAACAGAGAGAGTAGACAGTCATCAACAGAGCGAGTAGACAGTCATCAACAGAGCGAGTAGAGACAGTCATCAACAGAGTGAGTATACAGTCATCAACAGAGTGAGTAGGACCAGTCATCAACAGAGAGAGTAGAACCAGTTATCAACAGAGTGAGTAGAGACATCATCAACAGAGAGAGTAGTCATCATCAACAGAGTGAGTAGAGACAGTCATCAGCAGAGAGAGTAGACATTATCAACAGAGTGAGTAGAGACAGTCATCAACAGAGTGAGTAGAGACAGTCATCTACAGAGAGAGTAGTCATCATCAACAGTGAGAGCAGTCATCTTCAACAGAGAGCGTAGTCATCATCAACAGAGAGTAGAACCAGTCATCAACAGAGAGAGTAGAACCAGTCATCAACAGGGAGAGTAGGCAGTCATCAACAGAGAGAGTAGTCATCTTCAACAGAGAGAGTAGAACCAGTCATCAACAGAGAGAGTAGACAGTCATCAACAGAGAGAGTAGTCATCTTCAACAGAGAGAGTAGAGCCAGTCATCAACAGAGAGAGTAGATCCAGTCATCAACAGAGAGAATAGATCCAGTCATCAACAGAGAGAGTAGAACCAGTCATCAACAGAGAGAGTAGTCATCATCAACAGAGAGAGTAGATCCAGTCATCAACAGAGAGAGTAGAACCAGTCATCAACAGAGAGAGTAGTCATCATCAAAGAGAGTAGTCATCATCAACAGAGAGTAGTCATCATCAACAGAAGAGAGAGTAGTCATCATCAACAGAGAGAGGAGAGCCAGTCGTCAACAGAGAGAGTAGATCCAGTCATCAACAGAGAGAGTAGATCCAGTCATCAACAGAGAGAGTAGATCCAGTCATCAACAGAGAGAGTAGAACCAGTCGTCAACAGAGAGAGTAGTCATCATCAACAGAGAGAGTAGTCATCATCAACAGAGAGAATAGATCCAGTCATCAACAGAGAGAGTAGAACCAGTCATCAACAGAGAGAGTAGATCCGGACATCAAAAGAGAGAGTAGAACCAGTCATCAACAGAGAGTGTAGTCATCATCAAAGAGAGTAGTCATCATCAACAGAGAGTAGTCATCATCAGTAGAGAGAGTAGTCATCATCAACAGAGAGAGTAGAACCAGTCATCAACAGAGAGAGTTGAGCCTTCATCAACAGAGAGAGTAGAGACAGTCATCAACAGAGTGTAGTCATCATCAAAGAGAGTAGTCATCATCAACAGAGAGTAGTCATCATCAGTAGAGAGAGTAGTCATCATCAACAAAGCGAGTAGACAGTCATCAACAGAGCGAGTAGAGACAGTCATCAACAGAGTGAGTAGAGACAGTCATCAACAGAGTGAGTAGAGACAGTCATCAACAGAGTGAGTAGAGACAGTCATCAACAGAGTGAGTAGGACCAGTCATCAACAGAGAGAGTAGAACCAGTTATCAACAGAGTGAGTAGAGACAGTCATCAACAGAGAGAGTAGTCATCATCAACAGAGTGAGTTGAGACAGTCATCAGCAGAGAGAGTAGTCATCATCAACAGAGTGAGTAGAGACAGTCATCAACAGAGTGAGTAGAGACAGTCATCAACAGAGAGAGTAGAACCAATCATCAAGCGAGAGAGTAAAGCCAGTCATCAACAGAGAGAGTAGACAGTCATCGACAGAGAGAGTAGTCATCTTCAACAGAGAGAGTAGAGCCAGTCATCAACAGAGAGAGTAGATCCAGTCATCAACAGAGAGAGTAGTCATCATCAACAGTGAGAGTAGTCATCATCAACAGAGAGCGTAGTCATCATCAACAGAGAGTAGAACCAGTCATCAACAGAGAGAGTAGAACCAGTCATCAACAGAGAGAGTAGACAGTCATCAACAGAGAGAGTAGTCATCTTCAACAGATAGAGTAGAGCCAGTCATCAACAGAGAGAGTAGATCCAGTCATCAACAGAGAGAATAGATCCAGTCATCAACAGAGAGAGTAGAACCAGTCATCAACAGAGAGAGTAGTCATCATCAACAGACAGAGTAGATCCAGTCATCAACAGAGAGAGTAGAACCAGTCATCAACAGAGAGAGTAGAGACAGTCATCAACAGAGAGAGTAGAACCAGTCATCGACAGAGAGAGTAGTCATCTTCAACAGAGAGAGTAGAGCCAGTCATCAACAGAGAGAGTAGATCCAGTCATCAACAGAGAGAGTAGTCATCATCAACAGTGAGAGTAGTCATCATCAACAGAGAGCGTAGTCATCATCAACAGAGAGTAGAACCAGTCATCAACAGAGAGAGTAGAACCAGTCATCAACAGAGAGAGTAGACAGTCATCAACAGAGAGAGTAGTCATCTTCAACAGATAGAGTAGAGCCAGTCATCAACAGAGAGAGTAGATCCAGTCATCAACAGAGAGAATAGATCCAGTCATCAACAGAGAGAGTAGAACCAGTCATCAACAGAGAGAGTAGTCATCATCAACAGACAGAGTAGATCCAGTCATCAACAGAGAGAGTAGAACCAGTCATCAACAGAGAGAGTAGTCATCATCAAAGAGAGTAGTCATCATCAACAGAGAGTAGTCATCATCAGTAGAGAGAGTAGTCATCATCAACAGAGAGAGGAGAGCCAGTCTTCAACAGAGAGAGTAGATCGAGTCATCAACAGAGAGAGTAAAGCCTTCATCAACAGAGAGAGTAGAGACAGTCATCAACAGAGAGAGTAGACAGTCAAGAGAGAAGAGTCATCAACAGAGCGAGTAGACAGTCATCAACAGAGCGAGTAGACAGTCATCAACAGAGCGAGTAGACAGTCATCAAAAGAGCGAGTAGACAGTCATCAACAGAGTGAGTAGAGACAGTCATCAACAGAGTGAGTATACAGTCATCAACAGAGTGAGTAGTACCAGTCATCAACAGAGAGAGTAGAACCAGTTATCAACAGAGTGAGTAGAGACATCATCAACAGAGAGAGTAGTCATCATCAACAGAGTGAGTAGAGACAGTCATCAGCAGAGAGAGTAGACATCATCAACAGAGTGAGTAGAGACAGTCATCAACAGAGTGAGTAGAGACAGTCATCTACAGAGAGAGTAGTCATCATCAACAGTGAGAGCAGTCATCATCAACAGAGAGCGTAGTCATCATCAACAGAGAGTAGAACCAGTCATCAACAGAGAGAGTAGAACCAGTCATCAACAGAGAGAGTAGGCAGTCATCAACAGAGTGAGTAGTACCAGTCATCAACAGAGAGAGTAGAACCAGTTATCAACAGAGTGAGTAGAGACATCATCAACAGAGAGAGTAGTCATCATCAACAGAGTGAGTAGAGACAGTCATCAGCAGAGAGAGTAGACATCATCAACAGAGTGAGTAGAGACAGTCATCAACAGAGTGAGTAGAGACAGTCATCTACAGAGAGAGTAGTCATCATCAACAGTGAGAGCAGTCATCATCAACAGAGAGCGTAGTCATCATCAACAGAGAGTAGAACCAGTCATCAACAGAGAGAGTAGAACCAGTCATCAACAGAGAGAGTAGGCAGTCATCAACAGAGAGAGTAGTCATCTTCAACAGAGAGAGTAGAACCAGTCATCAACAGAGAGAGTAGACAGTCATCAACAGAGAGAGTAGAGCCAGTCATCAACAGAGAGAGTAGATCCAGTCATCAACAGAGAGAATAGATCCAGTCATCAACAGAGAGAGTAGAACCAGTCATCAACAGAGAGAGTAGTCATCATCAACAGAGAGAGTAGATCCAGTCATCAACAGAGAGAGTGGAACCAGTCATCAACAGAGAGAGTAGTCATCATCAAAGAGAGTAGTCATCATCAACAGAGAGTAGTCATCATCAACAGAAGAGAGAGTAGTCATCATCAACAGAGAGAGGAGAGCCAGTCGTCAACAGAGAGAGTAGATCCAGTCATCAACAGAGAGAGTAGATCCAGTCATCAACAGAGAGAGTAGAACCAGTCGTCAACAGAGAGAGTAGTCATCATCAACAGAGAGAGTAGTCATCATCAACAGAGAGAGTAGATCCAGTCATCAACAGAGAGAGTAGAACCAGTCATCAACAGAGAGAGTAGTCATCATCAACAGAGAGAGTAGATCCGGACATCAAAAGAGAGAGTAGAACCAGTCATCAACAGAGAGTGTAGTCATCATCAAAGAGAGTAGTCATCATCAACAGAGAGTAGTCATCATCAGTAGAGAGAGTAGTCATCATCAACAGAGAGAGTAGAACCAGTCATCAACAGAGAGAGTTGAGCCTTCATCAACAGATAGAGTAGAGACAGTCATCAACAGAGAGAGTAGTCATCATCAAAGATAGTAGTCATCATCAACAGAGAGTAGTCATCATCAGTAGAGAGAGTAGCCATCATCAACAGAGAGAGGAGAGCCAGTCGTCAACAGAGAGTTGAGAGCCAGTCGTCAACAGAGAGAGTAGATCCAGTCATCAACAGAGAGAGTAGATCCAGTCATCAACAGAGAGAGGAGAGCCAGTCGTCAACAGAGAGAGTAGTCATCATCAACAGAGAGAGTAGATCCAGTCATAAACAGAGAGAGTAGAACCAGTCATCAACAGAGAGAGTAGTCATCATCAACAGAGAGAGTAGATCCAGTCATCAACAGAGAGAGTAGAACCAGTCATCAACAGAGAGAGTAGTCATCACCAACAGAGAGCGTAGTCATCATCAACAGAGAGTAGAAACAATTATCAACAGAGAGAGTAGAACCGATCATCAACAGAGAGAGTTCAACCAATCATCAACAGGGAGAGTTGACAGTCATCAACATAGATAGTAAAGACAGTCATCAACAGAGAGAGTTGAACCATTCATCAACAGAGAGAGTAGAGCCAATCATCAACAGAGAGAGTTGACAATCATCAACAGAGTGAGTAGGACAGTCATCAACAGAGAGAGTAGGACCAGTCATCAACAGATAGAGTAGAACCAGTTATCAACAGAGTGAGTAGAGACAGTCATCAACAGAGAGAGTAGTCATCATCAACAGAGTGAGTAGAGACAGTCATCAGCAGAGAGAGTAGTCATCATCAACAGAGTGAGTAGAGACAGTCATCAACAGAGTGAGTAGAGACAGTCATCAACAAAGAGAGTAGAACCAGTCATCAAGAGAGAGAGTAGAGCCAGTCATCAACAGAGAGAGTAGACAGTCATCAACAGAGAGAGTAGTCATCATCAACAGTGAGAGTAGTCATCATCAACAGAGAGCGTAGTCATCATCAACAGAGAGTAGAACCAGTCATCAACAGAGAGAGTAGAACCAGTCATCAACAGAGAGAGTAGACAGTCATCAACAGAGAGAGTAGTCATCTTCAACAGAGAGAGTAGAGCCAGTCATCAACAGAGAGAGTAGATCCAGTCATCAACAGAGAGAATAGATCCAGTCATCAACAGAGAGAGTAGAACCAGTCATCAACAGAGAGAGTAGTCATCATCAACAGAGAGAGTAGATCCAGTCATCAACAGAGAGAGTAGAACCAGTCATCAACAGAGAGAGTAGCCATCATCAAAGAGAGTAGTCATCATCAACAGAGAGTAGTCATCATCAGTAGAGAGAGTAGTCATCATCAACAGAGAGAGGAGAGCCAGTCGTCAACAGAGAGAGTAGATCCAGTCATCAACAGAGAGAGTAGTCATCATCAACAGTGAGAGTAGTCATCAACAGAGAGCATAGTCATCATCAACAGAGAGTAGAACCAGTCATAAACAGAGAGAGTAGAACCAGTCATCAACAGAGAGAGTAGACAGTCATCAACAGAGAGAGTAGTCATCTTCAACAGAGAGAGTAGAGCCAGTCATCAACAGAGAGAGTAGATCCAGTCATCAACAGAGAGAATAGATCCAGTCATCTACAGAGAGAGTAGAACCAGTTATCAACAGAGAGAGTAGTCATCATCAACAGAGAGAGTAGATCCAGTCATCAACAGAGAGAGTAGAACCAGTCATCAACAGAGAGAGTAGTCATCATCAAAGAGAGTAGTCATCATCAACAGAGAGTAGTCATCATCAGTAGAGAGAGTAGTCATCATCAACAGAGAGAGGAGAGCCAGTCGTCAACAGAGAGTTGAGAGCCAGTCGTCAACAGAGAGAGTAGATCCAGTCATCAACAGAGAGAGTAGATCCAGTCATCAACAGAGAGAGGAGAGCCAGTCGTCAACAGAGAGAGTAGTCATCATCAACAGAGAGAGTAGATCCAGTCATCAACAGAGAGAGTAGAACCAGTCATCAACAGAGAGAGTAGTCATCATCAACAGAGAGTAGATCCAGTCATCAACAGAGAGAGTAAAGACAGTCATCAGAGAGAGTAGAGCCAGTCATCAACAGAGAGAGTAGAACCAGTCATCAACAGAGAGAGTAGAGACAGTCATCAACAGAGAGAGTAGAACCAGTCATCAACAGAGAGAGTATTCATCACCAACAGAGAGAGTAGTCATCATCAACAGAGAGTAGAAACAATTATCAACAGAGAGAGTAGAACCGATCATCAACAGAGAGAGTTCAACCAATCATCAACAGGGAGAGTTGACAGTCATCAACATAGATAGTAAAGACAGTCATCAACAGAGAGAGTAGAACCAGTCATCAACAGAGAGAGTAGAGCCAATCATCAACAGAGAGAGTTGACAGTCATCAACAGAGAGAGTAAAGACAGTCATCAACAGAGAGAGTAGAGCCAGTCATCAACAGAGAGAGTAGAACCAGTCATCAACAGAGAGAGTAGAGACAGTCATCAACAGAGAGAGTAGAGACAGTCATCAACAGAGAGAGTAGACAGTCATCAACAGTGAGAGTAGACAGTCATCAACAGTGAGAGTAGTCATCATCAACAGTGAGAGTAGTCATCATCAACAAAGAAAGTAGTCATCATCAACAGAGAGAGTAGAACCAGTCATTAACAGAGAGAGTAGAACTAGTCATCAACAGAAGAGTAGAGCCAGTCATCAACAAACATTCTGAACTGTTTTTCCTGTCTTGCTAATTATTGTCATGAGTCTTGTTTTGGAGTCAGAACTGGCCATTTCCCCTTAGATTAGCCCGTTGCTTTTGATCTTAATTTAAGGTTAGGTTTAGGTTTAGGCATTAGTGTTAACAGTGCGGTCAAGTTTAGGGTTAATGTTAGGGTTACATTTAAAATCTGTTTTCTTTGTGCCAGCTAGTGACCACTCTGCAGAGCTGCCTTCAGAACAAGATGCATGACAAAAAACTTCATCCTGTATCTTACCCTAGCTTTCAAGTGAATTATTTACCCCCGTTTGCGGACATTTTGCTATTTTTCTCCTATCACTTTCCTTGTTCATTGTAGTTAATTTTTTCAGATATTATTCTTATTGTTTTTTCAAAAATACTCATCTCGGTTAACATCAAACAGCTCTTTAGCTCCCAAACCTTAATTTGTCTCCATGCTTTGAACAAAAGTTATTGCAATTCAGTCTAATATTTTACTTTGGTCTGCTATCTAGATTCATTGTGGCTCTAAAGCATCATTTTTAACTCGGGTTTATTGTGGCCATATGCACATTGGGTGCAACCTTACCTTTCATGGGCTCCTGACAGTTCCCATGTCTAAGTGCACACTGAATGAGTGAGAGTGAGGGGCTCTCTGGCAGCTGCTGGAGAAGGCTGAAGCAGCCGTTAAAGGAATCCCAGTCTCCTGGCAGGTGCTCTAATGGCCTCTGTCACTGATAATGACAACAAAGGAAAGGTATACTAACGACAGTAAAGTAGAGGTAGTATACTAACAACTGTAAAGGAGAAGTAGTATACTAACAACTGTAAAGGAGAGGTAGTATACTAACAACTGTAAATTAGAGATAGTAAATTAGCAACTGTAAAGGAGAGATAATATACTAACAACTGTATAGGATAGGTAGTACACTAACAACTGTAAATTAGAGATAGTAAATTAACAACTGTAAAGGAGAAGTAGTACACTATCAACTGTAAAGGAGAGGTAGTACACTAACAACTGTAAAGGAGAGGTAGTATACTAACAACTGTAAATGAGAGAAAGTATACTAACAACTGTAAATGAGAGAAAGTATACTAACAACTGTAAAGGAGAGGTAGTATACTAACAACTGTAAAGGAGAGGTAGTATACTAACAACTGTAAAGGAGAGGTAGTATACTTACAACTGTAAAGGAGAGGTAGTATACTTACAACTGTAAAGGAGAGGTAGTATACTTACAACTGTAAAGGAGAGGTAGTATACTTACAACTGTAAAGGAGAGGTAGTATACTAACAACTGTAAAGGAGAGGTAGTATACTAACAACTGTAAAGGAGAGGTAGTATACTTACAACTGTAAAGGAGAGGTAGTATACTTACAACTGTAAAGGAGAGGTAGTATACTTACAACTGTAAAGGAGAGGTAGTATACTAACAACTGTAAAGGTGAGGTAGTAAGCTAACAACTGTAAAGGAGATAGTGCTTTCAGAAATTATTCAGACCCCTTTACTTTTTCCACATTTTGTTAAGTTACATCCTTATTCTGAAATTGATCAAACTGTTTTTCCCCCTTATCGAAAAGCAAAAACAGGTTTGTAGAAATGTTTCCAAACATACACAAAATAATAATGAAAATATGACATTTACATAAATATTCAGACCCTTTACTCAGTACTTAGTTGAAGCACCTTTGGCAGCGATTACAGACTCAATTCCTCTTGGGTATGACGCTACAAGCTTGGCACACCTCTATTTGGGGCATTTCTCCCATTCTTCTCTGCAGATCCTTCTTAATCTCTGTCAGGTTAGATGGGGAGCATCAGAGAATCTTGTTTCTTTAGGTGTCTTTTGGCAAACTCTAAGCGGGCTGTCATGTGCCTTTTACTGAGGAGTGGCTTACGTCTAGCCACTCTACCATAAAGGCCTGATTGTTGGAGTGCTGCAGAGATGGTTGTCCTTCTGGAAGGTTCTCCCATCTACACAGGGGAACTTTGGAGCTTTGTCAGAATGGCCATAAGGTTCTTGGTCACCTACCTGACCAAGGCCCTTCCCCCCCGATTGTTCAGTTTGGCTGGGACGCCAGCTCTAGGAAAAGTTTTAGTGGTTCCAAATCTTCCATTTAAGAATAATGGTTGCCACTGTGTTCTTGGGGACCTTCATTGCTACAGAAATATTTTGGTAGCCTTCCCGAAAATCTGTGCCTCACCACAATCCTGTCTCTGAGCTCTACGGACAATGTCTGTGGTTTTTGCACTGACAAGCACTGTCAACTGCGGGACGTTATATAGTCAGGTGTGTGTCTTTCCAAATTATGTCCAATCATTTGAATTTACCACAGCTGGACTCCAATCAAGTTGTAGAAACATCTCAAGCATGATCAATGGAAACAGGATGCACCTGAGCTCAATTTCGAGTCCCATAGCAAAATGTCTGAATACTGGTGTAAATAAGGTATTTCTGTTTTTTATTTTTAATACATTTGCAAAATAAAATAAAACGTTTTGTTTTATTATGGTAGGGTATTGTGTGTAGATTGATTAGGAAGAAATTAATGTAATACATTTTACAATAAGGCTGTAAAGTAACACAATGTGTGAAAAGTCAAGGGGTCTGATTATTTTCTGGTCACTGTAGTTGTAGCATAACAGCTATCTTTGAACCTCTGAAGTTCAGTACACATGCACTTGGGGAAGTGGTTGGGATCTGAGCAGTGCTGATATTACATTTCACTACTCTTGCAATAATATCTGCTAAATATGTGCATGCTACCAACACAATGTGATTTGACCAATACAATTAGATTTGATTTGATTGATATTACTGGATGCAGGCCCACATGGCTTGTGTGCTATGGAGTCAATTTTGCTACAAACTCAAAAAAAAATGTTAAGTTGTTTTACTTTTCATTAAGTCTCCTAATGTGACTTAAATAACCTTCATGATTTACCTTATATTACTACATTTGGTAAGATAAGTACATTTGTTCAGAATTGACATAGGTCTTACTCAGTGGTGACATGTCATTCAAGGCAGGTGGGGCTATTTGAGCCCCACATCTTTAGCAAAAAGCTTTCCTGTTTTTCATGTAATTTTGGCATTAATACCTATCACATATCAGTTTGCAAACAAGCTTTTTTGCTTTCTTGAGTGAGGCAGCTACTAAATGCAGGTTTTTCAGCCTAGCTCAGTGCTTTTTGTTGTGGTGGGGCAGCCAGTGGAAAAAACGGAGTGATGTTCTCTAGTTGCGCCATGATTGTCACTCATGGGGGCAATATGTCATCGCCAAGTCTAAGGGTAGAGCTTGAGAATTCAAGCCCCTTGGGTGCTGCCATAGAGTTACATTAGAAGTGCCCATCAAGGAAGGCTCAAGGTCATTGGCCTCAGATTAATTGATGTCAAATTACGTTATATCTACAGTAGTTTTGATTGGACTGATCATGTCAAATTCTTTTTGAGTGGTTTGGAAGGAATCAGTGGCTAACTGGAGTGGCTGTATGGTCCCACGTCTGGGATTAAGGGTACATTTTCTAAGCTTAGAATGATAAACATTCAACATTGGCCATGCTGTCAATGAAGAAGGATTTGTGCCGCACTCAAAACAACTGTTAACTCGGAACTGCGAAATTGACTTCAGTGAGTTCAAGACAACTGAGAACTCGGGAGAAATTGTCTCAGACTGGGAAAATATATATTGAACGGTCATCCAACTCTGAATTGCAAATCCGGAACTCGTTCTTGTTTCTAGAGCTACGACCTAAAGATGACTGACGTCATCACGATTTGACCTTATTATTTTCAGAGTTCCCAGTTGTCGTGAAAGCACCATAAATCCAGAGGAAGCCAGAATTTGATGACGAAGTTTCATAACAAAATTTGCCCACGAAGGACCACCGTACCACCTTCCTGTTCAAGTGAGCATAGCACAACAAGGTGAGTCCAAAAATGTATTGTATGCTGCTGAATAAATTATGTAATATGCCAGGGAGATATGTATACTGTAGCAAAGAAAATAATACTAAGTCTATGTTGTGTAGTAAGCTGTTAGTAGCCCATGTGCCTCACCCTAATAATTAGCTCTTTTTTCCACTCTTAATTTCACCTACTGTTCTGCCTTGGTGGTGCACATGTAGCCTATAACCTGTTTTTGAGAAATGTAATCATCGACTATTTTAAGAGATTTCATTGACTGCTTATATGCCACCTTCATTTATCCTACGGTTCTGACTTGATGTACAGGGAGAACACTGTAAGAACGGCCCATGTTCTAAATTATGTTACTGTACATTTCAAAAGTGCTGAACAAATAGTTATACTGACTACGTCTGTCCTAGCACGCTCATTAATGTCTTAATCAAAATTACGGATTGCCTCTTATCTGCTTGTCACCCCCTTATGTCATAGTTTGTCAGTAGAAACCCCATTTGTTTATTAAGCAAGTCAGCCATATCAGCTATGTTTTTTTTAAGGCAGTAAAGGAGGCTGAATGAGCTGTTTCACTACCAGATACGGTTCTGTTGATAGCTAGGTGTAGCAGTGCTTAGTTAAATAAAGGTTAAATAAAAATAAAGGTTTTGGGACTGCTGTTGGGACTCTGATGCTGGGACATTTTATGTATGCCCTAACCGTCACGGCCGTTGAAAGAACTGGACCAAGGTGCAGCGTGGTGAGCGTACGTATTCTTTTATTTAGAAAAGATGCTGAACAAAACAATAAACACTACAAAAACAAACCGTGAAGCTAAAGGTTATGTGCCATAAACAAAGTCAACTTCCCACAAAGACAGGTGGGAAAGGGCTACCTAAGTATGGTTCTCAATCAGAGACAACGATAGACAGCTGTCCCTGATTGAGAACCCTACCCGGCCAAAACATAGAAATACAAATACTACAACATAGAATACCCACCCCAAATCACACCCTGACCATACCAAATAGAGACATAAAAAGGATCTCTAAGGGCGTGACACTAACAGTTTGTGGGCACTGTTTGTCACCGTTACAGTGCAATTAATGTATTGTGTAGTGTTGTGGTAGTAGTGGCTTTGCTGGCATGCATCCCACATATTTTTTTTTTGTTTGCCCCACCAAGATTTACATGCTAAAATCGTCACTGGTATTACTGTATTTAGATTAAGGAAACATGTAACTGCCATGTTTTAGGAAACAGAACAGCAAGAATTGACTTGATGTGCCTTCATCAGTCGTTTTCATTCAACAGCGTGTGACATTACGAATATGTTGGGATAGGTCTTTGGAAAAGAAGAAGGAAGTGTACTTATTCAAAAACAGATTGAAGTATTTTCTGATTGGGAGGGGGGTCCTGCTGTAGAGTGTCTACTGAAGGCAAGGTGACCTTTTACTTTGAAAGGAACATTAGGCCCATCTCCCAAGTCCCAAGAGTTTCCTTTGTGATCAGAACAACGACTGGCGCTAAGAGAAGTTGATGAATGTAATATACATGCCAGTAAGAAAGAGAGACTGAACGAAAACTAGAAAGGGACAGGAAGATGATGCAAACCCGATGCAAGATGCCAAATAACTCAGGCTAACGATTCAGCAACTGGGATGCAAGCCCATGCCAGGGTGATTTCAGGTAGGGAGTGCGAGAGACACTCAGCGGTAGAATGGGCTTCAATCTACATTGAGGCCTTCATTGTCATCATCCCCATTTCCCCGAGAACGTTTCAACGACACAGAGCAAGATCAAGGCAGTCTGGTTCCCTCTGACACATAACATGCAGGCATGGCATCCCTGTCCTTTATTCCCCAAGTTCTCCTAAGCCACCGCTCCCCTAGTGCCCCCAGAATACCTAGCCCATTCTCTTCATACAATGAACACATCAAAACATGAGAGGCTTTCTTTTTTATCTGGCACGCTTGAAAGAGAATGCATGCAAAATTGAACATGCCTTGTTACCACCGCTATCCTTTGTCTTTATTGAGGTGCTTCGCCACTTTGCCGGCTGCATTATGACAGGGATGACATTGGTGACAGCCTAGCTCGGATGTAACTCACACTTATACAGCTACTGTCCCTTGGGAGTCACCAAAAGCAGTTCCAGTCAAAATGGAAGGGACCTTTTGAGATAGAATAAAGTGACCTTCTGAACCACATCACCGGCGTCTAATATTACATCAGAACAGCCTGCGGGAGGACAGGTGGAGCTAATTGTGTGACTATGAAGATATCAAGAGGATTACAGTGTCTAATGTGAATAAAAAAAGATTGAGGTTGCATTAAAGCTGTAGACCATCTGTGTCAGAAGTCAATAAACATAAATTCTGTTAGAAATACAAAATGTCTGCTGTTGGAAATACAAAATGTCTCCAACGTGGTAGTGCTGATGTATATCAACATGGCAGCCACATATATTTTTCTCGCCATAAAATGTTGTTTTTACTAGATAATGTATTGGCCACTGTACAGGTCATTAATGAGACGTTACGTGACAAACTGTAGCCACAGAATGATCAATGACAAATTCATAATATTTTATTATTATGGTGAAGCATTATGCATATTGTTATTATTATATTCTGGGTCGGTTGATACAATTTTTGGGATGACTCTGAGCACATGCAAGTTTATTATTCATGATGTACATGATTAATTTCTGGTTTCATGTCATTTGCTTATCAAATAAATGTTATCCATGTGGAAACAGGCTACAGATACTTGGGTCTGGAAGAAGCATTTGAGTTGCCCAATACTTGCCCTGAAAGTAATTAACTCCTTCCTTCACGCATGGCAAAAGAGAAAAGGGATAGAGGGATTTTATTTTAATGATTTGATTCACTGATCCCTTAAATTTACCCCTAGAGTAAGAGAGGCAAATCAATTCCATCTTGATTTATTGTCTTTTTAGCCTTTTCAATGCAGAGTAAATTAGCTAATAAAATCCAGAACTATTTTATGACACAAATATATGCTATACAACACGTTAGACAGATCATTCATCTTCTCAAGGATTTATGACATGTGACGCTGAAATGTACAGTACCAGTCAAAAGTCTGGACACACCTACTCATTCAAGAGTTTTTCTTAATTGTTTACTATTTTCTATATTGTAGCATAACAGTAAAGACATTGAAACTATGAAATAACACAAATTCAAGTAATAACCAAAAACATGTTAAACAAATCAATATGTATCTATAATTTATATTTGAGATTCTTCAATGTAGCCACCCTTTGCCTTGATGACAGCTTTGTACACTCTTGGCATTCTCTCAAACAGCTTCATGAGGAATGCCTTTTCAGCAGTCTTGAAGGAGTTTCCACATATACTGAGCACTTGCAGGCTACTTTTCCTTCACTCTGCGTTCCAACTCATTCCAAACCATCTCAATTCAGTTGAGCTTGGGTGATTGTGGAGGCCATGTCATCTGATGCAGCTCTCCATCACTCTCCTTCTTGGTTAAATAGCCCTTACACAGCCTGGAGGTGTGTTTTGGGTCATTGCCCTGTTGAAAAACAAATGACAGTCCCAGTAAGTGAAACCAGATGAGATGTTGTATCGCAGCAGAATGCTGTGGTAGCCATGCTGGTTAAGTGTGCCTTGAATACTAAATAAATCACAGACCATGTCACCAGCAAAGCACCCCCACACCGTCACACCTCCTCCTCCATGCTTCATGGTGGGAACCACACATGCGGAGATCATCCGTTCACCTACTCTGCGTCTCACAAAGACACGGTGGTTGGAACCAAAAATCTTAAATTGAGAGTCATCAGACCAAAGGACAGATTTCCAACGGTTTACTAACCATTGCTCGTGTTTCTTGGCCCAAGCAAGTCTTTTCTTCGTAATTGATGTCCTTTAGTAGTGGATTCTTTGCAGCAATTCGACCATGAATCATCACGCAGTCTCCTCTGAACAATTGATGTTGAGATGTGTCTGTTACTTGAACTCTGTGAATCATTTATTTGGGCTGCAATTTCTGAGGCTGGTAACTATAATGAACGTATCTTTTTAACTCTGGGTCTACCTTTCCTGTTGCAGTCCTCATGAGAGCCAGTTTCATCATAGCGTTTGATGGCTTTTGGGAATGCACATGAAGAATTTTGAAATGTTCCGTATTGACTGACCTTCATGTCTTAAAGTAATGATGGTCTGTCGTTTCTTTTTGTTTATTTGAGCCGTTCTTGCCATAATGTGGACTTGGTCTTTTACCAAATAGGGCTATCTTCTGTATACCAGCCCTACCTTTTCACAAGACATCTGATTGGGTAAAACACATTAAGAAGGAAAGAACATCAAAAAATATACTTTTAACAAGGCACATTTGTTACTTGAAATGCATTCCAGGTGACTGCCTCATGAAGCTGGTTGAGAGAATGCCAAGAGTGGGCAAAGCTGTCATCAAGGCAAAGGTTGGCTACTTTGAAGAATCTCAAATATAAAATATAATTTGATTTGTCAAAACACTTTTTTGGTTACTACATGATTCTGTATATGTTATTTCATAGTTTTGATGTCTTCACTACTATTCTACAATGTATACAATTGTAAAAAAATAAAGAAAAACCCTTTAAAGTGTAGGTGAGACCAAACTTTTGATTGGTACTGTAAATTGCAAAGACCCAAAGGTAGAGGCTAGAACGGAGGTCAGGTCAATGAATGTACTGTATTTGACAATATTGTTACCCCAACATTATACACATTGCTTTAGAATTCCTTTTGTCCATACACCATACATCTTTCCACTCGGATGTGGATTAATAGATATTTTGAAAAAGCAGGTTTTATTGCTGCTTATGTTCCAGCGGATGTCCTTTAGGGCAGTCCCACCAAATAATGCACATAAATTGTAAAAACCCATTAGACAAACACAAGCCAGAGGTTTCTGATAAGGCCAAGAGTAAATAGAGGTAAACAGCCCTGATGGAGAAGGATGGAGAAGAAAGTAGAGGCTGTGATTATCCAGAGATGGTTCTAGCTCACCAAAATAGCAAGCTTGACTGGCTTGATCAGTATCAATTGCATGTCGAACTTTATCGCCAAAGCCTCAGCTCTGATAAAACATCAAACGAGGCCGACACATTTATTTCAGTTCTGCACCCCATAATTATCAGACCTTTTATCCATTAAAGCCGACAAGGTTAATGCATTTTGTACTTCAATTTGCCTATTTTTCTTTGGAAGATGAGTGCTACAGAAAGCACAAGAAGATATGCAGTGTTTAGAACTGGATGAGCTTTCATTTAACATGAAATACGTGACGCAGGTTCAGATCCACCACTTACTGTCAAAGGGCTTTTAGAACTTCTGTTTCTACATGAAACAAATGGATATGACTGAGACAGACATATGTTATTACGACGGCAGGAAGGGAGGTCACATCCCCTGCAAATCTCCCTATTTCTACCTGGAAAAACTTTGAGAAATTGTTGGCCATTATCAGAGAAAAATCACTCTGTGTATTCTGTAACACATCTGATGTCAACAGGGCTGCCAAAGAGCTAGATGAATGGTGTTTGATGTGATGGAGAAAGCGTGTTAAGATTTATCAGGGGGGAAGAGTAGGGGCGGAACTATCCAACTTTACCTACCCTAATTGCAATTACCCAATGTAGCCAGGGCTATTATAATTTTTGACAGTTTACAGAACTTTCTTTATTAAAAAGAGTTTAAGCCTTTAAGTGGGTTAGGTGTCTTGAGCTTTTGTGTTTCTTCTTGACAGACTTGAGCGCTGGCTTCTTAATTGCTTGTACCTTGGCAGGTCGTAGGCTAATGCCCCACTGTCCTGGAGACGAGTTATCTGAATCCTTTTAATGAAGCTAAAAAAGATTTTTTTTTTTTGGGGGGGGGGGGGGGGGGGGGGGTGAACTCACGGGAGAGAGCAACAAGTCTCTGGAGAGAGAGCTCTTCTGGTGATGGGCAGAGGGAGCCAACATGATGGACACATCTGCCGAACAAAGCACATAGAAACAGGTCATTTTACTGTCAAGAAATCTTGAGAAGCTCAGAGAATATATAACCTTTCTGCATACTTGGCCTATGTCTGTGGGCATGTGTGTGTGTGGGTGTGTACCGGGGTTAGATGTGGCTGATGGAATAATCTGTAAGACACAAATGAATTGTCAAAGTCGTCAGCTAGTGAAGCAGGTCTTAGCAAGGCAGATCTTGAAAGATTTGAAAGATTATTTAAATAATATTCTATGGCTTCGCTCTCTCCCTCAGTGTCGCATTTGATTTGACAGGTTTTAATGGCAGGAGACATTGAAAATTCCATTCCAAATTAATGTTGGAATGGAAATCTCTGCTTTTTTTCATATTATAAAAGGGGAAAAGAACTTTTGCCTTTTTAATACTTCCTTTTGTGCCTTTGATATTTTGTTAAGCTGTGTGTGTGCGCGTGTGTGTGTGCGTGTGTGTGCGTGTGTGCGCGTGAGAGAGAGAGCATGAATGGGACTGGGAGCGTCAATAGAAAAGCTTTGCATGGATGTTTACGGCATGTGTACACGCTTCCAGAAGATACCAATTGTCAGGTTTCTTGTACTTAGATAAACGTATGTATGATCTCTTTGACTCTTTCACTGATACAGATACGAGCAAGTCCAGCACTTTGGACTTAACATTTGCGCGTAAAATCACAACTTTAATGTCTGACAGAATGGACAAACAACATATGAATTAAACTTTTGAAGTGTGTTCATAGCACCCCTTTGGGGGAGTTTATACCCCCCCAAAACAGACTTGTAAATGTGAACATTTTGGAAAAATAAAGCAAATAAGAAGTGTTATGGCAGTTACATGAAACAGTTGTTGGGGAGACAGAACATATTAGCAAAAGTCTGTGAGTTTGTAAGTCTTAGGTCAAAACATGGATTGCAATTTCAAAGAAAAGGCTTTGCTGAACACAAAAACAATAATAATGAGATTGTAATCTCCATTATTACTTTACAGAGGAAAAACTACTGTTATTGATGTAACATCCTTCATTATCGATTTCTTAAACAAAATCTATCGTAACAAATGTCTGGTCCTTTTGGAATGTTTGTAAAATGTCAGTAGAAGGCATAGTTATTTAGGATTGCATATTTGCAGGCTGTCTGAATAGTATACATGGCCTGGCACCACACCCTAAATAGTCATTTTTTATCTTTATAAATTTCAAAATTAACCTTAACCAGTTAAATTGTGACACAACTATAGGTTTTGTTTTGTATTTCAATGTCTGAAATATTGTAACAAAATATGCAAATGTACAATATACAGTGCATTCGGAAAGTACTCAGATCCTTTGACTTCTTCCACATTTTGTTACGTTACAGCCTTATTCTAAAATGTTTTTTTTTTAAATACACAGTAATCCACAAAAAATACCCCATAATGACAAAGTGAAAACAGATTTTATTTTTTTATTTTGCAAATGTATAAACATTTTAAACAAACTACCTCATTTAAATAAGTATTCAGACCCTTTGCTATGAGAATCAAAATTGAGCTCAGGTGCATCCTGTTCTATTGTGTCACGGCTGTCGTAAGAACAGGACCAAGGCGCAGCGGATGTTGAGTTTCACATATTTAAATAAAAGAGAAACTTAAACAAAACAAAATATATCGACAAACAGACAACTAAACATGACTACGCGGTGCACATGCAGAAACACAAAACAATATCCCACAAATGCAGGTGGGGTTAAAGCCTACCTAAATATGATCACCAATTAGAGGCAACGATTACCAGCTTCCTCTAATTGGGAACCACACAAACCACCAACCTAGAAATCTATAAACTAGATAACCCCCCAGTCACGCTCTGACCTAAACACCATAGAGAACTGAGGGCTCTCTATGGTCAGGGCGTGACACATTGATCATCCTTGAGATCTTTCTACAACTTGATTGGATTCCACCTATGGTACATTTCATTGATTGGACCTTATTTGGAAAGGAAACACATCTGTCCAAATAAGGTCCCACAGTTTTTAGTTTTATTTTTTATTATTAACCCATACAGCTTTTTTGCTACATATGCATACATTTTACAAACACATTTTACACAAATGGTACTTTTATATAAAGCGGTCACATAACAATAATACATTACCAAACATAAGCTCTTTAATCCCAACCCTCAGCCACTCTCAGCCCATCCCACCTATCACCATAGACAACCCTCGTTTGGTTTCCATGTGCCATATTTTTTTAAATTGTGCTATGAGGTTTTACAAAATGTTTGAACCTTTCCAATCGTATATTTTCCACAGATTGTGAGCTAAAGATGAAACCCTTTCCTACGAGTATTATTATATTATGTGTTGACTGACTAAGGCTTTCCAAATTGCCCAACACTGCTATTTGTAACGTTAAATTTAAGTGCATGTTGTGATTTTTTAACCATTCCTGAACCTGTGTCCAGAAACAAGCTACATAGGAGTAATACCAGAATAAATGATCTATTGATTCTGTCTCTTCGCAGCACCATATGCCTTTGAATTGGTACTTCGAAAATCTCCTCCCATTTATTTTGCAGCTGTCAACATTTTTGTCTTCAGATGAAACTGGTATATTTGTCTATTTATGCCAGTTCCCATCAGCCAATTTGTTTCTTTAATATACACTACCATTCAAAAGTTTGAGGTCACTTATACATGTTCTGTCCATTGAAATTACATCAAATTGATCAGAAACACAGTGTAGACATTGGTTTTATATTTTTTGGTATTTTCACCCGTTTTCTTCTCCCCAATTTCATGGTATCCAATTGGTAGAAGTTACAGTCTAGTCTGTACGGACTTGGGAGAGGCGAAGGTCGAGAGCCATGCATCCTCCGAAAACACAACCCAACCAAGCCGCACTGCTTCTTTGATACAATGCCCATCCAACCCGGAAGCCAGCCGCACCAATGTGTCGGAGGAAACAACGTACACCTGGCGACCGTGTCAGCGTGCATTGCGCCCGACCTGCCACAGGAGTCACTAGTGCGCGATGAGACAAGGATATCCCTGCCGGCCAAACCCTCCCCTAACCCGGACGACGCTGGGCCAATTGTGCGCCGCACCCATGGGCCTCCCAGCTGCGACAGAGCCTGGCCTCAAACCCAGAATCTCTAGTGGCACAGCTAGCACTGCGATGCAGTGCCTTAAATGACTGTGACACTCGGGAGGCTGTGTACACATTGTTAATGTTTTAAATGACCATTGTAGCTGGAAACGGCTGATTATTAATGGAATATATACATAGGAGTACAGAGGCCCATTATCAGCAACCATCACTCCTGTGTTCCAATGACACGTTGTGTTAGCTAATCCAAGTTTATAATTTTAAAAGGATAATTGATCATTAGAAAAGTAGTGTCTGCAGCATCAGCATTTGTGGGTTCGATTACAGGCTCAAAATGTCCAGAAACCAAGAACTTTCTTCTGAAACGTGTCAGTCTATTCTTGTTCTGAGAAATGAAGGCTATTCCATGCAAGAAATTGCCAAGAAATGGAAGATCTCCCACAACGCTGTGTAATTCTCCCTTCACAGAACAGAGCAAACTGGCTCAAACCAGAATAGAAAGAGGAGTGGGAGACCCCTGTGAACAACTGAGCATGAGGACAAGTACATTAGAGAGTCTGGTTTGAGAAACAGATGCCTCACACGTTTCTGGCCATTTTGAGTCTGTAATCGAACCCACAAATGCTGATGCTCCAGATACTCAACAAATCTAAAGAAGGCCATTTGTATTGTTTCTTTAATCAGAACAATAGGTGTGCTAACTGTCAGCTGTGCTAACATAATTGCAAACGTGTTTTCTAATGATCAATTAGCCTTTTAAAATGAAAAACTTTGATTAGCTAACACAACATGCCATTGGAACACAGGAGTGATGGTTTCTGATAATGGGCCTCTGTAGACTTATGTAGACATTCCATAAAAAAATCCACCATTTCCAACTACAATAGGTAAAATTACAACATTAGCAATATCTACACGTTTTTCTGATCAATTTGATGTTATTTTACTGGACAAAAAAAATAAAATCTTTCAAAAACAAGGAAATGTCTAATTGACCCCAAACTTTTGAATGTTTTTATATATATATGCTCATCTCATCAGTATATACTCATCTCAGAATGTGATGGTGTTAGCCCATTCTACTGCACAACATCTACCGCACAATGACTACAAAAGCTTATTGAATTTAGCTTGATTGTGACTATGATCTCTTGTGAGTTTCCTAATGAAGAAGTTGAATACAAAAACAGTTGTCACATACATGAAATACCACTCCATGCTGTAGAAGGTTGCCATCGGGTTATTGATCTGATAAGGTAATTTGTACATATATAAAGATTCCAATAGACCTTCCTGATTTAGTCATAAGTGTCTTTGTAGGATAGTGAAGGACAATTCCCTGGTAACAGAGTGATGCTGATTTTTCACTTTAAAATGCTCTGTATGTCAAGCAAGCAAATAACAATAATTGCAAAGCTAAACAAACCATACCACAAACCGCAAGGACTACTTTCAGCAATTTCCACAAAACATTTTACAAAGACACATGGAAAAATTGGAAAACAGACGCAAAGTGCAGACGCAAAGTTTGATAGCAGAATGGCGGTTTGTGCTGTTGGTGCCATCATTCTGTTACCAAACACTGCATCTGCACTGTCTTCAAGTAAATGTGTTTTGTAGAAAACAATCTGTGGAAATAGTTCAAAGTGATCCATTGCATAGAGTTGTGTGGTTTGTGTTTGACATACATTTTAAAATGAATCTGAATCTCAGCATCACTCTGTTACTGTGGAATAGCCCTTAACAAAGGATTTGGCCAGTGGGTGTTGGAATAGAGATAGAGAGAGAGAGAGAGAGAGAGAGAGAGAGAGAGAGAGAGAGAGAGAGAGAGAGAGAGAGAGAGAGAGAGAGAGAGAGAAAGAGAGAGAGGGGGGGGGGGGGGGAGGGGGGGGAGAGAACAGAGAGAACAGAGAGAACAGAGAGAACAGAGAGAGAGAACAGAGAGAGAGAACAGAGAGAGAAAAAGAGCAGAACAGCGAGAGGAGTAATCTCGTTTGGAAGTCATGGCTCGCCCGTACTCCCAGTAAATTTCCTGGTGTACACGGGGGCTAATGGGGGAAAGGTCTGTGTAATTCTCTCTCCATTAGCCACTCTGCCTGGCCTAATTGCCTAGCCGAGCCTGAACAATTTTGTTAGACGTTGCTTGGGTAATTATTTCTGCTTTGGCTAAAAATAACAGCCCCCCGGAATTCAAGTCAATGGATTTCTTTTTCTGGTTCCCTCTTTCCAATGCTCCACTCTACTCCTGACAGGGGAGTTGGGGGTGCGAGAGCTGTAAATAAAACATAATACGGAGGCCATCAATGGAATCCAGTTTGCTGGGGATATAGAGGTTTCAATCAGGGAGAAGGGATGAAAAGCAACAGCATGTATATTTCAAGTAAATATAACAGCTGTACTGTCTTGATGATACATATGGTGTCAATCATAAACATGTATATTATGTGGTATGCTACATAAGGACTGTTGCTTAACCCTAAACCTCTCGTATGATAGAAATCCCCAATTGACAGTTAAGTCTGCAACTGAGGATGATTTTCTTGTCATTGTTGTTTTGGACAAGCTAACTAGCTAGCTAAACTTGCGTGACAACAAGCTCAGCGGGCTAACACAATAGCGCATCATATTAGCACACAATACTGTTAGAGTAAGTGCAGCTTTGGACAACTGGAATGATGGTGTTTTGGGCGTAATGGGTTTAAGACCATGAGTCTGAATCTCCAACCAGCTAGCCAGAGGAGGATGACACCACCTACCTACTGACAACTCTGCTGGCTCTTTGGGGATTTGGTCCAGATTGTTGTTGTTGTTTAGGATAATGTTTTTATAAATGTATTTTCTTTCTAATAATATTCAGAATTCTACCATTCTAGTATTCTAGGACTACTATTTGTTAATAGAATTGTTTAATATTTGTAATGACTTGTGATTGTATGCCTCATATTGTAGCATTACTTCAAGAAAAAAATCTCACATTACATCAAGAAAAAATTTGACTTGAATGATTCTCTGATACTTCTGGACTTCTGCTCTACCGTAAATCTATTTTTCTACTCTACCTCCACCAATGGTGCAATTTCCCCTCAGTACATTTATAGACAGACTGTTTTACCCCCAGTTCTGTTCTGGCACTCAGGCTCAAATCAAGACTGAGTTGCAGCTCTGGAACTTGCATACTCATGTTCATATATTCCTGTCTTCTTTTCTGCTGGTCTGGCACTTGTGTTTATGTAGTGCAGTGATTGTTGATTTATATTTTGACAGCATGCATCTGCTTATTTTGCTGATGTGCAGTTTTTATTTGTGGGTTTGTGTGTGTGTGTGTGTGTGTGTTTGTGTGTGTGTGTAAGTGCGTGCGTGCGAGTGTATTTGTGTTCCTGCATCTTTCCAGCATTATTATGTGATACTATGTTTTATGAAGGCAAGCAATAATAATTAATTTCACATCTTATGAAAGGATGACAGATACAGACATGAATCGCAACAGATTCAGTGCTTAATTTTCAGCACTAGTCTGCTTATTAAGATACATGGATGTGATAGTTTGCAAGGCGGGCTTGCACATCTATATATAAAATCTATGCATTCTACAAATTCCTAAATGTTGTTTTCTCATATCCATTTCTCATAGACCCATTGATTGGGGGTTGACTTTGAAAAAGGAAACTGAACTCTCTCTGAATGTAGGTTTTATTTGTGTTGATTCATGAGGTAATAATTTTTTACCTGTGTAATGATTTGCACTTTGCATTTGAATACTGATGGGAGGAAGTTCAAACGTAGGAACAGAGGAAAAATACAACAACTGTCTGGCTCCCGTGTTGCTGTCAACAAGCAGGACGAGGAATTCCATTAACATTTTAGACATTCATCTTCACTAATTGTGATATGTCTACCCGAGATTTAGAGATGAATTGAATCACAAATTGTCCTCTGTGTTACAAGGACATTGGGTCGCAAAGAGAATAAATACTGCCCTGTATTTGATGTGGCAGACAGACACAGTACAGAGGGTGTTTTATTACCAGTTGGTAATAGGCTTCAACATTCAGTTCACTTACATGCCCAGGTACTGACTAATTAGATTCAAAATTAAAATGTCCTTTAGGGATTGATAAGGAAAAACACAATAGCCTACATTTAAATGTATAGTCAACAATCAAAGTTAGAGATCTTTGGTTAACCCGTCAAGCCCATAAAACATGGAAAAAGCTGACTTCCAGAAATACACTCCATCTCTTCCTGGAGCCATACACTCCATCTCTTCCTGGAGCCACACTCTCCCTCTCCTCCTGGAGCCATACACTCCCTCTCTTCCTGGAGCCACACTCTCCCTCTCTACCTGGAGCCAAACACTCACTCTCTTCCTGGAGCAACACTCTCCTTCTCCTCCTGGAGCCATACACTCCCTCTCTTCCTGGAGCCACACTCTCCCTCTCTTCCTGGAGCCATACACTCCCTCTCTTCCTGGAGCCACACTCTCCCTCTCTTCCTGGAGCCATACACTCCCTCTCTTCCTGGAGCCACACTCTCCTTCTCCTCCTGGAGCCATACACTCCCTCTCTTCCTGGAGCCACACTCTCCATCTCTTCCTGGAGCCATACTGCCACTCTCTTCCTGGAGCCATACTCTCCCTCTCTTCCTGGAGCCATAATCTCTCTCTCTTCCTGGAGCCATAATCTCACTCTCTTTCTGGAGCCATACTCTCCCTCTCTTCCTGGAGCCATAATCTCTCTCTCTTCCTGGAGCCATAATCTCTCTCTCTTCCTGGAGTCATAATCTCCCTCTCTTCCTGGAGCCATACTGCCACTCTCTTCCTGGAGCCATACTCTCCCTCTCTTCCTGCAGCCATACACTCCCTCTCTTCCTGGAGCCACACTCTCTCTCTCTTCCTGGAGCCATAATCTCCCTCTCTTCCTGGAGCCATACTCCCCCTCTCTTCCTGAAGCCATACTCCCCCTCTCTTCCTGGAGCCATAATTTCCCTCTCTTCCTGGAGCCATACTCCCCCTATCGTCCTGAATCCATACTCTCCCTCTCTTCCTGGAGCCATACTCTCCCTCTCTTCCTGGAGCCATACTCCCCCTCTCTTCCTGAAGCCATACTCTCCCTCTCTTCCTGGAACCATACTCTCCCTCTCTTCCTGAAGCCTTACTCTCTCTCTCTCTTCCTGGATCCATACTCTTCCTCTCTTCCTGGAACCATACTCCCCCTCTCTTCCTGAAGCCATACTCTCTCTCTCTCTTCCTGGAGCCATACTCTCACTCTCTTCCTGGAGCCATACTCTCACTGTCTACCTTCCGCTCCTGTTTCATTGTGAAGGGAATGGTTCAGTTATATTGATCTTGGGAGGGTGTGTGTGTGAATGTGTGTGTGAACGTGCATGAGAGAGCATGATGTGTGTTTCCACATTGATCAATTTTTGCTAATGTATTACATCCTTAAAAACAGAAATACCTTATTTACATGGTATTTGTACACTTTGTTATGAGACTTGAGCGCAGGTGCATCATGTTTCCATTGATCATCCTTGAGATGTTTCTATAACATGATTGGAGTCCACCTATGGTAAATTCAATTGATTGGACATGATTTGGAAAGGCACACACCTGTCTATATAAGGTTCCACAGTTGACAGTCTGTCAGAGCAAAAACCCAGCCATGAGGTCGAAGGAATTGTCCGTAGAGCTCTGAGACAGGATTGTGTTGAGGCACAGATCTGAGGGAGGGTACAGCATTGAAGGTCCCAAAGAACACATTGGCCACCATCATTCTTAAATGGAAGAAGTTTGGAACCACCAAGACTCTTCCTAGAGCTGGCCGCCGAGCCAAACTGAGCAATCGGGGGAGACGGGCCTTGGTCAGTGAGGTGACCAAGAACCCAATGGTCACTCTAACAGAGCTCCAGAGCCGGCTTGGAGTTTCCCAAACGGCACCTAAAGGCCTCTCTATGAGAAACAAGATTCTCTGGTCTGATGAAACCAAGGTAAAAAAAAATGGGGGGGGAATCTCTTTACCTGTTTCCCATGATATCAAATGTGTAGTTACTGCCGCTCAAATCACATACAAACTCGGGAGAGGTGAAGGTTGAGAGCAATGTGTCCTCTGAAACACAATGCAACGCTGTTTGACACATTACTCGCTTAACCCGGAAGCCAGCCAATGTGTCAGAGGAAACACCGTACAGCTGGCGTCCCAAGTCAATGTGCAGGCACTCACATCCGGAGGAAACCTGGCACAATCTTTTTTTAATTATTTTTACCTTTATTTAACTAGGCAAGTCAGTTAAGAACAAATTCTTATTTTCAATGAGGGCCTAGGAACAGTGGGTTAACTGCCTGTTCAGGGGTGAAATGACAGAGGGGTTTGAACTTGCAACCTTCTGGGTACTAGTCCAATGCTCTAACCACTAGGCTACCCTGCCGCCCGGTGAAGCATGGTGGTTGCAGCATCACGCTGTGGGGATGTTTTTCAGTGGATTGGACTAGACAGGTTCGAGGGAAAGTTGAACGGAGCAAAGTACAGAGAGATCCTTGATGAAAACCTGCTCCAAAGCAGTCAGGATCTCAGACAAGGGCAAAGGTTCACCTTCCAACAGAACAACGACCCAAAGCACACTGGAGGATGCAGGAGTGGCTTCCGAATGTCCTTGAGTGGGCCAGCCAGAGCCTGGACTTGAACCTGATCGAACATCGCTGGAGAATAGCTGTGCAGCGGCACTCCCCATCTAACCTGACTGAGCTTTAGAAGATCTGCAGAAGAGAATGAAAGAAAGAAAATGGAAGCTTGTAGCATCATACCCAAGAAATCTCGAGGGAGTAATTGCTTCCAAAGGTGTTTCAACAAAGTACTGAGTAAAGTGTCTGAATACTTAAGTAAATGTGATATTTCAGTTTTACATTTTTATGACATTAGATTTTTTATTTTACTTGCTTTATTTTTGTCATTGTGTGATATAGTGTGTAGATTGATGTGAAGAAATAACAATTTAATCAATGTTATGATAAGGCTGTAACTTAAAGAAATGTGGACAAAGTCAAGGGGTCTGAATAGTTCCCGAATTGACTGTATATTTATGTATATATATATATATATATATATATATATATATATATATATATAGAGAGAGAGAGAGAGAGAGAGAGAGAGAGAGAGAGAGAGATACAGACACTGCCAGAAGAGGAATCTCTCCTTCTCTCTCCTTTTCTCCCCATTTCATTGTCGACTGTCAGATAGGGCTCCGCTCCAGGAGGCATGTCTAGACTGAAGCTCCAGAGACGAAGCCCTGCCCTGGGCTGAGCTAGCAAAGTCCTGGGGGGATACAGCCAGAGGATTTAAATCTGCTCTAGACACTAGCAGATAGGAGCAGAGTGTGTGCTGATTCTCCCTTCTCAGTCAACAGCACAGCACAGTGGACAGGCAGGCAAATGAGAGCTCTACCCACCGCAGGCTGGTGGTAGCCATGCTGGGCTAGTGAGTGGGGAGAATCTCCATTTGTGTGTGTCTGAATGGCGTGTGGTGTGTGAGAACAGTGCAGGACTTAATATGAGGCAGAAGAGTCAATTGCCTCAGGCCTCACATCATCAAGGGGGCTCATGAGCTGGGAATAAATATATTTATATATATATATATATATTTATATACAGTATATCACAAAAGTGAGTACACCCCTCACATTTTTGTAAATGTTTGAGTATATCTTTTCTTGTGACAACACTGAAGAAATGACACTTTGCTACAATGTAAAGTAGTGAGTGTACAGCTTGTATAACAAAATAACTCAACACACAGCCATTAATGTCTAAACCGCTGGCAACAAAAGTGAGTACACCCCTAAGGGAAAATGTCCAAATTGGGCCCAATTAGCCATTTTCCCTCCCGGTGTCATGTGACTCGTTAGTGTTACAAGGTCTCAGGTGTGAATGGGGAGCAGGTGTGTTAAATTTGGTGTCATCGCTCTCACACTCCCTCATACTGACTGGTCACTGGAAGTTCAACATGGCACCTCATGGCAAAGAACTCTCTGAGGATCTGAAAAAAAAGAATTGTTGCTCTACATAAAGATGGCCTGGGCTATGAGAAGATTGCCAAGACCCTGAAACTGAGCTGCAGCACGTTGGCCAAGACCATACAGTGGTTTAACTGGACAGGTTCCACTCAGAGCAGGCTTTGCCATGGTCGACCAAAGACGTTGAGTGCACGTGCTCAGCGTCATATCCAGAGGTGTTCTTTGGGAAAAAGATGTATGAGTGCTGCCAGCATTGCTGCAGAGGTTGAAGAGGTGGGGGGTCAACCTGTCAGTGCTCAGACCATACGCCATACACTGTATCAAATTGGTCTGCATGGCTGTCGTCCCAGACGGAAGCCTCTTCTAAAGATGATGCACAGGAAAGCCCGCAAACAGTTTGCTGAAGACAAGCAGACTAAGGACATGGATTACTGGAACCATGTCCTGTGGTCTGATGAGACCAAGATAAACTTATTTGATTCAGATGGTGTCAAGCGTGTGTGGCGGCAACCAGGTGAGGAGTACAAAGACAAGTGTGTCTTGCCTACAGTCAAGCATGGTGGAGTGTCATGGTCTGGGGCTGCATGAGTGCTGCCGGCACTGGGGAGCTACAGTTCATTGAGGGAACCATGAATGCCAACATGTACTGTGACATACTGAAGCAGAGCATGATCCCCCTCCCTTCGGAGACTGGGCAGCAGGGCAGTATTCCAACATGATAACGACCCCAAACACACCTCCAAGATGACCACTGCCTTGCTAAAGAAGCTGAGAGTAAAGGTGATGGACTCGCCAATCATGTCTCCAGACCTAAACCCTATTGAGCATCTGTGGGGCATCGTCAAACTGAAGGTGGAGGAGTGCAAGGTCTCTAACATCCACCAGCTCTGTGATGTCGTCATGGAGGAGTGGAAGAGGACTCCAGTGGCAACCTGTGAAGCTCTGGTGAACTCCATGCCCAAGAGGGTTAAGGCAGTGCTGGAAAATGATGGTGGCCACACAACATATGGACACTTTGGGCCAAATTTGGACATTTTCACTTAGGGGTGTACTCACTTTTGTTGCCAGCAGTTTAGACACTAATGGCTGCATGTTGAGTTATTTTGAGGGAACAGCAAATTTACACTGTTAAACAAGCTGTACACTCATTATTTTACATTGTATCAAAGTGTAATTTCTACAATGTTGTCACATGAAAAGATATACTCAATATTTACAAAAAGGTGCATGCACTTAGGTTGGAGTCATTCAAACTCGTTTTTCAACTGCTCCACACATTTCATGTTAACTAACTATAGTTTTGGCAAGTCAGTTAGGACATCTACTCTGTGCATGACACAAGTAATTTTTCCAACAATTGTTTACAGACTGATTGCTTAACTTATAATTCACTGTATCACAATTCCAGTGGGTCAGAAGTTAATGTACACTAAGTTGACTGTGCCTTTAAACAGCTTGGAAAATTCCTGAAAGTGATGTAATGGCTTCAGAAGCTTTTGATAGACTAATTGACATCATTTGAGTCGATTGGAGGTGTACCTATTGGATGTATCCCAAGGCCTACCTTCAAACTCAGTGCCTCTTTGCTTTACATCATGGGAAAATCAAAAGAAATCAGCAAAGACCTCAAAAAATATTGTAGACCTCCACAAGTCTGGTTCATCCTTGGGAGCAAGTTCCAAACACTTTAAGGTACCACATTCATCTGTACAAACAATATTATGCAAGTACAAACACCATGGGACCACGCAGCCGTCATACTGCTCATGAAGGAGACAAGTTCCGTCTCCTAGAGATGAACGTGTTTTGGTGCGAAAAGTGCAAATCAATCCCAGAACAACAGCAAAGGACCTTGTGAAGATGCTGAAGGAAACAGGTACAAAAGTATTTATATCCACAGTAAAATGAGTCCTATATCGACATAACCTGAAAGGCCACTCAGCAAGGAGGAAGCCACTGCTCCAAAACCGCCATAAAAAAGCCAGACTACGGTTTGCAACTGCACATGGGGACAAAGATCATACTTTTTGGATACATTTTGTGGAGGTGCTTTGCTGCGGGAGGGACTGGTGCACTTCACAAAATAGATGGCATCATGAGGGAGAAAAATTATGTGAATATATTAAAGCAACATCTTAAGACATCAGTCAGGAAGTTAAAGCTTGGTTGCAAATGTGTCTTCCAAATGGACAATGACCCCAAGCATACCTCCAAAGTTGTGGAAAAAATGGCTTAAGAACAACAAAGTCAAGGTATTGGAGTGATTATAACAAAGCCCTGACCTCAAGCCTATAGAACATTTGTGGGCAGAACTGAAAAAGTGTGTGCGAGCAAGGAGGCCTACAAACCTGACTCAATTACACCAGCTCTGTCAAGATGAATGGGCCAAAATTCACCAAACTTATTGTGGGAAGCTTGTGGTAGGCTACCCAAAAAGTTTGACCCAAGTTCAACAATTTAAAGGCAATGCTACCAAATACTAATTGAGTGTATGTAAACTTCTGACCCACTGGGAATGTGATGAAGTAAATAAAAGCTGAAATAAATAATTCACTCTACTGTTATTCTGACATTTCACATTCTTAAAATTAAGTGGTGATCCTAACTGATCTAAAATAGGGAATTTGTACTCTGATTAAATGTCAGGAATTGTGAAAACCTGAATTTAAATGTATTTGGCTAAGGTGTGTGTAAATTTCCGACTTCAAATGTATATAGACTGGTGATTTGCGGGTACTATTTAATGAAGCTGCCAGTTGAGGACTTGTGAGGCGTCTGTTTCTAAACTAGACACTCTAATGTACTTATCCTCTTGCTCAGTTGTGCACAGGTGCCTCCCATTCCTCTTTCTAATCTGGTTAGAGCCAGTTTTCGCTGCTCTGTGAAGGGGGTAGTATACAGCGTTGTACGAGATCTTCAGTTTCTTGACAATTTCTCACATGGTATAGCTTTTATTTCTCAGAACAAGAATAAACTGATGAGTTTCAGAAGAAAGTTCTTTGTTTCTAGCCATTTTGAGCCTGTAATCGAACCCACAAATGCTGATGCTCCAGATACTCAACTAGTCTAAAGGCCAGTTTTATTGCTTCTTTAATCAGAACAATAGTTTTCAGCTGTGCTAACATAAGGGTTTTCTAATGATCAATTATCCTTTTATAATGATAAACTTGGATTAGCTAACACAACATGCCATTGGAACACAGGAGTGATGGTTCCTGATAATGGGCCTCTGTGAGCATATTTAGATATTCCATAAAAAATCAGCTATAATAGTCATTTACAACATTAACAATGTCTACACTGTTTTTCTGATCAATTTGATGTTATTTTAATGGACAAAAAAAGTTTTTCTTTCAAAAACAACATTTCTAAATGACCCCAAATATTACCAGTCAAAGGTTTGGACAACCCTACTCATTAAAAGGTTTTTCTTTATACTATTTTCTACATTGTCGAATGATAGTGAAGACATCAGAACTTTGAAAAAACACATAAGGAATCATATATAATCAATTTTCCCTTACACAACCTTGAGTTGTTTTTGGTCATTGCATATGGCATGGCATACTGCTGCAGAATTCTGTGATAGCCATTCTGGTTAAGTGTGCCTTGAATTCTAAATAAATCACAGACAGTGTCACCAGCAAAGCACCCCCACACCATCACACCTCCTCCTCCATGCTTCATGGTGGGAACCACACAATCAGAGATCATCCGTTAACCTACTCTGCATCTCACAAAGAGATGGCGGTTGGAAGTCAAAATCTCAAAATTTGGACTCATCAGACAAAAGGACAGATTTCCTCCGGTCTAATGTCCATTGCTTGTGTTTCTTGGCCCAAGCAAGTCTCTTCTTATTATTGGTGTCATTTAGTAGTGGACTCTTTGCAGAAATTCGACCATGAATGCCTGATTCAAGCAGTCTCCCCTAAACAGTGTATGTTGAGATGTGTCTAAACTTGAACTCTGTGAAGAGTTTATTTGGGTTGCAATTTCTGAGGCTGGTAACTCTAATGAACTTATCCTCTGCAGCATAATTAACTCTGGGTCTTCCTTTCCAGTGGTGGTACGCATGAGAGCTAGTTTCATCATAGCGCTTGATAGTTTTTGTGTCTGCACTTGAAGAAACGTTCAAAGTTATTGAAATTTTCCTTGTTGACTGACCTTCATGTCTTAAAGTAATGATGGACTGTCGTTTTCTCTTTGCTTATTTGAGCTGTTCTTGCCATAATATGGATTTGGTCTTTGACCAAGTAGGGCTATCTTCTGTTTACCACCCCTACTTTGTCACAACACAACTGATTGGCTCAAACACATTAAGTAGAATATAAATTCCACAAAAGACACTTTAACAAAGCACACCTGCTAATTGAAACGCATTCCAGGTGACTACTTCATAAAGCTGGTTTGGAGAATGCCAAGAGTGTGCAAAGCTGTAATTTGTATTTTATTATTTTTAGTAGGCAAAAAAGTTAAGAACAAAATCTAATTTACAATGACAGCCTAAGAACAGTGGGTTAACTGCCTTGTTCAGGGGCAGAATGACAGATTTTTTAATTATCAGTTCAGGGATTTGATCCACCAACCTTTTGTGTCATGTATTGTCATGTTGTGTCTTGTTTCTGTCCTTTCCTTTCACCCTGTCTCCCTCTGCTGGTCGTACTAGGTTACCGTTTCTGTCCCTCTTTCCCCCAGCTGTTCCTTGTCTTCTCTGACTACCTCATTCACCCCTTTTCCCACCTGTTCCCTTTTTCCCTCTGATTAGGTCCCTATATCTCTCTCTGTTTCTGCTCCTGTCTTTGTCGGATTCTTGTTTGTTGTGTTTCATGCCTGAACCAGACTATCGTCATGTTTGCTGTAACCTTGTCCTGTCCTGTCGGAATCTGCCGGTCCATCTGAGCCTACCTATGTTTGGTTATTAAAGAAGCTCTGTTTAAGTTAATTCGCTTTTGGGTCCTCATTCACGCACCGTAACAGAAGAATCCGACCAAGAATGGACCCAGCGACTACGGATCCTCTCCACTCAGCCGTCGAGATCCAGGGAGCGATGCTAGGCAGACACGAGCAGGAATTGTCTGCTGCTCGACATGCCGTTGAGACCCTGGCCACCCAAGTCTCCAACCTCACAGAACAGGTTCACCATCTCCGCCTCGATCCACCGGCCACTTCCAGGGCTTTCGAATCTCCGGAGCCCAGAATCAATAACCCGCCGTGTTACTCTGGGGAGCCCACTGAATGCCGCTCGTTCCTCACCCAGTGTGATATTGTGTTTTCTCTCCAGCCCAACACTTACTCCAGGAGCACTGCTCGTGTCGCCTACGTCATATCTCTCCTTATTGGACGGGCTCGTGAGTGGGGCACGGCAATCTGGGAGGCAAGGGCTGAGTGTACTAACCAGTATCAGGACTTTAAGGAGGAGATGATACGGGTTTTTGATCGATCTGTTTTTGGGGAGGAGGCTTCCAGGGTCCTGTCTTCCCTATGTCAAGGTAATCGATCCATAACAGACTACTCTATTGAGTTTCGCACTCTTGCTGCCTCCAGTGGCTGGAACGAGCCGGCTTTGCTCGCTCGTTTTCTGGAGGGTCTCCGCGCAGAGGTAAAGGATGAGATTCTCTCCCGGGAGGTTCCTTCCAGCGTGGATTCCTTGATTGAACTCGCTATTCGCATTGAGCGACGGGTTGATCTTCGTCACCGAGCTCGTGGAAAGGAGCTCGCGTTCTCCGTTGCCCCCCTCTCCGCATCACTACCATCTTCCTCTGCCGGCTCGGGTGCTGAGCCTATGCAGCTGGGAGGTATCCGCATCTCGACTAAGGAGAGGGAACGGAGAATCACCAACCGCCTCTGTCTCTATTGCGGTTCTGCTGGTCATTTTGTCACTTCATGTCCAGTAAAAGCCAGAGCTCATCAGTAAGCGGAGGGCTACTGGTGAGCGCTACTACTCCTGTCTCTCCTTCAAGATCCTGCACTACCTTGTCGGTCCATCTACGCTGGACCGGTTCGTCAGCTTCCTGCAGTGCCTTAATAGACTCTGGGGCGGAGGGCTGTTTTATGGACGAGACCTGGGCTCGGGAACATGACATTCCTCTCAGACAGTTAAGGGAGTCCACAGCCTTGTTCGCCCTGGATGGTAGTCCTCTCCCCAGGATTCAGCGTGAGACGCTACCTTTAACCCTCACTGTTTCTGGTAATCATAGCGAAACCATTTCTTTTTTAATTTTTCGTTCACCTTTTACACCTGTTGTTTTGGGCCATCCCTGGCTAGTTTGTCATAATCCTTCCATTAATTGGTCTAGTAATTCTATCCTCTCCTGGAACGTCTCTTGTCATGTGAAATGTTTAATGTCTGCTATCCCTCCTGTTTCCTCTGTCTCTTCTTCACAGGAGGAGCCTGGTGATTTGACAGGGGTGCCGGAGGAATATCACGATCTGCGCACGGTGTTCAGTCGGTCCAGGGCCACCTCTCTTCCTCCACACCGGTCGTATGATTGTAGTATTGATCTCCTTCCGGGAACCACTCCCCCCCGGGGTAGACTATACTCTCTGTCGGCTCCCGAACGTAAGGCTCTCGAAGATTATTTGTCTGTAGCTCTTGACGCCGGTACCATAGTCCCCTCCTCCTCTCCCGCCGGAGCGGGGTTTTTTTTTGTCAAGAAGAAGGACGGGTCTCTGCGCCCCTGCATAGATTATCGAGGGCTGAATGACATAACAGTGAAGAATCGTTATCCGCTCCCTCTTATGTCTTCAGCCTTCGAGATCCTGCAGGGAGCCAGGTTTTTCACTAAGTTGGACCTTCGTAACGCTTACCATCTCGTGCGCATCAGGGAGGGGGACGAGTGGAAGACGGCGTTTAACACTCCGTTAGGGCACTTTGAATACCGGGTTCTTCCTTTCGGCCTCGCTAACGCTCCAGCTGTCTTTCAGGCATTAGTCAATGATGTCCTGAGAGACATGCTGAACATCTTTGTTTTCGTTTACCTTGACGATATCCTGATTTTTTCACCGTCACTCCAGATTCATGTTCAGCACGTTCGACGTGTCCTCCAGCGCCTTTTAGAGAATTGTCTTTTTGTGAAGGCTGAGAAGTGCACTTTTCATGCCTCCTCCGTCACATTTCTCGGTTCTGTTATTTCCGCTGAAGGCATTAAGATGGATCCCGCTAAGGTCCAAGCTGTCATTGATTGGCCCGTCCCTAAGTCACGCGTCGAGCTGCAGCGCTTTCTCGGCTTCGCGAACTTCTATCGTCGTTTCATCCGTAATTTCGGTCAGGTGGCAGCTCCTCTCACAGCCCTTACTTCTGTCAAGACGTGCTTTAAGTGGTCCGTTTCCGCCCAGGGAGCTTTTGATCTCCTCAAGAATCGTTTTACATCCGCTCCTATCCTTGTTACACCTGACGTCTCTAGACAGTTCGTTGTCGAGGTTGACGCGTCAGAGGTGGGCGTGGGAGCCATTCTTTCTCAGCGCTCCCTCTCTGACGACAAGGTCCACCCATGCGCATATTTTTCTCATCGCCTGTCGCCGTCGGAACGTAACTATGATGTGGGAAACCGCGAACTGCTCGCCATCCGGTTAGCCCTAGGCGAATGGCGACAGTGGTTGGAGGGGGCGACCGTTCCTTTTGTCGTTTGGACTGACCATAGGAACCTTGAGTACATCCGTTCTGCCAAACGACTTAATGCGCGTCAGGCGCGTTGGGCGCTGTTTTTCGCTCGTTTCGAGTTCGTGATTTCTTATCGTCCGGGCTCTAAGAACACCAAGCCTGATGCTTTATCTCGTCTCTTCAGTTCTTCAGTAGCCTCCACTGACCCCGAGGGGATTCTCCCTGAGGGGCGTGTTGTCGGGTTGACTGTCTGGGGAATTGAGAGGCAGGTAAAGCAAGCGCTCACTCACACTCCGTCGCCGCGCGCTTGTCCTAGGAACCTTCTTTTCGTTCCCGTTCCTACTCGTCTGGCCGTTCTTCAGTGGGCTCACTCTGCCAAGTTAGCCGGCCACCCTGGCGTTCGGGGTACGCTTGCTTCCATTCGCCAGCGTTTTTGGTGGCCCACCCGGGAGCATGACACGCGTCGTTTCGTGGCTGCTTGTTCGGTCTGCGCGCAGACTAAGTCCGGTAACTCCCCTCCTGCCGGCCGTCTCAGGCCGCTTCCCATTCCCTCTCGACCGTGGTCTCACATCGCCTTAGATTTTGTCACCGGACTGCCTTCGTCAGCGGGGAAGACTGTTATTCTTACGGTTGTCGATAGGTTCTCTAAGGCGGCTCATTTCATTCCCCTTGCTAAGCTTCCTTCTGCTAAAGAGACGGCACAAATCATCATCGAGAATGTTTTCAGAATTCATGGCCTTCCGTCAGACGTCGTTTCGGACAGAGGTCCGCAATTCACGTCTCAATTTTGGAGGGAGTTTTGCCGTTTGATTGGGGCTTCCGTCAGTCTCTCTTCCGGCTTTCACCCCCAGTCTAACGGTCAAGCAGAACGGGCAAATCAGACTATTGGTCGCATCTTACGCAGTCTTTCTTTTCGCAACCCTGCGTCTTGGTCAGAACAGCTCCCCTGGGCAGAATACGCCCACAACTCGCTTCCTTCGTCTGCGACCGGGCTATCTCCTTTTCAGAGTAGCCTCGGGTACCAGCCTCCGCTGTTCTTATCTCAGTTCGCCGAGTCCAGCGTCCCCTCCGCTCAGGCTTTTGTCCAACGTTGCGAGCGCACCTGGAAGAGGGTCAGGTCTGCACTTTGCCGTTATAGGACGCAGACTGTGAGGGCTGCTAATAAGCGTAGAACTAAGAGTCCTAGATATTGTCGCGGTCAGAGAGTTTGGCTCTCCACTCAGAACCTTCCCCTTAAGACGGCTTCTCGCAAGTTGACCCCGCGGTTCATTGGTCCGTTCCGTATTTCTCGGGTCATTAATCCTGTCGCAGTTCGACTTCTTCTTCCGCGATACCTTCGTCGCGTCCACCCGGTCTTCCATGTCTCCTGTATCAAGCCCGTTCTTCGCGCCCCCGCTCGTCTTCCCCCCCCCCCCCCCCCATCCTTGTCGAGGGCGCACCCATCTACAGGGTCCGTAGGATTTTGGACATGCGTCCTCGGGGCCGTGGTCACCAGTACCTCGTAGATTGGGAGGGGTACGGTCCTGAGGAGAGGAGTTGGGTTCCCTCTCGGGACGTGCTGGACCGTGCGCTGATCGAGGATTTCCTCCGTTGCCGCCAGGTTTCCTCCTCGAGTGCGCCAGGAGGCGCTCGGTGAGTGGGGGGGTACTGTCATGTATTGTCATGTTGTGTCTTGTTTCTGTCCTTTCCTTTCACCCTGTCTCCCTCTGCTGGTCGTACTAGGTTACCGTTTCTGTCCCTCTTTCCCCCAGCTGTTCCTTGTCTTCTCTGACTACCTCATTCACCCCTTTTCCCACCTGTTCCCTTTTTCCCTCTGATTAGGTCCCTATATCTCTCTCTGTTTCTGCTCCTGTCTTTGTCGGATTCTTGTTTGTTGTGTTTCATGCCTGAACCAGACTATCGTCATGTTTGCTGTAACCTTGTCCTGTCCTGTCGGAATCTGCCGGTCCATCTGAGCCTACCTATGTTTGGTTATTAAAGAAGCTCTGTTTAAGTTAATTCGCTTTTGGGTCCTCATTCACGCACCGTAACATTTTGGTTACTTGCCCAATTCTCTAACCACTAGTGTACCTGCAGTGCCTAGTAGCCACCCTGGCTACTTTGACGAATTAGCACTTTTTTGGTTACTACATGATTCAATATGTGTTATTTCATAGTTTTGGTTTCTTCGCTATTATTCTACAATGTAGAAAATAGTAAAAAAAAAAAAAAAACCCTGCAATGATTTGCGGTGTGCAAACTTTTGAATGGTACTCTATTTACTAGTAATGTTTTTTTTTCTCTCTCTGCTTGAGGCCCCTCCATGCTCTGCTCGAGGCCCCCCAACCCCCCATTTGTTTCTCCTGAATTGCTTTTTGTATTGTGATAATAAGGGTTGGGTAGCTTAATTGTAACTATAAACTGTTACAGTTCATACTAGTTACCTGCCCAAAATCGTAATCAGTAACATAACTTTTTGATAACCTAAATGTAGTAACATGATCTGATTACATTAGATGGTTACTTTTGGATTACTTTCTCCCTTAAGAGCAGGGTTGGTTGGGTAGGTTACTTTCTAAATGTAATCAGTTACAGTTACAAGTGTCCAAAATTGTAATCAGTAACGCAACTTTTGGATTACCCAGATTTAGTAACGTAATCTAATTACATAATCTAATTACATTCAGTTACTTTTAGATTACTTTCCCCTTAAGAGGCATTAGAAGAATACACAACTATATTTTACCAATTGACCGACATCTATTGCAGGATAAATCCATATTATCATTTATTCAAATTGTAAAATCTTTGGATGCTGACAGCAGTAGCACCATTGGAAAAGATAGCTTGGAATGTAGCCTAAGCACACAGCCTTTTCCCGCGATCTATCAAACACATTTGGTGTGTCATCACAGTGGTCTCTCACTCGCTCAGGTGGAACAAACTTAAAAACTTGTGTCTTTATTCAATGCTGAATTAAATGTAATTAAGAAATCAACAATTCGGAATGTAATACAAGTAATCCAAGTAGTAATAATCTAGTGATTACCATGTGATTACAATATTTTTACTGGTAATGTAAACAATGTTCCCTTGGGGCACTGAACACATTTTTGGTCTTGTGAGTGGAAACATGAACATTGTGAGAATTGTGTGCCATTTCCAGCCCACGTTTACAGTAAACTCCGAGGCTGTACCCTTATAGTTTTAGACAGTAGCAAATAGGGTATTGTGGCTATTTGACCATAAAGCAAGCCTACCAACAAAACCAATGGAGCAAATCCCATAATATTTTCACATGGAAATAGCTCAACACCATGTGTCAAATACAGTGGGGAGAACAAGTATTTGATACACTGCCGATTTTGCAGGTTTTCCTTCTTACAAAGCATGTAGAGGTCTGTAATTTGTATCATAGGTACACTTCAACTTTGAGAGACAGAATCTAAAACAAAATCCAGAAAATCACATTGTATGATTTCTAAGTAATTAAATTGCATTTTATTGCATGACATAGGTATTTGATACATCAGAAAAGCATAACTTAATATTTGGTACAGAAACCTTTGTTTGCAATTACAGAGATCATATGTTTCCTGTAGTTCTTGACAAGGTTTGCACACACTGCAGAAGGGATTTTGGCCCACTCCTCCATACAGACCTTCTCCAGATCCTTCAGGTTTCGGGGCTGTCGCTGGGCAATATGGACTTTCAGCTCCCTCCAAAGATGTTCTATTGTGTTCAGGTCTGGAGACTGGCTAGGCCACTCCAGGACCTTGAGATGCTTCTTATGGAGCCACTCCTTAGTTGCCCTGGCTGTGTGTTTCGGGTCGTTGTCAAGCTGGAAGACCCAGCCACGACCCATCTTCAATGCTCTTACTGAGGGAATGAGGTTGTTGGCCAAGATCTCGCGATACATGGCCCCGTCCATCCTGCCCTCAATACGGTGCAGTCGTCCTGTCCCCTTTGCAGAAAAGCATCCCCAAAGAATTATGTTTCCACCTCTATGCTTCACGGTTGGGATGGTGTTCTTGGGGTTGTACTCATCCTTCTTCTTCCTCCAATCACCGGCGAGTGGAGTTTAGACCAAAAAGCTCTATTTTTGTCTCATCAGACCACAAGACCTTCTCGGATTCCTCCTCTGGATCATCCAGATGGTCATTGGCAAAATTCAGACAGTCCTGTACATGCGCTGGCTTGAGCAGGGGGACCTTGCGTCCGCTGCAGGATTTTAATCCATGACGGCGTAGTGTGTTACTAATGGTTTTCTTTGAGACTGTGGTCCCAGCTCTCTTCAGGTCATTGACCAGGTCCTGCCATGTAGTTCTGGGCTGATCCCTCACCTTCCTCATGATCATTGATGCCCAACGAGGTGAGATCTTGCATGGAACCCCAGACTGAAGGTGATTGACCTTCATCTTGAACTTCTTCCATTTTCTAATAATTGCACCAACAGTTGTTGCCTTCTCACCAAGCTGCTTGCCTATTGTCCTGTAGCCCATCCCAGCCTTGTGCAGGTCTACAATTTAACCCTGATGTCCTTACACAGCTGTCTGGTCTTGGCCATTGTGGAGAAGTTGGAGTCTGTTTGATTGAGTGTGTGGACAGGTGTCTTTTATACAGGTAACGAGTTCAAACAGGTGCAGTTAATACAGGTAATGAGTGGAGAACAGGAGGGCTTCTTAAAGAAAAACTAACAGGTCTGTGAGAGCCGGAATTCTTACTGGTTGGTAGGTGATCAAATACTTATGTCATGCAATAAATTGCAAATTAATTACTTAAGGGAATTTTTATCAATGATGACTAATTATGTATACATTTCAATCAGGACTGACTAATCCGAATACTATTATGTTACTATACATGTACTAATCAGAATACTAAATGTTACTGTATATGTATGAGTTTTCATTCTTGATCCCAGTACTGAAAATAATTTGTGTGTGTGAACGTGGGAAAAAGTTAGAACAATGACGGTCTGTTCCTTTGTACAAATTAATGAACTATCTCCAGACTGTCTAGAATGCTTACCTACACTGACTGACCTTGGCTCTAGGCGAGGAGCGAAGGCTTGAGAACTATAGGGCCTTTCTACCAGTGTCAGGAAGAGATGGAACATTTAGAAAACTCTGACGTCATTTTCAGTTTATAACCTGTGGTAAAATGTGTATGAACTCAGTACTCTCTTGATTAAAGGCTGTTACTTGACTTTTAATACCGGGGCTCTGTCCATTCTTGAAAAATAAGGGTCATACAAATCCTTATGAATTGACAGAGTGTTTAATTGTAATTGGGAATTAAAACAGAGGGAATACAATTCCTTCAACACATGGTTACTTCCTCTTTGAGTTTCTGCATCTAGGAAGGGAGGAAAACAATTTAGTTGATCAGATTTGCCAAAAGGAGGGTGGGGGTGGGCTGGTAGGCATTCTGGAAGAGTGAATAGCAGTGGACGTATGTTCTCTCAGCGCAAGTACTACGTTCAATATGTTGATAGAAATTTGTTAGCATTTTCTTCAAATTTGCTTTGTTAAAATCGGCAGCTACACGGCTATGACTATAACCGAAGGGTATTCTCTTAGCAGGTAATGTGGTCAGCATTTCTTTGTGAGGTATTCTAGGTTGGGTGAACAAAATGACTTACGTTTCTGTATGTTATCACAATCACACCGTGAGTGGTTAATCATGAAACATACACCACCGCCCTTCTTTTTCTCTGAGAGTTCTTTATTCCTGTCTGCGCGATGTACTGAGAACACAGCTGGCTGTATGGGCGGGACAAAATATCCGGAGAGAGCCATGATTCCATGAAACAGAGTATGTTACAGTCCCTGATGTCTCTCTGGAATGAGATCCCCGCCGTGTGCTTGTCTATTTTATTGTCCAGAGACTGAACATTAGCGCGTAATACACTCAGAAGTGGTGGATGGTGTACCCGCCTCCTGAATCGGACTAGAAGTCTACTCCGAATACCTCATCTTGGAGCAGTCTCTGAGATAATTTCAGTTGCCCTGAGGGGTGCAAACAAAGGATCCAATTCGGGAAAGTCATATTGCTGGTCATAATGCTGGTGAACTACCGTCGCTTTGATATCCAAAAGTTATTTATGGCTGTATGTAATAACACAAAAATGTTTTGGGCTAATAATGTAAGAAATAACACCCCAAAAAACAAAATACTGCAAAGTTGCTTAGGCACTAGAAGCAGAGCTGCCATATCTGTATACTACCCCTCTGCATATTTTCAAATTAAATCCTGTCTCAAAATACAAAACTGCCTCTTCATTAAGACATAAGCTTTTCACCTAACTGGCTTTTCAAATACAGCCTACACATTTAGTGCTCTTGCAAGAAACAGTTACTCCCCGTTGCTGACCTTAAATTATCTACAACTGGGCTAATAACTCGCAAAATAGCAAACAATATCAACAAATGTGCGCACCCCCGCCAAAATAATTCTAGTCCATTGTGCTCTGGCTCTGCCTACGTCAAAATCGTTCTTGCAAAATTTGATTTGCTTTGGTTTGTTGCATTGAAAAGGGGATAATATAATGTTGATTCGATCACAGAAAAAAGGTTGATCTATATAGTGCAAACTAAAGTTCAATCTCTTGAGTCTATGAGCGGCATGGCATTTCTTCCTCCAGTGGCAGTCCTGGAGGAAGTGCTTGGCTCGCAGTTTAGAGGGAACATTGAAGTAACTGATTACAGTTTGTTTTGTGTTCAAATTACATGTAATCAGTTACTCCCAACCCTGGTGAAAATGATTATAATGTCAGCCCTGATGTAAATTAGTGAGTGCTCCTCTGGTGATTGTTTACTGAAGAAATACTTTGATAAACATATTTTCCTTTTGGCAGAGTTGACATTCAAATCCATTAAAACATCACTAACTAATGAGAGTTTGCTGCATGTGATTATTTGCCACAGATTCTCAGCTTGAAAATCAAAATGACTAACATCACTAACAATGACTAATCACAAAGATGATGGATACATTAGAACTAGTGGATATATGGAGGTTGAAAAACTCTGACCTAGTGAGATAGATATGGAGGAGGCTTAATCAAGCTAGCCGTCTTGATTACTTTCTATTCTCACTTTTCCTGGCATCAAAAGTAAAAAAAAAAATTGTCAACTTCTTCGGCGTAGGGGGCAGTATTTGGGAGTTTGGATGAATGATGTTCCCAAAGTAAACTACCTGTTACTCAGGCCCAGAAGCTAGGATATGCATCTAATTTGCAGTATTGGATAAAAAACACTCTAACGTTTCTAAACCTGTTAAAATAATGTCTGTGAGTATAACAGAACTGATATGGCAAGCGAGAATCCATCCAGGATTCTTTTTTTTGAGCTCACCACTGATTATAATGGCTCTCTATGGGAATATAAAAGGAATACGTCCCAGATTGCAGTTCCTAGGGCTTCCACTAGATGTCAACAGTCTTTAGAAAGAGTTGCAAGCTTGATTTTTGAAAAATGAGCTAGAATTTGTAGTTTTTGAAAGTAGCTCCCATTTTGGCTGTATAGTTTTTGCGTGGATGAGGGCGCGCACCTAGTTATTTATCTCCGGTAATGAACATACTATTCTCCGTCTTAAATTGTATAATTTATTTACATATTAGGGTACCTGAGGATTGATTAAAAATGTTGTTTGACTTGTTTGGACGAGGTTTATTGGTAACTTACGGAATTCATTTGTATGCGAGGGAAACCGGTGGATTACTGAGTCAATCGCACCAACTAAACTGACTTTTTTGGGATATAAAGAAGGACTTTATCGAACAAAAGGACCATTTGTTATGTAGCTGGGACACTTGGGATTGCAACCAGATGAAGATCTTCAAAGGTGAGTGATTTATTTTATCTCTATTTCTGACTTTGTGATGCCTCTGCTTGGTTGGAAAATGTATGTAATGCTTTTATGTGCGGGAAACTGTCCTCAGAAAATCACATGGTGTGCTTTCGCCGTAAAGCCTTATTGAAATCTGACAAAGTGGCTGGATTAATAAGAAGTTAAGCTTTTAACTGATGTATGACACTTGTATTTTCATGAATGTTTAATATTACGATTTCGTTATTTGAATTTCGCCGGATGTTGGCCAGGTGGGACGGTAGAGTCCCACCTACCCCAAATTAATAGGAGACTGAATGCAATCGGACCACCATCTAATTGGTCTCCATATAACTCTTACAGAATTCCCACGTGGACAGGGATATTGGAAATTGTATCAAAGCCCATTGGATAACAATTTGTTTTTGCTAATACAAAATAATTAATAATTGTCTTTTTTTGTACAACACAGGTACAGCAGATCCCCTTATTGTATGGGACACTTTCAAATGTACTTTTAGAGGCCATTCAATACAATTGTCATCATTAAAACAAAAGCAGTTCTGTCAAAAGAGATTAGTTTAATAAAGGAAATAGAGCAAGTAACCGCGCAGTTAGAGGAAAAACAAAATAAATTGAGGTATTTATTGATTAACGATTAAGTGTAATGTATAACAAAAATAAAGCAAATTGGATGGAAAATTATGAAAAATGCACAAAATGTTTCTTGAATCTTCAACACAAAAATTCTAAAGAAACTCGTTACAAATGATGGAATCATCCATGATTCACCAAATGACATTTTGAAAGAGGAAGCGAAATATTTTAATCATGCTTTCTTTTCAGTCTCCTCCATTTCCACTGAATGATGTTAATAGTAATAGTAATATTATATAAAATTGACAAATTTATAGAAAGACCTGTGTGAAGAGCAACCTACAGAAGAGGAACTTTTTGAGCCAATAACATCTTTTCAGTCTGGAAAAACACCAAGGCTTGACGGTATACCAGTATATCAGACCTTTTTTGATGTACTCAAAGATCCATTATTAGCATGATTTAATTACTCTTATACAAATGGTAGACGTTCAGGTCCTCAAGGTCTGATTTCATGACTACTAAAACAGGACCCAGGTGGTAAGTTTAAAGTAAAGCCGTGTAAATTTTAAAAAACTGGAGGCCTCTAACACTTCAATGTTGGGATGCAAAAATCCTGCTGAAATTCATAGCACATAGAATAAAAAAGTTTGTACGAGACGTTATTCATTCTAATGTGGTAAACCATGGGGTGTTGAGTTGAGTGTGCAGAGATTGACACAGAGACAGGGAGGTTTTAGTCCGCAAAAACAATTTTACTAAGATAGAAAATAAACATAACAAAGAAAATCACTTCGGTTTATCTCGGTCCTTCTTCTCTACTGTTAATTGGTGTCGGTTTCTCCCCGTTCTCCCTCGCGTTGTGCCACCGTGCTCCTTTTATTTGGACTCCACGTTTGGTTGGCACTTTCCTCTACTTAGAGCTGTCTGTGTCGGGGTGCCCAGCTCCCGTATTCCCAGCAGAGGGAGCCAACCTCGCCTCACGTACCTCCCCTATATTACCATCCCCCGAGGTAGACCTCCTGGGAGACCACACTAATCAGACAGCTTTTTTACATGGATGATATATTGTAGATAATGTATGACAATTACTTGAAACAAGTGAACATTATGAAATGTCGAAGATATCAGGTCTGGTCTTCGTAACAGAATTTGAATAGGCATTTGATAAAGTACGACTAGAATTTATATATAAATGCCAGGATTACTTTAGTTTTGGTAAATCTCTTATACATTGGGTTAAAGTTACGTACGGCAACCCCAGATGTAAAATAGTGAATAATGGTTACTTCTAAGAAAGCATTGAGCTTTTAAGAGGAGTAAATCAAGGCTGTCTGTTGACTCCACATTTATTGTTCCTAATCAGAGACAACGATAAACACCTGCCTCTGATTGAGAACCACTTCAGGCAACCATAGACTTACCTAGAAAACCCCACTAAGCCACAATCCCAATACGTACGAAAAACCCCAAGACAAAACACACCACATAAAAAACCCAGGTCACACCCTGGCCTGACCAAATAAATAAAGAAAACACAAAATACTAAGACCAGGGCGTGACACATGCACTTAAAATTAACCTTACAAATAGAAGTGTTGGGCGATTTGGAAAGCCATAGTCAGTCAATAAATAATATAATAATACTCGTAGGAAAGGGTTTCATCTTCAGCTCACAATCTGTGGATAATATATGATTAGAAAGGTTCAAAACTGTAAAACATCACAGCACAATTTAAAAATATATGGAACATGAAACCAAACGAGGGTGGTCTATGTTGATAGGTGGGATGGGCTGAGAGTTGCTGAGGGTTGGGATTAAATAGTTAATGTTTGGTCATGGAGGGGTTAATACATTTAAGAAAAAAAGACTAATCACAATGGCTAACATCACTAACAATGACTAATCACAAAGATTAACATTGCTAAAAATGACTAACATCACTAACAATGACTGATCACAATGACTAACATCACTAACAGTGACTAACATCACTAACAATTACTAATCACAATGACTAATCACAGCAAACATTGTAGACAATAAGAAAACCCAAGGACAAAGTGTTGTGTTGTACTTGAGATAATCCTAATTTAATGGAGAAGTTACAAACATGAACCCTTCCTGGTCTGTTCTATATATATTGCATGTTAATGCGCTGTTCAGTCCTTTGAAAGGGTTCTGTATATTGTCAGATCTAGAGTCTGGATTGAAAAATGCATTTCAATGGAAAGTTCTTAGCAGTATATGTGATTTTGTAGGCAATCTACTTTCTGCTCTAAAATCCAATTGTTGCCCTCTGAGTCTGTTTGAGTTGAGATCCCCACAATCCTCTGCTGACAAAAGTCTTGCCCAGAGATAAAATAATCCCATAAATTTTAGGAGTCAGTGTAATTCTTTTGATCTACAACTAATAAGTATGCATTTATGAGAACACTGATTGAATAGATTATCCCCTATAAATCTAAAAGTTTAGATTTCCCCTGTCGGATGATACCAGGCTGGTCGGAGGGGGTTCACCGTTTGCCACTACAGAACAAGTGTACAGCTTGAAGATAACATGAAAGTCACCTAATAATTCCCAGGCTGCAACTCTCTACACAACATTGCTGGATATTTCAATATGTTACAATTATGAATCTGTCGAATAATGATTGTTGAGTTATTGAATTGAATTGGTGTCCAAGTCAAATGAGAGCTCTATCCTGTCGGTTGATATACAGTACATTGTTACTGTATTATTGACATGGCGAGTCATTATTATGATTATTGACATGGATTATTATTACAACATCCACGTTTCTTTGAGACAACCTTTAAGCTACATTGGATCTGTGCTATATATGCTAACTGTCCTCTTTATACCTTATAACACAGTGCCACTTGTCTATATCCATGCAGCTCTTCCCAAAAGTTGTCTAAACCAGGAAGCAGAGTAGGCTAAACCAGGAAGCAGAGTAGTCAAAACCAGGAAGCAGAGCTGCACAGCAGCACAAGCCATGTGTATTCAGATGGTTCCTTTAACAAGGGCCTAGGGATGAAATCCATCTTTTACCTGATGAGACAATGATTTCCTGTGCTGCAGAGTGGCTGGGAAGGGGAACATTTGCATGTAAATGCATGCTGAAAATGATTTCCCAGAAATAGCAAGGTATCACATCGCCTCTTTTTCTATCCAATATGTCTGCACTGAAACAGCACAACACTGATCTATCTACGTGTTTGTGCTGAGAAAGGTGCTTTTGCCCGAGAAAGTTTTTCAAATCAAGTCACACGTACGTACGTACGCACGCACGCACGCACGCACACACACACACACACACACACACACACACACACACACACGTGCAAACAGCAATGATTACTTTGTTATGAATTATTTCCACAGGAAGATGTCCCTCATAATCTCTCCCATCAAAAGGAGAAAAGGGATTATGCACAGTTCTGACCCATCCTGCTTGGAAGGTGTCAGAGTATGACAGGCCGTGTTTAAGCCTTGTGTCAATATTTAATTAATAAGCAATTACATGCATTGAGCAAAATTGTTTCATCAAGGACGACTCCATAATAACAAGTGCTTTCAACCTATTTATAGGGGCTAGAAGAGATTACGAGTAGGACTGGCATAATCACAAATAATAAATTGAGGGAAAATCCCATCCCAGCCATACAGAGATCTTTTATTTTTTTATAAAATAAATAAAAAAGTAAATCCTTTGACACGTCCCTAGAAACAGCATGGGGAGCATAAGAGTTGGTAATTACCCAAATGTTCCATATTCATTGTGATATTAATTCACGTTAATGCCAAAATATTACAGCCTTAATCCACTGCAAATACCTACCTGTCATAGCACTCTAGCATGAGATTAGGAGATCTAGAAGAAGGAGGGGGAGAGCAGAGGAGTGCAAAGAAGTGGGCTGCCACGTTGATTACGGGGAATGGGAAGGCGTGCATAGGCCGTGTCGACACATTCTGGCAGTGATGGCTGCTTCCACAGTAATGTAGTTGGAGTATGTTAAAGATCTGGATTAAAGAGCTGGATTAAAGATCTGGATTATAGATCTGGATTAAGAACCACATCTGCCTGTTTGTGGATGTACAGTCCTGTAAGGATTCTGTAAACATGTTTCTGCATGTCAGTGTTTTGTGTTGAAGCTAATCTAAACTTCTTGTTTTTGCAATTTGTTACATGGCTGATTGATAAAGACCACACTTTTAGCTCATCTCTCAAACTTCTATCCTTGCCAGTTCCTGTTTAAGCAAGACATTCAAATAATTGATTATTTACTTTGATTGACTTTCCCTTTTACCTGCTTTATGATTTCCCCCAATCAGCTGTTGATTAACTAGTAGAGATGAAGGCAGCAGACAAGGCTACGTCCCAAATAACACCCTATACACTACACAGTGCACTACTTTTGACTAGGACGCATAGGGCTCTGGTCAAAATAAGTGCACTCCATAGGGAACAGGGTGCCATTTGAAATGCAGACACTGTGACACTCCTGCATTTCACATAGCTGTATGGATTTTCCAATGCATTTGTACTCTTCAATTGTCAAGCCACTTAATAAAGAGACGTCAATCAGCTTCAAATAGGAGCAGCACACTCAAATTGGTGATTTCTCTCGGGCTGTTAGAGATTTGGCACTAATAACACCAACAACAACAGAAGTGAATTAAAAAACAGCATCATAATAGTGCTCTACAAGTTACCGTTGAAAATATAGTTAATTGAAGTGGTACAATCAATGATAGAGAGGACATGATGTTCTTACAAACTGTAGCTTGCACAGGTGGGAAGGAGATCTGACCAAAAAGGTGCACACAAACACCCTACAGTGGTATGGTGAGAGGCGTGTTCCAGGGCACATTTTGAAATGATAGTGTTGTGCAGCTCCATGTCACTTATCACCCATTTTCAACCTGCATACGTTCGAGTGAAACGCCTGCACCTGCCGTTACCCCAATTCTGAAGGGTAGACTACAATCTCACATTGACAGTAATGAGGGCTTCAAGGTGATGTGCTGTCATATCGCCTGAGAAAGCGCTTTGGATTAGATTCCGACCAATGGAGTCCTGTTCTCTTCAAACACACATTTCATAAGCTGTGGAAAACCGAACGCATGAAAGAGCAAGCACCAGTACTCCAGAATCAGAGCTAGGAGAGACATAAGAACCCCCCCCCCCCCCAATAACTTATTCTGATTGCGTACGTCCCTCCCATCAGTCCCGCACTAGTGCTAATCCTTTACGTTTTCCACAAAAAGAGAAGGGCCTGAAGTCAAAGAGATGTGAGAAGCGCATTTGCATTCAGAGGGGAAGTTAGCACGAGGGATGAATGCTCAATGGGAAAAGCCATTATAAGATAGCACCCTATTCCATAAAAAAAAATCTACCTGCCTCCCCCGAGGCTATGTTAAACTCAAAAGGTGAACAGTCATCTTGGCCCATTAAAGAACTGAGATCAGCTATGTGTTTTTTTCTCTCTTTCTTTAAGCTGTCAGGCGGAACCGCAGACAGTTCCAGGATCAGGGTCTGTCAGAAGATAATACAACAATGCAGATCAGCCCAACAGGCGACACTGCCGCATTAAAACAGGTCAGAATAATTAAAAAGGATGTGTTTAAGAAAAATGGAAATTCCAGGACATTGTGCATGTCTAAATTTCATTCACTTAGGATAATCGTCTTAAGATCAGTGGTAGGCCTAATATCCTATGCAGGATTTCGGCAGTACCTGTCTTATAAAAATTAATTCAAAGGACTTTATAATTCATACTTAAATTGTGCATATCTGGAATATAATTCAGACATAATGATGACATAAAGGTTCAGGATGGGAATTATAAACTATTCTGTCTCATCACTGACAGATGGACACATTCATCATAATGGACTTCATGAATTCATAAATATCATATTGGGTGCAGGTAGATCTCATGCAAACTGGAATGTCTATGTATCTCATGGTCACCACAAGTCATATTCTCCCCTGATGCTATATTAAATGCAACAACTTGCCTCTCCACATCTCTGCATCAACTGTGTAAAACACTTCTAGCAGACATGTCTACTGAGTACGAAGAGTGGTAATAAGAAAATTATTTGGTAAAAACGAATGAGCCTACCTAGAATGCAATGACTACAAACCTCCATGATGTTCGACTCCTCCACGGTGGCCAGGTAATCTCTGAAACTGACTTCAAAGAACTGTTGTGATGTTGTGTAGGCAACAATTATACTTTCATCTTGATATGGTAGTTGAGAAAATTAAATGCTGGTTGTAGTGTTATATAAGGTAGACAGGACATTTACCATTGTTCTCTAATAGACAGTGCCCTCTGGTCTGTATTTGGGTCATTTTAACTAAGTACACCTGCCTTTCAGCTTGTAATCCATTGTGTTGACATCAAATTCAATCACCCTGAGTTCAAGGTTTAGAGGTGAGAGGCTGAAAGAACGAGTTTATGTTGTGATTCATAGGTTACCCATAGACATGAGAGATATTCTAAGGATTTGATTATAGTCACAGTGGTGGCAACGATGTCTACACAATGATTCCTATGATCCTGTCCAGATTTTTGTTTTTCGTCTGCCAAACACAACAGCCTCTTATCCTCATTGGCAAATGGTAAGTGAATACTGTCAAGTCTGGTTGGGTTAGATGGGAACTAAGCACGTTAGTGTGTGCTTGATGTCATTGGTTGAAGTTGTTGGTTGAACTTCAATGCATTGTCAGCAAACTCCAAATTAGGGCACTGGGTTTTCCAACCCAAAACAAGAGATATGAGCCATCATCCCCCCACCCTAAATTGCAATGTTGCTTAGTAAGAACTAAAGCAGTTGCCTTGTTCTCATAAAGTCATACAGGAGAGAAGGAGGTGGATTTAGTCCATTTCTTTATCACTGGGATAGATGTGCATTAACATTCTAATGTATTTAAATCCGGCCCCCTTTTCCAAGCAGAAGTGAGCCGCCGATGTCTCGGTGATAAGCTGTCATTTCTGTGCCGACGTGCTCCATATGTTCCCTGTCCACGCCTCTACCTCGCTTGCTCCTAGACGATGGGAACAGATGCGAAGCCGGGGCACCTCGCCACCGGAATGAAGAAACGGGAGATGGCGTGACAAGGTGCGGCATAACGGCAGCGCCGCAAGAGGGCTAATCCAAAACACACAGACTTTCTCTCCATGTGATCCCCACCAGGCACACCCACCGTGGGGTTTTAATTGACTGCTGGCGTAACCCCCAGGCAGTTAACGTTTATACAATGTTTGAGAGTTAGACACAATCCATGACATGCGAGTCACTTCTCGAGACAAATAGACGTGGAAGTAGAAAATAAAAAGTTTGTTCTCAAAGAGAACGTGAGAAGGTGACTCCTCAGGTCATCTGCTATTTCTATGTCAGTGAAAGTCCAGTCCTGTCAGAATCTGTCAGAGTGAGCATGTTTGTGTGAGAGAGACCCTGACCTCCCTTTGCGCCGAACATGGCATAAACGAGGGCTATATGTGTGGGTGAGTGTCAGCTTAACTGCTCAGCTTGTCATGTCTGTCATGCCTGGTGATAGGGCAAGTCCAGTGCCTAGTTGGACCTGAACAGTTGGAGGTTTATTTTCAGGCTGACATTTTCTTGCATCATTCACATTTCTCAGTGTCACGTTGTTCACACTGGTATCCTGTCAATCTGTATACATTTTGTGTGAATTTCTACCAATATTTGACTAGTTTGTACTCGTTTTAAAGGCTATCCATGTAGCTTGAATAAACCTGAGCAATGCCTGAACAATGTTTCATCACTTACAGGCCAAAGAAAAATATTTTAGAGATGCTGAGAGAATTGCTGTTGAATTTACATTCATTATAAAACTCTGCATTTAACACACACGGCAAAAATAATTATGCCGTGCATTGTTACATCGTGTAGAGAAAGTATAAGATCTTAATAGCTCTCAGAAAATTGCTACAAGTTCTTCCTTTATTATCCATAATGGAGTTTTAATGACGTGAACGGTTGGACTAAAGGAGACCAGGATTAAATACACACCTGAGGTACATTGAGCGTCTGTTACAATAATGTATGCCATAATAGATGTTTCAGCTTCCTATCGAAGATGCGTTCATTCATTTTTTAAGAGCCAGTAACACATAATTGGTCTTGCTAGTTATGTTAGCGGACCACAGTCAAATTATGCCATTGTTTAGTTGAACAATAGAATGGGGCGGCAGGTTGCCTAGTGGTTAAAGCTTTGGGCCAGTAACCGAAAGGTCGCTGGATTGAACTCACGAGCTGACGTTGTAAAAATCTATCGTTCTGCCCCTAAACATGGAAGTTAACCCACTGTTCTCCGGTAGGCCATATTGTAAATAAGAATATATTCTTAACTAACTTGCCTTTCTCTTGCAGAGAAAATGTGGTCTACCTTAACGATTATAACATAGAAACACCAGCCATTACCTGTGAAGTTCCCAGTGTGGTCCACCTTACATTAAAACCAGCCAGGAGTAGACATGCTAATTACAGTCATTATATCACATATAGATATTATCATCCAAATGAGGTGAGCCAGAAATGGACATGAATGGCGGTCCAATTTTGACATGGATAATCGTACGTATACCATTTGCTGTGGAGAAGTACAGTGCATTAGATGTGGAACTCTTTGTGGCTGTCAGAATGTTTCTGCTTGCCACATTGGAGGAATAGCCCTCTACAGAAAATCCATTATCTTCTCACGGACCGTTATCCATTAGCTGCTCGCTAAAATCGGATGCAGTGCTCTCGCGTTGGCCCCAAATGCATGGAGAGAGTGGAGAGGGTTTGAGATTAGGCCGCCATCAGCAGTAATTACATGACACTCTTTAAATATCTACGGCCTACGTTTGATAATGTGCCTCTCTTGGTTTGTCATAAAGTATGTCTGTGAGTGGGAGTCAACGCGGATACAACTAGCGTCAATACTAGTGTCTGTAAGGACAGGTAGTCCAATTAATCACTGCATTTGTAAATGGTAGGTTTTTTTGTAGATTAGACAGCCTTAATCTCAGCACAACTTTTTCCAAGTATGTCATTTTAATATTTACAATAGGGTAGACTGTGGACTTAACTTAGAAGTAGCTGCCTAATAGCCACTTCAATGTGATTGAATCTTTGCTGTTCAATAATTAGCAAGCACATGGCCTAACTATTGAACATCTGATTGATACTTCTACTTTTTGTATATTTCGTAAATGTCTTACTGAATTATAACCAATTTGCGTCTCTCTACAATTTGGATTCATGAAACCATCCTGTGACAATGATTATTATGAAAATACATTGCTTGACCATGAAATTGAATCAAACAACGTTACAGCTCTCAACCTTGCAAGAATAAACAGCCACCTAAAATCTAAGATTGGTGAACGTGAACATCAAGAGAGAAAGTATATGCCCCACTCTAAGGTTGATCAATGTGACACTTCCAAGAGATGACCTTAAGAGTTAACCAGAGCCGGTGCATGTCACTCCATCGGAGAACACTATGTGGAATCGCATCATGGCCCCTGCCTATTCCGTCTCAGTCATTATCACACCTCTCTGGCGCCGACATTGGTTGATTGGTTTGTCATTGGGCGTGATGCCTTCATTTCACCACACGTCAAATCCCTGAAGGATCCCTTCACTGGTAATTCTGGTCTTTGGGCCTGTGCAAGGTCACATACGGTGGCCCAGGAACAATGCTGTATGGAGTTGACCTTGGCAGAATAGGTGTAAGATTAATACAATCATGCTAAGTGCAGAAATAATGGTGTCCGTAAATTCAATAAACAACTAATTCCCAGATATCACCTTCCTTGAAGACATCTTTTTTGACAGGACATAGTAATACAGTCCTCTCCAGAGAGTCCCTGAAAACAGTCCATTTCACTGTACTAAATGTCAAGGCAGCCATGCATGTGAATATGAAAATGGAATGGTGGTGGAGGAGGCACTTAACAGAGAGGAAAAGAGACACTGAAATCAGAGTACATGTGGATGGATCAGTGTGTCATCTCTCTCTCTCTCTCTCTCTCTCTCTCTCTCTCTCTCTCTCTCTCTCTCTCTCTCTAAACAAGATGACGTGTGACAGGTGGAGTGGTTCATTTGTGTACCGATAAGCATAGATTTACTCTATGATTTCAGTTTTGGGTGTTCAGTTGGGTTTTGTGGAAGAGAATGTAGGCTAAGCATCAATGTGTCTTTATTAGAGTGGGAGATCGTGGCTGTTTGGTACAACCAGAGAGTATTGGAAAAGCTTCATGCCTTTTATGAAGCTCCTCCTTGATCCAGGTATCTCAACCCCACCAGTCGAGCCTCAATGTGTACTGTTTGTCTTCCCATGAATCACACTATAGTACATATGCCATGTATCAGACACTTTTATCTTAAGTCCCTTACACTGTAGAAAATGCACACATTTTTGGTAGATGTATGTGATTCCTATCACCACACGTACCAACAGAGCCAAACAGGAACTGCATATTACACTATAGTATGGCATGCATGTTTTGATGTGTCCATTACCTTGTCAGTAATCACTGACTACTGGGTCAGTGCATTAGTATAAATCCTCCAAGGACTGCTCCTCTTCCTCGTTCACTCATGTCGCACCAGATACTCATCAAATCACAAATGTCCTGCAGGGGATAATTGCTTGACAAACCTACTGCAGCAATGCACATTTAGGAGAGAACATGATGGAGAGATAACAGAAAATCTGAGATGTCTACTCAGCAATGGGAGATATGAGGGTGCTTTGAGTGAAAAGAGAAAGTGTCCACTTGAAGAATGCTGCATCTGCATTGTCGAAATAGAACACGATAGAAACGGTATGTCTAGCTCTCTCTTATTACAGCCCTGGCCTATTAAGTGTGTTTAAATGCCATATCATACAGTATAGTCTAACTTTATATGGAAACATGGCATCTGCCCATTAGTCAAGTGTAAGGATGGTGTCATGACTGTCAACAAGAATCCAAATAGGTTAGATCAGGTTTGCAATGAATAACTTCAATCAGTCCCCCTTTCACCTGTAGAGGAGGGGGGGGGGACTAGTGGGGATTAACAACTCACATCCTGTTGTAAATTAAGTTAGAAGATCTCTCTCTCCCTCTCCAAAATTCACCAAAGGAATGTTCTTTGTTTCAACAGACCTTTTCCCGCCGAGACTCTACCACGTTCAAATGCAAATACTGGAACAATATTTCTAACCTAGAACATGGGGAATGGTCAGAGGCGATCTATAGAACACTGATGTTATTTTCTGATGTCATTAAATGAAATACTGTAACTTGGAAAGCATACCCACTACATGTATGAAGTTTCCATACTATGCGTTGTGGATATAATATGAAAATGTCCATTACTCTCAGTCTCTTCTTTAATAAGCATCAATATTGTCATTCCACTATGGACCTGTTTTCAGCATATTAAGTCTCCAGTCAATAACCGGTGCAGAGTGTGTATGTTTATCCTGTGTTACCAAGTAATTAGCTTGTAAATAAATAACTCAACCAAATTGTGTAGTACTGAATCTTAAGTAAGGCTCTGTTTTTTTCAGATGCAGGGAGATTATGACTGTTCAGAATGATGATATGATACGAGGTTATGAATAATAAGTTGGGTGTTTATCGATTTGATAGTGTAACGGCCATCGTCGGTGGAAGAAGGTGAGGACCAAGGTGCAGCGTGGTAAGTGTTCATGATTAAAAATAATAATCAAAACTGAACACTGACTAACAAAACAACAAAGAAACAACCGAAACAGTTCTGTCTGAGAACAAACACCCACAAAACCCAGGTGGAAAAAGGCTACCTAAGTATGTTTCTCAATCAGAGACAACTAACGACACCTGCCTCTGATTGAGAACCATACCAGGCCAAACTCAAAAACCAACATAGAAATACAAACATAGACTGCCCACCCCAACTCACGCCCTGACCATACTAAAACAAAGACAAAACAAAGGAACTAAGGTCAGAAAGTGACAGATAGGTAAAGACCTTTTAGAGTTTAATTCAGGAAATGGTAACTCTTTAAAAGAACAGCTCTCGTGTTGCTCCCAGATTCTAATGAGTTAATTGTTACATTATTAATTTAATCGGTAACAATAAAAAATAGTTAGGTAATTAGATAAATAACAGTCTTCAGATGTTAAAGTCAAGGCACGACAATTGACAACTGCCCTGAAAGGTAACTGTCATTGTTGGTGTAAATGATAGCCAAAGTCCCATTGTCCTGTCTCATGACCTGATTTTAAATTATGCTGAACAGTGTCCCAACATGTCTTCGGCTTTGCTGTCTAGAATCAGTATCCTTGAGGGTAGGCCTTGCATGGAAGGTCAAGACCTCAGATCTAGCTAAGCAATGTTGACATTCGTCCCCGATATTGATGTCACCCGATGGGGGCTATACTTGTACTGCACGACCCACCCTTTCAGAAGCTCGCAGTTTATTTCTAAGACAGTGAGGATTAACTCCCGAGGCATGGTTAAGCTGGGGTCCCCTAGGGGAAACGGTAGGCACAGAAAGCCCTCCCGGTGGGGAGCGGGTTTTTAATTTGAGCGGGGTTGGCTGTGTTGGTGGCAGTTTTGGAGGGGGGCTGAATTAACTGTGACAATAAAGGAGCCGTAATTAGAGGGGTTGAATAGAGAAGGGCCCTGCGGAGATGGTTAAGTTCAGGAGGCCCAAGGGCTATCATGGAGCACCACAGTGGCATGTTGTCTTCCTGACCACAAGAGGGAAAATACATGATCTCAAATGAAATTTGACACAATGAGCAAACGAGCACACAACCTCGTTTTTTATTTCGGTTTCAAGGGGGAGAAGGAGGTTTCTTATGTACCATCCTTGAGATGTCGTTCAGAGGCTACAACAGAACATATCTTGTGAGTATGGTCTTTGTGCCTCTGGAACCTCATTATTCATGATTAATTCAGGATTATCCATAATCATGGTGGCATCCACATTAATGCAGAAGAGCTCAGAAACATATTCTATTCTTACTAAAGTGACTCCAAAATGACACAATACATTATTTACCAACCATTTCTATGATGCAAAACTTAATCCAAAACACAACGAAAACAAAGCGCAAATGCATCCAACAAGTTTCTAAAGTTGCCAGTGAGGCAACTTTAGAAGAGGGGGGATTACACAGAACTTTCCCCCATTAGCCCACATTTACACCAGGAAATGTACTGGGAGTACGGGCGAGCCATGACTTCCAAACGAGATTACTCCTCTCTCTGTTCTCTCTCTGCTCTCTCCCTGTTCTCTCTCTCTGTTCTCTCTCTATTCCAACACCCACTGGTCAAATCCTTTTTTAAGGGCTATTCCACAGTGACAGGGTGATGCTGAGACTCAGATTTTTCATTTAAAAATGTATGTCAAACAAAAAACAATGATTGCAAAACACAAACCATTCAACTCTGTGCACAAGGACTATTTTGAACAATTTCCCAAACAAAATGTTTTTACAAAAATACATTTACTTGAAGAACAGTTCAGATGCAAAGATTTGATAAAAAACAAAAATTCTGTTAAAACAAACTTTGCAGCTGCACTCTTCTTCATGTGTTTTCGTAAAATGTTCTTAGGAAATTGTTGAAAGTTGTCCTTGTGCACAGAGTTGTATGGTTTGTTTAGCTTTGCCATAATTCTTTTTTTCTTAACATGCATTTTAAAACAAAAAATCTGATTCTCAAAATCACTCTGTTACCATGGAATAGACCTGAACAAAGAATTGGGCCAGTGGGTGTTGGAATAGAGGGAGCGAGAGAGAGAGATAATTTGTTTGACATACATTTTAAAGAGAGATATCATGGGTCACAGCATCAATCTGTTATCGTGGAATTGCCTTTGACTATCCTACAAAGACACCTAAGACTAAATCAGGAAGGTCTATTGGCATTATATAAATGACCAGCACGTTTTTTATCTCAGTACAAATGACCTTATTAGATCCATAACCAGGGAGTGACATTTCATGTATGGGATTACTGTTTTTGTATTCAACTTCTTCATTAGGAAACTCACAAGAGATCATAGTCACAGACAGATTATTATTCCAGATTCTACTTTCAATTAGCTTTAGTAGTCATTGTTCACTAGATATTGTGCAATGGAAAGGCCTAACACAATCACATCCTGTGATGAGATGAGACTATACTGTATATTATATATATATATACACTACATGACCAAAAGTATGTGGACACCTGCTTGTCGAACGTCTCATTCCAAAATCATGGGCATTAATATGGAGTTGGTCCCCCTTTGCTGTTATAACAGCCTCCACTCTTTTGGCAAGGCTTTCCACCAGAAGCACAGAATCATCTAGAATGTCATTGTATGCTGTGGTGTTACGATTTCCCTTCATTGGAACTAGCCCTAACCATGAAAAACAGACTCAGATCATTATACCTTCTTCACCAAACTTTACAGTTGGCACTATGTATTGGGGCAGGTAGCATTCTCCTGGCATCAGCCAAACCCAGATTAGTCCGTCGGATTGCCAGATGGTAAAACGTGATTCATTGCGTTTCCACTACTCCAGAGTCTACGCCCTTCAGCACTCGGTGGTCTGTGTGGGCTACGACTTGGCGGCTGAGCCGCTGTTGCTCCTAGATGTTTCCACTTCACAATAACAGCACTTACACTTGCCCGGGGCAGCTCTAGCAGGGCATAAATGTAATGAATTTACTTGTTTGAAAGGTGGCATCCTATGATGGTGCCACGTTGAAAGTCACTGAACTCTTTAATAAGGTCATTCTAATTTCAGTGTTTGTCTATGGAAATTACATGGCTGTGTGCTCGATTTTCAGGAACGTGTGTGGCTGAAATATCCAATTCCACTCATTTGAAGGGGTATCCAAATACTTTTGTATATATAGTGTATATATGAATATACCCTAAAATTAAAAGTAAAATTAAAAGTGTTAGCTTCACTGTCCAAATACATATGCAGAGGAGTGTATATGAGTAGTTGATGAGTAAAACCATTAAACAGAAAAATAGGGTAGATTCACACTCAAAGTTGACAGACTTCAATAACTTCCATTTCACAAATAGTTCCGGCTGCTGCCAAACATGTTATCACTTTTTAATCACAAAAGGAAGATATTGTTGGAGTTTGTCTATGTTGTGTGTGAACCTAACTTATATATTGATCAAAAGTGAAAATGTATTTCCAGGGCAAACAAGTCTTAAATTGAGACGGCAGAAATACAGTCTGTTTAGCTGTCCACACTGTCTACCCTGTCGGTCCATCCTGTCCACCCTGTCTGTCCATCCTGTCCACCCTGTCTGTCCATCTTGTCCACCCTGTCGGTCCATCCTGTCCATCCTGTCTGTCCATCTTGTCCACCCTGTCTGTCCACACTGTCTACCCTGTCTGTCCACACTGTCCACCCTGTCTGTCCATCCTGTCCACCCTGTCTGTCCATCCTGTCCACCCTGTCTGTCCATCTTGTCCACCCTGTCTGTCCATCTTGTCCACCCTGTCTGTCCACACTGTCTACCCTGTCTGTTTATCTTGTCCACCCTGTCTGTCCATCCTGTCCACCCTGTCTGTCCATCTTGTCCATCCTGTCTGTCCATCTTGTCCACCCTGTCTGTCCATCTTGTCCACCCTGTCTGTCCACACTGTCCACCCTGTCTGTCCATCTTGTCCACCCTGTCTGTCCATCTTGTCCACCCTGTCTGTCCATCTTGTCCACCCTGTCTGTCCATCTTGTCCATCCTGTCCATCCTGTCTGTCCATCTTGTCCACCCTGTCTGTCCACACTGTCTACCCTGTCTGTCCACACTGTCCACCCTGTCTGTCCATCCTGTCCACCCTGTCTGTCCATCCTGTCCACCCTGTCTGTCCATCTTGTCCACCCTGTCTGTCCATCTTGTCCACCCTGTCTGTCCACACTGTCTACCCTGTCTGTTTATCTTGTCCACCCTGTCTGTCCATCCTGTCCACCCTGTCTGTCCATCTTGTCCATCCTGTCTGTCCATCTTGTCCACCCTGTCTGTCCATCTTGTCCACCCTGTCTGTCCACACTGTCCACCCTGTCTGTCCATCTTGTCCACCCTGTCTGTCCATCTTGTCCACCCTGTCTGTCCATCTTGTCCACCCTGTCTGTCCATCTTGTCCACCCTGTCTGTCCATCTTGTCCACCCTGTCTGTCCATCTTGTCCACCCTGTCTGTCCATCTTGTCCACCCTGTCCAAACTGTCTTTCTATTTTTTATAATTTGCAGTTTTCTTTCAGATGGAACCCTCACAATTACAGCCATTAACAAGACTACAACATAATTAAAACTCTGTTTAAATGATGAAACACTTTGAATGGATGTCCTTGAAGGGTCGGAGGTGGTATTAAGAAAGAGAAAGAAAGCAAAAAAGGAGAGCGGCATGATTTCACAGTGAATAAAGCTAAGCCTCCGCTCCGGGCTTAAGGGCGTCTTAAATTGGAAAGGCACAAGCCTATAGAGACATGTACCTGTCAAACAAATACCATACGCCTTTGATTATCTCTCTCCCCTCTCCCTCTCTTTCTCTCGCCTTCTTTCTGTTCCACTCTCCTGCTCTGTTTCAACTCTCCGACGGTATGCCAATCAGGTCCTGGGTGCTATGGAGATTTGGCAGTGAGAACAGAGATGGGGGCTTCACCTCTTAAAGGTATCACAGTAACAACGGTGTCACAGGTATTAGAGGCTATCTTCTTCGCCTCAGGTGATTGTCTCAGAGATATTCTCATGGCTAAGGGACCGGGAAGTCGCGTGGCAGAGGATGTTTTTCTGCCATGGCTTACAGTATGAGGAGAGCTGGAATAAGGTGGAAGGGTGTGAGGTGTGACGATTGAAGAGCGATGCTATGTGGCAAACCATGCAGGTCGTGTCAAAAGGGTTTACAGTTGAAGTCGGACGTTTACATACACTTAGGTTGGAGTAATTAAAACTTGTTTTTCAACCACTCCAAAAATGTATTGTTAACGAACTATAGTTTTGGCAAGTCGGTTAGGACATCTACTTTTTGCATGACACAAGTTATTTTTCCAACAATTGTTTACAGACAGATTATTTCACTTATAATCTACTGTATCACAATAATTGTAGACCTACACAAGTCTGGTTTCCAAACGCCTGGAGGTACCATGTTCATCTGTACAAACAATAGAACGCAAGTAAAAACACCATGGGACCACGCAGCCGTCATACCGCTCAGGAAGAAGACGTGTTCTGTCTCCTAGAGGTGAACGTACTTTGGTGCGAAAAGTACAATTCAATCCCAGAACAACAGCAAAGGACCTTGTGAAGATGATGGAGGAAACAGGTACAAACTTATCTATATCCACAGTAAAAGTCTTATATTGACATAACCTGAAAGGCCGCTCAGCAAGGAAGAAGCCACTGCTCCAAAACCGCCATAAAAAAGCCAGAGTATGGTTTGCAACTGCACATGGGCACAAAGATCATACTTTTTTGGAGAAATGTCCTCTGATCTGATGAAACAAAAATAGAACTGTTTGGCCATAATGACCATCGTTATGTTTGGAGAACACCATCCCAACCATGAAGCTAGGGGGTGGCAGCATCATGTTGAGGGGGTGCTTTGCTGCAGAAGGGACTTGTGCACTTCACAAAATAGATGGCTTCATGAGGGAGAAAAATTATGTGGATATATTGAAGCAACATCTTAAGACATCAGTCAGGAAGTTAAAGCTTGGTCTCAAATGGGTCTTCCAAATGAGCAATGACCCCAAGCATTCTTCTAAAGTTGTGGCAAAATAGCTGAAGGACAACAAAGTCAAGGTATTGGAGTGGCCATCACAAAGCCCTTACCTCAATCCTATAGAACATTTATGGTCAGAACTGAAAAAGCGTGTGCGTGCAAGGAGGCCTACAAAACTGACTCAGTTACACCAGCTCTGTCAGATGGAATGGGCCAACATTCACCCACCTTACTGTGGGTTGCTTGTGGAAGGCTACCCGAAGTTATTCAATTTGAAGGCAATGCTACCAAATACTCATTGTGTGTATGTAAACTTCTGACCCACTGGGAATGTGATGAAAGAAATAGAAGCTCAAATAAATGATTCTCTCTACTATTATTCTGACATTTCACATTCTTAAAATAAAGGGGTGATCCTAATTGACCTAAAACAGGGAATTGTTGCTAGGATTAAATGTCAGGAGTTGTGAAAAAGTGAGTTTAAATGTATTTGGCTAAGGTGTATGTAAACTTCCGACTTCAACTGAAGAATGTGTAGACTGTGGTGAGGAAGGAAGGACTTATGGCATATAGAATGTGTCGACTGTGGTGAGGAAGGAAGGACTTATGCATATAGAATGTGTAGACTGTGGTGAGGAAGGAAGGACTTATGGCATATAGAATGTGTAGACTGTGGTGAGGAAGGAAGGACTTGTGGCATATAGAATGTGTCGACTGTGGTGAGGAAGGAAGGACTTATGGCATATAGAATATGTAGAATGTTGTGTGGATAGTAGGACTTATGGCATATAGAATGTGTTGACTGTGGTGAGGAAGGAAGAACTTATGCCATATATAATGTGTCGACTGTGATGTGGAAGGTAGGATTCATTGGATATAGAATATGCAGAGTGTTGTGTGGATAGTAGGACTTATGGCATATATAATGTGTCGACTGTGGTGAGGAAGGAAGGACTTATGGCATATAGAATGTGTAGACTGTGGTGAGGAAGGAAGGACTTATGGCATATAGAATGTGTCGACTGTGGTGAGGAAGGAAGGACTTATGGCATATAGAATGTGTAGACTGTGGTGAGGAAGGAAGGACTTATGGCATATAGAATGTGTAGACTGGTGAGGAAGGAAGGACTTGTGGCATATAGAATGTGTCGACTGTGGTGAGGAAGGAAGGACTTATGGCATATAGAATGTCTAGACTGGTGAGGAAGGACTTATGGCATATAGAATGTGTCGACTGTGGTGAGGAAGGAAGGACTTATGGCATATAGAATGTGTAGACTGGTGAGGAAGGACTTATGGCATATAGAATGTCTAGACTGGTGAGGAAGGACTTATGGCATATAGAATGTGTCGACTGTGGTGAGGAAGGAAGGACTTATGGCATATAGAATGTGTAGACTGGTGAGGAAGGACTTATGGCATATAGAATGTGTCGACTGTGGTGAGGAAGGAAGGACTTATGGCATATAGAATGTGTAGACAGTGATGTGGACGGTTGGACTCATTGGATATAGAATGTGCAGACTATAGTGTGGACGGTTGAAATTATGGCATATAGAATGTGTAGACTGTGGTGTTTACCATCGGACTTATGAAATATAAAATGTGTAGACTGTCTAGTGGAACGTAGGAATTATGGCATATAGACTGTGTAGACTGTAAGGAGGAAGAATGGACTCATGGCATGTAGAATGTGTGGACTACGATGTGGATGGTAGGACTTATGGCATATAGAATGTGTAGACTGTGATGTAGACGGTAGGATCCAGTGGATATAGAATGGTGTGGACAGTAGCAGTCATTGGATATAGAATGTGTCGACTGTGGTCTGGTGGACGGTAGGACTTTTGGCATAAGGAATGTGCTGACTGTCATGCGAACGGTAGGACTTATGGCATATAGAATTTGTAGACCGTTTCGTGTACAGTTGGAGTTAAGAAACATAGAATGTGTGGACTGTTGTGTTGACGGTGGTACTTTTGGCACATAGACTGTGTAGACTGTGGTGTGGAAGGTAGGACTTACGACATATATAACCTGTAGACTGTGATGAGGAAGGATGGACTCATGGCATGTAGAATGTGTAGACTGTGATGTGGACAGTAGGACTCGTTGGATATAGAACGTGTAAACTGTGATGTGGACGGTATAAGTTATGGCATATAGAATGTGTAGACATTGGTGTGGGCATTCGTTTTTATGGCCTATAGAATGTGTAGACAGTGGTGTGGACGGAAGGAATTATGGCATAAAGAATGTGTAGACTGTCATGTGCACGGTAGGACTAATTGGATATAGATTGTGTGGACTGTGGTGTGAATGGTAGAACTTATGGCATATATAATGTGTAGACTGTGGTGTGGATGGTAGGACTTATGGCATATAGATTGTGTAGACTGTGTTGTGGACGGTAGGACTTATGGAAATAAAATTGGGTAGACAGTGGTTTGGATGGTAGGAGTCATTGCATATACAATGTGTAGACTGTGGTGTGGATAGTAGGACTCATTGCATATAGAATGTGTAGAATTTCGTGTTGACGGTTGGACTTATTGCATGTAGAATGTGTAGACTGTAGAGTGAATGGTAGGACCTATGACATACAGAATGTTTAGATTGTGGTGTGGACAGCTGAAGTTATGGTATATAGATTTTGTAGACTGTGGTGTGTACGGTAAGACTCATGGAATGTGGAATGTGTAGACTGTCGTGTGGACGGTAGGACGTATTGCATATAGAATGTGTAGACTGTCTTGTGGACAGTAGGACATAAGGCAAAAAACCTGTTCAGACTGTGGTGTGGACAGCAGGACTTATGGCATATAGAATGTGTAGGCTGTGATGTGGACGGTAGGACTTATGGCATATAGAATGTGTAGGCTGTCGAGTGGAAGGTATGACTTATGGCAAAGCGAATGTGTAGACTGATTTGTGGACGATAGGACTCATGGCACGTAGAATGTGTAACCTGTGGTGTGGACGGCTTGACTCATTACACATTGAATGTGTATATTGTGGTGTGGACTGTAGCACTCATGGAATGTAGCATGTTGTGACGGCCCTGAATTATTCTGAACCGTCTCAGTGCTTCTCCTTCCAATAGGGTGCTTTCCCTTTAATTCCCTTCAATGTGTAGACTGTCTAGTGGACAGATGGACTTATGGCATATAGAATGTGTAGACTGTGGTGTGGATGGAAAGACATATGTCATAAAGAATGTTAAGACTGTGGTGTGGACAGTAGAACTTTTGACAGATAGAATGTTTAGACTCAGGTGGACGGTAGGAGTTATGGCATATAGAATGTTTAGACTGTTGGGTGGACGGTAGGAGTTATGGCATATAGAATGTGTAGACTGTCAGGTGGACGGTAGGAGTTATGGCATATAGAATGTTTAGACTGTCTGGTGGACGGTAGGAGTTATGGCATATAGAATGTTTAGACTGTCTGGTGGACGGTAGGATTATTGGCATATAGAATGTGTAGACTGTGGTGAGGATTGTATGACTCATGGCATGTAGAATGTGTAGACTGTTTTGTGGACGGTTGGACTTACGGCATAAAGAATGTGTAGACTGTCACGTGGACAGTATATCTCATGGCATATAAAATGTGTAGACTATTGTGGATGGTAGGATTTAAGGAACATATAATTATGGCATAAGGAATGTGTAGACTGTCATGTGGATGGTAGGACTTATGGCATAAGGAATGTGTAGACTGTCATGTGGATGGACGGATTTATGGCATAAGGAATGTGTAGACTGTGGTGTGGACGGTAAGACTTATGCCAAGTAGATTGTGTGATTGTTGTGATGACGGTATAACTACTGGCATATAGAATGTGTAGACTGTGGTGTGACCGATAGTACTTACGGCATATAAAATGTGTAAGCTATCGTGTGGTCATTAGTACTTAATGCATTTAGAAATAGTAGAAAGTGGTGTGTACAGTATAACTTTTGGCATATAGAAAGTGTAGACTGTCGGGTGGACGGTAGAAGTTATGGCATATAGAATGTTTAAACTGTGGTGTGGACGTTTTGACTCATGGCATATAGAATGTGTAGACTGACGGTAGGACACATGGCACATAGATTGTTAAGACTGGTGTGTACGGTAGGACCTATGGCGTATAGAAATTGTAGACTGCGGTGTAGACGGCAGGACTTAGGGCATGTAGAATGTGTAGACTGTGGTGTGGAAGGTATGACTTATTTTATTTTTTTATTTTTTTTATTTCACCTTTATTTAACCAGGTAGGCTAGTTGAGAACAAGTTCTCATTTGCAACTGCGACCTGACCAAGATATTCGACACATACAACAACACAGTTACACATGGAATAAACAAAACATACAGTGAATAACACAGTACAACAAAAGAAAACAAAAAGTCTATATACAGTGAGTGCAAATGAGGTAAGTTAAGGAAATAAATAGGCCATGTTGGCGAAGTAATTACAATATAGCAATTAAACACTGGAATGGTAGATTGACAGAAGATGAATGTGCAGGTAGAGATACTGGGGTGCAAAAGAGCAAAATAAATAAATACCAGTATGGGGATGAAGTAGGTAGATAGATGTGCTGTTTACAGATAGGCTATGTACAGGTGCAGTGATCTGTAAACTGCTCTGACAGCTGGTGCTTAAAGCTAGTGAGGGAGATGTGAGTCTCCAGCTTCAGAGATTTTTGCAATTCGTTCCAGTCATGGGCAGCAGAGAACTGGAAGGAAAGACGACCAAAGGAGGAATTGGCTTTGGGGGTGACCAGTGAGATATACCTGCTGGAGCGCTTGCTACGAGTGGGTGCTGCTATGGTGACCAGTGAGCTGAGATAAGGCGGGGCTTTACCTAGCAGAGACTTGTAGATAACCTGTAGTCAGTGGGTTTGGCGACGAGTATGAAGCGAAGGCCAACCAACGAGAGCATACAGGTCGCAATGGTGGGTAGTGTATGGGGCTTTGGTGACAAAACGGATGGCACTGTGACAGAATGCATCCAGTTTGTTGAGTAGAGTGTTGGAGGCTATTTTATAGACGACATCACCAAAGTCGAGGATCGATAGTATGGTCAGTTTTACGAGGGTATGTTTGGCAGCATGAGTGAAGGATGCTTTGTTGTATACAGTGCCTTGCGAAAGTATTCGGCCCCCTTGAACTTTGCGACCTTTTGCCACATTTCAGGCTTCAAACATAAAGATATAAAACTGTATTTTTTTGTGAAGAATCAACAACAAGCGGGACACAATCATGAAGTGGAACGACATTTATTGGATATTTCAAACTTTTTTAACAAATCAAAAACTAAAAAATTGGGCGTGCAAAATTATTCAGCCCCCTTAAGTTAATACTTTGTAGCGCCACCTTTTGCTGCGATTACAGCTGTAAGTCGCTTGGGGTATGTCTCTATCAGTTTTGCACATCGAGAGACTGAAATGTTTTCCCATTCCTCCTTGCAAAACAGCTCGAGCTCAGTGAGGTTGGATGGAGAGCATTTGTGAACAGCAGTTTTCAGTTCTTTCCACAGATTCTCGATTGGATTCAGGTCTGGACTTTGACTTGGCCATTCTAACACCTGGATATGTTTATTTTTGAACCATTCCATTGTAGATTTTGCTTTATGTTTTGGATCATTGTCTTGTTGGAAGACAAATCTCTGTCCCAGTCTCAGGTCTTTTGCAGACTCCATCAGGTTTTCTTCCAGAATGGTCCTGTATTTGGCTCCATCCATCTTCCCATCAATTTGAACCATCTTCCCTGTCCCTGCTGAAGAAAAGCAGGCCCAAACCATGATGCTGCCACCCCCATGTTTGACAGTGGGGATGGTGTGTTCAGCTGTGTTGCTTTTACGCCAAACATAACGTTTTGCATTGTTGCCAAAAAGTTCAATTTTGGTTTCATCTGACCAGAGCACCTTCTTCCACATGTTTGGTGTGTCTCCCAGGTGGCTTGTGGCAAACTTTAAACAACACTTTTTATGGATATCTTTAAGAAATGGCTTTCTTCTTGCCACTCTTCCATAAAGGCCAGATTTGTGCAATATACAACTGATTGTTGTCCTATGGACAGAGTCTCCCACCTCAGCTGTAGATCTCTGCAGTTCATCCAGAGTGATCATGGGCCTCTTGGCTGCATCTCTGATCAGTCTTCTCCTTGTATGAGCTGAAAGTTTAGAGGGACGGCCAGGTCTTGGTAGATTTGCAGTGGTCTGATGCTCCTTCCATTTCAAAATTATCGCTTGCACAGTGCTCCTTGGGATGTTTAAAGCTTGGGAAATCTTTTTGTATCCAAATCCGGCTTTAAACTTCTTCACAACAGTATCTCGGACCTGCCTGGTGTGTTCCTTGTTCTTCATGATGCTCTCTGCGCTTTTAACGGACCTCTGAGACTATCACAGTGCAGGTGCATTTATACGGAGACTTGATTACACACAGGTGGATTGTATTTATCATCATTAGTCATTTAGGTCAACATTGGATCATTCAGAGAACCTCACTGAACTTCTGGATAGAGTTTGCTGCACTGAAAGTAAAGGGGCTGAATAATTTTGCACGCCCAATTTTTCAGTTTTTGATTTGTTAAAAAAGTTTGAAATATCCAATAAATGTTGTTCCAATTCATGATTGTGTCCCACTTGTTGTTGATTCTTCACAAAAAAATACAGTTTTATATCTTTATGTTTGAAGCCTGAAATGTGGCAAAAGGTCGCAAAGTTCAAGGGGGCCGAATACTTTCACAAGGCACTGTAGGAAGCCGATTCTAGATTTAATTTTGGATTGGATATGCTTAATGTGAGTCTGGAAGGAGAGCTTACAGTCTAACCAGACACCCAGGTATTTATAGTTGTCCACGTATTCTAAGTCAGAGCCGTCCAGAGAATTGATGCTGGACGGGCGAGCAGGTGCGGGCAGCGATTGATTGAAAAGCATGCATTTAGTTTTACTTGCGTTTAGGAGCAGTTGGAGGCCATGGAAGGAGAGTTGTATGGCATTGACGCTCGTCTGGAGGTTAGTTAATTAACACAGTGTCGAAGGAGGGGCCAGAAGTATCCAGAATGGTGTCGTCTGCGTAGAGGTGGATCAGAGAATCACCAGCAGCAAGAGCAACATCATTGATGTATACAGAAAAGAGAGTCGGCCCAAGAATTGAACCCTGTGGCACACCCATAGAGACTGTAAGAGGTCCGGACAACAGGCCCTCCGATTTGACCCAATGAACTCTATCAGAGAAGTAGTTGGTAAACCAGGCATATATAATGCGTACACTGTGGTGTGTGTATAGTAGGACTTATGGCTTATATTATGTGTAGACTGTGGTCTGTACGACAGGACTTTTGGCATATAGAATATGTAGGTTGTGGTTTGGATGGAAAGACCTATGGCATATAGAATGTGTAGACTTTTGTGTGGACGGTAGGACACATGGCATATAGAATGTTAAGACTGTGGTGTGTACAGTATGACGTATGGTATATAGAATGTGTCGACTGTGGTGGACGGTAGGACTCATGGCATTTAGAATTTGTAGACTGGCGTGGAAAAAGCTAGTATGAAACACGGTGTAGCAGTGAGTGTACCACATTGAAAGTCCTGCTGTGTGGTTGTCAGTTGGAGTTTGCTGCCTTCTCTCGTCCACCTTGTACATGACAGCATGTCAGTGAGTCATCCATTGAGACATGTGTCCCTTGTCAGGGGAATTGATTTGTTTGGTCCCCTGACTCTGTTACCTTTGATAAGCCAACAAGTCAAGCAAAAGAGTTACCCAAAAAAGACAACATGTTTGATGCTTTCATTCTCCTTTAATTATTCAGATCTACTGTAAAGTGTATACTTTATGAGGCTCATTTATCATGCAACTGGATGGATTTACAACCACAATGCTTTAAATTTAGATTTATCTTTGGCCTGGTTCTTTCCCTTTGGGTTTGACATCATGGGTGTGTTATTGTGGCGGAGAGAGAGTTAGATATATGAACAGAATCATGAGTTAAATTGAGAGGCATCATAGATGTATTGACACTTTTCTGACAGTTTTTCTGTCCCTTTAAGAGTGTTGGGCCACTAACGAAAGGTTGCTAGTTCGAATCCCTGAGTCGACTAGGTGAAACATCTTTTGATGTGCCCTTGAGCAAGGCTCTTACCTCTAATTGCTCCTGTAAGTCACTCTGGATAAGAGCGTCTGACAAAAATATATAAAAATGTAGTTTCATCATAACATTTTGCAAGGGTCATATTAACCGTCGCAGAGTAGGAGTACTGATCTAGGGTCAGTTCCCCGCCCCCATCCATGTAATGTCATTCATTGTGATCTAAAAGGCTAAAGTGATCCCTAAATCAACACTCCTACTCTGGGACGCTTTATTAATATGGGCCTAGAGCTTCCTTCTAACTTTCAATCGACGGCTGTTTGGTTGTCAGTTATTGGATGTGACTGGGTGTACATCAGTTATATATCCCCATCGTAAATCAGTTTTACTCCGGAGTTATGTTTTATGTTCATTGTATTTTTATTCGTATATTTATATTATATATTCTGTGTGTTGACTTTGTGTCTGTAATATTTTTGTACATTGTCTATTGCTTGGAGGACCTATTCACTAAGGGCCTGATTCAAACTTAGAAAATTCTGCCTTTCTTTAGCATGCCTTTCCTACACACTTTTCAGTAGTTGGTATTCAGACTTACCTTGTGAAGGTGAGTACCGAGATTTGCAGGTGTGGTTCCTTCGCTCACTCTGAATAGATGTAATTCAAACGTTAAACTCTCCCACTTGCTGGCCAACAGATTTTCTCGTGGATGTTCATTTAATATTGTTTTTAGTACATTTATCTTAATTAAGCTATCCATTTAAATAAGGTGTAGCGCTAGTTTGAAGCAGACTGAACCAGGTTTTCCCCTAGGATTTTGCCTGAACTTAGCTCCATTCCATATATTTTTTATCTTGAAAACTCCCCAGTCTTTAACGATTACAAACATACCCAAAACAAATGCTTGAAAATATGGAGTGTGGTACTCAGCAATGTGTTGAATTGGATTTGCCCCAAACATACATTTTTTTTATTCAGGATAAAAGTGAATTTCTTTGCAAATTTTTTTTTCAGAATTACTTTAGTGTCTTGTTGCAAACATGATGCATGTTTTGGAATATTTGTGTTCTGTGCAGGATTCTATGTTTGAGATAATTGTATGTGTGGGGTACAGAGATGAGTTAGTCATTCAAAAATCCTGTTAAACACTGTTATTGAGTCCATGCAACTTATTATGTGACTTGTTATGCACATTTTAACCCCTGAAAGTATTTAGGCTTGCCATAACAAATGGGGTGAAAAACTTCTTGACTTGAGACATTTCAGCTTTTCAATTTTATTCATATATAAAAACGTATATTTGAACATATTAACATATTTAACACATTTAACTTAACATATTTTCCCCTTTGACATTACGGGGTGTTGTGTGTTAAATTCAGGCTGCAACACAACAAAATGCAGAAAAAGTCAAGGGGTGTGAATACATTCTAAAGGCACTGTACATCAACTCGGCAGGTTCAGCCCACAGCTTGGGTTTCCAAATTGATCACCTTCATTTCATAGATCTCAATCCCTGAACAAAAAGTGGGTGAATAGCATGCTATGCTCATGCTTAAATTCAAGGTCAGATTATGCATAGAGAGAGAAGTGCATACAAAAATGGAATTGGGGACAAAGTCAAATTCAGGATATGTATGTGTAAGTCTGTGAATAAAGTGATTCTGATTCTAATTCTGATTCTGAGTTCACACTGTACCAAGTTTCAGTACACTGTATTTAGGACTCTTCAACTAAATAACAATGTCAATTAACTGACTTGCAGATATGTATTACATTTGACGGTGAAAAGTTTGTCAGAACTTCAGGTGAATGACTGATACAGCTGAGATCTGCACATAATGGAGATATGACTTTGGAGAAATTGAGTTTAAGTCCCAGGTTGCCTTAAGCTCCTTGTCTCTGAAATTCTCTTCATTCCCAAAACATCTCTGTAAAAAGAACAGACCTTTCATGTAAGCCTTGGGGACAAAGTTGGAGCATGAGTGATTCTTAGTTTTTAATTGGTGTGTCAGCGTGGTAGCTAGTTCACAACACTTTTAATTTGGTGGGGCCATTAAACGAGGGCCAAAAAAAAAAGTTTCTTTGTACATTGGTGTCAGTTATTCCACATAATTAGTGATGATGGCATCTGTCTCGAAATTAACTTACAGTAAGGGCAATTAAGAAAGATGCATTATTAGTTTTAGACAGCCTATTTGACCTAGTTTGTTTGAGCGGTCAGAATGGGTGGGGCTGAACATAGTTCCGTACATAGTTGTGAGAGCTTTGAGGTTATTTCTGTAACATTCTCCTCTGGGTACATTGAGTTTATTTTTCATATAAGAATTCTTCGCTCTTATGAAAGTGTGCTGAAATACATCAGTTGGCAACTTAACACACACAGATGTTTTCAATGAATTAATTTGTTGTGAAGAGGTAAAGGCCTCTGTTTAGCGTTGTATCCCTTTTTATACACCATGTTGGCTTTAACAATTAGTCAGATATTTATGTTGTGATATCATTTTTTTGTAACCACATTGTTCAGTAAAATTACAATAAAAAATAAAAAATAAGATGAAATGCCTACTATTCAATGTAAATCAAGCTGTAGTTTACATAGAACCAATAGCTCTCTTCAAAAGTTTCCTAATTTTCCCTTATCATTCTCCATATCACCTTTAAAATGCTTCAACTGGTGACGGTTGCCTTCTGTCATAGCCTTCTCTCCTTGAGGAACTCCATTACTCCTAAGTTGAGCTAGTTGGCTTGCTTGTTTGTTTGTTTGCTAATTAAACACTTTTTTGACACCTGTGCCAACTTCACTCTCCAAGGAGTTCTGAAATGTACAGCTCTCTGCACACAATCACACACAGCTGCACACAAACAGATAACGAACCACACGCACACACTTGTGCTTGCGAGTGCACACAAACACACACTCTCTCTTACACACACACATATAGACTACTCACTCACTCACTCACAGTTATTTTACACACACGTCCATACAGCTTGCACACACACAAACCCCTTCATATCCCCACGTGTGCAATTACTTCTTCCTTGCTAGTAACCTGGTGATGCACGCCAACTCTTGAGTTGAAGGCTGGCAGGTGAACTATAAACACACCGCATCACCTGAACACCATCTCCTGAACACCATCTCCTGAACACCATCTCCTGAACACCATCTCCTGAACACCATGATCTGAACACCATCTCCTGAACACCATCACCTGAACACCATCACCTGAACACCATCACCTGAACACCATGATCTGAACACCATCACCTGAACACCATGATCTGAACACCATCTCCTGAACACCATCACCTGAACACCATGGTCTGAACACCATCACCTGAACACCTTGATCTGAACACCATGATCTGAACACCATCACCTGAACCCAATCACCTGAACCCCATCACCTGAACCCCATCACCTGAACCCCATCACCTGAAAACCATCACCTGAACACCATGGTCTGAACCCCATCACCTGAACCCCATCACCTGAACCCCATCACCTGAACCCCATCACCTGAACCCCATCACCTGAACACCATCACCTGAAAACCATCACCTTAACACCATGGTCTGAACACCATGGTCTGAACACCATCACCTGAACCCCATCACCTGAACACCATGATATGAACACCATCATCCCTCTGCCGTAAAATGACACATTTGAGGGATGTGCTTTGTTAGAGGTCCCATTGTCAAGACCATGTCATTTGACATATCTAATCCCCCTCTATCCTGACATGCAACCACACTGTAATGCAGTTTAACCCAGGGGCTACCATCAAGGCTCTGTGATGGGCTTCAGGAAAGGCACATCCCCAATCATAAACTTTAAATGAGCATTGCATTATACACTGTGTGGTGAAGTGTGAACAACATCACACAATACTCCCTGCCAAGCACAGATGGGTTCATATTTAAGGAAGAAAGCGTGTGAAGACCGGTTCCTCTGGTAATTGTCGGTGCTCACGCTCAGATCAGATAATGACATCCCAGTGGTACGTACGTCCCACTGTCTTCTCATACAAGGTGATTAGCTTTCTCAACACATGGATAGCACCATATAGGGTAGTCGGTTGGGAATACGGTTCTTATCGTTAAAGAGAAAGGGTAATCAGTTATTGTGAGAGTTTATTTGAAAATAAATAAGGGAACTTTCCTGCAGGTCATGGGAAAAGTAGTTTGGGGCAAGCACTAGGGCAGGAAACCCATTATCAGGGGTGGTCTATAGAGACAGAGGGAGGGAGTAAGCCAATGTGAGATACATTTATACTATGTAATTAAAAATGGAGTGCTCCACTAGTGACAGACAGAGGGATGTAGTGGGAGTCAGCAATGGTCCCAGCCTCTCTAATTGACCCCAGTTAGGATCCCCACACCTGAAGACTGTCTAATTGCTATCGCTGATTCTACCCTGATAGAATTATGCCTGTCAGTGAAGGTTATTAGTCTCTGATTCATCTCCCAGTGCTCTTTTGTTAGGTCTACGGTGTGTGTTTGTGAGAATACTGTGAGAGAGAAAAATTGTGTGTATGTGTTTATGTGAGCGTGCGCATTACTTTTCGTGTGTGTGTGTGTGTGTGTGTAGTTGTGAGAGAGAGAGATAGAGAGCATGTCTGCGTGTTTGGCCTCTATTCGTGCATGTGTGTATAGCAGTGGAGGCGCCTCAGAGGAGGAAGGGGAGGACCATCCTCCTCAGGGAATTTCCTAAAAATGTAAATTGTAAAACATAAAAATACGTATCCTTTTAAGATAAAATATACTAAATATAATCCCATGTCAACCAAAATAACTGTTTAAAACACACTGTTTTGCAAAGGTCTACAGTAGCCTCAACAGCACTCTGTAGGGTAGCACCATGGTGTAGCCGGAGGACAGCTAGCTTCTGTCCTCCTCTGAGTACATTGACTTCAATGCAAAACCTAAGAGGTTCATGGTTTTCACCCTCTTCCATAGACTTACACAGTAATTATGACAACTTCCAGAGGACGTCCTCCAGCCTATCAGAGCACTTGCAGCATGAACTGGCATGTTGTCCACCCAATCAAAGGATCACAGAATGAATCTAGTACTGATAGCATTAGCTACAGATAGTTAGCACTGCAGTGTATAAAATGTGGTGAGTCGTTGACTCAAAGAGAGAGAAAGACAATAGTTGAACAGTTTTGGGTGACAACGATGTAGGCTCTGTGTAGCGGTTTGGCTTGGAAAGGTATTTTCGCCTGGTCACATACGTGACCAGGCGTGTGCATTGAGGTGCACAATCGAAGAGCAGGAATACAACGTGGCTGTTATGAGAGTGAACTGTGTTTACGTGGGATCAGGTGTGTATTCATTTCGAAAAAACATTTATTAAACAGATGCAAACGGAACAAAACAGGGATAGATATACCTGCATTTGTCCAATAGAAACTATTGTTTGCAACTGTTGGACTAATGAATACACCCTATATCAGGCAAGAGAATGTCACTGTCTGTCACCTGAAATTTGTCTCTCGACTTGTGAGCACCTACGTTGTAAACTTCATTCATAGGCTAGGTTGTAGCAACCTCATGATGGGTATAGGGAAAAATTGTGTTTCATGTAGTAGCCTAAACCTATCGCTGTTTCATTGAACTGGGTGAATAGAATATGAATGAGAGTCATCCAATATGCTGTAATAGAAATAAGGCCATGCTCATGAAAAAAAATCATCCTCCCTCATCTTAAACGGCACTGACCGCCACTAGCGTATAGTAAACTACGCATTATATCACATTTATTTACATGTTATGCATATGGTATACGAGCCCCTAATACCAATTTTCTCATTCTTTTTACATGATATAGACTGACCAGGTGAATCCAGGTGAAAGCTATGATCCCATATTGATTAAAGAAGGACTTTTAAGTTCTGAGTCAATTGAGACATGGATTCTATGCATGTGCCATTCAGAGGGTGAATAGGCAAGACAAAATATTTAAGTTCCTTTGAACGGAGTATGGTAGTAGGTGCCAGGTGCACCAGTTTGTGTCAAGAACTGCAACGTTGCTGGGGTTTTCACACTCAACAGTTTCATGTGTTTATCAAGAACGGTCCGTCACCCAAAGGAGATCTAGCCAACTTGACACAACTGTGGGAAGCTTTAGAGTCAACATGGGCCAGCATCCCTGTGGAACACTTTTGATACATTGTAGAGTCCATGCCCCAATGAATTGAGGCTGTTCTGAAGGCAAAAGGGGGTGCAACTCATTATTAGGAAGGTGTTCTTAATGTTTTGTGCACTCAGTTTATACACTGGGGCGCTTAGCTGTTCAAAGGATGGCCTTGGAAAACAACCACAACAATAACAACAACAACAAGTAAACAAAGAAGTGGGATATGGTGAAAATGTACACACTGAGTGAGAAATGTATCAATAGTTCATGTCATATTTTTCTTGTTTGAAGAAGGCTGTATCAGAAGGCCTTAAACATGGTAATTCCCTCACAGCTAAGCAAGGTCAGCTTCTGTATGCACAGGTTACCAGACTCAGACGCGGTCGATTTGTTGGTGGGTGGAAAAAAACCAAAACACAATGTATGATGGATTTAGTTCTAAAGCGGGGGGAAGCGGAACATCAATGATGTCCGCTGTCTTTTGTGTGTCTGGTCTGAAGCCATTTTCAGGGTTTACTGTTCAAAATCGTGCTTGAGTTTTGATTCGTCTGAAAGCTGCTGTCATGCGCTACTGTAGATGTGTTTCTCATACAGTCTCATTGTGGCCCGAGGGGAGGAAAACAGTTACTTAATAAGAAGCTGGGTGAATAGCATGAAAACCCCTCTCATCAGCCTTTGGTCAACTGTGTGTAACAGCAAAAAGTTAATAAGGACTTCTAAGTTAGACCCCTTGTCTTGCTCTGTAAAGGTTGTTAAAGCATAAGCTGAGACTGCACGTTACCTTCAATACACTAAAATAGGGTAAATACTTCCGGTGGGGTTCTTTTTCGTTTCTCTCCCAAGGTGCACCTCACTTAGCGAGCATGAATAGTTGATGTGCAAAAGAACAACAATTGTTACTTAGGTTCCTTATATAATATTTAGAGTACAAGCGGGGCGGTTCTGCAATATGGGGCTGTAGAGAAGGTATTGTGGATTTACGTGCAATTAACTACCTAGGGAAAATAACAAAAAAATAAAATTGTTTTTTTTTTAGGCAATGGGTTCACTCAGTTCCCTCACTTTCTATCCTTTAATTGGAACGTCTGAGAAATTGGATTATATTAAACAAAGTCAAACTGTGAGTGTCAACGTGAGCGTGTACGCTAGGCTAACAGACTGCAGCACTGACACCCAATTCTCCCAGAAAACATTAAGAATGGCAGCAGCATTCTTTTCCATCCTCGGAAGACTGATACATCCCTGGTACTGCTGCTTTTGTCTATTCTGCACTTGACTTGTCCCCAAAAGTTTACACTTGACAAACATGCCTATTAGGTTATGATAATATCATTACTGATATGAAATCTGCACACGGAGCTGGTTTACACAGTGTTCACTGAGTCATTTGTTTAGATTAATCCATGTTATTTGTCTCGTCCTCATCTTCATGGTGAGGTACAGTGCATTTTGAAAATATTCAGACCAATTAACTTTTTCCATATTTTGTTACATTACAGCCGTATTCTAAAATGGATGAAATAAAAACAGAAATATCTTATTTACATAAGTATTCAGACCCTTTGCTAAGAGACTTGAAATTGAGCTCAGGTGCATCTTGTTTCCATTTATCATCCTTGAGATGTTTCTACAACTTGGAGTCCACCTGTGGTAAATTTAATAGATTGGACATGATTTGGAAAGGCACACACTTGTCTATTTAAAGTTCCACAGTTGACAGTGCATATCGGAGCAAAAAGCATGCCTTGAGGTTGAAGGAGTTGTCTGTAGAGATTCAAGACAGGATTGTGTTGAGGCACAGATCTGCGGAAGTGTACCAAAAAATACCTGCAGCTTTGAAGGTCTCCAAGTACACAGTGGCCTCCATCATTCTTAAATGGAAGAAGTTTGGAACCCCCAAGACTCTTCCTAGAAATGGCCGCCCGGCCAAACTGAGCAATAGGGGGAGAAGGGCATTGGACAGGGAGGTGACCAAGAACCCGATGGTCACTATGACAGAGCTCCAGAGTTCCTCTGTGGAGATGGGAGAACCTTCCAGAAGGGCAACCATCTCTGCAGCACTCCACCAATCAGGCCTTTTATGGTAGATTGGCCAGACGGAAGCCACTCCTCAGTAAAAGGCACATGTCAGCCCACTTGGAGTTTGCCAAAAGGCACCTAAAGGACTCTCAGATCATGAGAAAAAAGATTCTCCTGTCTGATGAAACCAAGATGAAACTCTTTGGCATGAATGACAAGCATCACGTTTGCAGGAAACCTGGCACCATCCCTACGGTGAGAAATGGGGGTGGCAGCATCATCATGTGGGGATGTTCTTCAGCGGCAGGGACAGGGAGACTAGTCAGGATCGAGCCAAAGATGAACAGAGCAAAGTACAGAGAGATCCTTGATGAAAACCTGCTCCAGAGACTGGGGGTGAAGGTTCACCTTCCAACAGGACAACAAACCTAAACACTCAGCCAAGACAGGACTGGCATCGGGACACGTCTCTGAATGTCCTTGAGCCCAGACTTGAACACAATCGAACATCTCTGGAGAGACCAGAAAATAGCTGCGCAGCGACGCTCCCCATCCAACCTGACAAAGCATGAGAGGATCTGCAGAGAAGAATGGGAGAAACTCCCCAAATACAGGTGTACCAAGCTTGCATTGACATCCAAGAAGACTCGAGGCTGTAATCGCTGCCAAAGGTGCTTCAACAAAGTACTGAGTAAAGCATCTGAATACTTATGTAAATGTGATATTTCCGTTTTCGGTTTGCATAATTTGCAAAAACCTGTTTTTGCTTTGTCATTATGGGGTATAATGCGTAGATTGATAAGGGGAAAAAAAATCCATCCATTTTAGAATAAGGCTGTAATGTAACAAAATGTGAAAAAAGTCAAGGGGTCTGAATACTTTCCGAATGCACTGTACATACTGGCAGCTAGGATTGGAGACCTCACTGAAGTAAAAGTGTAAATTCTCTGCACTAATGTCATATGAGTTAGCTTTCAGCTAATGTGTACTCCCACTTCCTGCTCTTAACAATGACATAGGTGCACTAATGGACACCTATATATGAGAGGGCTCTGATGTGCAGAGGTAAAATGGGCTATTAGTGACTTTACAGCTCTTTATCACATACAGGCAGATACACACACACACACACACACACACACACACACACACCTCTCCCTCGATCCTCCATCTCTCACATAAAAAAAACATGTACACACACGCACACACACACACAGACACACACACACATTAATATACACAACACATACACACTCACATTAAAGAAAATTTACCCACACTCACAGTAAGAAAAGCACACTGACACAATCTCAATGAAATACAGACACACTGTTAGAGGCTATAACTCAAATTACAGTTTAAGTAAGCAGCGCATGAATACCAAATGCTACTTAATTGATTACCTAATTTATGAAATAACCAGTATTTTTTTATTGCCCACATGTTTACCCAGTTCCTTTGACTCATGGGCAGTTTATTCTGCTAGGGGTCAGACTCAATAGGCTTTATAATGCTGACAGGCAAATTATCAAGAAAGGGTAAAGCCATAGATGGGGCTACTTTATCATCCACACTATTACTAAACTAGCTAATGTGTCCAAAGATATTTGGGGTGGATTTAAATTATGTCCAAAATGAATGAATGCATTGTGATTTGAACTAGGACATATTCAGTTTCCAGGAACTGTGTACAGATCCTTGTGACATGGGGCCATGCATTATCATACTGAAACATGAGGTGATGCCGGCAGATGAATGGCACAACAATGGGCCTCGTGAGCTCCTCATAGTATCTCTATGCATTCAAATTGCCATCGATAAAATGCAATTGTGTTCATTGTCCGTAACTTATGCCTGCCCGTACCATAACCCCAACACCACTATGGGGCACACTATTCACAACGTTGACATTAGCAATCCGCTCTTCCACATGACGCCATACACAGGGTAGGAGGTTGTGAGGCTGGTTGAACATACTGTCATATTCTCTAAAACGATATTGGTAGAGAAATTGAAATGCAATTCTCTGGCAACAGCTCTGGTGGACATTCTGGCAATCAGCATGCCAATAGTACAGTCTCTCAACTTGAGACATCTGTGGCATTGAGTTGTGTGACAAAACTGACATTTTAGAGTGTCCTTTTATTGTCCCCAGTACAAGATGCACCTGTGTAAGGATCATGCTGTTTATTGATCTTCTTCGTATGCCGCACCTGTCAGGTGGATAGATTATATTGGCTAAGGAGAAATGTTCACTAACAGGGATATAAACACTTATTTTTTTGTGTGTATGAATGATTTGAGGGATCTTTAATTTCAGTTTTTGAAACACTTTTGCGTTTTATGTTTTTGTTCAGTATACATTTCTTGTACTGATAAACATGTAGAGCCGGAAAACCTTGAAACCTAAACATTTATTTTTAGTTAATTTAACTAGGCAAGTCAGTTAAGAACAAATTATTATTTTCAAAAGGCAAAAGTCCCCCTGCGGGGATGGGGGCCTGAGATTAAAAATAAAGAATATATACAATATAAATATAGGACAAAATTGACAACGGTCAAGAAAGGAGAAACAACAATACATCACACAAAGCAGCCACAACTGTCAGTAAGAGTGTCCATGATTGAGTCTTCGAATGACGATTGAGATAAAACTTTGATTGAGATTGAGATAAAACTGTCCCGTTTGAGTGTTTGTTGCAGCTCGTTCCAGTCGCTAGCTGTGGTGAACTGAAAAGAGGAGCGACCCAGGGATGTGTGTGCTTTGGGGAGCTTTAACAGAATGTGTCTGGCAAAATGGGTGTTGTATGTGGAGGACGAGGGCTGCAGGAGATATCTCAGATATGGGGGAGTGAGGCCTAAGAGGGTTTTTATAAATATGCATCAACCAGTGGGTCTTGCGGTGGCTATACAGAGATGACTGGTTTACAGAAGAGTATAGAGTGCAGTGATATGTCCTTTATTTTATATTTTATTTATTTTAACTTTATTTAACCAGGCAAGTCAGTTAAGAACAAATTCTTATTTTCAATGACGGCATAGGAACAGTGGGTTAACTGCAGATTTGTACTTTGTCAGCTTGGGGGTTTGAACTTGCAACCTTCCGGTTACTAGTCCAACGATCTAACCACTAGGCTACCCTGCCGAAAATCTGATGGCCGAATGGTAAAGAACATCTAGCCGCTCAAGAGCACCCTTACCTGCCGGGCTACAAATGATGTCTCTGTAATCTAGCATGGGTAGGATGTTCATCTGAATCAGGGTTAGATTGGCAGCTGGGGTGAAAGAGGAGCGATTTGCGATAGAGGAAACCATTTAACATTAGCCTGCAGCTTTTATATGTGCTGAGAGAAGGACAGTGCACCATCTAGACATACTCCCAAGTACTTGTATGAGGTGACTAGCTCAAGCTTTAAACCCTCAGAGGTATTAATAACACCTGTGGGAGGAGGGGCATTCTTCTTACCAAACCACATTGTCACGTTCACTGTCTTCAAACTCCCTGTCATAAATGAGCCATGTGCATGTAATTCCACATCTTTAATTAATAAACTGAAACCTTCACAAAATAACAGGTAAACAGAAACCGAACGTGACGCAACTGTGGCTCACACAAACACACACAGAAAATAAATAATTACCCACAACATTAGGTGGGAAAAAAGGCTACCTAAGAATGATTCCCAATCAGAGACAACAATAGACAGCTGCCTCTGATTGGGAATCACACTCGGCCAAAAACAAAGAAATAGAAAACAGAATGCCCACCCAAATCACACCCTGATTCCGGCCGCAAAACTTAGCTCTATGGGGGAGGGTCCGGGTGGGCATCTATCCTCGGTGGCGGCTCCGGTTCGGGACCTAGCCCCAGCTCCGCATGCTGATCCCTCAACTTCCATGGAACCGGACCGTGGATCGTCGCCGGAGACTCCAGACCGTGGATCGTCGCCGGAGACTCCAGACCGTGGATCGTCGCCGGAGACTCCAGACCGTGGATCGTCGCCGGAGACTCCAGACCGTGGATCGTCGCCGGAGACTCCAGACCGTGGATCGTCGCCGGAGACTCCGGACAGTGGATCGTTGCCGGAGGAACCCGGACCGTGGATCATCGCCGGAGCCTCTGGATTGGGAACCCCCGCTGGAGGCTCCGGACTGCAGACCACCGCTGGAGACTTCGGACTGGGGACCGCCGCTGCAGGCTCCGGACTGGGGACCGCCGCTGCAGGCTCCGGACTGGGGACCGCCGCTGCAGGCTCCGGACTGGGGACCGTCGCTGGAGGCTCCGGACTGGGGACCGTCGCTGGAGGCTCCGGACTGGGGACCGTCTCTGGAGGCTCCGGACTGGGGACGGTCGCTGGAGGCTCCGGACTGGGGACAAATCTCCGTCCCAGTCTCAGGTCTTTTGCAGACTCCATCAGGTTTTCTTCCAGAATGGTCCTGTATTTGGCTCCATCCATCTTCCCATCAATTTTAACCATCTTCCCTGTCCCTGCTGAAGAAAAGCAGGCCCAAACCATGATGCTGCCACCACCATGTTTGACAGTGGGGATGGTGTGTTCAGAGTGATGAGCTGTGTTGCTTTTACACCAAACATAACGTTTTGCATTGTTGAAAGTTCAATTTTGGTTTCATCTGACCAGAGCACCTTCTTCCACATGTTTGGTGTGTCTCCCAGGTGGCTTGTGGCAAACTTTAAACAACACTTTTTATGGATATCTTTAAGAAATGGCTTTCTTCTTGCCACTCTTCCATAAAGGCCAGATTTGTGCAATATACGACTGATTGTTGTCCTATGGACAGAGTCTCCCACCTCAGCTGTAGATCTCTGCAGTTCATCCAGAGTGATCATGGGCCTCTTGGCTGCATCTCTGATCAGTCTTCTCCTTGTATGAGCTGAAAGTTTAGAGGGACGGCCAGGTCTTGGTAGATTTGCAGTGGTCTGATACTCCTTCCATTTCAATATTATCGCTTGCACAGTGCTCCTTGGGATGTTTAAAGCTTGGGAAATCTTTTTGTATCCAAATCCGGCTTTAAACTTCTTCACAACAGTATCTCGGACCTGCCTGGTGTGTTCCTTGTTCTTCATGATGCTCTCTGCGCTTTTAACGGACCACTGAGACTATCACAGTGCAGGTGCATTTATACGGAGACTTGATTACACACAGGTGGATTGTATTTATCATCATTACTCATTTAGGTCAACATTGGATCATTCAGAGATCCTCACTGAACTTCTGCACTGAAAGTAAAGGGGCTGAATAATTTTGCACACCCATTTTTTCATGTTTTTGATTTGTTAAAAAAGTTTGAAATATCCAATAAATGTCGATCCACTTCATGATTGTGTCCCACTTGTTGTTGATTCTTCACAAAAAAAATACAGTTTTATATCTTTATGTTTGAAGCCTGAAATGTGGCAAAAGGTCGCAAAGTTCAAGGGGGCCGAATACTTTCGCAAGGCACCGTATTTGCCATTTGCTTGAAAGATAGCCAGTCAGCCTGAGTATGCGTGTGCCGAGCCTTTCGTCAAATGCAATTCTTGAGGTGGAGTAACTCTGCAAGATCACGGTTGAACCAGGGGCTTAACCTGTTTTTAATTCTAATTATCTTTATGGGGAAGGTAACAATACCCCAGAAAATATAAAAAAGGAGGTTGAAAGTGTCTTCGACAGAGGGGATCAGCTGATTCCATACCATTTTACAGAGGCCAGTTCATGAAGGAACGCTTGCTCATTAAAGTATTTTAGCAAGATTCTATGACAAATCAGGACAGTTAATTTCACTGAGCAGCCATTATAAACACAGGCTGTAAAACAGTGATTCCTAAGGTCATTACAGAAAACACCAGACTGATACCTATCGGGATAATTTGTGAGGATAACATTGAGGAGCGTAGCCTTTTCTGGGTGTTTGTAGTCATACCTTGTGGGATTGGTAATAATCTGAGAAAGATTTTGGGAGTCCCATTGCTTTAGGACTTGGTCAGGTCGTTTAAGCATGTCTCAGGTCACCAGGCAGAACAAATTCAGACTTAGTGTAACGGGCCAGGAGAGAGCTTAGGGCAGGTAGGGTACAGGCCAGTGCTGATGGAGGACAATAGCACCCAGCAACAGTCAACAAAGAGCTATTTGAAAGTTTAATGCTTAAAACCAGCAAATCAAATTGTTTGGGGACAGACTTGATGGAGACAACTGATCACTGAAGGTGATCCTTGGTAAAAATTGCCACTCCCCCACCTTTGGAAGATCTGTCTTTCCGAAAAAGGTTATAATCAAAAAGGATAACATCAGTATTCAAAACACTCTTCCTTAACCATGTTTCAGTAATGAACAACATATCTGGATTGGAGCTGTGAACCCACACTTTCAATTGATCCATTTTATGTAATAAGCTTTTAGTGTTAACGTGCAGATAAACCAGGCTTTTACGAGAGCAGAAATCAGTGAAGCAGATATCAGAGCACAAGTCAGAATTGCGGCTACCGACAGTAGATGGGCCAGGGTGTACATGCACATTTCCAGTTATCATCAACAGTTATACAATCAAGGCACGGCATAGGACAGGACGAGCTCTGTAGTGCTGATTTATGACATCTGAATGTGCATCAGATGGCAACAAGATCATATTGTACAGCAAATTCATCAGGTAACATGAATAAAAAGCTGGCGAGTGGTGGTTAGGATGGGTTGGGAGGCCAAAAGTCTGTAACCAATAGAGAGTCGGAGTCCCGAGTGTGTGAACTTACATAGTCTGTCCCAAGGTTGGGTAAAGAAAGTTTGTAGCCAACAAAGTATGCAGGAATCCTTAGGCAAATTGAAAAATTCACAACAACAACAAAATATATATATACAGTATAACGACTTGGGGTTGACCATTGTAAATTCAGAGTCACTCGCCCCAACAGTGCATGAGTGCTGGAGGCAAGCGAAAGCTTGGGAGAGAGGGGTGAGTGTGGTGGGGGTACAAGCACCAGACAGGATAAGACAGGCCAGGACAGACGGTGAACAGAGAGGGGTGAGTGTGGTGGAGGTACCTGTACCCGACAGGGGGAGACAGGCCAGGGCAGACGGTGAACAGAGAGGTGTGAGTGTGGTGGGGGTACCTGTCCCAGACAGGATAAGACAGGCCAGGGCAGACGGTGAACAGAGAAGGGTGAGTGTGGCGGGGGTATCTGTACCAGACAGGGGGAGACAGGCCAGGGCAGACGGTGAACAGAGAGGTGTGAGTGTGGTGGAGGTACCTGTACCCGACAGGGGGAGACAGGCCAGGGCAGACGGTGAACAGAGAGGTGTGAGTGTGGTGGGGGTACCTCTACTAGACAGGATAAGATGGGCCAGGGCAGACGGTGAACAGAGAGGTGTGAGTGTGGTGGGGGTACCTCTACTAGACAGGATAAGATGGGCCAGGGCAGACGGTGAACAGAGAGGGGTGAGTGTGGTGGGGGTATCTGTACCAGACAGGATAAGACAGGCCAGGGCAGACGGTGAACAGAGAGGGGTGAGTGTGGTGGGGGTACCTGTACTAGACAGGATAAGACAGGCCAGGGCAGACGGTGAACAGAGAGGGGTGAGTGTGGTGGGGGTACCTGTACCAGACAGGGGGAGACAGGCCAGGGAAGATGGTGAACAGAGAGGGGTGAGTGTGGTGGAGGTACCTGTACCAGACAGGATAAGACAGGCCAGGGCAGACGGTGAACAGATAAGGGTGAGTGTGGTGGAGGTACCTGTACCAGACAGGGGGAGACAGAACAGGACAGACGATGAACAGAGAGGGGTGAGTGTGGTGGAGGTACCTGTACCAGACAGGATAAGACAGGCCTGGGCAGACAGTGAACAGAGAGGGGTGAGTGTGGTGGGGGTACCTGTACCAGACAGGATAAGACAGGCCAGGGCAGATGGTGAACAGATCGGCAGGTGGAATCTAAGCAGCAGTGCAGCAGGCAGCGGGAATATGTGTCACACCCACTTGGGAGAAGCTTTCATTTCTGGATGTTGATTGATTGTTAAAAATGCCTGTGAATAGTCTTTGAACAGCGGGAGGGGGCTTCACTGGATACTTCAAAGAATCCTGCAACTTGTTGGGCCCAAAGGCCTTGACACCTTTTACTTCACACCTTAGTCCTAATTGAATTTGTATCTGGTCTGTCCTTGCAAGCCTGGGAGCATTCAATATTTCATTGAAATGTACTTTATTTGTAAGTTTTTCATTGTTTAGTTTTCTTCTTGGCTTTCAAAATAGCATCTGACCAAACACTGCTCACTCAATTCCAGGTTGGATGGTGTTCTCAGGTCTCTGCTGTTTGTTTGCTAGAGCACCCTTTGCATAGCTTGGAAAAATAAAACTGGAAGCAGTAATCTCTCCAGTTAATTTTGGTCAAAATTAGGTTGTAGGTTTGGAGTTTTGATCTGGAGTGAAGGCCATGCTGTGGAGGGTAGCAACCTGCATATGTACCTGCCGAAAAATCCAAGTTTATCTAACTCCAAATCTATCCTTTTGTAAAACAGCCTCAGAGGACAATGAAACACATTTCCAATTGAGAGGCCTTCAGAACTAACATACTAGACAAATCCAGGAAAAGTTAACACAAAAATAATATGTCAGAAATGAATGTGCTTTTACCCCTCTTACCCCTACTAGAAACCAGCTCCAAAGTTCAGCCAGGTTCCATTAAGAATCCCCCTCTGCCTTCCCCTTTCCCTGAATTCCGTTCTACGGACAAAGCTAATGCCAGCGGGCCAGCCCAGCATGTATCCCTCACTTCTCCGGCAATGGCTCATCTCTTCTGATATCCCTTCATTCTCCCACAAAGGAGAACTCTGGGGTCTGTGTACATGTTGTTAGCATGTGGCATTTGAATCAGATCAAAAACACTTTGTGGTGAGATTCTTTTGGATCCACGGATCCTTCAATTAAAGTAACACGCAGACGACAGATGAGATCGCGAGACAGTAGACTTAACCTGTATAACGTTCTGACAGGAAACTCTGACTCTGATTCCAAGCAGCCATTTGCTAATGGACTGTCACAAAGACCAAACTTACTTGATGAATTAGCAACCTCATAACTTCAGTAAACCTACAACTGGTTGTGAAGTAAATGACTCAAATGATATGTTCTGAACACCAACTGTGTACTCAGTGTCTGCCAATTTGACTTTTCCAGTGTGCTTCTACCTAATTTCAAAGAAAAATAAACAAACAAGAAAACTGGAGAAGAGTCTAAATAAACTGTGTGGAAAAACAAACGCATATCAGGGTAGGTTTTTTGTCAGTGGATGTATTGGGTAGCCTAGATAACCCCAGCTAAAAGAAAAATACATCTGAAAATTGCCAAATAACTAAATGCCTCAGATGTGGCCAATGTGTGTTGACTTTGAAGGTGCCGAAGAGCTTGAATCAGAGCGAATGGAATAACCAAAAGTTCTCAATGTTTTAGATCAAAAAATCTACACATGTTTGTAGAATACAGCAGGAGCCAATCACTTTTTTTGTGTCAGTTATTAACATTCCACTTCATCAGTGGAGTGTGTGATGCCAGTAGAGTGTGTGATGCCAGTGGAGAGTGTGATGCCAGGTTTGTATACTTTAGGTGCAATTTATTAGAAAAATAAGTGGACCATCTGTTAGGAACAGGGTTGTAGGCTAGGTAACAATGTGTCAGAGTCTATCTAGAAGATAGCGAAGGAGTCAGGCGCAGGACACAGGTAAAAGTTTTTAAAAAAACACTGTATTTACTCAATCCAAGAACGGAACAAAAATCCCGTTATCAAACAAGGACAAAACAGGATAGAACTCCAACACACGAAAGACAATCACGCACAAACAGAAAGGGAAACCAGAGGGTTAAATAAGGAACATAATTATGAGATGGGAACCAGGTGTGTAAACAGACAAAACAAAAGGAAAAATGAAACATGGATCGGTCGCAGCTAGAAAGCCAGGGACGTCGACCGCCGAATGCCACCCGAACAAGGAGAGGGAACAACTTCGGTGGAAGTCGTGACACAATGACTTTGACTCAAATTCAAACATCGCTTTCAGAAATATGCTCGTCATGGTGGTTCTTTGATGAAGGCTTATATGGTTATGGCCTAAGAAGTGCATCAGGTAATGTGCACTAGCCCGGCCCAAGACTGGCTAACTGCCTGTGGAGAACAAGTGACAGGCATCCACCACATCCCTATCCTAAAGGCCAGGACTGAGAGATACAAAACAACACCCTACTTCTGCCACCGAATTCACAAGACTCTTTGTGGATCTCCCTCACACCTTGTACTATATGACGCCTTGTCATTCCTACTTGTGGTAAGTAACTTTTCTTTATTAGCCTATACCAATTTCATCTATGACTGGGTATTAACATAACTTGAACTTGATAAATAAATAAATAGTTATCTGAAAATGCAAAGTGGTCACTATGGTCACACTCATGTCTGAGGTAAAGCAATGAAGCAAAGTGAAACAAATTGGCCACATACTGAATAACCTTCAGGGTACTTTATACTTTAAACTCATTATCCATTGTGCAGCCCTCTATAATGTGCATTTATAGCCTTTCATAATGGTATTATGTACGTATCTCTACATTGGTTCATATTATTCTTGTTCCTTATTTCAGTTGATATTAACAATAAGACATTTGGAAGAATGTTTTATAATCAAAAGTGTGGAATTGGTGTGGAAATACTTTAGAGTTTGTTGCCACATGGGACTTGTAAGTGACATACATGTTTGGTATGAGGACTATGTGAAAGATCAAGAAAATACCCGTTTTGATGTTAAACACTGTGCTAATTGTACACTATGTGAAATCACAATTTACAAATATTTTAGATGTCACTTTTTAGCTAATTAAACATAGTGTTATCAGCCCAGTCTCCAAAGCTATAGACCTATGTTCCCTTTAAACGTTTTCACAAATGTTTTTTTGAAATTGCAGCTTTCAGTAATGGTTTTAAGGTGGGTTTACAATAAACATTGACTAAGTGGTTGCTAAGCTACAGGCATATAAAGGCTGCACATAGACTTGGTACTGGTACCCTGTGTATAACTCCAAAAAGTTCTGGGACACTAAAGTCCATGGAGAATAAGGGCACCTCCTCCAAGCTGCTCACTGCACTAAGGGTAGGAAACACTGTCACCACTGATAAATCTACGATAATCGAGAATTTCAATAAGCATTTTTTTACGGCTGGCCATGCTTTCCACCTGTCTACCCCGGTCAACAGCTCTGCACCCTCCATAGCAACTTGCCCAAGCCTCCCCCATTTCTCCTTCATCCAAATCCAGATAGCTGATGTTCTGAAAGAGCTGCAAAATATGGACCCCTACAAATCAGCTGGGCTCGACAATCTGGACCCTCTCTTTCTAAAATTATCCGTCGCAGTTATCCGTCACATTTATCCGTCGCAACCCCTATTACTAGCCTGTTCAACCTCTCTTTTGTATTGTCTGAGATCCCGAAAGATTGGAAAGGTGCCACGGTCATCCCCCTCTTCAAAGGTGGAGACACCCTAGACCCAAACTGTTACATACCTGTATCTATCCTACCCTGCCTTTCTAAAGTCAAACAGATCACCGACCATTTCGAATCCCACCGTACCTTCTCCGCTATGCAACTTGGTTTCCGAGCTGGTTATGGGTGCACCTCAGCTACGCTCAAGGTCCTAAACAGTATCATAACTGCCATTGATAAAAGACAATACTGTGCAGCCGTATTCATCGACCTGGCCAAGACTTTTGACTCTGTCAATCACCGCATTCTTATCAGCAGACTCAACAGCCTTGGTTTCTCAAATGACTGCCTCGTCTGGTTCACCAACAACTTCTCAGACAGATTTCAGTGTGTCAAATTGGAGGGCCTGTTGTCCGGACCTCTGGCAGTCTCTATGGGGTGCCACAGTGTTCAATTCTCGGGCCACCTCTTTTCTCTGTATACATCAAGGATGTCGCTCTTGCTGCTAGTGATTCTATGATCCACCTCTACGCAGACAACACCATTCTGTGTTCTTCTGGCCCTTCTTTGGACACTGTGTTAACAATGCCATACAACTCTCCTTCCGTGACCTCGAACTGCTCTTAAATGCAAATAAAACTAAATGCATGCTATTTAACCGATTGCTGCCAGCACCTGCCCGGCCATCTAGCATCACTACTCTGGACGGTTCTGACTTAGAATATGTGGACAACTACAAATACCTAGGTGTCTGGTTAGACTGTAAACCCTCCTTCCAGACTCACATTAAATGTGTAAACCCACCTTCCAGACTCAAATCCAAAATTAAATCTAGAATTGGCTTCCTATTTCTCAACAAAGCATCCTTCACTCACGCTGCCAAACATGACTATCCTACCGATCCTTGACTTTGGCGATGTCATTTACAAAATAGCTTCCAACACTCTACTCAGCAAATTGGATGCAGTCTATCACAGTGACTTCCGTTTTGTCACCAAAGCCCCATATACTACCCACCACTGTGACCTGCATGCTCTCGTTGGCTGGTCCTCGCTTCAGATTCGTCGCCAAACCCACTGGCTCCAGGTTATCTATACGTCTTTGCTAGGTAAAGCCTAGCCTTATCTCAGCTCACTGGTCATCATAGCAGCACCCACCCGTAGCACGCGTTCCAGAAGGTATATTTTACTGGTCACCCCAAAAGCCAACTGCTCCTTTGGCCGCCTTTCCTTCCAGTTCTCTGTTGTCAATGACTGGAATGAATTGCAAAAATTACTCCCTCACTAACTTTAAGCATCAGCTGTCAGCTCAGATCATTGCAGCTGTACATAGCCCATCCATAAATAGCTCATCCAACTACCTCATCCCCATATTGTTTTTGTTTTTTTTGCTCCTTTGCACCCTAGTATCTCTACTTTCACATTCACATTCTGCTCATCTATCACACCAGTTTTTAATTTCTAAATTGTAATTATTTTGCCACTATGGCCTATTTATTGCCTTACTGCATTTGCACACACTGTATATAGACTTTTCTATTTTGTTATTGACTATGTTTGTTTATTCCATGTGTAACTCTGTGTTGTTTGTGTCACACTACTTTGCTTTATCTTGGCCAGGTCGCAGTTGTAAATGAGAACTGTTTCTCAACTTGCCTACCTGGTTAAATAAAGGTGACATTTTTGAAATATAGCCAAGTTACCGTTACTCATTGGGTATTTATTCCTTTTGTTATTGTTTCACAAATATTCTATTATTTTAAATGGTTTCTCTCTGCATTGTTAGGAAGGGCCAGCAAGTAAGTATTTCACTGTTAGTCTACACCTGTTGTTTACGAAGTATGGGACAAATACAACTGATTGATTGATTGATTGATTGATTGATAGCAGTGCAGGGTTTCACAGGGTTGATGTCTACAACACCACAACCCAAATGACATTTAACGGAGCCACTTACAGTATGCCCAGGCCTCTCATCATATGTTCAGCATAGCAGAGTGACATAATGGCATTGCGCAAGCCTAATTAGATTCAAATGAAAGTACATTTCTTGACTCAACATTATGGATTGAGGAGGCGGAGTAATTAAGCTGCTATTAATGCAGACACGATAATGATAGGCGAGTCTGCCACTGAGCAGAACAGGTGTGAGTCTCAAATGGTACTGTGTTCCCTTCATAGTGCACTACTTTTGACCGGACCCCATGAGCCCTGGTCTAAAGTTTTTTAAATTATAATAATAATTGCATGTAATTAATAATTAAGTAGTATACTACGTATTAAACAGGGTGCAATGTGGGTGTTCTTGTCCCTACTTACCACTCCAGTTCATTCAACAGGGCCAGCTGAGGTGAAAGCCTACAAGCAGCTCCCTTCCTAGACATTTTTACAACACACGCTCTTCTCCTTCTCTTGGCTTTCCATGTGGTTTAGTTTTAGTTCTATACTATACAGTTGGATGAGCCATGGATCCACACTTGGATGTGAAATGGTAAACAAAGTAGTGACAAATTATAAATCTGGTTGACAGGCTATCAAGTGTTTTGTAAATGTTTTAACATATAATTGCAGTGGGGTGGACAGGGGGGCATGCATTATTTTAGGTTATTTTGGGTCACACCCATTATGGCTCATCATCCATCACTGTATGTGAGGGACACAGAGGGACAGGGTAAGGGTGTACATGGTGTGTCGAGCCATCTGTTTGAGCAAACAGAGACGTTTGTTCATCCGTGAGACACTGTAATGCAATGAACTTTTCAAATGTGTCAGAGCCCTAATGACATTTTGCTGGACAAAGAGTTAATGGACTAAATGTTTAAATCCTGCCAAATTGATGAAAAAGGAATGTAACATGGCGAATTGAAGACCATTTAATTTATTTTTCTTCATAGAACACTTCTAATTCTTGTTTTAATTGAAGGAGATGAAAGTTGGAAGAGAAGTATTACCTAGTATTGCATTGCATTAGCTAAAGTGGTAATCATTATACCTGAGGATTGGGGTAACAGGCTTAAAGATGTTGATGAAACAGTCACGCACACTGCTGAAAGTACACAGCTGGAGGCACCCCATTTCAAAAAGCATTATTGAATTCTAAAAACTGTGGGTTCTGCATGTTCCGTTTCAAAGTCACTAAATATAATTGTACCGCTGGCCTCAGAGCGAAAGACAAAACAAAGATCCAAAGTATATATGCAATGTTATTATTTTTGATGGTTTTTAATGTGACTCAGGAGAGGATCAGACTTTGAATGTGCAAGCAGAATTATGCAAATCAGTAATTAACTCAATAACAATTTAAAAACATCCACCCTTAAGCAACGGCTGCATCTATTACAACAATTACCATGTGCAACGCAGCATTGTGTTGAGTCTGTGTTTGTATATCCATCACCGCTCCATCTCAAACCACAGAAGACAGAGAGCTAATGGAAGACATGAACGCAGGTAGGCATTTATTGGGAAGACTCATGTACTGGAGACAGCTCTGCAACGTGGCCACTAGCTGGCACAGACACAAAATGTCATAAAATCTGATTTTAAACCTCACCGAAACCTTACCCTAACCATACCCACACTGCTAACACTAATGCCTAACCTTGACCTTAAAATAAGACCACTAATAAGACATGTTACGATACATTCTTTGAAAAAAAGGGTTCTAAAAGGGTTATTTGTCTGTCCCCATGGGAGAACCGGTTTTGGTTCCAGGTAGAATCATTTTTGGTTCCAAGGTAAATCCCTTTTGGGTTTCATGTAGAACCCTCTGTGGAAAGGGTTCTACAATGATCCCAAAAGGGTTCTACCTGGAACCAAAAAGGGTTCTTCAAAGGGTTCTCTTATGGGGACAGCTGCAGAACCCTTTTAGGTTTTAGATAACACCTTTTTTCTATGAGTGTAAAGGCAATTGTAACTTTGCAGCTGGCCTATCTAGTGGTAAAATCTCAGTCTTCCTCCAGGGCAACATTTACAACAGGATAACACTCAAACAAATTAATTCAATACAATACATTTATCCAACAATGGAACAACATTATCTTTTGTTACAGAGAGAGACATACAACGCAAGACCAGGGTCTTTCAATCAGCGACTATTACTAAAGTTTGACCCTGGAATAAAAACATCACTTTGTATGGTGTCTGAGTATGCGAACTAGACAACTATATACTGCATGTATCCATGGTGACGGGGAATGTGTTTATCCGAATAGCAGATGAAGACAAACATTGATTTGGCATCTCATCTTCGTATCCTTGTAAGTTGATGAGAAAGAATGGTCCATCTATGAGAAAGAGTGGTCCATCTATGAGAAAGAGTGGTCCGTCTATGAGAAAGAGTCGTCCATCTATGAGAAAGAGTGGTCCGTCTATGAGAAAGAATGGTCCGTCTATGAGAAAGAATGGTCCATCTATGAGAAAGAGTGGTCCATCTATGAGAAAGAGTGATCCGTCTATGACAAAGAGTGATTCGTATATGAGAAAGAGTGGTCCATCTATGAGAAAGAGTGATCCGTCTATGAGAAAGAATGGTCCATCTATGAGAAAGAGTGGTCCATCTATGAGAAAGAGTGGTCCGTCTATGAGAAAGACTGGTACGTCTATGAGAAAGAGTGGTCCGTCTATGAGAAAGAGTGGTCCGTCTATGTGAAAGAGTGACCCGTCTATGTGAAAGAGTGACCCGTCTATGAGAAAGAGTGACCCGTCTATGAGAAAGAGTGACCCGTCTTTGAGAAAGAGTGACCAGTCTATGAGAAAGAGTGACCCGTCTATGTGAAAGAGTGACCTGTTTATTAGAAAGAGTGGTCCGTCTATGTGAAAGAGTGACCCGTCTATGAGAAAGAGTGACCCATCTATGTGAAAGAGTGACCCGTCTATGAGAAAGAGTGACCAGTTTATGAGAAAGAACAACTTGCCTATTAGAAAGAATAACCTGTTTATTAGAGAGTGACCCGTCTATGAGAAAGAGTAACCCGTCTATGAGAAAGAGTGACCAATCTATGTGAAAGAGTGACCCGTCTATGTGAAAGAGTGACCCGTCTATGAGAAAGAGTGACCCGTCTATGAGAAAGAGTGACCCGTCTATGAGAAAGAGTGACCAGTTTATGAGAAAGAACAACTCGCCTATTAGAAAGAATAACCTGTTTATTAGAGAGTGACCCGTCTATGAGAAAGAGTTACCCATCTATGTGAAAGAGTGACCCGTCTATATGAAAGAGTGACCCCTCTATGAGAAAGAGTGACCTGTCTATGAGAAAGAGTGACCCGTCTATGAGAAAGAGTGACCTGTTTATTAGAAAGAGTGACCAGTCTATGAGAAAGAGTGGTCCGTCAATGAGAAAGAGGGACCTGTCTATGAGAAAGAGGGACCCGTCTATGAGAAAGAGTGGTCCGTCTATGAGAAAGAGTGGTCCGTCTATGAGAAAGAGTGATCCGTCTATGAGAGAGTGATCCGTACATGAGAAAGAGTGGTCCATCTATGAGAAAGAGTGGTCCGTCTATGAGAAAGACTGGTCCGTCTATGAGAAAGAGTGGTCCGTCTATGAGAAAGACTGGTCCGTATATGAGAAAGAGTGGTCCATCTATGAGAAAGAGTGACCCGTCTATTTGAAAGAGTGACAAGTCTATGTGAAAGAGTGACCCGTCTATGAGAAAGAGTGACCCGTCTATGAGAAAGAGTGACCCGTCTATGTGAAAGAGTGACCTGTTTATTAGAAAGAGTTGTCCGTCTATGTGAAAGAGTGACCTGTTTATTAGAAAGAGTGACCCGTCTATGTGAAAGAGTGGCCAGTCTATGAGAAAGAGTGGTCCGTCTATGAGAAAGAATGGTCCGTCTATGAGAAAGAGTGACCCGTCTATGAGAAAGAGTGGTCCGTCTATGAGAAAGAGTGGTCCGTCTATGAGAAAGAATGACCCGTCTATGAGAAAGAGTGGTCCGTCTATGAGAAAGAATGGTCCGTCTATGAGAAAGAGTGACCAGTCTATGAGAAAGAACAACTCGCCTATTAGAAAGAATAACCTGTTTATTAGAGAGTGACCCGTCTATGAGAAAGAGTAACCCGTCTATGAGAAAGAGTTACCCATCTATGTGAAAGAGTGACCCGTCTATATGAAAGAGTGACCCGTCTATGAGAAAGAATGGTCCATCTATGAGAAAGAGTGGTCCATCTATGAGAAAGAGTGGTCCGTCTATGAGAAAGACTGGTCCGTCTATGAGAAAGAGTGACCCGTCTATGTGAAAGAGTGACCCGTCTATGAGAAAGAGTGACCCGTCTATGAGAAAGAGTGACCCGTCTATGTGAAAGAGTGACCTGTTTATTAGAAAGAGTGGTCCGTCTATGTGAAAGAGTGACCTGTTTATTAGAAAGAGTGAAAAGTCTATGAGAAAGAGTGGTCCGTCAATGAGAAAGAGGGACCCACTATGAGAAAGAGTGGTCCATCTATGAGAAAGAGTGGTCCGTCTATGAGAAAGAGTGGTCCGTCTATGAGAAATAGTGGTCCTTCTATGAGAAATAGTGATCCGTCTATGAGAAAGAGTGGTCCATCTATGAGAAAGAGTGGTCCATCTATGAGAAAGAGTGGTCCGTCTATGAGAAAGACTGGTCCGTCTATGAGAAAGAGTGGTCCGTCTATGTGAAAGAGTGACCCGTCTATGTGAAAGAGTGACCCGTCTATGAGAAAGAGGGACCTGTCTATGTGAAAGAGTGACCCGTCTATGAGAAAGATTGACCCGTCTATGAGAAGGAGTGACCCGTCTATGTGAAAGAGTGACCTGTTTATTAGAAAGAGTGGTCCGTCTATGTGAAAGAGTGACCTGTTTATTAGAAAGAGTGAAAAGTCTATGAGAAAGAGTGGTCCGTCAATGAGAAAGAGGGACCCACTATGAGAAAGAGTGGTCCATCTATGAGAAAGAGTGGTCCGTCTATGAGAAAGAGTGGTCCGTCTATGAGAAATAGTGGTCCTTCTATGAGAAATAGTGATCCGTCTATGAGAAAGAGTGGTCCATCTATGAGAAAGAGTGGTCCATCTATGAGAAAGAGTGGTCCGTCTATGAGAAAGACTGGTCCGTCTATGAGAAAGAGTGGTCCGTCTATGTGAAAGAGTGACCCGTCTATGTGAAAGAGTGACCCGTCTATGAGAAAGAGGGACCTGTCTATGTGAAAGAGTGGTCCGTCTATGTGAAAGAGTGGCCCGTCTATGACAAAGAATGACCCGTCTAGGTGAAAGAGTGACCTGTTTATTAGAAAGAGTGGTCCGTCTATGTGAAAGAGTGATCCGTCTATGAGAAAGAGTGACCAGTCTATGAGAAAGAGTGGTCCGTCTATGAGAGAGTGGCCCGTCTATGAGAAAGAGTGACCCGTCTATGAGAAAGAGTGACCCGTCTATGTGAAAGAGTGACCCGTCTATGAGAAAGAGTGACCAGTTTATGAGAAAGAACAACTCGCCTATTAGAAAGAATAACCTGTTTATTAGAGAGTGACCCGTCTATGAGAAAGAGTAACCCGTCTATGAGAAAGAGTTACCCATCTATGTGAAAGAGTGACCCGTCTATATGAAAGAGTGACCCGTCTATGAGAAAGAGTGGTCCATCTATGAGAAAGAGTGACCAGTCTATGAGAAAGACTGGTCCGTCTATGAGAAAGACTGGTCCGTCTATGAGAAAGAGTAACCTGTCTATGAGAAAGAGTTACCCATCTATGTGAAAGAGTGACCCGTCTATGAGAAAGAATGGTCCATCTATGAGAAAGACTGGTCCGTCTATGAGAAAGAGTGGTCCGTCTTTGAGAAAGACTGGTCCATCTATGTGAAAGAGTGACCCGTCTATGTGAAAGAGTGACCCGTCTATGTGAAAGAGTGACCCGTCTATGAGAAAGAGTGACCCGTCTATGAGAAAGAGTGACCCGTCTATGTGAAAGAGTGACCTGTTTATTAGAAAGAGTGGTCCGTCTATGTGAAAGAGTGACCTGTTTATTAGAAAGAGTGACCAGTCTATGAGAAAGAGTGGTCCGTCAATGAGAAAGAGGGACCCTCTATGAGAAAGAGTGGTCCGTCTATGAGAAATAGTGGTCCGTCTATGAGAAATAGTGATCCGTCTATGAGAAAGAGTGATCCGTATATGAGAAAGAGGGACCCTCTATGAGAAAGAGTGATCCGTCTATGAGAAAGAATGGTCCATCTATGAGAAAGAGTGGTCCATCTATGAGAAAGAGTGGTCCGTCTATGAGAAAGACTGGTCCGTCTATGAGAAAGAGTGGTCCGTCTATGTGAAAGAGTGACCCGTCTATGTGAAAGAGTGACCCGTCTATGTGACAGAGGGACCCGTCTATGAGAAAGAGTGGTCCATCTATGAGAAAGAGTGACCCGTCTATGAGAAAGAGTGACCTGTTTATTAGAAAGAGTGACCCGTCTATGAGAAAGAGTGACCTGTTTATTAGAAAGAGTGACCCGTCTATGAGAAAGAGTGACCCGTATATGAGAAAGACTGGTCCGTCTATGAGAAAGAGTGGTCCGTCTATGTGAAAGAGTGACCCGTCTATGTGAAAGAGTGACCCGTCTATGAGAAAGAGTGACCCGTCTATGAGAAAGAGTGACCCGTCTATGTGAAAGAGTGACCTGTTTATTAGAAAGAGTGGTCCGTCTATGTGAAAGAGTGATCCGTCTATGAGAAAGAGTGATCCGTATATGAGAAAGAGTGGTCCATCTATGAGAAAGAGTGATCCGTCTATGAGAAAGAATTTTCCATCTATGAGAAAGAGTGGTCCATCTATGAGAAAGAGTGGTCCGTCTATGAGAAAGAGTGGTCCGTCTATGAGAAAGAGTGATCCGTCTATGAGAAAGAGTGATCCGTATATGAGAAGGAGTGGTCCGTCTATGAGAAAGAGTGATCCGTCTATGAGAAAGAGTGATCCGTATATGAGAAAGAGTGGTCCATCTATGAGAAAGAGTGATCCGTCTATGAGAAAGAATTTTCCATCTATGAGAAAGAGTGGTCCATCTATGAGAAAGAGTGGTCCGTCTATGAGAAAGAGTGATCCGTCTATGAGAAAGAGTGATCCGTATATGAGAAGGAGTGGTCCGTCTATGAGAAAGAGTGATCCGTCTATGAGAAAGAGTGATCCGTATATGAGAAAGAGTGGTCCATCTATGAGAAAGAGTGATCCGTATATGAGAAAGAGTGGTCCGTCTATGAGAAAGAGTGGTCCGTCTATGTGAAAGAGTGACCCGTCTATGTGAAAGAGTGACCCGTCTATGTGAAAGAGGGACCCGTCTATGAGAAAGAGTGGTCCGTCTATGAGAAAGAATGGTCCGTCTATGAGAAAGAGTGACCCGTCTATGAGAAAGAGTGGTCCGTCTATGAGAAAGAGTGGTCCGTCTATGAGAAAGAGTGGTCCGTCTATGACTGGTGGTGATAATTAGTCTCCATTGCTTTGGTGCTGCGACTGGGCACACATGTTCCAGCTGTCACAGGTGTATTCTGGGAGATGGGATTTGGTGACAGCCGTGACAGCACCATCTGGACCTGTCCGCATCACGGGACGCTGACTCCGCTATGACAAGATGCGCTGTGCTCTGAGCGAGCTGTGTGTGTGTTGTATGTGTGAGTTTGTATGCTGTCAATGTGTACCTTTCTGTGAGTGTGTGTGTATTGTAGGTGTGAGTGTGTGTGTGTGTGTGTGTGTGTGTGTGTCTGTACATACAAAGACAGATAAATATGTTTATGAGGCTTATTTTTTAACCTTCCTACCTCCCCAACAAGATCTCATAGCTACACTTCGAAATTCGATGTGTTATGGATCTGGTCTATTTTTTACGCATGAATTCTGCATGGTTACAGGGTTAATTCAGCATGGTTACAAGGTTAAAAGAGTAACAACACAAAGGATATCAGTTTAGGCATGGATTCAGAGTGGTTAAGGTTAGGGATATGGTTTGGAGAAGGCGTCAAACTAAATATTTCAAAACGGCACACTATTACCATCAGGTATCATCAGTATTCACAGTATTCTCCCGGCATAAACACACACACACACACACACACACACACACACACACACACACACACACACACACACACACACACACTTCAATGAAAGGTTTCTACTTTGGCATTACATTTACTTCAACAGCTAGAAGATTAGCAGATACTATGTGTGGGAACCAGTGCTAGTTCATTCACCTTTCTACTCACCAGCAGTGGATGAGGATGAATCATCTGCCCATGATGGCTTGCCTTCAACTTTTGTATGTGTGTGTGTGTGTGTGTGTGCGTGTGTGTGTGTGTGTGTGTGTGTGCGTGCGTGCGTGCGTGTGTGCATGCGTGCGTATTTGTGCATGCGTGTATGCAAGCAGTCAGAAGGAGTGGGGGCACATCTCCATCTCGGAGAGGCTTGAAATATCAAAGCGAACAGTGTGATTTGCGTTTGTATCACACTGAAAGAGCTTCCGCTTCCCTCTCCACATGCTAAACAGCAAGCCTGTCACTAAGGTATTGATTTTGTTAGTATCTCTCTATCTCTTTCTTTCTTTGTCAATGGAGGGTTGGTTAATAAAGAACTCTGCTGGAAAGGCATGGGAAGCCAATTTATTGAGGGAGAGGAGCTGCACAAAGAGTTGGCCCTCCATTTTACGAGTAGTCCTTTATCCTCAGAGGAAATAGCGGAAAGAAAAACAACCTCACTCACACACACACACACACACACACACACACACACACACACACACACACACACACACACTTCAACACGCATGCACACACACACACACTGTACACACAGACACACACACACACACACACTTCAACATGCAAGCACACACAGACACACACATACATAGACAAGCACACACACTTTAACAGAAACACACACAAGCAACTAATTTGCATCATACCAAAGGGCTTTTTTTATCTGTTTTGTTTTCCCCTTCTCCACCTGTGTGGCCACCCAGCCCTATAATTCACTATGGAAATGAGATGGACAAAATGCATCTCTGAGGTAAATGGAGAGTGCTTATTCTCATATGTTGAATTGGCGGGAATTGATTGTTAATTCATCACAACAGGGTGAAGAGCACTTCTCTTTGTTCATTTAATTACAGTCTATTATAGTCGTTCAATAAGATAACATAATGTTTGTCTGAGTATGATGATTAATCTGGATATGTAAATTTTCCATGTGGGGAATTAATGAAGAACTATCTTACCACTGGTGTATTATGTGTTATATTGGTTTTGCATTCATGTTGCACTTGTGAATTGCCTCTTGTTACTATGGTTACTATGGAGCCCTGGAAGGGCCACAGTGTGTTTTTGTTTTGCTTTTCGTTGTGCACACAATAAAAAAAATGTTTAGGCCGTCATTGTAAATAAAAATGTCTTCTTAACTGACTTGCCTAGTACAATAAAGGTTCAATTAAAATTAAAACTTTCGGAAAACAGCTACGAGCTAGCTACCTAGCAGCTACATAAAAGACACTTTTTTGGAACCCTCTTTGGCTGATTATGATATTATGCATTTGACATAAAGCCATGATTGGATGACACTGAAAAAGTAACCATAATTTAGGAAGAAATCCTGTGTATTCTTTGAAAACTGGTTATTTGGAAAAGTGTTGTGCTTAGCTAGAGGTTGTGCTTAGCTTGTTACATTTGCAAGCACACAAAAACATGCATCTAGTCCCTCCATGGTAAATGTGGTCCGCTGTCATTGAATCCCCACATACATGTCCATATATTCAACTTTAGCTAACTAGCAAGCTTGGCTGGCATTGGTCAAAATAGTGTTTAGCTAGAAACAAATTTAGATTTAAATATTTGCCGATACCTAGCAGCAATGCTAACTCAGACTTTTCAGGCGATAACCAAAAGTATTCCGTTTGCACCCAAAACTATTGCTAGCACACTAAAAACTACTGCAAGTACACTAAAAAGTATTGCATGCACCCAAAACGTATTGCATGTACACTAAAAAGTATTGCATCACCCAATGCACAGCCCAGCTCATGCTGGCGCAAAGAGTTTAACATTTCTGGTCAGATAGGTGAACCGGGCCAGAAAGAAAAACATATTTTTTCTAGCTTTGCCCATCAGATCGAGAATGGACTTAACAGAGGCTATCCTGAGGTAGAAATAGTAGACGCAGTAGACAGGGCTATTTCTCCAGGCTCACAGCTACGCAGCTACTTGGAAGGTAAACCCCAGCTAACTCTTCCCACACTTAGATGTATCCTGCGTTCCCACTTCCAAGAGAAGAGTGCAACAGAGCTTTACAAACAGCTAGCTTCAGAAGCATAGCATAGCAAGGAGACCCCTCAAAGATTCCTGATGCGCGTCTTAGATTTGAGGCAGAAAGTACTGTTTGCATCCCAGGAGTCAGAATCAGGGATTAAGTATGACCCTGCTCTAGTCCAGAGCATGTGTTTACACACAGTCCTTACGGGTCTCCAGAGTGACAGTATCAGGATAGACATGCAGCCTCTCCTGCTAGAGAGTTAAACATCAGATGATGTTTTGCTAGAGAAGCTTAACATTGCTTGCGCTAATGAAATAGAAAGACGAAACAAAAAGCGGTTTAATGCCCCACAGCCTGCTACAACTAAGTGTAGTCCAGCTAGAAGATACGCCATCTGCAAAGTGTCCTGTGAAGGAAGCCAAACCTAAGATACCCGCAGAACTGTTAACAGAGTTAGCTGAACTTAAGACAGGTGTAGCTTCTCTAAAAGGTCTCAGTGCAGAGATTGCTCAGATTAAGGAGACATTACAGCAGCCTATGTTTCAGTCACCGCTGTGTGCCTATGCCCCACTCCCAGTTTGGAGGCCAGATAGGGACCCCCAGCCACCTGTTTCCCAGCGGCAGTATTACAGCAACTACAGTCGGTCCCAAGCACCTGACCCTGCGCAGCATCAATATGCACCTAAGCGGTATACCAACCGCTCTACTCAAGCTCCAAGGAGGTGTTTTGTCTGCCAGCAGGCCAGAACAGATGCACGCTGCACACACTGCTTCCGATGTGGGAGTGGAGAACATTTTCAAGCTGGATGTGAAATCCGGGGAGCCAGACCATCAAGGGAGGCAACTTTAAACGGAAACGGGTTACCGCTGAGGGACGAGTGTTAACCGTAGCTACCAAAAAGTCCCAGAAATGTGCAAATTGTGCCAGAGAAGATTCATTTGAGAACCTGAAACAATGTTCATCATGTAAAGAGACACTGTACTGTTCCAAAGTATGTCAAAATCAACATTGGACTAAACATAAGGAAAAATGCACTCACCTGAAAATTGAATCTACCTGTGAAAGGTTTTCCTGCACAGAGGAAAATGCCCACTCCTTACCATCCCTAGATCAAGGTTGCCACCCCCGTAAGGTCACCTTGCTAGTCGGCAGACAGTGCCTTATTGAGTGTAACCTGAATCGCCACCACCTCCAAGCTCTATGGGACACAGTCTCTCAGGTATCGGTCATTGATGAAAGATGGAAAGAGGAATCTCTCCCAAACGCAAGGCTGAGAGATGTTTCAGAAATCCTGGACTCACCTGATGATCTAAGGTTGACTGCAGCAAATGGGACTGAAATGCCGTACCTGGGATGGATTGAAACAACTTTTCGGTTAGCATCTGAAACTGACCAAACAAAGGAACTGATCATCCCGGTGCTGGTAATGAAAGGCTGTCACCTGTCTCATCCCATCATAGGTTTCAATGTTATCGAGCACATCCTGACAATGACCGAAAAGACTAAACGATACAGTACAGTAAAAAACAGCTTTCCCAAGCCTCAAAAGAAACAAGGTGAGAGCTTTTATACAGGCTGTTAGCGCAGAACAGACAGATGAATACGCAGTGAAAACCAAGAAAGAGAAGGTTGCTGTACCAAAACACAGTAGCATTCAGATTGAGTGCCGTGTAGCTTCCCAGCCTTTTCAAAGATGACATGACAATGCTTTTCCAGCCAGACCTGAACCCGCAGTGGCCAGACGACCTTGAGTTCTTTGACACACTAGTCAGAGTCAGGAAAGGTGTTTTTCCAGTTATTCTGCTTGATGTCTCTGACCCCACTGACCACGACATTGCCCTGCTAGGATGCACAATAATCAGTACAGTACAAACCATTATGACTGTGTTACCTGCCCAAGTCTTTGAAAAAACTGTCACCCCAGCCACAGTGAATCACACCAGCGTTCGAACCCCATGTACTGCTACTGAACAGTGGGATCCACCAGTAGGTTTAACTCACCTAACTGAAGAGCAGAGAGAGGTTGTTAGGCAAATGCATAGAGAAGAGTGTCACTCCTTCTCCAGATCAGACAATGACATTGGCTGCATTGAACGATTGAAAATGACTATTTCTCTAAAGGACTCTGAACCAGTAAAGCGCACATACATGTCAGTGCCCAGGCCACTGTATCAGGCGATAAAGGGTTACCTTTATGACCTCATAGTCCAGGGCTGGGTTAGGAAGTCAAACTCTTCATATTCTTCACCTGTCGTGTGCGTTCGTAAGAAGGACGGGACCCTCCGGTAGTGTATAGATTACAGAGACCTGAACAGAAAGACACATCCCGACCGCCAGCCCATCCCTCGGGTCCAAGACATCATGGACAGTTTAGGTGGTAATTCCTGGTTCTCCCTCTTAGATCAGGGAAAAGCGTATCACCAGGGGTTCATCTCTGAAGAAAGCAGACCACTGACAGCATTTGTGACCCTGTGGGGACTCTATGAGTGGATACGTATGCCATTCGGCCTCATGAACGCTCCTGCAGCTTTTCAGCGGTGTATGGAGGAGTGTTTGGAAGGGCTCCGGGATAACATCTGTATTCCTTATCTGGACGACACGCTAGATTTCAGTAAAACATTCGACAGCCATGTGAATGATGTGCGAAAAGTTTTGCAGCGTCTCAGAGAGTATGGCATTAAACTCAAACCAAGTAAGTGTGATCTCTTTAAACCCCAGGTTCGTTATTTGGGCAGAATAGTGTTTCCATAGGGCAGCCGAATTGACCCAGCCGATTTTGAAGCAGTAAGAGCATTGAAAGAAATCAGACCAGAGACTGTGGGCCAGCTCAGAAAAATGCTTGGTTTACTCACTTACTACAGACAGTACATCAAAGACTTTTCTAGGAGTGCCAGCTGCCTGTATGACCTCCTGAAAGCAGATTCAGAGAAATTACCTGACCACCCACGGAAAACAAAAACAAAGAAAGTAAGTCATGTGGTACCCTCAAATAAGCCAATCCTGTGGACTGACCAGCATCAACAGGCACTTGAACAGCTGATTGAGTGTTTGCTTCACCCACCAGTTTTAGGTTTCCCTGATTTCACTCAGCCATTTGTTGTACACACTGATGCATCACACCAAGGCTTGGGAGCAGTTCTTTATCAAAAGCAAGATGGGAAGCTTAGGGTCATTGCTTATGACTCTCGAACCTTAGCAGCAGCTGAGAAGAACTATCACTACCACTCGACCAAGCTAGAATATCTAGCTCTAAAATGGGCAATCACTGATAAGTTCCATGATTATTTGTACTATGCTCCGACCTTCACTGTATACAGCGATAACAACCCGCTCAGCTACATTCTGTCTACTGCAAAACTGAACGCAACCACTTCCAGGTGGGTTGCAGACTTGGCTGATTTCCACTTTACAATAAAGTACAGGCCAGGCAGAGAGAACGGTGATGCAGATGCTTTGTCAAGGATGCCACTGGATGTAGAGTCACTGATGAGAGAATGTTCTGAGGACCTTCCACCAGACTCCATTGCCGCCACGATACAAGCAGTTGAGGTACAGAAAGAGGCTGTTGTACCTTGGTCATTTTCAGCTGCATCTATGTCAGTATCAACTGAAGGTGAGACAACCAGCTCGATCCCAAAAGATGGGATAAGAAAAGCACAACAATCTGATCCGGTCATCCGTCCTGTGCTCAATTTCAAACTGTCTGGTTCCAAACCGCCAGTTAAAGAGCAAAAGAAATTCAGTCCAAAGACAAAATGCCTATTCAGAGAATGGGACAAATTGACAATAGACAGTGATGGCATTCTGTACAGAATCACTACAGCCCGCAAGCAGTGAGTTCTATCAGAGCAGTACAAAGGTAAAGTGATGGAAGAGTTGCACAATAACTTGGACACCAAGGTACTGACCGCACTGTATCACTAGTACATGACCGCTTCTTCTGGCCATATATGCAATCTGACATCGAGCACAATGTGACAAAAACTTGTAGCTGTGTCAAGCAAAAAAAGCCAGCCCATGAAACAAGAGCTCCTCTGACAAACATTGTGACAATACAGCCATTTGAAGTGGTATGTATCGACTTCCTTCATCTCGACAGATGCAAAGGGGGATATGAGTACATCCTTGTGATTGTTGATCATTTTACACGTTTCACTCAAGCCTACGCCACCACATCAAAGTCAGGTAAAACGGCTGCAAATCTCATCTTCAATGACTTTGCCCTGAAGTTTGGGTTCCCGTCCTGCATCCACCATGACCAAGGGGGAGAATTTGAAAATCAGTTGTTCCATCAGTTAAAGAAACTCAGTGGCATGGCGGGGTCCAGAACAACACCCTATCACCCGATGGGAAACGGTCAAGTGGAACGCATGAATAGAACATTGTTGCAAATGTTAAAGACACTAACTGAGACACAAAAGTCAAATTGGAAGGAGTCTCTGAACAAACTGGTTTATGCCCATAACTGCACCAGTTGCGAAGTGACTGGTTATTCACCATTTAATCTTCTGTTTAGGAGATCACCCAGGCTTCCAGTTGATATGCTCTTTGGATTGTGCACAGAGGCAGGTTCCAGTAACCAGCGAGACTACGTGGAGAACTGGAAACGAGGGATGGAAGAAGCATACGCCATTGCAAATGAAAATGCGCAGAAAGCCTCTGAAAGAAGTAAGAAGTACTATGACAATAAAGTTAGGAGTTCAGTGATACAGCCTGGCGAGCGAGTTCTGATTAAAAACCTGACAACAAGAGGAGGACCAGGAAAACTCCGTAACTATTGGGAAGATACAATTCACACAGTGGTGAGACAAATGGGTTCAGACCTGCCGATTTATGAATTGAGACCAGAAAAGGGTAGGGGACGCTCCAGGGTCCTGCACAGAAACCTGCTCATGTCCTGTGACCACTTACCTTTTGAGACACAACCAGAAATGACCAAAGTGGACAAAAGTCAGAAAACGAGGAGACACCAGCCTGCATCACAGCCTCTAGATTCTGATGAAGACAGCGGGGATGAATATGACCTCCATCATGAGCCGCTACAGGTTCCCACATCTCCTACAGTACCTGAGGAGAGGAATGCTGAAACAGCGAGAGAGTGGGAACACAGGCCCCCAACAGTGAAACAGACAGTTGCAGTGCCAGTCCCTGATACGCTACCAGCACAGCCTCTTGTTGAAAAGCGTCTGGAGGAGAAAACAACAGCTAAAGACCTGCCTGCTGAGGAGATGAACTTGCCTGCTGAAAATTTTCCTGATGATCATCCACCAAGTGCCTTTCCTTCATTAACTGATGCTGCTGAACCTGAGGAACCAGCCTACCAGATGCCACAAAGAGAGAGACACCCTCCAAGACGTATCACCTATGATCAGCTTGGTATCCCTTCCTGCTACAGTATCCAGCCACAGCCACAGTTGTTCCCTGTCTACTCTGCACCAGGACTGGTTACATGGCTGCCATCACTACAGCGATGTTACTTTCAGCCACCTTACATGTATGGGCTTCAGCAAACATGAGGCTACAGAGTTGACATGTTTGACCATGGACTACACATGCACACAAAAAAGTATTGCATGCACACTAAAAGGTATTGCATGCACACCCAGAAATAGTTTTTCAAAAGTACATTCACACCTTCCATGGCTCCGTAGATTACCATTTCTTCCAGCATATGGGAAATAGAGTGGCATCTCACATTAGACAAGTCTGGACCTTGTCTCAGAGCATCTCACTCTGTTTTCTTTGAGCTAAAGAAATAACTGTCTAATCATAGTGTTTATTAAAATGATAAGGTGCATCTATACTTGGGGTTCCATTGAAAGACAAGAAGAGAGACACAGATATGGAAATAATGACAGTCTTTGTTACCAGGAACTCTGTCATCATTCCTGCTGCTCCTGATATGCATGAATAGAAATGACCAGTATACTGTAGAATTAGCATATTGATTTCCACATGCAAGTGCAAATTACACTTCTGTCATTCGACTTCACATGTCGAAGCCCATGTTCCCATTCGTATTTATGTTTACATAACATGCCGTATTCATGAAAGCTTTCTCCATCTCCCACCCTTTTATCTCTTGTCTCCCAGAAGTGTGTGATCTCTGACAAGTCTCCCCAACGTGGCCCCTCTGCCTGCATCTTCACCACAATAATCCACCCTTATCGTCACACTCTTTCCAAAACTCCCGCTCCCTCAATCGCGCTCCTCACCCGCTTCTTCCTCGTCCCATTCCTCCTCGTCCCTTTGATGAAGGGGAAAGTGGATCAGTAATCCGAAGATCAAACGTAGCATGTCCCCCTATGTCTCCCAGGCTTCCCTAATCCTGGATTTGTTCCATTTCCTACCCTGGCTGGGAACCAGTTCAGGCTGCATCTACACTCCAACACATCAAACAGCCCCTCGACTTTGTGTTTGTGTGTATGTATATTTGCATGTCTTTGCTTGTGTGTGCCAAATGCACTGTATGTATGCGTGCAAGATTTTGGTTATTTTTTTGTTTTTAAACAACTAATTGACCGATGTCCGTTAAATTAATTGAATTCCATTTTGTTAATTTTTTTTCTTCTCTGAGCTCAATGCACAGATCACACAGTTTTTCTAAGTCAGATCCAGCCTGAACAGTCCAACGTAGTAGGGAGTTGTAGTTTCCAACAAGCCAATATTCTACATAGTTTAGAGAATAAAACTTGGTAATTCACTACAATAACCATAATCCATTGCGCAGCTACTTGTCCTTGTTCTATGTTTCTATTACGCCTGCTACGGAGAGACAGAACAATGTGTGATTGTGAGGTGATATAGAGAGCAGCTGTTGCTTCGTGAGGTATCGCTACCTAAAAATACAAGATCTAAGTTATTGATAGTAGGTATTCTGCAGTCATAAAGGTATGCCTGATTTACTTTGAAGAACTACAAAATACTGATTTTGTCAGACAGCATATGCAGGAGCTCTATAGAGATGAGATGACGTGGAAGGAAGTAAATCAAATCTAATTTTATTTCTCACATACACATATTTAGCAGATGTTATTGTGAGTGTTAAGAAATGCTTATGTTTCTAGCTCCAACAGTGCAGTAATATCTAACAATACACAACAATACACGCAAATCTAAAAGTACAAGAATAGAATTAAGAAATATAGAAACATCAGGACGAGCAATGTTGGAGTCCGGAGTATAAATATATTTAGAATATACTGTATATGATGGGATGTATAGACATTATGGACAGTATTGTATGTGGATAGAATATATAGTATATATAAGGAATATGTGGATAGAATAGTGTACAGCAAAGTTAAGTAGGGTGGACTTGACTAGAAAACAGTACATATGAAATCAGTAAAACAGTACTGTATGTAAACATTAATAAAGTGACCTTTTTTACACAACAACTAAAATATTTTAATAAAGAAAGTAATGTGAGTACATGATGGTTAATAAATGATCAGCAGTAATGTTCAATCACTACCATCATGGGACTTTTATTAATACGTTTATTCTGTGTTGTTACAGCACTCAGCCCATATAATACATAGTGCATTTAATGTTTACAGAAAATAATTGAAATAGAAATCGAAAACAATAATTTCAACAACAACAAAAATGTACGGAAACAACCTCAAAAAGCACTGATTACTCAGCACCACTCAGTAACTCCCTGTTCGACACAGCTTTGACTCAGACCATTGAGGCTGGTTTTCGACTGTGGCAGTCCAGGACAATCTGCTTTAGAGCTCCAGTTGATAGAGCTTATGATTAAGAATGGAGGCTGCATCATGACCAGGGATAGATCCAACCACATCACTGTCATTCCACACTACAGTACCTGGGCTGCATCATGACAAGGGATAGCTCCTAACAAAACACTGTCACTCAACACTACAGTGACCTGGGCTGCATCATGACCAGGGATAGCTCCTAACAAAACACTGTCACTCAACACTACAGTGACCTGGGCTGCATCATGACAAGGGATAGCTCCTAACAAAACACTGTCAATCCACACTACAGTGACCTGGGCTGCATCATGACCAGGGATAGCTTCTAACAAAACACTGTCACACCAATCTACATTTACCTGGGCTGCATCATGACAAGGGATAGCTACTAAAAAAACACAGTCACTCCACACTACAGTTACCTGACAAGGACAAGGAATACCTCCTTAAAAAACCCAATCACGCCACACTACAGTTACCTGGGCTAAAAAAGGACATGGGATAGCTCCTACCGTAACACAGTCACTCCACACTACTGTTACCTTTGCTGCATCATGACCAGGGATAGCTCCTACCATAATACAGTCACTCCACACTACTGTTACCTGGGCTGCATCATGACCAGGAAAAGCTCCTAACAAAGCACAGTCACTCCATACTACAGTTACCTGGGCTGCATCATGTCAAGGGATAGTTCGTAACACAACACAGTCACTCCACACTACAGTTACCTGGGCTGCATCACGACCAGGGATAGTTCGTAACACAACACAGTCACTCCACACTACAGTTACCTGGGCTGCATCACAACCAGGGATAGTTCATAACACAACACTGTCACTCCACACTACAGTTACCTGGGCTGCGTCATGACCAAGGATAGATCCTACCACAACAGTGTCACTCCACACTACAGTTACCTGGGCTGCATCATGTCAAGGGATAGTTCGTAACACAACACAGTCACTCCACACTACAATTACCTGGGCTGCATCACGACCAGGGATAGTTCGTAACACAACACAGTCACTCCACACTACAGTTACCTGGGCTGCATCACAACCAGGGATAGTTCATAACACAACACTGTCACTCCACACTACAGTTACCTGGGCTGCATCATGACCAAGGATAGATCCTACCACAACAGTGTCACTCCACACTACAGTTACCTGGGCTGCATCATGACCAAGGATAGATCCTACCACAACAGTGTCACTCCACACTACAGTTACCTGGGCTGCATCATGACAAAGGATAGATCCTACCATAATACAGTCACTCCAAACTACAGTGACCTGGGCTGCATCATGACAAGGGATAGATCCTACCACAACAGTGTCACTCCACACTACAGTGACCTGGGCTGCATCATGACAAGGGATAGATCCTACCACAACACTGTCACTCCACACTACAGTGACCTGGGCTGCATCATGACAAGGGATAGATCCTACCACAACACTGTCACTCCACACTACAGTTACCTGGGCTAAAAAAGGACAAGGGATAGCTCCTAACAAAACACTGTCACACCAATCTACAGTTACCTGGGCTGCATCGTGACAAGGGATAGCTTCTAACAAAACACTGTCACTCCAATCTACAGTTACCTGGGCTGCATCATGACAAGGGAAAGCTCTTAACATAACACTTTCATTCGACACCGCAGTTTATGGGCTGCATCATGAAAAGGAATATCTCCTAAAAAAACACAGTCATGCCACACTACAGTGACCTGGGCTGCATCATGACCAAGGATAGCTCCTACCATAACACTGTCACTCCACACTACAGTGACCTGGGCTGCATCATGACCAGGGATAGCTAATACCATAACACTGTCACTCCACACTACAGTACCTGGGCTGCATCATGACCAGGGATAGCTCCTACCATAACACTGTCACTCCACACTACAGTTACCTGGGCTGCATCATGACCAAGGATAGCTCCTATCATGATACAGTCACTCCACACTACAGTGACCTGGGCTGCATCATGACCATGGATTGCTCCTCACAAAACACGGCCACGCCACTATACAGTTACGTGGGCTGCATCTTGACAAGGGACAACTCCTTCCATAACACTGTCACTTCAAACTACAGTTACCTGGGCTGCATCATAACAAGGGATAGCTCCTACCATAATACAGTCAGTCCAAACTTCAGTTACGTGGGCTGCATCATGACAAGGGACATCTCCTAACAATACACCTCACGCCTCACTACAGTTACCTGGGCTGAATCATGACCAGGGATAGCTCCTAAAAAAACACGGTCACGCCACACTACTGTTACCTGGGTTGCATCATGACAAGGGACATCTCTTAGCAATACACCTCACGCCTCGCTACAGTTAACTGGGCTGCATCATGACAAGGGATAGCTCCTAACAAAACAGTCACTCCTCACTACAGTTACTTGGGCTGAAAAATGACAAGGGATAGCTCCTACCATAACACTTTCCTAGTTTCCCCGGTTCTGACCATTCTGCCTGGCCTGACCCCAAGCCTGCCTGCTATTCTGCACCTGCCTGACTCTGACCCATTTACATACCTCTGCCTGTCCTGACCACGGGCCTGCCTGCTGTTCTGTACCTTATTGACCCTGCCCTGGATTACGGACCTCTGCCTGCCGTTGACCTGTCTTTTGCCTGCCCCCTGTTTGTGTCAATAAACATATGTGACTCTAGCCGTCTGCATCTGGGTCTTATCCCGAGTTCTGATACCATGACCAGTTTCCTTCCTGTCCTACCACTCAGTTCAGAAGGATGACTGTATCTTTGATGTGTCTGAGTGATTTAATACATAATCCACAGCATAATTATTAACTTGACCGTAGTTAAAGATATAACGAATGTCTGATTTCTTATTGTTATCCATCTACCAACCACTGCTCTTCTTTATGAGCCTTTCAAAATGTATGTGATCTTTGTAGTTGAATCTGTGCTTGAAATGCAATACTTGCCTGAAGGACCTTACATATGTTGTATGTATGTACTGTATGTGGGACAGAGAAGGATTAGTCATTAAAAATAAATTTAACCCATATTATTTCACACAGATTGAGTCAAGGTAACTATGTGATTTGTTAAGACGAAATGTACTCCTGAACTAATGTAGGCTTGCCTAAACATAGGGGCTGAATACTTATGCTACAACAATGTTTTATTTATCAAAACAACATGATTTTTCTTCCACTTTGACATTACATAGTCAATGTGTCAATTGTTGACAGAATAAGACAATTAAATCCATTTTAATCCCACTTTGTAACACAATAAAATATTTTGAAATCCAAGCAGCCTAAATTATTTTGCAAGGCACTGTATGTGAATGTGATGATTTCAGAGGTTGTAGGGATTATTGTGAAAAGCCATTGTTGTATTAAAATGTTATTCAGCAATATGACTTGATATCATATGAGCCATAGTGTGTTGGCAGGACATGAATTTGTTTTTTATTGGCTGTGATAGACATTTGAAATAGACCTTAGTGGTTTGGAGCACTGTGAATCCTCCATTAGTCTGAGCTGTGACAGAAAGACACAGATCAGCTTCCACTCCGGAAAAGGTCAGTTCAATACAAACAATTTTGGGTACGACCGTGGCTTTATTATTCTCTCTCTCTCTCCCTCTCTCTCTTTCTCTGTCACTTTTTCTCACTCCCCCTCTCTCTCTCTCTCTGCACATGGACTAATCTACATGACTCACATGTCTGTCCAGCTAGCACAACACTGGTCAATCAAGTACAACACATGTCAGTGTAGCACAACATAGGTCAGTCTAGTACAACACAGGTCAGTCTAGTACAACACAGGTCAGTCTAACACATCACCTTTGTGTGACAACCAAGGGACAGTTCAACATTACCCCTGCCCCTTTTCTGTTTGCCTGCTGTTATGGCGTAAGCAGAATCAATGTACCCAGCAGTATTTCCCTTTCTCTACAGGGGACATTGTATTAATACGCTTTAATCATGTTCATACCAATGAATCCAAACTGTTAACATTCATCTGACAACTTTGTGGACTTGTGTTTGGTTAACCACTTGTTTAATACTTTTTGTTGGACTCCCTGCCAAGAATTAAGAAGGATCCTGTCTTCAGTCACGATTCCACAGATGGGTCTAGACTAGTGTTAGTTTTAATCACATGCATTTCCTGAGCACACGTCTCTGAGAAGCAACGCTCATTTTAACCAAGACACATCACTTCAAATAATGCTGAGAAGCAACACTAATTTAAACCAAGACACATCACTTCAAATAATGGTGAGAAGAAGCCTAATTAAAACCAAGACACATCACACATAAGTAATCACACAACAGGTTTATTAAACCTATTAAACCACATAATGTTGACGTCTAATTTAGCATTAAGACTGTTAGCCCATTGTCAGATGTTTTGTATAGGATGTGTCCCAAATGGCACACAATTACCTATATAGTGGACTACCCTATGGGCCCTGGTCAAAATAAGTGCACTATAAAGGGAATAGGGTGCCGTTTTGAGCTCTGAGACAGGAAGTCCTGTGACTAATGAACTATGCATTTTAAACAAGATTATGTGGTTTAATAGACCTTTTGTTATATTGACTCAGTTAAAGATTCAGTCCAGGATCTTAAGCACTTACTGTAGGAATTCATAACATATTGTACAATTTTCAGGGACCCGTTTTGGCTCATGAGCATTACTTTCAAAACTACTGACTGAAATGATACAAAACCTTTATACAAAACATCACTTTAACGTTGACTCATAACTAGCATGTATTTTCTGCCCACAGGCAGACATATTTGTTTTCATTTGGAGTGCAATCTATTTGCACTGTATAGTTCAGACTGTCTTGTTAAAATCAGCCCTGAACAGTATTGTTTGTCACAACAGAAATGTTATATTTTATCCAGACCAGAATTTGATTAATATGAAAACGGAAGATGGTGATGTAGCTGTAATAAGGCATGCCGTAAGGACACACACAGTCCTTATCTAAGACTTTGTATACACAACTGCATACGATTTATTTATGAACCTTTATTTGTCCAGCAAATCCCATTGAGACAAGGGCAAGAGGGCAGCTCAATAAAAAGCATATGAATCATAATACACAATCTACTGTTCCATAAGTTAATTGCATGTATTTTCCTTATTCTCCCTCACAATGTGGAAATGCCTCATTTTAAGGTTTATAATAGACATCATTAATTGTATTCATACAGTTAAGAACTCCTGAAAATGATATATATGCTATGACCTTTTGGCCTTGTAATTGTTGACGGTAAATGCTGATGAGGTCACTGGCCCCATGACCACCCCTCATTATATAAATAGTCAACATGTCCTTACAGTTGACTGATTTGAAGGGTGTCTTGCCCACTGCCCAGTAATTGAAATGTGTTGACATGTATGTTCTACTGGGACAATCAGTTTGAACTGTCAAGTCTACCAACCAATGTGGTAGGGGACCCCATTAGTGCTTGCACTGCAGTTTAGTACAGCATGGGTTCAATGATCTGACTGAATCAATGCTTTTATGCTGCTTTTCGACTGTGACACCAGTGTCACATTAATACATACACTCTTATGTTATACTAGAGAAAATGTGTTTCTATAGCTAGGGCTGACAGTGAGAACTTGTTAAGAGCAGAAATACCATTATCTGCATAATCAAAACAGTTGCTCTGTAAGAAGGTATTAATGTTCACAGTTAGCCACAGTTATGTAAATGTAGGTCGAAAAGTACCAGTGGCCTGGCTTTGGCCATAAAGATGGCGCCTGAGAACAAGGCTGACATTTTACATATTCCTAACCAATTGTATTTTTTTATATATTTTTTTTCGTTGTTTGTAACTTATTTTTGTACTTATTTTGTACATAATGTTGCTGCTACCATCTCTTATGACCAAAAATATCTTCTGGACATCAGAACTGCGATTACTCACCACGGACTGGCAAAATCATTTTTTTCCTTTAATAAGTCCGACGAGCCCGACGTGAATGATATACTCCGTTCTCGGGAACAGGTCCAGATCCCCGTCATTTGCGTAAAGAGAAGGCGGAGAAAAAGTGGCCAGAGGGTGGGCTGCCTTCTGAGAATTCATAGGCGATTGAATAAACCACCACTTTCTTCCATTCTGCTATCAAATGTGCAATCTTTGGAAAATTAAATCGATGGCCTATACAGAAGATTAAATTACCAACAAGACATTATAAACTGTAATATCATATACTTCACAGAGTCGTGGCTGAATGACGACATTATCAACATACAGCTGGCTGGTTAAACGCTGTATCGGCAGAATAGAACAGCTGCGTCTGGTAAGACAAGAAGCAACGGACAATGATTTTTTTGTAAATAACAGCTGGTGCATGATATCTAAGGAAGTCTCAAGGTTTTGCTCGCCTGAGGTAGAGTATCTCATGATAAGCTGTAGACCACACTATCTACCTAGAGAGATTTCATCTGTATTTTTCGTAGCTGTCTACATACCACCACAGACTGATGCTGGCACTAAGACCGCACTGAATGAGCTGTATTCCGCCATAAGCAAACAGGAAAACATTCACCCAGAGACGGCGCTCCTAGTAACCGGGGACTTTGATGCAAGGAAACTGAAATCCGTCTCATCAAATTTCTATCGGCATGTTAAATGCGCAACCAGAGGGGAAAGAATCTCCGGACCACCTTTACTCCACACACAGAGAAAGCTTTCCCTCGGCCTCCATTTGGCAAATCTGACCACAATTCTATCATGATTCCTGCTTACAAGCAAAAATTTAAACATGATGCAGCAGTGACTGCATCAATAAAAAAGTGGTCAGATGAAGCAGATACTAAGCTACAGGACTATTTTGCTAGCACAGACTGGAATATGTTCTGGGATTCCTCTGATGGCATTGAGGAGTACACCTCATCAGCCATTGTCTTCATCGATAAGTGCATCGAGGACGTCACACCAACAGTGACCGAATGTACATACCCCAACCAAAAGCCATGGATTACAGGCAACATCCGCACTAAGCTAAAGGCTAGAGCTGCCTCTTTCAAGGAGCGGGACTCTAAACCAGAAGCTTTTACAAAATCCTGCTATGCCCTCTGACGAACCATCAAACAGGCAAAGCATCAATACAGGCCAAAAAACCGAATCGCATTACACCAGCTCCGAAGCTCATCTGATGTGGCAGAGCTTGCAACCATTAATGACTACAAAGGGAAGCACAGCTGAGAGCTGTCCAGTGACACGAACCTACCAGATGAGCTAAACTGCTTCTGTTCTTGCTTCGATGCAAATAACACTGAAGCATGCATGAGAGCAACAGCTGTTCCAGAAGATTGTGTGATCACTCTCTCCGCAGTCAATGTGGTTAAGACTTTTAAACAGGTCAACATTCACAAGGCTGCAGGGCCAGACGGATTACCAGGATGTGTACTGCGTGAATGCGCTGGCAAGTGTCTTCACTTACATTTTCAACCTCTCCCTGTCAGAGTCTGCAATACCAACATGTTTTAAGCAGACCACCATAGTCCCTGTGCCCAAGAACACTAAGGTAACATGCCTAAATGACTACCGACCCGTAGTACTCATGTCTGTAGCCGTGAAGTGCTTCGACAGGCTGGCCATGGCTCACACCAACACCATTATCCAAGAAACCCTATACCCACTCCAATATGCATACCGCCCTAACAGCTCCACAGATTATGCAATCTCTATTGCACTCAATACTTCCCTTTCCCACCTGGACAAAAGGAACACCATAGTGTCCTCAAAGCTCATCAATAAGCTGAGGACCCTGGGACTAAACACCTCCCTCTGCAACTGGACTACCTGGACTTCCTGACGGGCCGACCCCCAGGTGGTAAGGGTAGGTAATAACACATCCGCCACACTGATGCTCAACGCAGGGGCCCCTCAGGGGTGCATGCTCAGCCCCCTCCTGTACTCCCTGTTCACTCATGACTGCACGGCCAGGCACGACTCCAACACCATCATCAAGTTTGCTGATGACACAACAGTGGTAGGCCTGATCACCGACAACGACGAGACAGCCTTTTGGGAGGAGGTCAGAGACCTGATCGTGTGGTGCCAGGACAACAACCTCTTCCTCAATGTGATCAAGACAAAGAAGATGATTGTGGACTACAAATCAAATCAAGTCTATTTATATAGCCCTTCGTACATCAGCTGATATCTCAAAATGCTGTACAGAAACCCAGCCTAAAACCCCAAACAGCAAGCAATGCAGGTGTATAAGCACGGTGGCTAGGAAAAACTCCTTAGAAAGGCCAAACCCTAGGAAGAAACCTAGAGAGGAACCAGGCTATGTGGGGTGGCCAGTCCTCTTCTGGCTGTGCCGGGTGGAGATTATAACAGAACATGGCCAAGTGCTTTATCCGGGTAGCCGGAAAGTAGAGCATTGCAGTAGTCTAACCTAGAAGTGACAAAAGCATGACTTAATTTTTCTGCATTATTTTTGGACAGAAAGTTTCTGATTTTTGCAATGTTACGTAGATGGAAAAGGCACCTTTTCTAAAAAAATTGAGAGGAATGGAAGATTCGATATAGGCCGATAGTTTTTAAAAATATTTTCTGGGTCAAGGTTTGGCTTTTTCAAGAGAGGCTTTATTACTGCCATTTTTAGTGAGTTTGGTACACATCCGGTGGATAGAGAGCCGTTAATTATGTTCAACATAGGAGGGCCAAGCACAGGAAGCAGCTCTTTCAGCAGTTTAGTTGGAATAGGATCCAGTATGCAGCTTGAAGGTTTAGAGGCCATGATTATTTTCATAATTGTGTCAAGAGATATAGTACTAAAACACTTGAGTGTCTCTCTTGATCCTAGGTCCTGGCAGAGTTTTGCAGACTCAGGACAACTGAGCTTTGAAGGAATACGCAGATTTAAAAGATTATTTGCTTTCTAATAATCATTGTATTTTCCTCAAAGAAGTTGATGAATGTATTACTGCTGAAGTGAAAGCCATCCTCTCTTGGGGAATGCTGCTTTTTAGTTAGCTTTGCGACAGTATCAAAAAAGGAATTTCGGATTGTTCTTATTCTACTCAATTAAGTTGGAAAAACAGGATGATCGAGCAGCAGTAAGGACTCTTCGATACTGCAGAGTACTGTCTTTCCAAGCTAGTCGTAAGACTTCCAGTTTGGTGTGGCGCCATTTCCGTTCCAATTTTCTGGAAGCTTGCTTCAGAGCTTGGGTATTTTCTGTGTACCAGGGAGCTAGTTTCTTATGAGAAATGTTTTGAGTTTTTAGGGGTGCAACTGCATCTAGGGTATTGAGCAAGGTTAAATTGAGTTCCTCAGTTAGGTGGTTAACTGATTTTTGTCCTCTGACGTCCTTGGGTAGACAGAGGGAGTTTGGAAGGACATCAAGGAATCTTTGTGTTGTCTGTGAATTTATAGCATGACTTTTGATGTTCCTTGGTTGGGGTCTGAGCAGATTATTTGTTGCAATTGCAAACGTAATAAAATGATGGTCCCATAGTCGTGGACTATGAGGAAAAACATTAAGATCCACAACATTTATTCCATGAGACAAAACTAGGTCCAGAGTATGACTGTGACAGTGAGTAGGTCCAGAGACATGTTGGACAAAACCCACTGAGTCAATGATGGCTCCGAAAGCCTTTTGGAGTGAGTCTGTGGACTTTTCCATGTGAATATTAAAGTCACCAAAGATTAGAATATTATCTGCTATGACTACAAGGTCTTATAGGAATTCAGGGAACTCAAGAAGGAACGCTGTATATGGCCCAGAAGGCCTGTAAACAATAGCTATAAAAAGTGATTGAGTAGGCTGCATAGAATTCATGACTAGAGCTCAAAAAACGAAAACGCCATGATTTTTTTTTTTTTTTTGTTATCGTAAATGTTAGCAACACCTCCGCCTTTGCGGGATGCACGGGGGATATGGTCACTAGTGTAGCCAGGAGGTGAGGCCTCATTTAACACAATAAATACATCAGGCTTAATTAAGCCATGTCAGGCCATTAAGTCAGGCCAATCACATCAAGATTATGATCAGTGATTAGTTCATTGACTATAATTGCCTTTGAAGTAAGTGATCTAACATTAAGTAGCCCTATTTTTAGATGTGAGGTATCATGATCTCTTTCAATAATGACAGGAATGGAGGAGGTCTTTATCCTAGTGAGATTGCTAAGGCGAACACCGCCATGTTTAGTTTTGCCCAACCTAGGTCGAGGCACACACAGACACGGTCTCAATGGGAATAGCTGAGCTGACTACACTGACTGTGCTAGTGGCAGACTCCACTATGCTGGCAGGCTGGCTAACAGCCTGCTGCCTGGCCTGCACCCTATTTCACTACAGGAAAATTAGGAAAAAGAGTACCAAGCATGCCCCCATTCTCATCGACGGGGCTGTAGTGGAGTATGTTGAAATCTTCAACTTCCTTGGTGTCCACATCACCAACAAACTAACATGGTCCAAGCACACCAACACAGTCGTGAAGAGGGCACAACAAAACCTATTCCCCCTCAGGAGACTGAAAGGATTTGGCATGGGTCCTCAGATCCTCAAAAGGTTCCACAGCGCCCCTCTTTTACACCACTGTTACTCTCTGTCGTTATCATCTATGCATAGTCACTTTAATGACTCTACCTACATGTACATATTACCTCAACTAACTGTTGCCCCGCACATTAACTCTGTACCGGAACCCCCCTCGCTATTGTTATCCTACTGCTGCTCTTTAATGACTTGTTTCTTACTCTAATTCATATTTTTTTTAAACTGCATTGTTAGTTAGGGGCTCGTAAGTAAGCATTCACTGTAAGGTCTACCTGTTGTATTCAGCGCATGTGACTAATAAAATTTGATTTAATTTGAAGTGAGAGCAGGTTCGCCGGAACCATGGCCCAGCGAGACATGGCTGACGGCCGCGTAGACGGAAACAGAAAAGTCTGAGCCTTTAGGGTAAAACACTGGTGTAAGTAATGCAGCATTATTTTTTTATACAGGATTTACCCCAGTGTTTTAACCAAAAGGCTCAGACTTTTCTTTTTCTACCACTGTCTCATTGGGACATGGCTCATTGGGCCAAAACTTTCAGCCTGTTTTGGTGGGATGGAGTTTTGGCCTGCCTGGTGCCAGGTACATTTGTTAATAGACCAATAAGAAAGACAGTTCATAACCTCTCTGCCAATATCATCTAGGTCTCAGTTTTTCACTCCCCTCTCATACCACTCCTGTAATGAATACGATGGGAGACAGAGAGCTGGTTTCAAGCTGGTCCAAAAAGGCAACAGTACAGGCATGGAAAAGGCTAGTAACGTAGTCCAGGAGATCAGGCAAGAGGTTGCTGACAGGAAATCCGATAGGCAAAAGTACAGGCAGGGAATAGGCAAAAAGGTGTCGTTAGTGAGGGCGGCCAAACTATGATACACAGGAGGACTAATAAGGAGAAAAAAACAGAGTCCCGAATAGAAATGTATGTCAAAACAAACAATATCTCACAATGATGGGGTGCAAAGAACTGAGCTAAATTGTGTGTGATAATGACAAACAGGTGTGTGAACAGGTGATCAGAATTCAGGTGATTGGGATCTGGAGAGTGAGCTGCGTTCAGGGGATCTACGTGTTTGAGAGTGTGATTTGGAAGCAGACGTTACGATTCCCAGACAGTCCTAGCAAAATTGGTCTTTGCTAAGAAGATATTTAGTTTATTTTTGACCAATTTAAAGGAAAACAATCACAGTAAGACACTTAAGTGTTCACCAGAAATGATTTGATATTGAGATAAAAACGGAAGCATTGGACCTTTGAAGCATAGAACTTTCTCGAAATGTCACATACTATAAAACGTTCTATTTCGCATACTCAAAAAGCCTACTATTTAAAATGCAAGAATGGGTGTTCGGACACATCCAGCATCCTTTAAAACGCATCATAGCTTTATTTCCCCCTCTGTGATGTGGAAAGGAAGCAGGTTTTGTGTGAAGCTCCAGGCTTGTTTACCCCTGCAGAGCGGGTGCCATTCAGGGGGCCTACTTATTAAAACCAGCCGTCACTCTCCCTGGTGGGCTCCTGGAGTCCCTGATGAAGCCATCCATTATTTACCAAGCACTCCACCGGACAAATAATCAATTATTTCAATGGGAATTATTCACCTGCTGCTTTGAATGCCAAAAACATGTGTGAGAGAGAGGGAGAGACAGAGTGAGAGAGAGAGAGAGAGAGAGAGAAGACTGATGGTGAATATGATGAGGGCCACTCCTGCTAACCCCCCATCCGTATCTCTCTTTCCTCCTCCCTTCAAACCGATAAACAACACACACAGATAATATGGTAATGAGCGCTAAAAGCCAAAGCCGTGGCTGAGGAACTTTATTATTCAGATTTTGGGGGCGATGAATAATCAGATTATGGCTGATGAGGGAAGTGAATAATTCATAGGTCTGTGATAGGACTGATGATGGGACTGTGGGTGGGCCAAGAGGGTAGCATCTGGACTTGATGGGTGGCAAGGGTCACCTGTCTGGTGCCCACATGCTCCTTGATCTCTCCCATGGTGACTGGCACAGGGTATTCCCTTTCTCAATTCCCTCACCACCATTTTAAGGTTCATTGGATTGGCTGATGAGCACAAGCTGGTGCAGTTGCAGAGGTAGAGATGGTTGAGTGATGCTGTGGGGTCTGATAACAGAGATTGGCATGTCAATAATTGATTAGGGATATTCCATTGACCACAAACTCCAAGTATTCGATGATTGGCTCGATCATTGCCCTCTGCTGTAGTTTAAGATTTGTTACATTCACAGGTAGTTTTGACTTCAAACATTTGACAGTGGTGGACTGGATTGTGACTAGTTTGTTTAATCAGTAGACTAACTTGCAAACATAATTGATTTTAATTAGTTATGTGTTATAATATAACTTTAAAGGTCCAATGCAGCTGTTTTATTACTTCTCAATATCAAATCATTTCTGGGTAACAATAACAACCTTACTGTGATTGTTCTAAATTAAAATGCTATAAAAGAAACAAAAATCTATTTTTCTCAAGCAAAGTTTGCTTGGTCTGTCTGAGTGGTCTGAGTAGGGTAGGAACACTGAAAACGAGTTTTTATTGGCAGAGGGGTTTGGAACTCTCTTTCTTATTGGTGTATTAACCGATTTATCGCATGGTGATGCCACCGGGCAGGCCTAAACTCCATCCCACCAAAACAAATTGAAATATCAGGCAGTCTTTTCAAACAACTCTTACACTTAAAGGGCTTTATCATTCACAATTTCACAATATTATTCCAACCTCATTGTGTGGAAATATACACTGAACAAAAATATAAACGCAACATCTAAAGTGTTGGTCCCTTGTTTCATGAGCTGAAATAAAAGAGATTAAAAAAAATTCCATACCCACAAAAAGCATATTTGTCTCAGATGTTGTGCACAAATTTGTTTACATCCCTGTTAGTGAGCATTTCTACTTTGCCAAGATAATCCATCCACCTGACAGGTGTGGCATATCAAGCACCTAGTGGAGATTTGAATGCACAGAGATACGGACGAGAGCCTGAGGCCCATTGCCATGCCATTCATCTGCCACCATCACCTCATGTTTCAGCATGATAATGCACGGCCACATGTCACAAGGATCTCTACACAATTCCTGGAAGCTGAAAACGTCCCATTTCTTCCATAGCCTGCATACTCACCAGACATCTCCCCCAATGAGCATGTTTGGGATGCTCTGGATTGACGTGTATGACAGCATGTTCAAGAAGATATCTGTGACCAACAGAACATATCTGTATTTTCAGTCATGTGAAATTTTTTATTTTTTTTATATAAACTGTAACTATGTTTTAGAGGGACAAGAAAAACATAGAAGTTACATTTTTTGTTATAAAAATGTTATAAACAATACAGCATTTTTATGTCTACAGTGGCTTGCAAAAGTATTCACCACTCACCTCCCTATTTTGTTGCATTACATCCTGGAATTAAAATAGATGTTGGGGGAGTTTGTATCATTTGATTTACACAACATGCCTACCACTATGAAGAATTCAAATATGTTTTATTGTGAAGCAAACAAGAAATAATAAGAAAAAAAAACTGAGAACTTGAGCATGCATAAATATATCCCCCCCCCCCCCCCCCCCAAGTCAATACTTGGCGGGGGGATACACCTTTTGCAGAAAATACACCTGCAAGTCTATTGGAGTACGTCTCTATTAGGTTTGCACATCTAGCCACTGGGTTTCTAGCCCATTCTTCAAGGCAAACTGCTCCAGCTCCTTCAAGTTGGATGCCTTCTGCTGGTGTACAGCAATCCTTAAGTCATACCACAGATTCTCAATTGGATAGAGGTCTGGGCTTTGACTAGGCCATTCCAAGACATTTAAATGTTTCCCCTTAATCCACTCGAGTGTTGCTTTAGCACTATACTTTGAGTCATTGTCCTGCTGGAAGGTGAACCTCTGTGCCAGTCTTACATCTCTGGAAGACTGAAGCAGGTTTCCCTCAAGAATTTCCCTGTATTTAGCGCCATCCATCATTCCTTCAATTCTGACCAGTTTCCCAGTCCCGGCCGATTAAAAACATCCCCACAGCATGATGCTGCCACCACCATGCTTCACTGTGGGGATGGTATTCTCGGGGTGATGAGAGGTATTGGGTTTGCACCAGACATAGACTTTTCCTTGATGGCCAAAAAGCTACATTTGAGTCTCATCTGACCAGAATACCTTCTTCCATATGTTTGGTGAGTCTCCCACATGCCTTTGGCAAACAGCAAATGTGTTTGGTTATTTTTTTTCTTCAAGCACTGGATTTTTTTCTGGCCACTCGACCGTAAAGCCCAGCTCTGTGAATTGTACGGCTTAAAGTGGTCCTATGGACAGATACTCCAATCTCCGTTGTGGAGCTTTGCAGCTCCTTCAGGGTTACTTCGGTCCCTTTGTGGCCTCTCTGATGAATGCCCTCGTGTGTGTGTGTGTGTGTGTGTGTGTGTGTGTGTGTGTGTGTGTGTGTGTGTGTGTGTGTGTGTGTGTGTGTGTGTGTGTGTGTGTGTATGTGTGTGTGTGTGTGTGTGTGTGTGTGTGTGTGTGTGTGTGTGTGTGTGTGTGTGTGTATGTACCCATGCGTTGCCTGGTACGTGAGTTTTGGTGGGCGGCCCTCTCTTGGCAGGTTTGTTGTGGTGCCATATTCTTTCAATTTTTTATAATGTATTTAAAGGTGCTCCGTGGATGTTCAAAGTTTCTAATATTTTTTAATAATTCAACCCTGATCTGTACTTCTCCCTGACCTGTTTGGAGAGCTCCTTGGTCTTCATGGTGCCGCTTGCTTGGTGGTGCCCCTTGCTTAGTGGTGTTGCAAACTCGGGGGCCTTTCAGAACAGGTGTATATATACTGAGATCACGTGACACTTAGATTGCGCACAGGCGGACTTTATTTAACTAATTATGTGACTTCTGAAGGTAATTGGTTGCACCAGATCTTATTTAAGGGCTTTATAACAGAGGGGGTGAATACATATGCACGTACCACTTTTCCGTTTTTTTATTTTTTACAATTTCTTGAAACAAGTCATTTTTCTCATTTCACCTCACCAATTTTAACAATTTTGTGTATGTCCATTACATGAAATCCAAATAAAAATCTGTTTAAATTACAGGTTGTAATGCAACAAAATAGGAAAAATGCCAAGGGGGATGAATACTTTTGCAAGGCACTGTATTAGTTGTTACTATGAGTGTCCAATCGTAAACATTCCCCATCAAGCAGCTATAGAGACATACTGTACGTAGACAATGGTCATGGCTAATTATTAGTTGTGTCAAAAACACAGGAGCTGACGGCAGTCATTGCTTGAGAATGTATTGAATTGCTTAGTTGTACTTTCAGACGTAGAGCAAAGGAGCACAGGACATACTATTTGAGAACCTTGAGTTCTTAAGTGGGAACATTCACTTGAGACACACAGTTTGTGCTTTAGTCAAAATTGAAACATGAAACATTTGCAATTTACAACAAGGTTTTTTAACCTTTGACTTTATAGGACAATATAAGAATACATCTGTAAAATTGTATTAGTTCAAGTAGCATTTCACTGCTGTATTCATGATAAAATTTGTGGTGCCCATTTACGTTTTAGATTGAGTTTTTATGCTCATATGGAATTTAAATGAATTTACCCAAAATCCAATGTACATTGTACATTAGACTGACCATTTAGGTATATATTTGACTTATCATTCATCCCTCTAGCCGTCCTTCCTTGGATCTATTCACCAACAGCATGGGATAGGTATTGTGTCTGCCCTAATCCCAGCATTAGTCTTCGTATGAACAATCCTCTTTTGTCCTGTGCTGTTCTGCCATGTTATCAAAGCAATGAAACGGCCTCTTCCAGCTGAACGACAGTTATACATGTAGGACAGCGCATGTTTAGGAATCTGCTGTGGTTGACTGCTTCAGTGGGGATTTGAATCTGAGGGGATATCTTATCTTGTTTGGTTAGCCCTGTGAGCAAACATCCAGGGTAAATATGATGGGATGATTGTAAGGATCAAATGAACACACTCCATCACTGAAATCCCATGCACATATGCCCCTGGTGGGAGAACCAATGTGCAAAATGTGAACAAATATAATCAGTGCTTGGTAGCACAAGTCTGAACACGTTCAATGCAATACATGTTCTGGAAATGCTTTATAAAAGCTTGCCTCTTAGCCACTGGCACACAAGGCTGTCTGTGAACATTTTCAAGGATGTCTAGCCATCTTTGTCTCATGTTAGAGAAACAGTTATTATCTAAAAGTATTCATAACAAGGCCTTGCAAACCCTCGCATTATTGTACTCTGTGACTTCCTCCTAAGTAGTGTTAACGATATTTCCAATACTGTGGTTATGAGGGATAAGAAAAGTTCCTCACATAATAACAGTGTAGATAGAAATGTAACCGTTTTGGGATCATCACTACTACATGAATGATACCGGCCATGACTGATATAGAACATGCATTCTAATTCTCACATTTTACACTGTGATGAATGTTAAAAGTAATTTGATAGTAAGATACCATCCTTTGTACTCGCTGTTTTATTAAACAGGATTCTACTCATCCACTGTATATTAATATATGGAATAGCAATCATGATTCCGACTCAATGACCCAATATCTGATTATTATTATATGTTTATTTTTTTTATTAAATTATAACTTGTTCTCCTAGTTTAGCCCCAGGCAGGTCCAATAATATTTATTTAAGATTAAGTGATTCTTAAGGCAGCTCTAACAAATCGTGATGCCAGAGGTCATACAGTATGTTCATGTGATTGCACATGCAATACTTGACATAAGCATCAGTAGGTAATTCATACAAAACAGTATGTTCTCTCCATGTGTGTAAAGCGTCTGTGTGTAGCTGGTGAGATGAGTCAGGCGCAGGACAGCAGATATGAGTAATGAAAGCAATTTTACTCAAATATATCACAATACACGTCGTAATAATACAAGGCCACAAATACGGACCGCAATACAATAAACAATCACTCACAAACAAACATGGGGGAACAGAGGGTAAATAATGAACAAGTAATTGGGGGATTCTAACCAGGTGTGTAAGACAAAGACAAAACAAATGGAAAATGAAAAGTGGATCGGCGATGGCTAGAAGGCCGGTGACGTCGACCGCCGAACGCCGCCCGAACAAGGAGAGGGACCGACTTCAGGGGAAGTCGTGACAATGTGTAGTTGGAAGTCACAGTGGGGGAATAAGGCTACCCAATACAATTGCATTAGGAGGGAATAAGCATTCAAGCAAGTTTGCCATCAAATCCATGTATGGAGAGCATATGGTATAAACCTGGAAGAATATGTAAAGCATATGATAATATTGTGTTTGCTATCTATTACATGTTTGAAGATATGAAATGTGTTTAATAGTATTATGTTACATACACACGATCCTACAGTATGCTAAAATACAATCTAACACTAATCACAATTAGACATGACATGATGACTGCAGACATTATACAGTCCCACTTGCATCAGGTTATCCCTTAGTAGCTTAGACCACTGCAAGCCCAATCTTGGGCATATATTGTCAGGTTTGGTTATTCTGAAATAGTGTAGTGAAAAAAGCCATTGGATACTGTTCACGTGTTGTAAATGAAGTTGGCATACCCACCTGTACTTGTAAATCTTCCCCACTAAGAGAAAGATTATGAATTCCAACAACTACCATCATGAGTGTCTCCTCAAGATTAGATTGACATGATGGCGCAATTTAGAGAATCTACAGTACATGCTTCTTTATGATGTGGGATAAACTCAGGTACAGATCTAGGATCAGCTTCCTCTGCCCCAGTGCTAACCTTAACCATTAGTGGGAAAAATGCTAAACTTATCAGCATCTACAGGGACAACTTCACCCTATTCCTAATCTAGGTCAGCCAACCATACGGCCCAAGGAGACGGCCATCTCCAAACACTAATCAACGTTTGAGAAAGGTTTGCTCAATTTTGATTCCCGGGGGAGCCAAGCGTCGTCTCCAAACGTCCCCTCCCTCAGACCAGTGGTAGACAAATACCCTGAGGCAATGTTTACTGGATACCGCAGTAAAGTCTTCCTCATCAAAGCATGTTCATGTCTGGCATGGAGACACGATCCGCATGCTAACTCTCATCTGGTCAGATTTCTTGACTTGGATGTGTATTAATTGGTAATGTGTACTTTATAACTGTCTAAGATGTTAACAATTTGATGCAGTATATCTACTCAGCAATAACTTCCATTGAAATAGTCCAAAGCATACCCACCTGACTCCATTTGTAATATTGTCTGACGACATAGACATCTGGCAATAAGCTGTGATTTGTGGTAGATTAGTATATTATATGTGTGTGATATCCATCTCATCACTTCATCAAAGCAGGGTCCCTTTGATGAACATTCAAACAAGCCTTCTGATCATAGAGAGAGTGTGTTATATTTTCCTCACTTTAATACATTGGATTTCCTTTAAGGGAAAATAATTTATAATCATGCATTTTTTTCCCTCTCTCTCTTTTTAAAAGTAAATCACTGATTAGTCGTTGTGAGATCCCCGAGGACATCATAATCAAATGATGATCTGGTCCCGTGCCACCACCTGACAGCTATTTCAGGGTTGTCTGATAATTGGCATCAAGGGGCCTGGGGTTCAGGGGCCATGGGGTTGATGTGTGGCTGGTAAGCTTCCTTACACACACTCACACTCACACTCACACCAACCCGTCCCATCTGCCACCCCCACCCTTCTCTGTGGAGCTGCAGAAACACATCTGATTGGGGCTGTTATGTTGTCACACGTCATCTTTCCTGACGGGAAAATAAAATGTGTTCCGTCAATTATTTGCCATTTAAGTTGTTCTCCATTCACCATTGCTGAGGTTGTCTCAGTGCTGAAATTAAACGGGATAGCCTTTACTTTAGCTGGTTAGGTCTAAAAAGGTCACCAGGTTGTCCCATTTTCACAATGAATGTAATGCCTCTGCGATGAACAATTTGGAATTGGCTAAAATACTTACAGGTGCTGAGCTTATTATTAACTGACAGTCATGGGGGGGCTGACATTACACAGGCAGAGGGCGAGACAACACACAGCCAGGGGGCCTGACACCACACAACCAGGGGACCTGACACCACACAGCCAGGGGGCTTGACACCACGCAACCAGGGGACCTGACACCACACAGCCAGGGGGCCTGACACCACACAACCAGGGGGCCTGAAATCACACAGCCAGAGGGCCTGACATCACACAGCCAGAGGGCCTGACATCACACAGCCAGGGGGCCTGACACCACACAGCCAGGGGGCCTGAGCCACACAGCCAGGGGTCCTGACAGCACACAGCCAGGGCGTTTGACACCACACAGCCAGAGGGCCTGACATCCCACAACCAGGGCCGTTTTCAATAAGCACCAAACAGAAGATATTTAACCTTTATTTAACTAGGCATGTCAGTTAAGAACAAATTCTTATTTACAGTAAAGGCCTATCCTGTCCAAACCCTCCCCTTACCCGGACGACACTGTGTGCCGCCCGATCACGGCCGGTTGTGATACAGCCCGGGATCGAACCATGGTCTTTAATGACGCCTCTAGCACTGAGATACAATGCCTTAGACCGCTGTGCCACATGGGAGCCTAAACAGAGAGGGACAACCTGGACTTGTCCTATATGAAACATTCCTATATTTAGTTTTCCGTTACGTGCCCTTATGAACACAACCAAGGACAAATACAAACATATTGACACACTCAATAATTGACTTATGAAATTACTTTTCTTCATAGCCTATTAATCTCTAGAGCACATGTCAATAGGATTTCTCATTGCCAGGCAACCATAACTACCTAACATTATTTATGTCGATCGAATAAATCAAATGATGTGGACAACTCACAGCCATATCATGTTCAATATGTTTTATAGAAGGAGAGAGTGCTGTGGTGTGTGGGCAATAGTGGTTAATAGACAGCACTGGTTTTAATAAGTAGGTCGTGGAGAGGTTAAGTCTGTTAGTAACATAATCCTCCTCGTAATGGTAGAAATAATAATGGAATCATGTAATAACCAAAAAAGTGTTAAACAAATCAAAATATTGCCTATATATGAGATTCTTCAAAATAGCCACCCTTTGTCTTGATGACAGCTTTGCATACTCTTGGCATTCTCTCAACCATCTTCATGAGGTAGTCACTCGGAATGCATTTCAATTAACAGGTCTGCCTTATTAAAAGTTTTTTTGTGGAATGTCTTTCCTTCTAAATGCGTTTGAGCCAATCAGTTGTGTTGTGACTAGGTAGGGGGGTATACAGAAGGTAGCCCTATTTGATCAAATACCAAGTCCTTATTATGGAAAGAAGAGCTCAAAAAAGCAAAGAGAAACAACAGTCCATCATTACTTTAAGACATGAAGGTCAGTCAATACGGAACAGTTCAAGAACTTTGAATGTTTCTTCAACTGCAGTTGTAAAAACCATCAAGTCCTATGATGAAACTACCGTGTCTTTGTGAGAAGCAGAGTAGGTGAACGGATGACCTCTGCATATGTGGTTCCCACAGAGAAGCATGGAGGAGGAGATGTGATGGTGTGTGGGTGCTTTGCTGATGATACTGTCACTGATTTATTTAGAATTGAAGGCACACCCTTGTGTTGTCTGAAGGGTCAAAAATGACCCGCCACTATGTTTAAAAGCAGAGAACACCTGAAAACTTGAAATTTTATGACTTTTCCTAAAGTGACCCCAACATTAGAATAAAGTGAAACATCGCCTTTGTTAATATTTCCATGAAAGCTGTACACCACCAGGGTACAAATATTGTCTTCGGGTCATTTTTGACCCGGCATTAATGAAATAATTTACACACCACAAAAACCACAAAGGCACACACAGACACACACACATACACACACAATGAGAAATTGAGGTTATGTGTGGTAGTGATTGAACTAAGCCAGCAACTACTGAAGAGGAAGATCACCATGGTTGGCACAGTTAGAAAGAACAAGCCTGAGCTCCCCCAGCACTCCTCGCAACAAGAGGGAGAAAGGCCTTCTCACAAAGTTTACCTTCACTACCACCAAAGATGATCAAGAATGTGGTCCTCCTAAGCACACTCCACAAAACGACTGAGATCAGTGATCGTGAGGACAGGAAGCCAGCCATCATCCTGGACTACAACCACAACAAAGGAGGCATGGACAACCTGGACAAGGTGATTGGAACTTACAGCTGTAGGAGAATGACTGCCTACTGGCCCCTGGTCATCTTCCATAATATCATTGATGTGTCCTCATACAATGCCTTCATGATATGGAACAAGATCAACCCTACCTGGATGCCTGATAAGCGGAACAAGAGGAGGGTGTTCCTGGAGCAGCTGGGTAAGGCACTAGTAACCCCACACATTCAAAGAAGGGAGCACCTCCCCCACCCAGCAGCCTTTGCAGCACTTGTGAAAGCTGCTCAAGGGGATGAATCTTGTCCTGATCCACCGTAGGCTACAGCTTTGGCAGGCAAAGAGAGGAGATGCCAATTCTGCCCCCAAAGAAGGACTGTAAAACAAATACACATCTGAGAAATGCATCTGCAAAGTCCATGCACACACACTTGCATACTGTCCTACATGTGCTAATTAAAGTTGATTGATTTATGTTCTTCACGTTTTTGTTTTGTATCTATTATCTTATTTTATTCTTATTTATTGTGTCACTTTGGTAACAATGATTCGGGAGACAGGCCCAGGAATGCGTAATCGTTTTTTTTTTTATACCCCATATTACGGCATGCCGTGAAAGGGCACAGGATGAAGACCAAACAAACATGTAACAAAAACACAGGATTGAAACCCAAACAAAAGAGCGAGGAGTACCTTGAATCAATAACACCCGCGCATGATGATTAACAGACCCGTAATAATTTGCACAATCCACAATTGCATGAAAGACCAAAACACACTGCACAGGTACTCACACGCACCAACGGACATAGTAATCGACAGCCCAATGGACACCAAAGGGCCTATACATGTACTAATCAGTGCCGCTGTTGCTGCCGAAGTTGCTGCAGCGTCGGACGGTCAAGTAGCAGTGGCATTGGATGGATGGGTTGTGGCGGCGTTGGGAGGCCAGTTGCAGCTGCTGAAGTTGCGTTGTCGGACGGACCCGTTGTGGGGACTTTGGATGACCTAGTTGCAGCTGCCGAAGTTGTGGCGGTGCCGGACGGACCAGTCGCCGTGTCGTCAGACGGGCCATTCCCGCTGTCTCCCTTAGTAATAGATTATTCTGTCACATTGGTAACATTGATTCAGGAGACAGGCGCAGGAATGCGTAATAGTTTTTTTTATTATACCCCAAATTACGGCAATGATTAACACACGGGATGAGACCTGTAATAATCTGCACAATCCACAAGGCCACGAAAGCCCAAAACACACAGCGCAGGTACTCACACGCACCAATGATCGACCAACAATGACCAACAATGACCAACAATAATCGATGGCCCAATGAAAACTAAAGGGCACACCTATACAAGTACTAATCAGTGGGAATAGGGGAAGGTGTGCATATAGAAAATTCCGGAGGGATCCGTGACATATTATTGTTGTTTATACACCTTGTGGGTGGGGGCAATGGTTCAAAAAATGGAAGAAAACTAGTATTTTGTAGTTGAATTCCTCATTGTACACTATATAAGAATATATCAACATGTTGCCAAAAAAGTTCAAGACTTATTGTTTCCCTTCAGTAAAATGCATTCAAAACTGCTTTCTGCACATTTCTGCTATTTTCTTAGGCTATACAAGTTCTATCTCTTGCTAAAAAATGTATGTCTACACCTATGCAGTACCTTTAGCAATAATAATAATAATAAATCTCTACTTTAGTAAAGAAAACAATTATGAGAGGTGTGTTGTAATAAAAAAAGTTTCCACTGATTAAATGCAGTCTTTCTGCATTGTGAAGAGGGAAAAAAAAAAAATTCACAAAGTTTGTGATGAATGACAGGTTGTTGCTTCATGCAAATAGATTTGGGGTTCAAAATTCAATTAAGATGCTTTATTTTAGGGATTTAGTGAAGGCGGGTCATTTTTTACCCTTAGAAGAGGGAGTATACAGAATGATAAGACTACAGGGTTAACCAGCATGGCTACGACAGCATTCTGCAGCGATACGCCATCCCATCTGATTTGCACTTAGTGGGACTACCATTTGTTTTTCAACAGGACAATGACCCAACACACCTCCAGGATTTGTAAGGGCTATTTGACCAAGAAGGAGAGTGATGGAGTGCTGCATCAGATGACCTGGCCTCCACAATCACCCGACCTCAACCCAATTGAGATGGTTTGGGCTGATTTGGACCGCAGAGTCAAGAATGAAGGAAAAGCAGCCAACAAGTGCTTAGCATATGTGGGAACTCAAGACTGTTGGAAAAGCATTCCAGGTGAAGCTAGTTGAGAGAATGCCAAGAGTGTGCAAAGCTGTCATCAAGGGTGGCTACTTTGAATAATATAAAATATAAAATATATTTTGATATATTTAACACTTTTTTGGTTACTACATGATTCCATATGTGTTATTTCATAGTGTTGATGTCTTCACCATTATTGTACAATGTAGAAAATACAGTGCCTTGCGAAAGTATTCGGCCCCCTTGAACTTTGCGACCTTTTGCCACATTTCAGGCTTCAAACATAAAGATATAAAACTGTATTTTTTTGTGAAGAATCAACAACAAGTGGGACACAATCATGAAGTGGAACGACATTTATTGGATATTTCAAACTTTTTTAACAAATCAAAAACTGAAAAATTGGACGTGCAAAATTATTCAGCCCCCTTAAGTTAATACTTTGTAGCGCCACCTTTTGCTGCGATTACAGCTGTAAGTCACTTGGGGTATGTCTCTATCAGTTTTGCACATCGACAGACTGAATTTTTTTCCCATTCCTCCTTGCAAAACAGCTCGAGCTCAGTGAGGTTGGATGGAGAGCATTTGTGAACAGCAGTTTTCAGTTCTTTCCACAGATTCCCGATTGGATTCAGGTCTGGACTTTGACTTGGCCATTCTAACACCTGGATATGTTTATTTTTGAACCATTCCATTGTAGATTTTGCTTTGTGTTTTGGATCATTGTCTTGTTGGAAGTCAAATCTCTGTCCCAGTCTCAGGTCTTTTGCAGACTCCATCAGGTTTTCTTCCAGAATGGTCCTGTATTTGGCTCCATCCATCTTCCCATCAATTTGAACCATCTTCCCTGTCCCTGCTGAAGAAAAGCAGGCCCAAACCATGATGCTGCCACCACCATGTTTGACAGTGGGGATGGTGTGTTCAGCTGTGTTGCTTTTACGGCAAACATAACGTTTTGCATTGTTGCCAAAAAGTTCAATTTTGGTTTAATCTGACCAGAGCACCTTCTTCCACATGTTTGGTGTGTCTCCCAGGTGGCTTGTGGCAAACTTTAAACGACACTTTTTATGGATATCTTTAAGAAATGGCTTTCTTCTTGCCACTCTTCCATAAAGGCCAGATTTGTGCAATATACGACTGATTGTTGTCCTATGGACAGAGTCTCCCACCTCAGCTGTAGATCTCTGCAGTTCATCCAGAGTGATCATGGGTCTCTTGGCTGCATCTCTGATCAGTCTTCTCCTTGTATGAGCTGAAAGTTTAGAGGGACGGCCAGGTCTTGGTAGATTTGCAGTGGTCTGATACTCCTTCCAATTCAATATTATCGCTTGCACAGTGCTCCTTGGGATGTTTAAAGCTTGGGAAATCTTTTTGTATCCAAATCCGGCTTTAAACTTCTTCACAACAGTATCTCGGACCTGCCTGGTGTGTTCCTTGTTCTTCATGATGCTCTCTGCGCTTTTGACGGACCTCTGAGACTATCACAGTGCAGGTGCATTTATACGGAGACTTGATTACACACAGGTGGATTGTATTTATCATCATTAGTCATTTAGGTCAACATTGGATCATTCAGAGATCCTCACTGAACTTCTGGAGAGAGTTTGCTGCACTGAAAGTAAAGGGGCTGAATAATTTTGCACGCCCAATTTTTCAGTTTTTGATTTGTTAAAAAAGTTTGAAATATCCAATAAATGTCGTTCCACTTCATGATTGTGTCCCACTTGTTGTTGATTCTTCACAAAAAAATACAGTTTTATATCTTTATGTTTGAAGCCTGAAATGTGGCAAAAGGTCGCAAAGTTCAAGGGGGCCGAATACTTTCGCAAGGCACTGTAGTAAAAAATTAAGAAATCCCTTGAATGAGTAGGTGTGTCCAAAATGTTGACTGGTACTGTATGTTCTGAATGCATGTGAAGGGGTGTATGTGTCAGAGTTCATCAGCATGACCAGGTTTGGCTGTACAGTATGGTGTATTTGGGTTGTGAAGTACTCTGTGATTAATGATTATCATATCATGTATTTCATTTTTAAGGATATCCACATAATCCATCATCTTCTCCATATTAAGTGGTAACTTGATGAGAGTTGTAACTTGATGAGAGTGGAGCCATTGAGGTGAGATACAGTAAGACATTAGACAAGACATCTTTGACTTCTGGTTCATTGTAGATGGGAATTACATCACACTAGCGCTAGACAATTAATACTGGAAAGTGAATAGAACAAAACCACTTTCCTCCCACAGAAATCTATATTGGAGTGGTGAACTGCCTGGAGTTTTAGTACATTGATCAACATGAGGTAGTTTTTATCCCATAAGATTGAGTGAGGGTGAAAAGATATTGACCTAATGGAAATCATCTACACAGAGGTGAATCTTTATACATCTAGATACTGCAATAGAAATGTGTGTGAAACAACCTGATCTTTCGCCAGATTCTCTACAATGTAGCAATTAGGTTACTCATATTGTCAGACATAGATTTATAGGTGGCGTCATAAAAGTAGACCTGAAACAAATATGTGTGGAGGAATAGCTTTTTCTAATATTACATTTCATCAACAGAAAGTCATTTCATTATTTCAATGAAGTATTAAAAAAACAAATCATGCTAAATGTTGACCTTCTTGACACCTCCTAGAGAAACCGTACAACCTGCTAGAGACTATCTTTCCTATCTATTCTTAACAAATACCTTTGGCAGATTAAAAATCATTTTAAATGACGCATCATTAGTACATAGTTTATCACATCCTCATGACACATCAAGAAAATTAACATAAATCAAAACAATATTTGGAATACTTAACTCAGCGGGTGATGAAATCGTATGAAAACGTATTTTCCGAAACATTTGACTCTATTTTTCATAATATGAAGGGTAAATTAGAATTTAACTAGCATTCACTCTCCTTACGCTTTCAAGCATTATGCTAATAGGCAGAGTGGATGTGACAGATGTGGTATATTTTAATTAAAGCCTGGGCATTTCTGAAAGGCCAATCCCCTCATTTCTGCTGCCTCATTCTGGTTTGTAAAGTGAAACTTAACTATAATTATAGTGCTTACATAATCCTGTCCTAAAACTGCCGATGCACCTGTCATAGGAACTAATTTTGATCTTAGACAAAAGGCAGCAGTTGTACTCAACTTGAACACAGGTTACTTCCTTGTTGGTGATGTTATTGTTTTCTACCTGGAGGCGGAGAATGGCCAGCAGGTGTTTAGGACCTGATGGGAGTTGGGGGAAAAAAACATTTTTCACTCTTCTCAGTCATGCTTGTTGAGTAAGAGTTACGGATGAATGGTCATGAAATAAACACGGCCGGGCACAATGCAGGTGTTTCCTTTTCTGAATGTTTTTGCATTCGTCATTCTCTCTGGGAATATGCTTAACCGCTAAACCATTCTCATAATTACTTCCTTGTGTATGACTTCCCCTATCCCATTGGTCACTTAAGGCAATGTGACAGGAAGTTATTACTCACCTCGGCAACGCTTGACACATTCTATTACAAGTACATGGTCAAACGAATTACAAATCACTAGCTCATACATGTACTGTAATCCTGTATGCTTCAGAGAAACATCACTACCCAATGTGCATAATGATTCCGGACATGGTGGCAATACACTTCTGCATTTTTTGAATTTGCATTTCAGCGATTAGTTAGGGAAAGCATTCTCTTCATGCCCTTTACCAAGAAGACACTTTATTTTCTTGAAAGGGGATTGTTAGGAATACTGGGTAGGCTAGTGATCCCTTTCAAGAAATAATGCACAAATTTCAAAATTAATTAATTAAAGACAGATTTTAATAGCTCCTGTCAAGACACATGGTAACATTAGCCGGCGCAGGGTATTAAGATGATTGTTTATTAGCTGTCTGTTTACCCAGCATTTTGACGTATCGTACAAACAAATTTAGAAAAATAACCATAATGCACTGCTGTTTGCTCTTTTTAATGAGGGAACACAGACTCTGAACAGACAATAAAACAGACATGTATTCAGGGAAGGGTGTTCATTCTCTCTTCCCAAAGCTCATGCAGCACCTTGATACATCTCAACTAGCTACTGGGGTACCTAGATACGTCTCAACTCTAGCTCCTAGGGTAGCTAGATACATCTTAGCTCCAGCTACTGGGGTACCTATAAATACTTCTCAGCTCCAGCTTCTGGGGTACCTAGATACATCTCAACTCTAGCTACTGGGGTACCTAGATGCATCTCAGCTCTAGCTACTGGGGTACCTAGATACATCTCAGCTCTAGCTACTGGGTTACCTAGATACATCTCAGCTCTAGCTACTGGGGTACCTAGATACATCTCAGCTCTAGCTACTCGGGTACCTAGATACATCTCAGCTCTAGCTACTGGGGTACCTAGATACATCTCAGCTCTAGCTACTGGGGTACCTAGATACATCTCAGCTCTAGCTACTGGGGTACCTACATACATTTCAGCTCTAGCTACTGGGGTACCTAGATATATCTCAGCTCTAGCTACTGGGGTACCTAGATACATCTCATCTCTAGCTACTGGGGTACCTAGATACATCTCAACTCTAGCTACTGGGGTTCCTAGAAACGTCTCATATCTAGCTACTGTGGTACCTAGATACATCTCAGCTCTAGCTACTAGGGTACCTAGATACATCTCAGCTCTAGCTACTGGGGTACCTAGATACATCTCATCTCTAGCTACTGTGGTACCTAGATACATCTCAACTCTAGCTACTGGGGTACCTAGATACGTCTCATCTCTAGCTACTGTGGTACCTAGATACATCTCAGCTCTAGCTACTGGGGTACCTAGATACATCTCCGCTCTAGCTACTGGGGTACCTAGATACATCTCAGCTCTAGCTACTGTGGTACCTAGATACATCTCAACTCTAGCTACTGGAGTACCTAGATACATCTCAGCTCTAGCTACCGGAGTACCTAGATACATCTTCACTCTAGCTACTGGAGTACCTAGAAACATCTCAGCTCTAGCTACTGTGGTACCTAGATACATCTCAGCTCTAGCTACTGGAATACCTAGATACATCTCAGCTCTAGCTACTGTGGTACCTAGATACATCTCAACTCTAGCTACTGGGGTACCTAGATACATCTCAACTCTAGCTACTGGGGTACCTAGAAACGTTTCATCTCTAGCTACTGTGGTACCTAGATACATCTCAGCTCTAGCTACTAGGGTACCTAGATACATCTCAGCTCTAGCTACTGGGGTACCTAGATACATCTCAGCTCTAGCTACTGTGGTACCTAGATACATCTCAGCTCTAGCTACTGGGGTACCTAGATACATCTCAGCTCTAGCTTCTGGGGTACCTAGATACATCTCAGCTCTAGCTACTGTGGTACCTAGATACATTTCAACTCTAGCTACTGGAGTACCTAGATACATCTCAGCTCTAGCTACTGGAGTACCTAGATACAGCTTCACTCTAGCTACTGGAGTACCTAGATACATCTCAGCTCTAGCTACTGTGGTACCTAGATACATCTCAGCTCTAGCTACTGGAGTACCTAGATACATCTCAGCTCTAGCTACTGGGTTACCTAGATACATCTCAACTCTAGCTACTGTGGTACCTAGATACATCTAAGCTCTAGCTACTGTGGTGCCGAGATACATCTCAACTCTAGCTACTGGAGTACATAGATACATCTCAACTCTAGCTAATGTGGTACCTAGATACATCTCAACTCTAGCTACTGTGGTACCTAGATACATCTCAGCTCTAGCTACTGTGGTACCTAGATACATCTCAGCTCTAGCTACTGGAGTACCTAGATACATCTCAACTCTAGCTACTGTGGTACCTAGATACATCTCAGCTCTAGCTACTGGAGTACCTAGATACATCTCAACTCTAGCTACTGTGGAACCTAGATACATCTCAACTCTAGCTACTGTGGTACCTAGATACATCTCAGCTCTAGCTACTGTGGTACCTAGATACATCTCAGCTCTAGCTACTGTGGTACCTAGATACATCTCAGCTCTAGCTACTGGAGTACCTAGATACATCTCAACTCTAGCTACTGTGGTACCTAGATACATCTCAGCTCTAGCTACTGGAGTACCTAGATACATCTCAACTCTAGCTACTGTGGAACCTAGATACATCTCAACTCTAGCTACTGTGGTACCTAGATACATCTCAGCTCTAGCTACTGTGGTACCTAGATACATCTCAACTCTAGCTACTGTGGTACCTAGATACATCTCAACTCTAGCTACTGGAGTACCTAGATATATCTCAGCTCCAGATACTGTGATACCTAGATACATCTCAACTCTAGCTACTGGAGCACCTAGATACATCTCAGCTATGTTTCCTCCCCTCTGGCTCAACATGTTTCAAATGCAATCACTTCCGTCACTTCTCTGTTTACCAGCTAATTCAGAGAGTGAAATAGGATGATCAGCCTGTGTGTGTTTTCATCTCGTAATATCCTTTTCCCCTTTTCGTTCTCCTGAAGAGGCATGAGCGTACATTATCATAGCTGCAATAAAAAAGGCTTTTGGAAGTGTAACAAATTGCTTTTTTAATAGGATTATTTTTGAAACGTTGCACACTGTGTTTTCCTGTTTTCCTTTGGCTTCATTTTACTCAGTGATTGGATTGTAATTTGAATTTATTTCAAACCAAAACATTTGCTTTGGATATATAATTTCTCCATTGTTTAGAGTTCTGATAAGGTACATAAGGATATGGATTTATATTTTATATTGTGCTAGTAAAGAAATGTCACCAAACGTTACATTACAAAACATAGGCCTCATACCAGACAAACTATACCAGTATAACTTTTATCAACAATTGTTTTTATTGAGTCACGTTATCAGTACAGTCAATGGGAAACAATACAGTTAACAGTCTACCCACCCCGCTATAACCTATATAAATACTGAGTAACAACCATGTGCCTTGTACTTACAGTTCATGTTTTAGTATTGTCATGTGAAAATTAGATTCACAATCATAAACATTATCTTTGAAAATGCTTGTAGTTACAAGTGTTGCCAGTGTGGGTGGGTATGTGTGCATGTGTACTGTAAGCATGTGTGTTCATTAGGGTACTGCACATGCCACAGAGGTCATATCAACTGAAATTCTAATGCTCAAATGTTACAAAGCTTTTAATTGCTATGCTAAAGGACTAGAGGATGAGATAGAATAACCCATTAATAAGGGAATATGAGTTACTTTACTGACAAGAGCCCAATCCCATAGCCCTAAAACAGACAACCATGCCTAAACCATTTTACACTCCTAATCTTCTAATAAGATTTTAAAAAGTGTACATTTGTTTATACATTTCCATAGATTACATTACATGTCTTGTCCCATTACATACGAAGCCTTAAATATGCCATATATCTCTAAAATTAAGTACAATTTGTGCAAAACATGAATAATGGATTTCAAAGTGTGTTCAATTAAAAGGCATACAAAATGCTATTTCAACCTCCAAGCCCTGGATTTACATTTCAGTATGAGCGTATAGGGAATTATACTGCACATTGAGACACGTTTTCATGTTTTGAAAAGCTACCATTAGATGCTAAATTTATGTGAATTAATTGATGGTCAAAGGACAACTGTGGGTTAACAGGGTTGTTAAACTATTTTCTAATTTCTTGAGAACATTTTTTTGCAATTGAAAATTGTATTTTATTTTTTATCAAGAAATTATCAATGAGTTTGATAACACTGTTTGTAAGCTTTTAAATTATATCAAACTTAACCATCCATATTTTTCAGTGATGAAGACTTTGATGTCTCATGGTATGGTGTGGTATGCAAAATGGGTTAACTTTGAGCACCTGTATCTCCTGAATGTTTTTGCATTTAGGTTCAACAAGTTACTTTCTGGCCACTTCTACCATGGGAAAATATGTATGGAAAGTTTTGTTCAAATCAAAAGACGTGCATTCAAGAAGTGATTGGAATCAAATGGAACAACCAATTCATTATTTAGCTACAGTATATAGCACTATACTATGTAGTGGCTAACATGGTGATCCTGAAAAACACTACAGGTGATAACATCAGGCCACATGTTTGCAGAGCAGTCTGACAGAGAGATGCTCCTCGTGCTGGGTGTTGGTAATAGGCTGTTGGCTTTATAACTCTGCTCAGAGAGTGGCTCATCTCCTTTAATCCTCTGTGTGTTCTCATCTAAGAGAGAGAGAGAAGGCCAGGTAAGTTTGCTTTAACTAACTCCCTGACAACCAAGAAGCACACACCATAATGTCTGCTCACAAACACATTGAGACAAGCACTGAGGGTTTAAAATGGCTTCCTATAAGAGAAAGAATGACCTTGCACACCAATAAGCCAAAATGCTTAAACTAACCATACAGGCAGTAAATAGGATGAGACCCAAATTATAGGGCGTAAAATGATGCCAATTTCCTTAGGATCAAGTGGCACTAAAGTGAGATGCAATTCTCTCACGGCAAATTGCCAACATGAGAGTCCAAGGAAATGTTCCCAAAAAACAAGGCATATAGCCTGGTACATCCACCATGAATGTCACAGTGGAGTTGCACACTGTGAAATGTGTAACCATGAAGGCATGTGAAAATGAAACTGGAGTAGCACACTGTGAAATGTGTAACCATGAAGGCATGTGAAAATGAAACTGGAGTAGCACACTGTGAAATGTGTAACCAGGAAGGCATGTGAAAATGAAACTGGAGTTGCACACTGTGAAATGTGTAACCAGGAAGGCATGTGAAAATGAAACTGGAGTTGCACACTGTGAAATGTGTAACCAGGAAGGCATGTGAAAATGAAACTGGAGTAGCACACTGTGAAATGTGCAACCAGGAAGGCATGTGAAAATGAAACTGGAGTAGCACACTGTGAAATGTGTAACCATGAAGGCATGTGAAAATGAAACTGGAGTAGCACACTGTGAAATGTGTAACCATGAAGGCATGTGAAAATGAAACGAAACGTTGTGCATAAAATAAATTATATGAAAATAATGTATCAATGTAGAGTACGTACAGAACCAAGCCAAGACTTTGTTAACACACTGTATTGTGCTGATAGCTGCTTATTAAGCAGTAGCCGTTTAAGACTGTCAGTATGGGTGTTGTTGGAGGCTTGGATCTTTTCATCCAGTTCAGTGAAAAGAACAAATCAACTCATTTCATTAATTTGATTCAGTAATGCCCAGAGCACGCAAGACCCCCTACCAGCGAAGGATTAACTAAAAACTAGAAAGAATCATGATTCTACAAGCCTCTAGTTCACCATATGGGGCTCATTGGAGCTGCCATTGGTGACTGAGATGTATAGAAGTGTGCTTTAAAGTGTGATTGTTATGCATACAAATTAGATTATTTCTTGAAACAATGTCAAGTTGTGGCCACAACCAGACTAGACTGTGAACGACTCTTGGCGGAATGCACTTGCAAGGGAGTAGCACAATATCGTTCACTAACTGCAGCCCAAACGAGTAATTCTCGACTTTGAGTTTGTTGAGCAGAGGCTGTGTGTGTTTTGGTTCCACAAAGCTGTGTCCATCGATAACATTCAATAATCAATTAATTGCATTAATTCTTGCACCATGAAATCAATTATCAGTTATAAACATGTACTTTCCTTCTTTATGCTGCCTGCAGCGTGACCTATTTTCCTGAGCGCACACCCGATAGACGGTTGATGGTGGCTGGAGCACGTCTCAGCTACGGTATGGCATGTCAAACAAACAGCTAAACTGAACGAGTCACTCAGAAAAACAAATCAAGACTCTTGAGTAAGCAAATGTAGTTATTTTAAAATAAATTGTTTGCAAACTGCACATCAATAGTGCCATCTTGAATAAGGCCTATTGTTGGAGAAGAGCATTGTTTGCCAAAAACATTCATTTTTTTCTCAACTATTAGACATTGAATAGAGCCATCAATTTCCATTGGACCGTTTGGATTTCTGTTGGACAATTGATATTATGATCTACGATGGGATTATCTTTTTCTAAATCTTTTTTGAGGTGGTTCTCCATTTAATTGTATGTTTCTCCTGTTTGTGATTTTCAGTTATTTGAGATTTGCTCATTGGACTGTTGGCTCTGAGAGGACTATGTAATGAAAATGAAAATATTGCATTGGAGGTCTTGGATCACACAGACACTTGGAAAAAATAGCCTTAGTCTCTTGAGTTGATCTCAATTTTATGTTGACTGGCTATCGCTGAACATGGGTGCTGGAGCAGCATGGATAGGTAATATACTGTATATTGAATCAGGCCTATCGCATATCAAATGACAGTCATTTGTTTTCAATTCCCTCATGTTAAAACCAGTGTATTGCACAGATTATTTCGGAACAAGTTATTCCCTCCTGTTATTTCACATCTCTGTTTGTGGGCCCCCCAAGTGGTGCAGTGGTCTAAGGCACTGCATCTCAGTGCTACAGGCGTCACTACAGACACCCTAGTTCGAATCGAGGCTGTATCACAACCGTCTGTGATTGGGAGACCCATATGGCAGCGCACAATTGGCACAGCGTCGTTCGGGTTTGGCCGGTGTAACCCGTCATTGTAAATAAGAATTTGTTCTTATCTGACTTTCCTAGTTAAATGTAAAAAATGATATTCCCAAGTGTATATACTGTATGTGTACTGTACTTCCATTTGGTATTTTTCCCCCCAGTGTCTTCCCTCTGCATGATAGTTGCTGTAAGCAAATCAGCAGAGGGATGAACGCCTGCTCGTCTTAAAAGCAGATAGACCTTCGGTTCCAAGTAAATTCCTCACTGTAAATCCCCCACTGTAAATTCCCCACTGTACTGTAAATTCCCCACTGTACTGTAAATTCCCCACTGTACTGTAAATTCCCCATTGTACTGTAAATTCACCACCGCATCAAGAAAGAAAAGCTATTCCATAACTCAGAGGTGAATTCCCAACAGTTTCTAATATATTCCATAAATTGGCCTTGAAACAACCTGCTCCGTTCACAACTCCATTCTACATTTTAATCCTCTGGCTTCTGCTTGGAGGTAGCCATTCCCTGTATGGTAAATAGCAATAGTAGCGTACAACACATTCATGTAAAAAAAAAAAACAGGTATAAAATCCATATTTACCATAAGGCAGATGGTATTGGCATCCACAACCTTTATCTAGCTATGCGCTAAAACAGATGAATGACAATGAAAGTGAAAAACACTCTCCATAAGTTGAAAAGACAAACCTCACCTTTTGACCAAAGGAAACTTTCTCTCCCACCCTAATGATCTCCAAACTAGACGATCTGCAAAATGGCTTCACTCTTTCTCTTTTTTTATTTGTCTAATATGCCATCTCTTGTGTTTCATTATTCATCAGCCTTCAGGGGGGACGGCGGTGAAATCATAAAGCATGTCAGGATAAATACATGAATACATTCACATTGCAAATGAGGGCCCTCTGCTAATGTTTACTCTGCCACTGTGATTCATGACAAAGAAATTCAAAGCCTATCATTAGTTTAATATGAGTAAAAAGGCCTGCCTACTGCGCTTAATATTTTGACCACAGCAACCTTTTGGTAAATAAAGCAAAGTGTAGCTGTCACTTCTCTGCAGATAACATCTTCCAATATGCTTGGGGGAGAGCTTAATTTCAGCTCATTTTACTGAAAGCTGTGCGTCTCCTCAGAAAGATGGTGAGATACGGAAACAGTCGAGTGCGAGCAAAGAGATGAATGTCGGCCAGGGGAGTTTTTGTTGTTCGGTTTTCTGCAAGTTCTTTTAATTGTTTTGTCAACTGCTGAGTTCAAATATAGGCATTTTGGCACAGAGCGAGTCTCTTCCAGCTTCCGCCGCTTTTTTCACCCTTCTTTCATGCACAACTGAAATAGTGTTTTGTGTCTAGCTGCAGATAGTTGAATGTGCCTTTACCATATGATCAGAATTACCTGAGGCCTGGTAGGGGTTCTTGATATGGAATATTTCAGCCATAACCTTCTGTTTCCCCATCTCTTCCATCCAAGGCCCAGAATGCTAATTATTCATAGGGCTGTCACATCAAGTAGGTGCAGCAGTCCTCCCTGAGGGTTTCACCAGTCTGCACACCGCAATTCCCTCTCCATGTCCATGACAGCTACCTTAATGCCTCCTGCCTCTCACGTGATCGAAGGGCCTGGTACCCTCTTGCCGTGGTACATTTTATTTTCCCACAGTATGTTGACGCTCAGTCAATCACTCCAGACTCTTTCATCCCCATATCTCTGACAGTGGCATGTATATTTAAAGGTATACCCCAGGACCTCCCAACTCACTGGTCCACCAGACCTCATTATTCACTAGCAAAAACAACAACAACAAATTGAAAAATTAGTGGAATGGTCATTCATATTTCAAAGAACAAGCCAGACAAATCAAACGCCTCACTGAAACTGGTATCGGAGGAGATACAAATGGACATGACTTGATCCCATTGGTAGAGACTGGGTGGAATCGCAAGGAGAGAGCAATATGCATGGAGGCAATTCATCTTACAGAAGGATTGGATTTTACACAGTCAATGTCAAATCAAATCAAATCAAAATCAATGTTTCTACTGGTTACATGCTGAGTGATACGGTATGTTCCTATTGGTTACATGCTGAGTGATACAGTATGTTCCTATTGGTTACATGCTGAGTTATACGGTACGTTCCTATTGGTTACATGATGAGTGACATAGTATGTTCCTATTGGTTACATGATGAGTGATACAGTATGTTCCTATTGGTTACATGCTGAGTGATACAGTATGTTCCTATTGGTTACATGCTGAGTGATACGGTATGTTCCTATTGGTTACATGATGAGTGATACGGTATGTTCCTATTGGTTACATGCTGAGTTATACGGTATGTTCCTATTGGTTACATGATGAGTGATACAGTATGTTCCTATTGGTTACATGCTGAGATATACGGTATGTTCCTATTGGTTACATGATGAGTGATATAGTATGTTCCTATTGGTTACATGATGAGTGATACAGTATGTTCCTATTGGTTACATGCTGAGTTATACGGTATGTTCCTATTGGTTACATGCTGAGTGATACGGTATGTTCCTATTGGTTACATGATGAGTGATACGATATGTTCCTATTGGCTACATGATGAGTGATACAGTATGTTCCTATTGGTTACATGCTGAGTGATACAGTATGTTCCTATTGGTTACATGCTGAGTGATACGGTATGTTCCTATTGGTTACACGATGAGTGATATGGCATGACCGTGCACTGGGTTCTCATTGTGGTGGGACATTTTTCATATTTTGTCGTATCCGGTCTTTTTCAAAATATCCTGTTGCATGCTATGTAGCACTTAATCTACCTTTTTATAATGCCCGGTTTCCGGGTATAATGCCTGGTGTGTGTCTGTGTGTGTGTGTGTGTGTGTGTGTGTGTGTGTGTGTGTGTGTGTGTGTGTGTGTGCACGTGTGTATGTGTGTGTGTGTGTGTGTGTGTGTGTGTGTGTGTGTGTGTGTGTGTGTGTGTGTGTGTGTGTGTGTGTGTGTGTGTGCGTGTGTGCGTGTGTGCGTTTGTGTGTGTGTTTGTGTGTATGTGTGTGTGTGTGTGTGTGTGTGTTTGTCCACTGCCATATGAAAGATGGAATAAAGACATACAGTATGATCTAAAGTATGTTATCAAATGTAGGTTGTACCATATTCATGTTGCTTATCATTTTGGTCTATCATGGAAAATGAATGGGTTGGAAGATATAACAAATTTTGCCCATTGTAAGAAAACATTCACATATGCAGAGAAAAAAAATATAACTCTCATATTCAGTGACAATCTCACTTTGCTTGATTGATTGGTGGTTTAGCGCAAAACAGACTCAACTCTCAAACTGTGACTTTTTCTAGGTTGCAACTTGTATACATTTAGAGGAAGCTACATGCAGGAAAACACATACCCTGCTCACATATTCCCCCTCCAAATGGGAGAACAAAGACACATTTCCTCATTAACAGTGTTTTTAATGCATGAAGAAATAATCGATTCATTAAAATTAACAAATTATTCATTCTAGCTTAAAGTTCTTAGTCATTAAGTTGAGAGATATATACTGTTATTATTGCATTCCCACTTCTATGGTTGACATTAGAAGGATATTATGCATGCACAGTTGATTAAATACATTTTTATCACCCTCAAATTGCTAATTTAACAGGTAGTCTGTCTCAATGATTAGCAAGTGTTGTTGATGTGCTTTTTAGGGAGGCTGAACTGTGTCTACAGCTAATCTTGAGACATTCTACATTTCTACTCCTTGAAAAACTTGCCATTCAAACAGACTCAAAATCTTTACTTAAGGAGGCTTTTTAAGAATTGAGATAAGCAAGGTTAAATTCAAACGTCATCACAAATTAGATGTTTGTTTGGTTTAGTTATGTTTTCATTTGTTTTTATGTCTGTATAAATTTGAACTTGAACAGCCTCTATGCCCGTGTTAGCCTACAGTTAAACCCTCTATACCAGTCCACAATTATATCCCCTATACCAGCCTACAATTATACCCTCTATACCAGTCTACAGTTATACCCTCTATAACAGTCTACAGTTATACCCTCTATACCAGTCTACAGTTATACCCTCTATACCAGTCTACAGTTTTACCCTCTATATTAGTCTACAGTTTTACCCTGTATACCAGTCTACAGTTATACCCTCTATACCAGTCTACAGTTTTACCCTGTATACCAGTCTGCAGTTATACCCTCTATAGCAGTCTACAGTTTTACCCTCTATATTAGTCTACAGTTTTACACTGTATACCAGTCTGCAGTTATACCCTCTATACCAGTCTACAGTTTTACCCTGTATACCAGTCTGCAGTTATACCCTCTATACCAGTCTACATTTTAACCCTCTATGCCAGCCTACAATTATACCCTCTATACCAGTCTGCAGTTATACCCTCAAAAACCAGTCTACAGTTATACCCTCTATACCAGTCTGCAGTTATACCCTCAAAAACCAGTCTACAGTTACACCCTCTTTAACAGTCTACAGTTATACCCTCTATACCAGTCTACAGTTATACCCTCTATACCAGTCTACAGTTATGCCCTCTATACCAGTCTACAGTTATACCCTCTATAGCAATCTACAGTTTTACCCTGTATACCAGTCTGCGTTAATACCCTCTATATTAGTCTACAGTTATACCCTCTATACCAGTCTACAGTTATACCCTCTATAGCAATCTACAGTTTTACCCTGGATACCAGTCTACAGTTATACCCTCTATACCAGTCTACAGTTATACCCTCTATACCAGTCTGCAGTTATACCCTCTATAACAGTCTACAGTTATACCCTCTATAACAGTCTACAGTTTTACCCTGTATACCAGTCTGCAGTTATAACCTCTATACCAGTCTGCAGTTATACCCTCTATAGCAGTCTACAGTTTTACCCTGTATACCAGTCTACAGTTATACCCTCTATAACAGTCTACAGTTTTACCCTGTATACCAGTCTAGAGTTTTACCCTCTATATTAGTCTACAGTTATACCCTCTATACCAGTCAACTGTTATACCCTCTATTCCTGTCTACAGTTTTACCCTGTATACCAGTCTGCAGTTATACCCTCTATAACAGTCTACAGTTGTACCCTCTATACCAGTCTACAGTTTTACCCTGGATACCAGTCTACAGTAATACCCCAAATCAAGATCCAGAATCTTTTATCGTTGTTCAGTATCCAAATTGTTTTTCCATCTATTTTTAACAGTTCCTCAATCTTCACTTACAGTACTTAATGGAAAATGGTGAGTGACTGTCAATGCGAATTGAGATGTAGAAATGTGAACCCATAATAAACCCACATTGACTGGTAAACCCACATTGTAAGCAAGAACAGTTTCCTTAGTTTGTTATCTCTTTGTATAACAAGGAACCATAATGTCCCTACAGTTTTGAATAGCGAAGACAGAAACAGTCATAATATTTTTTTTGTGTGTGAGAGAGTGCGAGCCAGAGAGTAAAACAAGGGTCAAATGTGAGAGTGAGCATGAGAACCAAACATGGCTGGGTTTTTGAACATCACAAACCTTGACAAGGTATTTTTTGTGCTTTACCGATCGGCCAATACTGAATGTGAGGAAGAAAGCTACCATGGGAATGTGACTTTGATGGACATTTAATGAAAAAAAATAGAAAGCCTTCTGAAAATATGGAGTTCTTTTCAGGGATTGATAGTCCTCTCTTTTGTTCACGTGGGAAGGCCAGAGTAGTTGGACTAGGAGCTGGTGGATAGTATCAGATGGGGGGGGGGGGGGTCCTCAAGCTATCATGTGAACAAAGGCAGATGAACAACACCGATGCCAAACTAAGATAACACACTGACTTCTGACTTGATGGACCTGACAGACACAGACACTTTCATTCACAGCAAGAGAGAATAAACTGCAACAGGGAATTTCCATCTAAAAGCACACATGAGTACCAACATGCGTTGATAGGTGCATGTCAAAATGGGGGTCAAATGGAAGCTGAGAGTCATATATTTTTTTACCATCTTCCATCCTAAACATTAGGAATGAACAAAGGCTTTGACTTCTGGACAAGTGGTCTTCGATATCATCTACCAGAAAAAGTAATACAAGGTATTAGAAGTACATCATAAACACAATAATGTTTAGTTTTGGATACATCATTTGCCTTCTATGAGTTAACAAACATTGCCTTGTGCCTTGTAATTCCATAATATATTTTCTAATTTCTCTCCCTCATGAGGGAGGATTGTAAAAGTTCAAAGAAGTAACAAGTAAAGGTAGACTTACTAATTAGTTGTGTTTTTACTGATATCAAGTTTGTTTATGAATGATTAAGTGATTAAAACTTGTAATTATGTTACCAAATTGGAAATGGAATTGCAGAAAAATCTATTTAATTGGCTACAACGGGGAATCGTAGTAGTTACAGACCACATTTGGGTCACCTGCAACTGTCATCACTTCCACTGGCATACTGCTATGTTCAGCTCATAACTGTTTTCTTTCTCTTCTGCCCAAAGATTTACTTGAAAACATACTGGACAACTCCTCCCTCTCACTCTCCCTCTCTCTCTGCTGCTATCTCTCTCTCTTCTCTCTCTCCAGTTAATGTTACCCTTTCTGGCTCTTACTGTCACACTGTCATACTATCCAGGTCTGTGCCCAAACAATAAAAGTCCACCTTTCCAGAAACAAGTCTCTCACCATTACCACTTGTTATAGACCCCCTTCAGCCCCAAGATGTGCCCTGGACACCATATGTGAATTGATCGCCCCTCATATATCTTCAGAGCTCGTGCTGTTAGGTGATCTAAACTGGAACATGCTTAACACCCCGGCCGTCCTACAATCTAAGCTAAATGTCCTCAATCTCACACAAATGATCAAGGAACATACAAGGTACAACCCTAAATCCGTAACCATGGGCACCCTCTTAGATATCATCCTGACCAACTTGCCCTCTAAATACACCTCAGCTGTCGTCATCCAAGATCTCAACGACCAATGCCTCATTGCCTGCATGTGTAATGGGTCCGCAGTCAAACAACCACCCGTCATCACTGTCAAACGCTCCCTAAAACACTTCAGCGAGCAGGCCTTTCTAATCGACCTGGCCCAGGTATCCTGGAAGGATATTGACCTCATCCCATCAGTAGAGGATGACTGGTTGCTCTTCAAAAGTGCTTTCCTCGCCATCTTGAATAAGCATGCCCCATTCATAAAAAACTAAGAACAGATATAGCCCTTGGTTCACCCCAGACTTGACTGCCCTTGACCAGCACAAAAACATCCTGTGGCGTTCTGCATTAGCATCGAATAGCCCCCGTGATATGCAACGTTCAGGGAAGTTAGGAACCAATATACTCATGTCAGTTAGGAAAGGTAAGGCTAGCTTTTTAAAACAGAAATTTGCTTCCTGTAGTACTAATTCCAAAAAGTTCTAGGACACAGTAAAGTCCATGGAGAATAAGAGTACCTCCTCCCAGCTGCCCACCGCATTGAGGATATGAATACACTGTCACCACCAATAAATCTACTATAATCGATCATTTCAATAAGCACTTTTCTACGGCTGGCCATGCTTTCCACCTGGCTACCCCTACCCCGACCAACATCTCAGCACCTCCTGCAGCAACTTGCCCACCCCCACCCCACTCCCCGCTTCTCCTTCACCCAAATCCAGACAGCTGATATTCTGAAAGAGCTGCAAAATATGGATCCCTGCAAATCAGCTGGGCTCTGCAATCTGGACCCTCTCTTTCTAAAATTGTTAGCCAAAATTGTTGCATTTACTAGCCTATTCAACCTCTATTTTGTATCGTTTGAGATCCCCAAAGATTAGAAAGCTGCCGCGGTCATCCCCCTCTTCAAAGGAGGAGACACTCTAGACCCAACTGTTATAGACCTATATCTATCCTACGCTGCCTATAAAGTCTTCCAAAGCCAAGTTAATAAACAGATAACCGACCATTTCGAATCCCACCGTACCTTCTCCACTATGCAATCTGGTTTCCGAGCTGGTCATGGGTGCACCTCAGCCACGCTCAAGGTCCTAAACAATATCATAACCGCCATAGATAAAAGACAATACTGTGCAGCCATATCCATCGAGCCAAGGCTTTGAACTCTGTCAATCACCGCATTCTTATCGGCAGACTCAATAGCCTTGGCTTCTCAAATGACTGCCTCTCCTGGTTCACTAACTACTTCTCAGATAGAGTTCAGTGTGTCATTTCGGAGGGAATGTTGTCCGGACCTCTGGCAGTCTCTATGGGGGTGCCATAGGGTTCAATTCTCAGACCGACTCTTTTCTCTGTATATATATATCAATGATGTCGCTCTTGCTGCGGGTGAATCTTTGATCCACCTCTACGCAGACAACACCATTCTGTATACATCTGGCCCTTTGGACACTGTACTAACAAACCTCCAAATGAGCTTCAACGCCATACAACACACCTTTCCTGGCCTCCAACTGCATTTAAATGCTAGTAAATCTAAATATATGCTCTTCAACCGATTGCCACCCAACTACCTCATCCCCATACTACTTACCCTCTTGCTCTTTTACACCCTAGTATCTCTACTTGCACATCATCATCTGCACATCTATCACTCCAGTATTAATGCTAAATTGTAATTATTTTCACCTCTATGGCCTATTTATTGCCCTCCTTCCTCCCTACTCTTCTACATTTGCACACACTGAACATATATGTTTATAATTTTATGTTCTATTGTGTTATTGACTGTACGTTTGTTTATGTGTAACTCTGTGTTGTTGTTTTTGTCACACTCCTTTGCTTTATCTTGGCATTATTTACATTGATGGCCTACACCAGCCAAACTTAGATGACGCTGGGCATATTGTGCACCACCCTATGGGACTCCCAATCACAGCCAGTTGTGATACAGTCTGGATTCAAACCAGGTTGTCTGTAGTGACGCCTCTAGCACTGAGATGCAGTGTCTTAGACCACTGTGCCAGTTGGGAGCCCAAGTGGTGTAGGATATTGAAATTATAAGGATATTGAAATGGGTGTCTGTGAATACTTTAGGGATTTCATCCATGTGCCTACTTAAACATCTTCTGATAAAACTAGGTCATTTTTGAGTTCATTTCTTTCTAGATTTAGTTTAATTTAAATGTTTAATTAGATGTGTGTATAACTTCAATGTCTGATGGTGACGTTTGCTGATTTCCCCGACACATCAACCTGTCTCATATTGGTTTTGGCAAGACCATATTTCAGGAACATTCCACCAACTTCTCCTTGTCCATCACTCTTCTCTATGGGCCTGTCGTTGGTATTGCCCTGCTCATGATATTTGCAAATGAACCTCTGCAAATCATTTCATTTGACTGATTCAGCAGCTGCTTCATATATGCTTGATTTCTGACCCACCGCATTCTTTATGTGATCGGTTTTAGTGGGCCATGAAAGCTTTATGTGGCTCTCAACACAGACGTCATAGTTTCCGATATGTTGCGTACCTTATGTCGCCTATGCATTTGATACCATCGGCTTGCACAGTGTGCAGTTTGCTGGAGATGGACTGGATGTTTTGTTGATTCATCTCTTTTTCTCCCAAACAGTTATCATAATTAAAGGCTGTCTTTTTTTTCCTCACCTCAGATTGTTAGGTTTTTGATGAGCTTCACACCAATATTCCCAATAGATAGCCAGATGAGGAGTTGCGGTTTTGGAGTGTGGACCCGAGCTCTGGTGGGACACAGTTGTCTGTTAATTAGCACCAAGCAGATGGAATAAAATCCACATTTCACAAGGGATTATTCCTGTGAAGAAGCACCCTTATATTTTTATTTACTTAGCAACACACCAGTATTGTGTCCCCTCCCAATCAGCAAAGAATAACCCAAGAGACTTGAAGAAGGAAGCAGACACACGCACACACGCACACACACACACACACACACACACACACACACACACACACACACACACACACACACACACACACACACTCAAGACCTGAGCACCACATTTCTGGTTCCCTCTGAGGCTTTGGAAGAAGCAGGCGGCGTATTCTGTAGACAAAGTTTGCGTCACTAGCTGATGTGATGAGACCAGTTCACTTATCATTATTTTGTTTGTAGCCATCTGTTTGCACACATTTCCCATCTTCTTGTCTCTTCCCACCATACACTGCAAGTCATATAGGAAGCCATGTTCTTAGCCCTTGTTTGCCATCCAAGCAGCTGCTACTTTCTTCCTGTAAAGTACGTTTCAAATTAGGGCAAAATTAGTGACACCATACTTGAGTATCTTCCTATGCTGGGCTCTCCCAAAAGCCAACTTGAGAATCATGGACTCATTCAGAGCTTTCAATTTGTTTCATTGCTGCTCTCTCAACAATAATAATTGCAGAGTTGTCAAGTGGAGGATGGGGTGGTATGGTGTACTGATGTTGCGTCTTTTGTAAGCAAGTGAAAATGAGTCAGAGGATATGACGACATAAATATAGGAGGTGGGAATGTGAGATTTACTTATTTTTAGTTTAATTGTGTTCATGTCGCTGTCGAAGTGGTGGGTAGTAGTGGGAGGCTGTCTTTGCTACATGGGAGTAGGCAGGACGTGATTTGCATTCGAAGATGAGTGGTTTATTTTCTAGAGAACACAAAAGCCAAAGCGTGCTGTCAGTGACGGTATGTGCAGGCTATGAGAAGTGACATTTCTACTTACATAACGGGATAATAGCTCGCCGCATCAGTGTACTCACCCTGGAGGGTTGATTAGATATGATTAAAAACTTGTAGTGATTATAAAACTGATGGGGGGTGGCGGAACCGCCACTGGATCGATGTAGCAAAATGTCAAGGAGCGCTGTATCATCAACTGATTACAGACAAGACCGGAGGAACGTCAAATGCCAACTGTTGTCTGGAGCCAGGTTAAAATCACATAGCAGCAGGTATAAACGACAGAGCACTTCCTGACATGATCAGGCCGTTTTACACGAGCAGCCTCATGAACTCCAAATCAAAACCCTTTGTCCTTGAGTGACATGAGGCGGGCCTTGGTGTGAATGTGTGTGTGTGTGTGTGTGTGTGTCGTTGTGTGCGTGTGTGTGTGTGTGTGTGCGTGTGTGCGTGTGTGTGTGTGTGTGTGTGCGTGTGTGTGTGGGAGGAGGAAATGGGTTGGAGAGTGAGGAAATAAGTGACAGACAATGATAAAGCAACTCAGTCTCATGAGCTATGTGGTCCACTGCAATGTTTACGTAATATTTGCGTTTGAATCTTTTCGCAGTCAAACATAGCATTAATGCTAATGATAAGTACAATAATTACTAGTACCATATTAACTCATTGGTTACAACAGGAAAAAAAGTGGAAGCAGCCACCATTTTCAGTGGGAATAGAAATCTAGAATAAGCCTTCTTTTAACCACTTTCTAGTATTATTTTGCATAATTGGCTCACTGTTCAAGTTGGCTCCTGGTTCTGTCAGGTTTAATTGCTGTAATTGACAGATGTAGGGAAGATGGAGATGTCTGGGTTAGCAAGTCGATAGCCACATACAAAACCGAAGCGTGTCCGCAGCAGCCTCTATGACCTCATCAGCCGCTCACGTCGCACAGCCCATGCCCTGTTCAATTACAAGCCATTCAGGAAAGAGAAGGAGAGGGAGGTGAAGGAGGAGAGGGAGGAGGTAGAGGGCTGCAGGGGGGGAAGTGGAGCATCTTCTGCAGAGAGCCGTTGGTCCCCAGGGCATCTCCTTGCCATATGTTTTCACTTAGTCAATCATGTAGACACTTCGAACAATCTGCTTCAGACGACCCGCGCCTGGCACGCTCGCCTTGCCACTTTGCATCCGCCATCAAGGCTGTCTCATAAACAAGATTTAATTTCCCTTTTCATCAATTCAAATTGGTTCCAAGGAAAGCGCAGTCTTTAAGGTTTCGACTGAGGCCACGCGTCGTCACAGTCTCCTCTCTCCGTAGGGCCTACAGAGACCTATTTTCAATGATGACTGAAGATCTGAAGAGATGCCTTTTCTACACACCTTGTTGTCACCACCTAAGACACACACAGTGGTGGCAAAAGGCAACATTTGTGTTCAGACATTTCTCAATTTTTGTGAGAGAAGTTGATCCATTTAAGCACTTACAATGAATGACATCCATTCCTATGACAATTAAACCACAAATCATCCATCCAACCATTCTCTGTTATTAATAAAGCACACCTTGTTCAGCTGCACCCAGAGATCTTCGTCAGCTATCAGTCCCATTGCCTGAGCAGGCAGGCATTCAATCTATTGGAAGTTACTAAGACTGGGGTTTGCCTGTTGCTGATGAGTCATGGGCCATCGAGTTGAGCTACCCAGGCCTCTAAATAGGCAAGTTAAAACCAACGAGTTGAGCTACCCAGGCCTCTGAATGGGTAACTTAAAGCCATCAAGTTGAGCTATCCAGGCCTCTAAATAGGTATCTTAAAGACCCCAATTCATTTGCCTCATGCTGAGTGGAAGTAACTCGTCAAGGGTCCAGATTGGCTAGTCAATAAGCCCACTGCTGGACAGAGTAATTGCAATGATTAGTGCTTAATAATTAATGAACTGAGCTGGCCCTCCTGGAGACGGCCGTGTCCATTGGTTGTTGTTTTTCTCACTTCTAACATACTGAGTGGGTAGCTTTTTCGCTTTCCGAGCAACCTTTCTACGCTGTAACACTTAATTACAAACAGCCTGCTACAATTAAGGGATGAGTATTTGTCTTCACTGGGGCTGCAAAATAGTGGCTGAGTGATCACTCCATTCACAGTATGTTAGAAAGGCCAGGCCTTGTGCTTGCACAGGGAAGCACATGGACAATTTAGCAGGATGTCGCATTTAGCCTTTTTGAAGCATTGCAGGAACAGGCGCCATAGCGACTCATAGTGACCCATAGTGACCCACTTCACTGGAGGATTTTGTAGAGGAAAGGATGTCCCCCCTGTTTCATTCAAAAGGCAACACTGATTCTAGATCAGCACTTCTACTCTGAGACGCTTATGAACCCTAACCCTGGTCATTGTAACGCTTGTATGCATTGTATGCTTTCGATTCACTAAGGGGGAAATTCTGACCCGAGTTAAGCGAGCAAAAATTGAACGTATTTTCCTTTTTATGCACTATTTTCTCTATGGGTGAAGTTAAGTTAAGCATGAGTATAACATTCTATTCACTCTCTATTGGTTTTGGGTGGAAAGCAAAGAGAATAAGGTGTGGCGGAGGTGTGTCTACAGATACGTCGTATTCTGTCCTTGACTTCGCTCCCTCATAAATTCCACCACCTTTGCGATCGATGAAATGATGAATAAGGTCGAGGAACCGGTCAGTTCATCTACTTCATTTTTCAGATAGAAATAGCACCATTTTCCATGCACTGTTTAACTGCAACAGTTGAAGACGAAAGTTTACATACACTTATGTTGGACTCATTAGAACTCGTTTTTCAACCTCTGCACAAATTTCTTGTTAACAAACTATAGTTTTGGCAAGTTGGTTAGGACATCTACAGTACTTTGTGCATGACACAATCATTTTTTCAACAATTGTTTACAGACAAATTATTTCACTGTATCACAATTCCAGTGTGTCAGAAGTTTACATACACTAAATTAACTGGTACAAAAGTATCTATATCCACAGTAAAATGAGTCCTAGAGTGACATAACCTGAAAGGCCACTCAGCAAGGAAGAAGACACTGCTCCAAAACCACCGTAAAAAAAGCCAGACTACGGTTTGCAACTGCACATGGGGACAAATATCATATTTTTTGGAGAAATGTCCTCTGGTCTGGTGAAACAAAAATAGAACTGTTTGGCCATAATGACCGTCGTTCTGCATTGCTGCAGGAGGGACTGGTGCACTTCACAAAATAGATGGCATCATGAGGTAGGAAAATTATGTGGATATATCGAAGCAACATCTCAGGAAGTTAAAGCTTGTTCCCAAATGGGTCTTCCAAATGGACAATGACCCCAAGCATACTTCTAAAGTTGTGGCAAAATGGCTTAAGGACAACAAAGTCAAGGTATTGGAGTGGCCATCACAAAGCCCTGACCTCAATCCTATAGAACATTTGTGGGCAGAACTGAAAAAGCGTGTGTGAGCAAGGAGGCCTACAAACCTGACTCAGTTACACCAGCTCTGTCAGGAGGAATGGGACAAAATTCACCCAACTTATTCTGGGAAGCTTGTGGAAGGCTACCCAAAACGTTTCACCCAATTAAACAATGTAAAGGCAATGCTACCAAGTACCAATTGAGTGTATGTAAACTTCTGACCCACTGGGAATGTGATGAAAGAAATAAAAGCTGAAATAAAGCATCCACTCTACTATTATTCTGACATTTGACATTCTTACAATAAGGTGGTGATCCTAACTGACCTAAGACAGGGACTTTTTACTAGGATTTAATGTCTGGACTCATGAAAAACTGAGTTTAAATGTATTTGGCTAAGGTGTATGTAAACTTCCAACTTCAACTGTATATGCACTGCTAAATAGTGGCCACCACTGGCCAAATAGTTTTTTAGATATATTTTTCAGTAGGGTAAAACGTTTTCCTTTTTCCTTCAGAGCAGCCTCAGGACTCTACAAGTAGTTGAAAGTGTTTCACATGGATGCTGGCCCATTTTGACTCCAGTTCTACCCACAATTGGCTGGATGTCCTTTGGGTGGTGAACCATTCTTGACACACACGGGAAACTATTGAGCAGAAGAAGAAAACAGCAGCGTTGCAGTTCTTGACAAACCGGTGTACCTGGGACTTACTACCATATCCTGTTCAAAGTCACCTAAAAATGTCATCTTGCCCATTCACCCTCTGAATGGTATACATACACAATCTATGTCTCAATTGTCTCAAGGCTTAAAAATCCTTACTTAACCTGTCTCCTCCCCTTCAACTGATTGAAGTGGATTTAACAAGTGATATCAAAAGGGATAGCTTCTGTAGCCATGCGCAAATGACAGTATAGCGCCAAACCTTCTGATGTATGCTTTTTAGAATGTTTTAATTATATGCCCAGACATTTCACAATTTTTTGGGAAGAATTTTTACTGTTAAATATTAGCCACTATCAGTAGCCACCGTCAGTTATACCAACATACATTTGTAACTGTCACTTTAGTGTTTCCTTACATTTTGCATCATTCCATTCCATTGTTACTGTAGCTTACCTTTCTTTCCTCTGTCACGTTCGTGTGGTTCTTCCCGCGAATCGCTAACAATAGTGGATCATATTAGGTTAACATATTACAAGTTGTGCAGTAATGTGGGACATGAAAAACGCTCTCCAAACCATTTTTTAAAATTATTATTGTATTTGTTATTCATACTTCATAACCCTAAATAATATACAAGATTAGAGTATTTTATTAATCTACCAATTGGTACTGAAAAGGAGATGAATATAAGTGTCTCACATTTCTTTCTTTCATTGATCTCTAATATTCTGAATCAATTTTATGTTAAAGGCACACCACATTTTAAGGGATGGCTTTACATAAATGTACTGAAAGCCCTATTGAATGAAAATGCCATGAGAAAATATGTTGGCCAGCAAATGGAAGGGTTTTCAGTGGTTGAATTACATTTATTCAGCATGAGCAAGGGAACCACACCTGCAAAGCCTGTTAAGTACCTACATAAAGTAAGTCTGAATATCAACTACTACTGTTGAAGTGTGTAGGAAAGGCATGTACTTCTTATGTCTGAAATGGGCCTTAACCAGTGGTTTAAAGTACTTTAGTAAAAATACTTTAAAGGGGTATCTGTACTTTATTTTACTGTTTACTGTTTTGAACTACTTTTACTTCACTACATTTCTAAATAAAATAATGTACGTTTTACACCATACATTCTCCCTGAAACCCAAAATGTACTCTTTACATTGTAAATGCTTAGCAGAACAGGAAAATTGTACAATTCACATACTTATCAAGATAACTTCCCTGGTCATTTCTACTGCCTCTGATCTGGCGGACTCACTAAACAGGAATGCTTAGTTTGTAAATTATGTCTGAATGTTGGAGTGTGCCCCTGGCTATCTGTAAATAAATAAAAAAAACAAGAAAATAGTGCTGTCTGGTTTGCTTAATATAAGGAATTTGAAATGATTTATACTTTTATTACTTAAGTATAATTTAGCAATTACATTACTTTTGGTACTTATGTAAATGTAAAACCAAATACTTTTAGACTTTTACTGAAATAGTATTTTACTGGGTGACTTTCTTTTTTACTTGAGTCATGTTCTATGAAGGGTTTTGTACTTTTACTCAAGTATGACAGTTGGGTACTTTTTCCACCACTGGCCTTAACATATTTGCTACATAATGGCGTTGTGTTCAGTAATACCAACATTTTCTAGTTAGGATAACTCATTGTTGAAAGGAACAAGAAAGCAGCCAAACCATTCTAGAATGTTAGGAAAGGATTACACAGCTCTGACCTCACAAAGTTTATCTCTATTTTAATGTATTGTTTTCTCTGTCTAGATACACCCAGTGTACCAGGGGATTCTGAGTGACTCAGTGTCTAAGGCGCTACATCGCAGTGCTAGAGGCATCAATACAGACCCAGGTTAGATCTCGGGCTGTATCACAACTGGCAATGATTGGGAGTCCCGTAGGGTGGTGCAGAAATTGGCCCCGAATCATCCGGGTTTGGCCGGGGTAGGCCGGCATTGTAAATAAGAATTTGTTCGTAAATTGTTCGTAAATTTGTACCTAGTAAAATAAAAAACAAATTATTGGAATCTAAATGTTACCACAAGAAATGAGAGCAAGCAGGAATAGGAGGAAAGTAGTTTGGACCATTTACATGGAGGACAGGAAGACTGTAAACTAAATAATGGGGGAACTCAATCAATGGCGGGCCAAATTGGTTTTATTAAGGGATGGTTGGTTAGCTAATTAGTGTCAAAAGCTTTGTCATTCAAAGTTCAATCTTGCTAAGGCGATTTCAGCCTCTCCCGGCCCATAGACCAAATGTCCCCAGGGACCAAATTGGGAGCAATGGGCTGGAGAATATGACACTCAAATTTGAGAGCCAATGTCCTCTCCTGTCTCACCCATCTCACCCATCAGTCCGGCTGTAATTCAATCTGTTGGGCTAACACCTCTGGACACTCTGGATCAAAGACGCAGTATCATTTTGATAAAATAAGATGGCATTATCTTACTCCCAGATGTATCGTTTTTGGCCCCCGTTTGCCTTTTTCCACAAAGGTAACAACACTTGTCAAGATAGACCTTTAAGATTGTAATTGGTGTCAAATGTTCCCATATGACAATAATAGGAGGGCAACTTCCAGAACCAAATACATCTACTTTGTAAAGAGTAGTCCTTGATGTCATTGTTATTTTTTTATATAAACATTCAACCTATTCAACCTTAAAATAAATGCTTATGGGGAAGAAGAGGATAACGATGGCTAATCATCCTTCAATCATACTTCCTGGTCTGATGGAAGGCAAACAGATCAAAGATCTTAACTGACCTTAAGGATGAAACAATAGTTCTCAATAGAAAATGTTCTCTTTCACATTTAACAAAGGGCTAAAATACACCTTAACATTTTTTGTTCTAAATAAATTATTAAATCACCTTGCCTTCCCCCGACATAGACTACACCAGGGACAAAGTACTTAACACATGTACATTAAGTACATAGGAATTACAACTAGTATTATGAGTATCAAACATTCAGGTAGGACTGAGGGTACATGTTCTGACTGTGGATGCTTGGGGAATCAAATAATTTCACGCAGAAAAACTTCATCCACGGGCATTTAGCACGACCCACAACATGCTCTGTAGGGACGATCACACTGAAAACCAGTATATTTCAGCCAACTTTAGTTTGCTATGAGATGGATGGAGATAAAGGTAGAAACCATACAATCACTTGGACAGTTGTTAAAATATGCCTTTCTGTATGTATGGTCATGAAGATAATATTGAAAATGGCAAAAAAAAAATGTAAGTAAAATAATCAAGCACTTTCTATTTGATCTCAATACCATTATCAGGCTCAGTGACTGTCATCATGCAAATATTCGTCTTAAACTAATGTATTAGTACTAGATGAGATATCTGCACCCGCTAAAATGAAGTGTCTCTGCACACTGGATCAAACTTCAGATCCACTCTCACAGGTACACAGTCGACACCTTTCGCATTGTCAAATCCAATCAGGATAAATAATTTAGTTGTGTCAGCTCCACTGCAGTGGGTGGCCAACTGAGGCAAGAATCAGGGGAGGTTGGAACACCTCAATCCATATAGTGGATGCACACCTTTACTCTGAACATGGAGCTCAGCCCTAAGCCTTCCACCTGTACTCTGAACATGGAGCTCAGCCCTAAGCCTTCCACCTGTACTCTGAGCATGGAGCTCAGCCCTAAGCCTTTCACCTGTCGTGTCTTTACTATCATTAACTGAAGACTGATAGTTTTTATCAAAGATTCTCTGTAATTAGTTACTATGCGATCAACTGATTAATCAAGTAACTAATTAACTATGAAATCGGGATACCAATTAAAAATATTCAGATTACAAAGTTATCATTTCCTAAAATAACTTTTCAGACATTTTATCTGATCAATTAGTCTTCAAATTAATTAATTATTTACTTTACCTCACGTTAGTCTCATTCCAAAGTCATACATTGTTGGTTATCTGCACGAACCCAGTCTTCACTGTGAGTCATCCATACATCAATTGTCTTAAATAATTTATGTATTACTAACTAAGTAATTCACAGAAATGCATAAGCAAACAAACAAAGGTAAATGTAATGATAGGAAAATGTGCCCTAGTGGGCTGAATCGGCATGGCGGCTTGTTAGACAAAGGGGAAATGGGGGGGGTCGACCAAGAAGTCACTACAGAGTGATAATTGTAACAATTAAAATGCTAATCCTTTACACATGAACGCTCACTCATTCGGGAACAATTGCAATCAATATATATATTTACGCTCAGTGTGTCGTCTTGATCGCTGGTGAAAAGTTTGTGTCTTTCGTAGAATTGTCCGTCTCTCTCCTCCCTCTCTCCCTCTCTCTCTCTCTCTCTCTCTCTCTCTCTCTCTCTCTCTCTCTATCTCTCTGTATTGGTTAGAGGGTATAGTTCAAAGTGACATTCGTTATAGAATGGATGTTTCGGCGGTTGGATGTTTTGGCGGTTGTCGTTCTTCTCGTTCAATGATAACGAATTCCTAGCTGCAGACTAGTAATTAATATCAAAGACTTGTTCCCATTCTGTCGGTATCGATAGTCTAAGAGTTTAACCACGTGGTATGGTTAAAATATTCAGCAATGGTCTACAACCTTTGTCCTCCCCTAATGGAGAAAAACATGGTCTGCTAAAAATTTCTCAAAGTTGGGTTTTATTCGGAATGGCAGAAAAGGGTTGTCCCAGGATGTCTGACCCTAACTGGGCTCAGGGGCGGTCCTCTGATTTAGTTCAAATCCAATTCCCTTTTTGAGTTTTCCTTCATTAAACAGTCCAAAATTACATTGTAAAATTGTGTAAACAGTATCCTACTCACTCATTCATCTTATACAACAATTAGATGTAAACCTTATATCTGGGGCTATTATATAAACAGCGTTATGGTAATGTGGCCACACCGTCTCCCATGAGCTTCCCAAGTTGTGACAAATGGACCAGTTCGTAGCTGGATTCTTCACCGATCTTTTACACTTTCTCCGGAACATGAAACTTGTTCGTACCTCAAGTTCTGTGAGGTGGAAGGATTTCCTTTGTCTCCATGAAAAACTACTCTCTATAACTGTTTGTCCATGAGGTCTTCTCAGGAATTTACAACCTCTGACCACAGCAGCCTAGTTGAAAGAGGCAAGGGGTAGGCAGGGAGAGGGGGATGGGGTTGCTATACTCAAAGAGGCCAACGTCATGACACACCTTTACTCTGAGTGTGAAGCTCAGCCCTAAGCCTTCCTGCTCATTGCACCCTATAATCACTTGGCTCAACAGCTGACGCCTGCTGGACTGTCAGCATGGTACTTCATTTTGTTTATCTGACGCCTGCTGGACTGTCAGCATGGTACTTCATTTTGTTTATCTGTCGGCTCCAGCCTTAAACTCAGGCCCTGTGTGTAGCTAACTGACCCTCTCTGCCCATCCATCACCTTTTACTCATTGTTGTTGTCCTAGCTGTAGTCCTGCTCAACATGCTTCAGATAGCCACCTTGTCCCACCCCCCACACATGTGGAGACCGCACCTAGCTTAACTGGCGCCTCCAGACATGCAACCTCTCTCATCGTCACTCAATGCCTAGATTTACCCCCCACTGTACTCGCACCCTACCGTACCATTGTCTGTACACTATGCCCGGCATCTATCAAACCACGCCCAGAAATCTGCTCCTTTTATTCTTTGTTCCCAAAGTACTAGACGACCAGTTCTTATAGCCTTTAGCCGTACCCTCATCCTACCTCTGGTGATGTAGAGGTTAACCCAGGCCCTGTGTGTCCCCAGGAGCTCTCATTTGTTGACTTCTGCAACCGTAAAAGCCTTGTGTTCATGCATGTTAACATCAGCAGCCTCCTCCCTAAGTTTGCTTCATTCACTGCTTCAGCACACTCCGCCAACCCTTATGTGCTAGTCGTGTCTGAATGCTGGCTTAGGAAGGCCACTAAAAATTCTGAAATTTACATCCCCAATTACAAAATGTTCTGTCAAGACAGAACTGCTAAAGCGGGCAGAATTGCAATCTACAGTAGAGATAACCTGCAGGGTTCTGTCATACTACCCAGGTCTATGCCCAAACAGTTTGAGCTTCTACTTTTGAAGATCCATCTCTCCAGAAATAAGTCCCTCACTGTTGCCGCTTGTTATAGACCCCCCTCAGCTCCCAGCGGTGCCCTAGACAGCATATGTTAATTGATTGCCCACCATCTATCATCAGAGTTTGTACTGCTAGGTGACCTTAGTTGGGATATGTTTAACACCCCGGCCATCCGACAATCTAAGCTAGATGCCCTCAATCTCACACAAATTATCAAGGAACCTACTAGGCACAACCCCAAATCCGTAAACATGGGCACCACCCCTTGTCAGCTGGGCTTGACAATCTGGACCCTCTCTTCCTAAAATTATCCGCCGCCATTGTTGCAACCCCTATAACTAGTCTGTTAAACCTTAGTATTGTCTGATATTCCTAAAGATTGGAAAGCGGCCGCGGTCATCCCCCTCTTCAAGGGGGAGACACTCTAGACCCAAACTGTTATAGACCTATATCCATCTTGCCCTGCCTTTCAAAAGTCTTCGAAAGCCAAGTGAACAAACAGATCTCCGACCATTTTGAATCCCACCCTACCTTCTCCACTATGCAATCTAATTTCCGAGCTGGTCACAGGTGGACCTTAGCCACGCTCAAGGTCCTAAACGATATCATACCCGCCATCGATAAAGGAAAGTACTGTGCAGCCGCCTTCATCGACCTGGCCAAAACTTTCGACTCTGTCAATCACCGCATTCATATCGGCAGACTCAACAGCCTTGGTTTCTCTAATGACTGCCTCGCCTGGTTCACTAACTACTTCTCAGATAGAGTTCAGTGTGTCAAATTGGAAGGCCTGTTTTCCGGACCTCTGGCAGTCTCTATGGGGGTGCCACAGGGTTAAATTCTCGGGCCGACTATTTTCTCTGTATTTATCAATGATGTCGCTCTTGCTGCGGGTGAATCTTTGATCCACCTCTACGCAGACAACTCCATTCTGTATACATCTGGCCGCTCTTTGGACAATGTGTTAACAAACCTCCAAACGAGCTTCAACGGCACACTAAACTCCTTCGTGGCCTCCAACTGCTCTTAAACGCTAGTGTAACAAAATGTATGCTCTTCATCTGATTGCTGCCTGCACCCGCCTGCCCATCTAGCATTACTACTCTGGAGGGTTCTGACTTAGAATATGTGGACAACTACGAATACCTAGGTATCTGTATAGACTGTAAACTCTCCTTCAAGACTCACAATAAACATCTCCAATCCAGTTAAATCTAAAATCGGCTTCCTTTTTCGCAACAAAGCCTCCTTCACTCATGCTGCCAAACATACCCCATAAAACAGACAATCCTACCGATCCTTGACTTCGGCAATGTCATTTACAAAATAGCCTCCAACACTCTACTCAGCAAATTGGATGCAGTCTATCACATTGCCATCCATTTTGTCACCAAAGCCCCATATACCACCCACCACTGTGACTTGTATGCTCTCGTTGGCTGGTTCTCGCTACATATTCGTTGCCAAACCCACTCGCTCCAGGTCACTTGTCTTCATAGCTACATCCACCTGTAACACGCACTCCAGCATGTATATTTCACTGGTCATCCCCAAAGCCAACACCCCCTTTGGCCACCTTTCCTACCTGTTCTCTGCTGCCCATGACTGGAACGAATTGCAAAAATCAATGAAGTTGGAGACATATCTCCCTCTCTAAATTTAAGCTTTACACAGCCCATCTGTAAATAGCCCAATCAACCAACTTCCTACCTTATCCCCATATTTGTTTTTGTTTTTCTGCACTTTTGCACAGGAGTAATTCTACTTGCGCATCCTCATCTGCACATATATCACTTCAGTGTAAATTGCTAAATTGTAATTACTTCGCCACTATTGGCTTAAATTTACTTCATTTGCACACACTGTATACAGATTTTTATATTGTGTTATTGACTGTATGTTTGTTTATCCCATGTGTAACTCTGTGTTATTGTTTTTGTCGCACTGATTTACTTTATCGTGGGTAGGTAGTAGTTGTAAATGAGAACTTGTTCTCAACTGGCCTACCTGGTTAAATAAAGGTGAAATTATTCATTTTTTAACCCTTACTCTGAGCATGGAGCAGAGCCCTTAGCCTTCCACCTGTACTCTGTTCATGGAGCTCAGCCCTTAACCTTCCACCTATACTCTGAGCATGGAACTCAGCCCTTAACCTTCCATCTGTACTCTGAGCATGGAGCTCAGCCCTAAGCCTTCCACCTTCCGGCTGGGCTGTTACTGTTCAATTTAATTGCAATTGAAACAATTTGACAAAAGTAACAACTGAGTAGTAACTGATCACATGCTGAATGGGAATATTTAGAAAATATAGAATTTTTGCAATGTGCCATTAAAATAAAATGGTAGAAGCCAAGCATATCATTTGCCAATATGTGTCCGAAAGTGTGTAAGCCAGCATCCAGCACTGCTCTTGTTTTATTTCCTCAGAAATGGAGAAGGGGACCCTAGCCCACTATAACCCCTCTGGCTGGATGTCACACTCCAGCCACCATGCCCCCTCAAAGCTTAGTCATCACAGCTTATCACGGAAACACAGCTCCTCCAAGTCACTCACACACACCCTCCGTGCCCTCCGTGCCACCCCACACACACACACTGGCCTGCAGCGACTGGAGCCAAACTGAGCGGTTCATCACATTTTAATAAGGATAATTTATCATGCTTTTGCATATATGTCCATACGGGTAACATTGCATGCTTCAAGTAGCAATTAATACCTTTCTCAGGCCAAGTGTTTCACTTTTTGAAATATATATGTTTTGAAAAACAATGACAACAACAACCCTATTGGTCCACTTTGAAGGAGAGCTAAATTAAAGTAGTGATCACCGTTGAAAACTTTCAAATTCAAGGCACGGCTGTTACAGGGGCCACCATTTCCCAGGGTGCCTAGGATAAATATCAGGACTGTGCCACAGAACCCCTTTGGAGGGCTGCATTCTGTTGGCTCTGCCTACCGTTTTCCCTCCTACATGGAACCCAGGGAATAGCTTCAAATCTCCAAACCCCTACAGTCTTACAACGACAGGCGACAGAGGACTGATTCGGGAACAGTATACTCCCCAATGCCTTCCACCAGCTAATTACCATCATACCCATCCCCAGCTGGCGCCAGGCCTGCCTGTTCATTTAGTCGCCCCGGCTGGGGCTCGAGACGCAAAGGGAGAGGGAGAACGTGGTGAGACATGCAACCGCTATCTCTTCTCTACTCCTCTCTCTCTCATCTCCTCACCACACACTGTTTATGGATGGTGAGGTTCTCTTTATAATTGTCCACCTGATGCTTGAGTTGGAGTTAACTCGGGCCTAGCATGCTAAGTTTGGTTGTGTGACGAGACGAGGAGGCTGGCGAGACAAGATGCATTTTGTATTAGCTTTGCAGTCAGGCTTGCACAGATGGAATTAATGAACATATCAGTAGGTGGATATTATTTCATCAATATGTGAATTCTCTCTTGAGAGGAAAGCTATCGCTCCTTATTGACAGATTAATTCAACTATTTTAAAGGTTGAAATTGTTATTGAACTGTTTATACATTTATCGTTCAACTGTACTGAGGAAAGAGCTCAGTGCATGAATAGCAACGGGAAGTAACTTAAGAATGTACCTATATTTAAATGTAATGTATACATATGTCTTTAAGTATGAGCGTGAGTATGTTTGTGAGAGCAAGTGAGTGTGAATGTGCGCTGCATGAGTGTGTGGGTGCATGTGTTTGTTTATGTGTGTGCTATCTAACAAGAGTCAATTTAATGCTATTACACTATGTAGAAAGATGATGCAATACTAGTACTTTGAGGTAATTCTGCCCAACGTGTAGGCCTATTATTTAAAGTTTTTAGAATATAAAGCCAGCTAAAGTCTAGTACTGTGTGTGTGTGTGTGTTTGTACATACTTACTTAGGTGTGTGTGTGTTTGCTCGTTTGTGTGTGTGTGTGTGTTTGCACGTACTTACAAAGGTGTGTGTTGTCATGACGTTGGCCTGTGGGTGAGGTTTATGACCTCCCCCATAAATACCTTTCTCCCTTTCCTCTCTCTTGACTCTACAGAAGGACTTTTGAATAGCCTTTGTTAAACATAGAGAGTCTGGGAACATCAAAAGGTGGGGGGAAAGGAACCATATTTCGGTAATCCAACTAGCTGAAAATATGCGTTGGTACTAAATTAATATGATGCCAGATCAGTTGGCATCTGAGACAGTATTACTGATGATAGGACGATATAAACTGTATCTGGGAAAGTCTACACATTATAGTTATCAGATTCATGTGGAATTGTTGTGCATTTTAAATATGAAACTATTTGTGAAAATATTACATGTAATTTAGCTTCTTAATGAGAGAAAGGTTTGTCATAGAGTTAACTATGCTCAACTCAGTGGATTCTCTTTTTTCAAATGGGCGGTTATTTAGAATGCATAATATTCTGTATTTACGATAGCATAGCTTATCCCTTTGTTACTCATTCTTCCCCTCTTTCACTCAAACCCAAACCCCTCTCTTTGTTTAACCAGCCGTCGTATCTGTTCCGTCCACCAGGGACGTTTTCTTTATGGCATAATAGATCCATCAATGTATGATTAATTCTGTGTATATGTAATTATGTGTGATTAGTTAGGTATTTAGTGAATAAATAATTAAACCAAACGTTGTATTGCTGATTCAACTTGTTAGCCAGGGTTCGTGAAGATTTTACCACTTTCAGATGAGACTGAAAAAGGTGACAATTAAATATTGACTGCTATTGATGTAAAAGATAACCAGGTCTTTAAGAGTTTATTCGGAAGATAACAGCTCTATAAACATTCATTCTTGGTGCCCTGACTTTCTATTTCATTATTTACCTGATTAGCTTAATCGGGTAATATTAATTACCTAGAAATTATTTTATAGAACAGCATGTCATATCACTTAATCCGGCATAGCCAAAGACACGACAGTGTGTTTGTGCACGTGCATGTGTGTGGGTATCATCATACAGTCATCCCATGGATTTGCGCTCAGATGGGGAGTTGAATATCTAGCCAAGAACAGGAGGAAAGGTAACAGTCCAGAACAGGAGGAAGGGTAACAGTCCAGAACAGGAGGAAAGCTAACAGACCAGAACAGGAGGAAAGGTAACAGTCCAGAAAGGGAGGAAAGGTAACAGTCCAGAACAGGAGGAAAGGTGGTAGTCCTGAATAGGAGGAAATGTGACAGTCCAGAACAGGAGGAAAGGTAACAGACCAGAACAGGAGGAAAGGTAACAGTCCAGAACAGGAGGAAAGGTAACAGTCCAGAACAGGAGGAAAGGTAACAGTCCAGAACAGGAGGAAAGGTGGCAGTCCAGAACAGGAGGAAAGGTAACAGTCCAGAACAGGAGGAAAGGTAACAGACCAGAACAGGAGGAAAGGTGGCAGTCCAGAACAGGAGGAAAGGTGACAACCCCCAAAGCTCCCATGGCTCCATTTTCATTTTTATTATCGATTTATTATCGATTGATTGATTTTCACAAAGGCGATATGAAAGTGGGAGCCGTTCTTGAAACGGAGTTCCCCACAAATAATATTAGTTATCTTTGTTTTTACAGTTATCCCAAAAAGATGAACAAGTCATTGGGACTTTTTACTGGTGACAGAAATAGATGTTTCCACTAGCTTCTGTGGATAGTTGAGGTGACAGTAATTCGTCTCATAGATTATACATGTATAAACTACATATTGACACATCCAGCCCAAAGCCAGATGTTTAAAAAATACTTAATAGTCACCAAAGTTCTAGAGCATGTCTTTAAATAAAAAAAATATGTACGTTTGAGTAGGACTAAATAAATAAAAAATTCTTATCTCTTCTATTTTGGAAATGACTGTGTTGACATTGCTAGAAAGCTTTGCTATGTGATTATTGTCAATGCTCTCTGTTTATCAACCCAAGCCTGCAAATTGTTCTGACATGTATAAAGAGTCGTGACTTCATGCTTTAAGTGCACAACCTTAATAGCTAGCTGCTAAGGAATATAATATGATATCCTGATATAAAATACAATATGGTAATGACTTTTAAAGATGAGGTTAAACACTTGAAACTTGACAAAAATAACTTAATGATAGAATTTGTCATGTATTGTCATGTTGTGTCCTGTTCCTGTTCTTTCTCTTCACCCTGTCTCCCTCTGCTGGTCGTATTAGGTTACCTTTTCTTCCCCTCTTTCCCCTAGCTGTTCCTTGTCTTCTCTAACTACCTCGTTCACCCCTTTTCCCACCTGTTCCCTTTTTCCCTCTGATTAGGTCCCTATATCTCTCTCTGTTTCTGCTTCTGTCTTTGTCGGATTCTCGTTTGTGTTACTCATGCCTGAACCAGACTATCGTCGTGTTTGCTGCAACCTTGTCCTGTCCTGTCGGAATCTGCCTGTTCAGCTAACCTTGTCCTGTCCTGTCGGAATCTGCCTGTCCATCTGAGCCTACGTGTGTTTCGTCATTAAAGAAACTCTGTTTTGTTAATTCGCTTTTGGGTCCTCATTCACGCACCTGACAGAAGAATCCGACCAAGAATGGACCCAGCGACTTCGGATCCTCTCCACTCAGCCGTCGAGATCCAGGGAGCGATGCTAGGCAGACACGAGCAGGAATTGTCTGCTGCTCGACATGCCGTTGAGACCCTGGCCACCCAAGTCTCCAACCTCACAGAACAGGTTCACCATCTCCGCCTCGATCCACCGGCCACTTCCAGGGCTTTCGAATCTCCGGAGCCCAGAATCAATAACCCGCCGTGTTACTCTGGGGAGCCCACTGAATGCCGCTCGTTCCTCACCCAGTGTGATATTGTGTTTTCTCTCCAGCCCAACACTTACTCCAGGAGCACTGCTCGTATCGCCTACGTCATATCTCTCCTTACTGGACGGGCTCGTGAGTGGGGCACGGCAATCTGGGAGGCAAGGGCTGAGTGTACTAACCAGTATCAGGACTTTAAGGAGGAGATGATACGGGTTTTTGATCGATCTGTTTTTGGGGAGGAGGCTTCCAGGGTCCTGTCTTCCCTATGTCAAGGTAATCGATCCATAACAGACTACTCTATTGAGTTTCGCACTCTTGCTGCCTCCAGTGGCTGGAACGAGCCGGCTTTGCTCGCTCGTTTTCTGGAGGGTCTCCGCGCAGAGGTAAAGGATGAGATTCTCTCCCGGGAGGTTCCTTCCAGCGTGGATTCCTTGATTGAACTCGCTATTCGCATTGAGCGACGGGTTGATCTTCGTCACCGAGCTCGTGGAAAGGAGCTTGCGTTCTCCGTTGCCCCCCTCTCCGCATCACTACCATCTTCCTCTGCCGGCTCGGGTGCTGAGCCTATGCAGCTGGGAGGTATCCGCATCTCGACTAAAGAGAGGGAACGGAGAATCACCAACCGCCTCTGTCTCTATTGCGGTTCCGCTGGTCATTTTGCCACTTCATGTCCAGTGAAAGCCAGAGCTCATCAGTAAGCGGAGGGCTACTGGTGAGCGCTACTACTCCTGTCTCTCCTTCAAGATCCTGCACTACCTTGTCGGTCCATCTACGCTGGACCGGTTCGTCAGCTTCCTGCAGTGCCTTGATAGACTCTGGGGCGGAGGGCTGTTTTATGGACGAGACCTGGGCTCGGGAACATGACATTCCTCTCAGACAGTTAAGGGAGCCCACGGCCTTGTTCGCCTTGGATGGTAGTCCTCTCCCCAGGATTCAGCGTGAGACGCTACCTTTAACCCTCACTGTCTCTGGTAATCATAGCGAAACCATTTCTTTTTAAATTTTTCGTTCACCTTTTACACCTGTTGTTTTGGGCCATCCCTGGCTAGTTTGTCATAATCCTTCTATTAATTGGTCTAGTAATTCTATCCTCTCCTGGAACGTCTCTTGTCATGTGAAATGTTTAATGTCTGCTGTCCCTCCTGTTTCCTCTGTCTCTTCTTCACAGGAGGAGCCTGGTGATTTGACAGGGGTGCCGGAGGAATATCACGATCTGTGCACGGTGTTCAGTCGGTCCAGGGCCACCTCTCTTCCTCCACACCGGTCGTATGATTGTAGTATTGATCTCCTTCCGGGAACCACTCCCCCCCGGGGTAGACTATACTCTCTGTCGGCTCCCGAACGTAAGGCTCTCGAAGATTATTTGTCTGTAGCTCTTGCCGCCGGTACCATAGTCCCCTCCTCCTCTCCCGCCGGAGCGGGGTTTTTTTTTGTTAAGAAGAAGGACGGGTCCCTGCGCCCCTGCATAGATTATCGAGGGCTGAATGACATAACAGTGAAGAATCGTTATCCGCTTCCTCTTATGTCTTCAGCCTTCGAGATCCTGCAGGGAGCCAGGTTTTTCACTAAGTTGGACCTTCGTAACGCTTACCATCTCGTGCGCATCAGGGAGGGGGACGAGTGGAAGACGGCGTTTAACACTCTGTTAGGGCACTTTGAATACCGGGTTCTTCCTTTCGGCCTCGCTAACGCTCCAGCTGTCTTTCAGGCATTAGTCAATGATGTCCTGAGAGACATGCTGAACATCTTTGTTTTCGTTTACCTTGACGATATCCTGATTTTTTCACCGTCACTCCAGATTCAAGTTCAGCACGTTCGACGTGTCCTCCAGCGCCTTTTAGAGAATTGTCTTTTTGTGAAGGCTGAGAAGTGCACTTTTCATGCCTCCTCCGTCACATTTCTCGGTTCTGTTATTTCCGCTGAAGGCATTAAGATGGATCCCGCTAAGGTCCAAGCTGTCATTGATTGGCCCGTCCCTAAGTCACGCGTCGAGCTGCAGCGCTTTCTCGGCTTCGCGAACTTCTATCGTCGTTTCATCCGTAATTTCGGTCAGGTGGCAGCTCCTCTCACAGCCCTTACTTCTGTCAAGACGTGCTTTAAGTGGTCCGTTTCCGCCCAGGGAGCTTTTGATCTCCTCAAGAATCGTTTTACATCCGCACCTATCCTTGTTACACCTGACGTCTCTAGACAGTTCGTTGTCGAGGTTGACGCGTCAGAGGTGGGCGTGGGAGCCATTCTTTCTCAGCGCTCCCTCTCTGACGACAAGGTCCATCCTTGCGCGTATTTTTCTCATCGCCTGTCGCCGTCGGAACGTAACTATGATGTGGGAAACCGCGAACTGCTCGCCATCCGCTTAGCCCTAGGCGAATGGCGACAGTGGTTGGAGGGGGCGACCGTTCCTTTTGTCGTTTGGACTGACCATAGGAACCTTGAGTACATCCGTTCTGCCAAACGACTTAATGCGCGTCAGGCGCGCTGGGCGCTGTTTTTCGCTCGTTTCGAGTTCGTGATTTCTTATCGTCCGGGCTCTAAGAACACCAAGCCTGATGCTTTATCTCGTCTCTTCAGTTCTTCAGTAGCCTCCACTGACCCTGAGGGGATTCTCCCTGAGGGGCGTGTTGTCGGGTTGACTGTCTGGGGAATTGAGAGGCAGGTAAAGCAAGCACTCACTCACACTCCGTCGCCGCGCGCTTGTCCTAGGAACCTTCTTTTCGTTCCCGTTCCTACTCGTCTGGCCGTTCTTCAGTGGGCTCACTCTGCCAAGTTAGCCGGCCACCCTGGCGTTCGGGGTACGCTTGCTTCCATTCGCCAGCGTTTTTGGTGGCCCACCCGGGAGCATGACACGCGTCGTTTCGTGGCTGCTTGTTCGGTCTGCGCGCAGACTAAGTCCGGTAACTCCCCTCCTGCCGGCCGTCTCAGGCCGCTTCCCATTCCCTCTCGACCGTGGTCTCACATCGCCTTAGATTTTGTCACCGGACTGCCTTCGTCAGCGGGGAAGACTGTTATTCTTACGGTTGTCGATAGGTTCTCTAAGGCGGCTCATTTTATTCCCCTTGCTAAGCTTCCTTCTGCTAAAGAGACGGCACAAATCATCATCGAGAATGTTTTCAGAATTCATGGCCTTCCGTCAGACGTCGTTTCGGACAGAGGTCCGCAATTCACGTCTCAATTTTGGAGGGAGTTTTGCCGTTTGATTGGGGCTTCCGTCAGTCTCTCTTCCGGCTTTCACCCCCAGTCTAACGGTCAAGCAGAACGGGCCAATCAGACTATTGGTCGCATCTTACGCAGTCTTTCTTTTCGCAACCCTGCGTCTTGGTCAGAACAGCTCCCCTGGGCAGAATACGCCCACAACTCGCTTCCTTCGTCTGCGACCGGGCTATCTCCTTTTCAGAGTAGCCTCGGGTACCAGCCTCCGCTGTTCTCATCTCAGTTCGCCGAGTCCAGCGTCCCCTCCGCTCAGGCTTTTGTCCAACGTTGCGAGCGCACCTGGAAGAGGGTCAGGTCTGCACTTTGCCGTTATAGGGCGCAGACTGTGAGAGCTGCTAATAAGCGTAGAACTAAGAGTCCTAGATATTGTCGCGGTCAGAGAGTTTGGCTCTCCACTCAGAACCTTCCCCTTAAGACAGCTTCTCGCAAGTTGACCCCGCGGTTCATTGGTCCGTTCCTTATTTCTCAGATCATTAATCCTGTCGCAGTGCGACTTCTTCTTCCGCGATATCTTCGTCGCGTCCACCCGGTCTTCCATGTCTCCTGTGTTAAGCCCGTTCTTCGCGCCCCCGCTCGTCTTCCCCCCCTCCCCCCCCCCATCCTTGTCGAGGGCGCACCTATCTACAGGGTCCGTAAGATTTTGGACATGCGTCCTCGGGGCCGTGGTCACCAGTACCTAGTGGATTGGGAGGGGTACGGTCCTGAGGAGAGGAGTTGGGTTCCCTCTCGGGACGTGCTGGACCGTTCGCTGATCGATGATTTCCTCCGTTGCCGCCAGGTTTCCTCCTCGAGTGCGCCAGGAGGCGCTCGGTGAGTGGGGGGGTACTGTCATGTATTGTCATGTTGTGTCCTGTTCCTGTTCTTTCTCTTCACCCTGTCTCCCTCTGCTGGTCGTATTAGGTTACCTTTTCTTCCCCTCTTTCCCCCAACTGTTCCTTGTCTTCTCTAACTACCTCGTTCACCCCTTTTCCCACCTGTTCCCTTTTTCCCTCTGATTAGGTCCCTATATCTCTCTCTGTTTCTGCTTCTGTCTTTGTCGGATTCTCGTTTGTGTTACTCATGCCTGAACCAGACTATCGTCGTGTTTGCTGCAACCTTGTCCTGTCCTGTCGGAATCTGCCTGTTCAGCTAACCTTGTCCTGTCCTGTCCTGTCGGAATCTGCCTGTCCATCTGAGCCTACGTGTGTTTCGTCATTAAAGAAACTCTGTTTTGTTAATTCGCTTTTGGGTCCTCATTCACGCACCTGACAGAATTAATACTTGTGGTCACTGGTAAATGTGGACAGCAAAGGGAAGGACAATTGTACGTGAGGACAAATATATAAATTATCTGCTGTTATAGTGAGACTCTAATCCCCCGACACAGCGTGTATGCGCTTGCTTTTGCAAGCGCACACACACAGTGAATGTATGGTCTATAGTGTATGTATGGTCTACTCGCTCTCCGTCCCTCCCCATCTATTTACTTCCCTCCTCTCTCTCTCTCTCTCCCTCCTCTCCCCTTTTCCCCATCTCTTACCCTCCTCTCACCCTCTCCCCCCCTCTCTCTCCCTCCCCCTCGCCCCTCTCTCTCCCCCTCACCCCTACCCATCTCTCTACTTCCCTCCTCTCCCCCTCTCTCTCTCCCCCCTCTCACCCTCTCCCCTTCTACCCTCTCTCCCTCCACCTCTCCCCCTCCTCTCCCCTATCTCTCCTTAATCTCACCTTCTCCCAGTCTCTCTCTCCCTCCCCCTCTCCCTCTCTCTCACTCTCATCTCCTCTCCCTCTCTCTCTCCCTCCTCCTCTCCCCCTCTCTCTCCCCTCCTCACACCTGCTCTCCCCCTATCTCTCCTTCCTCTCCCCTTCTCTCCCTCCTCTCACCCTCTCCCCCTCTCTCCCTCCTCCTCTCCCCTTCGCTTTCTCCTCTCCCTCTTCATCCCCCCTCTCTCTCTCCCTCCTCTCCCCTCTCTCTTTCTCCCTCCTTCCTTTCCCCCTCTCTCTCCCTCTTCCCACCATCTCACTCTATCCCTCCTTCCCTTCCCCTTCTCCCTTTCCCTCATCCCAACTCTCTCCTTCCCTCCCTCCTTCTTCTAACACCCTGGACCCTTACCAGTTTGAGGAACCAGCTCCCTAGCTGAACTTTAATTGGCTGGACCCTCTTCTCTTGTCTTTTATTTATATATTCCCTCATTCCAGCAAAATGTCAGATCTTACTTCTCATCTTTGGCCCTCTGTCATCTCACATCTCCCCCTGTATTGTGTCTGCCTGGCTCATTTGAATAGCTGTGTTTGGAGTGACGCTGAATATGGATTTCTAATTTTCTTCTACCACAGTAGAGATGGCATGGCACTGAAATGGCCAACAGGACAGGTTGTTGCACTGAGAGGCCTACAGGGGACAGGTTGCTGTACTGAGAGGCCTACAGGGGACAGGTTCCTGTACTGAGAGGCCTGCAGGGGACAGGTTGCTGTACTGAGAGGACTACAGGGGACAGGTTGCTGTACTGAGAGGACTACAGGGGACAGGTTGCTGTACTGATAGGACTACAGGGGACAGGTTGCTGTACTGAGAGGACTACAGGGGACAGGTTGCTGTACTGATAGGACTACAGGGGACAGGTTGCTGTACTGATAGGACTACAGGGGACAGGTTGCTGTACTGAGAGGACTGCAGGGGACAGGTTGCTGTACTAAGAGGACTACAGGGGACAGGTTGCTGTACTGAGAGGACTACAGGGGACAGGTTGCTGTACTGAGAGGACTACAGGGGACAGGTTGCTATACTGAGAGGACTACAGGGGACAGGTTGCTGCTTTGACTCCTCAGAGCTGGTGATAGAGATCAGTCTGTTTAGCGTTTTGCTTTGTGTGGAGAGTTAACAAGGAACATGTGATACTGTTGATTACATGCTGTATTTTTTCTTTTTGTCATTTTTTATTATCACCCTCTACCCTACTCTCTATTGTTCATTGTTCATCAGTGAGTAGCTTTTGTAGTGGGATTGTTTTTCAATAACGAGTAGAGAGAGAGAGAGAGAGAGAGAGAGAGAGAGAGAGAGAGAGAGAGAGCATGTTTGTGTACTAAATGTATTCCATAGCCAGAGATCCCCCCCCCCCCACACTCCTCTCTCTGTATTCAAACGGAGTCCTCCTTTCAATGCTTGCTAAGCAAAATGAGCTGAGCCCAACAAGAAAGCAGGAAGTTAAAAACATTAATTTATAGTTACTATCTCTGCCAAGGCGCACTTGACTTGAGTAATGGTCCTGCTTAATCCTGCTCTATGTGTAAATGTGATTATTTAGTTTCACTGCTCTCCATCCCTTTGAGGACAAAGCTGTTTATCTTGATTCAAAACATTCTCCTTCTCTATAGAAAGATATGGGCCCTTATGCTGGGCTGCACGCAAACTTACTGTGTGAACGCTGCTGTTACTCTTTTCTAAAGCAATGCGCTTCTGATGAATTTGCAGGGCCTCACTCATGCCTGCTTGAAAAAACTAGGTGGTCAGAACCTGGGTTACTCTCATAACTTGTCCATAGACTGCTTACAGGGTAAGGAAAATAATATGTAATTTAGTAATTTAGGTGAACTATCCCTTTAACATTGAGGAGGGAGGCGGCTTTAGAAAGTAAATCACCTGGGATGACCCCTTACGCTTTCCTGCAGGAGACCCCTTACGCGTTTCCTGCAGGAGTGGGCCATGTTCTCCTGTGAGGGTCAGTGTAGGTGCTGTCTTTTACTCCAGTCAAGCACATCTGGTTCTCACTATAAGTCTTGTAGGTAAAGGTTCTCAATATAAGTCTGGCAGGTAAAGGTTCTCACTATAAATATTGCAGGTAAAGGTTCTCACTATAAGTCTTGCAGGTAAAGGTTCTCACTACAAGTCTTGCAGGTAAAGGTGATTAGGAAAACCAGGTGTGTTATTGCTTGGTAGAAACAAAAGCTTGCACCAGCCCTCGCAGGGTAAGAATACCAACCCACGCTTTGGTGTAATGACTCAACAATGATTAATGCTGTGTCATGTTTTATTTCATATCGCCTAAAGCACAGTCAAAACCCATTAGCCTGTCTCCTTTCCGGCGTCTTCTATTCTATTTGTGGGTCAGGCATGTTCACAGGGAATGTAGACGGGAGGCGAGAGGGTCGTCGAGTGAGCTGCCTTCCAGGCACTGGAGCTACTGACGAGCGAACACAGTCGCTTAACGAGAGCACTTTGCAATCAGACTGACAACCGCAGCAGTGACTGAGATAGTCAATTAGGCGGGTCCTGGGGTTGTCACAATACCTGCACTCAGCGTGCCATGGCAGGGGTGTTAAGAGTCAAAAGACGTCGCTGTCATCTCACAGATGTAACCTTGGGGTCAACTCAGTGGGGGGAGCAAAGGTTAGCTGACTGAGCCTCTGTGTGATCGTTCAGATTCTGATGCCACAATGGCTTCTGTTCTCTCTCCTGCACACTCTCTCTATCTCTCTCTTGTCTCTTCATGGCGATGTGGCATGACAACCCTATATAAAGGTTGCCTTCGCTGCATGGTGAATCATATATAGGCCTGCTTGATAGCTCAACCTACTGCACTCTGTCCTCCTCCCTTTCCAAATGTCTCTACCTTTATGTTCCCTTTGTCATTTAAGACTTGTGTTAAAATATATTTAATTTCAGATGATTTTCAAGCAATACCACAACTGTTGAAGGCTGTGTTTTAAACACTTGCTTAATTGCAAGCACTGTGTCTGATAAGGTTTACAAATGCATTCAATCTTTCAGAAAATGATTGGAGTTAAAACAAAACAAAATTGTCCAAGCAGGACAGAAAACTGTTTTGCAGAGAATAGTCTTTTTGTCATATATATATATATCTCAAATTGAATATTTCAGTCTGCTCTCAAGTATAACAGATCAGCTTTGATATTGTAGGAGGCACAGTTCAATTCAGCACCACGGACAGCTACATCTGAGGTTACATTGAGTTTAGTACCATGGACAGCAACCTATGACTCACGAGGGGAGAGGAGATGACTATAAGGTGAAGTGAAGCCTGCAACAGGTTTGCTTTACCATGAGCTGCCAGTCATCCACTTTGCACCCTATATATATGAGACTCAAACAATTCAGTCAATGACAGACAGACAACACATGGTAAATACACCCAGCTTTAGCTTACAGTGAGAAGCTCCATTTTCCACTTTTGCTAGTGTTGCAACCAGAGCCTTAATGAGATGTTATGGAACCAGAATATTACATAGTTATAACGCCTCATCCTAGATAACCTCATTGACAACACCTGTAGATCACATGGTGAGCTCGCAGTAGGCCTTCCCACTCCCACAGTCCAGCATGCAGATATCAGAGCTCGCAGTAGGCCTTCCCACTCCCACAGTTCCAACATGCAGAAATCAGAGCTCACAGTAGGCCTTCCCACTCCCACAGTCCAGCATGCAGATATCAGAGTTCACAGTAGTCCGTCCCACTCCCACAGTCCAGCATGCAGAAATCAGAGCTCGCAGTAGGCCTTCCCACTCCCACAGTCCAGCATGCAGATATCAGAGCTCGCAGTAGGCCTTCCCACTCCCACAGTCCAGCATGCAGAAATCAGAGCTCGCAGTAGGCCCTCCCACTCCCACAGTCCAGCATGCAGAAATCAGAGCTCGCAGTAGGCCTTCCCACTCCCACAGTCCAGCATGCAGAAATCAGAGCTCGCAGTAGGCCTTCCCACTCACACAGTCCAGCATGCAGAAATGATGTAGTTGTTTTGTATCACCCCAAAGAGCAGTCACCTGAAAGGGAGCGAGCAGACTACTCAGTGCAGTGGGGTTGTTTTCTTCTTTTTACATGGACTGTAAACTTATTTACGAGCATGCTTCCATTTGCGGCAATGTCCTACAGAGCCCTGCTCAGGTTCTGCTTCTTCCTTTTCCAGTTCTTCTGCTCCGGTGCTGGGCAGTTTGTTTGGAGAGCTGTGTTGCATCATAGCAGCTCGTTTGCCATTTAGATCGTCCGTCATTAGGGGTTTGCATTTTGTTTTCCTCTCACTTTGTTTGGATTGATTGAGCCTTTGTGCAACCATGTGACTGGCATGTGTTAAGTAAGCCTTGATCCCTTTGAGAGGGGATAGACATGATGATGGCTGGCCATTTTCCATTTGAATCGACAGACTGTCGGATATGCAGTGTTTGTGGTTTGATAAAGCAGGTGGGCTACCGTAGCCTTTACTCATGCATGTGGAGGAGGCAGTTACACAAATCAATGTCTTCTGCAGTCAATGGATGTGATTCTGTTCCCCACGACTGTTTTTCCTTAATGAGTTGACATGAACACCACCTCTGTGCCATCTAAATAAGTGGCAGCATTCTGTATCTAAGATATGCTTGCAGCTCCCTTCTAAGTTGCAGGACTGATTTTTTTTTTTACAAATGATCTCACTAATGGCCCAGCATTTCTTTTGTCATTTCCATATCACTGCAAGGAACAGTATCTCAAAGACATTTAGCTTATAATGAGAAATATCTATGGGACGGAAAGATATGCACTTGCGTGCTTGTGAATAATGTTTAATGTACTATCATCCAACAAGGTAATATAATGTATGTCACTTGACCTGAAATAGACATTCGATCAATATGTCATTCAGTCTTATCAATTAACATCAATCAAGCTATTACACAAGGCTTACAGAACCCTTGTGGGACTTTGTGACATTACTTTTAGAAAACAACCTCTGTGTACCCAAATGTTGCTCACATACAGAGTTATCAGGGGAACTGTAACATTTCAGTCATTTAAACCATTTCTCGACTTGCTCTTTCCTTAATTGTGTTGTAAGCATTAATTATCTCGAAAACAATCAGCTTCAATCATTCCCTTTTTGTGCCCGAGAATTCCATTTTTTTTGCCCTTTTTGATGATTGCCTAATTATTCCCTTTCATTCTCCTGCATATCTAATTCTACAACTCCTTTATCTTCTGTTGTACAGCAGCTCTGTGACGTGTCTGTCAAAAACAGACAATGGGAGAGGTCTAGTGGTTAGTAGCAGGGCTGCTGTATTTTATTAGACAAGGTAAAGCTTCTGTTGTTACCCCTAACTACAATGGTGTTGTTTTCCCCTTTCCTGTGCTCAACCTTCTCCATCTCTGTCTCTCTCATGAAGTTGAACATGCTGGTACTTAATTCCTCTGACGTAAAAAATCGCTTTACCCAACTCTTTCAACGTGCTCTGTGCGCCTGATTATTCTGAGTGGAGAGAAACGAGGGCTCAAGTTGTCATATGGATGAATGAGCAGATCCCACCTTTAATTCTGTGCCATGGATATTTGCATGAGACTTTGTCCAATTATTTCTCCTAGCAACATGAACACTGTTAGCGTCACACATGGATGCATGGCGAGAGGGTGTCAGATGTCTCTCTCTCTCTCTCTGTCGCTCTCTCTCTCTCTCTCCCCCTCTCTCTGTCTCGCTACCTCTCTCTCTATTGCTCCCTCTCCTGCTGGATTGGGTAAAGACCTGTTTGTTTACAGAGCCATCGGCAGGAGCAACAGGTCTTCACGTCCCAGGAGTCCTGAGCTATAGACAAGGTCAACGTAAAAAAAATAAATATGTATAAGGTTTCCTCTTATATCTTCAGTCATGTAAGACTGTTTGTGATGTAGGCCTAGCTATATTATGTACAGGATGTAACACTTCATTCCATTGAGACGATGAAGACAAAGTGCAAATATCACTTAAATTATTTGCCCTAAAACAGTGAGGGAAAAAAATCACAGTTTATAAAGGTAAAAAGGGCATTAGTCTTTAATGAGAAGAGAGACATGAGAGATTTTAATCTTTTCACCTCCTTCCATCTGCTTGGCTTTATTGAAGAGTTACAAATATGGTGCCGGAAACGAATCATTTCACCGGCACATGAACTTGTACAACCTGGCTTTTCACACCTTGTTTGTGCCACTCTTAGGAGTTCATATTTGACACCTTTGAATGGGGTGGCGTTAGGGATCATTAACCAGAGAAAAGACCATAATAAGCCCTAATTTTACCTTTTCAAAATCCTCTGGTGACTCATTGTTGTTTAAGGTTAAAACACATAGAAAAGTAAAGGAGAAACACCAATGGGGTTACCTCGTCCGTTGGTCATGGGTTTACCTCGTCCGCAGGTCATGGGGTTAACTCGTCCATTGGTCATGGGGTTACCTCATCAGTTGGTCATGGAGTTACCTCGTCCGTAGGTCATGGGGTTACCTCGTCCGTAGGTCATGGGTTACCTCGTCCGCAGGGAGCAGATACATCATGGCTATTTGTACAGTCCATATTTCTCATGTGGTCTCTAGTGGCATGACTAAGTGTATGGTATATTGATCATACAGTTTAATTATAGAAAATAATTACAATTTTCACAGAAGCATGGGCCAAATGATCCAGCATACCTTTTCACTGTAAAACCCCAGGCTCTTCGGTCGGCTCTTGACATGTCCAGTTACTTAGCAACTGTCACCAAGAGGCATGGGGTTGCGCAGAAAGCATGCAAGACAGTGGCCAACACTATACTACTGCCAGTGTACTACCACTTACGATTGTTGTGGAACTTTGCCTCTGGGGAAGGTAACAGTGATTTGAGGAAATGCCAAGAGTTTGCAACGCTGTCATCAATGCAAAGAGTGTCTACTTTGACGAATCTGAAATATAAAATATATTTAGATTTGTTTAACACATTTTTGGTTACTCCATGATTCTGTATGTGTTATTTCATAGTTTTGATGTCTTCACTACTATTCTACAATGTAGAAAATAGTCAAAATAAAGAAAAACCCTGTAATGAGTGGGTGTGTCCAAACTTTTGCCTGGTACTGTATACTTTTCACCTATCTGTATCTTTTTTCATTGGACATGGTTTTAGTTATTACAATGTGAAGGATTACAATTTTCACTCTTGTAATTACATTAACTCCTTTGAGGCTTGGGCTGTAAAAATGATTGGCTTCTAATATTGACCCAAATGCACTTAATCAACTACTGCAGATTCCTTTAGCAGTCTAATCACACTTGCAATTAAAAATGTATTACCTCTCACTGCTATTCTTAGACGGCTGAAACAGTGGTCATTGGGCTGGCCGATTAGCTTGACGAAGAGTACTATGCCTCCACATTGAAACAGTGGTCACTGTGCTGGCCTATTAGCTTGACGAAGAGTACTATGCATCCACATTGAAACAGTGGTCACTGGGCTGGCCTATTAGCTTGACGAAGAGTACTATGCCTCCACATTGAAACAGTGGTCGTCAGTGGGCTGGCCTATTAACTTGATGAGGAGTACTATACCTCCACACTGAAACAGTGGTCATCAGTGGGCTGGCCCATTATCTTGATGAGGACTACTATACCTCCACACTGAAACAGTGGTCGTCAGTGGGCTGGACCATTTTCTTGATGAGGAGTACTTTACCTCCACACTGAAACAGTGGTCGTCAGTGGGCTGGACCATTTTCTTGATGAGGAGTACTTTACCTCCACACTGAAACAGTGGTCGTCAGTGGGCTGGCCTATTAACTTGATGAGGACTACTTTACCTCCACACTGAAACAGTGGTCACTGGGCTGCCCCATTATCTTGATGAGGAGTACTTTACCTCCAGTGGTCGTCACTGGACTGGCCTATTAACTTGATGAGGACTACTTTACCTCCACACTGAAACAGTGGTCACTGGACTGGCCCATTATCTTGATGAGGAGTACTATACCTCCACACTGAAACAGTGGTCGTCAGTGGGCTGGCCTATTAACTTGATGAGGAGTACTATACCTCCACACTGAAACAGTGGTCGTCAGTGGGCTGGCCTATTAACTTGATGAGGAGTACTTTACCTCCACACTGAAACAGTGGTCGTCAGTGGGCTGGCCCATTATCTTGATGAGGAGTACTATACCTCCACACTGAAACAGTGGTCGTCAGTGGGCTGGCCCATTAACTTGATAAGGAGTACTTTACCTCCACACTGAAACAGTGGTCGTCAGTGGGCTGGCCTATTATCTTGATGAGGAGTACTTTACCTCCACACTGAAACAGTGGTCGTTAGTGGCCTGGCCTAGTAACTTGATGAGGAGTACTATACCTCCACACTGAAACAGTGGTCGTCAGTGGGCTGGCCCATTATCTTGATGAGGAGTAGTATACCTCCACACTGAAACAGTGGTCGTCAGTGGGCTGGCCCATTAACTTGATGAGGAGTACTATACCTCCAGTGGTCATCACTGGGCTGGCCTATTAACTTGATGAGGACTACTTTACCTCCACACTGAAACAGTGGTCACTGGACTGGCCCATTATCTTGATGAGGAGTACTATACCTCCACACTGAAACAGTGGTCGTCAGTGGGCTGGCCCATTATCTTGATGAGGAGTACTTTACCTCCACACTGAAACAGTGGTCGTCAGTGGGCTGGCCTATTAACTTGATGAGGAGTACTATACCTCCACACTGAAACAGTGGTCGTCAGTGGGCTGGCCTATTAACTTGATGAGGAGTACTATACCTCCACACTGAAACAGTGGTCGTCAGTGGGCTGGCCTATTAACTTGATGAGGAGTACTTTACCTCCACACTGAAACAGTGGTCGTCAGTGGACTGGCCCATTATCTTGATGAGGAGTACTATACCTCCACACTGAAACAGTGGTCGTCAGTGGGCTGGCCCATTAACTTGATGAGGAGTTCTTTACCTCCACACTGAAACAGTGGTCGTCAGTGGGCTGGCCCATTAACTTGATGAGGAGTACTTTACCTCCATACTGAAACAGTGGTCGTCAGTGGACTGGCCCATTATCTTGATGAGGAGTACTATACCTCCACACTGAAACAGTGGTCGTCAGTGGGCTGGCCCATTATCTTGATGAGGAGTACTATACCTCCACACTGAAACAGTGGTCGTCAGTGGGCTGGCCCATTATCTTGATGAGGAGTTCTTTACCTCCACACTGAAACAGTGGTCGTCAGTTGGCTGGCCCATTAACTTGATGAGGAGTATTTTTCCTCCACACTGAAACAGTGGTCGTCAGTGGGCTGGCCCATTTTCTTGATGAGGAGTACTTTACCTCCACACTGAAACAGTGGTCGTCAGTGGACTGGCCCATTATCTTGATGAGGAGTACTATACCTCCACACTGAAACAGTGGTCGTCAGTGGGCTGGTCCATTAACTTGATAAGGAGTTCTTTACCTCCACACTGAAACAGTGGTCGTCAGTGGGCTGGCCCATTAACTTGATGAGGAGTACTTTACCTCCACACTGAAACAGTGGTCGTCAGTGGGCTGGCCCATTTTCTTGATGAGGAGTACTTTACCTCCACACTGAAACAGTGGTCGTCAGTGGACTGGCCCATTATCTTGATGAGGAGTACTATATCTCCACACTGAAACAGTGGTCGTCAGTGGGCTGGCCCATTAACTTGATAAGGAGTTCTTTACCTCCACACTGAAACAGTGGTCGTCAGTGGGCTGGCCCATTAACTTGATGAGGAGTACTTTACCTCCACACTGAAACAGTGGTCATCAGTGGGCTGGCCTATTATCTTGATGAGGACTACTTTACCTCCACACTGAAACAGTGGTCACTGGGCTGGCCCATTATCTTGATGAGGAGTACTATACCTCCACACTGAAACATTGGTCGTCAGTGGGCTGGACCATTTTCTTGATGAGGAGTACTATACCTCCACACTGAAACAGTGGTCGTCAGTGGGCTGGCCCATTATCTTGATGAGGAGTACTATACCTCCACACTGAAACAGTGGTCGTCAGTGGGCTGGCCCATTAACTTGATAAGGAGTTATTTACCTCCACACTGAAACAGTGGTCGTCAGTGGGCTGGCCCATTAACTTGATGAGGAGTACTTTACCTCCACACTGAAACAGTGGTCATCAGTGGACTGTCCCATTATCTTGATGAGGAGTACTTTACCTCCAGTGGTCGTCACTGGGCTGGCCTATTAACTTGATGAGGACTACTTTACCTCCACACTGAAACAGTGGTCACTGGGCTGGCCCATTATCTTGATGAGGAGTACTATACCTCCACACTGAAACAGTGGTCGTCAGTGGGCTGTCCCATTATCTTGATGAGGAGTACTATACCTCCACACTGAAACAGTGGTCGTCAGTGGGCTGGCCCATTATCTTGATGAGGAGTACTTTACCTCCACACTGAAACAGTGGTCATCAGTGGACTGCCCCATTATCTTGATGAGGAGTACTTTACCTCCAGTGGTCGTCACTGGGCTGGCCTATTAACTTGATGAGGACTACTTTACCTCCACACTGAAACAGTGGTCACTGGACTGGCCCATTATCTTGATGAGGAGTACTATACCTCCACACTGAAACAGTGGTCGTCAGTGGGCTGGCCTATTAACTTGATGAGGAGTACTATACCTCCACACTGAAACAGTGGTCGTCAGTGGGCTGGCCTATTAACTTGATGAGGAGTACTATACCTCCACACTGAAACAGTGGTCGTCAGTGGGCTGGCCTATTAACTTGATGAGGAGTACTTTACCTCCACACTGAAACAGTGGTCGTCAGTGGGCTGGCCTATTAACTTGATGAGGAGTACTATACCTCCACACTGAAACAGTGGTCGTCAGTGGGCTGGCCCATTATCTTGATGAGGAGTACTATACCTCCACACTGAAACAGTGGTCGTCAGTGGGCTGGCCCATTAACTTGATAAGGAGTACTTTACCTCCACACTGAAACAGTGGTCGTCAGTGGGCTGGCCTATTATCTTGATGAGGAGTACTTTACCTCCACACTGAAACAGTGGTCGTCAGTGGGCTGGCCTAGTAACTTGATGAGGAGTACTATACCTCCACACTGAAACAGTGGTCGTCAGTGGGCTGGCCTAGTAACTTGATAAGGAGTACTTTACCTCCACACTGAAACAGTGGTCGTCAGTGGGCTGGCCTATTATCTTGATGAGGAGTACTTTACCTCCACACTGAAACAGTGGTTGTCAGTGGGCTGGCCCATTATCTTGATGAGGAGTAGTATACCTCCACACTGAAACAGTGGTCGTCAGTGGGCTGGCCCATTATCTTGATGAGGAGTACTTTACCTCCAGTGGTCGTCACTGGGCTGGCCTATTAACTTGATGAGGACTACTTTACCTCCACACTGAAACAGTGGTCACTGGACTGGCCCATTATCTTGATGAGGAGTACTATACCTCCACACTGAAACAGTGGTCGTCAGTGGGCTGGCCCATTATCTTGATTAGGAGTACTTTACCTCCACACTGAAACAGTGGTCGTCAGTGGGCTGGCCCATTATCTTGATGAGGAGTACTTTACCTCCACACTGAAACAGTGGTCGTCAGTGGGCTGGCCTATTAACTTGATGAGGAGTACTATACCTCCACACTGAAACAGTGGTCGTCAGTGGGCTGGCCTATTAACTTGATGAGGAGTACTATACCTCCACACTGAAACAGTGGTCGTCAGTGGGCTGGCCTATTAACTTGATGAGGAGTACTATACCTCCACACTGAAACAGTGGTCGTCAGTGGGCTGGCCCATTAACTTGATGAGGAGTTCTTTACCTCCACACTGAAACAGTGGTCGTCAGTGGGCTGGCCTATTAACTTGATGAGGAGTACTATACCTCCACACTGAAACAGTGGTCGTCAGTGGGCTGGCCCATTATCTTGATGAGGAGTTCTTTACCTCCTCACTGAAACAGTGGTCGTCAGTGGGCTGGCCCATTATCTTGATGAGGAGTACTATACCTCCACACTGAAACAGTGGTCGTCAGTGGGCTGGCCCATTATCTTGATGAGGAGTTCTTTACCTCCACACTGAAACAGTGGTCGTCAGTTGGCTGGCCCATTAACTTGATGAGGAGTACTTTACCTCCACACTGAAACAGTGGTCGTCAGTGGACTGGCCCATTATCTTGATGAGGAGTACTATACCTCCACACTGAAACAGTGGTCGTCAGTGGGCTGGCCCATTAACTTGATGAGGAGTTCTTTACCTCCACACTGAAACAGTGGTCGTCAGTGGGCTGGCCCATTTTCTTGATGAGGAGTACTTTACCTCCACACTGAAACAGTGGTCGTCAGTGGACTGGCCCATTATCTTGATGAGGAGTACTATACCTCCACACTGAAACAGTGGTCGTCAGTGGGCTGGCCCATTAACTTGATAAGGAGTTCTTTACCTCCACACTGAAACAGTGGTCGTCAGTGGGCTGGCCCATTAACTTGATGAGGAGTACTTTACCTCCACACTGAAACAGTGGTCATCAGTGGACTGCCCCATTATCTTGATGAGGAGTACTTTACCTCCAGTGGTCGTCACTGGGCTGGCCTATTAACTTGATGAGGACTACTTTACCTCCACACTGAAACAGTGGTCACTGGGCTGGCCAATTATCTTGATGAGGAGTACTATACCTCCACACTGAAACAGTGGTCGTCAGTGGGCTGGCCTATTAACTTGATGAGGAGTACTATACCTCCACACTGAAACAGTGGTCGTCAGTGGGCTGGCCCATTATCTTGATGAGGAGTACTATACCTCCACACTGAAACAGTGGTCATCAGTGGGCTGGCCCATTATCTTGATGAGGAGTACTTTACCTTCACACTGTGCCTGCCAATATCTACAGTGCTCATTGTACTCTGGTGTGTGAAACATGCAAATGTACAACCTCCTAAATCAAACAATGTACTACAGTTTGTTTATTGTTTTGTCAACAGTTGGACTAATGTACAGGAGGACAACACCATAGGTCTGTAGAGTGAAATGAGGAGGGGTGAAAAACAACTGAATCGTTACAATGTTCATTCATCACCAAGAGCTACAGTCAGTGCATTCTGCAAGTAATGTTGTTCTTGCAATTGTAATGTAGTTAGATCTAATCAGAGCAATAAACCTAAATTGCATTAGATGCAATACGTTATTTCATGGTTAGACTTCTGCTCACCGTTTGGACTTCTGAAGTCATTATCATTATGTGCAGAATTTAATTGATTACATTTTTTCTGATTAACCTGATTTACCTTCATGATGTTCCTCTTTTTCTTTTAAACAATATGTACGTATCAATTTTTTGAGCCATTTCGGCTTTCAAAAAAGCCCCCCTACCAAACAAATGGTTGCCTCCAAATCATAACATTAGTTTCCGGTGTGCTTTAAATGTAACGATTTCAACCTGCTGGGACTTCAATTGAATCACAGTCATCAACTTGTCATGCTTCAGTGGAGGGACAGGGGGACAGTCAGGTGGAGAATCACAAACAGGAAAAACATGAGAGGAAGGTTGAAATAACAACTGTAGACTTGGTTCAACGTGATGCCCTACTGTGCAATATGATTGATGCATTTGTTATGGACAAAACAACTGTGTCCAGAGGTAACATTTTCAAAAGAATGACTTCTATCTTCCCCGCCTCACTCAATTACATGTCGATATGATACAGTACAACACAAGGCACTGTCAATATGAAAAGGCAACACATACTTTATTAAGTTCATAGCCCGACAGAACAAATATTCATTACAGCAGTGACAGAAACCAAGCATCTGAGCCGATAGCCACAAGCCAGGATCCCATTGCAGTACCTGCTAACTTCACAATTCACTCCTAAGCTCTGTCTGCAGACAGGACGGAAGGTTTTCTATGTCTTACCATGCTTGTATAAGCGGACCCACTCATCCATTGCATGATTCTAGATGGCAGTCATTTTTTTACTTGCTTCCGTGAAGCAGAAAATACGGGCCACATTGTGCCAGGAGCAGACGGCCATCTTGTAATCAGTTGTGATAGTCTCGTAATTAATGAGATTTGTTAATTGGGTCTCCGTTCCCCAGGGACGTTTCATGTGAATATTTGGCTCCAGTTAACCTCTTCCTGCAGTCAATGAACTTCAGACACTTCAACGACTACTATGTTTTCGGTGTCACACTTATCTCCATGACAACAAATCTACAGCCTCGACCCTAATATGATCCTGGCAATCAACACCTTCTAAATGTTTAATACGCAATGCCGGCTAATTCCCACAATGCTCTTCACTGTCAGAGAATAGCTCCGCCGTCGATTTCCTTTCGCCCCTCTTGTCACAGAATCATAATTGCATTCCGTCTGCGAAACATCCAAGCAAGTTTCCAATCATGTTAGCTTCTCTCCTATTTCTTGCCTACATCTCTGAGACACGAAGGACAGGTGGTAAATAGTCCAAGCTGGGGGGTTTGCATGACAGAAGTTATAGTGCTAACTAATCTCTTCCATTCAACCCCCATAAGAATGTATGTTGGTGGGAGAACACCGGAACACCCAAACAGTTGAGTCAGGAAGTGATATGGGATTGATCACATAATGTACCACATTGACTGAATCCATCTGGGACAGACACAGTCCCCTCTTACACTGTTATAACTCTATCCTATCCTGATCAAAAGGGTATGTGACAATGTGTTTCATCTTTTTGCTCTACATTGGATAAAAAACAGGACATCTAGCAGTGACTTTGCCCCTCGTGTCTCAAAGTGTCCTTGGATACCTGGAAACACTCCAAAGTCCTCTCCGAAAAGTCCTCGTTGCCACGGGTTACCCCTGGCGTGTTCTATTTATTCGTCCTGTGCTAAAAGGGTTCTCTCAAATTGGGCTTCCTCCATGCCCTTGCCCCTCCCCCTCTGTCTGGACATTGGCCAGCCTGTCTCCAAGCTTATAGGCCCCCTGAACTATAGAACAACACCCCCCCCCAACCTCCCACATTACGTGACGGATCACCTGTCTGTTCTCGAACAAGCCCTGGGTGTGAAAGAGAATGTGTTCAGAGTACAATAGATGCATTGTGCAGAACCTGAAGTGTCTTACAGCTCCTGGTTTGGCCGCAAAGCATTCAGCTGATAGTGACTTAACACGGGTCCATTTTCTTAAAGCCAAGTTACAAGAATATATTTGAATTGTTGAGATCACCCACAATGTTATATTCCATCTCTAATGTTTGACAAGATTTATCTTTTAAAAAATCAAGACAGAGAAAATAGACTCTGTGTCCTATGGGCATGGACAGTGGACTTTTGTGTTCCCTGTAATGCTTGGTATACAAATCAATGGCACTGGATCTATTTGATTTTTTTTATCAAATAGAACCGGTTTGAATCATTTAAAAAGCTGCTGGAAAAAAGAAACCCAAGTAGTCGGCAGCAAAGCATCAGTGCAACCATTAGGGTGAGTGAGAATGCTGTGAGAATAAAATAAGGTCTGGAGGAAGTGAAGCTCAATCACCAGCGCAAATCAACTCCAAAGTCATTACATAAAATAATCATGTCAGCCTAGCGGCAGGTTCCAAAGAAAAGGGAAATGAGGAAGAAAGAAGAAAGTTTGAGTTATTTCATCCATGAAGAGAATGTATTTATAAATTCATTTCAGTTGTCATTTGCAGACACAAGCACTGTGCTTCATGTAGTGTGCTATAATGTTTTTCACACAACTCAGTCCTTTCGTTCACTCCCCAGTTCATACACTTCTTCCTGCTCCTTTCTTTCGCTCCCAAGTTCATCCACGTCTTTCTGTCTCATCTGGACAGAAAGAGAGTGAATCATTTCCTGTGATCTGCTGGTGGCATCCTTGTAAGGAAACTGAGAGCATGAAAATTCAATAAGAATGAATTTAGAGGTAAAAAAGGGAAGCAGATGACGGTGTTTTTTTTAAGTACATTAGTGAAAACAATACAGTATAGCCAGAGAAGGAGTTTGAGATTGTTAGGCTGATGCAATGTGTAGATGGGTCTCTGTACTACTGAAATCAACCACGCCAGCTCAGAAAACACATGGCCTATTCATCCACCATAGTCTTGGAAACGATGCTTAGATGGAGACATTTGAGAGAGGATGGTGGCGTGTGTTAGGAGGAAGGCAGGTTGGCTAAGGGGCAGCAGAGTGCTGGGGAAAGGGGATTCTGACATCGCTGAATCTGCATAATCTACCATTTTCAAATGTCCTTCAGCAAAATGTGACAAAAAAGGGAAAGGTGTTGGCTTGGGTGTTGGTGCAGGTGTAGCAGATCGTGAAGTTAGCATCATTACTGCTTTTTTGAGACCTAAATTATTGGCACCAAGTACTATTGGCAGTGATTTGCAGAGTATATTGTGGCTTGGGTTCGAATCCTGGCTCCACTGTGGCAGGGATTACCCTCGTTATAGTAGCCAATTTGTGCAGCTTTAATGTGCTGTATATTCTTGGCTTAAAAAGTGCATTATCTTTATCTTAATTTTGATTGTTTATACAATCAGCATTGAGAATAGGTGAGCCCATCTATGCTTGCCATTAGTACAGTGCCTTCAGAGAGTATTCACATCCCTTGACTTCTTTCACATTTTGTTGTGTTACAGCATGAATTTAAAATGAAATAAATGTAGATTGTTTTGGACACTGGCCTACACACAATACCCCATAATGTTAAAGTGGATCTATGTTTTTAGAAATGTTCAAATGAAAAACTGAAATGTCAATTTATAAAAGAGTAAATAAGTATTTAACGGCAAGCTAAAAGATGTTCAGGAGTAACAATGTGCTTAACAAGTCACATAATAAGTTGCACGGACTCTGTGTGCAATAATTGAGTTTAACATCATTTTTGAATGACTACTTGTAAGGTTTTCCTCCTCTTCGTCTGAAGAGGAGGTGTAGCAAGGATCGTTGTTTATTTAAAAACATAAACTGAACACTCAATGAATACAAAACAATAAACGTGAACAAAACCGAAACAGTACCGTATGGCGAACAAACACAGACACGGAAACAATCACCCACAAAACAACAGTGAAACCCAGGCTACATAATATGATTCTCAATCAGAGACAACTAATGACACCTGCCTCTGATTGAGAACCATACTAGGCCGAACACAGAAAACCAACCTAGAAACACAAAACATAGAATGCCCACCCAACTCACATCCTGACCAACTAAAACAAACAAATAACACAAGAACTAGGGTCAGAACGTGAACGTGGCAGCTCCTGGCTGACTGACGGCTCTGGCAGCTCTTGGCTGGCTGACGTCTCTGGCAGCTCCTGGCTGGCTGACGGTTCTGGCAGCTCCTGGTTGGCTGACGGCTCTGGCAGCTCCTGGCTGGCTGACGGTTCTGGCAGCTCCTGGTTGGCTGACGGCTCTGGCAGCTCCTGGCTGACTGGCGGCTCTGGCGGCTCCTGGCTGACTGGCGGCTCTGGCGGCTCCATGCTGACTGGCGGCTCTGGCGGCTCATGACAGACTGGCGGCTCTGGCGGCTCAGGACAGAAGGGAGACTCTAGCAGCTCTGGACAGGCGGGAGACTCTAGCAGCTCTGGACAGACAGGAGACTCTAGCAGCTCTGGACAGATGGGAGACTAGCAGCTCTGGACAGGGGGGAGGCTCTAGCAGCTCTGGACAGGTGGGAGACTCTAGCAGCTCTGGACAGGCGGGAGACTCTAGCAGCTCCCTACAATCCATTCCTCCCTCTTCGTCTGAAGAGGAGGTGTAGCAAGGATCGGACCAAGATGCGGCGTGGTAAGTGTCCATGGTTGTTTATAAAAATAAATAAACTGAACACTCAATGAAGACAAAACAATAAACGTGAACAAAACCGAAACAGTACCGTGTGGCGAACAAACACAGACACGGAAACAATCACCCACAAAACAACAGTGAAACCCAGGCTACCTAACTATGATTCTCAATCAGAGACAACTAACAACACCTGCCTCTGATTGAGAACCATACTAGGCCGAACACAGAAAACCAACCTAGAAACACAAAACATAGAATGCCCACCCAACTCACGTCCTGACCAACTAAAACAAACAAATAACACAAGAACTAGGGTCAGAACGTGACACTACCTCATCTCTGCAACCCACACATACAATTATATGTGAGGTCCCTGAGATTTCAAACACAGATTCAACCACAAAGACCAGGGAAGTTTACAGTGCCTCTCAACTAAAATGGGTAAAAAAATACATTGAATATCCCTTTGATCATGGTGAAGTTATTAATTATGCTTTGGATGGTGTATTAATACACCCAGTCACTACAAAGATAAAGGCGTCCTTCCTAACTCAGTTGCCGGAGAGGACGGAAACCACTCTGTAACGTGTGCGTTGAGAGTCGGGAAGCAAGTTCAGGGAGTGAGTGTTTTAACGTAATACAAAACAAGAAACCATGAATACACTGACATGACACTGGAACAGAAACAATAACGCCTGGGGAAGGAACCAAAGGGAGTGACATATATAGGGAAGGTAATCAGGGAGGTGATTGAGTCCAGGTGAATCTGATGACGCGCAGAGGCACGTAATGATGGTGATAGATGTGTGCCATAACATGCATCCTGATGACCTAGAGGCCAGAGAGGGAGCGCACATGAGACACTCAGAGATTTCACAATGAGGCTTAAAGAATCATGTTAGGTTTTTTTTCTTTTTCTTAACCTTTATTTAACTAGGTAAGTCAGTTAAGAACCAATTCTTATTTTCAATGACGGCCTAGGAAAAGTGGGTTAACTGCCTTGTTCAGGGGCAGAAAGACAGATTTGTACCTTGTCAGCTCGGGGATTGGATCATGCAACCTTTCGGTTACAAGTCCAACTCTCTAACTACTAGGCTACCTGCCGATGACCTGCTTGTCATTGGCAAGGACTAGGGAGTTCAAAAATATATATAATTACGGAATAGCGCTAAGCACAGGCAAACTCCTGGTTCAGTCTGCTTTCCAACAGACACTGAGTGACAAATTCATCCTTCAGCAGGACAATAACCTAAAACACAAGGCCAAATATAGTATATAATGTTGCTTAAGTTGCTTAAGAAGACAACATTGAATGTTCCTGAGTGACCTAGTTACAGTTTTGAATTAAATTGTCTTGAAAATCTATGGCGAAATGTCTGTCCAAAAATGATCAACAACCAACTTGACAGAGCTTGAAGAATAATCAAAAAAATGATGTACAAATATTGTACAATCCATCTGTACCCAGAAAGACTCACATCTGTAATCGCTGCCAAAGAGGATTACAACATGTGGAATAAGTCAAGGTATATTAACATTTTCTGAAGTTACTGTAATTTATGTTGACACCAAATCACTCAGATGGCTTCATGCTTTGTCAATGGAAAGACTAACACATCATTATGGTTACTACCTCACAATATGTTATATTCTAACTGCGGAACGTTCAGTTACAAAAAAATCTATGTTTGGTTGACGGTGGGCTACTCTGTACATGCCTGTTCACTCTTCACCACAGATACCCATCTACCCACTCATTGTAAATAGGATTCATCTTGCTTGCCATTGCTAGTTAGGGGGATTCATCTTGCTTGCCATTGCTAGTTAGTTGGATCCATATCTGGCATGGGCAGAGCTACAGTATCCCTTATTGAACAGCTTTGTAGATGGACAGATGGAGACTTCTCGAGTTTGAGAGTAAACTGGCGTCTTGCCTCTAAGCATTTACTAACAAACTCCAATGGCCACAGGGCATCTGGATGATCATACTCAGCATGCATGCACATAGTTAAAAATATAAATTGGAGTAGACTGGGGAGATTGAGTGGCATTCACAGATTCCGCAGAAAGCATATGAAGCAAGAGGATATATTTGAATGCTATTGACAAATTCAGCTTTCAGATTTACTTTGGTAAACTACTTCCAAAGTACATTCTTGAAATGGTCTGTCATGGTGAATCAAAGATTTTGTATTGTTTAGATTTTTATTTTCTGACAATTTAGTAACTTTGTGGCTTTTTTTTAGGCACAACTCAAATATTTAATGTCAAGAGTGATTAGGCTACTGAAAGCAATGATTCATTCAAGGGCCGTCAGTTTAATGTGTTAACCTCTCCTATGTGTATGAAGGGAAACAAGTCTGATTGTTGTAAAACGTATTTGATATATCCTGGACTTTGCCTTGATTTGAGTCAATGCAGAGCAGTCAATGTAGATTTCTCTCTTTATCTCTGATACGAAATCAAAGAAGCACAAAGCCATACAGACGTAACAACCTATCAAATATCTGTGAATAGAAGTTAGTAATATATTGCATATAGCATATTTTCAACACAATGCTCTATACAGAAGATTCATCCAAAGTTTGACAACATTAAGGATTTTAAACTTCAAATGACTGGACTGTCGGCAGGCATAAAACTGCACAGGACTGTCTGTATCAAACAGATGCAGGGCCATTTCACTAGAAAGAGCCAGGTACCTTGTTAGCGCTGGATGCTAACGAGGCATACCCAGCGGCAATGGCTGTTGTTGGCATCCCGACACGTTTGTCCCTACTCACAAACATAAAAACAGGAAATGCAATGGGGAGTAATGGGGAACAGATTTGACCACTCTGGAGCCAACCACTTCCTTCCACCATCTGGGACAAGAGAGAGCTGCTCTACTGGCAGGACAACCCATTGGAAAGAGATTGCAGGCAAGCTTTTCTCTACGGGAGGCAGGAAGGGTCTGGCTATAGCTAGTCAGGCATGCCTGTAACTCCACTATGTGAGTTACAGAATAATATTTTTTCTTGAACTTACAAAAATGCAAAGGAATACTTTTCGGTTTATGTAATATTTATTAGTTATGCATACTCCCTTTACACAGAAGTATATAAAAGGTAATGAGTGCAGTGTAAGAGTGCACTGTATGTGGGAGAGAAAGAAATGAGAAAGGTTGTGTGTGTGTTTGTGTGTATCTGTGTGTGCCAGGGTGTATGCGCATGTGTATGTGTGTCTGAATGAGTGAGGAGAGACAGCGAGCACAATTGAGAGTTGCCAGTCTCCCACCCGCAGCCTCCCACCCCCAGTCTCTGCACACTTTGTCTCCCATTGGGAGAATCATCACCTTATGTTTGCTCTTGGCATTCAGACGCTAATTAAAGCTGGACCATTACAAGCGAGGCACTCAGGATCAATACTGGAGCTGCACTGAAAGGCCTCCTCGTGTGGTGAAGGCGGGGGAGGGCCGCAGGGCTGAATGTCTACCCTCATTTATTGAATTTCCACTTGCTTTACAATGTGGTGCTAAGCAGAGGCACGTACGTTTTCAGCCACTGTCAGCCGACAAGCATGCACTAGCTAGCCGCCTGGACGAGGCTCCCCAAAACCACCCCAGGATCAGGTTCCTAATGAGGCCCCTGTAGAGGGAGGTAAAGGTGGACGATGACAACACATCTGCAAAGCCTAGAAGATATTTCCAGATGGATCGATAATATGCTGACTGCTCTTAGCTCCTAGGTCATTATCCATACTATTCACACCTAAACATAGTCAATGAAACCTACTCAGATTGGACTGTTTAGATTGGACTGTTTAAGGTGTCTGCTGGTCTCCCTGAGGCATGCAGGACGAGGTAGTCCAGCTGCTATCCTGTCCAATTACCATTATGGATGAGCTGTCTCATCAATTAGCCAGCATATTGTATCATATCCATGCAAACCCCCTGTTCCTGGTTACCAAATTAGCAGAGTTGAAATTGACTTTGGACTAGGGAGAGTTAGAGAGCAGCAAACATGACTAGGGAGGGTTAGAGAACAGCAAACATGAGTAAGGAAGTTTAGAGAGCAGGTAAACATGACTAGGGAAAGTTAGAGAGCATGTATACATGACTAGGGAAGGTTAGAGAGCAGGTAAACATGACTAGGGAGGGTTAAAGAGCAGGTAAACATGACTAGGGAAGGTTAGAGAGCAGGTAAACATGACTAGGGAGGGTTAAAGAGCCGCAAAAAATGACAAGGGAGTGTTAAAGAGCAGGTAAACATGACTAGGGAAGGTTAAAGAGCAGGTAAACATGACTAGGGAAGGTTAGAGAGCAGGTAAACATGACTAGGGAAGGTTAGAGAGCAGGTAAAGATGACTAGGGAAGGTTAGAGAGCAGGTAAACATGACTAGGGAAGGTTAGAGAGCAGCAAACATGATTAGGGAGGGTTACAGAGCTGGTTACATGACTAAGGACGGTTAGAAAGAAGGTAAACATGACTAGGGAAGGTTAGAGAGCAGGTAAACATGACTAAGGAGGGTTAGAAATAAGGTAAACATGACTAGGGAAGGTTAGAGAGCAGGTAAACATGACTAGGGAAGGTTAGAGAGCAAGTAAACATGACTAGGGAAGGTTAGAGAGCAGCAAACATGATTAGGGAGGGTTAAAGAGCTGGTTACATGAGTAGGGAGTGTTAGAGAGCAGCCAACATGACTAGGGAGGGTTAAAGAGCCGCAAAAATGACAAGGGAGTGTTAAAGAGCAGGTAAACATGACTAGGGAAGGTTAGAGAGCAGGTAAACATGACTAGGGAGGGTTAGAGAGCAGCAAACATGACTAAGCAGGGTTAGAAAGAAGGTAAACATGACTAGGGAAGGTTATAGAGCAGGTAAACATGATTAGGAAAGGTTAGAGAGCAGGTAAACATGACTAGGGAGGGTTAGAGAGCATGTATACATGACTAGGGAAGGTTAGAGAGCAGGTAAACATGACTAAGGAGGGTTAAAGAGCCGCAAAAATGACAAGGGAATGTTAAAGAGCAGGTAAACATGACTAGGGAAGGTTAGAGAGCAGGTAAAAATGACTAGGGAAGGTTAGAGAGCAGCAAACATGACTAGGGAGTGTTAGAGAGCGGGTTACATGAGTAGGGAGTGTTAGAGAGCAGCCAACATGACTAGGGAAGGTTAGAGAGCAGGTAAACATGACTAAGGAGGGTTAGAGAGCAGCAAACATGACTAAGCAGGGTTAGAAAGAAGGTAAACATGACTAGGGAAGGTTAGAGTGCAGGTAAACATGATTAGGAAAGGTTAGAGAGCAGGTAAACATGACTAGGGAGGGTTAGAGAGCATGTATACATGACTAGGGAAGGTTAGAGAGCAGGTAAACATGACTAGGGAGGGTTAGAGAGCAGGTAAACATGACTAGGGAGGGTTAGAGTGCAGGTAAACATGCCTAGGGAAGGTTAGAAAAAAGGTAAACATGACTAGGGAAGGTTAGAGAGCAGGTAAACATGATTAGGGAGGGTTTGAGAGCAGCAAACATGACTAAGGAGGGTTAGAAAGAAGGTAAACATGACTAGGGAAGGTTAGAGAGCAGGTAAACATGACTAAGGAGGGTTAGAAAGAAGGTAAACATGACTAGGGAGGGATAGAGAGCAGCAAACATGACTAGGGAAGGTTAGAGAGCAGGTAAACATGACTAGGGAAGGTTAGAGAGCAGGTAAACATGACTAGGGAGGGTTAGAGAGCATGTATACATGACTAGGGATGGTTAGAGAGCAGGTAAACATGACTAAGGAGGGTTAGAAAGAAGGTAAACATGACTAGGGATGGTTAGAGAGCAGGTAAACATGACTAGGGATGGTTATAGATTAGTTAAACATGGCTAGGGAGGGTTAGAGAGCAGGTTACATGACTAAGGAGGGTTAGAGAGCAGGTAAACATGACTAAGGATTGTTATAGAACAGGTTAACATGACTATGGAAGGTTAGAGAGCAGATAAACATGACCAGGGAAGGTTAGAGAGCAGGTAAACATGACTAGGGAGGGATAGAGAGCAGCAAACATGACTAGGGAAGGTTAGAGAGCAGGTAAACATGACTACGGAGGGTTAGAGAGCAGGTAAACATGACTAGGGATGGTTATAGATTAGGTAAACATGACTAGGGAGGGATAGAGAGCAGGTTACATGACTAAGGAGGGTTAGAGAGCAGGTAAACATCACTAAATGATTACATTGGGTTAATTCATGAATCCCCCACCCCCCAATTTTTTTTTAAACATTCCAACGTCTTATGTTGTAGCTATTGTTTTAGACAGAGGAGGAGGAAAGGAGACAAGGCGATACATGTATAGGGGGGCCTACAATGGTGCCTTTTTCCAAGGGTCAGAGGTAGTATACCCACCCAGGTCTGTAATGGCTTCCCCACACTGCTCTACCATTCATCTGGGTGTCAGGCATCAGCCGGACTCAAACAGAAAAACATACCATTAGACGTCATCTGGGGACAAGAGCCGGATGTCAAAACGCGGGGCCCGTCCCAGACATTTCCGCCGCTGCTATATATTGCCTTTTCTTCTTGAGTGTACGACAGCCACTGAATGACACATTCACCAATGCTTACTATCTGCAGGAATAATTCCTACTCTGACCCACCTGTCATGCGTTGGCAAATCATGCCACCTCCCCACCATGTATTATTTATGAGTGTTTCATGAATAGATGTCCTCTGTGCTTCTGACACCCATAAATCGCTGGGTATTTGGGGAGGGCAGAGCGTGTTGTGACGGAGAGCCCTGTTTGAGACAACCTGGAGAGGGTCAGCTCAGACAGGTTAGCGCAACAGTAACACTGACGGTGAGAGGAGGTGACATATGATAAATAGGTGTGTGAATCCCGGGAAGACGACGATAGGCTTTGTGATTTTTTTCCTTTTGTCACCTTGACAAAGAAGAGGTAGTCCCAGATGGAATCTGCAAAGTAAGCATCGTCTCACTGGAAACAGAGGATAAGAAAGCAATAAGTATGAAAGGCTAAACTTGGTTTTCTGGGTCCCAGATGTCAGAACAATACCAGCTAAGACCATCTAAACTTGATTTTCTGGGTTCCAAATGTCAGAACAATACCATCTAAGACCACCATAACTTGGTTTTCTGGGACCCAGATGTCAGAACAGTACCCGATAATATCACCTAAGAGGTGAAAATGTGAAAAGGTTTGTCTCTGGTATACAGTATATTGGTGTTACGTTTAAAGTGGTCCTGGGTAGCTTCAAAGTGGGACTTAGGTTGAAATCAAGGATTTGTGACAAGAATATGCGATCATTGTTGATTTATTTATGTCGGCTGTACTTCCTTGTTCTGTTTCATGTGACTTCTTTGTTTCTTTCTCACCGGGTTTAGTTTCCACCAAAGGCCAAGTTGGTGCTGCTCATTCTGTCAAACTCATTCATCATTCAAGCGCTTGTCAATAAATTATATGAGTAAATTATTCATTTTAGCGCTAAGTGCAAGCAAATACGGTGTAAGCTACTGTCCGTGTTCATGTTCAAAAACAGAGCCTTTTGTTTAATTCATCTTTTCTTTAATTCATCAGCCTTATGTGTTTTGTCTCTTTTTCAGTCAAATCACAGAGGATTCCCTGACTAACTGTTCATACTCTCAGTAAAAGGCCTAAGGAATGGCATATTATGTTTTTGTGTGATAGCTACATTCTTCTCACTTTTCCAATTGGCTTGATGGGGTGCAGCCCATGTTCTAGCTGTCCTGTGCTCTTTGGGAGGAGGAAGGCTTGTTTCATTAATGTTTCGTAGCCCTAATATCTGACACCTAATGTTTTGCGTCAGAGCGGCTGGGTGACAACGCATCATAATAAGGAGAAACTTCTGTTTCCGTGTGTGCAGGGAGATTGACAGGGAGATGGGGGCGTGGCACCGGAGGCCATGATTATCCTATATGTTTGGAGACCAGAGGTTTTTATAAATGAAATCTCTTCAGGGCTGGCAAGGTCTGGGATAGGCTCATTTCATGTCAGGTTTGACAGTGGACAATACAACTTTCTGTAATTTTCCACTGACATTTTTTTTCATTGTGAACAAAGCCTTGGGTTTCCTTATCCATATATTTGTAATTCTTGACTGTGGTTCTAGCAAGTCATTGTCACAGTAAAATGAACTTGCGTTTGAATTCCAGGATAGGTCTATTGCACATTTTGGGGAATTGACTTACTGTTAATGATCTTATCGACCCATCTTGTACAGTACATTCACACACAGGAACACAGACCACCGTAGAAAAGCAGTCACTCTCTAAACTAACTTCAACTTATACACATTCTATAGGGAATATGAGGAATTCATACTGCCTCACAAATCATGTATAAACAAAATCAATTGACATAAATGGTGATATAAAAGCTTATTTAATCTGGTGCATTGCCAAATATGGCATGACCCTTTTGCCACCCATAGACATTTGCATTCATTATTTCTGAAGCAACTATAGATTTTATGATTTATGGCGGCTTAACGTGGAATCAACACGTAACAAACAAGTATTGTTGTTTGTTGATGCAACTGTAGTAAGTTCTGTTCTGTAGATCTATTTTCCCTCAAACATTCACATCCGAACTGCAGAGTCTTAATAGTTGAGATTACACTCAATATTGGAACCCAAACACGGGTTGACACCTGTGACTGTAGTGGTAAATGGGTGTGATCTGAACTCCAGCAAACCTTTCCCATCGGAAATCAAACACAGCCACTCTTGAGATTTGACACAGTGGCAGAGAGCGACTTGAGTGTTCAAATTCGGAGCTGTCATCAAGCATGAACAGTGAGTGAGCATGTCATCAACTTTTGAGTTTCAATAGCTTTTATCCGCCATTTGGAGTGTTTTAAAAGTGAAGGGAAACGTTGGCATATCTCTTCTGAAACTAACAAGCTGATGACAAATCTGTCATGTTATCAACTTCTATTGTGTCACCCAATCTAATTCCACCCAATCTAGTTTCACCTACTCTAAATCCACTCAATCTAGTTTCACCCAATCTAAATCCACTCAATCTAGTTTCACCCAATCTAAATCCACTCAATCTAAATCCACCCAATCTGAATCCAGAATGCAGAGGGAGACATTTTTCAAACACATCTGAAATCCAGACCTCACAAAAGTTGCTAATTTCTTTAGCTGCCATAGTAACTACTTTGAGTTCTTCATCCCAGTCTAACTTCAGGATTTCCCCATATGCCTCCCTGGCAAGCCTCTTTTAGGGAAATGGACGTGGAAATGTTGCCCTTGCATTAGAGGGAAGGAAGTCCCAGAACAAGGCGAAGAAGGGAATGCTTGCCTTTTTATGAATCGTTATCCCATCCCTCCAGGGCACGGACAGGAACAACACAAGGAGCATGCTGGGGGATGCGTGCTCATGCCGTATATTATGTGCTCCAGATTGTTAAGTGTCAACCTCCTGGTGGGGAGAGTTAGAGAGGCAACAACAAAGGCATATGCAGCACCAGCGTGAGATAAACAACACAAGGGCCCTGTCAGCAAGAGCCAGGCAACTCTAACATCTGGATGGGAAGATTCACTATTCTTTATTTAATTATAAATATATATAATTAATTTGTTGTTAAACAGGCCCCCTTTACAATGCTTGCACGTTCCCCATCGCTACAGCTGGATGGTTACTGAACTATTTCCAATGGAGCGCTTGGAAGAAGGCCACCCACTGTGAGTAGAAATAGACATTCACATTTTTACTACACCAATGTGTCTAGAGAATACATGATAGACTAACTGACAGTAATGGTAAATAAATGTAATAACGGGAAAAATAAATAAATAAACAACTCCACCCGAAGTTGTTTAAGGACTAACAATGGGATGTCATCGGGCATTGGCCCATCATTGTTGGACTATTTATTAGTCAAATATCCCTCTTGCTAGATGAAAGAGCTTCATACTGAAAGGTTTTGCGTCACATTTTTGTATTAATTTACAGCACAAAATCCATGCAAGTGTCCATGCAGATGACACAATCCACACCCATTGGGGAGTGCGACTACCAAGGATTAGTTTGGACTCATTTATGCTAATACCAGACAATATGTGAGAATGATTCATCCACTTCACCCAGCGAATACAAATAGATCCTCATAACCGGTGAGTTATAGCGAGGAAAATAGCTTACAATCCTTCCTCTCCTCTCTGACATGTTCTGCAATCATGACAGACAGAGAAGAGGTAGGAAACAGTCCTCAGGGAAATAAAAAGGTTGGTGTTGGATGAAATCTGAAGAGTAGCTAATTTTACACTCTCTGTGCGACTCCCCTACCTGCCATTATCTGTGAGAGTGTGGCATTTTACACACATCCTTGCTGTCTGTATACTGTATTGTCGCAGCAAAAGAATCCTTCAGCGACAGGATTTGAACATTTAGTTCATAATGTTGCTTGATCCTTGGTAACACTGTTTGATGGTCAAAATGAGGCTACATGAAAAGTGGAATGCTGCTTATGCGTTAGTATGGGTTTTTGTGAATTTATTTCAATCACAAAGCTCATCTGCATTTTCTGCAGTGCAGGAAAGTTCTTAGCATCAAAAGAGTTATCAAATGAGGATCCTACATCTGTAGGAAGAGCCCTGAGACTGATGTGAGAGTAGCAGAAAAACATACAGTACGGTGGAATGGTGGAGGTCGTGTTAGGAGTAAATTGGTTAAATCTATGCCTGCTGCTTTAGTTTTCTTTTGTCTTTCTCGCTTTCTGTGTGATGTATTTACACCACTGTTGTTTCTCCTATCCAGCCCCAGCTGTCGTGTGTGAACAAGAGACAGAACAAGAGAGAGACAGAGAGAGAGAGAGAGAGAGAGAGAGAGAAAAGAGAGAGAGAAGGAGAGAGAGAGAGAGAGAGAGAGAGAGAGAGGGGTGTAAAAGAGAGGGAAGAGAGTGGTAGAGGAGAGAGCAAATTATGGTTTAAAAGGAGCTAAAAAGAAAACAGGAATGCAGCCTCATACTCTATATGAGGACAAATGTCATTGTCAGTGGTGACAATGACATTTGCATGTTTGCATTACATTGCACCAATGCATTATATCAACCTCGATTTGTTTTGCATGCAACCACCAACAGAAATGGACTTGCATCTCACCTAGTACACCATTAGTGTAGCAGTGAAATCATTTATTTAGCAGACCATTTTTAGGGGGGAAAAGCCTGACTGATGGCTTTAGAAGTGGTGGTGAGACTGTGCGGAGTCAATTCTGACTTGAGGACATACCGGTATGCAGAGCGTACTGGGACCTGGCGCCTTACCGAGAGAGGTGCTTAATGTTAATTCCTTCATTTATTTCAACAGCTGAGAGAGGCTCCAATCGAGAGAGCCTCCAAAGCGCCACCTTCACCTGGAGCCAACGGCGTGCTACTGATAAGACATTAACCATTTTGATCTATCCTCAGCATTAAATTGTCTCTCTCATTAGGTGAAGTATATTCACAGCAGGCCGGCCCGTGTTGCTTGCTGCCAGGCCAAGTAACCAACAGAGCCTTTCACTATCAAGCTTAGCTTGTCAATAAGAAAGAACTGCCGGGTTGCTAATCACCGCTTTTACTACCGCTATTACCGATACCATGGTCTCTACTTAAGATATTAAACATCATATAAATCAAAGGGGAAACATCCTATTATCTGGAGTAATCCTTATTTACTCTCCCGAATACAGAGGATTCTGGAACGAAAACCCGACTTTCGCTTATGACAATTCCTCTCAGCTAGAAAATCAACAACACAAATAATCCTTTTTTTTGAGGAGGGGGGGACAAGAACAACACAAGAGTAAAGATTAAAGGCTTATTAGTGTATCTGTGCATCCTTGAGGCAGCAAGGATTACACAGATAATTCACATTAGCCTTAGTGAGACAGCAAGCTTCACGCACAGTATTTTATAAAGAGCCTCCCTGCTGACTGTATTTCAAAACTCTCAAATAGCTTATTTTCCTTATAGCCTTTTTCTGTGGCAACACTGGACAAGTAATATGGAAGAATACTTGATTGGATTTATGTAGGGCTTTTACAGATGCTCAAAGCACTTTAAATTGTAAAGGGCTAACATCCACTATAAAACTCCATTGGTTTCATCAATCCATTATTTTGGACGGGCCAAAAGAGTAATAAAGCAAGTCTTTTTTTCTGTGGTTGAATTCATAATTTACAATTCCTGATGGTATATTTTGAAATGTATTTTTGCTGTAGGTTATTAGAGATCTCATTACCCTCGCCTGTATTCCACCCATTATATCCACATTGCAGTGTGGTTAAATGTAGTGATATAACAAGTGAAACATAAAAAACAATCCTAGGTCACTTATCTATTTAGAAAAGGTCACTTCATACCTCAGCAAGTGCTGCATACAAGCCAAGTGTGTGTTGGTTGTTTATATGATCCCTCAAGCATGTGCTGAGTCTTGATCTTCCCTTTCAGGTATCGGACAGACATCTTGTCCTCAGTTGACCCAGTGGGCTTACTGCTCATGTCTCGCCTGGCTCGCGGACAAAGAGAGGGTGGAGGCTTATCGCACAGATCCGATCAGCACAGCCAAGCCCCCGGCACATCAACAGCACAATCCCTCTCCAAAAAAAAGTGGAGGCGACCATAACAAAGTGAACAACAGGACGCTTCAGAAGCCCAGGCGGTTTGCTAAGGGAACGGCAGCACTTTAATTGTTTTCAGAGGGATTTAGCCGTTAGCCGCGGATTTCTGCTAGTCCCAGTCCTTCCTTCATTACACCACATTCTCCCATCCCTGGCACTTGTTGACGTGGGCACACTGCCTTCGTCCCCCGTCCCCCACTTCCCTCTCCCATTCTCCCAATCCCCCATACGCAGTGGGTTTCCTCTCCACTTGGCACAGATGGGCGAATCTAGCAGATGTTTTATCAGTTTTTTTCTCCCGCTCTCCTCTCGCAGAAAGGATTTAGGTTGGAGAGTTAATGAGGTGATTTGCATCTGTCTAAAGCTGTTTTCTGTTGATTGTTTTGAGGGAAACCAGGCAAGGGAAACTTTCGGCATGCATCCCTCTCACAAGGATTTTTATTTGTCCGTCTGTCAGGTAGTGTATCTGTTCAGTTCCCAGACTTGCTCTCTGGTTCTTATATGCAGCTATACATTACTGTGCATGATACCGTGCTTGTTTATGGTTTATTTTTGTTTTGTTTTGCTAACAAAATCTGTGTGAAGCATACAAGTATTTCTCACAATTGCGTCGGCATGCGGTAATGTATCTCACTGTAAGACGTTTGTCAACTGTCCAGGTACAGCAGACACAATAGATTGGCTGCAGAGTGTTTAGTATCTCACGTATTGCTCTCATTGCAACTGGAGCTAATCTCCATGTTTTTGCCGAAAGGGATATAGAAAACCTGGCTGACAATTTTGATGTTCTGAAATTGTAGATATATATGGGAACAGTAACACACTCATAACTGACCACTTAGGCTGCACATGAATGAACACAACTGACTTTTGTCATACTATGCTCGTGGTCCAAGTATCTTCATCATTAACTGTAGAGAAATAGAGGGTTTAATGACAATCTGGCAAGATCCGTGTGTGTATGTGTAGATTTCAGGTTTCTGTATTTCTGTATGAAAGGGTGTGCATTCAAGTTCAATACACGCCCTCTACTTTCCTTCAGGGTCCAGTCAGTCTTGTGTGTAACCCATTTTCCACTGCTGCGCCTCCATGCTCAGTCATCTCGCCCAATAACAGAGGCCCTCTTCACCTGCAGCAGACACAGAGGCCCTCCCCACCTACAGCAGACATGGAGGCCCTCTTCACCTACAGCAGACACAGAGGCCCTCTTCACCTACAGCAGACACAGAGACCCTCTTCACCTACAGCAGACATGGAGGCCCTCTTCACCTACAGCAGACGCGGAGGCCCTCTTCACCTACAGCAGACACAGAGGCCCTCTTTACCTACAGCAGACACAGAGGCCCTCTTCACCTACAGCAGACACAGAGGCCCTCTTCACCTACAGCAGACACAGAGGCCCTCTTCACCTACAGCAGACACAGAGGCCCTCATCACCTACAGCAGACACAGAGGCCCTCTTCACCTACAGCAGACACAGAGGCCCTCTTCACCTACAGCAGACACAGAGGCCCTCATCACCTACAGCAGACACAGAGGCCTTATTCACCTACAGCAGACACAGAGGACTCTTCACCTACAGCAGACACAGAGGCCCTCATCACCTACAGCAGACACAGAAGCCCTTTTTTAACTACAGCAGACACAGAGGCCCTCTTCACCTACAGCAGACACAGAGGCCCTCTTCACCTACAGCAAACACAGAGGCCCTCTTCACCTACAGCAGACACAGAGGCCCTCTTCACCTACAGCAGACACAGAGGCCCTCTTCACCTACAGCAGACACAGAGGCCCTCTTCACCTACAGCAGACACAGAGGCCCTCATCACCTACAGCAGACACAGAGGCCCTCTTCACCTACAGCAGACACAGAGGCCCTCTTCACCTACAGCAGACACAGAGGCCCTCATCACCTACAGCAGACACAGAGGCCCTCTTCACCTACAGCAGACACAGAGGCCTTATTCACCTACAGCAGACACAGAGGACTCTTCACCTACAGCAGACACAGAGGCCCTCATCACCTACAGCAGACCCAGAAGCCCTCTTCAACTACAGCAGACACAGAGGCCCTCTTCACCTACAGCAGACACAGAGGCCCTCTTCACCTACAGCAAACACAGAGGCCCTCTTCACCTACAGCAGACACAGAGGCCCTCTTCACCTACAGCAGACACAGAGGCCTTCTTCACCTACAGCAGACACAGAGGCCTCTTCACCTACAGCAGACACAGAGGCCCTCTTCACCTACAGCAGACACAGAAGCCCTCTTCAACTACAGCAGACACAGAGGCCCTCTTCACCTACAGCAGACGCAGAGACCCTCTTCACCTACTGCAGACACAGAGGCCCTCTTCACCTACAGCAGACACAGAGGCCCTCTTCACCTACAGCAGACACAGAGTCCCTCTTCACCTACAGCAGACGCGGACGCTAACCAGGTTATACCTGAATCGGATGATCAATTTCTCAGCTAAGTTGAAATCTACAGATTGCGGGCAGAAGGGAGTGTGACAGCCTAAGGACCCTGCTGTCAGGGCAGATTGATGGAGCTCCTTATTTGGAGAGACGGAGGACCCATTTATGAAGCTGTAATTTTTCCTGTGATATCGACACTCTTTCCTGGACGCACTTAACCTCTGCCACTGGCTTCTCTCTCCATTCAGCCAGATATCCTATGCCCATAATGTCTTTATCTTCCTTTTGTGTAAATCAAATCAAATATTAAATATCGTTAGATCAGAGGGCTGGGAATTGCCAGGGACCCCACAATATGATATTATCACCATACTTAGATACTGATACAATATGTATTGCGATTTTCACGATTATCACAATTCTATATGTATTTTACATTTTTTATTTCACCTTTATTTAACCAGGTAGGCAAGTTGAGAACAAGTTCTCATTTACAATTGCGACCTGGCCAAGATTGTAATGCCCGGGGTGTAGTGGAGGAAGAAGTCAGGCGCAGGAAGCAGAGAGTTCAGGGTAGCGATACTTTTAATACACCACACCGGTGAAAACGACGCCAACACACTCAGCAAAACACACTCACACGGACAACTGTGACTTACAGTCGTGTACAATAGTACACTGAAAATAATCCCACACAACCAGCAGGCGGGCCGGCTGGTAAGTAAAGCCCAACCAATTAACCTAACTAAACACAGGTGCAACTAATAAACAGACAAGGGGGAAAGAAGGATCAGTGGCAGCTAGTAGGCCGGTGACGACGACCGCCGAGCGCCACCCGAACAGGAAGGGGAGCCACCTTCGGTAGGAGTCGTGACAAAGATAAAGCAGAGCAGTTCGACACATACAACAACACAGAGTTACACATGGAGTAAAACAAACATACAGTCAATAACACAGTAGAAAAATAAGTCTATATACAATGTGAGCAAATGAGGTGAGATAAGGGAGGTAAAGGCAACAAAAAAAAGGCCATGGTGGCGAAGTAAATACAATATAGCAAGTAAAACACTGGAATGGTAGATTTGCAGTGGAAGAATGTGCAAGGTAGAGATAGAAATAATGGGGTGCAAAGGAGCAAAATAAATACATACAGTAGGTGGAGAGGTAGTTGTTTGGGCTAAATTATAGATGGGCTATGTACAGGTGCAGTAATCTGTGAGCTGCTCTGACAGCTGGTGCTTAAAGCTAGTGAGGGAGATAAGTGTTTCCAGTTTCAGAGATTTTTGAAGTTTGTTCCAGTCACTGGCAGCAGAGAACTGGAAGGAGAGGCGGCCAAAAGAAGAATTGGTTTTGGGGGTGACCAGAGAGATATACCTGCTGGAGCGCGTGCTACAGGTGGGTGCTGCTATGGTGACCAGCGAGCTGAGATAAGGGGGGACTTTACCTAGCAGGGTCTTGTAGATGACCTGGAGCCAGTGGGTTTGGCGACGAGTATGAAGAGAGGGCCAGCCAACGAGAGCGTACAGGTCGCAGTGGAGAGTAGTATATGGGGCTTTGGTGACAAAACGGATGGCACTGTGATAGACTGCATCCAATTTATTGAGTAGGGTATTGGAGGCAATTTTGTAAATGACATCGCCGAAGTCGAGGATCGGTAAGATGGTCAGTTATACAAGGGTATGTTTGGCAGCATGAGTGAAGGATTCTTTGGTGTGAAATTGAATTGGAGATGTTTGGAGATGTTTGATGTGAGTTTGGAAGGAGAGTTTACAGTCTAACTAGACACCTAGGTATTTGTAGTTGTCCACATATTCTAAGTCAGAACCATCCAGAGTAGTGATGTTGGACAGGCATGCAGGTGCAGGCAGCGATCGGTTGAAGAGCATGCATTTAGTTTTACTTGTATTTAAGAGCAATTGGAGGCCACAGAAGGAGAGTTGTATGGCATTGAAGCTTGTCTGGAGGGTTGTTAACACAGTGTCCAAAGAAGGGCCAGAAGTATACAGAATGGTGTTGTCTGCATAGAGGTGGATCAGAGACTCACCAGCAGCAAGAGCGACAACATTGATGTATACAGAGAAGATAGTCGGTCCAAGAATTGAACCCTGTGGCACCCCCATAGAGACTGCCAGGGCCTGGACAACATGCGATTTGATATTCTAAACATATTTCTCATTATATGTATGCTGCAGAGGGACAAGAGAGAGCCATGAGAAAATGAGTTTTGATCAGTCAGGGAAATAAAAGTGCTGAAAATATGTTTGCTTACTATTTAAAAAGAGGATGAAGAACAAGCTATAGGAGTTTTTAGTTTTGGATCAGGTACATCCTACTAGCGCTAGCTAACGCTACCTACTTTTTTTGTCTTTTTAGAAATCAATACTTGCATTCAAATATCGATACATAGTCCAAAAATAATATTGTGATATGTAACTGTATCTATTTTTTCCTTACTATCAATATTAGATAACGCCAGGTGGCTGAAATCTTGGAAGTGTTAGAAGATGAGAGAGTGAAAGACAAGAGAGAGACTGAGAGAGATTACCTTGCATGGGTTCTCTCTGTTCTGTATCTCGGAGCTATACAAGCGAGCACATTTAGTATTCAGATTCCATGCTGGTTCAAATCAGATGTGTTATCACACACTGAGGTGCAGGAGATGGGATCTTAAATTAGACCTGAAGAGGAGAAGAGATAAGCCACTATTAGAAGCCAAACTGAAATAACAAGGGGAATGATTTTATATAACACCCCCCTTTTTACCCTCCATTTTTTTGTGGGGCTAACGTCTCAGAATTAGCAAAGCAATTCTCTCTCACTTTTTTGCAGCTATGCCTGTTGAGCCATGCTGCCAGTTTTCATCGGTTTTCATTACTCTCTTCCATTATTTCCTAATTTCCGTTCAGTTGCTCTTCGGGCACCTCTCGCATAAAGCAATCACATTGTCATTAATGGCTGCTACTGTCCTGTTCTTTGCAGAGGAGCTGCCAGTCTGAGGGTCCCATGGTTATTCAGAGATAGTGAAAGGAGCAAGAAACGGTGCCATCTGTCTGAAATGTTACCATTAGTAGTGCTCTTTTAAAGGTCCAGCCATGATTAGAGAGAATGTGGCTATCAATTCATCTTATTGGATTTTATTCAGGTGCTCTTCTTGTTTTAGGATATACCAAAGAGTTGGTCTTTGGCTCCTTGATCTTGATATATCAGGTTGATATTTCACTAAGCTTGTTATAAGTCCAATGGAGCCGTTTTTATCTTAATATCAAATAATTTATTGGTAACATTTAAATCCCTTACTGTGATTGTTTTCAGTTCAAATGTTCAAAAAGAAACAAAAATACATTATTCGCAAAAGAGCAATTTCTCAAGCAAGAATTTAGCTTGGACTGTCTGTGAACGGTCTGAGTTGGGAGGGGAAAACTGAAAACTACCTGATATTGGAGCTTTGGAACTCTTTTTCTTATTTGTCTATTAACTAATTTATCACATGTCACCATGGAAAGGCCAAAGCTCCATCCCAACAAAATGTCACAGTGTTACTCCAACATCATAGACATATATTTAAAACACAGGAAAATCTAGTTTTTGACTTCACTGGGCCATAAAATAATATTTTAACTTCTGTCAATGTTTTAGAACAAGTCTGGACTTTTTCTTAACAAATTCGGATAAGAATAACACATCTGATATAAGCTGTGTCATGTCTCTTCATGTTCTATACAGTCTCTAGATATCAGAGACGGTCGGTGATAAGGGAGAACGATTGTTTTTTTTAGGAGCATGGCCTTATTTCTATTACAGCATATTGGATGACTGTCATTCATATTCCATTCACCCAGTTTAATGTAACATCGATAGGTTTAGGCTACTACATGATGCTAATATGTTCCTTATACCCAACTTGAGGTTTTGACAACCTAGCCTCTAAATGAAAGTTTACAACGTAGGTGTACAGATGGAGAGGAACTTGAGAAATGTGACAGACAGCAGTTGTAAATGAGATTCTCTATTGGACAAAATTCAGGTATTTTTATCCCCATTTCATTGCGTATGCTTCCTTTTATGGATTTTGTTTTTACAGAATTGGCGGAATGATCACACGCAAACTCAGTTCATTTTCATAGCAGCCACATACAGCATGATCACTTCGATCGTTGTAGAATTCTTTCTCACATCTACGATCTTTTACCATTGCTTGTGGACTTCAGTACACAACACATCAGCTGTCTGTGACTAGGTGAAAAAACCTTTCCAAGCCAAACCTTCATATCATAACCGCTAACTTCTACACACAGCCTATGACTGCCACCATATTATAAAGTCATAGTTAACATAGATACTAGAGTTAACGTGTTAGTAAACCCGCTACAATAATGCAGTACAGTGTACAGTCACAAAGGAGTTCAGCAGTTACACCGGCGAGCCCGCGCGGCAATAAAATCTAGCTTAAAGTGAAAGTAAAAACGAATGACTAAATATAGCTAGCTCTCTCTGCCTCTCTCTCCTGCTTCTCCTTAATTTTTAAAGAAATCCATTTGTTCAAAACTATTCAACTATTGTCTTTCTCTGTCTTTGAGTCAACTACACATTGTATGCACTGCAGTGCTAGCTAGCTATAGTTTATGCTTTCAGTACCAGATTAATTATCTGATCCTTTGTTTGTGTGGACAACATGTCAGTTCACGCTGCGTGAGTTCTGATCGGATGGAGGACTCCTAGGTTTTGTATTTAAGTCAATGTACCCAGAAGAGTACTGAAACGATCTGTCCTCCGGCTACACCATGGTGCTACCCTACAGAGTGCTGTTGAGGCTATGTAGACCTTCATTGCAAAACAGTGTATTTTAATCAATTATTTGGTGACAACAATATTTTTTGTACAGTTTTACCTAAAAAGGATACGTTTTTAAATGTTTCACTATTTAAATGTTTCTGAAATTCACTGAGGAGCATGGTCTTCCCTTCCTCTTCTGATAAGCATGGTCCTCCCTCCCCTGAGGAGCCTCCACTGATAGACTTAGCTCAGAGATCATCTTCCACATTAGTTTTTTTGGTGTACTATATAATATTGGCATTAATCGTGAAAATTGATATGGACAGACATTCCAGAACTCTAGGAAGGCCAAATCCTCCAGATGCCACCTCCATTTCCTCAATGTTTCGGGGTGCACAACTTGGGGTGCACAAGCGAGGTCAAAACCAATCAAAGGAGTAAAATGCCAAATTAGGGGTGTAGTGTAGTATGCGGTGATTGGGTAAAGAGTGACTGTGGTCATGCGATTATGCTGCCATTCCCTGTGGGTGATTACACCTTGTGGCCTCCCCTGCCAGCTCTCAGTGCTCGTTAATAAGGCTCCAGAGGTGGAGTAATTGGCTCTTAATTATTGTCGTCGCCCCACCAACAGGCATCTAGAACAGCTGCATCCACCAAAGGAACAAAAACGCAAGAATCCAGAGGGATGACATAGCAAGAAGAGCACGGGCAAGTCATTCAAAGGGTTTTGTTCTCTAATTGCGAGCAGGGTAAACACTCCGACGCCTCATCGGGACAAATTGCTGAATCCCTGAATTATATATTTCAGAATAACCATTTCCCTCGCTTTCTCTCCCCTTCCGAACAGCTCTCGGGCTGGGGAGGCAGCCTTGCTCATGAAAAGTTAAGAGGACAGATGGTAACAAAAACACTGCATGGCAAACAAGAAGGAAAAGCAAGGGGAAGACACCACTTTAGACCTTACCAGTTTAAAGTGCACAGCGTATGAGAGGATTTTTTTTCCCATTGTGACAGAAACTATAGGGTCATTGCAGCAACCCACACCATAGTAACGCGTATCTCTTTATTAAAACCTCCTAATAAAGAAATCCCCATCAAAATATTTAAGTTTAAGCTAGAGATATCCTTTTAGTTTTTTGCATAGGCTGCGTCTCAATCCACCACATCCACCTCTGGCAGCCTTCTGCGTCTGCAGAAGAAGGTGGCCGAGCTACAGTGGTGTAGTCTGTAGCGTCCGAACAGTTAGTCCTAAAACACTAATATGACCACTCTCCCTTTTGCTCTACGACCCCCACAAGCCCCATGGGACTCATCTGAAGTCAATACCGTTGATGCGCCAACTTCTGTTTGTAGCGTCCAAACCGTTTTGGCTATAAACTAATGTGACCCGACTGTGGAAAGGGGTTCACACACGGCCATGATGGTGTTCTCCATTTCACTCTACATCCCACCACAAGTGTTACAGCACTTGTCTGAAGGTAACCGGTAGCGGGTTTTTTTATCATGGCAAATTGAGGTACAAAAAAAGGGTTAAATGTGTGTAAAAACACCAACAATATTTCCTGAGCTTTCTTATATCTCCTCGATATAGGACAGACACTTCAAAACCTTGTTCCTCTTTATTCATTTTTCACTTTCTTTTTTGACGTTTATGAATGTGTTATTCAATGCATTTCTACAGGCTATAATGGGCTATAATTTCTCAAATATTTTGTATATATTATTTTTATTACATAAAGGGATCCTAAAATTCTAAATCAAATAGCTAAATTATTCATAGTATGACCATCTTAAAACAATTCCATAAATTAGTAACCTTAGGAGGCGATTTCGTGGCACTTATCACCTAGTTGTGAGTTAAAATCTATATTTCAGTGAATTGATATCAAATTCCATTCTCCCTCTAGAGCAGTGTCTCCCAAACTGGGTCCTGTGGACCCCAAGGTGTGCATGTCTTGGTTTTTGCTCTAGCACTAGACAGCAGATTCAAATAATCAAAGATTGATGATTAGATGATTATTTGAATCAGCTATGAAGTGCTAGGGAAAAAACTAAAATGTGCAGCCCTTGGGGTCCCCAGAACCGAGTTTGGGAAACACTGCTCTAGAGGATACTAAATCTGTATGAACTTAAACTCTGATTCACACAAGATTAACATTCTGCAAACCATGATTGATCACCCAATTAGAACAGAATAACATTTCTTCAATACTGTCCAGGTGGCTGGTGCTGTAATAATGCAACAATATTGAACTTAAGGAGTCATGAAGATTGAAGAGTGTGTTGTGAATAGGTTTTCACATATCTGTCAACTTTACCAACATTTCCTCCTGGTAGTTTTGGGAAAGTTACCATAGTTCCACAACTCTACAGTCGTAGCCAAAAGTTTTGAGAATTACACAAATTTTCACAAAGTCTGCTGCCTTAGTTTGTATGATGGCAATTTGCATATACTCCAGAATGTTATGAAGAGTGATCAGATGAATTGCAATTAATTGCAAAGTCCCTCTTTGCCATGCAAATGAACTGAATCCACAAAAAACATTTCCACTGCATTTCAGCCCTGTCACAAAAGGACCAGCTGACATCATGTCAGTGATTCTCTCGTTAACACAGGTGTGAGTTTTGATGAGGACAAGGCTGGAGATCACTCTGTCTTGCTGATTGAGTTTGAATAACAGACTGGAAGATTCAAAAGGAGGGTGGTGCTGGAATCATTGTTCGTCCTCTGTCAACCATGGTTACCTGCAAGGAAACATGTGCCGTCATCATTGCTTTGCACAAAAGGGGCTTCACAGGCAAGGATATTGCTGCCAGTAAGACTGCACCTAAATCAACCATTTATGGGATCATCAAGAACATCAAGGAGAGTGGTTAAATTGTTGTGAAGAGGGCTTCAGGACGCCCAAGAATGTCCAGCAAGTGCCAGGACTGTCTCCTAGTTTTTCAGCTGCGGGATTGGGGCGCCACCAGTACAGAGCTTGCTCAGGAATGGCAGCAGACAGGTGTGAGTGCATCTGCACGCACAATAAGGCGAAGACTTTTGGAGGATGGCCTGGTGTCAAGAAGGGCAGCAAAGAAGCCACTTCTCTCCAGGAAAAACATTAGGGACAGACTGATATTCTGCAAAGGGTACAGGGATTGGACTGCTGAGGTCTAGAGTAAAGTCATTTTCTCTGATGAATCCCCTTTCCGATTGTTTGGGGCATCCGGAAAAAAGCTTGTCCGGAGAAGACAAGGTGAGTGCTACCATCAGTCCTGTGTCATAACAACAGTAAAGCATCCTGAGACCATTCATGTGTGGGGTTGCTTCTCAGCCAAGGGAGTGGGCTCACTCATAATTATGCCTAAGAACACAGCCATGAATGAAGAATGGTACCAACACATCCTCCGAGAGCAACTTCTCCCAACCAGTAAGAATTCCAGCTCTCACAGACCTGTTAGTTTTTCTTTAATTAAGAATCACTCCACTCCACTCAACCTTACTGGTTGGTAGGTGATCAAATACTTATGTCATGCAATAAAATGCTAATTGATTACTTTAAAATCATACAATGTGATTTTCTCGATTTTTGTTTTAGATTATGTCTCTCACAGTTGAGGTGTACCTATGATAAAATTACAGACCTCTACATGCTTTGTAAGTAGGAAAACCTGCAAAATCGGCAGTGTATCAATTACCTGTTCTCCCCACTGTATGTATGTATTATTATTATAAGGAGCACAGCCACCATTACCACTAATATGGTAATCAAGAAAATGTACAATACTGTAATAAATTGAGAGCAGAAATGTCACTTAATTTTCCTCCATCTACAGAACCACATGATCCATGAAGATATGCTGACCTTGTAGTTGTCCTCTACCTGACACCAACACACAGGATAAAATGGATAATGAAAAGTATAGGATACAGCAATAATGCTGATAAAAAACTAATGCATGTAGCAATTAGACAGGACGAACTTGTGAGACAGATCATTCACCTGGGGGTTAATGCAGTGTAATGGAGATGGGAGTATCGATGGAGATCCAATTCCGTACTCAGATTCTAGTGGGTGTGGGGTCAGCAGTGAAATCTCATATGGATCCTTTAGGCCAGAACCCTCACGTCTATCATGGGGGGGCCAAAAGCAGTGGCTATCTCTGCCTGACTAATGGTGTTATTATAATACCATACCATGAAACCCAAGTCTTGGGCCTCATAAATTTCTAAGCTTGGGATTTCTGTGTCATAATGTGGAACGGGAGAGAAATGTAACCAGGGGTCATTTTAGAGTTCAGAAATCTGCATTTTCAAAATGCAGACCATCAAAAAATCTGTTTTAAATAATTTCACCTTCATTTTATATTGAAAGTCAACAGTGTTTTTTTGCTTGACTAGAGTGATCAGAGGTGTGCAACTATTGATTTCCTTCACAGAAAATACACTAGTACAACATATTTGGCCAAAAATATTTTAATTTTCATCAGATGATAACATAGGTGCAACAATATTTAGCTAGCAGCCTACAATTATTTTTTTGTTGTTGTTGCAAAAACTATGCATGGCCGTCATACTACAATTCTATATGTTCTACTAAGCTAACATATGGAATTATTTTAAGATGGTCGTACCATGGTAATTGAGCATTTTAGGACCCCTGTATGTATCCTTAAAAAAACATTATTTGATGAAATATTGAATTTGGCCTTTAATACTATAGCCTATAGAAACGCATTGAATAACAGATTCATACATTTCAAAAAATGTATGATAAGGAATCTGGTTTTGAAGTTTCTGTCCTATATCTAGGAGATATAAGAAAGCACTGTTTTTTTGGACACACATTTAACCCCTTTTATTGGCACAAAACTACCTCCATACTACCATTAATTTGTATGGGTTACCTTCAGATGAGTCACTTGACACTTGTGGGGGTCGTAGAGCAAAACAGAGAACCATCGTGTTCTTGAGAGTCTCATCTTTCCAAAAAGTGGTCCTCTTAGTTACTAGTCAGATGCCAGTTACCGTTCAGATGCTACAAAAGTTTTCTAGAGAAGACTGATTTTCGGGATGTCTCCTGGTCTGACAAAAACTCCTGTAGCTTGCTCACTTTCCACTGCAGCTGTGGAAGGCCAACATAGACAGATGTGGTGTATTGAGACACAACCCATGCAAAACACAGACATCTTTAGGTAAAAACTTTGAATTATCCGCCCCTTTTTTTAAAACATTTTTGCGTAAAATTACACACCCAAATCTAACTGCGTGTAGCTCAGGCCCTGAAACAAGGATATGCATATTCTTGGTACCATTTGAAAGGAAACAATTTTACGTTTGTGGAAATTAGAAAAGAATGTAGGAGAATATAACACAATAGATCTGGTAAAAAAATAATACAATACAATAATACAATTACATCTTTGAAATGCAAGAGAAAGGCCATAGTGTATTATTCCAGCCCAGGTGCAATATAGATTTTGTATGTTCAAAGTTTTAGACATATCCAATGAACCATTGCATTTCTGTTCAAAACTGTGAATCAAGACTGCCCAAATGTGCCTAATTTGTTTATTAAACTGACGGATTTTGATAGCGATTTTTTAAAATACGTATTGACACACGTCAATAGACTCTTAAGGATTTAACCTTTCATTTTACCAGAGAAAAGTATGTCACACCGAGAAAAGTACATGAAAAAGTAGCTACACTGCAGTCAGAGCGCAGTCTGCTGATAAAATGCCTGTTCATGAATTCTCATTCGAGTGGAGAAATGTGTCTGAAGCAAAAATGCTGTCAGATGCCGAGCAGAAATTATAATAGGAAGTATTTTAGATTTACAAAATGTAACAAGATATTTCTTCTACGTTTTGTCTTCTCTTTCTGCGTGAAAAAAGGAACTCAGTTCAACCTCTGAATATTCTAGATGGCCAGTAGACTCTGTCATTTTACCTTCTTTACAATACACTGATATATTATGATATACAGCACAGTATATTGGCAGCTGAGCAAGTCAACCTATAGGTACAGTATATGTAGGCTGCTTCAGATCTCCAAGCTGTATTTGCGTAGGCCAATGCATTGGCTGGCAACACATGGCATTTTCCTGTACACTTTCACACCTTCTCGGGCGACAGTGAGTGGGATGTAATTAGGAGTCTAAAAGGGTCTTTTATATACTCAAACACCCGGTGACACAGGGTCGACCCATGATAGTCACTGCTGTTTGTTAATGAAAGCAATGCACTTTGACCCCACATATTGCATTCTTTCTGGGAGTGATTATTTGGCAATGGAGAGATGTTTTCATTTACCCTTGCACCTGTCACTGGAAAGGATAGACAGTTGGTGACAGGCAGGGTCGACCCCGGAGCTGAAATGATGCGGTCTTGGAAAGATAATTGCCAAGCCGCAGGTCATGTTTGCAAATGTATCTCAGGCCACGGTGTCAGAATCTCAATGGTGTGTCAGAATCAAAGTCTACAATAATGGGGATATGCTCTCTCTTCTCTGGCATTATGTTTTTCTCTCTCTCTCTTTCCCTCTCTCTGTGTTGTTTCTTGATATGCCCATGCAAAACGAATTCCCGCTTGATTTGACAATTCTCTCCTTATTTCACATTGCGCCAAATGATTTCAGAACACATTTCACAGATTTTCATGAGCATCGAACTGTTTCATTTAGGCCACTGTCACTCTCAATATTTTACAATTTGAGCATTTCTCCATGAAGTGATGCTCCTTCTGCTTTTTTCCAGATGAAGTATTTGTCTCGTCCCGTCCTTAAGCATTATCCTGCACAGCTCACCATCCCATGACAGAAACGAATCCTTCACTGTGCTAAACCATATTAACGTCACAGCTTAATTAGTTGTTGTTTCTCTCTCTCACTTTCTCTTGCCATTCTGACGCTTGATGACGGGAACAGAGTCTGAGCTATCTGTCATTAACTCACAGACTCACAGGCCAAAGCCTCACCTGAGCCATATGAATTAGATCCACTGTTTAAAGGAAACTGACATCAGTCAGATCTAAATGAGATGAACATTGTTTGTGAGGTCCTCTCTAACATTTCATGTCTAGTCCGTTTAAGCCTTTATAAGTCCAGCCCAGTTAACACTTTACATTTCAAGCTTCTGTGGTTTTGTTCATTTACACTACAAATCCACAATTGCATAAAAGCTGTCTAAAACCCATATCAATACATATACTGTACTTACAAACAACAAAATAACCATTAATATACACGCATGAGAATAATTGACTGCCCTGTTTTAATTTTCTTTGCCTATTGTCCTTAAGTTAAATTACACCAATGAATTGTTGTGAATGCACAGATGTTGTGTTGTCGATGCGACATGAGCATTCAACCAACAATTGAGACTAAAATGTCAATGACGTATTTAAAGGGATACTGCAAGATTATAAAATGTTTTAGCGGTAGTTTTGCAAGCCGATGCTAACTAGCGTTAGCGCAATGATTGGAAGTCCACAGGTACAACAGCAACGTACCAGAATTTCAAATGCTAATCTTGTAGTATCCCTTTAAATGTGCACAGTGAACAAAACATTAAGAACACTTTCCTAATATTTGGATGGTGGACCATTCTTGATACACACAGGAAACTGTTGAGCGTGAAAAACCAAGCAGCGATGCAGTTCTTGACACAAACCAGTGTGCCTGGCACCTACTACCATACCCTGTTCAAAGGCACTTACATATTTGTTCTTTCCCATTTACCCTCTGAATGGCACACATACACGATCCATTGACTCAATTTTCTCCTCACCTTCATCTACACTGATTGAAGTGGAATTAATAGGTGTCATCAATAAGGGATCATAGCTTTCACCTGGAATTTGATTTGATTTCAATCTCCTGGTCAGTCTATGTCATGGAAAGAGCAGGAGTTCCGAATGTTTCATACACTCAGTTTGTGTGTCTTCCAGTTTCCATCTGCGGTAGTACAGCAGTAGTAGCAATTTAGATTTGTCTCTCCATTTTCAGCTATTTCTCTTTTAGTTCCCTCTACTTTGAACGCTGGTGGACTGTCAAGGCCTCTGCCTTAACTAATGGCTGCAGTGGACCATCTGTGACTGACTCAGCCATGTTCAGTTCTGCAGCACTTAGAGGGATTAAAACCATTAGCACGATTTATATCAAACATCCACCATCAGACTGGTCATCCGTAATTATTTTTCTTCCTTCATTTATTCCAACTTTCCCGAGGAAGACATCCACACATAATCTAATTGAGGCTATAGCTGTGGGCCACAAATCGTTACGGCTGGAATGCATTTGAATACAGGGGGAAATCAGTTCTTCCCTATAATAAGAGGGATCGACTGTTGTCCAGAAAATATATAAAGAACTGTAGGTAGCCAGGGGCGGATGTTTTATTCTGGGACATGATTGGGCTGAGGGTCAGTGAACCATGGGTGTGGGGGAGGATGTTCCGACCCCCAATATTTGCTTCTAGTCTTGTGCTCTTCAATCTGTCATACCTATCGGAACAGACAGCCCAGAAGCCTGGTCTAGGGGAAGATGCATTGGACTGCAAAGGAAGGGGTATAAATGAACCGGAGATTTAGCATCAGAACTGTACGTGCTCATTAAAATTAAAACACTCATTAAAGCTAATTGCCAATTTAGGAATACGATCCATCCACCCCGTTCTCTTTGCCTGTCATTCACCAACGAATGGCCAGGAATCCACTGGCCAGCACTGGTCTCAAGCAGGGCAGCTAGCCCTGAAGAAAGGGGTCAATGGAACACTCCTTGCATAGATGGCACTATGCCAGCCACAAATCAGGGGCAGCCTTAACCAAGGAGCCCTTTCATGAAATGACCCGGGGTCCTTACCAGCTGTGGTGTACATTCATTAATTGCTTTGGGCCCTAGGCTAACTGATTGGCTCAGATCATACCCAGACAGACACAGGGAAAGCCACATGCCACCTCACCAGAGGCTGGATAGTAATAGCAGGTGAACAAGCTGCAATGGCGTGGAACCCTCAGGGTGAAAACAAAAGTGGGAGACCAGGAAACACCTGGATAACATCTTACATCAGCAATAACAGAACGGAACATAGTCTGTCCCAAAAAAGACTATAGTGGAGAAAATGAAGATGTCCTATGCTCCTCACAGGGTTAGTCAAGTAAGTAGCAGCATTGGAAAGTCAAACTTATAGAAATATAATCAAAACGGTCAAACAATACAGACTGGCAGAACCTTGGAAGACAAGTTCCATGTGGACGAACAACCATAGACTCAGGAAGAGCAAAGGTCAGAAGTCAACCCCTTGAAAACATATACACTGATACAAAAAATCCACACAGCCTAAATGCATCCAACTTGCTCATTCAGATCAATAAAAAATGGTCAAGCTCTCTGCAGGCCAATTGATAATGCACAGGTTAACATTACTCGTGTTGACCACGAATAGATTTACAAGGTCAAGCGTTACATCCTACATTACTAGAGGTCAAACAGACATTCTCTGCTACATTAGGTTCAGTCTCATGGGAGACTATACTGAACTATTGTTATCAGGGTACTTGTATTGATATGCTACATGGCCAAGAACACAGGTATATGCAGTATGCTACACACAGGTGTATGCAGTTGCTACACACAGGTGTATGCAGTATGCTACACACAGATGTATGCGGCATGCTACACACAGGTGTATGCAGTATGCTATTTTCTAATTACATTTTTGCAATTAGAAAATATATGATATATCCCTCCTAATATTACATGTATTATTAGGGACATATCATATATGTTCTAATTACAAATATGTAACTTTTGAAACCCAGAATATACAGTATATATATTTTTCGACATGAAATCCAAAGCTTCCAGTTTCTAAATTCTCACATTGTCTAGCACTGAATCGATTGACTGTAATCCTGTGAGGAATAATTGAGGATAGAGTTGATCATTTCTTTATGAAATCAGATACACCTACAACAACCCTGTGGTGCTTATAGATTTGGGATTTTTCCTAAAAGGGTTCCAGAAACCTCATAACATTCACACGCCAATAATGTTTGTTGGCAGTTACTGGGCAAGTTATGGCTCATCCAATACACTAGTGGATTAGGGCTGAGTATGGATCATATCTCTCTATCTCTCTCTCTCTCACACACACACACACACACACACACACACACACACACACACACACACACACACACACACACTGGTCTTGCTCTCACACCCCACCCCACGGCTTTGAGCGTTAATATTAACATGTGTGTTTTGGGATCTTAATTACGCTCTGCTGTATGGAGAGGTACACCATTTATAACAAGCACACACCACCAGTCCCCTGTATCCACTTACCTTGCTGAGATTTTGCTAAATTGGAAGATTATTCACTCAGGCGAGCAAACATGACTAGCAATAATTGCCGCTTGTGGATTGAACTTATTAGTATGATGCATCGATCGGCACAGATGGAGCTGCACAGAGCTCTGCGTGGCTGAAATCTATATCCTCTGTTTCCTGTTTGTTGTCTTTGTCAAAAGGTCAAACGAGAGAGCGAGAGAGAGAGAAAAGGAGAGGGAGAATGCCCAACTAGTGGACTAGCTTGTGCAATACCACAGATGTATGCCTCAAAGATAACCCTCTCAGTTTGTTTTGATTGCCGGCTCCGCACAGCGATACCATTCATGAGGGAGAGACGGTGCCATCATTGATCATGGGGTGAGTGTGGGGGGGGGGGGGGGGGGGGGGTAGACCTATGTGCACTGTGTGGCCCTCAAATCACCTAGGCAGTTTCCACCAGTATCTGTCAGGTAAACCGATTATAACTATTCTGCCATGGTACCTCGGAGGCACCTGAGAAGGTTTAAACAGATGATGGGTTCAGAAGAAGGGGGGTCAGGACAGAAGCCATTTTGATTAAGTGTTAAGTGATGGAGGGTTTGTGACGGTACAGGAGAGATAGGTCACCTGTCATGGCCCCCTCTGTCACCCCGGAGCTGTCCCCAGCAGCGCCAGAAGGACCCCAGACAGCATGATTCATGACCCTACCTGGCAGAAGCCTCTCAAAACAATTTAAGGATAAAATATCCACATTTTTCTCCCTGCCACTTAATGCGTGACACCCCATTTTTCCCTCCCTTCTTGCTCTGCTTCTAACGACTTCCTGGCCCCTCAGTTGCTTCTGACCTGGATCGTTTTGTCAGGACAGAAATAGGCTGAAAGAGATAGTTCACCGAAATTACAAAATGACTAATTGGTTTCCTTACCGTGTGAACAGTCTATGGACAAGGTAAGACTGCAATACTTTCTTCGGTTTTATTTACCTGGCCACTGTCTCTAAATGCAAAGTTTTTAGTATTTGTGCCACAAATCCAATGCAAGTCATTATCCCCCAATATTAGTATGTTTTGTGCATCCCTGAACATTTTGGAGTGTGGTATAAGCAACAGTTATTTGGCGGAGAGAGAGGCCCTAACATTTTCTCAGTCAGAACAAAGCCTTGTATCCACTTGCAATGAATAATACAGTAATTAGGTGGACATTTTGCAAATAATTTGTTCCAGTCATCCTCAGTAAAACCTGTTTCATTCTTATACCGCACCGCTAGCTTAGCACAGTCCTTTATGGAGGATTAATGAATTCCAAAGCTCACACTAATATCAATCACATGTCTTTGGCACTAGTGAACATTCATCAATCACATAGATGGGAGGAGAAAAAACTAAATAACTGCTAGTGGAAGTGGAATTCCTTCTGCTGTTCTGCTATTCTCCATCCAGCTCAACAGGCCTCCAGGACACAGAGCTGAGAAGGCTAGCGATGCATAATATCACTGTTACAGAGGCCTAAATCCATGAAAAACCATCCAAACCAAAAATTATGCTTATGAACATTTCTAAGGCAAGGCTTCGCTCGTTCCTATTCAGGTGGCGTTCCACCTTCAGGTTTATTTTCCTCTGTATTGTTCCCTGAAACAAGTGCTTGATTTGAAATCACTCACGATGCAAAAGTGCTTGAAGGTAAAATGTACATAGTTTAAACTGGTGGGATTTGATTTAAATTGTATTTGTTTGATGCAAAAGAGTAGTGTTTTTCGGCAATCAGAACATTAAATCACTTAAATTAAAGGGATAGTTCACCCGAATTACAAAATTACATTGGTTTCCTTATCCTGTAAGCAGTCTATGGACAAGGTATGACAGCAATCTATGTATCATCTATGTATCGGTTTAGTGTCCTTGGCAATGTTTCCAAAAGCTAACATTTGAGCATTTCTGGCACAAATCTACCTAAACCAAAGCATGAATTTCTGTCATACCTTGTCCAATTTGGGTGAACTATCCTTTAAACACATTGGTGAACATTTCATTGGTATGTGAGAACTTGACAACACAGATAAAGCAGGGGGTAACCAAGTATTCCAAGTGAATTATTGTCATGCCATTGATTACCTCAGATGAATCATACATCAATTGTCAAGTCGAATAAAACACAATCATTTATTGTCCTCTGGAAAGGAAACTCTTCACTCATACGCCAAACCAACATTGTAATAATGTTCACACAGACCGTTGAGTGTAAAATATGAACTTTGTGGCCCAAATATAACAAATGTGAACAAATGTGGCTGTTCTGGTTACGTTACGCCTTGTCTATAACTAAAAGGCTTGGGTGAGCTAATGTCCCTGAATGGCCCTTTTCTCTGCAGGGGTTTGAATGGAGCCAAAACAGCCTTTGATGCAGGATTTGGATTAGTCCAGGTAAATCTTAAAGGCGCTGGGGGTTACCAAGTTACGGTCATGGCCAGGTGTTTATCAGCATATGTGTAACCTTCAAATAACCTTCTTTGCCAGACTAAACTACTCCCACTAGGAAACTAAAAGTAATCACCCTGATTCTGAAACTTTTCCTTTATTCAACCCTTGTGTTTGACTGTCAGAATCAGATTTCCATCCAACAGATGAGGCAGAAAGAAATTCAGACATGAAAGGAGATAACAAATGTCCATGAAAAGGTTTCAGTGTTGATCAAGTGTTGATCGTTTCAGAAATTATCCTTGTTGTTCCTGCTGCGAGGCCATAGGAGGAGATTACTTTCAGAAAGCTCAAATAACTGACATCAAAGATGGCTGAATGCCTACTACATTGTAAAATTAAGATAGCTGAAAGTCTACTGTGATGTAAAGTTAAGATGGCTAACGGACTACTATTGTGTAAGGTTAAGATGGCTGATAGCCTATTATGGTGTAAAGTTAACATGGCTGATAGCCTATTATGGTGTAAAGTTAAGATGGATAAAGTCTAACTATGGTGTAAAGTTAAGATGGCTGATAGCATATTATGGTGTAAAGTTAAGATAGCTGAAGGCCTACTATGGTGTAAAGTTAAGATGGCTGATTGGCTATTATGGAGTAAAGTTAAGATGGCTGAAGGAATACTGTGATGTAAAGTTAAGATGGCTAATAGCATATTCAAATCAAATCAAATCAAATCAAATTTATTTTATATAGCCCTTCGTACATCAGCTGATATCTCAAAGTGCTGTACAGAAACCCAGCCTAAAACCCCAAACAGCAAGCAATGCAGGTGAAGAAGCACGGTGGCTAGGAAAAACTCCCTAGAAAGGCCAAAACCTAGGAAGAAACCTAGAGAGGAACCAGGCTATGTGGGGTGGCCAGTCCTCTTCTGGCTGTGCCGGGTGGAGATTATAACAAAACATGGTCAAGATGTTCAAATGTTCATAAATGACCAGCATGGTCGAATAATAATAAGGCAGAATAGTTGAAACTGGAGCAGCAGCACAGTCAGGTGGACTGGGGACAGCAAGGAGTCATCATGTCAGGTAGTCCTGGGGCATGGTCCTAGGGCTCAGGTCCTCCGAGAGAGAGAAAGAAAGAGAGAATTAGAGAGAGCATATGTGGGATGGCCAGTCCTCTTCTGGCTGTGCCGGGTGGAGATTATAACAGAACATGGCCAAATGTTCATAAATGATCAGCATGGTCGAATAATAATAAGGCAGAACAGTTGAAACTGGAGCAGCAGCACAGCCAGGTGGACTGGGGACAGCAAGGAGTCATCATGTCAGGTAGTCCTGGGGCATGGTCCTAGGGCTCAGGTCCTCCGAGAGAGAGAAAGAGAGAAGGAGAGAATTAGAGAACGCACACTTAGATTCACACAGGACACCGAATAGGACAGGAGAAGTACTCCAGATATAACAAACTGACCCTAGCCCCCCGACACATAAACTACTGCAGCATAAATACTGGAGGCTGAGACAGGAGGGGTCAGGAGACACTGTGGCCCACTCCGAGGACACCCCCGGACAGGGCCAAACAGGAAGGATATAACCCCACCCACTTTGCCAAAGCACAGCCCCCACACCACTAGAGGGATATCTTCAACCACCAACTTACCATCCTGAGACAAGGCTGAGTATAGCCCACAAAGACCTCCGCCACGGCACAACTTAAGGGGGGGGGGGGGAGCGCCAACCCAGACAGGATGACCACATCAGTGACTCAACCCACTCAGGTGACGCACCTCCTCCAGGGACGGCATGAGAGAGCCCCAGTAAAGCCAGTGACTCAGCCCCTGTAATAGGGTTAGAGGCAGAGAATCCCAGTGGAAAGAGGGGAACCGGCCAGGCAGAGACAGCAAGGGTGGTTCGTTGCTCCAGAGCCTTTCCGTTCAACCTCCCACTCCTGGGCCAGACTACACTCAATCATATGACCCACTGAAGAGATGAGTCTTCAGTAGAGACTTAAAGGTTGAGACCGAGTTTGCGTCTCTGACATGGGTAGGCAGACCGTTCCATAAAAATGGAGCTCTATAGGAGAAAGCCCTGCCTCCAGCTGTTTGCTTAAAAATTCTAGGGACAATTAGGAGGCCTGCGTCTTGTGACCGTAGCGTACGTGTAGGTATGTACGGCAGGACCAAATCAGAGAGATAGATAGGAGCAAGCCCATGTAATGCTTTGTAGGTTAGCAGTAAAACCTTGAAATCAGCCCTTGCTTTGACAGGAAGCCAGTGTAGAGAGGCTAGCACTGGAGTAATATGATCAAATTTTTGGGTTCTAGTCAGGATTCTAGCAGCCGTATTTAGCACTAACTGAAGTTTATTTAGTGCTTTATCCGGGTAGCCGGAAAGTAGAGCATTGCAGTAGTCTAACCTGGAAGTGACAAAAGCATGGATTAATTTTTCTGCATCATTTTTGGACAGAAAGTTCCTGATTTTTGCAATGTTTCGTAGATGGAAAAAAGCTGTCCTTGAAATGGTCTTGATATGTTCTTCAAAAGAGAGATCAGGGTCCAGAGTAACGCCGAGGTCCTTCACAGTTTTATTTGAGACGACTGTACAACCATTAAGATTAATTGTCAGATTCAACAGAAGATCTCTTTGTTTCTTGGGACCTAGAACAAGCATCTCTGTTTTGTCCGAGTTTAAAAGTAGAAAGTTTGCAGCCATCCACTTCCTTATGTCTGAAACACATTCTTCTAGCAAGGGCAATTTTGGGGCTTCACCATGTTTAATTGAAATGTACAGCTGTGTGTCATCTGCATAGCAGTGAAAGTTAACATTATGTTTTCGAATAACATCCCCAAGAGGTAAAATATATAGTGAAAACAAAAGTGGTCCTAAAACGGAACCTTGAGGAACACCGAAATTTACAGTTGATTTGTCAGAGGACAGACCATTCACAGAGACAAACTGATATCTTTCCGACAGATAAGATCTAAACCAGGCCAGAACTTGTCCGTGTAGACCAATTTGGGTTTCCAATCTCTCCAAAAGAATGTGGTGATCGATGGTATCAAAAGCAGCACTAAGGTCTAGGAGCACGAGGACAGATGCAGAGCCTCGGTCCGATGCCATTAAAATGTCATTTACCACCTTCACAAGTGCCGTCTCAGTGCTATGATGGGGTCTAAAACCAGACTGAAGCATTTCGTATACATTGTTTGTCTTCAGGAAGGCAGTGAGTTGTTGCGCAACAGCCTTTTCTAAAATTTTTGAGAGGAATGGAAGATTTGATATAGGCCGATAGTTTTTTATATTTTCTGGGTCAAGGTTTGGCTTTTTCAAGAGAGGCTTTATTACTGCCACTTTTAATGAGTTTGGTACACATCCGGTGGATAGAGAGCCGTTTATTATGTTCAACATAGTAGGGCCAAGCACAGGAAGCAGCTCTTTCAGTAGTTTAGTTGGAATAGGGTCCAGTATGCAGCTTGAAGGTTTAGAGGCCATGATTATTTTCATCATTGTGTCAAGAGATATAGTACTAAAACACTTGAGTGTCTCTCTTGATCCTAGGTCCTGGCAGAGTTGTGCAGACTCAGGACAACTGAGCTTTGAAGGAATACGCAGATTTAAGGAAGAGTCCGTAATTTGCTTTCTAATAATCATAATCTTTTCCTCAAAGAAGTTCATGAATTTATCACTGCTAAAGTGAAAGTCATCCTCTCTTGGGGAATGCTGCTTTTTAGTTAGCTTTGCGACAGTATCAAAAAGGAATTTCGGATTGTTCTTATTTTCCTCAATTAAGTTAGAAAAATAGGATGATCGAGCAGCAGTAAGGGCTCTTCGGTACTGCACAGTACTGTCTTTCCAAGCTAGTCGGAAGACTTCCAGTTTGGTGTGGCGCCATTTCCGTTCCAATTTTCTGGAAGCTTGCTTCAGAGCTCGGGTATTTTCTGTGTACCAGGGAGCTAGTTTCTTATGAGAAATGTTTTTAGTTTTTAGGGGTGCAACTGCATCTAGGGTATTGCGCAAGGTTAAGTTGAGTTCCTCAGTTAGGTGGTTAACTGATTTTTGTCCTCTGGCGTCCTTGGGTAGGTAGAAGGAGTCTGGAAGGACATCAAGGAATCTTTGTGTTGTCTGTGAATTTATAGCACGACTTTTGATGATCCTTGGTTGGGGTCTGAGCAGATTATTTGTTGCAATTGCAAACGTAATAAAATGGTGGTCCGATAGTCCAGGATTATGAGGAAAAACATTAAGATCCACAACATTTATTCCATGGGACAAAACTAGGTCCAGCGTATGACTGTGACAGTGAGTGGGTCCAGAGACATGTTGGACAAAACCCACTGAGTCGATGATGGCTCCGAAAGCCTTTTGGAGTGGGTCTGTGGACTTTTCCATGTGAATATTAAAGTCACCAAAGATTAGAATATTATCCGCTATGACTACAAGGTCCGATAGGAATTCAGGGAACTCAGTGAGGAACGCTGTATATGGCCCAGGAGGCCTGTAAACAGTAGCTATAAAAAGTGATTGAGTAGGCTGCATAGATTTCATGACTAGAAGCTCAAAAGACGAAAACGTCATTTTTTTTTTTGTAAATTGAAATTTGCTATCGTAAATGTTAGCAACACCTCCGCCTTTGCGGGATGCACGGGGGATATGGTCACTAGTGTAGCCAGGAGGTGAGGCCTCATTTAACACAGTAAATTCATCAGGCTTAAGCCATGTTTCAGTCAGGCCAATCACATCAAGATTATGATCAGTGATTAGTTCATTGACTATAATTGCCTTTGAAGTAAGGGATCTAACATTAAGTAGCCCTATTTTGAGATGTGAGGTATCATGATCTCTTTCAATAATGACAGGAATGGAGGTGGTCTTTATCCTAGTGAGATTTCTAAGGCGAACACCGCCATGTTTAGTTTTGCCCAACCTAGGTCGAGGCACAGACACGGTCTCAATGGTGATAGCTGAGCTGACTACACTGACTGTGCTAGTGGCAGACTCCACTATGCTGGCAGGCTGGCTAACAGCCTGCTGCCTGGCCTGCACCCTATTTCATTGTGGAGCTAGAGGAGTTAGAGCCCTGTCTATGTTGGTAGATAAAATGAGAGCACCCCTCCAGCTAGGATGGAGTCCGTCACTCCTCAGCAGGTCAGGCTTGGTCCTGTTTGTGGGCGAGTCCCAGAAAGAGGGCCAATTATCTACAAATTCTATCTTTTGGGAGGGGCAGAAAACAGTTTTCAACCAGCGATTGAGTTGTGAGACTCTGCTGTAGAGCTCATCACTCCCCCTAACTGGGAGGGGGCCAGAGACAATTACTCGATGCCGACACATCTTTCTAGCTGATTTACACGCAGAAGCTATGTTGCGCTTGGTGATCTCTGACTGTTTCATCCTAACATCGTTGGTGCCGACGTGGATAACAATATCTCTATACTCTCTACACTCGCCAGTTTTAGCTTTAGCCAGCACCATCTTCAGATTAGCCTTAACGTCGGTAGCCCTGCCCCCCGGTAAACAGTGTATGATCGCTGGATGATTCTCAAGTCTAATACTGCGGGTAATGGAGTCGCCAATGACTAGAGTTTTCAATTTGTCAGAGCTAATGGTGGGAAGCTTCGGCGTCTCAGACCCCGTAACGGGAGGAGTAGAGACCAGAGAAGACTCGGCCTCTGACTCCGACCCGCTGCTTAATGGGGAAAACCGGTTGAAAGTTTCTGTCGGCTGAATGAGCGACACCGGTTGAGCGTTCCTACAGCATTTCCTTCCAGAAACCGTGAGAAAGTTGTCCGGCTGCGGGGACTGTGCCAGGGGATTTATACTACTATCTGTACTTACTGGTGGCACAGACGCGGTCTCATCCTTTCCTACACTGAAATTACCCTTGCCTAGCGATTGCGTCTGAAGCTGGGCTTGTAGCACAGCTATCCTCGCCGTAAGGCGAGTACAGCGACTACAATTAGAAGGCATCATGTTAATGTTACTACTTAGCTTCGGCTGTTGGAGGTCCTGACGAATCGTGTCCAGATAAAGCGTCCGGAGTGAAAAAGTTGAGTAGGAAAAAACAAAAATATAAACGGTAATTAAAAAGTAAAAACCGTAAATTTGTCAGGTAGCAAAACAGGTTGGCAACAAAACGCACAGCAACTCAAAAACAAGTCTGCAAGTCGTGACCGGAAATATTATGGTGTAAAGTTAAGATGGCTGAAGGCCTACTATGGTGTAAAGTTAAGATGGCTGAAGGAATACTATGATGTTAAGTTAAGATGGCTGAAGGAATACTATGATGTTAAGTTAAGATGGCTGAAAGCCTACTATGGTGTAAAGTTAAGATGGATGAAGGAATACTATAGTGTAAAGTTAAAATGGCTGAAGGAATACTATGATGTTAAGATGGCTGAAGGAATACTATGATGTTAAGTTAAGATGGCTGAAAGCCTACTATGGTGTAAAGCTAAGATGGATGAAGTCCTACAATGGTGTAAAGTTAAGATGGCTAATTGGCTATTATAGAGTAAAGTTGAGATGGCTGAAGGAATACTATGATGTAAAGTTAAGATGGCTGAAGGCCTACTATCATGTATGGTTAAGATGGTTGAAGGCCTACTATGGTGTAAAGTTTGTCCCCTGAGACACATACATCTTGTTGTGGTTGCTGAAGACAGAAATGTGCACAGACATGAGGTACACACATAAATTACATTAATTCAGATCAATGAGGACATATTGACATGCACAAACATACAAATACAAAACAAGCATTTCCCTACACCCACAATAACATCTGTTAAATATGTGTATGTGACCAATTAAATGTGATTTTATTTGACACAAAACACACACACACACAAACATACACACACACCTATTCCAGTCCCTGAAGTGAAAGTCAGTATCCCCTGTCATGGTCAAGTCTCTCCCGGAGCCCAGCAGGGGGGAATCATTAGAGGAGGGACGTGTGGAGGGGTGCTCGACGGGCCCACGGAGCTCCATCCATCCTTCATCGCTCTTTGACAGGCTGAGAGGGCCAGCGCTGTGTCCCGCTCGCTCAGGAGACTGAGGTTGTCATTGAGGTTTAAGATCGTTACTGGATCACACCACCCCTTCCTGAGTTCAGCCACTCTTCTCGATGTACACCTTCACCCCAAGATTATGGCTACTTGTTTGTTAGGGCATTTTGGTGTACGTTTCTGTGGGTAGTGGAGTGTTAATGTGGTGTGTGTAGACGTGTGTGCCTGGAAGGGCTTGTGTTTCCTTGGCCATATGGAGTGTATGGTGTACATGTGTGCAGAATCCATTTTAGGAGATTCTAAGTGGTCTGACTCATAATTAGAGGATGCCAACAGAGAACTGTCATTGTAAATTACAAGTAAAACATTTGAGAATGACGCTTAAGTCCATTTCACCTGACTCCAATTTTGCATTTCCAACTGAGAGGTGAACCGAAACTTCTCGAAAGAGAACAAATCCCACATAAGTTGAAGAGTGACAAATTCTGTGTACAACTGAGGATGTCATTGAATGTACTCCAGCTTTGTACATTGTATGCGTAACAGGCATTGGCGTACTTGCCAGTATCACCTCTTTCCCTGTCCCTAACCGAGTTTACAGGCTCGAACCAGGGATCCTCTGCATCGCAAACATGCATGACCGCCCACTTGTCAAGGTACTATCCAGCTGCCCCACCAGAAAGCTAGCAATTCAGCGCCACAGGTGAAGACATTTCAAGCTGTGGAGTGAGGTTATGGTTATGATCTTAACTCTGTCACATATGTCCTGTGCAGGTACACATGATAACGCAAGTTCAAGAAAGACAGATGTAGACATCATCTCCCTGTTGTAAATGACCAGCTGGGCGGCAGGTAGCCTAGCGGTTAAGTGCATTGGGCCTGTAACCAAAAGCTTGCTGGTTTGAACCCCTGAGCTGACTAGGTGAAACATCTGTCGAAGTGCACTTGAGCAAGGCACTTAATCCTAGTTGTTCTGCATTGTCTGCTATTTGACTGAAATGTCATGGAAAATTATTGGTCTGTCTTTGCAGTTAGAGGGATGTCAGTCTTTTCCCCTTTGTTGGACATGATCCTGGATTTCAGTCATGCACATGTTCCTTGTAGAGAGACAGTAGAACGATGACCCGCAGAGAGCCGTTGTCACGCCCAGATCCTTTTTATTCTCTATTTTGGTTAGGTCGGGGTGTGACTAGGGGGGTGTTCCTATCTAGGTTGTATAGTTCTATGTTGGCCTGGTATGGTTCCCAATCAGAGGCAGCTGTTTATCGTTGTCTCTGATTGGGGATCATATTTAGGCAGCCATTTCCCCACTGTGTTTTGTGGGATCTTGTTTTTGTGTTGTTGCCTTTGAGCACTTCATTTACATCACGTTTCGTTGTTTCTTTATTTTGTCTTGTTCAAAGTTCCACTTCAATAAATATGTGGAACCCAGATCACGCTGCGCTTTGGTCCGAGTATGCTTCCAACGATGAACGTGACAGCCGTAGGTGGCCGTTACATCACTTACGGTCAACAGTTATATATAGGGAGCACCTGTGGGGTGGTTGCGGCAGTGGCCGTCTTCCAAATTCAACATAGATTTGGAATGGCAGTCAGCCCCGTTTTCACACCCTTGAGGCAAACCAGCCAATCAGACAGTGTGCTAGGGCGCTTTCCCCCAGCGAAAATGAACGTTAAACAAATAAGCTTTCGGCTTTATTCTAGACAGTAAGTTCCATTGCATCTTTGAACTAAATAAGTAAAAAGATTTCAGCAGACAACCCAGTCGAAAGCACTCAGTAGCATTCCTGTGTATGTGTCTTACCCAATAGGGGCCTACGTGGAGAGGAAGCAGTAAGAACACTATAGGAAAGCTCAATAACAGCTATGGAGAAGAAAGATTGGGAATAAACGATTTTCAGTATTTTGTGCACATTCTGAACGGTCTGAAATGTCATATCATTACCCACGTGTAATTACTTAATGATACTTTTGGGTAATAGGAAACTTTGGTTACTCATTATTTTTTAACTGAACCATTCAACATTAGTTTGATTTTCAATTTCAGACTGATTAGATTTTTTCATTCACTGAATTGTATTCTGCCATTACTCTAATAATGCCTAATTGCATTTTAAAGACGTGATAGATTATAAAGTCGTATAATGAGGCCTGCCACTTCATTTATGGCATAAATCTCTGTCAGCGTAATTTGTGTCCGTAATAATGCTTGTTCACAGGCTACTGAATTAATTCAAATCAATTGAACCTCTGGTATAAATCAAGCTAATATATTATTAAATTATATTGTGTCACTTTATGTGCACAAAAGAGACTTCAAGAATGCATATAACCAATGACAATCAAGACAATGGGTGTGTGTGTGTTTTGTGTGTGTTATGCATGCATGAGCGAGAGAGAGAGCGAGAGAGAGACAAAGACATATGTTTCCCATGCCAATAAAGCCCATTGATTTAAAAGAAAGAGAGAGAGAGAGAGAGAGAGAGAGAGAGAGAGAGAGAGAGAGAGCATGTGAGTGTAATGTTTGCTGTAAAAAAATGTATTGTTGATTTCACTTTTGTTAATTATCTATTTCACTTGCTTTGGCAATGTAAACATATGTTTCCATGCCAATAAAGGCCTTTAAATGAGAGAGAGAGAGAGAGAGAGAGAGAGAGAGAGAGAGAGAGAGAGAGAGAGAGAGAGAGAGAGAGAGAGCTCTATGGTATGTATTTTGTAACATTTCTCCCCGACTCTTCACACATCCCCAATCCCCCACATACACAAACAAACACATTTGTTTGCTCATCACTTCACGCCCATACAACTCCCCTCCTGTCCCACCTCTGACACTCAGATGTGATGTGTACATCAGCCCAATGGGTGAGTGTAAATTGATATGGCTCTAATCTTGTTTCCCTTAATGGATGAGCCTTTGAAAAGTCAATAGTGTATAGTGTACTTCCTGCTAAGTGCCAAAGACCAGCCACCATTTACACCTCTGAGGTACATATTGACCCACTGTAATGTACAGGATGTAGATTTATCATAAAATAAGGCCCCAATCTCCCTGGTTAACTTGATTTGTGTAGAAGGATTGATTACAATGTAATGTCTATTTCTCTGGTTAATGTATTAATGTCCCAAGCTCTTCAAGTACTCCAGCTCCAGACAACCACTTGTGTATTGATTTATTACTTTCTCTTTCTAATTACTGGGGAGGGGTGCTTTATGAAGAGAAAAAGGAAGCCCCAGTGAATACAGCCTAGCTTGACTGAGGAGGCTATTGAGGAGGGTAATGAATGTGATTTTGACAGTGTCGTCTTTAACGCTGGCCTGCAGGTTTAGCCAACTGAAAAAGGGCAGGGACCTTTTCTCTGTCCCTCCCTTCCTGTTATCTTATGTAAGCCTTGATTGGAAAACGGTGGTCAAAGTGTATCAGCAATGTCATGGAAATCCAGGATCAGACATCCGGTCAAGGTGGAAAACATTGGGCAGTTCATCACAAATGTAAACTTTGGTCATGGATAGATTGCTACACATGCACTACATACAACATATATATATATATATATATATATATATATATATATATATATATATATATATATGTATGTGTTTCTCTCTCTCCCCCTCTCTCTCTCTCTCTTTCTTTCTCTCTCTTTCTTTCTCTCTCCCTATGTCACTCTCTCCCTGCCTCTCTGTCTCTGTCTTTCTCTCTTTCCCTCTCTGTCACTTTCCCTTTCTCTCGCTCTATCTCTCGCTCTCTCTCTCTCTCTCGCTCTCTCTGCACCATAGCAAATTCAGATATGTGTTAATTCACAGCTGAGCTGAAGCTTTGCTGTGTGCAGATGAATAGGGGAGAGCAGAAGCAGACAGTCAAGTTCAATATTGATCCTTGGTGCACTCATCTCAGAGAGCAGAGAGGGACCTTGGCTGTGACCCACTACTAGGTGACACTGTTTATACTGACATCTAGTGGCTAGACTGTCCGGATTTGAATGTGCCCTGTACACACACGCACACACACATGCACGCATGCACGCACACACAGACACAAACACATGCACACACAACCACACACACACACTTCTGTTATGAAAGTGTATACGTTTGTCATTCCTATTAGAGTTTTACACTTATCTTCATGCTTCATGTGTGTGTAATAAAAACTCATATTAGTCAAGGTTATAAAAATTCCATCAAATGAAAGGATAGCGAATAACGAAAGGATAATGAATTCTTAAAAGGATAATGAATAATTAAAAGGATAATGGATATGTAGATGATGCACATACAGCGCATTCGGAAAGTTTTCAAACCCCTTCACTATTTCCAAATTTTGTTACATTACAGCCTTATTCTAAAATGTACTAAATTGTTGTTCTTTTCTCATCAATCTACACACAGTAGCCCATAATAAAATACAAAAATGTAATATCACATTTACATAACTATTCAGACCTGATTTACTGCTTCGGGTCTCCTTGGGCATGAAGCTACAAGCTTGGCACACCTGTATTTGGGGAGTTTCTCCCATTCTTCTCTACAGATCCTCTCAAGCTCTGTCAGGTTGGATGGGGAGCATTGCTGCACAGCTATTTTCAGGTCTCTCCAGAGATGTTCGATTGGGTTCAAGTCTGGGCTCTGGCTGGGCCACTCAAGGACATTCAGAGACTTGTGCCGAAGCCACTCCTGCGTTGTCTTGGCTGTGTGCTTAGGGTTGTTGTCATTTTGGAAGGTGAAGCTTCACCCCAGTCTAAGGTCCTGAGCTCTCCGAAGCAGATTTTCATCAAGGATCTCTCTGTACTCTGCTGTTCGTATTTCCCTTGATCCCGACTAGTCTCCCAGTCTCCCAGTCCCTGCCGCTGAATAACATCCCCACAGCATGATGCTTTCACCACCGTGCTTTTGGGTAGGGATGGTATTGGCCAGGTGATGAGCGGTGCCTGGTTTCCTCCAGATGTGATACTTGGCATTCAGGCCAAAGAGTTCAATATTGGTTTCATCAGACCAGAGAATCTTGTTTCTCATTGTCTGAGAGTCTTTAGGTGCCTTTTTGGCAAACTCCAAGTGGGCTGTCATGTGCCTTTTACTGAGGAGTGGCTTCCGTCTGGCCACTCTACCATAAAGACTTGATTGGTGGAGTGCTGCAGAAGATGGTTGTCCTTCTATAAGGTTATCCCATCTCCACAGAGGAACTCTGGAGCTCTGTTAGAGTGATAATCAGTTTCTTGGACACCTCCCTGACCAAGGCCCTTCTCCCCCAATTGCTCAGTTTTGCCGGGCAGCCAGCTCTAGGAAGAGTCTTGGTGATTCCGAACTTCTTCCATTTAAGTATAATGGAGGCCACTGTGTTCTTGGGGACATTCAATGCTGCAGACACTTTTCATACCTTTCCCAAGATCTGTGCGTCAACTAAATCCTGTCTTGGAGCTCTACGGACAATTGCTTCGACCTCATGGCTTGTTTTTTGCTCTGACATGCACTGTCAACTGTAAGACCTTATATAGACAGGTGTGTGTGCCCTTCCAAATCATGTCCAATCAATTGCATTTACCACAGGTGGACTCCAATCAAGTTGTTGTCACGCCCTGGCCTTAGTATTTTGTGTTGTCTTTATTATTTTGGTCAGGCCAGGGTCTGACATGGGTGATTTATGTGTCTTGTCTTGTCTAGGGGTTTATTAGAATTATGGGGTTGTGTGTAGTATAATAGTCTAGGAAAGTCTATGGTTGCCTGGAGTGGTTCTCAATCAGAGGCAGGTGTTTATCGTTGTCTCTGATTGGGAACCATATTTAGGCAGCCATATTCTTTGAGTATTTCGTGGGTGATTGTTCCTGTCTCTGTGTTTGTTTGCACCAGATAGGGCTGTTTCGGTTTTTCACGTTTATTGTTTTTGTATACTGTTCGTATTTTCATCTTTCATTAAAGATGTTTATGAATAACCACGCTGCATTTTGGTCCTCCTCTATTTCAACCGTAACAGTTGTAAAACCAGTTCAAGGATGATCAGTCGAAACAAGATGCACCTGAGCTCAAATTTGAGTCTCATATCCAATTGTCTTAATACTTTTGTAAATAAGGTATTTCTGTTTTTTATTTATAGTACTTTTGCAGAATTTCTAAAAACCTGTTTTTGCTCTGTTGTTGTGTGGTATTGTGTGTAGATTGATGAGAAAAAATCACAACAATTTAATCTATTTCAGAATAAGTCTGTAACGTAACAAAATGTGGAGAAGGTGAAGGGGTCTTAATACTTTCGGAATGCACTGTAGGTCCTGAAAAGTATTTCCCAATTGCTGCCAGTACATTTCCAAATGTATTGAGCTGAACATACACAGTGTTAGTAAGATATAATTCATGTTTGCATCAACATACAGTAATGTGCATCTCTTACACACTTAACAGAATGCACATACATATATGTACTGCATGTATCTCTTATATACTGTAGCATACTGAACTACATCTACAATCTTCAAAACAGTAGCATCATACCAACATGCAGCGTCTTTGTGTGCAGAGAGCATTCAGCATTCTGCTCACACCAGCATCACACTAACTAGGACACAATTAGCTTGAACTCATGGTTCAATGTAAAACCCTTTTCCACAGACCTGCTCATGTGAACATGTGGGGCTAGTGGGGCTAGAGTGAAAAGTGGCACATGCTGTCTTCTAAGCATGTCATCATGCACGGAGCCACTAAGCCTATACCCCCCCCCCCACACACACACACACACACATTTACACATATATGGACACACACACACACGCGCACACACACACACACACACACACACACACACACACACACACACACATTTACACATACATGGACACACACACACAAACACACACATATTTACACATTCATGGACCAAAACACACACAGTCCCCACCCTTCCACTGGCCTCTCTCAGCCACCCATCCCACCGTACAAACCACTCCTTCAGCGGAAGCCGATTATCCGCGCCCACTCTGCCTCATGTTGGGAGATTGGTAGGGATTTGTAGGGAAGCGGCATGGAGAGCAAAGGCAGGAGGCTGTGGAAGAACAGAGAAAAACAGAAGGTTGGCAAACGGCGATCGCGGGACCCTGACAGCTGGTGACGAGGGGCTCCCCTGCTTTTCACCCGTCCTCGGATCGGCTCACCTGTATGAGCCTGCAGCCCATTGTCCTTGCTCCGACACCGGCTAACTCTGGCTCTCTCCGGCGCTATGCTCTCCTTGGCAGCTCCAAGGCTCCTTGTGGATTAATAGCAGGCGGATTGCGGGGCATCTGCTGCGTGCGCTGCACCAACTGCTCGGCGTGACATGATTAAACGTCCCCCCGACGGCCCCGGCACATGTGGAGTCTGCCTGTCTGCCTGCTCAGAGCACACTGCCTTGTGTTAGCATGAAGAGGGCTTGGTTCCATCCTCTTACAGAACATGTTTAGACTTGTCCAGCAGGGAGTTTGTAGTGTGGTCCCCATCTTGGCATTTGGTCAGTGTAGATGTTCTTCTTTGAGATGTGTTCCGTTGGTATTCAGGTTGGTCAGTTTTTATTCCAAACATGAGATTTTACATTTTACATGAGATTTTTCAAAACATGGACCCTTTCATAATGTCCATCTATATCTCAAACCATGGTCCTCTTCATAATATCCTTTACAGTATATTTTAAAACATGGTCCCCTCTAGTAATTACAGCTATATTAGACTTTTGAAATTCTGGTTGCTCATTAGATCTTGGTAAAACAATTATAATTGCTTCCATATTGTTCCATTGTGAAGCCATTTTTCTTCCTTGGGCAAGCGTCAGTAGAATGGAGCTGTAGAACATTGAAAAGTCCTGAGACTCCATTAGTGCTGTCCATCTTGACGCCTGCTCTTTTCAGTCAGTGTCTTTGAGGAACACTGTAAGCTAGCCTTACCCTGACAATGTAATGCTAATTGTTTTTTCTTATCTCTCCTGACCATTATTATGTTAATTGAGAGTCAACATCTTCTCTCATTTCTTTTCCGCAAATCACCCTCTTGAGAACATCAATGATTTGAACAACAATATTTTTTTGCAGGGGGTAAAGTGAAACGAGATCATATATTAGCCCCTGGTGTTGAGTTGAAAATTGCCATTTGGATTAGAAAACAACACATTTTGTTGAGAGCTTTGGAAAAGTTCAGTGCAGAGAGAGAAAGGCGTTTACTTTTTATGGTTTGCCCTTGTCTGAGTCTAACTTTCTGTTGTCTCTGAACACCACCACTTAGGACGGCTGCCATAACAAGGTCGCAGCCCCCAGCCCAGCTGCCATTAAAACCCTCAAGCAGAAACACTATGCACCTTGTGTGTGGTGTCTTCAGGCATGTGTGATTTGAATTTGTTCAACTATGAACTTTGAGAAGAGTCGAAACTAACTCATTTTAAATAAGACACTATTTCCTTTGTTTTACCCTAGAGCAGGGAGAATGGAGAATGAAATCTATAGACATGAAATGTTGATTAGTTGGACAGTGACCAGGTTAAAATGTGCGTATTCCGGATAGTAGCTCATAGTAGCTCATATCCCACTTAAGGTCTTATTGGGAATAAGCTGTTTATATGCACCTTTGATATCCCGCTCATGAGTATCCCTGTTACCATGACTAAATAGAATATTCCTTATTAAAGTATATGGGTTAAATGGAATAGTAACTAACTATTCTTTAACGACTCACATGTAATATAATATTAACTCCTGCAGAATAATGCATTTCTTGCAGTGAAATTACACAACAAATGTTAATTTTGTCTCGGGAACAGGAGTGGAGAAATATGATTTCATTCTTTCAGCATTTCTTGAGAAAATGTCAATGCGTGTGTAATGTGTTATCTTTGGCACTGTTATGCAAGCAGACAGTATTTCAACCACATAAAATACACAGCCAAGAGGAACTGAAATTAAGTTTTATTGGAAACGTGTTTGTCGCTTTCTCAGCATTTCATTTCCTTAAAACTGGTCAAACTGATTACATTTGGACATTTTGCACAGGACCAATCTTTCCACTGTTTTGGAGTTATTGCGTAGCCAGGAGTAAATTATAGTAAATTAATTATAGTAGGCTAAATTATTATGGAAGTAGTATGGTGGATCGAACTGAGCAGGTAGCCTACCTTTTGAAATGATTTGTTTGACAATCAGATGAAAACATCATCACAGAACACCCATGATATGAGAAACGCAGACCGCAAAAGCAGTAAATGGGATAAGATGTTTACATGCCACAGTGTCCCTTCTTAGATCAAAATATCCCAGGCATCTTAGTCAGGTTTCACATAACCGGGATACAAGCTTTTTAGGGTTAGTGTAAATGGGATATGATGTTAATATGCATCAACTCAAGAGCAGAATACTTGAGTATCCAGAATAATAATGGGATATTGGTGTGCATGTAAATGTGCTCATTGTCTTTCTGTTAGTTACTTCCCCCTTTCTCTTCCTTGTCTGTGTACCTCCATCTTGTCTCCCAACTTGCCTTCCTGTCAATCCATAAGAACAGGTAGCTACACTGGATGGAAGACTTGAATAATTAGTCAATATGTGTGTAAAAAGGTGCATGACTAGGCATCTCCCTATTGAAGCAGGGTCTCCACACCCGGAGTATGGGAGCACAGCACCCCCTAGAGAGCAAATAGAGAGGCCCTGGCCTCCCGCCTCTTCAGGGGCAGAGGGAGAGGAGGAATGAATATTTCACCAGGTTTAAGTTCAGTTAAAGGATTCATTCTAATTGGGCCTAAGTGCTCTAAGTAGATCTGCTCAGCTGCAAGCTTTTTTTTCTAAACTGACACATTTCATAAACTTGATGTTTTCTAAACTTGGCTCTCCTTTTTTATTTTTTGCTCCCGGTGTGAAGTGAACTTGCTTAATCTACTCACATTGCAGTGTGAGCTTTAAAGAGACTAATTTGACTTGGCCTCCTGCAAAGTCTTGCAGTGCTGTAAAACACAGCAACGAGCAATTGAGATGAGTACTGAAGCAAAGGAGAACATCTATTTTATATCCTGAGTAATAAAACTGAGTGCATCTATGACATTTTGAATACATAAATAGGCATTAGGGATGACCTGTGTGCTACGTGAAATGGCAGTTGAGTCTTTATTCAGAGACGGTCGATGTGAGTCAAGCTGGGAGAGCCTCCACATACAATCTGATAAGAAGGGGCTAGCTCATTGACATATACAATGCATCCTCACTCAGAATCACACACCATGTCACTCAGAAACACACACCATGTCATACAACACGCACAACCATGTCATACAACACACACAACCATGTCATACAACACACACAACCATATAAACACACACGATGTCACATATTACACACACACACACACACACACATTAATTAAGACAAACGGTAACTGTCGCAAAAAAAGTTCAGAAACACACAAGGGCTATCTCTTCTTTCTCGCTCTAAAACACCCCCACACATAATCACAGGAGGCTCCTGTAGTCTTGAGAGGAGAGAGAGAGGAGAGATATTTCCGTAGCTCTGCTGTGGAGGTGCGTAGTCTCTCCGTAGTGGTCTTCGCTCGTTTGATTCCCCCGTTCCAGCGTCTCTGCGCTGGTTTCTCTCTTTTTCCCTCCCGACAGTTCAGAGAAGTAATGGACGACAGGAAGACAGGCGCAGTGCTTTGTTGCCATGGCAATGGCAAAGAAACTAATAACCTGGCAGAAGGGAGATAAGGCGGGTGTGCGGAGGAGAGGGACGCCTGAGGAGAGGGACGTCTGTACAGGGGATGAAAATAGTTGTACACGAACAATCACTTGTTACCAGAATGAAAAGCTTCTTGAAAGACATTGGCTGCCCATCGGCGGTGGCGTGCTGAACAAGGCACCACCGAGCCACAGGCCTTAACTCACCTGCGGGGCAACACACTTGAAAGATCAAGATGGAGAAAAGCCGCAACTAAATCCAAAACAGGAAGAAGAAACACTTTATGAAAGCTCATGCATAATACAGGGAAAGCATTTCGAATGTATCGTCAAACCACTATGCAATTTGCGAAAGGAATAATTAAGCAATAAGGCACGAGGGGGTGTAGTATATGGCCAATATACCACGGCTAAGGGCTGTTCTTTAGCCCGACGCAATGCAGAGTGCCTGGATACAGCCCTTAGCCGTGGTATATTGGCAATATACCACAAACCCTGAGGTGCCTTATTGCTATAATAAACTGTTTACCAAAATAATTAGAGCAGTAAAAACAACCTCAAACCACCCAGTTTATAATTTCCGTTTGCAAACACTTCAGAAGCAATTGGCATAACTGTTAAAACAAGTGTGCCTATTCCTTTCTTTTGAGTTTTGGTTGCACTTCGTCTAACTGGTTGAGCGCCTTCTAACTAGTTACTACTCTCCAACACTCGAGAAGCTGCTGAAAGTCTCAGACCGAATGTCGTGACCATCTGAACTCGAGTGTTTAGTTTATAGAATGACCGTGTGAATGATCCCAAAGAGGCATGCCTCACAGACCCTCCAACAAGACATGTCTGAGCACACCTACAAGACTACGGAAACTATTTTCCGCTCGTCCGCTTACCGGTAATAGAGCACCAAGAAATTCACTGGAAAGGAAGATGGCATCAATCTAAAGCCATAGAGACGAAAAGTAATAATGGGTCTCCCAGATATGGAACTGAGATTTTTAGCTGGAGTCCATTTGGTGCTGTGCAGGAGGGTGGAAGTGACTGGAGTGGCTGTCTGGCCATAAATGTCAAGACCTGTAATTGTTCAATCTGTGGAGCGGTTATCGCTGAGAGTGGCGTCTGTTTTGGGGGGTGAATGTGAGAATAATCCACTGCCACTCAGAACAATGTGAGGCCTCAGCCAGTGGTGATGGAGTCAATATCCAGTCCTCTGAGCTCATAAGCTCCCAAACACCAGGACGCGATGCACTCAAGTGTAGTGGAAATCTCCCAGGGCCAACAGGGCAAGGCACTGCACACACACACACACACACACACACACACACACACACACACACACACACACACACACACACACACACACACACACACACACACACACACACACACACACACACACACACACACACACACACACACAACACCACAATTTATATGAGCTGTATATTCAAATGTTTGAACCTAAATTAAGACTGAATACTACTTTGACAAAACTTCAAGAAATCTGTCATTTTTTATGGTAGGCGTTGTTACAAGGAGACATTAAGCAATTTGATAGTTGAGGGTGCAACCAGAGTTGAGCAAGATTGAATATTATGCAAATAACTGGTGAAGTCGTGACTTTGATACTGTGTTACATATAGATATAATTTGAGCCAGTTTACCACAGCAGGAAAATACTCCTGCAGCTACAGGAAATATGAATTATTATGTGGATTATAATTAATGAACATTTTTATAGATGTTGATGCATATTTCGTAAGGGAAAATTAAGACTAACATTTCAAAAGTGGAAATTTGAAACTTCAGAAGCCTTTTTTAAACCTCAAATACAACTGCAACAGGGTGATTAAATTAAGATCCTACATCTGTAGGCTACCAGACAATGTGCCTGCTACATGATGCCCTGGTAATCTGTTTGTATTCAAGCCTACAGTTAGGCTTGAAGATTGCAAACTCAAGTGATTTGATCTTGAAACAAGTTGCATATTCATCATACTATTACTAAATATTATAGTGTTAATCTCCGCTCAACTATATAACAACTGGATATGTCATGTCAGTGAACGATCAGAAGAATGAGTTCCAACAGATGTTTGCAGTATGACTACAGGAAAATTCTCAGACGGAATACTTAATCATTCATATCCGGGACTCTAAAAGAGCATTTAATGGAAAGGATTAATCACTGTTTCATTTGAAATAATGCAACATCTGATATTGATGATAGAGTGTCCGTCCTTGTTTCTTTCTAAGGGGTCTGGCAAATCCCTGACATGTTTAAAGCATTCTGTAATGAGGCGAAATAAGTGAATTTATCCCTGTGATGTGTCTCTGAGCCAAGCTGATGAAAAGATTTCCTCCCTTTGCATTTGAGGCGACACAGACAAGAGAAAGAGAGAGAAAAATGGGAGCTTTCAGAACGGCTATTTGCTCACCATATCAAACAGCTCCAGACAGGTTTTTCTTTTTGGTATAATTTAACCCACATCTGAAATGAGTTTGGTACTTACGCATGTAACTATCCAAATTCAATTTTCTCTGAATACTCTAATGTAGTGCATATACACCAAACTGTATTTGCATACATGAGAAAAGAAAAGGCTTGAATAGAGAACTCCAGTTGGGCTTATTACCCTCATGCCAAGACTCTGCCGGGTAGCAATTAATCATAGTTTTGCTTTGGGTTAGAATACTGATTTCCATCTCTCGCACAGGAAATGTAATATCTTTAGATCCTAAAATTCCTCCTGAAGTCGGCATTGGTCTCATGCTTTCTCCTACCTGAACTCAGCAACCCACTGTGCTGAATATTATGAAATTCTCCAGTCAAGGCAATGACGTCCTTCTGAAACCTTTTTGTACCTTGACTTGGACACCTGGAGCCAGGCTACCCATGGTCTGTCTTGTCTGTTCATTTGGTGCCTGTTAATACCAGACAAAAACTAGACAGTAGGTGTACAATTGCAGTTGTCCTCACCAACTGTGGTTCCAGTGTATGGGTGTGATTGTGAGTGAACGGTAGTAGGGTGTGTGTGTGTGTGTGTGTGTGTGTGTGTGTGACTTCTGTGTGTTTGGTGATTACTGCAGCATCAAGGCAGCCATTCCCAGCTACTACTTTTAATTAAGTGATTTAATTTCCAGTGTGATAAGTGTCGGTTTTTAAATGGAAACCTTGAGAATATCTCAACATGTACAAATGAACTTCCCCCGCGCTATCTAATGTGTTCACATTAGGATGTTATTAAAATTCTAGTTGTGGGTAATATATGCTTTTCACACATTAGCAAGATGTCAGTCACTAACTGTATTCTCCTACATTAGGATTGAGTGTTTGCTCTCCTCTCTGTCCCTCTATGGTAATATTCAGAAAATACTAATCTGAGTAATGTATAAGCACATTCACTAATGTAAATGGAACTTTGAAAGAGATGAATATCATCATCGTCACTTTTAATTAAAATTGAAGAAAACTATCAGAAAATGTGTTTTTAAACTTTCCAATAGTGGATGTTAACACCCACCATTGAAACACACTTGTATTCTTAGTCAAGCATCTGTTAGACCCAAAAAGCAGACCATATTGATTGACCAGTTTCTTTCTGTCATTTGCTTTTAACCCAGCCCTAAAGAATCTATATATATTTTTTTAAACATATTTACATAATCAAGTATTCCGACCCTTTGCTGTGAGACTCAAAATTGTGCTCAGGTGCATCCTGTTTCCATCGATCATCCTTGAAAAGTTCCTACAACTTGATTGGGGTCCACTTGTGGTAAATTCAATTGATTGGACATGATTTGGATAGATGATTTGTTATAGAGCACTGTGCATGGAATGAGTGTCCTCTTGCATGGAATGTGTCCACTTTGCATGGAATGAGTGTCCACTTTGAATGGAATGAGTGTCCACGGTGAATGGAATGAGTGTCCACGGTGCATGGAATGAGTGTCCACAGTGCATGGAATGAGTGTCCACGGTGCATGAAATTAGTATCCACGGTGCATGGAATTGAGTGTCCACGGTGCATGGAATTGAGTGTCCAAGGTGCATGGAATTGAGTGTCCCCTTTGCATGGAATGAGTGTCCCATTTGCATGGAATGAGTGTCCACTTTGCATGGAATAAGTGTCCGACTAACTCTTTTTTGGGTAATTGGCAATGTCATGGGTAGCCTTGGCCTCTGTCACTGGTGTCGAATGCAGGCTAGCTCTTGAAATTAAATGTGTAACATTGATTGCGTCACAGTGAAGATGTCTTAGGTAAAACCACATTATTTTTGTCCTGTGTGTGATTAGTGTTAAAAAACAGATGGCGAGTTCATTTGTGGTACATCCTTGTTGCCATGGAGACCACTCTAAAGTACATGCATTAGTAGGATTTAGAACAAAACTCTGTGTTTAGATGTAAAGCAGGAAAGGTGGAGAACACCTAAGTAAATACCTAGTAGTTTCTTTGTTCCACAAAAAAATGTAGAGAAAATTCACTATAGAAGCTTGTAGAGATTTAGAAAAGTGTCTATTTAGAACTTCTTAGGGCTAGGCCTCTTTATTTTCTCAATTTCTGCCTGAATGACATGCCCAAAGTAAACTTCCTGTTACTCAGGCCCTGAAGCCAGGATATGCATAGAATTGGTACCATTGGAAAGAAAACACTTTTTGAAGTTTGTAGAAATGTTGAAATAATGTAGGATAATATAACACAAAGATAGGGTAGGAGAAAATCCAAAGAAAAACCAACTGGAATTCTTTTTTTTTGAGAGACCATCCTCTTACAATGGCAAGTATGAGGTCATACTGGATGCAATTCCTATGGCTTCCACAGGGTGTCAGCAGTCCATGGTCAAGGTTTCAGGCTTGTAACTTCAAAAACGAATAAGAAATAAGAGTTTTAGTAGAAGGACACAGTCTTGGAAATTCATATTTGCGCGCACCGTGAAGACAGGAAGCACCTGCTACAATCGGTTTCTTATTGAACATACTTCTTTCTGTAAGAAATGTTATAGTTTGATCACATTTTAGGGTATCTGAGGAGTAAATTATTTTGACTTGTTGAATCAAAATTTAGGGGTAGATTTTCAGATTCCTTTCTCTGCTTGTTGAACGAGTGGATTATTCATGTAAAGAAGGATTTTATCTAACAAAACAACACTACATGTTATAACTGGGACCCTTTGGATGACAAATCAAAGGAAGATTTTCAAAAAGCAAGTGAATATTTAATTGCTAATTGTGAATTTATGAAACCTGTGCCGGTAGAAAAATATTTTGATGTGGGGCGCTGTAACGAACGTGTTCTTTGTCTGATGAGGAGTAAGAACCAAAATGCAGCGTTGTAAGTGTCCATGATAATTTATTATATCAGAACACGAAAAATACAAAATAACAAATTGAGGGAAAGAAATAAAATCGTTCTTTATGCTGAAAACACAGACACAGAAAACAACTACCCACAAACACCAGGTGAGAACAGGCTACCTAAGTATGGTTCTCAATCAGAGACAACGATTGACAGCTGCCTCTGATTGGGAACCATACCAGGCCAAACACATAGAACTATAACACACAGAAAAAACATAGAATGCCCACCCCAACTCACGCCCTGACCAAACTAAAATAGAGACATAAAAACAGAACTAAGGTCAGGAAGTGACAGGCGCCATTCTCAAACAATCGCATGGCATGGTTTTGCTATAATAGCTACTGTAAATCAGACAGTGCAGTTAGATTAACAAGAATTGAAGCTTTCACCCAACATAAGACTCTTATATGTACCTAAATGTTTAATATCCATAATTTCTATGATTACTTATTTGAATTGCGGGACGCCTAGCCCTAAAAGGTAAACCCAATGATGTACAGTATACTTACCTATTCTCAACCTCCACATCCATGTGAGGCAAGGGACCATTATTCAAAGATGCATAAGGGGTTTACCATCAAATCTTGCATATTAGAAAGGAGTTGTGCCACCCTTGTTTTAATAACTTCTTATTGCTTGGGGGCTGTTTATCTAAAGTTCCATGTATAACACTTGTATTTTCATCAACATTTATGATGAGCATTAATATAAGGCAGTTTACTCTGGGCACCTTATTCATCCAAGCTACTCAATACTGCACCCCAGTCCCAAAGAAGTTATATTTCAAAATCAAGTAGCAAAATTGTCCTTGGAATGACCTTCAAACATTTCAATGAAGCTGAGTAGAACACCCTCCCCCGGCCTAGACGGGACTTAGACTGTTTAGTGCAAAACATAAGTGGTTAAAACATCTTGATGCACCCATCCCGTTACCGGGGTAATTTTCGTTAACATCCACTGAATTGCAGAGCGCCAAATTCAAATTAAATTACTAAAAATATTTAATTTTCATGAAATCACAAGTGCAATATAGCAAAACACAGCTTAGCTTGTTGTTAACTTTTTATGGCTGCAGGGGCAGTATTGAGTAGCTTGGATGAAAAGGTGCCATTGTAAACGGCCAGCTCCTCAATCTCAGTTGCTAATATATGCATATTATTATTACTATTGGATAGAAAACACTCTGACGTTTCTAAAACTGTTTGTATCTGTGAGTATAACAGAACTCATATTGCAAGCAAAAACCTGAGAAATTCCACTTCCTGTTTGTATTTTTTTCTGGAGGTGGCAGATTTTCAACCAAGCTCTCATTGAAATTACAGTGAGATATGGATGAGTTTTCACTTCATACGCCTTCCACTAGATGTCAACAGTCAATAGAACTTTGTCTGATGACTCTAATGTGAAGGGGGGTCAAATGAGACAGGAAATAGTCACCACTGCCACAAGTTGACCATGCTTTCATTCTAAAGATTCTTTCAGTACACCGTTTGGCATGTTTCTTCTGACTGTTACGGGAACTTTTGGACATTTCATCACAATATAGTGGACGCGCTTTGTGACTTTGGAATTGTTTACCAAACGCGCTAACCAAAGTAGCTAATTGGACATAAATAATGGACATTTTTGAACAAATCAAGCATTTATTGTGCACCTGGGATTACTAGGACTGCATTCTGATGAAGTTCATCAAAGGTAAGGAAACATTTAACACGTATTTTCTGGTTTCTGTTGACTCTAACATGGCGGCAAAATTGGCTACTGTTCTGAGCTCTGTCTCAGATTATTGCATGGGTTGCTTTTTCCGTAAACCTTTTTTGAAATCTGACACAGCGGTTGCATTAAGGAGAGGTATATCTATAATTCCATGTGTATAACTTGTATTGTCATCTACATTTTTGATGAGTATTTCTGTTGAAACGATGTGGCTATGCAAAATCACTTGATGTTTTTGGAATTAGTGAATCTAATATGCCAATGTAAACTCAGATTTGTTCATATAAATATGAACTTTATCAAACAAAACATGCATGTATTGTGTAACATGAAGTCCTATGAGTGTCATCTGATGAAGATAATTCAAGGTTAGTGATTAATTTTACCTCTATTTCTGCTTTTTGTGAATGCTATATTTTGCTGGAAAATGGCTGTGCTTATTGTGGTTTGGTGGAGACCTAACATAATCGTTTGTAGTGCTTTTGCTGAAAAGCATATTTAAAATCGGACACTTTGGTGGGATTAATTACGAGAATAGCTTTAAAATGGTATGAGACACATGTATGTTTGAGGAATGTTAATTATGAGATTTTTGATGTTTTGAAAATGGCGCCCTACACTTTGACTGGCTGTTGTCAAATCGCTCCCGTTAACGGGATTGCAGCCAGAAGAAGTTAATCCACCTGGCGTGTCAGATTTCAATAAAGCTTTTCGGCGAAAGCATACCAAGCGTTTATATAAGGACATCTCTCTCAGTAGACAAAATATTACAAACAGCAAGCAGCCAAGTAGATTGGTCACGAAAGTCAGAAAAGCAAAAAAATGAATCGCTTGCCATTGATGATCTTTGGATGTTTGCACTCACAAGACTCCCAGTTATACAATAAATGTTCATTTTGTTCCATAAAGATAATTATATCCAAAACACCTCCATTTGGTTGGCGCGTTATGTTCAGAAATCCACAGGCTCGAGCGGTCAAGACCCGGCAGACAAAAATTCCAAATAGTATCTGTAAAGTTCATAGAAACGTGTCAAACATTTTTTATAATCAATCGTCAGGTTGTTTTTACAATATTTAATCGATAGTATTTCAATGGGAACTGTAGCTTCTTAAATAGGAGAGAGAGAGAAAATGTCTGTTCCAAGCTGTTGCGCATGCAAAACACTGCTGGCACCCAGCCATCCACTGACGTGATGTGATCTTTCTCGCTCATTTTTCTAAATAAAAGTCTGAAACTATGCCCAAAGACTGTTCACACCATGGGGAAGCCATGGGGAAAGGAATATGGTTTATATCCCTTTAAATAGAGCGAATGCAGGCTATGGAACAGAGAGCTTTCAGGAAAAACAGCACTTCCGGGTTGGATTTTCCTCAGGTTTTCGCCTGCAATATCAGTTCTATTATACTCACAGTCAATATTTTGACAGTTTTGGAAACTTTAGAGTGTTTTCTATCCTAATCTGACAATTATATGCATATTCTAGATTCTGGCCTGAGAAATAGGCAGTTTCATTTGGGTACGTTTTTCATCCAAACATCAAAATACTGCCCCCTACACTCAACAGGTTAAGTACAAGTAAAAGTATGGCCAAACATACATTTTCATCCCCGACACAGAGTTACTCAAACTTTGTTGGCATTGACTGAACTACATTTTACTTAAATATTTGATTGAATGTAGAAATCCCAACTATATGTTAGATGCAAAGGTGTATCAATAACATTGACAAACAACTTAAACTGTCAAACTATTATCAACATTTCAACACATTTGGGCATTGAGGGTAGCAGTCATGCAACCGCCAAAACACAATGCAACATTTTGCTTCTTAATTGAGCTTATCATACTTGATAATTGAGGCTCATTACCTAGGCATTTATCTGCCTCCGATCTTCTGTAACGGGATAAGAATCAATCAATGGCCATTCGTCTCCCCAGTCCCATCCTCCAGATGGAGAATTAGGAGAGCTGAATTAAAGAGTGGATTACGGTGGTGGCAGTCGCAGTGCCAGGGCTGGGAGCGCTTTGATGACACCACACAATCGTAATGGGCTTTTTCACGCTGCGCTCACCTAATCACCCATATCAAACCCTTTCACAGGGAAAAATAGAGAAGCGAGACCCCCGTTATTTATTTGATTTCTTTCACATTAAATTATATGGGATTTAGAGAAGGGATTAAAATTGTACACTTGTAAGAAGCCTTAGCTACTTAATTAAGGCTGAAAATAATACTGTAATTATTTTGGGGGAGTGCGAGTGAATTTCTATGGCCTCTGTGTATTCAGCTAATTATAATGGTGCACTTTGACTGATAATGTGTAGAAACTGAATTCACTCTACTTTTATAGAGAACTTGTCATTGCATTTTTTATGTAGTGACCGTAATAGTGTCTCTAAACAAAACAGTGGTCAGTGAAAGTCCCTTACTTGACTAGTACATGGTAATTGCAACTGTTGCCTCAATGTTGAGGCATCGCAAACAAACCACATTTTCACGATATCTCAAATATACTAGCTAACTGAGCAAACTCATTATTATACAGTTCAAGTCAGAAGTTTACATACACTTAGGTTGGAGTCATTAAAAATCATTTTTCAACCACTCCACAAATTTCAGGACATCTATTTTGTGCATGACACAATACATTTTTCCAACAATTGTTTACAGACAGGTTATTTCACTTATAATTCACTGTATCACAATTCCAGTGTGTCAGAAGTTTACATACACTAAGTTGACTGTGCCTTTAAACAGCTTGGAAAATTCCAGAAAATGATGTCATGGCTTTAGAAGCTTCTGATAGGCTACTTAACATCATTTGAGTCAATTGGAGGTGTACCTGTGAATGTATTTCCAGGCCTACCTTCAGACTCAGTGCCTCTTTGCTTGACATCATGGGGATAAAAAAAAAACAAGACCTCCACAAGTCTGGTTCATCCTTGGGAGTAATTTCCAAACACTTTAAGGTACCACGTTCAGCTGTACAAACAATGGTTTGCAAGTATAAACACCATGGGACCTAGCAGCCATCATACCGCTCAGGAAGGAGATGTGTTCTGTCTCCTAGAGATGAACATACTTTGGTGAGAAAAGTGCAAATCAATCCCAGAACAACAGCAAAGGACCTTGAGAAGATGCTGAAGGAAACAGGTACAAAAGTATCTATATCCACAGTAAAACTTTTCCTATATCGACAAAACCTGAAAGGTCGCTCAGCAAGGAAGAAGCCACTGCTCCAAAATCTCTATTAAAAAAAGCCAGACTACGGTTTGCAACTGCACATGGGGACAAAGATTGTACTTTTTGGAGAAATGTCTTCTGGTCTGATGAAACAAAAATAGAACTGTTTTGCCATAATGACTATGTTTGGAAGAAAAAGGGGGAGGCTTGCAAGCTGAAGAACACCATCCCAATCGCGATGCACGGGGTGGCAGCATCATTTTGTGGGGGTGCTTTGCTGCAGGAGGGACTGGTGCACTTCACAAAATAGATTACATTATGTGGATATATTGAAGCAACATCTCAAGACATCAGTCAGGAAGTTAAAGCTTGGTTGCAAATTGGGTCTTCCAAATGGACAATGACCCCAAGCATACTTCCAAAGTTGTTTCAAAATGGCTTAAGGACAGCAAAGTTATGGTACTGGACTGGCCATCACAAAGCCCTGACCTCAATCCGATAGAACATCTGTGGGCAGAACAGAAAAAGCGTGTGCGAGCAAGGAGGCCTACAAACCTGACTCAGTTACACCAGCTCTGTCAGGAGGAATGGGACAAAATTCACCCAACTTATTGTGGGAACCTTGTGGAAGGCTACCCAACACGTTTGGCCTAAGTTAACCTCTTGGTGTTAGGGGGCACTATTTTCATTTTTGGAAAAAAAAACGTTCCCGTTGTAAACGGGATATTTTGTCAGGAAAAGATGCTAGAATATGCATATAATTGACAGCTTTGGATAGAAAACACTAACGTTTCCAGAACTGTAAAGATATTGTCTGTGAGAATAACAGAACTGATGTTGCAGGCGAAAGCCTGAGAAAAATCCAATCCGGAAGTGCCCCAGGTTTTGAAAGCGCTGCGTTCCAATGACTCCCTATTCAGCTGTGAATGTACCATCAACGAGCTTACGCTTTCTACGTATTCTCCAAGGTGTCTACAGCATTGTGACGTAGTTTTACGCATTTCTGTTGAAGAATAGCCGTAGGCGGCCACATTGCGTAAGTGGTCACATGGTGGCTCCGAGAGAGATTCTCGCGTAAATTACAGAGGTAGCCATTACTCCAATTGGTCCTAGTGAAAAACGAATTGTCCCGACGGATATATTATCGAATAGATATTAGAAAAACACCTTGAGGATGGATTCTAAACAACGTTTGCCATGTTTCTGTCGATATTATGGAACTAATTTGGAATATTTTTCGGCGTTGTGGTGACCGCAATTTCCGGACGATTTCTCAGCAAAACGTGAAGAACAAATTTCGCCTACAAAAATAATATTTTGGGAAAAAATGAACTTTGGCTGTCTACATGGGAGTCTCGTGAGTGAAATCATCCGAAGTTCATCAAAGGTAAACAATTTAATTTGATTGCTTTTCTGATTTCTGTGACAAGGTTGACTGCTGCTAGCAAGGCATAATGCTATGCTAGGCTATGATAAACTTACACAAATGCTTGTCTAGCGTTGGCTGTAAAGCATATTTTGAAAATCTGAGATGACAGGGTGATTAACAAAAGGCTAAACTGTGTTCCAATATATTGCACTTGTGATTTTCATAAATAGGAATATTTTCTAGGAAGATTTATGTCCGTTGCATTATGCTAATTACTGTCAGATGATGACAACGGTCCCATTCACGGGATGGGGTGTCACTACAGGTTAACAATTTAAAGGCAATGCTACCAAATCTAATTGAGTGTATGTAAACTTCTGACCCACTGGGAATGTGATGAAAGAAATAAAAGCTTAAATAAATCATTCTCTCTACTATTATTCTGACATTTCACATTCTTATAATAAAGTGATGATCCTAACTGACCTAAGATGGGGAATTTCTACTAGGACAATTTGTCAGGAATTGTGAAAAACTGAGTTTAAATGTATTTGGCTAAGGATTATGTAAACTTCCGACTTCAACTGTATATGCCTCTCTTGTATAACTGTGATCAGAGATCAGAAATTAGGTGTGATGTAGTAAAACAAAGTACATTTAAGGTAGATTTGAATAGTGAATTGTTTACTGTGATAACAAGAAGCCTTTAAATGGCATAATTAAACAGATACTATTAAGATAATTGATGTCTATTGTATATCAGTGGATCTGTATTCTGATTTCTGGGGCATCTGTGCCCATGAAGTATAACTGTTTGTTTCAGCTGGCTTCCTCAGGTGGTTAGATCTGCAGAATGATAATATTGGATAGACCGTAGAATTGGCTGCATTTTGGACATACTTCTCTTTTCTCCCCACACCTCAGTTCCAGTTTGAGTGACAGCCGAAAGGGTAGTGAAAAGGTAGAACAAATCCTCTGCCACTTCACACTCGAGCAAGTTTCCTGTCTTCATGCTAACTTTTCTAATGGCGTCTAACAAATTACATCTGTCCGTTGTTGCAAAAAAAAGAGGAGGAGGGAAACGATGACTGGGCTGAACGAACGCTTGTCCGTTAACAGAGTTACCTGTCATGCAAGAGCTGAAGCAACGCTTCGCACATTCCGTCAATCATCCCCAGTTCCAAACTGCAGAACACACTGTGGATTGATAAGCTGTGTGCTTCAACAGCCCTCTGCACAGGTGAAAAGTTTTCTTCGTTAGTCACAGTTGTTTTGGTTTCCAAGAACACAAGGAGGAGAGAGAAGCTATGGAAGGGGGAAATAAAAATCATTCTATGACACAGAGGGAGTAGTATGACTTCTCGGCTTCTCTTCGGCAAGCACCCGGCAATGCACTACCCATGGGTTTCTTGCTCAAAGTTCAAGGATTTGGTTGGATTGCCTGTAGGCTATTCGGTTTGATGGATGGAATGAAACTTTTCAGCTTTCGGATGAGGTAGCACATGCTGTATATTGTGCTCGGGCAACCCTCATGAGACTACGAATAAATAATAAGGATTTTCATGATATGCATTCTGATATTACTTATAATGAATCATAGGTTCCAATGTCAGTTATATTGTTATAGCAAATGCATGATATTCACATTAATAAGGCTAAGGAGATCACTACAGTAAGAGGCAGCATACACCAGGGCATCTGGGCATCTGCCCCCTCAGATTTGTCCTTTTCAAAAAGTATTAGATGTTAAAATAATTGCTAAACTTCATTTTTAAGCCCAGGTTTTCAATTATCAGTCTCATGTCAGAATTAGATGTTCATCCATGTTTCTCAAATGTCAAATTTGGAAGTTGTTTAAGGTTAAGTTTAGACATTAACTCAGAAATCGTAACGTTAGGTATTTACACAAATGGTTAAGATAAGGCTTAAGATTTGGCATAGACTTCAAACAAAAATGTAAAAACTAACTTATGCTGGAACCGAACTTGCAATCTTTTGGAATCAGAGGTCGATGCATACACTCATTCTCTAGCCCCTTCCACAACGCCTTAGCAAAACTGAAACCTACTTGAAGGTAACAGCTCTCACTGTTGTCCCTACTGGCCAATTTCCACATCATCTCCTGACGTCCTCAGACATGGATGGACATTGAATACTTACTTGTATCACGGGTGACCTGTTGTTACTCTGTAATACTAGCCACCTAGCACTTTGAGGAAGTTAGCTTTAGATAGGTTCCCAATATGTCAACCTCATAACTAGCTACCAAGCCATTTCAGGCTATCAAGTTAGAGTAATTTGTCTAACTATCTTAGCTTGCATGCCTGCTGGCAAGGTTGCGACTTTAGAAAAGCAAGCTATTACTAAATGTACTGAATACAACTTCCTTTCAATATTTTACCTAGATTTTAGAGAGAGAACCACCAATCAGGAGAATACAGATAGCCCAAGAAGTATAAATGTTATTTGGCATGTTATGAAAATATCATGATATTTGTGTATCCATTATGATGCCATGACATGTGCCTGTATTGATGATGTGTGTTATGATCCCATGTACTGTGTTGCAATTTGCAGTGACGTGCGGTGAGGTCTGAAGCCGGGTAGGTGCTTTCTTGTCAGAACTGTCACAGACGGCTATATATTCCAATGCAGCAGCCTTGTAGCACACACAGTGTTTGAGGGATACACTTGGACATTCCACCTGTCATGCCATAACACTGGAGGGACTCTTAGAAAGCACACTTGCTTGAGGGGGTAAGACATAAGACTAGCAGAAAAGGTCACATGCATGAGGATTGGCAGCTGATATTTGCAGTTGAGTCTGCACCCAGCACGGTTGTGGCAGCACAATGTGTTACACCACACCATGTGAGCTGACACGAACATGCCGCAACAGACATTTGTAATGTTCCCAAGCTCAACTGAAATTGTAAAAGTTCTGAGAACCACGCCGGTTTTGCGCAAACGTCCCTAGTTTGGACAAACTTGAGTTAACACTTTACTTAAGGCATCCATGTGTAATGGTTTATAACTTGTAATAAGCATGTATGATAAGCATGTCCCTTAATACAAAGCTGATAATATGTTATGTTTCTCTATTCATAAAATGTATAACTGTCCCAAACTGGCTGTTTGTCCAGATCATTATGAGATGATTATCAGACATTATAAAGGAGCAACATTCTCATGACAAGTCCTGGAAATCTGAGTTCCTTCCAAAATAGAATTGGCAGCAGAAAAACAACTGTGCCTTCAATTACTTCCCGGAGAGCCTGAGATATAACATCATTTACAACAGGGGTCGGCAACAGGCGGCCCGCAAGCCAAAAATGTCCCGCTAGTGATTTATTTTGCCCCCGTGAGTGATTTATCATCAGGAATTCAAAATGAGTTTAATTTAGTAAATCTGTTCTTAAGTATTCACACAAATTAAACAAGACACATATTTAATTGTGTCTCAATGTAATCAAGGTAGGACATTGTTGTTATTTTCAAATATAATCTCTTTTGGGGCTTAGTTGTGGTCAATTTGCACTGACAAATTATTATAATTATGCTCCCCAACTGTCCGCTCCGACAAAAATCGTCCAGGGCTGAATCTAGTTGCCTACCCCTGATTTACAAGATGTCATAATGAATTGTAGGAAATCATTTTTAAATTGCTCATTTTGTGGAGTGATTTCAAATGGCCATTTTTATGTCAATTTAAGTACATATGCTTTGAGTTCACTCAACCAAATGGTGATTGCATTGACCATTGTGTGTTTGAAAAAAAAACATATTTTGTTATTTTCATGCCAATTTCTTTCTGGATGCCATATTCTGACACTATTAGCCATTCTAGACACAGTTGTTTTAGCCATGGTATTCTCTGTGGGTTGTATTCTCTGATCTGAATACAATTCCCATTCCTTTATTAAAAACATAACCTAATGTAGATGATGGTGATGTAAAATGGATCCCTTGCCTCTTTTTCTAAGATGTCAAAAGAAAAAAGCATCTTCTTCATCAGAGTGATAGAACAAGCCTCCACTTCATCAGAGTGATATAAAAAGCATCCTCTTCATCAGAGTGATAGAAAAAGCATCCTCTTCATCAGAGTGATAGAACAAGCCTCCTCTTCATCAGAGTGGGAGAACAAGCCTCTTCCGTGATAGACAAGCCTCCTCTTCATCAGAGTGGTAGAACAAGCATCCTCTTCATCAGAGTGGGAGAACAAGCCTCTTCGGTGATAGAACAAGCCTCCTCTTCGTCAGAGTGGTAGAACAAGCCTCAGCTTCATCAGAGTGATAGAATAAGCCTGCTCTTCATCAGAGTGGTAAAACAAGCCTCTTCCACTTGCCTGAGTCCTAATTCCCCCAGGAGCCTTAGCGGAGTAAGTCTCCTTTAGGGATCAAAACTTGACCATGCTCTTTACAAACGTTATGATGTCATTCTCCTTTAGGGATCAAAACGTAACCATGCTCTTCATAAACATTATGTCTGACTCCTTTAGGGATCAAAACGTTACCATACTCTTTATAAACATCATGATGTCTGACTCTTTCAGGAATCAAAACGTAACCATACCCTTTATAAACATTATGATGTCATTCTCCTTTAGGGATCAAAATGTAACCATACTCTTTATAAACATTATGATGTCATTCTCCTTTAGGGATCAAAACATAGCTCAACTGGATCAAAACATAACCATACTATTCATAAACACACTGATGTCAGTCCCGTTAGGGATCAACACGTAACCATACTATTCATAAACACACTGATGTCAGTCCCCTTAGGGATCAACACGTAACCATACTATTCATAAACACACTGATGTCAGTCCCCTTAGGGATCAACACGTAACCATACTATTCATAAACACACTGATGTCAGTCCCCTTAGGGATCAACACGTAGCCATACTATTCATAAACACACTGATGTCAGTCCCCTTAGGGATCAATACGTAGCCATACTCTTCATAAACATTACTAATATTTGTCCCCTTACGGATCCCATCTGTCTTTACTGTCCCTTCAAGGAACCGACTCTTCAGAATCTCTATAACTACTCCAGGCTCCCTCTGGGATCTCTGACTGATTTGTCCATACGCTGCAGATCTCCTATCTATTATATCCATGATCCACTCTCCATGAACTTCAGTTCTAGTCCTGCCCCCATCTAGATCCCTGACAGTCCCCTGCCCCCATCTAGATCCCTGACAGTCCCCTGCCCCCATCTAGATTCCTGACAGTCCCCTGCCCCCATCTAGATCCCTGACAGTCCCCTGCCCCCATCTAGATCCCTGACAGTCCCCTGCCCCCATCTAGATTCCTGACAGTCCCCTGCCCCCATCTAGATCCCTGACAGTCCCCTGCCCCCATCTAGATTCCTGACAGTCCCCTGCCCCCATTTAGATCCCTGACAGTCCCCTGCCTGCATCTAGATTCCTGACAGTCCCCTGCCCCCATCTAGATTCCTGACAGTCCCCTGCCCCCGTCTAGATCCCTGACAGTCCCCTGCCCCCATTTAGATCCCTGACAGTCCCCTGCCCCCATCTAGATTCCTGACAGTCCCCTGCCCCCATCTAGATTCCTGACAGTCCCCTGCCCCCATCTAGATTCCTGACAGTCCCCTGCCCCCATCTAGATCCCTGACGGTCCTCTGCCCCCATTTAGATCCCTGACAGTCCCCTGCCCCCATCTACATCCCTGACGGTCCTCTGCCCCCATCTAGATCCCTGGCGGTTCTTTGCCCTCTCTTCCACTGTAACTCTGACTCAATGTCCCGTAGGCTCAGCCTGACATTTCTCGCCGCACTCCTCACCAGCATCTTTCACCGGGGCTGCCTCCCCCTTTCTCACTGACCTCAGTCTCAGGCGCCCTTGGAAATGTCATCCCGCAAGGGCTGCAGCCAAGCGTGTGACAATGTCAGGCCCTGGCTTCATGTTTAGAGTGGGGGGAGATATCAATGGTAAACCCTAAGGAGAGCCATGCTGTATATTTTGCCGGGTGAGGAGGATGAGAGTCCAATCCTGCTTCTGTATCGCTATCCTACGGATCACTTCCCCTAGTAGCCTCAGCAAAGTGTAGAGACTCAGCGAGATCAGGTAAACAACTGTGTGTGAGTGTAACCTAACCTGCGTGTTGCTGGCCTTTTAAAATCACAGATCCTCCCGGTAAATAAAAGAGACGTTGTTTGGTCACATTGCTGTGCCATTTACACATTGTCCCTTTTTCTCATCGTGCCTCAGAAGGACAGGCGGTTTTAGTCTGTTAAATGGTTATTTGCTCTTGCTGCCTGACCCAATAGGATTCAGCCAGCCGTGCTGGTGTGGACACGGAGGCTGTGTCCACGATTAGGCAGAGAGCTCAGCTGTGGGCTCGGGGATTACTCCCAGTCTCTGTGTATTGCAGAAACCTTTGGGGGATTAGACTTAACAGACTCCATTGGTTTACATCCGAAAACTCCCTTTAACCATGCACACAAAGTTGGACGTAGTTGTTTTTAGGGACAGGTTGATTTGTTTGAACTCTTAGAACATTGAGAAAATAAAGTTCTTTGCTCACACACAGTAACACCAATGTAGAAATGCACATGGTTTATACCAGAGAAGATGGGATTCTGTTAATTTTCGTTTTTTTTGTTCCTTCCAAACATGAAATCATAATGACATATGACAATACCTTCTGATACCTTCTGATTGGTTGTGCTCTGTGGGCTGTGGCAAGAAGAAAGTGTAAGCCTCACAGAAGGCAGAATCCTATCTTGAGATATAGAGCCTACAGTACAGCTGATCAAACTTCAGTGCAAATCTCCCATGGACATCAACGCATAATTTTCTAAATTATCTCCAGGACAATGTGTTGAGTTTCTTTTCAATGCAGTACACAGTTCTTATACATGCACCTAATAATATGATAGATGGGTGTTATACATTTTTATATTCATGACTACATGGTTAAAATGAAAGTTAAGCTCTGGCACTTATCAAATCTGCATCACATAGACTTTTATGACTGTTTATATTAGCATCATTCACATTTTGAGTATGTCTCAGAATATGAGATTTGATATGGAAGAATACAGGATTTCCTTTCCTTTTCTGTGGCACTTTAGGATGTCAGTCGTCTTGTTGTATCTACTATATGGAATCTATTTGTCTACCACTCTACCAAGCTATTTTAAATACTCATTCTTTGAATGCTGCACGACAAACCATGAATTCCTGACTCATGTGGGGATACAGTGAGATTGTAGTTGATATCTTGTTACAGAGCTGTTTTAGCTTTCAGGCATACAATAGACTCATATTCACCTTTTCCATTGGGAAACCATCTTCTGTTTTCTTACTGCGTATGTACAACACCTATTTAGAGAAGGTGTTACCTTAAAAAAGGGAATCCTGATATCCTTTGAATGTCAAGATAATGAAAAGCATCACAGAAGGTGGCGTGCGCTGCACTTTACTCTTTTTTTCAGTCCTCTGTGCGACAAGTAAACATTTGCCGGAGGGCTCAAAACCATTTCTTTCATTTAAATCTCCTCTCTGCTGGCTGCCAGTGACATTTGAATTGAGATTACTTTTATTATCGTTGCAAACTGGGTGTATTGTGGGCAAATATTGCAGGTTGAGGGCAGGCTGGGAGAATGAGCTTGTTTTAGGAGGTGAAGCCTTAGGGCAGGAGTACTCCACAATACAAAAATAAACCCTGTTTTAAAAGCGCTTATTGACGCCTGGGTGTTATGTATATGAAGTTGTTGAATTATTTCAAATAAGAAAGACACGTTAATAACGTAATGAAATGGATACCTTTGACTTGCAAAAGGAAAGCAACTCACCCATAAAAAGTGCCATTGCATTTGATTTTGATTGCATTTGATCATTGCTCGATGAAGTTCAGTAAATTGTTCTTCATAGCATATTCAACGTGTCAGTTTGTGTGTGTGCGTGTTCATGAGTGTGTGTTCATGTAAGTTCAGTACTATTTGCCAGTATGTTAATGTGAATGAACAGAGAGAAGTCTTCAGGGAGATCTGGTCTTGATTATGCAATATTGCCTCCTCCTTACCGCAGCATGTCTTGGAGGCATTCAACTCCTATAATCTATGCATATGATGAAACATTTATTCTGATTTAAGACATAAACTGACAATCTAATTGAACCATTTTGGCTGCAATGCTATTTCCCCATATTTTTCTCCTCCCAACTCTCCAATCTCATTATGGCTGTTTTAAAACATTTCCTCCCCCTCTCTTGTAGCTCCAACATCATAGCGCTTTCTCACCCAATTTGAATTAATGGATAGGAATTAGTCCGGCTTGAGGATAAATGATCGAGACTCAAATCCGCTTCATGGCACAAAACCTTTCTTCGTCTGTGTCCATACTGTGTAGGATATAACTTACATGTAGGGTTCAATCAAATCAAACTTAAATCAAACTTCACTCAAAGTAAGTGTATGTGATGCAGTGCAATGTCATACATTGGAAACCGAATGAAATGTAATATACATTAGAAATCTTTAAGCTTTCAAAATGAAATTAGGGCGATAATATTTAACCACACTCTGGAAGAGGAAAAGTCCGGTTACCTTGATTCAACAGGTCCCATTCAAGTGTTTCAACCCCGATTATGTAACCGTTTCAGGGATGCTACAGTCATAATGCAGTTACAGCTACACAGGCCCCTACCATGGTGAAGTGAATATGGTTGACCAATCTGGACTGTCAATGAACGGAGAGTGAAGGGGAGATTCTTGTCTGGTTTGTAATACATTATTTCAACTCTGACAGACCTGCGACCCTAGATGCTGACATTTGGACCTGATATGCTCCCATTAGTCAATGCAGCAGGTGAGTAGAGCATCAACATGAAGCATAAAATGATGCTTTGAGTCGGTTTGCTACACATCTCAAACCCGTGAACACTTGATCAACTGTCTCACACCTCCTCCATGGTATGAGACCAGTGAAACAGCTGAAAACCTACAAAGACAATACACTTTCATAACACAAGTGTGACCACAGTGTCGCAGCTCCATTGTGGGAGCAATGCCCAGGGACGGACTGGGACCAGAAATTGGCCCAAATAATGACTCATAATGGGAGTCATTATTTAGACAGACCCAACTGCCCAAACATTTTCTGCCAATGACCTTCTGACTTGTGTATGCCTGAAGTTCGGACAGAGCAACTGTGTTCAAGCTGCAGAGAGGCAGATTTTTTTGTCCTTCAAGGCGACCTCAACATATCCCCACCGTGGAAATAAACAAATGTGACTTTTACTTGTTTCCACAGCCCAATGACAAGCTGTTTTCCAAAGACATAATTGGCATAGCTTCCCATCCTACAGGAAGCCATTTATATCTCCCAGATAAACATACACGATGCTTCCACATCCTCTACCCCAATAAGGTTAGCCCCCTCTTTTTCCCAAGAAACTGTCTTTCTGGTCAGCCCCACACAGGCCCGAGTATGGCAGAAATTCAGAAAAGTGGTGTCTCCAGCATTCTTCCCACACTCTCCAGTTCTGGGAAGAATCCCAGCAGGCCTCTTGCTTCTGGGGGTCTTTGATTGCTCGTCATGGGTCTCTTTTGTTCTTGGTGCACACTACAAGAGCCTCCCAGATTAACTGTTTAAGGAGACTTTTCAGCCACATGGGGCAAATGTCTGCTATTTGTAGCCTCCACTTTATTTCTCAAGCCGAGGAAAAAGAGGAAGAAATGATGCATAATTTCCACACAGCCTTTTCTAGTAGAGGAATGGTAATACTACAGTTCCTGTCTACTTGTGGTTAAATAGATGGCAGTGTGTAGCTATTATCTCACATTTAGTCTTTGACTCACTAAATTTGTATGAACAACACAATAGCTCGGGCATGGTTTACAATTATCAGCATTTTCTTGTTATGCTTTGTGGCAACAGGTAGGTAAGAAATATATTCCATTCTTATTTTATTTTCTAAATTGGTTCATTGCAGTGCTGCCCTATGGGTGTGACTAACTCATGTATGTTGAACTCAGGTCCTCATTACCTCAACAATATACCTTTTCAGAACCCAATATCAGACAGTAGCTTCGTTATGCCTCTAATCAGAGCATGGGTGAAAGCTGGAAGCTTGCACGAAGAGAGCCTTTTGCTTTTCATCGTCCTTAGTCAGTGAATAGACCAATACATCCCTTTGAAGTTGTCTAGAGAGCGGGGGGGGGGGGGGGGGGGGGGGCTACGAACATGGAATGTCACATTAGTTTAAGTCCACTTTCCCAAAGAGAAGCTGCACTCTCTAGTTCCACCTGCTATCCTGCTGATGCACTGGTTTTCCCAAGCTGGAGCTACTGAATGGAAACACAATGAAATATACATCAGTCTCTGCCTGGATAGACCATTTTAGTTTGTCTCAGGAGTCATCATTAAAAGCCAATTCATCTGTCCTTCACAGTGTGGCCTCCTGCCTGCACATCCCTTTAGTCCCTCTCTACAGATGAAGTTTACACCACTCCTGAAGTGCCCCGGGCGATCACATCTTTCATGGCGCAAAGGCTTCAGTCGCATCGGTGCAGGCCCACTGCCAGGCTCCATCTCACTACCCTGGCTCTGCTAACACATACACACACACACAGCACACAGGCGACACACATAGGCACATAAATGCTCTTCCATGGGCACATGCTCAAACTTGGAGGAAGAAGCACACACACTACACACTCAAGAGTTTTTTTTTTTTTTTACCTTAATCTTTATGAAAAGATTTTAGATTCAAAAGAAAAATGGAGGCCACTGAAACAACAGGCGGAATGGTATGTTATACAATATATTACATTTTTCATATAAGTAGACTAGTCACATCATTTCTCCCGCACAGGTTGTTGTCAGAAGAAAGAATCAAATAGAGTTATGTAATGAAGGTCAGGCACTGAGCAAAGACAGTGAGTCACAATTCAAAGGGTGATGATGGGTGTTGAAACAAAGTCAATTCAGTGGTGAAGGCCTACATGACAATGATCAAAAGGTAGAGGAATGTGACCCAATTACAGAACATTTCTGATGTCCACTAACAGCTGTTTCTATTAACCTGCCCAAACGATTACAGAACGAAGGCTGTGTCAATGAACTTTGACAGCCAATAATATTATGTATGAACAGAAGCTAGGAATTTAACTATGGTTCCAGGAATACCTGAACAATGTGAACTTTACTTAAATAAATACGTGACAATGTGTGGTATGAATCATGGTTGGGGTCCTCCCACACTGTCACGTCAGTAAGTGTTATTATAATTACTCGACCTATGCAGAGTTTCAACAGAAATGCAGGGTACGAAGTAGAACTAATAATAGTGGAACTATACACAATAACAATCCAGATGTGTCCTACAGTACCTCAAAGCACGCTGTTTACCCACATAAATGTCAGTAATACCGAAACCTCGATTAAAACTTCGGGATCGGTGTCCCTTCCACGGGAAGGTTGAGCTAACATAGGTTAATGCAATTAGCATGAGGATGTAAGTAACAAGAATTTCCCAGGACACAGACATATCTGATATTGGCAGAATGCTTAAATTCTTGTTTATCTAACTGCACTGTGCAACTTGCAGTAGCTATTACAGAGAAAGAATACCATGCTATTGTTTGATGAGAGTGCACAATTTTGAACTTGAAAAGTTATTAAACAAATTAGGCACATTTGGTTAGTCTTGATACAACATTTTGAACAGAAATGCAATGGTTCATTTGATCAGTCCAAGACGTTGTACATACACTGCTGCCATCTTGTGGCCAAAATCTAAATCACACCTGGGCTGGAATATTTCATAATGGTCTATCTTTTGCATTTCAAAGATGATGGTACAAAAAATTATCTTTTACCAGGTCTATAGTGTTGTATTCTCCTACATTCCTTTTGCATTTCCACAAACTACAAAATGTTTACTTTCAAATGGTACCAAGACTATGCATATCCTTGCTTCAGGGCCTGAACTACAGGCAGTTAGATTTGGGTATGTCATTTTAGGCGAAAATTTAAAAAAAGGGGCAGATCCTTAAGAGGTTGGTAAGCTAAGTGATTTAGTGTTGGGGTCCATATATGTTAGAAGTCAACACCCTTGCAAAAGGAAACTCTCTGCCTCTCTCAACTACATTCACCTGTGTTTATCATCCTTGCTGTTAAAATTGTTTAAGCACCCCTAAATCAGTGACAAAAACACCAGAACTTCTGCTCATTATCCTGCACATTCCATCCCATCTCAACAGATTATTTCATTCACGTGCAGAACCTGTCCACAAGAGATTGATGAATCTGTACAACATGTTCAAATAAAACTTTGTTCATACAAAGACTTGGCATCAGCTTCGGTCAGATCCTGAACTATATTGAGTTCCAATTTTAGTTCTAATTTTATCTCACCACCTGACAAATTTAGTATGTACATCTATACATACAAACAGATCATATTGGAATCAAAGGCATGTTCAATCATCTTTTCCGCTATCAGACTGCACATCTACACAAAAACTGTTTGAATCAATGTTGTTTCCACGTCATTTCAACCAATAATATTAGTGTGATGACGTTGAATCAACGTGGAAAACTGATTGGAAAAGTTATCATCTTAAAACCTCTTGAAGCTAGAGGGCACTATTTTTATTTTTGGAAAAATAACGTTCCCAAAGTAAACGGCCTATTTCTCAGGACCAGATGCTAGAATATGTATATAATTGACAGCTTAGGATCGAAAACACTCTAAAGTTTCCAAAACTGTAAAAATATTGTCTGTAAGTATAACATAACTGATATTGCAGGCGAAAGCCTGAGAAAAATCCAATCAGGAATTGACTCTTATTTTGAAACCTCTGTGTTCCTATGCATCCCTATTGACCATTGAAAGGGATATCAACCAGATTACTTTTTCTGTAGCTTCCCTAAGGTGTCTACAGCCTTTAGACGTAGTTTCAGGCCTTTATTTTGAAGAATGAGCGTAAACGTCCACATTGCGTAAGTGGTCAGTTGTTGGCTCTCAGTGTGATTTTTGAGCATAACAGAGGTAGCCATTTTTCCTCCCGGTCCTAGTGAAAAGCCAACTGTCCCGGTTGATATATTATCGAATAGATATTTGAAAAACACCTTGAGGATTGATTATAAAAAAAAGTTTGCCATGTTTCTGTCGATATTATGAATATAATTTTGAATTTTTGTCTGCTTGTCGTGACCGCTATTTCCGGCCGGTGGATTCCTGAGCATAAAGCATCAAACTAACGGAGGTATTTGGATATAAAAAATATCTTTATGGAACAAAAGGAACATTAGCTGTCTAACTGAGTGTCTCGTGAGTGAAACCATCCGAAGATCATCAAAGGTAAACAAATAATTTGATTGCTTTTCTGATTTTCGTGACCAAGTTACCTGCCGCTAGGTGTACATAATGTTTTGTTAGTATATCGATAAACTTACACAAACACTTGTATTGTTTTCGCTGTAAAGCAAAATTTCAAAATCTGAGACGAGCTGGTGAAAGGCTAAGCTGTGTTTCGCTATATTTCACTTGTGATTTCATGAATATGAATATTTTCTAGTAAGATTATTTGACCGTTGCTCTATGCTATTTAGCGTAGTTGATGACAATTATCCCGGATCCGGGATGGGTGGTTCCAAGATTAATATATATATATTTTTTAATTTTAGTTGAAAACTAAACCAAATATAAATCAAAAGTAGACTTTGAACTGACTTCTGTGCCCAGTCTGATCTCAATATATATATATATATATATATATATATATATATATATATATATATATATCTCGATCTCTCGCTCTCTCAATTTAATTAAATTACATTGGCATGATGTAACAATGTACATATTGCCAAAGTTTACCTTGGAGATTTACAATATTAACATAATTTAAATAATAATAATACATATTGTCAATGGGACAACAGCAACAATAATCAAGGGTCAAAATAACCATACGTGTGAACAATAACAATAAGCATAGAGGACATGTGCAGGTTGGTTGATCTGTCAGACACTTTCCCTTAACTTATGGCAGGCAGCAATGTAGTGTGCTGCCAACCCACAGCTCTATGCGTCCAACAGGACAGGTAACCTATTCTCATCAGAGAGGTCTTTGAAACTTTTAATAAGGGTTTCACATTTGGGGAAATGACACTCTCTAATTCCTTTATATTTTGTACATTTTGTCAGGAAATGCAGCTGTCTCAGTTTCTGCTGTGGTGTAGTGGTTGCACATAATTTCCTCTACAGGGAGCCAGGTTTTCCTGTGTCTACCCTTCTCAATGGCAAGGCTGTGCTCACTGAGCCTGTGCTTTGTCAAGTTTTCTCTAAGGTTTTGATCAGTTACCATGGTCAAATAGTTAGCCACGGTGTAAAGTCAATTTAGCGCCAGATAGCAACTGATTTTGCTTTGTGCTTGTGTTTCCCAATAAGCAATGACGTTTTGTTTTGACTGTGTGTATTTTGACTGTTGTAATTTGGCTTATTCTGATTGATTGGATGTTCTGGTCCTGAGGCTTCAGTGTGTTAGTAAAATAGGTTTGTGAACTCAGCCCCAGGACCAGCTGGGTCTCTCTCTCTCTCTCTCTCTCTCTCTCTCTCTCTCTCTCTCTCTCTCTCTCTCTCTCGTCTCATTGCCATGAAGTCAGTGGAATAAAGAGCGATGCCATAAAATGTCACTTAGGGCCCCCCCGCCAGCTGCGTGGTGTCAGGCAGAGAGATGACATATTGGAGCTCTTTGGAGTAAAGCTGGTGTTTAATGATCTCTAATGTGGCGCTGGCTGGAGCCAGGGAGCCCCGGTGTGATCTGCAATCTCTCCCCAAAGCGTCGCGCTGGAGTGAGAGCTGGAATGCACAGGGTGCATACTTAAGCTGGGATCCACTGGGCCACTGTGTGGGAATGGGCCCCGCCGGTGTGTCACAAATGTGTGTGTGTGTCTGTAAAATCAAATCACATTTTATTTGTTGCATGCTTCATGAACAACAGGTGTGGACTAACAGTGAAATGCTTACGGGCCCTTCCCAGCAATTTAGAGAGCGATAGAAAAATAATAGAAAAGTAATAATAAAAGTAATAATAAATGAGAAACGGTACCAGTACTGAGTCGATGTGCAGGGGTATGAGGTAATTTATAGATAAATAAATATATATATATATATATATATAAACAAAAATATAAACTCAACATGCAACAATTGCAAAGATACTGAGTTACAGTTCATAGAAGGAAATCAGTCAATTGAAATAAATTCATTAGGCCCGAATCTATGTGGTCAGTCATTTCACAGTACAGATATGAATCTGTTGGTTACAGATACCTTTAATAAAAAGTAGCACTCCTCTTCAATGGCTGTACAAAGTTGATGGATACAGGCGGGAACTGGAACATGAAGTCGTACACGTCAATCCAGAGCATACCAAACATGATCAATGGGTGACATGTTTGTTGAGTCCATGCAGGCCATGGAAGAACTGGGCCATTTTCAGCTTCTAGGAATTGCGTACAGATCCTTAAGACATGGGGCCATGCATTATCATGCTGAGACATGAGGCGATGGCGGCGGATGAACCGCACAACAATGGGCCTCAGGATCTCTACACGGTATCTCTGTAAATCCAATTGTGTTCATTGTCCGTAGCATATGCCTGCCCATACCATAACCCCATCGCCACCATGGGGCACTCTGTTCACAACATTGACATCAGCAAACCGCTCATCCACACGATACCATACACCCTGTCTGCCATCTGTCTGTGAGAGTTGAAACCAGGATTCATCTGTGAAGAACACACTTCTCCAGCATGCCAGTGGTCATCAAAGGTGAGCATTTTCCCACTGAAGTCGGTTATGACGCCGAACTGCAGTCAGCTCAAGACCCTGGTTAGGACAATGAGCACGCAGATGAGCTTCCCTGAGAAGGTTTCTGACAGTTTGTGTAGACATTTTTTGGTTGTATAAACCCACAGTTTTATCAGCTGTCCCGCAGGTGAAGAAGCCGGATGTGGAGGTCTTGGGCTGGCATGATTACACGTGGTCTGCGGTTGTGAGGACGGTTGGACGTACTGCCAAATTCTCTAAAATGACGTTGAAGGTGGCTTTTGGTAGTGAGATTAACATTAAATTGCTTGGCAACAGCTCTGGTGGACATTCCTGCAGTCAGCATAACAATTGCATGCTGTAGCATTGTGTTGTGCCACAAAACAACATTTTAGAGTTTAATAGTCCCCAGCACAAGGAGAACCTGTGTAACAATCATGCTGTTTAATCAACTTCTTGATATGCCCCACCTGCCAGGTGGATAGATTATCTTGGCAAAGGATAAATGGTAGGTCATCATTGTAAATAAGAATTTGTTCTTAACTGACTTGCCTACTGTAGTTAAATAAAGGTTAAATAAATAAAAAAAATCCAAAATTCCCAATTCCCATTCCCACATTTGAGAGAAATAAGCTTTTTGTGCCCATGGAAGATTTCTGGGATCTTTAATTTCAGCTATTGAAACATGAGACCAAAACTTTACATATTGCATTTATATTTTTGGTCAGTATATTTAACTAACTATTTAGCAGTCTTGTGGCTTGGGGTTAGAAGCTGTTCAGGGTCTTGTTGGTTCCAGACTTGGTGCATTGGTACCGCTTGCCGTGCGATAGCAGAGAGAACAGTGTATGAATTCAGTGCCTGGAGTCTTTGACAATGTTTAAGGCCTTCCTCTGACATTTGGTAGACAAGAGGTCCTGGATGTCAGGGAGCTCGGCACCAGTGATATACTGTGCTGTACGCACTACCCTCTGTACCGCTTCGCGGACAGATGCCAAGTAGTTGCCATACCAAGCGGTGATGCAGCCAGTCAAGATACTCTCAATGATGAAACTGGTGACTGATGTGGTAAACTCCTCAATGGCATCAGTTGAATCTCGGAGCATATTCCATTCTGTGCCAGTGAAACAGTCCTGTAGCTTAGCATCCACTTCATACAGTGGCTTGCGAAAGTATTCACCCCCCCCACCCAAGGCATTTTTTGGGGGGTTGTATCATTTAATTTACACAAAATGCCTACCACTTTGAACATGCTAAATATTTTTTTTGTGAAGCAAACAAGAAAAATTAACAAAAAAAACAGAAAACTTGAGCATGCATATGTCACGTTCATTGATGGAATAATCGGACCAAGGTGCAGTGTGGTAGGCGTAAATCATAAATGTATTAAATGAACACCTAAAAACAAGAAAGATAAATGACACGTAAAGTTTTGTAGCGCTAACACAGCAACTAACAAAAACAAGATCCAACAAAAACCCAGTGGGAAAAAGATGCCTAAATATGATCCTCAGGGCGAGTGCAAGGAGCTAGCACAGGCCATACTGGACTGTGGACACGTACTTCAGGGTGAGTACGAGGAGGAGACACAGGACGTACCGGACTGGGGAGGCGCACTGGAGGCCTGATGCGTGGGACCAGCACAGATTGCACCGGACTGGTAACATGCTCCTCCAAACGCATGCATTGCCGGATACTCCTCGCCAACTCCATTCTCCGGTATCCCTTGCACTGTTCTATTGACTCTGGGTCGACTGACCATCTCTCTACCTCCTCCCAGGTTGTCTCTGGTTCACCTCTCGGCTTCGCCGACCACCCCGTGTGCTCCCCCCCAAAGAAATTGGGCTGTACTTTGGGCTGTCTTTGTGGCCGCGAACACTGGCGTCGTCGCTGTTGTTCCTTCGCTGCCTCCGCCTGCTTCCATGGCAGGCTTCTGTCTCCTGCCATGATTTCATCCCATGTCCAGGATGTCCTCCACTCCTGGCTTTCATCCCAGGCCCAGGATCCCTGCTCCTCCCTGGAATGCTGCTTGGTCCGTGGGTGGTGGGATCTTCTGTCACGTTCGTTGATGGAATGATCGGACCAAGGTGCAGCGTGGTAAGCGCATAAATGAGGTTTTGCTTGTGAACTGGAACCAATGGATAGAGTAATGGTCAGATTTGCCAAATGGAGGATGAGGGAGAGCTTTGTATGCATTTCTGTGTGTGGAGTAAAGGTGATCTGGAGTTTTGTCAACTATAGTTGCACAGGTAACATGCTGTTAGAAATGAGGTACGATGGGTTTCAGCTTCCCTGCATTAAAATCACCGGCCACTAGGATCGCTGCCTCTGGATCAGCATTTCTTGTTTGCTTATGGCCCTATACAGCTCGTTGAGTGCCGTCTTGGTGAATAGTATGGTCTCCAGCTTATCACGTGGTATTCTAGCTCAGGTGAGCAGAACCTCGAGACTCAGAACCAACACACTCTTCCCCCTTGATCTTACCCTACCTAGGCTACCTTTCAGTCCTGCCAATGTACAGAAAAACCAGCTAGATGTACCCGTCCTTTTTCAGCCAAGACTCAGAGCTCGTCCAGTTTGTTCTCCAGTGATTGTAAGTTTGTCAATAGAATGGAGGGAAGAGGCAGTTTATTTACTCGCTGACGTAGTTTGGTCAGGGTTCTCCCACGTCGGCCTCTCTTACGGCGTCTCTTCCTCTTCCAAGTCTCGTGGATTAGGGCCCGGTCTGGGGTGAGTAGTATGTCCTGTTGAAGTAGGTCCCGTTGAAGTAGGAATGTTTCATCAAAAGGTGATCACAGTTCTGATGTTCAGAAACTCTTTTCATTCATAGGAAATTATGGCGGAAATATAATGCACAAAATAGATTAAGATTGGCACAAAAAATAACATGCAGAATTGGTCAGGAGCCCGTAAAACAACAGCTATTTTTTACCTTTATTTAACTAGGCCTTGTCAGTTAAGAACAAATTCTTATTTTCAATGACGGCCTAGGAACAGTGGGCCTGTTCAGGTGCAGAGCAACAGATTTGTACCTTGTCAGCTCGGGTGTTTGAACTTGCAACCTTCCAGTTACTAGTCCAACGCTCTAACCACTATGCTACCCGGTCACCCTAGCCATTGCAGTGCCATTCTTTACACAAAAGCAGGTTCAGGTCAGAATAGCACACGCTGGTCATGAACAAAGAAGAGTATGTGTCAGTGTGTGTGTGTATTTTACTATTAGCTTGAATATGGATGTATGCAGAGTGTGTTGTGGGCTTTTTACAGACTTTAAGGAACGTATTTCTGTGTGTGTGTGTGCACGCTGACATATTTGTACTGTGATGTGTACGTAACTATTGTATGAATATGTATGCTTACATATCTGTGGTGAAGCCAGGGCAGCATGCACTTAATGCTCTGTAGCTCTATATGCAGGTGTTTTGAAGTGTGTCCATGTGTGTGGGTGTGTGTTGTTCTGCATGCATGCATGGATGGATCACTATATCTACCTCCATCACATGTAAACTGATGTTGGACAGAGCCCTTCTGTCCTGATACATGGCTGTACTCCTGTGTGTGTGTGTGTGTGTGTGTGTGTGTGTGTGTGTGTGTGTGTGTGTGTGTGTTAGTGTGCGTGCATGTGTGTGCTGTCATCCTCATCAGGTGCCAGCAGGTCTGAGGGATGGTGTAGGCTCTCCTCTCCATTCATCGCTGACTGATTCCGTGACCTGGAGGCGAATCCTTCTCTCTCTCTGCCATGGGGGTGCTCAGCTGTTAAATGAGAACACGGAGGCCAAGCTGATAAAATGTGAAATGCATCCACCAGGCTTTCTGTGAACACACACACATATACACACGCACACCCAGCATCCATTTCTCAACCAACGAAGCAAAAGCCTCCCTCGCTCACTTTCTTCCCATCTTTTTTAAAAGGCTTTGCATTAGCGTGATCACATTAGCGAATCTCTCCTCTCCGAATGTTAATGATAAATATCAAAATGCTTAATGCAACATGATCGCCTGTGACATTAGCTGGCCAAATGCTGAAAGATTCAGGCTGTAGTGGAAGAATGATCGCCTGTTGCGTGGAAGCTCCTTCCATCTTCACTCACGTGTAGTTAACGATGTAAGCTTTTCTGAGATTTGCCTCGCCTATTTATGTCAAATGCAAAATAACCCACATAAAATGGCTTTCATGACATCAACAAAATACATTTCTGGTGGCTTCATGTTATATATGAAACTGCACAGATATATAATATTCACAATATTTTGCAGTATATTGCTTTGTTTTTCTCAAGAGATCCAAGTCCTCAAGATGGATGACAAGCTAGTCGAGCTTGTTCAGTTTTTCAAACATTCTGATTGGATTACCCCCAAAAGAAAAAAAAAAGAGGACGGTGTCTTCATATTGTTTTTATTTTTATAATACCATAAAAGCTTGTTTGGCAGTTAAGTAAAGATACCCACAAATAGCAATAAAGAGTGCTGCAAATTTGCAATAATGCCAATTGATGGAGCTAATCAATCCTTGGTCTCAGAGTTAACAGGAAATTGCATGACACATTCACTTATTTTGGCACTCAATGTTTATTGGCACACACAGTTGCATTGTCACTTCTGTTGCCACAGGCAGTGGTCGAGTTTCAGCCGACTATTATACATGTTGCATTGTATCAACCAATGGTTGCATGCTGCGTCATCGACTGTGCAGTCAGGCATCAGATTAAAATATCATATGCTATGGTTAGTTTATATGTTAAACACCTATTGAGGTTTTGTGAGACCTAGCATGCATCTGCAATGTAGTCAGCCTGGAACACAGACATTCCCTTAGACCTGCAGGTCTTGACTCCTATCCAATCATTACATGCTTGCTTCAACCAGTTTACAGCTTTGATACCGTGACATTACAGTTTACTGAAACATCTAACCTGTGATGTTGTACCGTGACAGATAAATGCGAGGAATAAGTATGCGTGTGTACACACACCTGTGTTTTGTCACTCAGATTTGAGCGTGAGAGGTTTTGACATGACAAATATAGATATTTTTTCTTCTCCATCATTCGTCTACTCTCTGGTTCTAATTACGAGGGGGACCGATTGAGAGATTGTGTGGTCTCGTGAGATAAAAGGGACAACAATGTTTCGAGCTGGCTCCGACGGGAAGCTTCTTTCCTCCTGTGTGTCTATGAAGGGGAACTTTGCACTCTCGTGCTGCGCCTCTCCAAGGAAGATAAAAAAAATACATATTAAAAAATCTCACTAATGGGAATGGCACTTTGTGTTTTGTTACTATCGGGAGCGGGGACCTCAGAATGATAAAATGCCATATTTTCTTCTTAGCATGTCATAAAGATCACGCTGTGAGATGCTTATGAGTAATTTTGCCAAGGGGGCTCCCTCCAGCCTCTGATAAATACAGTCATTAACTTGGTAAACTGTGATCTTGTGACTTCTGGCGAAGTGCAGCTCTTTACTAAACAGTATGTTGTCTTAGGGGAGGTGCCTAGAGCCTTCCATCCGCCATGTAGCGCATTGATGTGTTTGGGAAAGTGTGTGGGGGGTGGGGAAACAATCGTTAGGGATCCCGGAGAAGGGAACATTAAATAGGACTTTTTTGTTGTTGTTCTTTCTCTGTATCCCCCTCAGTTTGAGGCTCCTGAGTTGGGCAGCGGTCTAAGGCACTGCAGGTCAGTGCTAGAGGCGTCACTACAGACCCTGGTTTGATCCCGGGCTGTATCACAACTGGCCGTGAGTGGAAGTCCCATAGGGCGGTGCACAATTGGCCCAGCTTCGGGAGGGTTTGACTGGGGTAGGCTATCATTGTAAAATAAGAATTTGTTCTTAACGGACTTGCCTAGTTAAATAAAAATGTACAGTTTATAATTCAGACCGCTGAGCATATTTTGCTAAACAGAGATTAAATGTCACTTAACCTAAGTTCATAATTGATTGATATCAACTGCTCTTAGCAGTGATGCACCACAGGATGTTGGTGGCACCTTAATTGGGGAGCACGGGCTCCTAGTAATGGCTGGAGTGGAATAGGTGGAATGGAATGAAATACATGCTGTTCCATTTGCTCCGTTCCAGCCATTATTATGATCTGCGCTCCCCTCAGCAGCATACTGTAGGTTTGCAGTACTGGCTGAACATTTGTCCCAATCCAAGAGCCACACAATGCTTTACGGCATCCTTAAAATAATTTGACACAAAAAATCTCTACAGTGTAAAAAAATACACCTCAGTGCCTGCAACTGTAGGTCTACAGCTTTTCAACATTACATTCACTACCTAGCTGAAGTTTATTTTTTTACTGTCCTGAAAGAATATGTGGGCATAGCATCGTAATACCCATAAACTGGAAAAGGTAATTGTTTAGACAGACGGACAGAAAGTTGACAGTTGCTGAAGGAAAAGACTGTAGGGGTCCTCGTTATAGAAGTTTTGTAGAGGAAAGAGTTGACCTGGTATATGGCTTGCCTAACATGGAGAGGTTGAGCGGGAACAAGCTGTTGGTAATCCAGGAGGAGATTTGGGGAAACAAACCTGAACTTTGCACACATCCCTATGAAACCCACTTCTCTACTTTCACAGAGAAACCTCTCTTATGAAAAACAATACAGATAAAACAGTCTTGACATGCCTGAGGAAGACCAAACTGTTCATGTTAGTTTATCCATAAAAATTGATGATTGAACAGTGATTGACACTGTTTTTGTTTAATTAAACAACACATTCAGGTAAACCCATTTGAATTCAATCACTTTTTGTCACCACCCCTTCTGATTTGAACTAAAACATTCAAGAGATAAAGGTGCTCAAATTTGACCATGCCACACCATGAGACATCCATGTCTTCATCACTGGAAAAAAATGTACAAACAGCGTTGTCAAACTATTTGATCGTAATGATATATTTGCTTCATGTATTTTTTTTTCTTAAACATCAATTAACAAAAGAATGCGTGCAATCAGACTTTTTTCAGATCCGCATAAAGTTAGTAGCTTGTGTTGTGCCCACCATCGGTTGCGACACAACATGCTCTCGGATACAGGGTGGGTGTCATGTTTTGGCTAATAAATGTACTAAAATGGGAATAAAATGGAAATGTTTACTTTCAAATGGTTCCACAAAGAGGATTGGAGGTCCACACATCAGAGAATGTTGACTTGAATGGGAATATATTTTGTTTTAAATGATACTGCTATAGGAAACCTATTGAAATGATAGAAATCTAGATAATATAAAGGACATGACCATTTAAGTTCTAATTGGCTCATTCATCCCGCCTCCTCTACTTATAACTATTCCCCAGGTCATTGCTGAAAATGAGAATATGTTCTCAGTCAGCTGGTAAAATAAAACAAAAGTTGACATTCGATGATGGATGGACCAGCTGCCATCTTTGTGGTAGTCATTAGAAGTAACATTTTCAATTCAAACAAAATGTCAATGGTGTACCAGCTAAATTGCAGTAGTCAGATGGTATCGGTTCATTCTATGAACTATATTTATATGATTGAAATGACACCCAACTTGTATTCAAGGTCATGTCGTGTCTCAACTAATGGCGGGCACAGCACAAAAATCTACCAAAAAGCTACTGTGTTGTTCAATGTATATGTAACCAGGTCAAAATTCCAGACCTACGCTTCGCAATGCTCTCATGTAGGGAAATAGAGCCTGCGAGAAGAGCCCTGTAGCTGAAGGCTATTCGGGATGGAAAATGTGGGGGAGCACGTAGCTATGTGTGTGGAAAACATTTAGACATTTAGGCAGTTTAGACATTTAACTTCTTTAGTATAGTCCGTTTGTTTTCTGTTGTTGGTATTGGCTATCTTAATGTGCCGGTTGGTAGTTAGCTAGCACTCACTCATTCATGATGGTGGCTGCTAGCCTTATCATGAAAACAAGCATGAGGGAAGCCCTACAATATTAGCTTTTTCTATGTAGTGAGAATGATCGGGAGCAGGTAATGTTGAAAAGTAATCTTTAGACATGTTGTACTATTCTTAAATGTAGTTTTGACTACCACAAGAAAATTGTGTTTGAGCAAATATTTTGGCATTCAGGTCCAAAAAGTAACTTTCTGGACACTTCTTCCATGGGCAACAGTTTTGTTTAAATCAAAAGGATATGCTGCCAAAAAGTGATTGAAATCAAATGTATTTACCCTTCATGGCAAGGATGGGTTAGATCAATGTGGATTTAATATATGTTTTTTAAGTCAAATGAATCAATCCAATATTATCTTTTTTTTAAATTGATGAGAATACATTCTCATTTACAGCCACAACCTATGGGAAGAGTTGCAGGGAAAGGGGTTCAATACAATCAACAAAGAGATTTTTACAGAACTCTGTCAATCTAGGACACTCAGGCTTGCGATTTATCATCACTTTCCTCCCTCAATATAGAAAAGACCAGGATGTGCTTTTTGTGTGGTGTGAACCCTAATTGACCCTGGTGAGGCCTGAGCAGACTTATCCATACGTGGCCACAGGGCCTCCTTTGAGCACACTCAAGCCCAACGCTCCCACCTGCTCCTTAGCCAGATCCAGCTGCCTCCCACTCACATGGGCTTCACCGCTCAGAGAGCTAGCCAGGTGGGGCCGACTGTGAGGGCACACCCCAACATGGCAACCACTGTGCATGGCTTCAGTGTAGCCCATCTAGGAAACCATGCTGAACACTGGCTACTGTTAGCCCGGTGATGTAAACTTTATCTCTAGCCATCTATGTGAGGTGATGCTGATGACTTTGGGGAGTAAGTGCCTCTGGATTCACCTCAAAATGGACATCATAATGGACTCTACTATGGTTTAGCTATGAATTCATGCCAAACTGCTTTTTGACTAACAGGGAAATGTCAGAGCGAACCCATGAGGAGATTGTATGGTATTTTTAGGCCATACTTTCCTTGGCCTCTCTCGACTCTTATACTCTTGCCTGAGGCTATCATCTCAGCCCAGCTTCGCCTTCTCTGTAGGAGTTGTGTTATATCCAGCCGAACACCCTCCAATACCATTACTAATAGACAAACACAACAACAAAGCTTGAAATACTTCCATTCAATGACCATATCTCATAGAAAAGAAACACAACATATGTAAGACATATCCCAAACTGAAATTTGATTTTACAGGTCCCGGAGAAACACTGTGAACAAAAAAATCCAATATACAGAGATGGTGTATTTTACCCTTAGGCTGTTTCAATCACTTGCTCATAGGGTTAGATATTATATAGTGGAATAATTGACCTGTCAAACGCCTGACGCCAGAAGTCCCATCATTCCATAGTGGCAGGAGGGGGGCTAGCTAAGAACAGATAGCTCTGCTTGCAACAAGATGTTCAGCAAGTGCTTTAGATTCTTACATTTAGTTTCCCACACCCATCCTATAATGCTAAAATAACATGCTTGAGCTATTTGTTCTCATGTGTCATGTGAACTCAAGTCAACTGTACCATCTGAGCAATTCAAAGATGTGTACAGTAGGTTAGCTTTTTATTTTAGAATGCAAAAGAGCACAGGGGTATTAGTTCCAATATGTACACTTGGCATTTATCAAATACTTCCTTTGGTCATTTACCTCCACCCAAACATTTGAGGCTAGATACATACTCTAATACACTCACACATACACATCCTACTCCAACATCCTTTCTCTTAGGATGCTTCATGACACTCTGACTTCCACATCCTGTCTCTTGCTCTCTCTCCTACCCATACACAAAATGTCCCATTTACACAAGCATATGTCTCTCTCGCTCTCTTTTTGCCCTCTGCCTATATCTCTTCTCTCTCTGTCTCTCTGTCTCTCTTTTGCTCTCTCTCTTTTGCGCTCTCTCTCCTCCAGAATTGTCCATCATCTTTGTATTTGCAAAATGTTTCCCTTGTCGTCTGCAGGGCTCGCGATGCGTGACTCACTGTATTGAGAAAACACAGGGCCGGGTGATTCTGTAAGGTGGTGAGTGCAGTACCTCCTGCCCATCCGCACCAGCACACATTCTCCTAATCATCAGCCATTGATTGATGAAGTGCTGGTTGCAGCGTAGGGCCTTATATTGGGTTTATAAAAGCAGCTGAGAGGTAGTTTAATCTGAAGACTGCATAATGGAGATCTTTATTTTCTTTCTTTTCATACAGCCACTGCCTTTCCCCTCACGGTCATTGTAAATCAGCAGAGATGAAAAAATCGCACAGTCAAAGGAATTGAGGTGATGGCAGGTGAAAAACCTGACATTAAGATTATTGCTTGAATGTTCTATTTAGAAGTGGGGCCTAAAATTGAATTCAGGGCCTCGCCGTTCACGGTCAAAGTCTTTGGAAAGGGAATGTGTTTAGTGACAGTACAAAGGCACCAACCAAAGCACCTTGAAGCCTTTTCCAGGGAACTCATGTTTTATCTGGCACTTGTGGCTACCATTGAGTCTGTGATCACAGAACACTGCCAATGCAATAATAATGTATGTATGTTTAATATCACAAATATGAATTTAATGCTCTTCTGCTCATAATTTTTGGACTGCATTCAAACGCCAGAGGTTCCATGTTTTTTACACATGACATATCAATGTGAATACGCATACGTATATCTCAATTACCCCTTCTCTAACCCAAACACTAGCCTCATATTGTTAAATTACATTCTGGAACTCTGGTAGGGATAGCATGTTGAGATTGCTCTTATAGCTTTTACCCTCCCACACCCATACACACAAGCATACACGCACGCAGGCACGCACATACACACACACAAACACTCACTCACTGTCACACACACACACACACACACACACTTTTCATCCCTTTCTTGGCCTGGGCATAATACCCCTCCCCATAGCCTCCATTGGGTGATTAATGTATTTAGTCAAGGTTTTATTTCGGTGTGTGCGTGAGTATCTGTGTTTTAACGCGTGTCCATGGGCACTAAATCTCAATTTCTTTGTAATCTCTCTCTGTTTACTTATTTCATGTCTTGTCTTATTTCTTGCTAAACACATTTTCTAAGACAATTGAAAGTAGGCCTTCTCATGTTCACATCCCGGTACTGTATTTTCCCCGAAGACTGTACATTGTAGCCAGGGGAGGGATCATGCTACTTATACTTCCATATAAAAACACCAGCTGGCCTATTCTAGGTCTACAATCATGAAGGGTTCAAACTGTAGGAGTTCAGATGCTTTTAATGCTTGTCCAAAGGAATATTATTTAGGGTAGCCATTTAGAATGATGTAATCAAAACAGTCCATCCAACACTAACCGATGTTGAAACATAGTTTGTCAAAGGTCAAATGAAAGGACACTAACCTCTCTTATCCTCCTTTGAATGTAGCTTTGAGCTATCTTTACCAACACTGTGCGAGGTCTCGCTCTCTCTCTCTCTGTGTGTGTGTGTGTGTGTGTGTGTGTGTGTGTGTGTGTGTGTGTGTGTGTGTGTGTGTGTGTGTGTGTGTGTGTGTGTGTGTGTGTGTGTGTGTGTGTTTGTGTGTGTGTGTGTGTGTGTGTGCCTGTCAAAAGTTTGGACACATGTACTCATTCAAGGGTTTTTCTTTATTTTTACTATTTTTTACATTGTAGAATAATAGTGAAGACACACAAACTGTGAAATAACACGTATGGAATCATGTAGTAACCAAAAAAAGTCTTGAACAAAACAAAATAGATGTTATATTTTAGATTATTCAAAGTAGCCACCCTCGATGACAGCTTTGCACGCTCTTGGCATTCTCTCAACCAGCTTCACCTGGAATGCTTTTCCAACAGTCTTGAAGGAGTTCCCACATATGTTGAGCACTTGTTGGCTGCTTTTTCTTCACTCTGCGGTCCAAATCATCTCAAACCATCTCCATTGGGTTGAGGTCATGTGGTTGTGGAGGCCAGGTCATCTGATGCAGCACTCCATCACTCTCCTTCTACTTCACTACGGTGACAGTCTGCGATATTCTTTTGGCGAAGCGCGGCTCGCTGGATGTGAACATGGGCGGCCTCCTATGTCTTCTCCGCGCGCCTGAACCAGTCGTCCACCGCAAAAGCCTCGGTCTGACCCTGATGCCACGGCGCCAGAACCGGCTGGTACCCCAATACGCACTGAAAAGGGGAGAGGTTAGGGGAGGAGTGGCGAAGCGAGTTCTGTGCCATCTTGGCCCAGGGCACGAAAGCCGCCCACTCCGCCGGCTGGTCCTGGCAATAGGACCGCAGAAACCTGCTCGCATCCTGGTTGACTCTCTCTACCTGCCCATTACTCTCGGGTGAAAACCGGAGGTAAGGCTGATCAAGACCCCCAGACGTTCCATGAAAACCAGACTCTCGACATGAATTGGGGACCCCGATCAGACACTAAATCCTCATATACCCCGTAGTGCCAGAAGACATGCGTAAACAGGGCTTCCGCAGTCTGTAGGGCCGTAGGAAGACCGTCCAGAGGGAGGAGACGACAGGACTTATTGAAACGATCCACAACGACCAGGTGTTTCCCTGAGAAAGAGGTAGATTGGTTAAAGAATCTACAGACAGGTGTGATCAAGGTCGTTGTGGAATGGGTAAGGGGTGTAGCTTACCTCTGGGCAGGTGTCCCGGAGCCTTACACTGGGCACACAACAAGCAACATAAACCCTCACGTCCTTAGCCAAGGTAGGCCACCAGTACTTCCCAGTCAGACAGCGCACCGTACGACCGATCCCCGGATGACCAGAGGAGGGTGACGTGTGGGCCCAATAGATCAACTGGTCACGGACAGCAGCCAGAACGTGCATACGCCTGACAGGACACTGGAGGGGAGAAGGCTCTGTATGCAAAGCCTGCTCAATGTCCGCATCCAGCTCCCACACGACCGGCGCTACCAGGCAAGAGGCCGGGAGTATGGGAGTCTGAACCACGGGCCGCTCCTCTGTGTCATACATCCGGGACAGTGCGTCTGCCTTCGTATTCTGGGATCCTGGTCTGTAGGACAGGTTAAACACAAAATGGGTAAAGAACATGGCCCACCTTGAATGACGAGGATTCAGTCTCCTCGCTGCCCGGATGTACTCCAGGTTGCGGTGGTCAGTCCAGATGAGAAAAGTGTGTTTAGCCCCCTCAAGCCAATGTCTCCACGCCTTCACTGCTTTAACCACAGCCAACAGCTTTAACCACAGCCAAAAAATCAACATAACAATAAACAATTACACACAAAGACATGGTGGGGAACAGAGGACTAAATACATGCAGTATTTATGGAATAAAACCAGGTGTGTAATGGAACAAGACAAAACAAATGGTGATGAACCGATGATGTCGATCGCTGAACGCCGCCTAAACAAAGAGAGGAGCCGACTTCGGTGGAAGTCGTGACAATGGAGTATTAGTGCAGAATGCTGTGGTGGCCATGCTGGTTAAGTGTGCCTTGAATTCTAAATAAATCACCAACAGTGTCACCAGCAAAGCACCCCCACACCATCACACCTCCTCCTCCATGCATCACGGTGTAAACCAGACACGCAGAGGTCATCCGCTCCCCTACTCTGCGTCTCACAAAGACCAATGGATATATTTCCACCAGTCTAATGTCCAGTGCTCGTGTTTCTTGGCCCAAGCAAGTCAATTCTTCTTATTGGTGTCCTTTAGAAGTGGTTTCTTTGCAGCAATTTGACCATGAAGGCCTGATTCACATAGTCTCCTCAAAACAGTTGATGTTGAGATCTGTCTGTTACTTGAACTCTGTGAAACATTTATTTGGGCTGCAATTTCTGAGGCTGATAACTCTAATGAACTTATCCTCTGCAGCAGAGGTAACTCTGGATCTCCCTTTCCTGTCACTGTCGTCATGAGAACCAGTTTCATCATAGCGCTTGATCGTTTTAGCGACTGCACAAAGTTCTTGCCATTTTCTGCATTGACTTACCTTCATTTGATAAAGTAATGATGGACGGTCATTCCACTTTGCTTATTTGAGCTGTTCTTGTCATATTATGGACTTGGTATTTTACCAAATAGGTCTGTCTTCTGTATACCAACCCTACCTTGTCACAACACAACTGATTGGCTCAAATGCATTAACTAAGAAGGAAATACCTTCCACAAATCAACCTTCAATAACCACAACTGTGAATTGATATGCATTCCAGGTGACTACCTCATGAAGCTGGTTGAGAGAATGCCAAGAGTGTGCAAAGCTGTCATCAAGGCAAAGGGTGGTTCTTTGAAGAATCTCAAATATAAAATATATTTTGATTTGTTTAACACTCTTTTGGATACTACATGATTCAATGTAATGCATCTTATTTCATAGTTTTGATGTCTTCACTATTTTTCTACAATGTAGAAAATAGTACAAATAAAGGAAAACCCTGGAATGAGTAGGTGTGTCCAAACTTTTGACTGGTACTGTATATATATATACAGTATATACTGTATACATTGCCTACAGAATGTTTTCACACCTCTTCACCTCTTCCACATTGTGTTGTGTTACAACCTGAATTTAACATGGATTAAATATATTGTTTTTGTCACTGGCCTATAGACAGTACCCCATAATGTCAAAGTGGAATTATGTTTTTAGACATTTTTACAAATGAATTAAAAGTGAAAAGCTGAAATGTCTTGAGTCAATAAGTATTCAACTCCTTTGTTATGGCAAGCCAAAATATTGGACACACCTTCAGGGGAAAAATGTGCTTAACAAGTCACAAAGTTTTATGGACTCGAGCAGTACATTTCAAACAGATTCAACCACAAAGACCATGGAAGTTTCCCAATGGCTTTCAAGGAGGGGCACTTATTGGTAAGTGGATAAAAAAGCAGACATTGATTATCTCTTTGAGCATGGTGTATAAAATGTTTAACACTTTTTTGGTTACTACATGATTACATATGTGTTATTTCATAGTTGTGATGTATTCTACAATGGAGAAAATACAAAAAAATAAAAAATACCTGGAATAAGAAGGAGTGTCCAAACTTTTGACTGGTACTGTGTGTATATTTATATATATTTATTTATATATACATACATGTATATCATTGGGTTTACTTGATAGCTACCTACACAAATAGCTAGCTAGAACAAAGTGTTAATAAGATATTCATTTAAAAAGATTAAAAGCAATAGAAATAAGTTATCCATACATATATATGTATATATATATATATATATATACAGTGCCTTGCGAAAATATTCGGCCCCCTTGAACTTTGCGACCTTTTGCCACATTTCAGGCTTCAAACATAAAGATATAAAACTGTATTTTTTTGTGAAGAATCAACAACAAGTGGGACACAATCATGAAGTAGAACGACATTTATTGGATATTTCAAACTTTTTTAACAAATCAAAAACTGAAAAATTGGGCGTGCAAAATTATTCAGCCCCTTTACTTTCAGTGCAGCAAACTCTCTCCATAAGTTCAGTGAGGATCTCTGAATGATCCAATGTTGACCTAAATGACTAATGATGATAAATACAATCCACCTGTGTGTAATCAAGTCTATAAATGCACCTGCACTGTGATAGTCTCAGAGGTCCGTTAAAAGCGCAGAGAGCATCATGAAGAACAAGGAACACACCAGGCAGGTCCGAGATACTGTTGTGAAGAAGTTTAAAGCCGGATTTGGATACAAAAAGATTTCCCAAGCTTTAAACATCCCAAGGAGCACTGTGCAAGCGATAATATTGAAATGGAAGGAGTATCAGACCACTGCAAATCTACCAAGACCTGGCCGTCCCTCTAAACTTTCAGCTCATACAAGGAGAAGACTGATCAGAGATGCAGCCAAGAGGCCCATTTTCACTCTGGATGAACTGCAGAGATCTACAGCTGAGGTGGGAGACTCTGTCCATAGGACAACAATCAGTCGTATATTGCACAAATCTGGCCTTTATGGAAGAGTGGCAAGAAAAAAGCCATTTCTTAAAGATATCCATAAAAAGTGTAGTTTAAAGTTTGCCACAAGCCACCTGGGAGACACACCAAACATATGGAAGAAGGTGCTCTGGTCAGATGAAACCAAAATTTAACTTTTTGGCAACAATGCAAAACGTTATGTTTGGCGTAAAAGCAACACAGCTGAACACACCATCCCCACTGTCAAACATGGTGGTGGCAGCATCATGGTTTGGGCCTGCTTTTCTTCAGCAGGGACAGGGAATATGGTTAAAATTGATGGGAAGATGGATGGAACCAAATACAGGACCATTCTGGAAGAAAACCTGATGGAGTCTGCAAAAGACCTGAGACTGGGACGGAGATTTGTCTTCCAACAAGACAATGATCCAAAACATAAAGCAAAATCTGCAATGGAATGGTTCAAAAATAAACATATCCAGGTGTTAGAATGGCTAAGTCAAAGTCCAGACGACCTGAATCCAATAGAGAATCTGTGGAAAGAACTGAAAACTGCTGTTCACAAATGCTCTCCATCCAACCTCACTGAGCTCGAGCTGTTTTGCACGGAGGAATGGGAAAAAATTTCAGTCTCTCGATGTGCAAAACTGATAGAGACATACCCCAAGTGACTTACAGCTGTAATCGCAGCAAAAGGTGGCGCTACAAATAATTAACTTAAGGGTCTGAATAATTTTGCACGCCCAATTTTTCAGTTTTTGATTTGTTAAAAAAGTTTGAAATATCCAATAAATGTCGTTCACACTTCATGATTGTGTCCCACTTGTGTCGCAAAGTTCAAGGGGGCCGAATACTTTCGCAAGGCACTGTATATGTATATACGTACATACATATATGTACAGTGGTGCAAAAAAAGTATTTAGTCAGCCACCAATTGTGCAAGTTCTCCCACTTAAAAAGATGAGAGAGGCCTGTAATTCTCATCATAGGTACACTTCAACTATGACAGACAAAATGAGGAAAAAAAATCCAGAAAATCATATTGTAGGATTTTTAATTAATTTATTTGCAAATTATGGTGGAAAATAAGTATTTGGTCACCTACAAACAAGCAAGATTTCTGGCTCTCACAGACCTGTAACTTCTTCTTTAAGAGGCTCCTCTGTCCTCCGCTCGTTACCTGTATTAATGGCACCTGTTTGAACTTGTTATCAGTATAAAAGACACCTGTCCACATCCTCAAACAGTCACACTCCAAACTCCACTATGGCCAAGACCAAAGAGCTGTCAAAGGACACCAGAAACAAAATTCTAGACCTGCACCAGGCTGGGAAGACTGAATCTGCAATAGGTGAGCAGCTTGGTTTGAAGAAATCAACTGGGGGAGCAATTATTAGGAAATGGAAGACATACAAGACCACTGATAATCTCCCTCGATCTGGGGCTCCACGCAAGATCTCACCCCGTGGGGTCAAAATGATCACAAGAATGGTGAGCAAAAATCCCAGAACCACACGGGGGGACCTAGTGAATGACCTGCAGAGAGCTGGAACCATAGTAACAAAGCCTACCATCAGTAACACACTATGCCGCCAGGGACTCAAATCCTGCAGTGCCAGACGTGTCCCCCTGCTTAAGCCATTACATGTCCAGGCCCGTCTGAAGTTTGCTAGAAAGCATTTGGATGATCCAGAAGAAGACTGGAGAATGTCATATGGTCAGATGAAACCAAAATATAACTTTTTGGTAAAAACTCAACTCGTCGTGTTTGGAGGACAAAGAATGCTGAGTTGCATCCAAAGAACACCATACCTACTGTGAAGCATGGGGGTGGAAACATCATGCTTTGGGGCTGTTTTTCTGCAAAGGGACCAGGACGACTGATCCATGTAAAGGAAAGAATGAATGGGGCCATGTATCGTGAGATTTTGAGTGAAAACCTCCTTCCATCAGCAAGGGCATTGAAGATGAAATGTGGCTGGGTCTTTCAGCATGACAATGATCCAAAACACACCGCCTGGTCAACAAAGGAGTGGCTTCGTAAGAAGCATTTCAAGGTCCTGGAGTGGCCTAGCCAGTCTCCAGATCTCAATCCCATAGAAAATCTTTGGAGGGAGTTGAAAGTCCGTGTTGCCCAGCAACAGCCCCAAAACATCACTGCTCTAGAGGAGATCTGCATGGAGGAATGGGCCAAAATACCAGCAACAGTGTGTGAAAACCTTGTGATGACTTACAGAAAACGTTTGACCTCTGTCATTGCCAACAAACGGTATATAACAAAGTATTGAGATAAACTTTTGTTATTGACCAAATACTTATTTTCCACCATAATTTGCAAATAAATTCATTAAAAATCCTACAATGGGATTATTTGGGATTATTATCTTATTTCGTCTGTCATAGTTGAAGTGTACCTATGATGAAAATTACAGGCCTCTCTCATCTTTTTAAGTGGGAGAACTTGCACAATTGGTGGCTGACTAAATACTCTTTTGCCCCACTGTATATATAGATAGAGATATATATATTTATACATGTATATATATATATATTATATATATATGTATATATGTGTATATATATATGTATATATGTGTATATACGTCAGGGCTCTGTGCAAGCCAGTCAATTACTTCCACACCGATCTCGACAAACCATTTCCATATGGACCTTGCTTTGTGCATGGGGCATTTTCATGCTGAAACAGGAAAGGGTCTTCCCCAAACTGTTGCCACAAAGTTGGAAGCACATAATTGACTAGAATGTCATAATGTGCTGTCATTAAGATTTCCCTTCACTGGAACTAAGTGGCCTAGCCCGAACCATGAAAAACAGCCCCAGACCATTATTCCTCCTCCAACAAGCTTTCCAGTTGACAATATGTAGGTAGCATTCTCCTGACATCGGCCAAACCCAGATTCGTCCGTCAGTCTTCCAGATGGTGAAGCATGATTCATCACTACAGAGAAGTCCAATGGCGGTGAGCTTTATACCACTCTAGCCGACACATGGCATTGACACTTCGTGCAGCTGCTCGGCCATGGAAACTCTTTTCATGTCGCTCATACGAACATTTATTGTGCTGACGTTGCTTCCAGAGGCAGTTTGTAACATGGTAGTGAGTGTTGCAACTGAGGACAAATGATATTTACATGCTATGTGCTTCAGTACTCGGCCATACCGTTCTGTGAGCTTGTGTGGCTTATCAATTCGTGACTGAGTTGTTGTTGCTTCGAGACATTCCACTTCACAATTACATCACTTACAGTTTTTTATTTTTTTTATTTATTTCACAAGGTAGGGTAGTTGAGAACAAGTTCTCATTTACAACTACGACCTGGCCGAGATAAAGCAAGGCAGTGCGACACAAACAGCAACACAGAGATTGTTCAGTTGACAAAAGTATGTATTTATGTATGTACATATTCACAAAAGTATGCAGACATCCCTCCAAATTAGTGGATTCGGCTATTTCAGCCACATCTGTTGCTGACATTATCAATATACTGTATGTTATCGAGCGCACAGCCATGCAATCTCCATAGATTCATTGGCAGTAGCATGACCTTACTGAAGAGCTCAGTGACTTTCATCGTGGCACCGTCATAGGATGCCACTTTTCCAACAAGTCAGTCCGTCAAATTTCTGCCCTGCTAGAGCTGCCCCGGTCAACTGTAAGTGATGTTATTGTGAAGTGGAAACGTCTAGAAACAACAACGACTCAGTCGCGAATTGGTAGGACTCACAAGCTCACAGAACGGTACCGCCGGGTGCTAAAGCTCATAACATGTAAAAATCAACCTGTCCTAGGTTGTAACACTCACTATATATATATATATATATATATATATATATATATATATATATATATATATATATATAGAGAGAGAGATATATACACATGTGGGGTGGATGTGTGGGTGGTTGTAAGGAAGGGAGGGCGGTGCTGTCTGAGATTATTGATGCTGGAAGAAAATGATCAAACTCCTTTCCTCATGCACCTGTTTCCAGACTGCCACTTTCAATTACAGTTCTTAGAAATCTTCATCAGAGTCCAGGCTTACAGGCCATTTATGCCTTCTCTTGAATGTCTCCCTCTCATAAGAATAATATAGTACTATTATTATGCTGACTAGGGGTGGGCTGCCCTACATTTTCCCCCCAAAACCACATTATTTTCCAACTCTTATATTTTGTTTTGTTGTGCCTTTATGGTTGCTATGACACTATTTAGGATGCAAAGAACATCAATAGTCACTAAATGCATGATTACTCCTATTTGAAGGAAAATATTTCATATTTTGCTGTCTGAGTTATATGGTATATATAACCTTATATAAGGTTATATGCAGCAGAATTTAAACAACTCAAAGAGCTGCAGTCCATTACTTGCAGGCTCATGCTGTTTTAAACATTATTTCATAGGTCGCTTTTGGAGAGCCTTAAGTAAAAAAATCATAGAATCGAGATATTATAGAAAAGATCATCCCACCTACATCTCCTACTACTTGTGTTGGATTGAACCCGTCAAACAATTGTCTCAGATACCAGACCCAGGTCTCCTCACCCCGCATCCCCTCCACACCAGGAGAATATTTAAAATGTTTCTTAAACGGGGAGGGACCTACCTGACTTTGTCTATTAGAAACTCTGTTTTACACTGTCTGCTTCCGTTTAGTTCTTAAACAGTAAACGGTTTCCGTAATGAATATTCTCCTGGCTGGCTACCCCTGAACAAGACCGTACGTCGGATTGGCAGATGGCATCAGCTGGTGCGCTTGGTTGGCTTGTGGCATGAAAATGAGCTATAGGAACAAGGCAGGGTGGGTTGGCATGTGAGGGTTGGCAGGGTTTGGGCTCTCCTTGGGTGGGGCATGTCGAGTCTCCCATGGTGCGGACCGGTCCCCGGGTCGGCAGGAGGTCAAAGAGGTTTAATCACATCCAGCTGGGTTCACTGGCTGAACAGCGGCCTCTGATTGCACTCATTAGTGAAGGAGCACTCGGGCACGGGCAAGGGGTCATCCTTCCTTCACCCACTCATCTCCTATATGAAGCACCAGGAGGTCCTTCACTTGGCTGTCTCCAAGACACAAATACACACACATACACACAAAATGGCTATCAGTCATCTCATTTGACATTCACTTACAGTGCCAACTTTACTCCACTGTGCAGTAATTGCCATCGTCATGACATTGACATGGAGTTTTAATTTTAGCGAGACATTAATAGACATTCAAAATGGAAACGTGACCAAACCTAAGTTCTGTTCAACTGAATATGACAAGAAAACCTTCCTATGCCTTCTAGTAAATGTCAAGAAGCGCTTATACACTTAGTCTGGATGCAATGGACTCACTTCAAAGGAGGCTTTAGTAGAGATGGAGATTACTTGATCCAGTTCAGTCCAAGTCCTGCCTCAGTATATTCCATTTACTGTCTCGGAAATGAGCAGAAGCTCTGAACTATCTGTTCAGACTCCAGTCCTACCTAACTACAGGTTATGGAAAATGTCTTATTTTAGTATTTGTACAGTACTATGCCTCAAGCGGAAGAGATGCAAGCCAGAAACCGGAGGGTTGCCAATTTGAATCCCAGGTCCGATGTGAAAAATCTGTGTAGCTGAAATGAGCTGGCAACCGGAGGGTTGCTGAAAATCAAATCCTAGATGCCATTAACCCTCCAAATCAAGTTTCCCAGGCGCCCAGGGATGCAGCCTCCCGCTCCTCTCCAAAAAACCTGTACATGTATGTGTATGTATGTGTGTCTTGCAGAGGGGTTGGGTTAAAAGCAGAAGTCAAATTTCGATTGGAACTTGTGTGCAATTTACCAATAAAGTGATCTTAATCTCTTAATCTTGTAACGAAACGCAGCCACCTGGGACCTAGTACAAAAGATTCCCCCTAGAAATGCACTTGTTCTAAAAGGCTAGGAACCTAAATGCCTCTGAGATGTTGTTTCCTGTAGAGTATGCCTCAGTGAATGTCGGAAAGGGACAGATAGGGGAAGGTGAAGCTCTTTGAAGAAAATGCCAAAGTCTGAAAAGCTGGTGCGTGACCTACACAGGTATTAACCACACCGCTGGGTGGCTATAATGGAATTATGAGCAGGTTGGCATTAAATATGAATAAATATGCCGCAGCCTAGCTATTTACAAGATTGCATACAGCTAACGTTATAGAAACATAATATAACATGCATTGTCTTTTGAATGTGAATTAGATTGAAGAATAATTACAATCCTATAGGTTTCATTAATCTCACAATATTTGTCAAAACTCATTTAGCATGCATGAATAAAGCACAATGCAATATCATCATTTCAAATATCCGACATAGAAACGCTGTTGTTGGAGATAGGGGGATTAAAATGACGCTGCCAATTGCTGCTTTGTCCTTATTATCTTGTCTGTCTTTGACCACACAAGTGTGAAAATGTCAGCTGGTGGGTGAAGTGAGCAGTCTGTCATCAAAGGAAGGGGGTCACAATTTGGAGACATTCTGTCCAAACCCACACCCAATAGATTTTGACAATTTGATTGGATTGTTGAAGCTTGAATGCTAACACTCTAGTCTGATAGCCCCTTTTCGGCAATGTTTCCACATTCGCGGAGACCACATTCACGGTAAATGCTGCAGTTGTCGGTTCAATAGGAAATTACTGTGAAATGTCAATCGGACAATAATGCGGATCTTCTGCGGTCTGGATTGAATCTAGGCCCAATTATTTGTGAGCCAAAATTACAAGTATTATGAATGATTTCCAACAGCAATAAGGTTATCTGTGTTTTATATGTACATTTCCACATGGATTACACACACACACATAGGTCCAGTACCTTCTTTTCGTTCCCCAGCAAGGCCAAAACTTGCAGGGTAATTGGATCAGTAAAAGCTGGGAAAAGTTTCACTTAATAGGGTTACAGAAAATGCCAGCCCTCCTGTAACCACAATTGTTAATGGAGACAAATATGGCATTGCATCCTGGGAGAGTTCTCTAATAAGAGAAATAACACAAGAAACAGCAGAAACCATTTCAGAGGAGGCTTCCAAGATGCCATGGGCTGCTGGGTATTCTTCAGAAACATCTCCCCAAATCCCCTTAAATATCTTGAGGTAAAGTAGTCAGCAGTGTCATCAAGCTCTTTCTCTCTCTTTCTTTCCCCTTTAAAAGTAGTTAACTCAACAGAGACCCAGACTTACATCTACCTTTCAAATGTGCAACCCTGTGCTTCCTCTAAACTGTTTAACTCAGCACAAAGCAGCATCAAACTCTCCTTCAGAAGTTTTCCCCAACACAGTTTTGCAAATCTGCATTAACTTTAAAATAATCTTGTCAACAGAATATATAATCAAAACAGGCCAGAATGAGTTTTAGTTTTCATGACCAAATGTTCTTAAAGGCACAGTTTGCAATTTGTTCACTAATTTCATATAATGAAATTATCTCTTATTTTTAAAGAATATGCCATCTACCGTAAATTTCCTCATTAACACACAATAAAGGACCACCCTAACAAAAACAACTGTCACGACTTCCGCTGAAGTCGGCTCCTCTCCTTGTTTGGGCTGCGTTCGACGTCACTGGTCTTCTAGCTATCGCGGCTCCACTTTTCATTGTTCCATTTGTTTTGTCTTGTTTCCCCACACACCTGGTTTACATTCCCTAATCACACTACATATATATTCCCTCTGTTCCTCCCATGTCTTTGTGTGGAATTGTTATGTTACGTGTTTTGTGGGACGCGCCAGGCTGGTTTTTCCCCGGCACCGTGTTTATCCCAAAGTATGTTTAATTGTTAAACATTTTCATTATTTTGACTGTCACGCTTTTCACTTTTGCCATTGGCTGGAGGTTTTTGACTCAGTTACGTCCGTCTGTTGTTGCTTCTGCCAAATAAAGTGTGCGCCTGATCACAACTCTCTGCTCTCCTGCACCTGACTTCTATACCAGTAGAGCACAACCTGACAGAAACATTCAAGAGGCCTTTTAGGTTCTAAACTAAACCCCAATTCCTGTACTATTGAACTGACTCAATTCCACTAGGTTTTATAAAAAAAGTAATGACAAAGACTTATGTTGTACCAATTACAGTGGGGCAAAAAAGTATTTAGTCAGCCACCAATTGTGCAAGTTCTCCCACTTAAAAAGATGAGAGAGGACTGTAATTTTCATCATAGGTACACTTCAACTATGACAGGCAAAATGAGAAACAAAATCTAGAAAATCACATTGTAGGATTTTTATGAATTTATTTGCAAATTATGATGGAAAATAAGTATTTGGTCACCTACAAACAAGCAAGATTTCTGGCTCTCACAGACCTGTAACTTCTTCTTTAAGAGGCTCCTCTGTCCTCCACTCGTTACCTGTATTAATGGCACCTGTTTGAACTTGTTATCAGTATAAAAGACACCTGTCCACAACCTCAAACAGTCACACTCCAAACTCCACTATGGCCAAGACCAAAGAGCTGTCAAAGGACACCATAAACAAAATTGTAGACCTGCACCAGGCTGGGAAGACTGAATCTGCAATAGGTAAGCAGCTTGGTTTGAAGAAATTAACTGTGGGAGCAATTAATAGGAAGTGGAAGATATACAAGACCACTGATAATCTCCCTCGATCTGGGGCTCCACGCAAGATCTCACCCCGTGGGGTCAAAATGATCACAAGAACAGTGAGCAAAAATCCCAGAACCACACGGGGGGACCTAGTGAATGACCTGCAGAGAGTAACACACATTACGCCGCTAGGGACTCAAATCCGGCAGTGCCAGACGTGTCCCCCTGCTTAAGCCAGTACATGTCCAGGCCTGTCTGAAGTTTGCTAGAAAGCATTTGGATGATCCAGAAGAAGACTGGAGAATGTCATATGGTCAGATGAAACCAAAACTTTTTGGTAAAAACTCAACTCGTCGTGTTTGGAGGACAAAGAATGCTGAGTTGCATCCAAAGAACACCATACCTACTGTGAAGCATGGGGGTGGAAACATCATGCTTTGGGGCTGTTTTTCTGCAAAGGGACCAGGACGACTGATCCATGTAAAGGAAGAATGAATGGGGACATGTATCGTAAGATTTTGAGTGAAAAGCTCTTTCCATCAGCAAGGGCATTGAAGATGAAACGTGGCTGGGTCTTTCAGCATGACAATGATCCCAAACACACCGCCTGGGCAACGAAGGAGTGGCTTCGTAAGAAGCATTTCAAGGTCCTGGAGTGGCCTAGCCAGTCTCCAGATCTCAATCCCATAGAAAATCTTTGGAGGTAGTTGAAAGTCTGTGTTGCCCAGCAACAGCCCCAAAACATCACTGATCTAGAGGAGATCTGCATGGAGGAATGGGCAAAAATACCAGCAACAGTGTGTGAAAACCTTGTGAAGACTTACAGAAAACGTTTGACCTCTGTCATTGCCAACAAAGGGTATATAACAAAGTATTGAGATCAACTTTTGTTATTGACCAAATACTTATTTTCCACCATAATTTGCAAGTAAATTCATTAAAAATCCTACAATGGGATTTTCTGGATTTTTTTTCTTCTTATTTTGTCTGTCATAGTTGAAGTGTACCTATGATGAGTGGGAGAACTTGCACAATTGGTGGCTGACTAAATACTTTTTTGCCCCAATGTATATCCTCAATAACTATAATCCCTAAGTGATAAAAATGAATAATTACAGTCAATGTAATAATAATCCATCAATGCTTAAGACCGAGTGGCATACTGTTTAGGGAGAGAGTGATTGCGAAAAACAAGGACGAAAACCAGCGTCCTTGAGGAACCTTAGTTGAGAACCTAATCTGTGTTTAGCAGTCCTCCTTGATTGTCACAGCGAGCAATTAGGAGTTTATAAACTTCTAAAATGCTCTCCTTACATTCAACTTGTTTTTTTCTTCCTCCCTTCCCTCTCACAGTAATAAGCCATTCGTTATTTCTCCTCTTTTTTGATTCCCATATCTGCATTCCCAGTCACACTGGGATAATTGTACACCTATAATGGAGAAATTAGTCGGCCCTGAAATGAGATTCCCTTCTGTAAAAAGCTGTCGCTCTGTGACATCAAAGTAAAGCCATGTGCCCGACTCGAAAAAAAGCACAGCTCCCAGGCATACTCAAATCAGCTTTGATTCTCAAGGTTCTCTCTTTCTTCCTCACATTCTCATTTTGAGCTTTTATTCTAATATCACTTTAATATCACACGGCAGGTATTTCATATCCTCACAAAATCAATGTTGTATGAAGTGAATGTTTTAGCTATGTCTTTAATTTGTAGTCCTTCCCACCAAATATATATCAAATATGTGACAGTCTCGGTTATCCACTGAAATGTACACTGTATTTCAAGTTCTCTTGAGTCTCTTGTAGCTAGAATTTGCTAGCTGCTTTGTTGTGGATCAGGAGAAGATAGTGTCTAGATTTCTGCAGATGTGTGTCATCCATTGGCTCTATTTCTTCATCAAGTCTCCACCTCTTCTACCCCCTCTATCTTCCCTCCGTTATCCTCCCCCTTTTCTCCCTCTAAGTAATCTCTGAGCATCTAGGACAGCTGAAAGCAGGTACTGTATTTCATAAGCTACTCAGTGCATCAACGACATATACCATCAGATATATTTAGAGCCCTGGGGGGATAAGGCTAGCTTCTATTCTCGCATGGGTAGCGCTCTGCATATTGATACTCATTTTCTGTCTCTCTCTTTCTCTCTATCGCTTCTCTCATTTTTTCTCCATTAGCATTAGGGGAAACTGACAAGACAATGAAAAGGACTCTACATAAAGGCTGAGAAGCGCCATAGTCCCTTAATCAATTTATTTGAAATCCTGCTTTAGTCAGACGGCCGCCCAGCCTCAGAGCTTCACTCCTCCTCCCTCTCTCGCTCCATCCATTTCTTAGGTGAGTCATTAGACAGTTTCAACAGTAGGCAGATTATTAGTGTTAACCTTTCATAAGAATTCACATTAGAGGAGAGCTCATTGTGGCTACCTCAAAACAGCCGTGTTTCAAAGATATTCTAATTCATTTAGGTTCTGGAAAGATAAGAACTTAGGTCGACTGACATGCCCAAAATATGCTATAAGAAGTCTTCCAGCCATAATATAGGCACATACCATATAAAGCCTTCATGGGATTACATGGCTATACCATTTAGGCCTTGATAAAATGTGATATATTATCATTATTAATATCATCGATAATCTACTGTTTTTCTGATTTCCCAGCAAAGGATCCTATGCTCTCCAGCCTTAGTGTGTTGTTTTGACTTTGTTATCAGAACCAATTGTGACTCACCACCTGGATTTGGTCTTATGTAGCAAAAATTGGAAATTGTGTTTTTTACATTGGATAAAAGTAGAGACTCAGAGCTACACAATGATATTTCATGCACTGCATTTTTGAGGAACAATGGGAAAGTAATTCTGCTTTGAATGTGAATATGCTGGGAGCTAACCAACCTGGTTTAATGTTGTTCGCTAGCTAACATTAGGCTCTAACTAGCAAAGCAAACGGCTCTGGGATACGAAAAACAATGTCATAAACGTAACATTAGCTAGGGAACCAGCCAGTTAACGTTAGCTAGCTACCTAACAGTACACTTTAGCTTAAGACATGTAGCCAGCTAGCTAGTTAAACAATGAACCTAGCTACATAAACAACGTGTAAAATCACACACAAAGTTAACTAACGAGCCAGCCAGCTAACGTTATCTAGTTAAACAACAATGAACATAGTGCCAAATCATGTTGTTACTACCCTGCATGAATATGCTGGGAGCTAACCAACCAGGTTCAATGTTAGCTAGCTAACATTAGGCTCTAACTAGTGAAGCAAACGGCTCTGGGATACAAATAAGAATCTCAGCTAATGTTAGCTAGCTAGCTAACAGTACACTTTAGTTTAAGATATGTAGCTAGCTAGCTAGGTAAACACTGAACCTAGCTAGGTAAACAATGTGTAAGATCACACATGTCGCGTAACATTAGCTAACTAGCCAGCCAGTTAAACAACAATGAACATAGTGCCAAATCATGTCGTTACTTGTATTTATTTATTTTATTTCACCTTTATTTAACCAGATAGTCAAGTTGAGAACAAGTTCTCATTTACAATTGCGACCTGGCCAAGATAAAGCAAAGCAGTTTGACACATACAATGACACAGAGTTACACATGGAGTAAAACAAATATACAGTCAATAATACAGTATAAACAAGTCTATATACGATGTGAGCAAATGAGGTGAGATAAAGGCAAAAAAAAGGCCATGGTGGCAAAGTAAATACAATATAGCAAGTAAAACACTGGAATGGTAGATTTGCAGTGGAAGAATATCAAAGTATAAATACAAATAATGGGGTGCAAAGGAGCAAAATAAATAAAAAAATAAAATAAATACAGTAGGGAAGAGGTAGTTGTCTGTGCTAAATTATAGGTGGGCTATGTACAGGTGCAGTAATCTGTGAGCTGCTCTGAGAGTTGGTGCTTAAAGCTAGTGAGGGAGATAAGTGTTTCCAGTTTCAGAGATTTTTGTAGTTCGTTATACCTGCTGGAGCGCGTGCAACAGGTGGGTGATGTTATGGTGACCAAAGGGAAGTTGCACAACTGAAATGTACCTCTGAATCAGAGAGGTGAGAGGGGCTGCCTTAATCAACATCCACATCTTCAGCGCCAGGGGAACAGTGGGTTAACTGCCTTGCTCAGGGGCAGAATGACAGATTTCTACCTTGTCAGCTCAGGGATTCAATCCAGCAACCTTTCAGTTACTGGCCGCCGAACGCTCTAACCACTAGGCTACCTGCCGCCCCTACCCTGCATGAAACTGTTGGGAGCTAACCCACCAGGTTCAATAGCTAGACTTTAGGCTTTATCTAGCAAAGCAAACGGTTCTGGGATACGAATAATAACATCATACTGTACATGTAACATTAGCTAGGGAGCCAGCCAGATAATGTTAGCAAGCTAACTAACAGTACACTTTAGCTTGAAATGAAACCACTTTCTGTCAAAATTAGAAACATGTAATATCTGAACATTTTGCTAGCTAGACTATTTTACTCGTATACATCATCATGAATGATAGACGCATCTCCCTGTCACGGATGACATGTCACGGTTGCCCTTAGTTTGAAGATATAATCCGGAGACAAGTGTTTTCTCCATCTCTTTAGCTATCATACTCTAATTCCACTGATTTTAAAACTCAATCCCCCAGAAAGTTGAGAGTAACACTTATGCAGCTCCACTACACCATACATAAAAACATCTGCATTCGACAGGATTACTAACCCAGACTGACCGGCTCAAATTGACAGAGGCATTCTATATGCAGACCAATCTGAACTTCTCTCTTAGCATGTACAGCCCACTCATTATCTCAGCCAATCATGGCTAGTGGGAAGTTTGCTCTCTTTTTCTGTGGCTTAACCACCAAGGCCTGTAATTTAACAATTTTATTTGTACTTACAGATGGCATACAAGTTCGTTATTTAGGCACATGAGAGTTAAAATGTTCCAGAAGGCTTTCTGCCCCCAAAAAACATGTATATATATATATATATATATATATATATATATATATATACATATATACAGTGCCTTGCGAAAGTATTCGGCCCCCTTGAACTTTGCGACCTTTTGCCACATTTCAGGCTTCAAACATAAAGATATAAAACTGTATTTTTTTGTGAAGAATCAACAACTAGTGGGACACAATCATGAAGTGGAACGACATTTATTGGATATTTCAAACTTTTTTAACAAATCAAAAACTGAAAAATTGGGCGTGCAAAATTATTCAGTCCCTTTACTTTCAGTGCAGCAAACTCTCCAGAAGTTCAGTGAGGATCTCTGAATGATCCAATGTTGACCTAAATGACTAATGATGATAAATACAATCCACCTGTGTGTAATCAAGTCTCCGTATAAATGCACCTGCACTGTGATAGTCTCAGAGGTCCGTTAAAAGCGCAGAGAGCATCATGAAGAACAAGGAACACACCAGGCAGGTCCGAGATACTGTTGTGAAGAAGTTTAGAGCCGGATTTGGATACAAAAAGATTTCCCAAGCTTTAAACATCCCAAGGAGCACTGTGCAAGCGATAATATTGAAATGGAAGGAGTATCAGACCACTGCAAATCTACCAAGACCTGGCCGTCCCTCTAAACTTTCAGCTCATACAAGGAGAAGACTGATCAGAGATGCAGCCAAGAGGCCCATGATCACTCTGGATGAACAGCAGAGATCTACAGCTGAGGTGGGAGACTCTGTCCATAGGACAACAATCAGTCGTATATTGCACAAATCTGGCCTTTATGGAAGAGTGGCAAGCAGAAAGCCATTTCTTAAAGATATCCATAAAAAGTGTTGTTTAAAGTTTGCCACAAGCCACCTGGGAGACACACCAAACATGTGGAAAAATGTGCTCTGGTCAGATGAAACCAAAATTGAACTTTTTGGCAACAATGCAAAACGTTATGTTTGGCGTAAAAGCAACACAGCTGAACACACCATCCCCACTGTCAATCATGGTGGTGGCAGCAACAAGGTTTGGGCCTGCTTTTCTTCAGCAGGGACAGGGAAGATGGTTAAAATTGATGGGAAGATGGATGGAGCCAAATACAGGACCATTCTGGAAGAAAACCTGATGGAGTCTGCAAAAGACCTGAGACTGGGACGGAGATTTGTCTTCCAACAAGACAATGATCCAAAACATAAAGCAAAATCTACAATGGAATGGTTCAAAAATAAACATATCCAGGTGTTAGAATGGCCAAGTCAAAGTCCAGACCTGAATCCAATCGAGAATCTGTGGAAAGAACTGAAAACTGCTGTTCACAAATGCTCTCCATCCAACCTCACTGAGCTCGAGCTGTTTTGCAAGGAGGAATGGGAAAAAATGTTAGTCTCTCAATGTGCAAAACTGATAGAGACATACCCCAAGCGACTTACAGCTGTAATCGCAGCAAAAGGTGGCGCTACAAAGTAAGGGGGCTGAATAATTTTGCACGCCCAATTTTTCAGTTTTTGATTTGTTAAAAAAGTTTGAAATATCCAATAAATGTCGTTCCACTTCATGATTGTGTCCCACTTGTTGTTGATTCTTCACAAAAAAATAGAGTTTTATTTCTTTATGTTTGAAGCCTGAAATGTGTCAAAAGGTCGCAAAGTTCAAGGGGGCCGAATACTTTCGCAAGGCACTGTATATATACATACGTATATATATTTAGTTATTTATTTTTCGTTGAAATGGCTCTCCTGTGAAGTCGTGACTTGCGACATATGCCTAGTTCCCTGAAACGGGTCACATTTGTGTTCGTATTGCCTTTGTTGAATGTATTAGTTTTACAAATTGCATTTCACCATTTCCAGTTCATCCCAAAAATATTTTCACTTCATCGAAAAATATTGATACTAAAGTTCAGAGACAACTGCGAACTGCCAACAATGTCAGGATATTGCTGATTGAGTGGTGTAAACCTAAAAATAAATGTAATTGAAAAAGTGATTGTAGGCTGACAGCCATTGTGATATATTTTTAATTAAATGTATTGTCTAATGTCTGACAGGGATGTGATCTGTGCTGCAATAGGTACAACTCAATTGCACGCAGTTTGTTCGTTCAAATTAGGATTTTTTTATTATATATATTATTTAAGTACATTCCTCATGCCCAAAACATAGGGCATGTGGAAATGTAGGGGATGGGAAGCACTTGAATGGTGGCTTTTCAATGGTATCGTGAGCTGTCAATGTAGCCTAGGCTAAAAGAGCACTTCTCAAACCTGGACTCACTAGTGTGCGTTAGCGAAGACCTTTGTATTGAACTGACACAATAGAGCTGTGTCAGATTCTACTCATGTTAAAACGTGTAACGAGTGTCACACTGACGCTCCAACAGTATGAAATGGCTTCCTCCTTCACATACTCTCATTCATGTGATAATGGATCCTCTGTCTCGCAAACACATGTAAACACCCACATCTAAACACACTGTGCTACCAAAAAGCTAGCAATTCGATTGTGCAAGTGAGGGCATTTCAACGGTCACAGATGCACAAAGCCTGGAAACATTGTCATTTGCAGTACTGTCCGTCCTCCTAGCTATACATGACCTAGATATACATGACCTAGCAACAGATTACATTACCTAGCCATACATGTCCTAGCTACACTAGACATTACCTAGCTATATATGTATAACTGAGAAATACATTGCCTAGCTACACATCACCTAGCTACAGTATACATGACCAAGCTACAGTATATATGACCTAGCTATACATAACCTACAGTAGCTATACATACCTAAATGACCTAGCTACAGGAAATATGGCGTAGCTATACATGACCTAGCTACAGTATACATGACCTAGCTATATATAACCGAGTTATACATGACCGAGCTATACATTGCCTATCTATACATGACCTAGCTACAGTATACACGACCAAGCTACAGTATACATGACCTAGCAATATATGACCTACAGTAGCTATACATACCTACATGACCTAGCTACAGTATACATGACCTAGCTGCAGTATACATGGCCTAGCTATACATGACCTAGCAATACATGACCTAGCTAGCTATACATGACCTAGCTATACATGACCTAGCTACAGATTACATTACCTAGCTATACCTGATCTAGCTACGGTGTACATGGCCTAGATATACATGACCTAACTATACATGACCTAGCTATATATAACCGAGTTATACATGACCGAGCTATACATTGCCTATCTATACATGACCTAGCTACAGTATACACGACCAAGCTACAGTATACATGACCTAGCAATACATGACCTACAGTAGCTATACATACCTACATTACCTAGCTACAGTATACATGACCTAGCTGCAGTATACATGGCCTAGCTATACATGACCTAGCAATACATGACCTAGCTACAGATTACATTACCTAGCTATACATGACCTAGCTACAGATTACATTACCTAGCTATACATGATCTAGCTACGGTGTACATGGCCTAGATATACATGACCTAGCTATACATGACCTAGCTATATATAACCGAGTTATACATGACCTAGCTATACATTGTCTAGCTATACATGACCTAGCTAGAGAATACATTACCTAGCTAATTATGACCTAACTACAGATTACATTACCTAGCTATACATGACCTAGCTATATATAACTGAGCTATACATTGCCTAGCTATACATGACCTAGCTACAGTATACATTACCAAGCTACAGTATACATGACCTAGCTATACATGACCTACAGTAGCTAGACATACCTACATAACCTAGCTACAGTATATATGTCGTAGCTATACATGACCTACAGTAGCTAGACATACCTACATGACCTAGCTACAGTATACATGGCCTAGCTATACATGACCTAACTACAGATTACATTACCCAGCTATATATAACCGAGTTATACATGACCGAGCTATACATTGCCTATCTATACATGACCTAGCTACATTATACATGACCAAGCTACAGTATACTTGACCTAGCAATATACTGTATATCCTACAGTAGCTATACATACCTACATGACCTAGCTACAGTATATATGGCCTAGCTATACATGACCTAGCTACAGTATACATGACCAAGCTACAGTATACATGACCTAGCTTTACATGACCTAGCTACAGATTACATTACCTAGCTATACATGACCTAGCTACAGTATAGATGCCCAGCTATACATGGCCTAGTTATACATGACCTAGCTACACTATACATTACCTAGCTATATATAACTGAGCTATACATTGCCTACATGACCAGTTACAGTATACATGACCTAGCAATACATGACCTACAGTAGCTATACATACCTACATAACCTAGCTACAGTATATATGGCGTAGCTATACATGACCTAGCGTCAGTATACATGGCCTAGCTACAGATTACATGACCTAGCTATACATGATCTAGCTACAGTGTACATGGCCTAGACATACATGACCTATCTATACATGACCTAACTTCAGATTACATTACCTAGCTATACATGACCTTGCTATACATGACCTAGCTATATATAACCGAGTTATACATGACCTAGCTACAGTATACATAACCAAGCTACAGTATACATGACCTAGCAATATATGACCTACAGCAGCTATACATACCTACATGACCGAGCTACAGTATATATGGCCTAGCTATACATGACGTAGCTAGGGTATACATGACCTAGCTATACATGACCTCGCTATACATGACCTAACTACAGATTACATTACCTAGCTATACATGACCTAGCTACACTATCATGACCTAGCTATATATAACTGAGTTATACATTGCCTAGCTATACATGACCTAGCTACAGTATACATGACAAGCTACAGTATACATGACCTAGCTATACATGACCTACAGTAGCTAGACATACCTACATGACCTAGCTACAGTATATATGGCGTTGCGATACATGACCTAGCTACAGATTACATTACCTAGCTATACATGACCTAGCTATATATAACTGAGCCATACTTTGCCTATCTATACATGACCTAGCAACAGTATACATGATCAAGCTACAGCATACATGACCTAGCTATACATGACCTAGCTACAGATTTCATTACCTAGCTATACATGACCTAGCTACAGTATACATGACCTAGCTATACATGACCTAGCTATATATAACCAAGTAATACATGACCGAGCTATACATTGCCTATCTATACATGACCTAGCTACAGTATACATGACCAAGCTACAGTATACATGACCTAGCTATACATGACCTAGCTACAGTGTACATGGCCTAGCTATCCAAGATGGCGTAGCAGTCAAACGTCCTTGTCCTATCGTGTCCCTTGTATATATCGTTTTAAATTTTCGTTGCATATCCTTTAAAATATTTTGCTAAACCTCATCATCTAAATACTCTCCTTCAACCCGCCTCACCCAATGTGGTGTGGATCTGCTTTTTTTCCTAAAGTATTTATATTTACTTCGGATCTGGAATCCCTCAACTGAAGCTAGCCAGCTAACTACCAGATATCAGTCAGCAAACCATTGCCAGCGGTCATCAGCTAACCTTCAGCTCGGAAAGCTCTCGCCAGTTCGAACAACGTGACTCTTAACCAGAGCATAACGGACCTGTTATTTTTATCCCAGGATTCCTACCGCAAACTGAACATTTTCATCTGGATCTTCACAACTAGCTAACCGCAATCCCGGGTGACTATTCCTGGCTAGCGTTTACATCCCAGAGCAAGCACCAATTTAGCTTGAAGCTAGCCCGGCCAGGGCTCCTGTGCTACCACCAAAGCATACTCCTGGGCTACAATATCGGCCTGCAGGCTACCTAGAGCTACTTGGAACCCTACTAATTCCACGACTGGTCTATCGACGTCACCGCGCGAAGAGGCAAAAACAGACTTACCCCTATCGCGATGTCCCCCCCCCCCCCCCCAAAGGCTAACTTTCTAGCCCCTGCCATCTGCTTGCTTGCTAACAAGGTCTGCTAACTGCTAGCTTGCCCTGGTCTACTAGCTGCTAGCGTGTTTAGCTCCGGCCTACTAACTGTTAGCTTGTTAGCCTGCTAACTGTCTGAATCGCCGTGTCCCCAGCCAGCCCAACCACTCACTGGACCCATATGTTCACTTGGCTACGCATGCCTCTCTCTAATATCAATATGCCTTGTCCATTACTCTCCTGGTTAGTGATTACTGTCTAGTTTCACTGTAGAGCCTCTAGCCCTGCTCAATATGCCTTAACCAACCATGTTGTTCCACCTCCTACATATGCGATGACATCACCTGGTTTAAACATCTCTAGAGACTATATCTCTCCCTTCATTACTCAATGCCTAGGTTTACCTCCAATGTACTCACATCCTACCTTACCTTTGTCTGCACACTATGCCTTGAATCTATGCTATCGTGCCCAGAAACCTGCTCCTTTTACTCTCTGTTCTGAACGTGCTAGACGGCCAGTTCGTATAGTCTTTAGCCATACCCTTCTCCTACTTCTCCTCTGTTCCTCTGGTGATGTGGAGGGTCCTGCAGTGCCTAGCTCCACTCCCACTCCTCAGGTGCTCTCATTTGTTGACTTCTGTAAACATAAAAGCCTTGGTTTCATGCATGTTAACATTAGAAGCCTACTCCCTAAGTTTGTTTTACTCACTGCTTTAGCACACTCTGCGAACCCAGATGTCTTAGCCATGTCTGAATCCTGGCTTAGGAAAACCACCAAAAACCCTGAAATCTCCATTGCTAACTATAACATTTTCTGCCAAGATAGAACTGCCAAAGGGGGCGGTGTTGCAATCTACTGCAAAGATAGCCTGCAGAGTTCTGTATTACTTTCTAAGTCTGTACCCAAACAATTTGAGCTTCTACTTCTAAAAATGCACCTTTCCAGAAACAAGTCTCTCACTGTTGCCGCTTGCTATAGACCTCCCTCTGCCCCCAGCTGTGCCCTCGATACTATATGTGAACTGATTGCCCCCCATCTATCTTCTGAGCTTGTGCTACTAGGTGACCTAAACTGGGACATACTTAACACCCCGGCCATCCTACAAACTAAGCTTGATGCCCTCAATCTCACACAAATTATCAATGAACCTACCAGGTACAACCCCAAATCAGTAAACACGGGCACCCTCATAGATGTCATCCTAACTAATTCGCCCTCCAAATACTCCTCTGCTGTTTTCAATCAAGATCTCAGCGATCACTGACTCATTGCCTGCATCCGTAATGGGTCTGTTACCAAACGACCACCCCTCATCACTGTCAAACGCGCCCTAAACCACTTCTGCGAGCAGGCCTTCCTAATCGACCTGGAATGACATTGACCTCATCCCGTCAGTAGATGTTGCCTGGCTATTCTTTAAAAGTGCCTTCCTCACCATCTTAAATAAGCATATCCCTCTCAAAAAATGTTGAACTAGGAATATATATAGTCCTTGGTTCACGCCAGACCTGTCTGCCCTTGACCAGCACAAAAACATCCTGTGGCGTTCTGCATTAGCATCGAATAGCCCCCGTGATATGCAACTTTTCAGGGAAGTTAGGAACAAATATACACAGGCAGTTAGAAAAGCTAAGGCAAGCTTTTTCAAACAGAAATTTGCACCCTGTCATACTAACTCAAAAAAGTTCTCCATGGAGAATAAGAGCACCTCCTCCCAGTTGCCCACTGCTCTGAGGCTAGGAAACATTGTCACCACCGATAAATCCACTATGATTGAGAATTTCAATAAGCATTTCTCTATGGCTGGCCATGCTTTCCACATGGCTACCCCTACCCCGGTCAACTGCCTGGCACCCTCCACAGCAACCCACCAAAGCCCCCACCATTTCTCCTTTACCCAAATCCAGATAGCCGATGTTCTGAAAGAGCTGCAAAATCTGGACCCCTACAAATCAGCCGGGCTAGACAATCTGGACCCTCTCTTTCTAAAATGATTTGCCAAAATTGTTGCAACCCCTATTACTAGCATTTTCAACCTCTCTTTCGTATCATCTGAGATTCCCAAAGATTGGAAAGCTGCCGCGGTCATCTCCCTCTTCAAAGGGGGTGACACTCTAGACCACATATGTCAGAGTCAAGGCCCGCGGGCCACATCCGGCCCGCAAGAAGGTTTTTTACGGCCCCTGGGATGATCTTGATTTATTATTAGAACCGGCCCGCAGCAAGCCGGCAGCCCGCAGATCTTTTACACGCACCAATACTACATTTCCCACAATGCAAAGGTGACGCACCGAGCAGTAGGCTGCTTCATTTCAATATTTATTGGCACAGCAGTCGTCAGCATCACAGTAAAATTAACTTTCAGATACCCATCAAAAATGGCAAAACGGAAGGTGGATACTGAGAACCGGGGGTTTCAAACAAGGTGGGAGTCGGAGTATATGTTCACGAAGGTAGCTGGAAAACCTGTGTGTCTTCTGTGTGGAGAAAGTGTGGCGGTACTGAAAGAGTATAATCTGAGACGACATTATGAAACGAAACACGCGGACAAAAACAAGAATATGGACATGGAACAAAGGCTACAAAAGGCAGAGGAATTAAAACGAGGCCTCAAATCTCGACAGGCTCTGTTCAAAAAAGCCAAATCACAAGGCCAGGCTGCTGTCAAGGCCAGTTTTATTTTGGCAGAAGAGATCGCTAAATCAGCCCGGCCATTTACGGAGGGGGATTTCATCAAAAACTGCATGATTAAAGTTTGTGACGAAGTTTGCCCAGAAAAAAGGCAACTCTTTTTAAATGTGAGTCTGAGCAGAAACACCATTGCCGAGAGAGTAGACCAGTTGTCCATCAATCTAAAAGAGCAGCTTGTGAAAAAGGGAAAAGATTTTATTGCATATTCCTTGGCTGTGGATGAGAGCACCGACATTTCTGACATTGCCCAGTTGTCAATTTTCATCCGCGGAGTGGACTCCAACCTAAGCGTGACAGAGGAGTTTTTGGCTTTACGTCCTATGCATGGCACAACTACGGGGCATGATTTGTATGAAGAGGTGTCAAGATGTGTAAATGAGATGGAGCTGCCTTGGGAAAAACTCGTGGGTTTGACAACCGACGGAGCACCTGCGATGTGTGGACACAGGAGCGGACTGGTGGCGAAGATACGGGAAAAGATGCAAGAGGAAAACGCGACAGGTGAGCTGACAGCTTATCATTGTATCATACACCAGGAAGCGTTGTGCGGTAAAGCCTTGAAAATGGAGCATGTAATGAGCATCATCACGCGCACAGTTAACTTTATCAGAGCCAAAGGTTTGAATCACCGCCAGTTCAAGGCATTTCTGACGGAGTTAGAAACGGAGCATGGTGATTTGCCTTATCACACAGAGGTGCGATGGCTAAGCCAGGGAAAGGTGCTTCAAAGATGTTTCGAGCTTCGTGAGGAGATTTGTCTGTTCTTGGACAGCAAAGGGAAAGACACAACACAACTCCGAGACGAAATGTTTCTGTGTGAAATGGCTTTTCTGTGTGACATTACGAGTCATCTGAATGCAATAAACTTGCAGCTGCAGGGTCGGGATCGTGTCATCTCTGATATGTACAGTACAGTGAAGGCATTTAAAACCAAACTGACTCTGTGGGAGACGCAGATGCGGAAAGAAAATTTGAGCCACTTTCCCAGCTGCCAGACCATGAAAGAGAAGCTCTCTACCAGTGCGTTCCCGAGCACACAGTTGGCTGATAAAATAGGTATGCTTGCCGCTGACTTTCGACGCCGATTTGCTGACTTTGAAGCACAAAAAAGCAGGTTGGAACTGCTCGGTAACCCATTTGCTGTTGACGTGGAAAGCTCACCACCAAACCTCCAAATGGAGTTGATTGACCTCCAATGCAATGATGCACTGAGGGCAAAATATGCGGCAGTGGGTGCTGCGGAGTTCGCCCGTTTCCTCCCCGGCACAATGCCCCAGCTGCGCATCCAGGCTGCTCAAACGTTGTCTATGTTTGGCAGCACATACCTGTGTGAACAACTGTTTTCTTTGATGAACCTGAACAAAACATCACACAGAAGTCGACTTACTGCTGAACACCTCCACTCAATTCTGAGGATTTCTTCAGCTCAGAGCCTTACCCCGAACATTGATGAACTTGTGGAAAAGATGGGACACCACCAAGTATCACCCTCAACCTCAAACAAGTGAACATTACTGTGCAATCACATATTTAGAGTTTTTACTCAGTTCAAGTTTAAAAGTTACAATTTAATATTTGTTTTCACTGCATGTTACTTCTCCTTAAACAAAGTGTTGTTTTTGATTAATAGATTTTTGCACTTTATTTTTTTGTATTTCAATCCAATTATATTTTAAAAATATTTCAGTTGAGTGGATGATAGAAAATTGCTATTATTGTTTTTTCTTTGAAGTAAATTTAGCCCACTTTTGCTAAAATAGAAAATATAGTCTACTGATGGTGCCTTGAATACCGGTTTCTTTCATTTAATGTTCATGTTATGGGGATATTTATATAAAGGAAATTTGTCTTTTGTGTCTGTTGAAAATTAAAGATTACTGACAGAGCCATAAGAAAATATTGCTTTATTTATCTGATCATATTGTAATATATTTGTTAGGTTTTCAGTAGGTTCAATTAGGTTCACTAGACTATATGCGTCATTTAAAAATTTTTCAATGAACATTCGAACAGTCCGGCCCTCGTCTTGTAGCTGATTTTTTTATTTGGCCCTCCGTCCATTTGACTTTGACACCCCTGCTCTAGACCCAAACTGCTACAGACCTACATTATATCTATCCTACCCTGTCTTTCTAAGGTCTTTGAAAACCAAGTCAACAAACAGATTACCGACCATTTCGAATCGCACCGCACCTTCTCCGCTATGCAATCTGGTTTCAGAGCTGGTCATGAGTGCATCTCAGCCACCCTCAAGGTCCTAAACGATATCTTAACCGCCATCGATAAGAAACAATACTGTGCAGCCATATTCATTTACCTGGCCAAGGCTTTCGACTCTGTCAATCATCACATTCTTCGGCAGACCTTTGTTTCTCAAATGATTGCCTCGCCTGGTTTACCAACTACTTCTCTGATAGAGTTCATTGTGTCAAATTGGAGGGCCTGTTGTCTGGGCCTCTGGTAGTCTCTATGGGGGTGCCACTGGGTTCAATTCTTGGGCTGACTCTCTTCTCATCAATGAGATCAATGATGTCGCTCTTGCTGCTGGTGAGTCTCTGATCCACCTCTACGCAGACGACACCATTCTGTATACTTCTGGTCCTTCTTTGGACACTGTGTTAACAACCCTCCAGACACGCTTCGATGCTCTACAACTCTCCTTCTGTGGCCTCCAACAGCTCTTAAATACAAGTAAAACTAAATCCATGCTTTTCAATCGATCGCTGCCCACACCTGCTCGCCCGTCCAGCATCACTACTCTGGACGGTTCTGACTTAATATGTGGACAACTACAAATACCTAGGTGTCTGGTTAGACTGTAAACTCTCCTTCCAGACTCACATCAAACATCTCCAAAGTTAAATCTAGAATTGGCTTCCTTTTTCGCAACAAAGCATCCTTCACTCATGCTGCCAAACATACCCTCGTAAAACTGACCATCCTAGCGATCCTCAACTTCGATGTAATTTACAAAATAGCCTCCAATACCCTACTCAATAAATTGGATGCAATCTATCACAGTGCCATCCATTTTGTCACCAAAGCCCCATATACTACCACCACTGCGACCTGTATGCTCTCGTTGGCTGGCCCTCGCTTCATACTCGTCGCCAAACCCACTGGCTCCAGGTCATCTACAAGTCCCCCCTTATCTCAGCTCGCTGGTCACCAAAGCAGCTCCCACCTGCAGCACGCACTCCAGCAGGTATATCTCCCTGGTCACCCCCAAAACCAATTCCTCCTTTGGCCGCCTCTCATTCCAGTTCTCTGCTGCCAATGATTGGAACGACCTACAAAAATCTCTGAAACTGGAAACACATCTCCCTCATTAGCTTTAAGCACCAGCTGTCAGAGCAGCTCACAGATTACTGCACCTGTACATAGCCCATCTATGATTTAGCCCAAACAACTACCTCTCCACCTACTGTATTTATTTATTTGTTTATTTTGCTCCTTTGCAACCCATTATGTCTATTTCTACTTTGCACATTCTTCCACTGCAAATCTACCTTCCAGTGTTTTACTTGCTGTATTGTATTTACTTTGCCACCATGGCCTTTTTTTTGCCTTTACCTCCCTCATCTCACCTCATTTGCTCACATTGTATATAGACTTATTTTTCTACTGTATTATTGACTGTATGTTTGTTTATTCAATGTGTAACTGTGTTGTATGTGTCAAACTGCTTTGCTTTATCTTGGCCAGGTAACAATTGTAAATGAGAACTTGTTCTCAACTTGCCTACCTGGTTAAATAAAGGTGATCTTAAAAAAGTATACCTGCCCTAGCTATACATTACCTAGCTATATATGACCTAGATATATTTGACCTAGCTATATATTACCTAGCTATAAATTATCTAGCAATACATGACCTAGCTATACTTTACTTAGCTATACATGACCTAGCTTTACATGACCTAGCTACAGTATACATGACCTAGCTATACAAGACCTACAGTAGCTATATGTACCTACATTACCTAGCTACAGTATACATTGCCTAGCTATACATGACCTAGCTATACATGACCTAGCTATGCATGACCTAGCTATACATGACCTAGTTATACATGATCTAGCTATGTATGCATGACCTAGCTACAGAATACATGATCTAGCTATGCATTACCTAGCTACACATGACATAGCTATACATTGGTTTTCAGGCAGAATGTACTATATTGTTTTCCCTCAATCTCCTCAAATGAGTTTAGAATACTATCTCTGTGTATTTAAAACTAATAGGAGGGGCATCCTTAACATCATCTTTAAAACATGAAAGCTGGTCCGTCTGACCTATCTTGCACAATTAAAGAATGGTTGGACCACAAGCCAGGTTTTAATGGTTATACATTTGATGTGGTATTGAGAAGCGAATACCAGAGTAGCTCTATGTTCAACTAGGCACTGAAAATGAAAAACAGACACGATTAAAACTACACTCCTGAACATGTGCATACTCTAAAAAAGTGAGCCACCATCAAACAGGTAAACAATGATACAGTTGTACTTCTCAAATAATAATTATCCGTGAGAGCAACAGTACCAATATGAGGCTGAATCTAATTTGTTGACATTTACCGAGGCCAAGATTTTATCCGATCCACATTAGATTTGCGTTGAATAACCTTGCTTTAAAGCGACATTTCACTGCTGTTCTTTCACTTTATACAGTGCCTTCGGAAAGTATTCAGACTTCTTGACTTTTTCCACATTTTGTTATGTTACAGCCTTATTCTGAAATGTATTAAATTGTTTTTTTCCTCATCAATCTACACACAATACCCAATAATGACAAAGCAAAAAATAGGGTTTTATACATTTTTACAAATGTATAAAAAATAAAAACTGAAATATTACATTTACATAAGACCATTTACTCAGTACTTTGTTGAAGTACATTTGGCAGTGATTACAGCATCGAGTCTTCTTGGGTACGACACTGCGAGCTTGGTACACCTGTAACTTGGGGAGTTTCATCCATTCTTCTCTGCAGATCCTCTCAAGCTCTGTCAGGTTGTATGATATTTTCAGGTCTCTCAAGAGATGTTCGATTGGGTTCAATTCCGGGCTCTGGCTGGGCCACTCAAGGACATTCAGAGACTTGTCCTGAAGCAACTCCTGGGTTGTCTTGGCTGTGTGCTTAGGGCCATTGTCCTGTTGGAAGGTGAACCTTCACCCCAGTCTGATGTCCTGAGTGCTCTGGAGCAGGTTTTCATCAAAGATCTCTCTGTACTTTGCTTAATATTTCCCTCGATCCTGACTAGTCTCCCAGTCCCTGCAGCTGAAAAACATCCCTACAGCATGATGCGTCCACCACCATACTTCACCGTGGGGCTGGTGCCAGGTTCCTCCAGACGTGATGCTTGGCATTCAGGCCAAAGAGTTGAATCTTGGTTTCATCAGTCCAGAGAATCTTGTTTATTATGGTCTGAGAGTCTATGTGCCTTTAGGCAAACTCCAAGCGGACTGGCATGTGCTTTTGACGGAGGAGTGGCTTCTGTCTGGCCACTCTACCATAAAGGTCTGATTGGTGGAGTGCTGGAGAGATGTTTGTCCTTCTGGAAGGTTCTCCCATCTCCACAGAGGAACTCTAGAGCTCTAACGGAGTGACCTTTGGGTTCTTGTCCCCCGATTTCTACAGTTTGGCCAGAGAAACAGCTCTAGGAAGAATCATGGTGGTTCCAAACCTCTTCCATTTAAGAATGATGGAAGCTACTGTGTTCTTGGGGACCTTCAATGCTGCAGACATTTTTTGGTTCCATTCCCCAGATCTGTGCCTCGACACAATCCTGTCTCGGAGCTCTATGGACATCTCCTTAGACCTTATATGGCTTGGTTTTTGCTCTGACATGCACTGTCAACTGTGGGACCTTTTATAGACAGGTGTTTGCCTTTTCAAATCCAGTCCAATCAATTGAATTTACCACAAGTGGAATTCAAATAAGTTGTAGAAACATCTCAAGGATGATTAATGGAAACATGATGCACCTGAGCTCAATTTCGAGTCTCATTTCTAAAAACCTGTTTTGGTTTGTCATTACTGGGTATTGTGTGTAGATTGGTGAGCTATTTATTAATTTAATAAATTGTAGCTTAAGGCTGTAATGTAACAAGATGTGGAAAACGTCAAGGGGTCTGAATATTTTCAGACGGCACTGTATGTCCAATAATATTGTATTAGCATTACCTCACTACACGCAAATACGAGTATTTCTGCATCTCACCAGTAGAAATGAGCCATCTACATTTCCTGGTTGTAAGCAAACCACAATATCCAGAATTCATAGCGATTTCAGGATGTGATACCACCCCTGTGGTTGTGGATCCGGTTTTACAATTAATGTCAACAGCTAGCTAACGTTACTCGTTGCCCATCCACTCCTTCATAGAACATTAATTTGTGAATGGTGTGGTGGTGTGATGCTTAGAACGTGGATGTACAAACTACAAGCAAGCACAGGCTGCTGGGGTAGAAATTCATTGTTTGCCTTTCTAAGATGTCGAACAGAAGTAATGTAGCCAACTTAGCTAGCTAGCTAACTAGATAGTGAACTACATTTGTTTATCTAAACCAAAATATATCTTGCGATGTGATTTGTAACTTTGAAAGCTAACTTTAGCTACGTTAGGTTACATTCGCTACCGCCTGTCGGGCCATATCTAACCGTTAGCGCCAACCCGGACAGGAAGATCACGTCAGTGATCCCACTCAAATGATACACCCCTCCTAAGGACGGCATGGAAGAGCACCAGTAAGTCAGTGACTCAGCCCCCGTAATAGGGTTAGAGGTAGAGAATCCCAGTGGAGAGAGGGAACCAGCCAGGCAGATACAGCAAGGGCGGTTCTTCGCTCCAGTGCCTTTCAGTTCACCTTCACACCCCTGGGCCAGACTACACTCAATCATAGGACCTACTGAAGAGATTAGTCTTAAATTAAGACTTTAAGGTTGAGATTGAGTCTGCATCTCTCACATGGATAAGCAGACCATTCCATAAAAATGGAGCTCTATAGGAGAAAGCCAGCCTCCAGCTGTTTGCTTCGAATTTCTAAGAACAATAAGGTCTTGTGACCCTGTCCTACGTTTAGGTATGTACGGCAGGAACAAATCGGAGAGATAAGTAGGAGCAAGCCCATGTAATGCTTTGTAGGTTAGCAGTAAAACCTTGAAATCAGCCCTAGCCGTAACAGGAAACCAGTATAGAGAGGCTAGCACTGGAGTAATATGATCACATTTTTTGGGTTCTAGTCAAGATTCTAGCAGCCGTGTTTAGCACTAACTGAAGTAAATTTTGTGCTTTTTCCAGGTAGCCGGGAAGTAGAGCATTGCAGTAGTCTAATCTAGAAGTGACAAAAGTATGGATTAACTTTTCTGCATCATTTTTGGACAGAAAGTTTCTGATGTTTGCAATGTTACGTAGATGGAAAAAAAGTTGTCCTTGAAATTGTCTTGATATGTTTGTCAAAAGAGAGATCAGGGTCCAGAGTAACGCCGAGGTCCGGCGTTGCTCAAGGAACTAGAGTAAGTCACCTTTGCTAAAATCTTTCCATGAATCCATTATTGAGCAAATAAATATACTGGACGTAGGCATAAACATGGTTCATATTTTGTTGTCATACAGCTTTTATACTGCCTTACCAAGCAAAAAGGCAGTTCTTGCTCACAGCGTGGAATTGAGAAATATTGCTTTTATTTACCTTGGTTTCACAGTAACTTTATGCAGTTACTTCTAACATGACCCCCATTTTATCCAGAACACAACACAAGAGAGGCAGGATACTTGTTCACATAATTAAGCATGTATTTAATGTTAAAAAAATGACAACTCATTTTCAACCAAATTAGCAAATACTGCCTTTGCTTGGTAGGGCAGTATAGTTATCTATATTATGGAGGCTTAGTTGATTGTTATTGCAAAGCTTGAAGTCTAAATTGGAGAAAGGCAGAGTTATAAGTAAGGAGGGGATAGTGTCGGTGACTGAAGGGTGTCTGTTGGGTGTGGGTAATGTGTCTGTGAAGGTTAGTCAAGATGATCTATTGATCAGCAGCTGTGAGCTTGTAAAATCACTGGGGAAGCCAATCCAGAAAAAAAGCATTATTACAACCTATGTGATAGTATTGTTTGCACTATAACCTGTTAGTTCATATGCCTTGACACCGTGATATATAGGCCCAAGGCTGAGACTATAAGAAGGCAGTGGCAGAAGAAATTCAGCCACATATTTGTTTCATTACAAAACTGCAGAACATCTGTCCTGTGAAGTCCACAAAACATATTTCATGTAACAAACAGTTACATTACCTAGAGCATGGTCAAGCAAGGTAATGTTTCCGACATTTAAGGGACCACTAAACAACTATTGATTTAACACCACAGAGAGTTACCGCAAGTCTCATAGAAGACAGTAGCTGCCTCCACTATTTCAGCACCATTTCAGCTTCAACATTTCAACATCATCGAATCACCTATGCTTAGTCTAATACAGTGACAACTAAAAGATACCCCAATCAACGTAAGCAAAGTATCATGTGGCTATTTATGGTACTGATTTGTGTGTGTATGCGTGGTGTGTGCATGCAAGTAGAAAAAACATGTTGACTCACCCTGTTTGTAGATAAAGCCAATGCTATCCTCCTCTTTCATTTTGCCTAAACGGTCTATGACTCTGTCATACAGTACACGCTTTTAGTTTTTGTTGTCCTAGCCTACCTGGCAAAAATACTTACTCACTAGTCATTAGCCAAACTTCCTTTCTTGGGCAACGATACGTCAGGCCAGCTAGTTAACATTGGCATATTACATTTTCCTAAATGTTTAACTTCCATTATGAATTTATGGTTGGATCAATGTCACCGCTATAATTATTGTCCAGTAACAAGAATTAAGTCAAACCAAATCCCTATCTCCATCCATGGCTAATTTAGGACGGGACGATTTTAGCTAACTAGCTAGCCACCGGAGGACAACAACACAAAGAGAAGCAACAATTCAACATTTTGTCTGTCAATAATGAATTTTGGCTTGTGATGTGATTGATCTGAAGCCAAATCCAAACTGGCTTTCCTTGACACTTTGTTTTGGTGCATCAGGACCATTCACAGCTGAGCTCACTCAGGTTCGCTCAACGCTGATTGGCTATTATTTATTTTTTAATGCTCGCTGGCTTCCCTTGCATTCAATGCTACTTGTGGCAACAATGTCATACTCATTCTAACTAGACAGCATCAGATAGATACGCTACACAAACTGAGACCGAGGGGCACTGTTTAGTTCGCTTGGATGCTTTAACCGGTGAGATAAATTGAGCCTCTTGAAGGAAATGTATGAAACACAGAGAGGTGGCAAATACATTATATTGTATGTTTTTGCTTATTTATTGCTAAAAAAATTTTAAGGAAGACAGGCTTCCCTTGGCATCCATGAGTACACGGCACTGGTGGATATACGGTTGAAGTCGGAAGTTTACAAACACCGTAGCCAAATATATTTAATCTCAGTTTTTCATAATTTCTGATATTTAATCCTAGTAAAAAGTCCCTGTTTTAGGTCAGTTAGGATCACCACTTTATTTTAAGAAATGTCAGAATAATAGTAGAGAGAATTATTTATTTCAGCTTTTATTTATTTCATCACATTCGCAGTGGGTCATAAGTTTACATACACTCAATTAGTATCTGGTAGCATTGCCTTTAAATTGTTTAACTTTGGTCAAATGTTTCGGGTAGCCTTCCACAAGCTTCCCACAATAAATTGGGTGATTTTTGTCCCATTCCTCCTGACAGAGCTGGTGTAACTGAGTCAGGTTTGTAGGCCTCCTTGCTCGCACACACATTTTCAGTTCTGCTCACAAATGTTCTATGGGATTGAGGTCAGGGCTTTGTGATGGCCACTCCAATACCTTGACTTTGTTGTCCTTAAGCCATTTTGCCATAACTTTGGAAGTATGCTTGGGGTCATTGTTCATTTGGAAGACCCATTTGCAACCAAGCTTTAACTTCCTGACTGATGTCTTGAGACGTTGCTTCAATATATCCACATAATTTTCCTACCTCATGATTCCATCTATTTTGTGAAGTGCACCAGTCCGTCCTGCAGCAAAGCACCCCCACAACATGATGCTGCCACCCCCGTACTTCACGGTTGGGATGGTGTTCTTCGGCTTGCAAACCTCCCCCTTTTTCCTCCAAACATAACGATGGTCATTATGGCCAAACAGTTCTATTTTTGTTTAATCAGACCAGAAGACATTTCTCCAAAAAGTACGTTCTTTGTCCCCATGAGCAGTTTATTATGGTTTTTGAACAGTGGCTTCTTCGTTGCTGAGCCGACGTTCAGGTTATGTTGATATAGAACTCATTTTACTGTGGATATAGATACTTTTTTACCTGTTTCCTCCAGCATCTTCAAAGGGTCCTTTGCTGTTGTTCTGGGATTGATTTTCACTTTTTGCACCAAAATATGTTCATCTCTCCTTTCTGAGCGGTATGCCGGCTGCGTGGTCCCATGTTGTTTATACTTACGTACTATTGTTTGTACAGATGAACGTGGTACCTTCAGGTGTTTGGAAATTGCTCCCAAAGGATGAACCAGTAGCTTGTTTGAGTACAGTGCCTTGCGAAAGTATTCGGCCCCCTTGAACTTTGCGACCTTTTGCCACATTTCAGGCTTCAAACATAAAGATATAAAACTGTATGTTTTTGTGAAGAATCAACAACAAGTGGGACACAATCATGAAGTGGAACGACATTTATTGGATATTTCAAACTTTTTTAACAAATCAAAAACTGAAAAATTGGGCGTGCAAAATTATTCAGCCCCTTTACTTTCAGTGCAGCAAACTCTCTCCAGAAATTCAGTGAGGATCTCTGAATGATCCAATGTTGACCTAAATGACTAATGATGATAAATACAATCCACCTGTGTGTAATCAAGTCTCCGTATAAATGCACCTGCACTGTGATAGTCTCAGAGGTCCGTTAAAAGCGCAGAGAGCATCATGAAGAACAAGGAACACACCAGGCAGGTCCGAGATACTGTTGTGAAGAAGTTTAAAGCCGGATTTGGATACAAAAAGATTTCCCAAGCTTTAAACATCCCAAGGAGCACTGTGCAAGCGATAATTTTGAAATGGAAGGAGTATCAGACCACTGCAAATCTACCAAGACCTGGCCGTCCCTCTAAACTTTCAGCTCATACAAGGAGAAGACTGATCAGAGATGCAGCCAAGAGGCCCATGATCACTCTGGATGAACTGCAGAGATCTACAGCTGAGGTGGGAGACTCTGTCCATAGGACAACAATCAGTCGTATATTGCACAAATCTGGCCTTTATGGAAGAGTGGTAAGAAGAAAGCCATTTCTTAAAGATGTCCATAAAAAGTGTTGTTTAAAGTTTGCCACAAGCCACCTGGGAGACACACCAAACTTGTGGAAGCAGGTGCTCTGGTCAGATGAAACCAAAATTGAACTTTTTGGCAACAATGCAAAATGTTATGTTTGGCGTAAAAGCAACACAGCTGAACACACCATCCCCACTGTCAAACATGGTGGTGGCAGCATCATGGTTTGGGCCTGCTTTTCTTCAGCAGGGACAGGGAAGATGGTTAAAATTGATGGGAAGATGGATGGAGCCAAATACAGGACCATTCTGGAAGAAAACCTGATGGAGTCTGCAAAAGACCTGAGACTGGGACGGAGATTTGTCTTCCAACAAGACAATGATCCAAAACATAAAGCAAAATCTACAATGGAACGGTTCAAAAATAAACATATCCAGGTGTTAGAATGGCCAAGTCAAAGTCCAGACCTGAATCCAATCGAGAATCTATGGAAAGAACTGAAAACTGCTGTTCACAAATGCTCTCCATCCAACCTCACTGAGCTCGAGCTGTTTTGCAAGGAGGAATGGGAAAAAATGTCAGTCTCTCGATGTGCAAAACTGATAGAGACATACCCCAAGCGACTTACAGCTGTAATCGCAGCAAAAGGTGGCGCTACAAAGTATTAACTAAACGGGGCTGAATAATTTTGCACGCCCAATTTTTCAGTTTTTGATTTGTTAAAAAAGTTTGAAATATCCAATAAATTTCGTTCCACTTCATGATTGTGTCCCACTTGTTGTTGATTCTTCACAACAAAATACAGTTTTATATCTTTATGTTTGAAGCCTGAAATGTGGCAAAAGGTCGCAAAGTTCAAGGGGGCCGAATACTTTCGCAAGGCACTGTATGTATTGATGGGGACAAAGTAGTCAAATGTTGGCTAATGTTGGCATATCCTACAGACAGTGGTGGAAAATGTACCCAATTGTCATACTTGAGTAAAAGCAAAGATATCTTAATATAAAATGACTTAAGTAAAATTGAAAGTCACCCAGTAAAATACTACTTCATTAAAAGTATTTGGTTTTAAATATACCTAAGTATCAAAAGTAAAGGTAATTGCTAATGTATACTTAAGTATCACAAGTAAAGGTAAACGTATACATCATTTTTAAGTCCTTATATTAAGCAAACCAGATGACACCATTAAACTCAGCAAAAAATGAAACAAACCTTTTTCAGGACCCTGTCTTTCAAAGATAATTTGGTAAAATCCAAATAACTTCACATATCTTCATTGTAAAGGGTTTAAACACTGTTTCCCATGCTTGTTCAATGAACTATAAAGAATTTATGAACATGCACCTGTGGAACGGTCGTTAAGACACTAACAGCTTACAGACGGTAGGCAATTAAGTCACAGTTATGAAAACGCAGGACACTAAAGAGGCCTTTCTACTGAGTCTGAAAAACACCAAAAGAAAGATGCCCAGGGTCCCTGCTCATCTGCGTGAATATGCCTTAGGCATGCTGCAAGTAGGCATGAGGACTGCAGATGTGGCCAAGGCAATAAATTGCCTAAGACAGAGCTACAGGGAGACAGGACGGACAGCTGATCGTCTTCGCAGTGGCAGAACACGTGTAACAACACCTGCACTGGATCGGTACATCCAAATATCACACCTGCAGGACAGGTACAGGATGGCAACAACTGCCTGACTTACACCAGGAACTCACAATCCCTCCATCAGTGCTCAGACTGTCCGCAATAGGCTGAGAGAGGCTGGACTAAGTGCTTGTAGGCCTGTTTTAAGGCAGGTCCTCATCGGTCACAAACCCACCGTCGCTGGAACAGACAGGACTGGCAAAAAGTGCTCTTCTCTGACGAGTCGCAGTTTTATCTCACCGGGGTTGATGGTCGGATTCGTATTTATCGTCAAAGGAATGAGCATTACACCGAGGCCTGTACTCTGGAGCGGGATCAATTTGGAGGTGGAGGGTCCGTCATAGTCTGGGGCGGTGTGTCACATCGGACTGAGCTTGTTGTCATTGCAGGCAATCTCAACGCTGTGCGTTACAGGGAAGACATCCTCCTCCCTCATGTGGTACCCTTCCTGCAGGCTCATCCTGACATGACCCTCCAGCATGAGAATGCCACCAGCCATACTGCTTGTTCTGTGTGTGATTTCCTGCAAGACAGGAATGTCAGTGTTCTGCCATGGCCAGCGAACAGCCCAGATCTCAATCCCATTGAGCACGTCTGGGACCTGTTGGATCGGACAGTGAGGGCTAGGGCCATTCCCCCCAGACATGTCTGGGAACTTGCAGGTGCCTTGGTGGAAGAGTGGGGTAACATCTCACAGCAAGAACTGGCAAATCTTGTGCAGTCCATGAGGAGGAGATGCACTGCAGTACTTAATGCAGCTGGTGGAAACACCAGATACTGACTGTTACTTTTGATTTTGCCCCCCCCCCCCTCCCCCCTTTAATCAGGGACACATTATTCAATTTATGTTAGTCACATGTCTGTGGAACTTGTTCAGTTTATGTCTCAGTAGTTGAATCTTGTTATGTTCATGCAAATGTGTACACATGTTAAGTTTGATGAAAATAAACACAGTTGCCAGTGAGAGGACATTTCTTTTTTTGCTGAGTTTATATACGAATACCCAGGGGCACACTCCAACACTGACATAATTTACAAATTAAGCATTTGTGTTTAGTGAGTCTGCCAGTTCAGAGGCAGTAGGGATGACATGGGATACTCTCTTGATAAGTGTGTGAATTTTACTAATTTCCTATCCTGCTAAGCATGTATGGAGTAAAAAGTACATTATTTTATTCAGGAATGTAGTGAATTAATAGTACAAATGGAAAAAATATGAATAGTAAAGTAATGTACAGATACCCCAAAAAACTACTCAAGTAGTATTTTAAAATATTTTTCTTTAAGGACTTTACACCACTGCCTAAAGACTTATCATGCTGCTGATGACAATGACCATGAAACCAGCTCCAGTAGTACAAGTCCTGTAGACCCATTGGATGAAAGATTTCAGTTGGGAAAAAGCACAGCCTCATCTAAATCGGAAGAGGAAAAGATTGCACGTGGAGTTTTATATCAAATGTTTTAATATCACATTTTTACAAGTGTACTGACAAGTGTCTAAATTATTCCAGCTGCATCAGAAACCAATAAAGTATTGACTTCAACTTCTGGATCAATTCATTGTGATATTCATTCAATATATTTTGAAGTAACTAGCTACGATCTTACAGCTAAAACAAATGATGCAGGGAGTTGGTGTATAATTCCAACTTTAATTTATTGGCAAGTAAACATGCTTCAATATAACAGTAGATGAGTCTGTCAATGTAGCACATAAGTAGACAGGGCTTGTTGTAACGGGAGTCGTCGTCGGATGAGAAGAAATCGGACCAAAACGCAACGTGGTGAGTGTTCATGACTTTTATTGAACTGAACACTTAAACAAAAATAACAAAGTGAATACACGAAACTGAAACAGTCCTGTCAGGTGAAGAACACTAAACAGAAAACAACTACCCACAAAACATAGGTGGGAAAAAGCTACCTAAGTATGGTTCCCAATCAGAGACAACGATAGTCAGCTGTCCCTGATTGAGAACCATACCCGGCCAAAACAAAGAAATACAAAACATAGAAAAAAGAACATAGAATGCCCACCCCAAACCAAAATAGAGACATGAAAAGCTCTCTACGGTCAGGGCGTGACACTTGTATTCAAGACGATTTATTTTCTCTGGAGACCGAGGTGAGTCTACACACCAGTATGCAGGAACAGTTTTGGCAATGTATGACATATATACAGTAGATTACAAAATACACTGTACAGCTAATGCCTATAATAAATACTGCAGTTCTACAAAGGGAATACATGCATGTAGTCCCTTTGTAGAACTGTAGTATTTGTATTACCAACATTTTTAATACCAAAGTTCCAGCTTATTTTGTATTCTACTGTCTATATATCATACATTGCCAAAACTGCATACTGTATGGTGTGTTTGGGGGGTTTGGGGGGAGATTGTTGTTATGGCCTTTCACATCTTCTCTTGAATTGCTCAAATGACCGCAACAACACATGCAGGCAAGGGGATTCGGTGTCCTGTGCCTAGATTCTCCCCCAAACAATACGTAGTCCAACATGCGGCATTGTCTGTAAGATAGTGACAAAAACGCTCTTAGACCTTCATTGGCAATCGTTGTTTACTATCCATACTGCTACTGTAGCAGCACAATGCAGAACATTACCGATCTCACAGACACATGTTAGGTAGCTAGCTACAACACGCAGGTTTGGTTACTCAAAGATGAGTCATGAAGCCAAAGTCATTCCTTTACTCTCCATCATCATCATCATCATCATATACACCACCAAGTGCTAACACTATCTGGATAATATGTGTGAAATGCTTGACAATGTATGTGATATCAACAGAGAAGTATATTTTCTGGGTGATTTAAATATTGACTGGCTATCATCAAGCTGCCCTCTCAGGAAAAACTTTAAACTGTAACCAATGCCTGCAACCTGGATCAGGTTGTCAGTCAACCTTCCAGGGTAGTTACAAACAGCACAGGAATTAAATCATCAACATGTATTGATCACATCTTTACTAATACTGAAGATATTTTAGTTAAAGCAGTATCCAAATCCATAGGATGTAGTAATCACAATATAATAGCCATATCTAGGAAAACCAAAGTTCCAAAGGCTGGGCCTAATATTGCTGGTCTGTGGTGTGTAATGAGGAGCAACCAGATGCTTCACTTGATGCATTTATGAAACTACTTATTCCAGTTCCTAATAAGCACTATGAAACAAAAATAAATTGTATGAAGAATGGTAGTAAAAAGCTTTGGGGCACCTTAAATGACATTTTGGGGAAAAAAAGCCAACTTGGCTCCATCATTCATTGAACCAGATCACTCATCACAAAGCCTACTGATATTGCAAACTACTTTAATTACTTTTTTATTGACAAGATAAGCAAACTTAGGGATGACATGCCAGCAACAAACGCTGACACTACACATCCAAGTATATCGGACCACATTATGAAAGACAAGAATTGTACTTTTGAATTCCGTAAAGTCAGTGTGGAAGAGGTGAAAAGGTTATTGTCTATCAACAATGACAAGCCACCGGGGTCTGACAATCTGTATGGAAAATTACTGAGGATAATAGCAGACGATTATGCCACTCCGATTTGCTACTAGAGTGTGTGTGCCCTCAGGCCTAGAGGGAAGCTAAAGTCATTCCGCTACCCAAGAATAGTAAAGCCCCCAACCAATCAGCCTGTTACCAACCCTTAGTAAACTTCTGGAAAGTATGGTGTTTGACCAGATACAATGCTATTTCACGGTAAACAAATTGACAACAGAATTTCAGCATGCTTATAGGGAACGACACTCAACAAGCACAGCACTTACACAAATGACTGATGATTGGATGAGATAAATTGATGATAAAATGATTGTGGGGGCTGCCTTGTTAGACTTCAGTGCAGTTTTTGACATTATTGATCATAGTCTGCTACTTGAAAAACGTATGTGTTTTGGCTCTACACCCCCTGCTATAATGTTGTTAAAGAGATACTTGTCTAACAGATCACAGAGGGTGTTCTTTAATGGAATCCTCTCAAATATAATCCAGTTACAATCAGGAATTCCCCAGGGTAGCTGTTTAGGCCCCTTGCTTTAAAAAACATTTATTTTTTTTACTAATGATATGCCACTGACTTTGAATAAATCCAGAGAGTCTATGTATGCGGATGACTCAACGCTATACACGTCAGCTACTACAATGACTGAAATGACTGCAACACTCAACAAAGAGCTGCAGTTAGTCTCAAAGTAGGTGGCAAGGAATAAATTAGCCCTAAATATTTCTAAAACTAAAATCATTGTATTTGGAACAAAACACTAAACCTAATACTAAACTCTAAACCTCAACAAAATCTTGTAGTAAATAATGTGGAAATTGAGCAAGTTGAGATGACTAAACTGCTTGGAGTAACCCTAGATTGTAAACTGTCATTGTCAAAACATATTGATGCAGTAGTAGCTAAGATGGGGAGAAGTCTGTCTATAATAAAGCAATGCTCTGCATTAACAACACTATCAACAAGGCAGGTCCTAAAGGCCCTAGTTTTGACCCACCTTGACTACTATTCAGTCGTGTGGTGTCGACTGAATATACACCGAGATTAATCATACGCATGTCAATCTCTCCTGGCTGAAAGTGGAGGAGAGATTAACTTTGTCACTACATTTATTTATGAGAGGTATTACAGAGGTGGGACCAAGTCATTGTTGTACAAGTCACAAGTAAGTCTCAAGTCTTACCACTCAAGTCCCAAGTCAAGACAGGCAAGTCCGAGTCAAGACCTTCAAGTATCAAGTCAAGTCTCAAGTCTTTAACTTTGAGTTCCGAGTCTTAAACAAGTCATAATGTGCGCTTTTCCCCCCTTTATATAACCAGGTAGGCTAGTTAAGAACAAGTTCTAATTTACAACTGCGACCTGGCCAAGATAAAGCAAAGCAGTTCGACACATACAACAACACAGAGTTAAATATGGAATAAACAAACATACAGTCAATAACACAGTAGAAAATGTCTATATATACACAGTGTGTGCAAATGAGATAAGATAAGGGAGGTAAGGCAATGAATAGGCCATGAGGGTGAAGTAATTACAATATGCCAATAAAACAAGAGTAATAGTTAGTATATTACATGTACGCAAATCATGAATGCTTTTAAAAATATATATGTTTATTACATTCCAAATAAACTTTATCTTTCCATGGAAATACATGGGTAGCCATGAGAAAGACACAGCCATGAGAAAGCCTACATCGCCGCAATCGGGCGATGTAGGCTTGTACACAATCGCCCAAACTTCTTTTAGGAATGTCAGGCAGGATTTAGGCTACCAACTGCCTAGCCAGTTGTAGCTCAATCTTGGGTGCAATGATCACGTTCCTGCACTGACTGACTGTGTCGAGGCTCATTGATTCAACTTTACGCTAGCCTACATGATACACTAGTAAGATAAAAAAAATATATAGCTGTTGGCTATATTAGCCACGACTTACCATTCTTTGTGCAGCTTCAAATGTCGAAAAAAGTTGGAAATTGTTGCTCCTCAGTCTGTAATTTTCATCCCGCATGTTTTGCAAGTTGCAATCCGTTTTTTGTTGATAGAGCGTTGTCTTTATATCCGAAAATAATAATTTTGGTTATCATCTTTCCAAGGGCACCATCTGAATTCACGTTCCTCTGCACTGCCACGCACACCTTTATCTCAGCTGGCACAATTGTATTGGCTGCTGTCCGATTCAAACTGTATTTCGATAAATGAAGAGTTGATGCGCTGCACACTTTTTTTAATAGCATAATTTTTCATATGTGGGCTTGGGGAGGGTATCAAGTCAGGTCTAGTCATTGGTGTCAAAGTCGAGTCCACGTCATCATATTTGTGACTCGAGTCTGACTCGAGTCCAAGTCATGTGACTCGGGGCCACACCTCTGGGTATTGACATGTTGAATGCACCTTGCTGTCTGTCGAAACTACTGGCACACAGCTCGGACACCAATGCATACCCCACAAGACACAGAAGCAATCAATCAGATTCCAAACTCTCCACCATGGCCAAGACCAGAGATCTCCAATGATGTCAGGGACAAGATTGTAGACCTACACAAGGCTGGAATGGGCTACAAGAACATTGCCAAGCAGCTTGGTTAGAAGGTGACAACAGTTGGTGCAATTATTCGCAAATGGAACACAAAAGAACTGTCAATCTCCCTTGGCCTGGGGCTCCATGCAAGATCTCACCTCATGGAGTTGCAATGTTCATGAGAAGGGTGGGGAATCAGCCCAGAACTACACGGGAGGATCTTGTCAATGATCTCAAGGCAGCTGGGACCATAGTCACCAAGAAAACAATTGGTAACACACTACGCCGTGAAGGACTGAAATTCTGCAGCGCCCACAAGGTGCCCTGCTGAAGAAAGCACATATACATGCCCGTCTCAAGTTTGCCAATGAACATATGAATGATTCAGAGGACAACTGGGTGAAAGTGTTGTGGTCAGATGAGACCAAAATGGAGCTCTTTGGCATCAACTTAACTCGCCGTGATTGGAGGAGGAGGAATGCTCTATGACCCCAAGAATGCCATCCCCACCATCAAACATGGAGGTGGAAACATTATGCTTTGGGGGTGTTTTTCTGCTAAGGGACAGGACAAATTCACCGCATCAAAGGGACGATGGACGGGGCCATGTACCCTCGGCCAGGTCATTAAAAATGGGTCGTGGATGGGTATTCCAGCATGACAATGACCCAAAACACGCAGCCAAGGCAACAAAGGAGTGGCTTAAGAAGAAGCATATTAAGGTCCTGGAGTGAACTAGCCATTCTCCAGACCTTGATCCCATAGAAAATCTGTGGAGGGAGCTGAAGGTTCGAGTTGCCAAACGTCAGCCTCAAAACCTTAATGACTTGGAAAAGATCTGCAAAGAGGAGTGGGACAAAATCCCTCCTGAGACGTGTGTAAATCTGGTGACCAACTACAAGAAACATCTGAACTCTGTGATTGCCAACAAGGGTTTTGCCACCAAGTACTAAGTCATGTTTTGCAGGGGGGTCAAATACTTATTTCCCTCATTAAAATGCAAATCAATTTCTAACCTTTTTTACATGTGTTTTTCTGGATTTTTTTGTTGTTATTCTGTCTCTCACTGTTCAAATAATCCTACCATTAAAATTATAGATGGATTATTTCTTTGTCAGTGGGCAAACGTACAAAATCAGCAGGGGATCAAATTATTTTTTCCCTCACTGTATATATCTTGCAATGTCCTGGCAGATAGGACCATACTTGAGACAAGTCAAATCAAATAAATCAAATGTATTTATATAGCCCTTCGTACATCAGCTGATATCTCAAAGTGCTGTACAGAAACCCAGCCTAAAACCCCAAACAGCAAGCAATGCAGGTGTAGAAGCACGTTGGCTAGGAAAAACTCCCTAGAAAGGCCAAAACCTAGGAAGAAACCTAGAGAGGAACCAGGCTATGTGGGGTGGCCAGTCCTCTTCTGGCCGTGCCGGGTGGAGATTATAACAGAACATGGCCAAGATGTTCAAATGTTCATAAAGGACCAGCATGGTCAAATAATAATAAGGCAGAACAGTTGAAACTGCAGCAGCAGCACAGCCAGGTGGACTGGGGACAGCAAGGAGTCATCATGTCAAGTAGTCCTGAGGCATGGTCCTAGGACTCAGGTCCTTCGAGAGAGAGAAAGAAAGAGAATTAGAGAGAGCACACTTAAATTCACACAGGACACCGAATAGGACAGGAGAAGTACTCCAGATATAACAAACTGACCCTAGCTCCTCGACACATAAACTACTGCAGCCTAAATACTGGAGGCTGAGACAGGAGGGGTCAGGAGACAGATTATTTCTTTGTCAGTGGGCAAACATACAAAAGTCCAATCCCAACAGGCAATGAGGAAACGTCCCAGAAGCGTCTCTCTTCTGGAGGTCCGGAATCGGGTGTCGGACTTGGCCCGGAATCAACGTGAATGACTGCCCAGAATCGGCCCAAGTACATCGGGCCATTTCTGTCTACCGGAATTCAGCCGACTTTGCCGGCATCTTACCAGAATCCCCCCAGAAGCGGCCCGATGCAATTTTAAATAAATGTATACAAAATTATCCAATTTAGTAATTTTAAATATTACTATTATACATACAAATTATACCCATCCACAATTTTTTTCAATAATTGTATTTAGTTTTACCCCCTTTTCGTCAAATCCAATTGTCTTGTCCCATCGCTGCAACTCCCGTACGGCCTCAGGAGAATCGAAAGGTTGAGAGCCGTGCGTTCTCCCAAACACATCCCCGCCAAGCCGCACTGATTCTTGACAAGATGCATTCTTAATCCGGAAGCCAGACGCACCAATTTGTCAGAGGAAACACCGTACATCTGGTGACCGTGTCAGCATGCATGCGCCTGGCCCGCCACAGGAGTCACTACAAAGCGATGGGACAAGGACATCCCAGCCGGCCAAACCCTCCCCTATCCTAGATAACGCTGGGCCAATTGTGCGTCGCATCATGGGTCTCCCGGTTGGCACGGGTATCAAACCAGCATCTGTAGCAACACAGTTTGCACTGTGATGCAGTGTCTAAGACCACTGCGCCACTCGGGAGGCCCAATCCACAAAGTTTTTAATGCTTATCAATTGCCTTGCACAAAGTATTAAAATACTAAAATACTAATTAAACAGGACTCTTCAAGAATTTTATTTAAATGTACTTTTTTTTTTGACCACTTAAACAATGAGAAAATACGGAAAAATAAATTAATAATGAAAGGTTAATTATATAAAGCAGCCCTTGTAATCATCTGCCAGAGAGTAGACACAATCGGCCCGAGCCCCAAGTAGTACATTTGGACCAGACAACTCACACTGGAATCGGCCTGAGCTCAATCCCCACATCCCAGCCATAAGTAATACTGCTGAAGGCAGCCCATACTCGGGCCACATGACATCGGCCGAGGACCCGACTCTCAGCTGGAATCGGCCCAGATCCACTGTGCTAGCTAGGATGGCTTTATTGGACAAGGCCAACCATATCTGCTCACTCCTAGCGTGATCGTGCAAATGGCGATAACACAAAGGCCACAATAATTGCTTCAACACATGGCTCCATTCATTTTTAGATCAGACAGCAGGCTCACTCAAAATAATGACGTCATTAGTTGAACTCTCCCAACGCATTTTTTTTTTAAAATACCACTATAGTGCATAATTATGCCTGAAACACCTCTTGTCAATCATGGAAAAACTCCCAAAATACTGTCTAATGGGGAAGTTTCCCTTTAAAATGGGTTTGATGCTGTTTGTGGAAGTCTAAAATTGAATGCACAGTCAGAGGTTGATATTTATTGAAAATGTACTTATTCATATACTAATGGTTAAAATTCAAAGTGATTCACAAGTTTGCCAATTAAGACAGAGAAAGAGGGAATAAAGCTGTGAACTTCATATTTGAGGTGTCTAAACTACACACTCTGTTTTGCTTTAGGGTTGTGTTTTTTTTTTCTGGGAGATGTTTCCTCATTCTCCTAAAATGCTGGCATCTGCCCCTGTGTCTGTTGACTACTTTGGAGGGGTTAATGAAGGGTAATGTTGCTCTGAATTGAGCGGCAGATGAGCAGAAAGAAGTGTTTCTCGCTAGAAGCCAGAGCACATAATTACTGGTGCTGAATGGCCCATACAGGATGAGGAAAACAGCTGAAAAACAGCACAGTTAGTATTGAGGACTAAATTAACAACGATTGAAAGCCAGGCCTGGTGATAGAAATGGATGAAAATGTGTTGCTACCAGAAACTGACTGGCCATAGGGCTGTTTTGGAAAATGCCAGATGGGATGGTCTATATTTAGGCCAGTGGGCCTGTCTAAAAAAATGTGTTTTGTGCAGAATTATCATTATTTGGCTAATAGGCCTTGAGGCAAAATGGGCCGGTGTGTTCGATATACCCGGGCCGATTTCTGGTCCCAGTCTGTCCCTGGTTGTTCTATGTGCTCTCTGTCTTTACTGTGAATAACCCATTTCAACTGCATGTGTGTGTGTGCATGCAACAAGGAAGTATTGAGGGGAAATTATGTCTAATCTCATACATAGCCACTTCATCTGTGGCGAGTGGAATGGGTGGCATAAGGAGGCACGGTGGTGTCCAGGGGCCCATGGAGGCTCCTGATCCAGGCCTCTGAGGGGAGTCAGAGGTGCCAGCCACTGGAGAACAAGCCCCTCCACAGGACCCAGGGTTATCTCCAGGTCACCCCACCGCTCCAGACAGGCCAGCCAACTCTTCACTCTTCATTACATCATTCCACAGACAGGAGGTGTGCAAAGGTGAAAAAATATTACAGGGAGGGCTGGGCCAGACTGAGACATAAATTCTTTAAGTATATGAGCTGCACTATCTCAGTGTTTTTTTTAATGAACATTGGATATAAAGTAACATTTTGATGAGCCGGCGCAACTAAAATGCTTCTATGGAATGGGGTGTTCATCTGGGTAAAGTCACGTACAGTGCCTTGCAAAAGTATTCATCCCCCTTGGAGTTTTTCCTATTTTGTTGCATTACAACCTGCACTTTAAATTGATTTTTATTTGAATTTCATGTAATGGACATACGCAAAATAGTCAAAATTGGTGAATTGAAATGAAAGAAAATTCAAACAAATAAAAAATGTAAAAGTGGGGCATGCATATGCATTCACCCCCTTTGCTATGTAGCCCCTAAAGAAGATCTGGTGCAACCAATTGTCTTCAGAAGTCACATAATTAGTTAAATAAAGTCCACGCGTGTGCAATCTAATTGTCATATGATCTGTCACATAATATCAGTATATATATACACACCTGTCATGAAAAGCCCCAGAGTCAGCAACACCACTAAGCAAGGGGCACCACCAAGCAAGTGGCACCAGCTCTCCAAACAGGTCTGGGACAAATTTGCGGAGAAGTACAGATCAGGGTTGGGTTATAAAAAATATCTGAAACTTTTAACATCCCACGGCGCACCATTTAATCCATTATTAAAAAATGGAAAGAATATGGCACCACAACGATTGGACTTGACAAAGTTTGTAGGTGTAATGTATATTGTATATTTTATTGCTCTCACGCGCACATTTCCGTTCTTTAAAAACCAATAATATGCTAAAAAAAATATGCATTTCTGGCAATGCTAACATCTAGTATAATGGCGCTGAAGAGGATGGCTGATGGTTTACATGCTCCTAACCAACTGTGCTATTTTGTTAGTTCTGTGTTGTTTGTAACTTATTTTTAAACTTATATGTACACAATGTTGCTGCTACCATCTCTTATGACCAAAAATAACTAATGGACATCAGAACAGCGATTACTCACTACAAACTGGAACCTTTAACGAGTCACACAAACCTTTAACGAGTCCGACGAGAAGGATATACTCATTTCCTGGGAACAGGCCCAAATCCCCATCATCAACGATGAGAGGTCAGGGAGGAGGGAGGAGGTCAGAGAACTGGCAGTGTCATGCCAGGACAACAACCTCTCCCTCAATGTGAGCAAGACAAATGAGCTGATCATGTACAAGAGGAAAAGGTGGCCAAACAGGCCCCCATTAGTATTGACGGGACTGTAGTGGAGCGGGTCGAGAGTTTCAAGTTCCTTTGTGTCCACATCACCAACAAACTATCATGGTCCAAACACACCAAGACAGTCGTGAAGAGGGAACGACAAAACCTTTCCCCTCAGGAGAATGAAAAGATTTGGCATGGGTCCCCAGGTCCTCAAAAAGTTATACAGCTGCACCATCGAGAACATCCCAGTTGCATTACCACCTGGTATGGCAACTGCTCTGCATCTGACCGTAAGGCGTTACGGCCCAGTACATCGCTGGGGCCAAGCTTCCTGCCATCCAGGACCTATATAATAGGTGGTGTCAGAGGAAAGCCCATAAAATTGTCAGACTCTAGTCACCCAAATATAGACGGTTTTCTCTGCTACCTCATGGCAAGCAGTACCAGAGCGCCAAGTCTAGGACCAAAGGCTCCTCAAAAAGCTGCTACCCCCAAGCCAAAAATTCATAAAAATCGCCACCGGACAATTTACATTGACAACCCCCTCTTCTACACTGCTGCTACTTGCTGTTTGTTTGTTACCGATACATAGTCACTTCGCCCCTACCTACAACTAGCCTGTACCCCTGCACACTAATTTGTTAATGTTATTCTTCTTGTGTTTTATTATTACTTTTTCTTTTCGCCTACTTTGTAAATAGTTTATTCTTCTTGAACTGCACTGTTGGTAAGTAAGCATTTCACGGTAAAGTCTACACTTGTTGTATTTGGCGCATGTGGCAAATAAAGTTTTATTTGTTTTCTCTTGCTTTAAAAATAAGAAAGGGACAGGGTAAGTGGGATACCAAGTAAATTGTACAACTGAATGAATTCATTTTTTGCGTCATCCCTGCAAGCCATCATGACTCTCAAAAGCCATGACAGCCGCTGTTTACTTCTGAAGATAACTTGAGCACCGCCCTAAAAACCTAATTCAAATTCGACACAAACTTTCAAATAGGTATGTAATGACACATTATATGAAAACTCTTTATAACGTTCCATTTAGATTTTAGAGTTGATAACTTGGACAGATCAGGTGGAAAAAGCAGTTTCCACACACGGCTTAACTTCCCCTTTCCCTATCACGCAGAAGGTTTCGATTCCCCAACCGTCCTTTTTAAAAAGACCCACCTGAACTCATGGCCTTCTTCAATCATGCAGAGACCAGCAGCATCATTTATATCTCATCATTTATTTTGCTGGAAATGGGAGAAATTGTGCTTTACAATGGTATTCGTATTACAGTTGACCTGGAAGTATTACGTTTTTGGGGCGCTAAAATAAGGTAAATTGTACGTTACAGCGCGATGTACAGAAGTGCGTTAGCTTACAGTAGCTAACGTTATCTGGCTATTATAACTGCCAAGGATGTTCGCTAGCTTAATTGTGCATATTTGTTCGTGCTCTGAGTACACGCAAGTGTCTAGATAAACTGTGCTGAGTAACCGACCTGGTGTTATAGAACTCTGAGCTTCCGCTAAAATAGATCCAAATCAAATCAACGTTTTTTGTTAAATGCTCCGAATACAACAAGTGTTGACCTTACCGTGCAATGCTTACTTACAAGCCCTTAATCAACAGTGCAGTTCAAGAAGAGTTAAGAAAATATTTACCAAATAAACTAAACTAAAAAATAACATAACAATAACAACTAAGCAGTTGCCATACCAGGTGGTGATGCAACCGGTCAGGATGCTTTCGATGGTGCAGCTGTAGAGCCTTTTGTGGATCTGGGGGCCCATGCCAAATATTTTCAGTCTCTTGAGGGGGAAAAGGTTTTGTTGTTCCCTCTTCACAACTGTCTTGGTATGTTTGGACCATGATAGTTCATTGGTGATGTGGACACGAAGGAACTTGAAACTCTCGACCCACTCCACTAGAGTCCCGTCAATACTAATGGGGGCCTGTTTGGCCGCCTTTTCCTCTAGTCCACGATAATAGTAGAGAGAATTATTTATTTAAGCTTTTATTTATTTAATCACATTGCAAGTTGGTCAGAAGTTAAAATACACTAAATTATATTTGGTAGCATATCCTTTCAATTGTTAAACTTGGGACAAAAGTTTTGGGTAGCCTTCCACAAGCTTCCCACAATAAATTGGGTGAATTTTGTACCATTCCTCCTGACAGAGCTGGTGTAACTGAGTCAGGTTTGTAGGCCTCCTTGCTCGCACATGCTTTTTCAGTTCTGGCCACAAATTGTCCATAGGATTGAGGTCAGGGTAATGTGATGGTCACTCCGATACCTCGACTTTGGAAGTATGACCACAACTTTGGAAGTATGCTTGGGGTCATTGTTCATTTGGAAAACCCATTTGTGACCAAGCTTTAACTTCTTGAGATGTTGCTTCAATATATCTACATCATTTTCCTACCTCATGATGCCATCTATTTTGTGAAGTGCACCAGTCCGTCCTGCAGCAAAGCACCTCCACAACCTGATGCTGCCACCCCTGTGCTTCCCGGTTGGGATGGTGTTTTTCGGCTTGTAAACTTCCCCCTTTTTCCTCCAAACTTCACGATGGTCATCATGGCCAAACAGTTCTATTTTTGTTTCATCAGACCAGAGGACATTTCTCTAAAAAGTACGATCTTTATCCCCATGTGCAGTTGTAAACCGTAGTCTGGCTCTTTTATGGTGGTTTTGGAGCAGTGGCTTCTTCCTTGCTGAGCGGCGTTTCAGGTAATGTCAATATAGGACTCATTTTTACTGTGGATATAGATACCTTTGTACCTGTTTCCTCATGCATCTTCACAAGGTCATTTTGCATAAGGTCCCCTGTTCTGGGATTGATTTGCACTTTTTGAATATCCGTTCATCTAGTACGTTCATCTCTAGGAGATCGAACGAGTCTCCTTCTTGAGCGGTGTGACGCAAGCGTGGTCCCATGGTGTTTATAATTGCGTACCCTTGTTTGTACAGATGAACGTGGTACCTTTGGAAATTGCTGCCATGGATGAACCAGACTTTGGGGGTCTTTTCTGAGGTCTTGGCTGATTTCTTTAGATTTTCCCATGATGTCAAGCAACGAGGCACTGAGTTTGAAGGTAGGCCTTGAAAAACATCCACTGTTACACCTCCAGTTGACTCAAATTATGTCAAGTAGCCTATCAATTGTGATACAGTGAATTATAAGTGAAATAATCTGTCTGTAAACAATTGTTGGAAAAATGACTGGTGTCATGCACAAAGTAGAAGTACTAACCAAGCTATAGTTTGTTAATTAACAAGACATTTGTGGAGTGGTTGAAAAATGACTTTTAGTGACTCCAACCTAAGTGTATGTAAACTTCCGACTTCAACTGTAGGTGTTCCTTTTGTCCAGGTGAGAAAGGGCGGTGTGGAGTGCGATTGAGATTGTGTCATCTATGGATCTGTTGGGGCGGTATGCGAATTGGAGTAGGTCTAGGGTGTCCGGGAGGATGTTGTTGATGTGAGCCATGACCAGCCTTTCAAAGCACTTCTTGGCTACCGATGTGAGTGCCATGGGGCGGTAATCATTTAGGCATGTCACCTTCGCTTCCTTGGGCACAGGGACTATGATGGTCTGCTTGAAACAACATGTAGGTATTACAGACTCAGACAGGGAGAGGTTGACAATGTCAGTGAAGCCACTTCACAGTTGGTCCGCCCATGCTTTGAGTACACGTCCTGGTAATCCGTCTGGCCCAGCGGCTTTGTGAATGTTGACCTGTTTAAAGGTTTTGTTCACATCGGCTACCGAGAGCATTATCACACAGTCATCCAGAACAGCTGGTGCTCTAATGCATGCTTCAGTGCTGCTTGCCTCGAAGCGAGCATAAAAGGCATTTAGCTTTTTATGTGCAGCTCGCATCTGGGTTTCCCTTTGTTGTCCGTAATAGTTTTCAAGCATGCCACATCCGACGAGCGTCATTGCCGGTGTAGTAGGATTCAGTCTTAATCCTTTATTGACGCTTTGCTTGTCTGATGGTTCGTCTGAGGGCATAGCGGTATTTCTTATAAGCGCCTGGATTAGTCTCCCCCTCTTTGAAAGCATCAGCTCTAGCCTTTAGCTCGATGCGTATGTTGCCTGTAATCCATGGCTTCTGGTTGGGATATGTACATACAGTCACTGTGGGGACAATGTAGTCGATGCACTTACTAATGAAGCCAATGACTGAGGTGGTGTATTCCTCAATGCCATTGGATGAGTCCCAGAACATATTCCAGTCTGTGCAAGCAAAACAGTCCTGTAGTGTAGTATAGCACATTAAGTAGCATGTAAGCATTAATGTAGCACATTAAGTAAAAAACTAAATTACACAAAATGAAAAAAATTGAAAAATTGTTTGGGAGAATGTAAAATGTCAACCATGTTCTTTGGCGCCATCTTTAGCACTACACCTGGTGGGAAGAGGCTGTGCAACACAGAATTAGTTACTTTATGCATGCTGTACGTTACATCATGACAGGTCACAATTTAACGGGGGTCAGTATTTTCAACTTTTCTCCAAATCTATCAGGCCATTACCATGTTAATCAACGCTTGAAAATAAATGTAGTTCACACCCCAGATGTTGATGCCAACACAGTCCCATTAGTTTTCATTGCAGCCTTGTTTGAATGCCGCGGTTGAGCACATTTGTAAGGAATGGGGTTAGTCAACAGTAGCTAGGTAACTTTAGTTTGTGTATGGCCAGTTTATGCATCACAATATATCATACTTTCTTACACAAAACATATCTAGTTAACATTAATTACATTAAGTTTAAAACCACTAAACTTTGGCAAAATGCCACACTCCTGACTTTCGTTTGCATTGCACAGACCAAGATACGGTAATTTATTTATTTTGTTAATTTCTTTATTTCACCTTTATTTAACCATGTAGGCCAGTTGAGAACAAGTTTTCATTTACAACTGCGATCTGGCCAAGATAAAGCAAAGCAGTGCAACAAGAACAACACAGAGTAACACAATAAAAAAATGTATGTACAGTGTGTGCAAATGTAGTAAGGTTAGGGAGGTAAGACAATAAATAGGCCATAGTGGTGAAATAATTACAATTTAGCATTAACACTGGAGTGATAGATGTGCAAGTAGAGATACTGGGGTGCAAAAGAGCAAAAATAAATAACAATATGGGGATGAGGTAGTTGGGTGGGCTATTTACTGTGTACAGGTACAGTAAGCTGCTCTGACAGCAGATGCTTAAAGTTAGTGAGGGAGATATAAGTCTCCAGCTTCAGTGATTTTTGCAATTCGTTCCAGTCATTGGCAGCAGAGAACTGGAAGGAAAGGCAGCCAAAGAAGGTGTTGGCTTAGGGGATGACCAGTGAAATATACCTGCTGGAGCGTGTGCTACGGGTGGGTGTTGCTATGGTGACCAGTGAGCCTAGATAAGGCAGAGCTTTACCTAGCAAAGACTTATAGATGACCTGGAGCCAGTGGGTTTGGCTGCGAATATGTAGCGCGGGCCAGCCAACGAGAGCATACAGGTCGCAGTGGTGAGTAGTATTTTGGACTTTGGTGACAAAACGGATGGCACTGTGATTGACTACATCCAATTTGTTGAGTAGAGTGTTGGAGGCTATTTTGTAAATGACATTGCCTAAGTCAAGGATCGGTAGGATAGTCAGTTTTACGAGGGTATGTTTGGCAGCATGAGTGAAGGAGGCTTTTTTGCGAAATAGGAAGTCGATTCTAGATTTAATTTTGGATTGGCGATGCTTAAAGTAAGTCTGGAAGGAGAGTTTACAGTCTAAGCAAACACCTAGGTATTTTTAGTTGTCCAAATATTCTAAGTCGGAACCGTCTAGAGTAGTGATGCTAGGCGGGCGGGCAGGTGCGGGAAGCAACTGGTTGAAGAGCATGCACTTAGTTTTGAGTGTTGTATGGCATTGAAGCTTGTTTTGAGGTTTGTTAAAAACCTCTTATGGCTGCAATGCCGTTAACGGGAGCGATATTACAACAGCCAGTCAAAGTGTAGGGCGCTATTTTCAAAACATCAAAAATCCCGTAATTAACTTTCCTCAAACATACATGTATCTCATACCATTGTAAAGCTATTCTTTTTGTTAATCCCACCACAGTGTCAGATTTCAAATATACCTTACAGCAAAAGCACCACAAATGATTATGTTAGGTCACCACATATAGCCATAGATAAAATGAATCACTAACCTTTGATGATCTTCATCAGATGACACTAATAGGATGTCATGTTACACAATACATGTATGTTTTGTTTGATAAGTTTACATTGGCGCGTTACATTCACTAGTTCCAAAAACATCCAGTGATTTTGCATAGCCACATCATTCAACAGAAATACTCATCATAAATGTAGATAATAATACAAGCTATACACATGTAATAATAGATATACCTCTCCTTAAAACCTCTTCAGTCTACCCCCTCCTTTTTCGAACATTCTGTTAAAAATCGCGCAACATTTCAGCGTCCTGCTACTCATGCCAGGAATATAGTATATGCATATGATTAGTATGTGTGGATAGAAAACACTCTGAAGTTTCTAAAACTGGTTAAATCACGGCTGTGACTATAACAGAGCGTGTGTTTCATCGAAAAGCGCAAGAAAAACTGGTCACTGAAAGCTGAAAATAATATTCATGCGCCACTTGCATGTATTGTTTAAAGGACACCAAATTAAATAGGACTAAGGATGCAATTCCTACAGCTTCCACACGATGTCGCCATTGTCGTCATTTTCCTGAGAATTATTTCTTGGTAAAACAAAGGAAAGGGATTCCATTTCTTCCGGTCTCCGAAAGGATGTTTTGGAGGAGAGATTTCCGACCATGATTTCAAGACGTGGAGCTATTGAATACACATCGCCCCGTGATCATTTTGATAGATTATAAACGTTTACTAATACCTAAAGTTGGATTACGAAAGTATTTCGAAGTGTTTTGTGAAAGTTTATCGTCAACTTTTTTAATTTAAAAAAATGACGCAGCGTTTTGAAACAATGTTTTTTTCTGAATTACACAGTTTCCATAGATGGCTATTTTGGGTATATATGGACCGATTTAATCGAAAAAAAGACCCAATTGTGATGTTTATGGGGCATATAGGAGTGCCAAGAAAGAAGCTCGTCAAAGGTAAAGGTAATGCAACCGCTGTGTCTGATTTAAAAAAAACTTTACTGAACAATTAGTCACAATTAGCTGCCATGTTGACATCAACATAAACAAGAAATTACATGATAATTATTCCCTTACCTTTGATGATCTACATCAGAACGCACTCCAGGAATACCAGGTCCACAAGAAATGTTTGTTTTGTTCGATAATGTCCGTTATTTATGTCCAAATACCTTCTTATGTTAGAGCGTTTGGTATACATATCCAAACGCTCATTCTAGTCAGCGTTACATCGGACAAAAACATCAAAAAGTTATATTACAGGTCGAAGAAACATTTCAAACTATGTACAGAATCAATCATTAGGATGTTTTTAAAATATACCTTCAATACATTTCCAACCGGACTATTCCTTCTTGTCTTCATGAGCCATGAAACGCAAGTGACTACCATGAGGAATAAGCATGATCAGAAAATGGCTGACTGACAGACACCTGACTGATTCTGCTATTATTCACTCCCACAACACCATAGAAGTCTCATTATAATTTCCATTGATGGTTGACATCTAGTGGAACCCCTAGGCAGTGCAACATCATTAATATCTCAAGGGGATTTCATTTGGGACTCTGGTGAATACATACAAAGCTCAGATTTCTCTCTTCCTGTTTTGATTTCTCCTCAGGATTTGGCTTGCAATATGAGTTCTGTTATACTCACAGACATCATTCAAACAGTTTTATAAACTTTAGAGTGTTTTCTATCCAATACTAATAATAATATACATATATTAGCAACTGAGACTGAGGAGTAGGCTGTTTACTTTGGGCAGCTTTTTCATCCAAGCTACTCAATACTGCCCCCCAGCCATAAGACGTTAATTAACACAGTGTCCAAGGAAGGGCCAGATGTATCCAGAATGGTGTCGTCTGCATAGAGGTGGATCAGAGAATCACCAGCAGCAAGAGCGACATCATTGATATATACCGAGAAAAGAGTCGGCCTGAGAATTGAACCCTGTGGCACGCCCATAGAGACTGCCAGACAGGGTCTCCGGCGACGGTCCCCAGTCCGGGGTCTCCAGCGATGATCTGCAGTTCAGAGCCTCCGGCGATGATCCACGGTCCGGTGAGGGGGGGCTGCGTCCGGAACCGGAGCCGCCACCGAGGGTAGATGCCCACCCAAACCCTCCCCTATAGGTTCAGGTTTACGGCCGGGAGTCCGCACCTTTTGGGGGGATACTGTCACGCCTTGACCTGAGATATCTCTGTTTTCTTTATATTTTTAGGTTAGGTCAGGGTGTGACTAGAGTGGGTACGCTAGTTTTGAATTGTCTAGTGTTTTTTAATTGTCTAGGGTTTTTGTATGTCTAGGGTTTTGGATCGCCTTGGTCCGATCCTTATAACAAATGTGACACCCTTTCATGCCTTGCCTCCAGTCCACTTACCTATATCTGAACAAGAGAGCCTCATCAAAATTGCAACAAGCGGTTCTGTGAAAATGTAATTTAATCAGAAGTCACTGCCAGATTTCTGGATTGGGCTACACTCACTCAGAGTATACTGCCTTGGCAAATCGCACTGTTAAGACATTGATGCCCTTTGTAAGCACATACCTATGTGAGAGTGGATTCTCTGCCCTCACTAGCATCAAAAACGAAATTCAGGCACAGACTGTGTGGGGAAAATGATTTAAGACGGATTATTATTATATTATTATTTGTGCCCTGGTTCTATAAACGCTCTCACTTTCTACGAGCCGGATTGTGACAAACTCACACTCATTCTTATGTTTAATAAATGTATCGTATAGTGTGTGTGTGGCAGGCTTACAAAAAAACAACATTTGAGGGTGCGCTGACCCTTGTGCTTGAGGGGATACGCAGCTGGAGGTTGAATGTTTCAAGGGTACATGACTTTAAACATTTGGGAACCACTGAATTAATACTTTCGGAAGCCACTGTAGTTCTAAATTTTTTAACGGGGCATGCTTATTTAATATGATGAGGAAAGCACTATTAAATTACAACCAGGCATCCTCTACTGACGGGATGAGGTCAATATCCTTCCAGGATTCCCGGGCCAGGTGATGAGGGGTGGTCGTTTGACCGCGGGCCTATTTTGGACGCAGGCAATGATGCAGTGATCGCTGAGATCCTGGTTGAAGACAGCAGAGGTGTATTCAGAGGGCAAGTTGGTCAGGATGATATCTATGAGGGTGCCCAAGTTTATGGATTTAGGGTTTTACCTGGTAGGTTCCTTGATAATTTATGTGAGATTGAGGGCATCTAGTTTAGATTGTAGGACAACCGGCGTGCTAATAAACATATCCCAGTTTAGGTCACTTAACAGTACGGACCCTGAAGATTGAAGTTCAAACTGTTTGGGACAGACCTGGATTGTATGACAGAACTCTGCAGTCTATCTCTGCAGTAGATTGCAACTCCACCCACCTTTGCAGTTATTTCTTGATAGAAATTGTTGTAGTTGGTGATGGAAATTTCAGAATTTTTGGTGGCCTTCCTAAGCCAGGATTCAAACACGTCTAGGACATCAGGGTTGACGGAATGTGCTGAAGCAGTGAATAAAACGCATTTAGGGAGGAGGCTTCTGATGTTAACATGCATGAAACCAAGGCTTTTACGGCTACAGAAGTCAACAAATGAGAGCACCTGAGGAATAGGTGTGATGCTGGGGGCTACAGTGTCTGGTTTAACGTCTACATCACCAGAGGAACAGAGGAGGAGTAGGATAAGGGTATGGCTAAAGGCTATAAGAACTGGTCATCTAGTGGGTTGGGAACAGAGAATAAAAGGGGCAGATATCTGGGCATGGTAGAATAGATTCAAGGCATAATGTACAGACAACAGTATGGTAGGATGTGAGTACAGTGGGGGTAAACCTAGGCATTGAATAACGATGTGAGAGCTTGCATCTCTGAAGACACCAGCTAAGCCAGGTGATGTCTCCCCATGTGTGGGGTGTGTGACAAAATAGCTCTCTAAGGCATGGTGAGCTGGATTAGGGGCTCTACAGTGAAATAAAACAATAACTAACTAAAACAGCAGAAGACAAGGCATATTGACGTTAGAGAGAGGCATGTGTAGCCGAGTGATCAAATGCGCATCAATAGGTGAGTCCTGGAGCCGTTCGGTAGCCGCTACTATGCTAGGCGAGCGGGAGGCATGGCTTTCAGAAAGCTAGTGGGCCGGGGCTAGCAGATGGGTCTTCGGTGACATCGCAACGGAAAAGCCTGTTGAAACAACATCGGACGATTACGTCGGCAGACCAGTCGTGATGAATCGGCGGGGCTACGTGGTGGCAATAAAGGTTCCAGGCCAATTGCCAAAAGAGGTATTGTAGCCCACAAATTAGTAGGTATATCTCTTTGGCTAGCCGTGAGATGGGGCTAACTCAAGGCTAACCGGTGCTTGCTTCGGGACAGAGGTGTTAGCCAGCGGTAGCCACTCGGTTGCAGCTGCGATGGTCCAGTGTAATGGCCCAGAGCTTGCGGCAGGAATACGGTGATGTGGTGGAGAAAAGCAGTCCGATATGCTCTGGGTTGATATTGCGCTGTGCAGACTGGCAGTTATTGACTGAGCTAAAACTGGCTGGTGTCCGAGCTAAAGGTGAAGACCGCTAACCATGGCTAACAGTGACTACTAGGTAGTAAGGATGGGCTAATGTCTAGCAATCCAAATGATGAGTGTTTCAATCTCATCATGGACAACTTTGACATTTTAGCTAATTACCAACTTTACAAATACTTTATATGTAATTTGCAACTACACTGAACAGAAATATAAATGCAACATGTAAAGTGTTTGTCCCATGATTCATGAGCTGAAATAAAAGATCCCAGAAATGTTCCATACACAAAAAAAGCTTTTGTTTACATCCCTTTTAGTGAACATTTCATGTGCCAAGACAATCCATCCAAATCAAATCAAAGCAAATCACATTTTGTTACATACACATGGTTAGCAGATGTTAATGCGAGTGCAGCAAAATACTTGTGCTTCTAGTTCCGACCATGCAGTAATATCTAACTGTTACGGTTTTCTTGCGGTGAAGGAGAGTCGGACCAAAATGCAGCATGGTTTCTATTCATGGTACTTTAATAAAGACTCTACACATGAACAAACTAACAAAACAATAAACGTAACAAGAAAACCTAACAGCCTATACTGGTGCACAAACAAACAGAGACAGGAACAATCACCCACGAAACACTCAAAGAATATGGCTGCCTAAATATGGTTCCCGATCAGAGACAACGATAAACACCTGCCTCTGATTGAGAACCACTTCAGGCAACCATAGACTTACCTAGAAAACCCCACTAAGCCACAATCCCAATACGTACGAAAAACCCCAAGACAAAACACACCACATAAAAAACCCATGTCACACCCTAGCCTGACCAAATTAATTAAGAAAACACAAAATACAAAGACCAGGGCGTGACAGAACCCCCCCCACCCCCCAAGGTGCGGACTCCCGGCCGCACACCTAAACCCATAGGGGAGGGTCCGGGTGGGCGTCTGTCCACGGTGGCGGCTCCGGCGCGGGACGTGGACCCCACTCCAACAACGTCTTAGTCCATTTTCCTCGCGTCCTTAGATAGGCGACCCTCGCCGCCGACCTTGGCCTAGTAGCCCTCACCAAGGACCCCACTGGACTGAGGGGCAGCTCGGGACTGAGGGGCATCTTGGGACTGAGGGGTAGCTCGGGACTGAGGGGTAGCTCGGGACTGAGGGGTAGCCCGGCACTGAGAGAAAGCCCAGTACTGAGAGAAAGCCCAGTACTGAGAGAAAGCTCAGTACTGAGAGAAAGCTCAGTACTGAGAGGAAGCTCAGGCAGGTAGTTTGCTCTGGCAGATCCTGGCTGGCTGGTGGTTCTGGCAGATCCTGGCTGACTGGCGGTTCCGGCAGATCCTGGCTGACTGGCGGATCCTGGCTGACTGGCGGATCTGGAAGATCCTGGCTGACTGGCAGATCCTGGCCGACTGGCGGCCCTGGCGGATCCTGGCTGACTGGCGGCTCTGGAGGATCCTGGCTGACTGGCAGATCCTGGCAGACTGGCGGCTCTGGCTGCTCCATGCTGACTGGCGGCTCCATGCAGACTGGCAGCTCTGGCGGCACCTTGCAGACTGGCAGCTCTGGCGGCTCCTTGCAGACTGGCAGCTCTGGCGGCTCCTTGCAGACTGGCAGCTCTGGCGGCTCCTTGCAGACTGGCAGCTCTGGCGGCTCCTTGCAGACTGGCAGCTCTGGCGGCTCCTTGCAGACTGGCAGCTCTGGCGGCTCCTTGCAGACTGGCAGCTCTGGCGGCTCCTTGCAGACTGGCAGCTCTGGCGGCTCCTTGCAGACTGGCAGCTCTGGCGGCTCCTTGCAGACTGGCAGCTCCTTGCAGACTAGCAGTTCAGGCTGCTCTTTACAGACTGGCAGCTCTGGCAGCGCTGTAGAGGAGGAAGGCTCTGGCAGCGCTGGATAGGCGGGAGACTCCAGCAGCGCTGGAGAGGAGGAAGGCTCTGGCAGCGCTGGACAGGCGAGGCGCACTGTAGGCCTGATGCGTGGTGCTGGCACTGGTGGTACTGGGCCGAGAACACGCACAGGTAGCGTGGTGTGGGGAGCTGCCACCGGAGGGCTGATGCGTGGAGGTGGTACTGGATAGACCGGACCGTGCAGGTGCACTGGAGCTCTTGAGCACCGAGCCTGCCCAACCTTACCTGGTTGAATACTCTCAGTCGCCCTACCAGTGCGGCGAGGTGGAATAGCCCGCACTGGGCTATGCAGGCGAACCGGAGACACCGAGCGCAAGGCTGGTGCCATGTAAGCCGGCCCAAGGAGACGCACTGGAGACCAGATGCGTAGAGCCGGCTTCATGACACTTGGCTCGATGCTTACTTTAGCCCGGCCGATACGCGGAGCTGGTATGTACCGCACCGGGCTATGCACCCGCACTGGAGACACTGTGCGCACCACAGCATAACACGGTGCCTGCCCGGTCTCTCTTGCCCCCCAGTAAGCACAGGAAGTTTGCGCAGGTCTCCTACCTGGCGTAGCCATACTCCCTGTGAGCCCCCCCAAGACATTTTTGGGGCTGACTCTCGGGCTTCCATCCGCGTCGCCCTGCTGCCTCCTCATACCAGCGCCTCTCCGCTTTCGCCGCCTCCAGCTCTTCCTTGGGGCAGCGATATTCTCCAGGCTGTGCCCAGGGTCCTTTACCGTCCAATATCTCCTCCCATGTCCAGAAATCCGGATTTCGCTGCTCCTGTTGCCGCTGCCTGTCACCACGCCGCTTGGTCCTGTTGTGGTGGGTGATTCTGTTACGGTTTTCTTGCGGTGAAGGAGAGTCGGACCAAAACGCAGCATGGTTTCTATTCATGGTACTTTAATAAAGACTCTACACATGAACAAACTAACAAAACAATAAACGTAACGAGAAAATCTAACAGCCTATACTGGTGCACAAACAAACACAGAGACAGGAACAATCACCCACAAAACACTCAAAGAATATGGCTGCCTAAATATGGTTCCCAATCAGAGACAATGATAAACACCTGCCTCTGATTGAGAACCACTTCAGGCAACCATAGACTTACCTAGAAAACCCCACTAAGCCACAATCCCAATACGTACGAAAAAAACCCAAGACAAAACACACCACATAAAAAACCCATGTCACACCCTGGCCTGACCAAATTAATATAGAAAACACAAAATACTAAGACCAGGGCGTGACACTAACAAGTAACCTAACCTAACAATTTCACAACAACATCCACCTGACAAGGGTGGCATATCAGGAAGCTGATTAAACAGCATGAGAAATACGGACTGGTTTTCTGATCCACGCCGCTTCCTTTTTAAAAATCTATCTGTGACCAACAAACGCATATGTATTGTCAGTCATGTGAAATCCATATATTAGGGCCTAATGAATTTATTTCAATTGACTGAAAACCTTATATGAACAATAACGCAGTAAAATTGTTGCATGTTGCATTTATATTTTTGTTCAATTTACTTAGCATGTTAGATAACCCTAACCTTAATCCTTTAACATAACTCTTAACCCTAAATGTAACCCTAACCTCGAGCCTGGTTAATGTTAACCATGTAGCTAACATTAGCCACAAGAAATTGGTATTTCTTAACATATCATATGTATTGGAAATTGATAACATATCATACGAATTGTAATTGGTAACATAGGTTACCGTTCAAAAGTTTGTGGTCACTTAGGAATGTTCTTGTTTTTGAAAGAAAAGCAAATTTTTTTGTCCATTAAAATAACATCAAATTGATCAGAAATACAGTGTAGAAATTGTTCATCTTGTAAATGACTATTGTAGCTCGAAACGGAAGATTGTTTATGGAATATCTACATACTGTAGGCGTACAGAGGTCCATGATCAGCAACCATCACTCATGTGTTCCAATGGCACGTTGTGTTAGCTAATCCAAGTTTATAATCTTAAAAGGCTAATTGACCATTAGAAAACCCTTTTGCAATTATGTTAGCACAGCTGAAAACTGTTGTCCTGAATAAAGAAACAATAAAACCTGCCTTCTTTAGGCTAGTTGAGTATCTGGAGCATCAGCATTTGTGGGTTCGATTGCAGGCTCAAAATGGTCAGAAACAAACAACTTTCTTCTGAAACTTGTCAGTCTATTATTTTACTGAGAAATGTGGGCTATTCCATGCGATAAATTGTCAAGAAACTGAAGATCTCGTACAACGCTCCCTTCAGAGAACTGTCTCTAACCAGAATAGAAAGAGGAGTGGGAGGTCATTGGAGTGTCTAGCTTGAGAAACGGATGCCTCACAACTCTTCAACTGGCAGATTCATTAAACAGGAGCCGCAAAACTCCAGTCTCAACGTCAACAGTGAAGAGGCAACTCCGGGAACACAGGAGTGATAGTTGCTGATAATGGGCCTGTCACGGACTGGCCATAGAGAGGCTTTTTATTCTCTATTTTGGTTAGGCCAGGGTGTGACTAGAGTGGGCGTTCTATGTTATTTTTTCAATGTTTTGTATTTCTTTGTTTTTGGCCGGGTATGGTTCTCAATCAGGGACAGCTGTCTGTCTTTGTCTCTGATTGAGAACCATACTTAGGTAGCTCTTGCCCACATGGGTTTTGTGGGTAGTTGCTTTCTGTTTTTGTGTCTGCACCAGACAGAACTGTTTCAGTTGTTCTCTTTATTGTTTTGCTATTCAGTGTTCAGTTCAACTAATAAAAGATGAACATGTACCATGCTGCACCTTGGTCCTCACCCTTTTCCACCAACAGCCGTTACAGGGCCGCTGTACGCCTGTGTAGATATTTGATTAAAAAAATCTGCTGTTTCCAACTACAATAGTCATTTACAACATTAGCAATGGTAAAAAAAAAAAGGTGAAATAAAAAGTAGGAAAAAATGTCTACACTGTATTTCTGATCAATTTGATGTTATTTTAAATGGATAAAAAATAGCTTTTCTTTCAAAAACAAGGACATTTCTAAGTGACCTCAAACTTTTGAACGGTAGTGTATAATGCAGAATGGATGATGGACATCCACAAATTAACACATACCATACGAAACGTAATATATTACGCTAAAATGGAGGGTCTCAGATTTACAGTGCATACAGAATATAATATGAAATGCCATGTTGTAGCCATCAGCTTGCAGTCAATCGAAAACAAAATGCTTGCTAACATGGTTAACTATGTAAGTAAATTAGTCTGTTTTCTAATTTATAAGCAAACAGCTGGAGACAGGGCTTTCTCCTATAGAGCTCAATTTTTATGGAATGGTCTGCCTACCCATGTGAGAGACGCAAACTCGGTCTCAACCTTTAAGTCTTTACTGAAGACTCATCTCTTCAGTGGGTCATATGATTGAGTGCAGTCTGGCCCAGGAGTGTGAAGGTGAACGGAAAGGCTCTGGAGCAACGAACCACCCTTGCTGTCTCTGCCTGGCCGGTTCCCCTATTTCCACTGGGATTCTCTGCCTTTAACCCTATTACAGGGGCTGAGTCACTGGCTTACTGGTGCTCTTTCATGCCGTCCCTAGGAGGGGTGCGTCACTTGAGTGGGTTGAGTCACTGATGTGATCTTCCTGTCTGGGTTGCGGCCCCCCCTTGGGTTGTGCCGTGGCGGAGATCTTTGTGGGCTATACTCGGCCTTGTCTCAGGATGGTAAGTTGGTGGTTGAAGATATCCCTCTAGTGGTGTGGGGGCTGTGCTTTGGCAAAGTGGGCGGGGTTATATCCTTCCTGTTTGGCCCTGTCCGGGGGTATCATCGGATGGGGCCACAGTGTCTCCTGACCCCTCCTGTCTCAGCCTCCAATATTTATGCTGCAGTAGTTTATGTGTCGGGGGCTTGGGTTAGTTTGTTATATCTGGAGTACTTCTCCTGTCTCATCCGGTGTCCTGTGTGATTTTAAGTATGCTCTCTCTAATTCTCTCTTTCTCTCTTTCTTTCTCTCTCTTGGAGGACCTGAGCCCTAGGCCCATGCCTCAGGACTACCTGGCATGATGACTCCTTGCTGTCCCCAGTCCACCTGGCCGTGCCGCTGCTACAGTTTCAACTGTTCTGCCTGTGATGATTATTGTTTGACCATGCTGGTCAGTTATGAACATTTGAACATCTTTGCCATGTTCTGTTATAATCTCCACCCGGCTCAGCCAGAAGAGGACTGGCCACCCCTCATAGCCTGGTTCCTCTCTAGGTTTCTTCCTAGGTTTTGGCCTTTCTATGGAGTTTTTCCTAGCCACCGTGCTTCTACACCTGCATAGCTTGCTGTTTGGGGTTTTAGGCTCGGTTTCTGTACAGCACTTTGAGATATCAGCTGATGTACGAAGGGCTATATAAATACATTTGATTTGATTTAATTTGTTTTCAACAAATCAACTGTTTTAGACATTGTATTTTTAACCAAGCAAGATAATTAAAACTGAATTAACAATATAATTTTGGAAACAAAGCTTCCTGTCGTCACCAGAATGTCAATTTAAATAGAGTGTCTAGATGAAATGTTTATAAACAAGGTTTTCAAACTTCTTCAGGATCGGTGTCCCGTCCATGGGATGGTTGAGCTGACGTAGGCTAATGCGATTAGCATGAGGTTGAAAGTAACAAGAAAATTTCCCAGGACATAGACATATCTGATATTGGCAGAAAGTTTAAATTCTTGTTAATCTAACTGCACTGTCCTATTTATAGTAGCTATTGCAATGAAATAATACCTATTATTTGAGTAGAGTACACAATTCTGAACATGAAACGTTTTAATAAACAAATTAGGCACATTTGGGCAGTCTTGATACAACATTTTGAACAGAAATGCAATTGTTAATTGGATCAGTGGGGGTTCATTGATGCTGTCATCTAGTCGCCAAAATCGAAATTGCACCTTGGCTGGAATAATACGTTACGTCCTTTCTCTTGCATTTTAAAGAACGGTTGTTTTTTTCTTTGTATGACCTTTTACCAGATCTATTGTGTTATATTCTCCTACATTCCTTTCACATTTCCACAAACTTCAAAGTATTTCCTTTCAAATGGTACCATGAATATGCATATCCTTGCTTCAGGGCCTGAGCTACAGGCAATTAGTTTGAATTTTTTTTTTGAAAAAAAGGGGCGGATTCCTGAAAGTCCTGGGTTCGCGTTCGCATCTCGGAGGAGACATATTGACCATTCTCTTTAGTGTATACAGTTAAAGTTGGAAGTTTATAGACACTTAGGTTGTAGCCATTAAAACTCATTTTTCAACCACTCCACAAATTTCTTGTTAACAAACTATAGTTTTGGCAAGTCGGTTAGGACATCTACTTTGTGCATGACACAAGTCATTTTTCCAACAATTGTTTACAGACAGATTATTTCACTTATAATTCACTGTATCACAATTCCAGTGTGTCAGAAGTTTACATCCACTAAGTTGACTGTGCCTTTAAACAGCTTGGAAAATTCCAGAAAATGAGGTCATGGCTTTAGAAGCTTCTGATAGGCTAGTTGACATCATATGAGTCAATTGGATGTGTACCTGTGGATGTATTTCAAGGCCTACCTTCAAACTCAGTCCCTCTTTGCTTGACATCAAAAGAAGTCAGCCAAGACCGCAGAAAAATAATTGTAGACCTACACAAGTCTGGTTCATCCTTGGGAGAAATGTCCAAACGCCTGTAGGTACAACGTTCATCTGTACAAACAATAGTATGCAAGTATAAACACCATGGGACCACACAGCCGTCATACTGCTCAGGAAGGAGATACATTCTGTCTCCTAGAGATGAACGCACTTTGGTGCAAAAAGTGCAAATCAATCCCAGAACAACAGCAAAGGACCTTGTGAAGATGCTGGAGGAAACAGGTACAAAAGTATCTATATCCACAGTAAAACTATTTCTATATCGACATAACCTGAAAGGCCGCTCAGCAAGGAAGAAGCCACTGCTCCAAAACCGGCATAAAAAAGCCAGACTACGGTTTGCAACTGCACATGGGGACAAAGATAGTACTTTTTGGAGAAATGTTCTCTGGTCTGATGAAACAAAAATAGAAGCCTTTGGCCATGATGACCATCGTTATGTTTGGAGGAAAAAGGGGGAGGCTTGCAAGCTGAAGAACACTATCCCAACTGTGAAATACGGCGGTGACAGCATCAGGTTGTGGTTTTTTTTTGATGCAGAAGGGACTGGTGCACTTCACAAAATAGATAGCATCATGAGGAAGGAGAATTCTGTAGATATATTGAAGCAACATCTCAAAACATCAGTCATGAAGTTTAAGCTTCGTCACAAATGGGTTTTCCAAATGGACAATGACCCCAAGCATACTTCCAAAGTTGGGGAAGTAAGCTCTATAGAAAATGTGTGGGGAGAATTGAAAAACTGTGCGCAAGCAAGGAGGCCTTACAAACCTGACTCAGTTACAGCAGCTCTGTCTTGAGGAATGTGCCAAAATTCACCCAACTCATTGTGGAAAGCTTGTGGAAGGCTACCCGAAACGTTTGACACAAGTTAAACATTTTAAAGGAAATGCTACCAAATACTAATTTAATGTATGTAAACTTCTGACCCACTGGGAATGTGATGAAAGAAATAAAAGCTGAAATAAATAATTATCTCTGCTATTATTCTGACATTTCCCATTCTTAAAACAAAGTGATGATCCTAACTGACCTAAGACAGGGAACTGAGTTTAAATGTACTTGGCTAAGGTGTATGTCAACATCCTACTTCAACTGTAGTTTTTACACACAGTGCTTACTTGCATTTATTAGGTGGCTTTTAAAAGAGCCTTTTAGTTTGTGGAGTGGCAGGCAAGTGGCAGTGAGTGTGGTGGTGTGTACTGCTGCCTTTTGCGAGAACGGAGGAGATACCACCTCTCAGACTCTCAAGGAAGAAAGAGGTTGTTGCTCTCATCCATGAGATGCACGCCATCTCTACAGTACTGCCCAGGGACACAGTGCATTATGGCCGAGTGGCGGATTGTGGGAATGCGCCTGTCACGGATAAATTCAAGCTGGCCCATGTTGAACTGACAAACGACTTATGCCAATTCAAATGCACACACTACACATGGTACTTTGCAAACTATCAATACTTAAAATGGATGTTATGTTCCAAATCTGTGAGTACTCCCATCTGTTTTCATATTTATACTGCCATTTATAAATGAGGATGTGTGATCTTTTACTGGAGTTGGACAGCTGTGTACAGCATTACTTAGGACATTTGGTGCTGAAGTTTTATATTCAAGGATTTAGAGCATCTATCAATTTCAGATTTGTAAATATGTCTATAATTTTTCTTAAGAGTTTTGAACTTGTCGAATGACTGTATTTTACAGGTGTTTCTCAGCAGTTTGTCTTTTGTTGCAGTGTTTGTATCAGGAGTTTTTAAAATTGCTCTTGATGATCCAAAGTGTCATGCGGGCTTTTCTGTTTAAGCCCAGTGCTACCACACCTGATTCTACTACTCAGCTGTTCATCAAGACCTCAGCTGTTCATCAAGACCTCTACTGTTCACCAAGACCTCAACTGTTCATTGACACCTTGGATAGTAGAATCAGGTGAGGTAGAACTGGGTTGGAACAAAAAAGCCTGGGTAAACCAGTAGCAATTGTGGCCATCTGTGAATTATATTTACAAAGTTGACTATATCTGATGAATGTACATCTGGTTGTACATTTTATATTTAGTGATGACTCACTTTTGTTTACAGGTAATGTAGTACTAGGCCTTTCTTCAGTAAACTATAAGATATGTTTTTGTGGAAATCGTTAATTATACAATTGATTATTTGTGTATTTTCCATGAGCTTGCTCAATTGTCTTAAGAGAGATCAGGGATTTTTTTTCTCCAGTTTACTCCATATTGGCTTGAATGGGTTTCTGTTTTTTCTCTCTGGAAAATCAGATATTAATATTAAATAAATTCTAATAACTACATTACTTCTGCTAGCATTTGTCGTTGTTGCTTATTTTTACTTCACTTTTATTGCTGTGTTATGCTGTATTGTAATGTTGAATAATAATGTTGCATGATCACCTTCTGGTGTAAAAACCATGGGAGAGTGTATGTTGGTATTGTACTTCATACTATGTGTGGGCAGCTTGCTTAGGATCCAAACCTTCTCGAACAGCCTAATTCCTACTCTTCAGATGGATAATGGGCTTTTTCAATGTCCTGCTATACAATTTTTTAAAATAATATATATTATACTAAAGACATCAAAACTATGAAATAACACATATGAAATCATGTAATGAACAAACTAAAATATAAAACTGAGCAATTGGGGGAGAAGGGCCTTGGTCAGGGAGGTGACCAAGAACCTGATGGTCAGTCTGACAGAGCTCTAGAGTTCCTCTGTGGAGACGGGGGAACCTTTGTCGTGGTAATTATTCTACTCAAAGGAGAGACTTAGATTTATTCAAAATAATTGTACTTTATTATTTAGTTATTGCAGTAATGGAGCTGGTCGGCAACCACCCTGGAGGTTTTGACTGAGAACTCTCCTAGTAGAACTAAGCGACAGCATTTCATAGCAAATTCCATCCTCCTGTATGTTCATGACAAACAACAGATGTGTGGAATGGGTCAAAAGGTTTGGATTTGTTTGAAATAAATGTATAATTCACAGCAGACAGTATCTGCTGTGTAGACAGCTCTCATTGTAAAGAAACCAGGGTTTGGCCACTGAGAAATGGTTCCTCTCATCATTATCCATACCCGAGCCATCTCCTCCCTGCTACCTCATTGTACACAAACACCAACTCATTCTATAGAATGTTGACTTATCACCAAGCCATCGTAAATCAACAGTCAGCATTAAGCCTCAGGGGCTCCTCTAAGTTCACACAGACTCATGAGAGTTCTAAGAACCCTAGTCTGTTGCCTCTCAGAAAACAGACTGTGTCAATCCGCTAATATAGGAATACATTCTAATATAAAATTACTGTGATTAACAAAATATTGTAATTCTACCACAACTTCCAGAATGACATCCATCTCTGCAGCACTCCACCAATCAGGCCTTTATGGTAGTGTGGCCAGATGGAAGCCACTTCTAAGTAAAATGCACATGACAGCCCACTTGGCACCTAAAGACTCTCAGACCATGAGAAACAAGATTCTCTGGTCTGATGAAAGCAAGATTAAACTCTTTGGCCTGAATGCCAAGCGTAACGTCTGGAGGAAACCTGGCACCATTCCTATGGTGAAGCATGGTGGTGGCAGCATCATGTTTTGGGGGTGTTTTTCAGCGGCAGCAACTGGGAGACTAGTCAGGATCCTTGGTGAAAACCTGCTCCAGAGCGCCCAGGACTCAGTCTGGGGCGAAGGTTCATCTTCCAACAGGACAACGACACGAAGCACACAGCCAAGACAACAGATGTGTGGCTTCGGGACAAGTCTCTGAATGTCCTTGAGTGGACTTAAACCTGATCAAACATCTCTGCGGAGACCTGAAAATAGCTGTGCAGCGAAGATCCCCATCCAACCTGACAGAGCTTGAGATGATCTGCAGAGAACAATGGCAGAAATCCCTAAATACAGGTGTGCATGTGCACTCAATCATGTGCACTCAATCATAGAAATAATGTACATTGTGTGATAAACATGATTTAGGTGAGAAGGTGTGTTCATCAATGTTCTTGAGTGGCTCATTGAGAAGCAATGATTAGCATCATTTCATGGCAGATGATGACAGTGGAACACAGATAATAAACAGTTCCACACGGTTGGATGTTCCTTCTGAGACTCTCTCTTCTCCAGAACCTTTTCCAACACCTGCACACTAGCCGGCACCCCTCACTCTCTTTTCCAGATCCCCCTCCAACACCTGCATCCTGGCCTGCAGCCTTAACTCTCGAGGAAGAGTGGCAAGTTGATCTTCTCCCATCCGAAACTCTCCCAGCCAGATGAATGTGATGTCACTTTTCTATTCTTCTTTTCACAGACCAGTAATCTTGTGAAAAAGCATGGCAGGTTACAGCTGCTGCTGTGTGTCACTTTTGGGAGAAGTTGCAGTTGATTTTCTTTCTTTTGTCGTTGTCATCACCAGCTGTGGCGACTCGTATTTTCAGCTGCAAGTGTGAGAGATAATGGCTGAGGATGATTCTCTCCGAGTCTTGTTATCTAATTCACAAAGAGCTTAATATTCCTGATCTAATTCCTGCTCCTTGATGCCTATCCAAGGATGCTCCTTTCTCCCTGTGGAAATACATTCGTAATACTGCACATATAAATTACAGGCATTGAATTATAAAAATACCCATATCTCTTACTAGACAAGACTTTTTTTGACTATTAATATAATGACTTTGAAATAGTAACCGGAGTGAAATCTTTCCTCCTCTGATGTCATGGGTCCATTTTCGTCTCCCTAGAAAAGAGTTGCATTTGCAACAGAGAAATTAATAACGACTAGTGGGATATGAAATATGATTCCTAATCACACAGAGAATGGGATGAGGGGCAGAGAGTTCACTACTTCTTAATTAGTTTGCAGTATATGTGTAATTACTCCTGCATTTTTAAATTCACTTAAGGCACTGTTCCTCTATTCATTTTTAAGTATCTAGTTCAAGGATGTCTTGGAGTAACATTGCCAAATCAATTCCGTGTTAAACGAGAGCCTTGAAGTAATTATTCCCTCTTTTCAAACATAGAGGAATGGACATATGGATTTGAACTATGTTTGCCACCATGGAATGGCAATGTCCCTTATGGCAGTTTGATTTGGTATAAAATTAATTAAATAACTAAATCAGGAGGAAGAGTCAGGTCCTCAGTCTAATTTTGTGGAACTGTCGATGTGAGGTTGTAGCAGTAATTAAGTACACAGAATACACCTTGGCTGGTTGCCATTCTACAGTTAGTCACTACATATAGCAACTTTGCCACTAAGGTTGCGTTTACATGGGCAGCCCAATTCAGATCTTTAGCCCAATTCTTGGCAAAATATCTGATTTGATTGGTCAAAAGACCAATTAGTGGCAAAATATTCAAATTGGGCTTTCTGTGCAAATGCAGCCTAATGGTACTGCAAGTATTGTATCGTTGAATACAGTTTGCACTTTTACCAAGTGTATAATCCATGTGAACTATATATGCAATGGATGACAGTTTAACTAAGCTAATGAGGCTTCATGAAGCTCATCGAGTTATAGTATTCAATAATCAATGTCTCTATATAATTCATTTAAAAGTCAAACTGTATGTATCAATCACAGATTACCCCTTTAACTAACACTACATTCTCAAAATGAATGGTTCAACAAGGGTTCTTCTAAGATCCTTACGGTTCTTGGCACTAAAAATTGCTGCCAAAAGGTTCTTCCAAGAACCCCACAGGAGGTGGGGTTCATCGAGGAACCTCCTCAGTTGGTAGGGGTTCTTGCAGAAACCTAACTACCCAACTTTAACATTTGGAAGGACAGCAGGTGCAGGCACGTAAATTAAAAATGTAATGATCTCCTTAATTTAAGGTAAGGTTTTCCTTTGTTATGATTTAACAAATAGGTAAGAATATGTAGGCTATAGGAAAATGTTGAAGGCTAGCTGTACTGGATGCAGATGACTGAACTGCTCACTTTTGTTTCTGCAGGAATACAGACGAGAAGGCATACAAAGGTATGTCAATTGGTATTGATACAGTATGTTATGCAGATCACATGTACCATCCTCCTCCCTTACCTCTTCAATGAATATCCCATAGTCCTCAACATTATAGACAAGGTATGTGTATGAAAACCAATATCAAAACAGTTTTTTTTTCATTCACATTTACCTCAAAAATCAAGGTATGAAGGCTGTCATGTGCATGTTTTGTTAAACATCTGTATAATTAATATTTTTTTTTGAGCCACAGACTTCACCCTTCCTACAACTCTGATGAATATAATAGGAAACCTGTTCGATCACCATGCACTCCAAAATCATGCTGGCTATGGATACGCTAACATCGACAAGCCAGAGGATATTCCCATTATACTTGAGGCTCTGCTGGGAGTTTAAACACTGACAACTAAAATATTGTGTTATTGTTATTCATATTATTATTTAATAGTAATAATAATAATAGGGTGGGGGGGTAGTTCAAAAATGTACCCCAAAAGGTTCTTTGGAAGGTTCTTTGAGGATCCATTAATAGGGGTTATTCGAAGAACATAGGGATTCCCCCACTGTTTCAATTTGAATAACCCCTAAAGCATACTCTGGGAACCTTTTCTTTTTAGAGTGTAATAAAACAAACAGTCTGCAGCTCCTTGGCCTCAAAGGACTTTTTCTTGGAGAGGAACCGAGTGCCTTCAGTAAGTATTCACACCCCTTTACTTTTTCCACATTTTGCTTTGTTACAAGGTGGGTTTAAAATTGATTTGTTGTCATTTTTTGTCAACGATTTACATAAAATTCTCTCATGTCAAAGTGTGAAACAAATTCTAACATTTGTAAAAAATAAAATAAATGATAAAACCCCCACTAATATACTATATCTTGATTACTTAAGCATTCAACCCCTTAAGTCAATACATGTTAGAATCACCTTTTGTAGCTATTACAGATGTGAGTCTTTCTTTCTAAGAGCTTTGCATACCTGGATTGTACAATATTTGCACATTATTATTCTTGGTTGTTGGTTGGTTGTTCATCATTGCTTAGACAGCCATTTCAAGTATTGCCATACTTTTTTAAGCCAATTTAAGTCAAAACTGTAACTAGGCCACTCAGGAACATTCAATGTCATCTTGGTAAGCAACTCCTTTGTGTATCTGGCCTTCTGTTTTAGGTTTTTGTCCTGCAGAAGTGAATTTGTATACCAGTATATGTTGGAAAGCAGACTGGACCAGGTTTTCTTACAGGATTTTGCCTGTGCTTAGATCTATTCCGTTTCTTTTTATCCTAAAAACAACTCCTTAGTCCTTGCCGATGACAAGCATATCCATAACGTGATGCAGCCACTACCATGAATGAAAATATGAAAAGTGATGTGTTGTGTTGGATTTTCCCCAGACTTAACACTTTGTGTTCTGGACATGAAGTAACTTCTTGGTCCAGTTTTTTTGTAGCTTAACTTTTTTTGCAGCTTTACTTTAGTGCCTTATTGCAAACAGGATGCATGTTTTTGAATACTTGTCTTCTGTACTGTACAGGCTTTCTTCTTTTCACTCTGTCCATTAGGTTAGCATTGTGGAGTAATACCACCCTCAGTTTTGTCCTATCACAGCCATTAAACTCTGTAAATGTTTTCAAGTCACCATTGGTCTCATGGTGACATCCCAGAGTGGTTTCCTTCCTCTCCGGTGACTGAGGTCGGAAGGATGCCTGTAGGTTTGTAGTGGCTGGGTGCATTGATACACCATCCAAGGTGTAATTAATAACTTCACCATGCTCAAAGGGCTATTCAGTGTCAATTTTTTTACCCATCTATCAATAGCTGCCCTACTTGCGAGGCATTGGAAAACCTCCCTGGTCTTTGTGGTTGAATCTGTGTGTATAATTCACTGCTCGACTGAGGGACCTTACAGATAATTGTATATGGTGGGGTACAGAGATAGTCATTCAAAACTCATGTTAAACACTGTTATTGCACACAGAGTCCATTAAAACCTGTTAAGGATGCTGCGAATTTTCGCAGCTTTTTGTTAAAAATCGCGCAACATTTCAAAGTCCTGCTACTCATGCCAGGAATATAGTATATGCATATGATAAGTATGTGTGTATAGAAAACACTCTGAAGTCTCTAAAACTGGTAAAATCGTGTCTGTGGCAATAACAGAGCGTGTTTAGGAGTAAAAATCCCAGGGAAAACTGTTCACCAAAAACACACAAAAAAAATGAATCCGCCAGTCTTTGAATTGTCTAAGGCGAAAGAAAATAGATCCGGTTCCGTTTACAACGCCTACAGCTTCCACACGATGTCGCCAATACTGGCGATACATTTATCCTTGGTGGGATGACGTAGAGGCACTTCCTGTCTTGGGGTGCACCCAGGAAATTATGAAAGTAAAAAAAATGGACGATGATTTCAAGACTTGCTGCTATCGAATACAGATCGCCCCGTGATCAATTTGATCGATCATTAATGTTTATTAATACCTAAAGTTGGTTTACAAAAGTTGTTTGAAGTGATTTGTAAAAGTTTATAGGCAACTTTGTTAATTTTAAAAGTGACGTTGCGTCGTGTAAAGCTGCATTTTCCTTGGATCAGACGGCCTTTATAGATGGACATTTTTGGCATACTTTGACGGATTTAATCGTGAAAAAGACCCAATTGTGATGTTTATGGGACATATAGTAGTGCCAACAGAGAAGCTCGTCAAAGGTAATGAATGTTTTATATTTTATTTCTGCGTTTTGTGTAGCGCCGGCTACCGCAAAATCTGTTGTTTAGGTGACGTTTTGGTATTTTGGGGGGGTGCATGCTATCAGATAATAGCTTCTCATGCTTTCGCCGAAAAGCATTTTACAAATCTGACTTGGTGGCTAGATTCACAACGAGTGTAGCTTTAATTCAGTACCTTGCATGTGTGTTTTAATGAAAGTTTGAGATTTATCGAGTACTATACTATAGTACTATAGGTGGCGCTCTGAAATTTCCGCTGAGGTGTTCCTGTGCAGGAACCACGTCGGTAAGAAGTTAAACTTATTAAGTGACTTGTTGAGCACATTTTTACTCCTGAACTTATTCAGGCTTGCCATAACAAAGGGGTTGAACAGTGGCGGATTTAGGTATAGGTGACATGGGCAGCTGCCCAGGGCGGCACCTTGCCAGGGGTGGCCGTGGGCGCCCACACAAACATTTTTGGAAATGGTGACATTTGCGCAATCGTTTTTCTATCGCTTATTTGCACGTCACGTCAATGATATCATGTCACCTTGTCGGAGTGGGCGCCCTGATTATAGTTTGTGAGCTAGGCAGGCTACTGCCTAGGAAGGTCCCCCACTCAGAAGTACGAGATGTGGAGGGGGGCAGGGGTAGGTTGACCTCAGGTCTCCCCACTGGAACCTCGAGGTAGGGGGAGCGGGGGAATCTATCAAATAGCGCACCTCTAACTTTGTACAGTAATATTGCAATTAGTAAAATCAGTCCCACTGCAAAATGCTACCAAATAATCCACAATAAATTCATAATACTGTGAATATATAGTTTCACAGATATTTTGTTGCATTTTTTTCTGGCTTGTGCAAAAACGTTAAGAGTAATATAAAACCAGTCTGCACACCACCAAGGTGAATTGGTTTAGGCTTGACTCTTGGTTGACAGTGTTGGGGGATGGGTAATGTTCCAAATCAACAAAAATGTATTTCTATTTGTCTTTGTTACTTCTTTTTGATATTTATGAGATATATATAATTTTTTATATAGTTTTAAATGTTTTGATTATTTATTTGTGTTGTTCCAAATGTCTGAATTAAAATTACAGTTAGTACAGAATGGTGCTTTTTTTGGCAGAGGGGGTTCTCCCAGGGAGCCAAACAAGCTAGAACTGCCACTGGGGTTGAATTCTTATTGGCTCAAGACATTTCAGCTTTTCATTTTTTAAATTAATTTGTCAAAATGTCTAAAAACGCAATTCCACTCTGACATTATGGGGGTATTGTGTGTAGGCCAGTGACACAAAATCAAATTTTACTCCATTTTAAATTCAGGCTGTAACACAACAGAATGTGGAAAAAGTCAAAGGGTGTGAATACTTTCTAAAGGCTCTGTACTTGCATACCCCCATTCCCAACGAAAATACATGTTCATATGTCAATCTTTTTAAAATTTCAAACCCCTTTAGGCAGGCCATTGTGTGCACAGCCTGAAAACCCAATGACAAATAACCAACTTAAAAATACAGCCAATGATATGAATGAATCCAATTTAATGGTTGTGCAATTCCCACACCCTTGTGATATTATCTACCCGAGACTGAATTTCTAAATCTCACCATACATAAATAACCTGCTGAGGAAGGATTGGAAATTGTTGTGAGTTTAGCTCTGGTGATTCCAAAAGTTATTGCATTTACAAGACGAAATCGCTAATGCATTATATGGTGTCATCTCAAGCAAATAGCCATGTTTATGAGGGAGCACCAAAGCCGCGGGAACATAGTATGTCTAGGGATATATTGACCTAATGTAACATTCTCAATAATGGGTACAGTGTGTAGTTAATTAACACACACATATATATATATATATATATATATATATCTACCTGTTTTGTGGTTAAAATACATTTGAATAATCTATCTGAGATGGGTGAGAGTTTTCCACCGTATTAGCTTTTCACATGTTGCAGCAATATAGACAACAAGCAAACTAGCTAAATGTGTTTCAATCTGCATCTGTATATCTGCTGGATTCAGGGTCAATCACTTCTGTGATTCATATTGTTTTGTCTCATCTCTCCTTACCAGGAAATGATAATGGCACTGCCATTCATACTCCAATCCATCAGTCAATTGGCATGTAAAAAAAACATGAAGTCAGATTTTTCAGACAGCACAAGTTTAGAGTGAGAACACCCATTTATTTCAATGTAATATGGGAAGATACATCTAAACTTAATCAGGGCTATTCTACACCATGATAATCATAGATATTTAGAATCTCAAACTCTGTCCACAGATATCTAGTATTTGAAGGTTGTATCATGCCGTCTTCTTCAGCTCCAGTACAACCTTCAACATCAAAGGTTTAATTGTCAATCACTTACACGTAAAGTCCACTTTGGAAGCGACCATCAGTTACCTCGAACCTCGGGCCAAAAGCAGCTCATCATTTTAAGTTGGACTTACTTCCATGGACAACCATGCACGATATGTCCAGTAAAAAATTGTCCATCACTCTAGCGCCTGCAGGCCTTCCCCTTACACCACATTCTGCCTAAGACATGATGGTGTCCGGAGACGTCTGTCACGGGTAACACCGGCTAAGTGACACCCATATTGCAGTAATATCCTTTGGGGGCTTGGGATGTAAATGGTTGACAGCCTTGGGTCTGGTTAAAGTCATGACTGTGCCACTCATTTATGAAAACAGTAGCCCCTGGCAGGCAGGTATGGTAATAGGCATTGCATCCCCCCAGCATGGTAAAAGAAATAGGGTGATTGATTGAGGTCTGTGCTTTGACTAGGCCATTCCATTTCATGGTTAAGTGTTTCTGGCATATACAGTACCAGTCAACGTTTGCACCCACCTACACATTCAAGGGTTCCTACTTTGTAAAATAATAGCGAATACATCAAAACTGTGAAATAACACATGAAATAATTTAGTAACCAAATAAGTGTTAAACACATCAAAATAGATTTTTGAGATTCTTCAAAAATTAGATTATTCAAAATAGCCACCCTTTCCCTTGATGAAAGCTTTGCACACTCTTGGCATTCTCTCCACCAGCTTCATAATGTAGTCACCTGGAATGCATTTAAAATAACAGGTGTGTCTTGTTGAAAGTTAATTTGTGAAATTTATTTTGTTCATAATGCATTTGAGTCAATCAGTTGTATCGTCACATGGTAGGGGTGGTACACAAAAGATAGCCCTATTTGGTAAAATACCAAGTCCATGTTATGGCAAGAACAGCTCAAATAGGTAAAGAGAAGCAACAGTTAGTCATTACTTTAAGACATGAAGATCAGTCTTCAAGTGCATTCACAAAAACCATCAAGCACTAAGAAGAAACTTGCTCTCATTAGAACCGCCACAGGAAAGGAAGTCTCAGAGTTACCTCTGCTGCAGAGGATAAGTTCATTAGAGTTAGAGCCTCAAAAAGTGCAGCCCAAATAAATGCTTCAGAGAGTTCAAACAACAGACACATCTCAACATCAACTGTTCAGATGAGCCTATGTGAATCAGGCATTCATTTTTATACCTTTATTTAACTAGGCAAGTCAATTAAGAACAAATTTGTATTTTCAATGATGGCCTAGGAATAGTGGGTTAACTGCCTTGTTGAGGGGTAGAACGACAGATTTGTACCTTGTCAGCTCAGGGATTTGAACTTGCAACCTTTCGGGTTAGTAGTCCAACACACTAACCACTAGGCTACGCTGTCGCCCCACCCTGGCAATTCATGGTCGAATTGCTGCAAAGAAACCACTACTAAAGGACACCAAGAAGAAGAAAATACTTGCTTGGGCCAAGAAACAGAAGAAATGGACATTAGACCGGTGGAAATCTGTCTTTTGGTCTGATGAGTCCAAATTAGAGCTTTTTGGTTCCAAACACTGTCTTTGTGAGACACAGAGTAGGTGAATGGAGTATCTCCGCATGTGTAGTTCCCACTGTGAAGCATGGAGGAGGAGGTGTGACAGTGTGGGGGTGCTTTGCTGGTGACACTGTTAGTGATTTATTTGGAATTCAACAAACATGGCTAACACAGCATTCTGCAGCGATATACCATCCCATCTGGTTTGCGCTTAGTGGGACTATCATGTGATTTTCAACGGGAAAATGACCCAACACACCCCCAGGCTGTGTAAGGGCTATTTGATAAAGAAAGAGAGTGATGGAGCTGGTTGAGAGAATGCCAAGAGTGTTCAAAGCTGCCATCAGGGCAAAGTGTGGCTACTTTGAAGAATCTAAAATATACAATATGTTTTGATTTGTTTAACACTTTCTTGGTTACTACATGATTCTATATGTGCTATTTCATAGTTGTGATGTCTTCACTATTATTCTACAGTGTGGAAAATAATACAAATAAAGAAAAACCCTTGAATGAGTAGGGTTTTGACTGGTGCTGTATATATGCAATTTTCTGCCCCAGCACATTCATTAGATGTATTTTTTATTTTATTTATTTAATTAGGCGAGTCAGTTAAGAACATATTCTTATTTACAATGATGGCCTACCCCGGCCAAACCCAGACAATGCTGGGTCAAATGTGCACTGCCCTACGGGATCATGCTGAACTGAGGAAGAGCGAAAGAGTTATATTCTGTTTACTTGAATTGTATGGAAAGGACAGGTTCAAAGAGGCTGTGTGGTGCTCAGCTCACAGAATATATTTAAGTTATTGTCCTCAGAGAGCTGCATATGGCCAAGAAATGGAAACACCACTTTGGACAGTATTCCTTGCATTATAACATTTTATTGGTATTGAAATGCCAGTTGTTTTTCTGTGACATAAATTAACTTCCAACATAGCTTGTGCATAGAATATACATCATATGCTGCAAAATGTGATCTCAGGTACCCAATGGAAGGATTTTGTCTGTGCAAAGTAACACTAGCTAGAATAAGTTTGTGACTTATTCTCCCCTTTAACACATAAAAGTCTAATTTTGATACAACCAGCTGGGACGGTGAAAGGAGCAACAGAAAGAGAGAGAGTATAGGTGATATCGCTATGTAAGAAATTCTGAGCTACTAAGGTGGGTGTGCTGTATCCCATCTCCCCATCAACCCATCTCCCATCACTTTCAACACAAATAATGCTTTTGCCTCAGCCACATCAGCAGTAGGGACCAAATCCCATTAACACAAAGATGGAAAAATGCAGCAATAGTTTTTATGTTCCGCTTTTCTCTCCTCTTCCGACCTTTTTCATTTTCTCTGTGATGGAGGGGCATAAAAATAAAAACCACTTTAACCTGTGCCTTTGGGTCTTGGATAGGACGTTATAATCAAATCATTACTTTTATTAACGTTCAGATGGCTTTTTAATAGAATCACTTTATTACGTTGTTTCTCATTCTCATCGCTTTTGTGATATTGCGTTTGTTAGTTGTTCTGTAGCATGTGGCTGCAGGGTATACATCCCGGAGAGACAAACTTTACATTCAGGGAAAACAGAGGTTATGTGTTTGTTTTTACAATTTGTTTTGGGGAGCAATGTCCTGTCCTCACTCACAATCCCCAGGATGCTGTTAGCTTTACCTCGCAGCTCTTGCTTCAAATATTCACTATTTTCTTCTTCCATTCATCCAGTCTTTCATAAAAGACACAAAAGACTGGTCTTTGTTTTTAGATCTGAGGTAGCTTGACGTTCAGTGGAAACTCAAAAGTCACTTGATTTTGTCTATAAAGATTTGTAACAAAAAACGTAACTGGCACTTGCTTGCTCTGTGGGGCAATCAATCAATCAAATGTATTGATGTATTTTATAAAGCTATTTTTACATCAGCAATTGTCACAAAGTGCTTCACAGATACCCAGCCTAAAACCCCAAAGGGCAAGCAATCCACAGTGGGTATCAAAAACTCCCTGGAAAGGCAGGAATATAGGAAGAAACCTTTGTTCAGAGGGGAGGCCAGTCCTCTTCTGGCTGTATCAGGTGGAAATGTAAGAAGACGTGTCCATTAAGGCCAGATTGTTTGTCAAGACTTGAATTTGAAATTAAATGAGTCAAACTTTGGTGGCCTATAACAGTGGCTTTTCCTATTTTGTTGCCTTGCAACCTGGAATTAAAATTAATTTCTAGGGGGTTTGTATCATTTGATTTACACAACATGCCTATCACTGAAGAATCCATTTTGTTTTATTGTGAAGCAAACAAGAAATTAGAAAAAAATATGAAAACTTGAGCATGCATAACTATTCACCCTCCCGAAGTCAATACTTTGTAGAGCCACCTTTTGCAGCAATTACAGCTGCAAGTCTCTTGGGGTATGTCTCTATAAGCTTGGCACATCTAGCCACTGGGAGTTTTGCCCATTCTTCGAGGCAAAACTGCTCTGGCTCCTTCAAGTTGGATGGCTTCCATTGGTGTACAGCAATCTTTAAGTCATACGACAGATTTTCAATTTGATTGAGGTCTGGGCTTTGACTAGGCCTTTCCAATACATTTAAATGTTTACCCTTAATCCACTTGAGTGTTGCTTTAGCAGTATGCTTAGGGTTATTGTCCTGCTGGAAGGTGAACCTCCATGCCAGTCTCAAATCTCTGGAAGACTGAAACAGGTTTCCCTCAAGAATTTCGCTGTATTTAGCACCATCCATCAATCATGGGGATGTTTTTCATCGGCAGGGACTGGGAAACTGGTCAGAATTGAGGGATTGATGGATGGTGCTAAATACAGAGAAATTATTGAGGGAAACCTGTTTCAGTCTTCCAGAGATTTAAGACTGGCACGGAGTTTCACCTTCCAGCATGGTGTTATCAGGGTGATGAGAGGTGTTGGGTTTGCACCAGAATATAACGTTTTATTTAATTGCCAAAAAGCTCAATTTTAGTCTCATCTGACCAGAGAACCTTCTTCCATATGTTTGGGGAGTCTCCCACATACCTTTTGGCAAACACCAAACATGTATGCCTATTTTCTTTTTTAAGCAATGGATTTTTTCGGGCCACTCTTCCGTAAAGCCCAGCTCTGTGGATTGTACGGCTTAAAGTGGTCCTATGGACAGATACTCCAATCTCTGCTGTGGATTTTGCAGCTCCTTCAGGGTTGTCTTTGGTCTCTTTGTGGCCTCTCTGATTAATGCCCTCCTTGCCTGGTCCGTGAGTTTTGGTGGGTGGACCTCTCTTGGCAGGTTTGATGTTTTGCCATATTCTTTGTATTTTCTAATAATGTATTTAATGGGGCTCCGTGGGATGTTCAAAGTTTTTGAAATATTTTTATAACCCAACCCTGATCTGTACTTCTCCGAACTTTGTCCTTTACCTGTTTGGAGAGCTCCTTGGTCTTCATGGTGCCGCTTGCTTGGTGGTGCCCCTTGCTTAGTGGTAATGCAGACTCTGGAGCCTTTCAGAACAGGTGTATATATACTGAGATCATGTCACAGATCACGTGACACTTAGATTGCACACAGGTGGATTTTATTTAACTAGTTATGTGACTTCTGAAGGTAATTGGTTGCACCAGATCTTATTTAGGTGCTTCATAGCGAAGGGGGTGAATGCATATGCCCGCACCAGTTTTCCATTTTTTATTGTTAGAATTTTTTGAATCAACACATTTTTTTTTATTTCATTTCACCAATTTTGACAATTTTGTGTATGTATTTTAAATGAAATCATAAATCATAATACATTTAAATAACAGGTTGTTATGCAACAAAATAGGAAAGACGCCAAGGGGGATGAATACTTTTGAAAGGCACTGTACTCATCCAACGTGCAGAGTTCATGATGCAGAATGTCTCCCAAAACAATGCTTCCAGTTAGAATGTAATGGCGGTAGCCTCAGATACGACATCCCTTTAAGGAAGTCAACAATGGATCACATTGATATAGTTCATCTACTCTAGAGAATATATTGTTAATACCACCTGAATGCCTTCATAAAAATGTGCATTAATGGGCTCAATCTCATTATAAATTAAATTGTATGTTTTAATGCTTATAAAGATACCATTAATTGGACCATGGCCATGAACTGTTCATAACTGCTTTCCCAGGTTTTCTGAACTTCAGAATAAGGTACACAGCCCTCACCTTCCTAAAATGTGTGTAATGCACATGGTACAAAAGTAAATGAAGAAAGCTCCTCTTATTTTCCATGGTCCTAATAACGTGATGGTGTGGAGGGATACTTTAGCGCTTCTGTTATTTGTTTTAAGGCCTTGTTCCTCCCTGTTTTCTTGATGTGTATCCATGGCAAAAAATACAAAATATTGTATATTACATTTATTTATTTTATTTTCATGGTCATTTATTACTCAAAAATCCATAATCCTTTTGTCCCTAAAAAATAATGAGCATAATTGGACACGGCCCTGATTATCTCAAATCCAAGTGGCATCAAAACCGAAAAGGAAAAGTCACAGTGAATGTGAGTTGAAATGGCAGGTGGTAAAACAGCAATTATAAAACTAAACTGTGTCGTTTCTCAGAAGTGTGTGTCTTATTTGTAGCAACTGATGTGATAAAGAAAGAAAATAATTAGATTTTTTTTCTTCAGTCTCTCTCCTCTCACTCTCTCCCTCCTTGTCCCGAGTGTTTGGACAAGCCTCTTTGAACAAACTTTATTCACTCTAACCTTTGATTAAGTGCTTCCCACTCAAGACTGAGAAGAAAAATAACAAATTATACCCAGAAGATATTCCAGCAAGTCTCATTATCATCCGCCATCTTTTCTAGGAGGGGTTTTCCATCACCAAATGATGTGGTAAAATATGGTTAGTCCAATTAAAATGTGTTCAACAAACAGATTGACTTTCACTGCATACAATTAAAATGAGAATTCATTGTGTTAAGTATTTTGATGAACATTATAGCATGTCTAGTCCTAGGCCTAGTCTACAATAAATGTGGGAAGGGAGACTAGGCTTTGGAGAGTTAGCACTAAAAGAAACAACTGCTATGTCTAGTGTGGAATATACTGTACCTGGTGTGTGTGGCGCGCCTACCTTGGCTGCCTTCTCTCCTTCTCACGCTTCCCAAAACAGGTCCTGTAACTCAGCTGGCAGCTGGCCCAGAGGACTAGGTAAGTGCTCCAAGGACAATGTCAGAACCATCCTCAGGAAGTGCCTAATCAACACTATCAACTGGGAGGACAGAAGTACTGTAGATGGAGGAAGACTGTCCAAGAGAGGGATGCACTCTACTAACGATATGTCTGCCCTGTCGCACCGGACAAGCGGCAACAACATAACCAGAGGCTTGCCACCATGAAGACTCAACCGTCATCCACCACCATCACATACAGTGCCTTCACCACAGCAGAATCGGGGTTCTTACAATTGGCCTCTTCAGCCATAAGAAGGAAAATCATACTTAACCCACGTGATCAAAAATGGCCATGATGTGTGAGTGTGTGCATGTGCTTCTCCTTTTCTTTAACCCTCTTATTATGTTGTGGGTCAATTTGACCCATTTCCACTTTTGAGTTGTCTAAAATACTAGTTAACCTCTCTTTTTCTCCATGAAATTACATTACTTTTCCTCATTTAGGGTCATGAGCCTAACTTCAAAATGTGGACATAGTGTTGTGGAATGTCTGTGTAGATTTTGTATACAAACATGATGTTGTGGGTCATTTTGACCCAGAGGCTTTCATGTGTATAGATATTTGCACAGGTATAAAATAAACAAGTGTCTCTGATATATTTAATTTTGACTGGTTCTGATTGCACTTTCATTAATATGTTTGGGTGAAAAGGAGCTTCCCCATGCTTCTCCTTCGCAGTGCGAGAGCAGCAGATCTCTGACACAAAAACAAATGAGCTCAAAACAGAAAACGCTTATTTGTGAGTAAGGAAATATGTTTAAAATATGTTTTGAAATAAAATGTTTGTGTATTTCTTCTTTCTGAAAGGTCTGACAAGACAACATGGCTGTTGTGGCTGTTTTTACTTTTATTTGTCTGTCTTGAGTGTGTTTGTACTGTGTGTGTCAATCTGACCCATACCACAATGGGCATCATTTTGTTTTCAGCAAAGCACAAGGGTTAAGCAATCTTTCAGATCCTTCCCCTCATTGCCATCTTTAGAAAAGTTCTCTGAATGAAGGGACCTTTATATTATGTGAATGCTTTTTATTCAAAATCTCTCAATAAAAAATCCACTTTTTGGTGACCTTCGGCTCTGCAAGCATTATTTTAAAAGTGTGACAGCAGTGTGACATTCAGCTGCTGTATGACCTCCCAAGGCCCATTATAATTGTTTTATTTTTCCACCAGAATAAATGGAAGAAAGGCAGGGGGAAAATCAATGTCTGCAGAATGTTAAAAAAATATATTTTGAAACTAAAAGCTAGTCCCTTACAAAGGTCAGGTGTAACGTTTCCCAGCTTTACATTCGAGAACTAGAGAAATGGAGACTCCCCTATAGCAAGGAAAGTATCAGTTCCCAATCTCCTTATTAGTGCATTATTGTAAGACTCAATTTATGTTGAATAAAAGTAGTCCTGATTATAATGAGTCATAAAATGTAGCAGTGAGTTAGATTATGGGAAGGGCCTGTGTCGTGTTGTTTGATGACATAAAATGCTGCATTATTTGAGAGAATGTATTAGCTGTGAAACACATTTCAGTGGGAGATGAAAGCAATGGAGCCATGCAATGAACAATCCATCCAGGTCCCCCATTATACAAGTCAGTATTCAACGTCCATCCACGTCTGAGGATGTCGGGAGATGAAGTGGAAACCGGCCACTAGGGGCAACAGTGATTGCTGTTCAAATCAAATCAAATAGTATTTATTTCAAATCAAGTAAATCAAATTGTATTGGTCGTATAGACATATTTAGTAGATGTTATAGCAGGTGTAGCAAAAATCCTAGTGTTCCTAGCTCCAATAGTGCAGTAGTATCTAACAATTCACAACAATACACATATCTCAAAGTAAAATAATGGAATTAAGAAATATACATGTATAAGGACGAGCAATGTTGGAGTTGCATTGACTAGAATACAGTAGAATACAGTATATAGATATGAAATGAGAAAAACAGTATGTTAACATTATTATAGTTCCATAATTAAAGTGACCAGTGATTCCATGCCTATGTGCATAGGGCAGCAGCCTTTCAAGTGCAGGGTTGAGTAACCGGGTGGTAGCTGGCTAGCGACTGTGACTAAGTTCAGGGTAGGGTACTGAGTGGAAGCCTGCTAGTGATGGCTATTTAGCAGTCAGATGGCCTTGAGATAGAAGCTGTTTTTCAGTCACTCTGTCCCAGCTTTGATGGACCTGTACAGACCTTGCCTTCTGGAGGATAGCGGGGTGAACAGGCCATGACTCGGGTGGTTGATGACCTTGAGGATCTTTTCTGTCTTCTGTGACATCGGGTGCTGTAGGTATCCTGGAGGGCAGGCAATATGCCCCCGGTGATCCATTGTCACCTTCAAGTAGGTTTCGGTTTTGCTAGGGTGTTGTGGATGGGGATGGGCGTAAGCATCTGCCTCTGATTACAAAGGTTGCTTGTTTGATCCAGCAATAGAAAGTGTTTTAAACCTATCCCAAGGAAAAACAAAAAATTGGACATTTGAGGAACATTGATGCATGTCTAATTCTGACTGGAGACTATGAGAGCTTGTAGGAACAATCTTACCCAACATGAACCGCACATACAGTATATTTCTTTGCTTTGATTGGATGTCCCACTTCGATGACCCCCCCAATCACAATGGTCATCCCTTTTTTCTTTCATGGTCGTGTTCATTAGGCAACAAACAGGAAAAACGGACTGGTACAGGGAGGGATTACCAGACTATTTTTCACAATTCTGTTGCAAACCCCCATTTCCATTTCGTGCCCTAATGAAGACAACCCAGGTCTGAGTATGAAAGAACCAACTGTCCGGCTGGACAAGTGGGTGCCATCGAAAAAGCCATATAATGACTCATTTCCTCTCTTAGTGGGGACACACGTGGACCGGTGTCCACTTCTACTCCCTAGACTGTGTTGAGGATGAAAACAGGGCCCAGTCTCCCACTCCGCCATATAATGAGAGGTCTCATTATCCTGACATAATCGTACCTTTGCCCACAGCGCCTTTGAAGGCAAACACACGACACGATCCCCTGTCCCCAAGCCCGTTCACTTCACACGTCCCGAGCATGATTAAAACGGCTTTCACCATGCCAGAGATGGCACCCGTGTCTGCCACAGAGATTAAAAAGGGTGTTTGACTTCAGGAACACGTGGCTGCCACCTTGGGTGTGTTTGTAAGGGGAGATGCTGTCGGGCACATTCATTTATGCGCTGTGTTTATCTGCCTCATCCAAAGGCAGTATCTTCCAGGAGGGTGGAGACAGTTCGGGGAAAGCATGTCTCCTGTTACTTACGAGAGGAGAAGTGAGAGAATGGCATTGCCTTTTTCCCCTCCTTCTTCTGAAAATTAAACAGAGCGGTTCCCTATTAATGCACAGTATGCCAGGATAAGTAATGCTGGTACAATTCTGTCATAATTGCCAACCTCCCCAGGTATAAATACCTTTTCTGATTTGTTTGCATGATTACTAAAGTTGCATAATAAGCAATAAGGACAGAGGGGGTGTGGTATATGGCCAATATACTATGGTTAAGGGCTGTGTGTGCCTGGACACAGTCCTTAGCCAGGCTATATTGGCCATATATAACAAACCCCAGAAGTGCCTTATTGCTATTATAAGCTGATTGCCAACTTAATTAGAGCAGTAAAAATACATGTTTTTTCATACACGTGGTATATGGTCTGATATACCATGGCTGTCAGCCAATTAGCATTCAGGGCTCGAATCACCCAGTTTATAATATTACTAACATGTTACAGGGTAATTACATTGCTTAAACACGTCACTCACATGGCATTGTCTGTCTTACAGGTTGCATTACTGGTTGAGAATCACATCAGTACATGTCTACCTTTTAGATACCCTGTGCGTCATCCATCCTGTAAATAGTATCCTATTTGGGAAATCAAACATCATGATAAATAGCAGTCCCCTTTTAACTTTGTTTGTTTCATTGCTATGTCAAGGCCTTCCCAGCTCTATAACAATCCTGGGCTAGGTCCTTGCTACACAGCCATAGCTAAGAAGCCCCCTTATACGGCTGATGAAGATTAGGAACATTGAAATGGTCCTCTGAGGCCAAATGTAAAGCAATAATACCCAGGCAAACTCAGTTACCCAACAAGCACATTACCTTCATATAAGACGACTAAATCTAATTGTCAGGTGCAATATCCGAAGAGAATTACACCATTAGTTTTCATCAGTGTTCTATCGCAATACCTTCCAGCTAGGTGGGGCTACAAGATACGTCTGGTCAATCTAATTGCAAACATTAACTCCAGAATTGTTTGCAGGGTTGTGTTTTTATGTCTATAATTTTTTGAAAAATGTGAGGTCTCAAACCACAGCACCCATGTGAAAGGTTATCTTTTTAGAATCTAGTACTTCAAAGGACACAAAATTAAGTAACATTTTCAAAAGATGGCTAATTAATTTGAAGCCTATCCTTTGAGATGCCATGATAAATAAAAGATTGAGGAAGACCAAATGATTTCATGGAAAGAAAGAGAAGGGCTGGAATTAAATGAACCATCTGAGACAAAGGCAGAAATCCTAATGTGGGGATTCTTTGATTGTTAATCTTTTAAATGCTGCTTTGATCAACTTTGTTGTGTTTTCATTGGTTTCGTTGTGCCATTGGGAAGATTCAGATAGCCGCAGTGTTGTTAGATCTTCCTGTAAAAAGGTTGTTTTCTTTTCTTGTTTTTTTTTTACCAGTCAGGAAAAAAGGGGACACGCCACATCCCCTGCCCACCATAATTGGCAGTAATGCTCCAGTTGGCAACAGGGCCCAGTTGCTAGGCAACCATCTTTAAGCTTTCACAAACCATCCAACAAATATATTTTTATATGGGATGTTTACAGCACACAAAATGAAAGACAGCCAACTGTTTGTTAACTTGTGTTAGATTTTTCATTTAGTTTGCCGACATTAGTGGGGCCAATAAACACACTCTCGGATGAACGGTGGCAAGAGCGATGTCTCTTTTCCTTGGCTATTACCAAGTTGGGCCAGACCCTGAGGTGCTTTTAACTGTGACTATGTGGTCCAGAACATTCTCCCCTCATTCTCCGATGTTAGCCTTTTCCCTGACTGTTGTTTGATGATAAAAGCAATTTAAAGTCAGAGGCAGCATGCCTTGTTATCGAGGAGTTATCTTTCCTTTATGTATCTGCTCCTACCCCATCTTTTTCTTGAAATTTTCAAAGGTTAGCTACCCCATTTGTATTTAATTGTAATTAATTATGAAGTAAACATTTGACCTACAACAAATATGCTGAAATAAGAGGACTGTCATAACACTCTGACATTCAAACCACTCTATATTAATTGATCTGTCCATACATTTGATTTCGTAATAATGATAGATTAGTGGTCATAACCACAGAGATGGCTTGATCAGTCTATTGTCTACGAGGTAGCAATTTTCAACAAGTTAGTTAAACTCAACTCCCCTTTACATCCTTACTGAATGTACCTAATGCATCATGTATGTGTTATGCTAGTTTCTATAATACCTTATAAATAGGCACCACAATAGAGCTAACATCTCTCTCTACTGTGGTGTTGGTGCTTACAGACCTGGAAAATGGATGGGAAAACATAATGAATAATGGATGGGCTTGGTGTGGGGAAGTCATCAGGACGTGACAGTGCTGTTGAATTATGAAAATCGATGAGGCTTTGCAGTTATCCCTCAGGTGAGAGGCTAATTTTAAAGGGGAAGAGGGGTCGCTGATGTTTACAGTACAGCTGCACCTCTGAAGTGATGTTGAAGGTGTTTGGGTGAAGCATTTAAAATTGTGATGAGACAACTTTTGGTGCATTCAAGCACACCGTTGATTTTGAATACAGATTGGAGTTGCTTCTTTATATGTATATATATATATATATATATATATATAAAAATATACACTGCTCAAAAAAATAAAGGGAACACTAAAATAACACATCCTAGATCTGAATGAATTAAATATTCTTATTAAAAACTTTTTTCTTTCACATAGTTGAATGTGCTGACAACAAAATCACACAAAAATGATCAATGGAAATCAAATTTATCAACCCACGGAGGTCTGGATTTGGAGTCACACTCAAAATGAAAGTTGAAAACCACACTACAGGCTGATCCAACTTTGATGTAATGTCCTTAAAACAAGTCAAAATTAGGCTCAGTAGTGTGTGTGGCATCCACGTGCCTGTATGACCTCCCTACAACGCCTGGGCATGCTCCTGATGAGGCGGTGGATGGTCTCCTGAGGGATCTCCTCCCAGACCTGGACTAAAGCATCCGCCAACTCCTGGACAGTCTGTGGTGCAATGTGGCATTGGTGGATGGAGCGAGACATGATGTCCGAGATTGGATCAATTGGATTCAGGTCTGGGGAACGGGCGGGCCAGTCCATAGCATCAATGCCTTCCTCTTGCATGAACTGCTGACACACTCCAGCCACATGAGGTCTAGCAATGTCTTGCATTAGGAGGAACCCAGGGCCAACCGCACCAGCATATGGTCTCACAAGGGGTCTGAGGATCTCATCTCGGTACCTAATGGCAGTCAGGCTACCTCTGGCGAGCACATGGAGGGCTGTGCGGCCCCCCAAAGAAATGCCACCCCACACCATGACTAACCCATCGCCAAACCGGTAATGCTGGAGGATGTTGCAGGCAGCAAAACGTTTTCCACGGCGTCTCCAGACTGTCACATGTGCTCAGTGTGAACCTGCTTTCATCTGCACGGTGTTGGGCTATAAGCATGACCCCCACCTGTGGACGTCGGGCCCTCATACCACCCTCATGGAGTCTGTTTCTGACCGTTTGAGCAGACACATGCACATTTGTGGCCTGCTGGAGGTCATTTTGCAGGGCTCTGGCAGTGCTCCTCCTGCTCCTCCTTGCACAAAGGCGGAGGTAGCGGTCCTGCTGCTGGGTTGTTGCCCTCATATGGCCTCCTCCATGATGTACTGGCCTGTCTCCTGTTAGCGCCTCCATGCTCTGGACACTACGCTGACAGACACAGCAAACCTTCTTTCCACAGCTCGCATTGATGTTCCATCAAGGATGAGCTGCACTACCTGAGCCACTTGTGTGGGTTGTAGACTCCTTCTCATGCTACCACTAGAGTGAAAGCACCGCCAGCATTCAAAAGTGACCAAAACATCAGCTAGGAAGCTTAGGAACTGAGAAGTGGTCTGTGGTTATCACCTGCAGAACCACTCCTTTATTGGGGGGTCTTGCTAATTGCCTATAATTTCCACCTGTTGTCTATTCCATTTGCACAACAGCATGTGAAATTTATTGTAAATCAGTGTTGCTTCCTAAGTGGACAGTTTGATTTCACAGAAGTGTGATTGACCTGGAGTTACATTGTGTTGTTTAAGTGTTCCCTTTATTTTTTTGAGCAGTGAATATATATATCAACTGTGAGAGATGGAATCTAAAAGAAAAATCCAGAAAATCACATTGTATGATTTTGCATTTTATTGCATGACACAAGTATTTGATCACCTACCAACCAGTGAGAATTCCAGCTCTCACAGAATCCCTCCTGTTCTCCACTCATTACCCGTATTAACTGCACCTGTTTGAACTCGTTACCTGTATAAAAAAACACCTGTCCACAAACTCAATCAAACAGACTCCAACCTCTCCACAATGGGCAAGACCAGAGAGCTGTGTAAGGACATCATGGTTCAATTGTAGACCTGCACAAGGTTGGGATGGGCTACAGGACAATAGGCAAGCAGCTTGGTGAGAAGGCAACAACTGTTGGCGCAATTATTAGAAAATGGAAGAAGTTGAAGGTGACGGTCAATCACCCTCGGTCTAGGGCTCCATTCAAGATCTCACCTCGTTGGGCATCAATGATCATGAGGAAGGTGAGGGATCAGCCAGAACTACATGGCAGGACCTGGTCAATGACCCCAAGAGAGCTGGGACCACAGTCTCAAAGAAAACCATTAATAACACACTACGCCGTCATGGATTAAAATTCTGCAGCGCATGCAAGGTCCCCCTGCTCAAGCCAGCGCCTGTCCCTGCCCGTCTGAAGTTTGCCAATGACCATCTGGATGATCCAGAGGAGGAATGGGAGAAGGGCATGTGGTCTGATGAGACAAAAGTAGAGCTTTTTGGTCTAAACTCCACTCGCCGTGTTTGGAGGAAGAAGAAGGATGAGTACAACCCAGAGAACACCATCCCAACCGTGAAGCATGAAGGTGGAAACATCACTCTTTGGGGATGCTTTTCTGCAAAGGGGACAGGACGACTGCACCGGATTGAGGGGAGGATGGATGGGGCCATGTATCCCGAGATCTTGGCCAACAAACTCCTTCCCTCAGTAAGAGCATTGAAGATGTGTCGTGGCTGGGTCTTCAAGCATGACAACAACCCGAAACACACAGCCAGGGCAACTAAGGAGTGGCTCCGTAAGAAGCATGTCAAGGTCCTGGAGTGGCCTAGCCAGTCTCCAGACCTGAACCCAATAGAAAATCTTTGGAGGGAGCTGAAAGTCCGTGTTGCTCAGCGACAGCCCTGAAACCTGAAGGATCTGGAGAAGGTCTGTATGGAGGAGTGGGCCAAAATCCCTGCTGCAGTGTGTGCAAACCTGGTCAAGAACTACAGGAAACGTATGATCTAATCTGATCTGTAATTGCAAACAAAGGTTTCTGTACCAAATATTATGTTCTGCTTTTCTGATGTATCAAATACTTATGTCATGCAATAAAATGCAAATGAATTACTTAAAAATCATACAATGTGATTTTCTGGATTTTTGTTTTAGATTCCGTCTCTCACAATTGAAGTGTACCTATGATGCAAATTATAGACCTCTACATGCTTTGTAAGTAGGAAAACCTGCAAAATTGGCAGTGTATCAAATACTTGTTCTCCCCACTGTATATATATACCTTTCTGTTCTCATACCTTCTACAGATTGTAAATTAAAAATAACATGTTTTCCTAAAAGTATTATTAGATTATTGATTGATTGATTGACTATGACTTTCAGGTCACCCAGTAGTGCTATCTGCAGAGTTAGCTCCAGGCAAATGTTAAATTCTTCAGCCATTCCTGGACATGTGACCAGAAACAAGCTACATATGGACAGTACCAAAACAAATGATCTAATGATTCTGTCTCTTCACAGAAACATCTGCACAGCTGGGAAGGTTGTATCCTCCACATATATAACTTTTTGAATAAGAATTTAAATAGACCAATTCGTTTTGCATATCAATTCATAAACCATGTGTCATGGAATGGGTATGTCGAAAATCTCTTAACATCTATTTTGCAATGTTTATGGCACAGCTGTCAATTTGTTGGTCCTTAAATGAAACAGGCATACTTTTTATTTATGAAAATTTTCTTTAACCAATTATGATTTTAAGGCAGACAAGTTCTCCACTTTTTTTTTACACTTTCCTCTTACATTTTTGCAGTAATGCTGCAATTAGTTGGTCATCATTTTGGGATATTTTTGTTAGCTGTATAACTCTCCCAGTCCTATTTGTGATATAATTGACAAAGATTCGACTTTATTTTATTTTTTTATCGATTAGTATATTTGAGATTAACCACAATGTTTGTTTTATTATTTGTTCTGTATTTTCTGGTGGATTAAATTGAAATTGCAACCAACTTTCTCTGGCTTGTTTAAAAATAGTGATATTTGGGAGATGATTTCCTTTTCAAACAACTGAAAGTGCGAAGTTGTAATCTGAATAAAGGGAAAAGGCCATTCTTGAACATGGAGTGAGACATTCTTATTAATTTGCAAGAAAACTATTTTGGATTTAAGTATAACTATGACTGAAGCCTTTAGTAAGAGGTCTAATGCATTAATGTTTAATAATTTCTGTCCTCTGAATTCATATTCTTTATATAAAAAGGCCAGTTTAATTTTGTCTGGCTTTCCGTTCCAAATCAAATTGAATGTTTTTTCTCATGTAATTGAAAAATTCTTCACTATGTGTAGACAAGACCATAAGCAAATAGGTAAACTGGGATATGACTAAAGAGTTAATCAGGGTAATTTTTCCAAAAATAGGCAGGTATTTTCCTTTCCATGGTAGCAAGATATTATTTGTTTATATAAAATGTATTGGAGTGAGATCATTTATTTATTTTGTTATATGTATACCAAGTATGTTCACATCACCATCAGACAATTTTATTTGTAAACTACACTGAAATGTAAAAGTTGTATTTTCTGTGATCCAATACGTAATATAGTACAGTTTTCATAATTTGGTTGTAATCCTGAGAGATTAGAAATAGTATCTAGATCCTCTATGAGACTGTGGAGGGATCCAAATTGTAGATTTAAAGAAAACAAGAGTAATCTGTGTACAATGACACCTTTGTTTTTAAGCCTGGGATTTCTTACCCCTTGATATTAATGTTGCATCTGATTTTAATAGCTACCATTTTGATGGTCATAATAAATCGATATGCCGATAGTGGACAACCTTGTGTTACCCCTCTTGACAGTTTAAACACTTCTGAGAAGTAGCAATTATTTACTATTTTACACTTAGGGTTACGATTCATGACTTTAACACATTTTATAAGAGATTCTCCAAAATTGAAATCTTCCAGTCATTTAAAAATTATCTCCAATCGTACTTTATCAAAAGCCTTTTCAAAGTAATCTATGAATAGGTGGTTCTTTATATCTGGTCAGCACTCACAAGGTCACGGGGCCAGACGGTATTCCAGGGCGCGATCTCAGGACATGTGAAGACTAGCTGGCTGGCACCTACACGGTCGTTTTCAACCTCTCTTTATCCTAGTCCGTAATCCCCACATGTAACAAGTTGACCACCATCATTCCTTTTCCCAAGAACTCTAAGGATACCTGCCACAATGACTACCACCCTGTAGCACTAACATCTGTTATCAAGAAAAGCTTTGAAAGGCTCATCATGGCACACATCAACTCCCTCGTCCCAGACACCTTGGACACACTCACATTTGCATACTACCCCAACAGATCTACAGACAATATAATCTCAATTGTTCTACACACTGCCTTCCCCCACCTGGACTAGAGGAATACCTATGTGAGAATGCTGTATTTCGACTACAGCTCAGCGTTCAACACCATAGTGCCCTCGAATCTTGTCATAAAGCTTGGGACCCTCGGACTGAACACCTCCCTCTGTAACTGGATCCTGGACTTTCTGACGGCCGACTCCAGGTGGTGAGAGTAGGCAACAACACCTCCGCCATGCTGAAAATTAAAATAAAATAAACTTCAGGCACCCGAAACATGGACTGTTCTCCATGCTCCCGTCCGGCAGACGGTACCGGTGCATCAAGGCTCTTACCAACAGACTTCTAAACAGCTTCCATCATTAGACTGTTTACTTCTTATGGCTCGGGGCAGTATTGAGTAGCTTGGATTAATAAATTGCCCAAAGTAAACGGCCTGCTCCTCAGTCTCAGTTGCTAATATATGCATAGTATTATTCGTATTGGATAGAAAACACTCTAAAGTTTCTAAAACTGTTTGAATGATGTCTGTGAGTATAACAGAACTCATATGGCAGGCAAAATCCTGAGGAGAAATCAAAACAGGAAGTGAGAAATCTGAGCTTGGTATGTATTCACCAAGGTTCCCATTGAAATCCCCTTGAGATATTAATGATGTTGCACTTCCTAGGGCTTCCACTGGATGTCAACCGTCTATAGACATTTGAATGAGACTTCTACTGTGTTGTGGGACTGAATGAGAGCAGAATATATCAGGTGACTGGCAGTCAGCCATTTTCTGATCACGCGCATTCCTCATGGTATCCACTTGCGTTCCATTGCCCATCAAGACACAAAGGAATACTCCGGTGTGAATTTTATTGAAGCTATATTTTAAAAACCTCCTAATGATTGATTTTGTACTTAGTTTGAAATGTTTCTTTGACCTGTAATATAACTTTGAAGGTTGTGTCTGATGTAACGCTGACCAGAATGAGCGTTTGGATATGTATACCAAACACGCTAACAAAAGGAGTATTTGGACATAAATAACGGACATTATCGAACAAAAAAAACATTTATTGTGGACCTGGGATTCCTGGAGTGCTTTCTGATGAAGATCATCAAAGGGAATATTTATCATGTAATTTCTTGTTGATGTTGACGCCAACATGGCGGCTATTGTGACTATTTTTCTGAGTATTGCATGAGTATTGCATGAGTATTCTGATTATTGCACGGTTTGCTCATTCCGTAAAGTTTTTTTAAAATCAGACACATCGGTTGCATTAACTTGTTATGGCTGCAAGTGTCATCAACAACAGCTGAATAGCATAGCGCTACATTCAATAAATATTACTACAAATATTTATATTCATGAAATCACAAGTGCAATATAGCAAAACACAGCTTAGCCTTTTGTTAATCCACCTGTCATGTCAGATTTTGAAATTAAGCTTTACAGCGAAAGCAATCCAAGCTTTTGTGTAAATTTATCGATCGCACGACAAAACATTAAGTACACATAGCATCAGGAAGCTTGGTCACAAAAATCAGAAAAGCAATCAAATTAATCGTTTACCTTTGATGATCTTCGGATGTTTTCACTCACAAGACTCCCAGTTACACAACAAATATTATTTTTGTTCCATAAAGATTATTTTTATATCCAAAATACCTCCGTTTGTTTGTCGCGTTATTTTCAGAAATCCACAGGAAAGAGCGGTCACGACAACGCAGACGAAAATTCCAGATAGTTTCCATAATGTCCACAGAAACATGTCAAACGTTTTTTATAATCAATCCTCAGGTTGTTTTAAAAATATATAATCGATAATATATCAACCGCAAACGTCTTTCACAGTAAGAGAGGGAAAAGCAATACCTATCCAAACTCCGTTGCAAAACTCATGTGACCACTCTACGCGATGTTATCGTTCTGGCGTTCCTTTAAATCCAGCAAAGGGAGGCTAAGAGGCTAAGGAACATGGAGTTTTCAAAATAGAAACCACTTCCTGTTTTGATTTTCCTCAGTGTTTCGCCTGCAATATCAGTTCTGTTATACTCACAGACAATATTTTGACAGTTTTGGAAACTTTAGAGTGTTTTCTATCGAATACTAATAATAATATGCATATATTAGCAACTGAGATTGAGGAGCTGGCCGTTTACAATGGGCACCTTTTCATCCAAGCTACTCAATACTGCCCCTGCAGCCATAAAAGTTAAGGAGAGGTATATCTATAATTCCATGTGTATAACTTGTATTATCATCTACATTTATGATGAGTATTTCTGTTGAATGATGTGGCTATGCAAACTCACTGGCCACGCGCCAATGTAAACTCATAATTTGATAAATATGAACTTTATCAAACAAAACATACATGTATTGTGTAACATGAAGTCCTATGAGTGTCATCTGATGAAGATCATCAAAGGTTAGTGATTCATTTTATTTCTATTTGTGCTTTTTGTGACTGCTATCTTTGGCTGAAAAAAATTGCTGTGTTTATTGTCGTTTGGTGGTGACCTAACATAATCGTTTGTGGTGCTTTTGCTGTGGTGGGACCTTTAAAATGGTATAACATACATGTACATACATGTATGTTTGAGGAATTTTAATTTTGAGATTTTTGTTGTTTTGAATTTGGCGCCCTGCACTTTCACTGGCTGTTATCATATCTATACCGTTAACAGGATTTCAGCCCCATGGCTACCAACTACTGTGCTCCCTCTACCACAGACTATCCACACTGACTCTATCCCCATCCAGAGGTCTCTACCCACTCAGACTCAACCTACGCTGCTGCTAAAAGGACTACTGATTAGATATATTACTCCATTACACTGCGGTCCATTGATTATTGAATGCCATTAGTATTTCAAATCAAACCAAATGTTATCTGTCAAGCTTCGTCGACAACAGGTGTAGACTAACAGTGAAATGCTTACTTAAGGTCCCTTCCCAACAATGCAGAGATAATAATATACAACAAATTATAACATGAGGAATAAATACACAATGAGAAACAATAACTTGGCTTTATGCACAGGGTACCAGTACCAAGTTTATGTGCAGGGGTACGAGGTAATTGAGGTAGATGTGTACATCTACACTGAGTATACAAAACATATACAAGACATGCTCTTTCCATGACAAAGGCTGATCAGGTGAATCCAGGTGAAAGCTATGATCCCTTATTGATGTCACTTGTTAAAATCCACCTCATAAGGTGTTGATGAAGGGGAGGAGACAGGTTAAAGAATGACTTTTACACCTTGAGACAATTGAGACATGGATTGTGTCTGTGTGCCATTCAGAGGGTGAATGGGCAAGACAAAATAATGAAGTTCCTTTGATCAGGTTATGGTGCAAGGTGGCTGGCGAGTGTGTCAAGAAATGCAACGTTTCTGGGGTTTTCACACTCAACAGATTCCCTTTTGTATAAAGAATGGTCCACCACCCAAAGGACATCCAGTCAACTTGTCACAACTGTGGGAAGCATTGGATTCAGTCCCTGGGGGCTAGTCCCTGTGGAACGCTTTCGACAACTTGTAGAGTCCATGCCACGACAAATTGAGGCTGTTCTGAGGGCAAAAGGGGGTGCAACATTTCATTAAATGGCTACCTGGACTATTTGCATTGACTTCTTATTTGATTCATATTAATTATACGTTTTTACACTGACTCTCGTACACAGGCTCAATGTACACTCACTGAACAATTTTATTTGAACTCAATATTACGAGGTTGTTCCTAATGTTTTGTCCTCTCTGTGTATGTAGGGATAAAGGGACTTGTCCTTTATGTGTTGAGTCAAAAGAGTTTGTGCAAGAAAGGGTCAATAGAGATAGCCTGGGTAGCTATTTGGTTAACTATTTAGTAATCTTATAGCTTGGGGGTATCTATCTATTTATTCTGCTACTGGTTACTATTACTCCTAATTACATGTATATTTTATCATTAGTAAACCATATGCATTCATATATTCCTGCTACCAGTCACTTTTCAGCCCTGTTTACATGTATATCCCCCCAACCTCTCCAGTAGCCCTGCAGATTAAAGGTACTGGCACTGACCTGGATGTACTTGCATTCTCGTGTTTCTAACTGACATCTTAGTTGTTGTGGCTTTTATTTGTATTTTTCTATTATTATCTTCATTATTATATATATTATTATCACTGCATTGTTGGGAAAGAGCTCTTACAGTAAGAAGTTATAAACCTGTTGTATCCAGTGCATGTGGTGAATAAACTTTGAAACTTGAACACAGGACTTGAATGGATGCATTTATAAGTCTTCATACGCATTCATTTCCATCAGCTTTATATTACAATTGACTAAATAACTTCTGACATCAAATGTTTGCATCAATTCTCAAGTACAACATAACCAGAGTATAGAATTACAGACACGTAATAGGTCAGCAACTAAACATTTCAAGAGAAGCCCAAGAACCCTAGATAGATGTGGCTTTGATCAAGTGTGATTGTCTCTCTCATTCAATAGTAGGATGAGTCCAGAGCTACACACAGCAGGACAGGAGGGTTGTAGCAAAATACATTTAAAATCATGCTTGTCTGCAACTCTTGTGCACGTCTAACTCCCAATATTTCTCAATAAAATACACACACTCATACAGAAAGCCAGCCAAACCCCTAGGTTCTACCTCCCTTCCTAGCTCCTAGGTCTGTTCAACGGCCACAATATGCCCAAACGGCCACCAGAAACCACAGTTTTCGATAAGTTATTAATACTTGATGCTGGCAGCCCATGTGCATTATTTAACAATAATGATAATGTCTGTTCCATTATAGATTAAAGGAGCTGGGCTCTTTTTTTATATCAGGCATTTCACGAAGACAAAAGAAATCCCTGCAAGTCCATTTGGCATACAATAGATGAGGACGGTGCCATATGGGAGATAAAAATAAAAGAGAAATGTTATGTATCACTGACTTTCGCCTCAGTTCACCATAGCCTCCACAGCAACACAGACAGACAGACAGAGACTGTTGGGGTCCTAAATTAAAGCTGCCCATTAAATCAGATATTAGCCTCTGGGTGACACTTCTCTGAGGTTCAGGGTCACCATCCTAGGTGTCCATCCTGAGGCTAAGGCTGATAGCTGTAACCAAGCTATAGCAACGTTCAAGTATGTCTAATGTACGGTGTACTCTGACCCAGAGTAGGATAACCTTGACTAATGTTTTGACCAGGCCCTGAGCACTTGGAGCGCAAACAGAGATAGAATGTGTATATCACAAGGTTCTGTCCTTGAGTTGTCTGTAGATTGGTACCAACCACTCAGAGGAACGTGTCTGTCTCCCCATATGCATATGTATGTCTATTGTTTGTCCATTAAACCTTTAAATACAGAAGTCATTCGCCTTATCTTTGGGTTTTTCATTTTCTACACTTTGAGAAAATCAAGAACATGTATAATGGAGATTGGTATTCCAATAATTAAAACATTTCTCAAAGCCAGGAAAGCAGATCTAGTAAATATAAAGAGTTAAAATAAAGACAGTGTACCAAAGCCCCCGAGAAATGCCCTTAGATGTGGTAGTACGTTTAAGGAAAATCTGATATCTTCAAAGAAATTCATCACTCTCTCAAGCCATTGAAGTGGAGCAGACTGAGATAATAGAAAAGCCGAAGCCTGGACTAATGCACTGTGCGATATGATAGGCTCATTTTAATAGAGGGCCAATGAGTAGAGTGTCAGGTCTTGGAGACACGTCTCCCAGCTGTCTACTAGTGTGTCTTGGTTGTCCCTTTTAAAGTAAGTCTCTCTCAGTAGAAAAGTCTCTCACATTCACCTACCTTCACCTCACCTCAGACCCCTATCGCCTGAGAACACAAACCAAGTAATGTCATAGCAGCCGTGGCAGCCTTTGCCGAGTCGTGGTAATTGCTCTTCATGGATGTTGGCACCAAAGTAACTGAGGGCGAAAGCCAGGTTGACCTGGTTAATTTGACATTTCAGCACCAGAAATTTGAGTTGTGTGGTGAAATACATTTCCAACCACAAACCAGGACCACAATTATTTTTTACCATAATGTTGACGAGAATAAATGTACCAAGGTGAAATCATGTGTGGGTTATTTAAAAAATACATAATTCTACAGCGTCGATTTTGGGGCTGTTACTTCCTGCACAACAAATGTGAAAAGTGTGGTTGTGTGCTTGTTAACCCTCTCCTGAATACATTTCATCATCAAACAGCCTCCTCCTAGTAATATTCTGAGACAAATGTCTGAAATACTGGTGCCAAAATGGATTTCCAAACACCAAAATGGTGTTCAGTGTTAGATTGACCATAGTGTTAAACCCGAACGCCCACCCCCAAAGTACCATAATGTAGCCTACTGGATTACTCATAAGATATGTTTTGCAATTCTGATTCCAAAACATACAGCAAAAGTAATTTGACTGTAATGTTTGAAGACAAGAATCATACTTACAATTGCGTTTGCGTCTCTTTTACCACATAATATCGTTCTGGAAATGTAACTTTTACACTGTATGTACATTTATTTACTTAATTGGCAAGTCAGTTATGAACAAATTATTATTTACAATGACAGCCTACCCTGGCCAAACCCTAACTCGGACAATGCAGGGCCAATTGTGCCCTGCACTGACTGGGAGTCCTATGGGACTCCCAGTCACAGCCAGTTGTGATACAGATTGGAATCAAACCAGCATCTGTAGTGACACCTCTTGCACTGAGATGCAGTGCCTTAGACCACTGTGCCACTCAGGAGCCTCCTTGTACACCAAATATATCCACTGTATGTACACATAATGTATTCACTGTATGGACACATCATGTATCCACTGCATGTACACATCATGTATCCTCTGTATGTACACAGAATGTATCCACTGTATGTACACAGAATGTATCCACTGTATGTACACAATGTATTCACTGTATGAGTGAATGTTGCTGTTTTGTTGTTATTAGCATGTGTAGTTATCGTTCATATTTTGTGTAATCACAGTGGGTACCGATGCAGTTCAATGCTTTTTAGGAATAATTGATTGGCGCCATAGCTAGAACTCATAGCTCCAGTAGAACTCCAGAGGCCGCAAGAATCAGAGTGCCCCAGGGCAGGTGTGTCCAGGGACTGAGAGATGAGAGAATTTTTATGCTTTTAAAAATTCTTAAAATAGCATATATCATACATCAACACACATACAACCCAACACAGCTCACGTCAAAACACTACAACAGAAGAACTCCTGTCCTGTTTACAGTACAGAATGTATTGTATCTACCAGTGTACAGGGATGATACAAAGATAACTGCAGGGACCACTTCATAGAAGGTGAGAGTTAAGCTCACTTATTTGTAGTTGGAGCTTAAACACTATGGACGTATTTTAACTTCAACACTTATGAGCTAGAAATAACTAAAACCCAGAGGAAATTCAATGGAATTTTGACACTTGGCATTCTCCTCATGAGGCTAACCCTTTGTGAAACCTACATCAGAGAATTTCTCCCAATAACTCCCATTCAGCATCAACACAGTACTCTTGTCAACAACAATTACAGAGTTGAGTGAAGCAAAACCAACCCTACAATCAAGGCCGCTGGGCAAGCCAATGCCGTTTAATCTCATATTTAATATTATTTCCACCTGTTTGTTTATTTGACTGGACCCTTTTTCACCACCCTCACAATATTTCCAGAAATGCCATTTCAGAGAAAACAAAAGGCCAATGTGGTGTTTGATTCAATCAAGTTGGAATAGACCTCAAATGAGTGCCTGTTGTGTAATGCTGTTGTTTGTGTGTGTGGTACCTAGGCTTTAGTCTGCTTCATTAAGACCCCCACATTGGCCTCACTAGTTCACGGCAATGTGGGTGGCTAGAAATCGAAAAAGAAACACATTTGAAAAGCACATTCTTTGCTGTGGTAAAATACATCAGGCCAAAGATAACATTTAGATTTTATCATGCCAAAGATAAAACTTAGGTATTTTCAGTCCAAAAATAACACTTAGGTCTTATCGGGCCAAAGATAACACGTAGGTCTTGTTCCTTTTCTTTATTGCCTGAGTGACAAAGAACAATGTTACACAATGTCTAGCAACAGCCACGACCATCAGAATGCTCCTCCAAGCCCACTTCACATCAAAGGTCAACTCCTAATTGGCTTATCTTTAAAAAATAATCCTCCATGGACAATTTAGTTTTTCTTCCGTCCACCGTAAAGGAGAGACATTTTAATCTTGGTTTTATTCATTTACGCAATGACCATTTCCCTTCGATTCACAACGCTTTGTGTTTACTGAAGTAAGTACTTTGCTCAAGGGTAGAGACAGCAGTGGTGCTCCGACTCCCTCTCTCCTCTACTACAGCTGTACAGGCTGAGGACTGCATATCTTATCATATGTTTGCAAACAATCTGTATTTCTCAGGCCCTGTGGTAGGCCCTGGGGGACGCAAAGGAATGTCTCAAGTGCTCACACTTTGTTTTTCCCATCTCCTTTTATGGTTGCCATTAGGCAGCTGGCCAGCGGCAAGAGGTAGCAAAGCAGCTGGAGTGGAGATTTCCTGTAGCTTGGGTTCCATACGCTCGAGGAGGAGCAGCGGAGGAGCAGTCCTTCGGGAAAGGGAAGCGACTGCAAAGAGAATAACTTTTAATAGATTGCAGTTGGGGCGAACTGTGCTCAGCTCTCTGACCTAACAGGTCTCTCAGGCCCAGTGCTCTGTCGGGTGGTCAACACCACCACCATTCCTCAGCCAGTGGAAAACTAGGCTCCATGGGTTTTGTGTTCCTCAAGGGGAGGGACTTTATGTCCCCCTGAGGGAGTTGTGTATCAGCTGTGTGTTCTTTAACGGACCTACTGGGTCTCTCTTCTTTTTCTCCTCCTTTCCCTTTCAACAATCAAGTCTCTACATACAACATACTTTGAGCAACCTCCTCCAGTTCACATAATGTGTCCTCAGTCCTTGCAGATTATTAACCAACCAGCAAACATTCCGACACACAAGCAACATTTCATAAAGAGTAATTTGTTGACACTTTTACACAACCGCTTTCCACGAATGGCCACCTCTGTCACATGGACCTCCAAGCCATTTATAATGTGATCACTATATGTCTGCTCAAAACGTCTCAAGCCTCCTCAGGCTTTATGACTCCCATAAATAACTACTCTAAAGTTGCCGTGTTCCCAGGAAAAAATGAGAGGCTTTAAACTCTGAACTTCAAAGACGCCTCAGAAGGTAAAGTTGAAACTTTTAACAGTTTAGACTTTGCAGACGAACCAACTTTGGAGAAACAAATTAGATGTGTATTTGTTTTATACCCACCCCATTGGGCACAGGTGTCAATTCAATGTCTATTTCATGTTGGTTCAATATAATTTCATTGACATGGCGTGGAAACAATGTTGATTAAACCAGTGTGTACCTAGTGGGACCTGTGTCTACAGAGATGACATGAAATAGCTGGAAAACACAGTCAATTACTTTTCTTTTTGATTCCTTTCAGATATCCTCTATTTCACTCACATGTGTGTATATTGTGTGTGTATGTGTGTGTGATGTGTGTGTGTGCGCACGCAGCCTGCTGTGTTTCCAGACACACCTGTCAGAGGCAAGCCTCATCACACCTTTAGCCTCTGGAGAATCTGTTTTAAAGGCACCAGGCCGCCGATTTCTGCAAGACAGAAATAATTAGGATGAAGCGTTAAGAGGTAGACGCTAAACCTTAGAGTACGCTTACCTTGGAGGTGCGAACAGGTATTTACTCCAGCTGAGAGAGGAGCCAGTGAAGCGCTAACTTGCTAACGCTGGATTAGTGGTGGAGCTTTGTCAGCCTAGCTTCACCAGGGCCACATCAAGAGCTGATTTGGCAACATTTATACTAATGTGACATGCTGAAGGCATTGTGCACAGCTTCACTACAAACACTGACAGATGACTTCATACAAAGACACTGAGAAGGGAGCTGGAGTCTTACTCTTAATAAATGTTGCTGATAATACATACAGTGGATATGGGCAATCTATGTGATCTGAGTTTGGCAAACTTTTGAATGAAAGTATCCATAGATGCATAACGCAGTTATAGTTAGTTATAAACAACTATTCAGCATTGACTTTTCCATTGCCAAGAGTAGGGGATATATTCAATCTTTATTGCGGAAGTTCAGCTTTGAAGCCCAATTGTAATTTAAAGGTAATGTTCCCGAGTTGGCAGAGACTACATTTACGGTGAACGCTGCATATGTTGGCTCAATTGGAAATCACCTTTACATTTATATCACGCAATCTGTAACGCTTCAGCAATACAATTTGAACAGAGCCTTAGGTTTAGAAGCCTAATGAGGATAGACCGAGTAGTCACTTGGCAATGAAATTGAAGCAATCTGATCATTTTTCATCTATTGGTCATTAGGAACAATAACAGTTGAACTCTGTACCCTTCCCTTCTAAATGAATCATACATGTATTAATTTGTATTCCAATCTATATACCCTAGAGTTTCCCAGACTATAGGAAGATGTTGTCCTTTTTAAATTCCTTCAAACTTCCTTCCCTTTCACCTCCCGAGTGGTGCTATGGTCTAAGGCACTGCATCTCAGTGTTGGATACGTCACTACAGACCCTGGGTTCGATTCCAGGCGGTATCACAATCGGCCTGGATTGGGGTAGGGTTTGGCCAGAGTAGCCTGTCATTGAAGAAATCTTTTCTTAACTGACTTGCCTAGCTAAATAAAGGTTACATTTTTTTTTTTTTTATCAAATTAATCATGTCAGTCTATTAGATGCCCCCATTTGTTTGGGCAGATCTGAAGACTGCCTTAGATTCAATGTCAAAATCCAAGTCTACAGGGTTGGATGATATGGGATTTGTGGAATTTAGTTAGATCTGTATTACTAAACTCAATCAACCACTCGCTGGAAAATGGGACATTCCATAAGGACCAAAAAAACAGTTCTCACTGTATAACCTTGCTATTGAAAGATGGCAAGGATCCTCTTGATTGTTAAAGCTACAGGCCCATATCAATTTTGAACTGCGATTTTAAACTCTTTGCCAAAGTCTTGTCAAAAAGACTTAACTTGCATATCATCAAAAGTTAATCCTGACCAATAAGGATTCATAAAGGGTTGGTGGGTCTCGGACAACGTACTATTCCATATATATATTTTTTTATTATTTTTATTTCTCACCTTTATTTAACCAGGTAGGCCCGTTCAGAACAAGTTCTCATTTACAACTGCGACCGGGCCAAGATAAAGCAAATACGACAAAAAACAACAACACAGAGTTACACGTGGGATAAACAAAAGTACAGTCAATAACACTATTTTTTTATTTTTTATTTTACCTTTATTTAACCAGGCAAGTCAGTTAAGAACAAATTCTTATTTTCAATGACGGCCTGGGAACAGTGGGTTAACTGCCTGTTCAGGGGCAGAACGACAGATTTGTACCTTGTCAGCTCGGGGGTTTGAACTCGCAACCTTCCGGTTACTAGTCCAACGCTGTAACCACTAGGCTACCCTGCCGCCCACTATAGAATAACCTATAAAGAATGTGTGCAAATGGAGAGTGTGTGAGTGTGGAGAGTGTGAGTGTGGAGAGAGCAAATGGAGAGTGTGTGCAAAAGGAAGTAAGGCAATATATAGGCCATAGTAGCGAAGTAATTACAATTTGCAAATGAACACTGGAGTGATAGATGTGCAGATGATGATGTGCACGTTGAAATACTGGTGTGCAAAAAAAGCAAAAAAGTTTTTAAAAAAATAATAAATATGGGGATGAGGTAGGTAGTGGGATGGGCTATTTACAGATGGGCTATGTACAGCTGCAGCGATCGGTAAGCTGCTCAGATAGCTGATGCTTAAAGTTGGTGAGGGAGATTTAAGTCTCCAAATTCAGCTCTTTTTGAAATTCGTTCCAGTCATTGGCAGCAGAGAACTGGAAGGAAAGGCAGCCAAAGGAGCTGTTGGCTTTGGGGATGACCAGTGAGATATACCTGCTGGAGCGCGTGCTACAGGTGGGTGTTGTTATGGTGACCAGTGAGCTGAGATAAGGCGGGGCTTTACCTAGCAAAGACTAGATGACCTGGAGCCAGTGCGGGCCAGCCAACGAGAGCAAACAGGTCGCAGTGGTGGGTGGTATATGGGGCTTTGGTGACAAAATGGATGGCACTGTGATAGACTGCATCCAGTTTGCTGAGTAGAGTGTTGGTGGCTATTTTGTAAATGATATCGCCGAAGTCGAGAATCGGTAGGATAGTCAGTTTTACGAGGGTATGTTTGGTAGCGATTGAAGGAGGCTTTGTTGTGAAATAGGAAGCAGATGTAATATTGGATTGGAGATGCTTAATATGAGTCTGGAAGGAGAGTTTACAGTCTAGCTAGAAACCTAAGTATTTGTAGTTGTCCACATATTCTAAGTCAGAACTGTCCAGAGTAGTGATGCTAGTCGGGCGGGCGGGTGCGGGCAGCGATCAGTTGAAAAGCATGCAGTTAGTTTTACTAGTGTTTAAGAGCAGTTGGAGGCCACGGAAGCAGTATTGTATGGAATTGAAGCTTGTTTGGAGGTGTGTTAACACAATGTCCAAAAAAGAGCCAGATGTATACAGAATGGTGTCGTCTGCGTAGAGGTGGATCAAGGAATCCCCGCAGCAAGAGCACATCTTTGATACGTATATACAGAGAAAAGAGTCAGCCCGAGAATTGAACCATGTAGTACCCCCATAGAGACTGCCAGAGGTCAGGACAACAGGCCCTCCAATTTGAAACACTGAACTATATCTGAGAAGTAGTTGGTGAACGGGTTGAGGCAGTCATTTGAGAAACCAAGGCAGTTGAGTCTGCCGATTAGGTATACAGTGATTGACAGAGTCAAAAGCCTTTTGCCAGGTCAATGAAGACGGCTGCACAGTACTGTCTTTTATCAAGGGTGGTTAAGATATTGTTTAGTACTTTGGGCGTGGACAGCTCAGAAACCGGATTGCACAGCGGAGAAGGTGCTGTGGGATTCTAAATGGTCATTGATCTGTTTGTTTTGGCTTTCGAAGACTTTAGACTTTAGATTATAGAAAGGCAACGCAGGCTGGATATATGTGTGCAACAGTTTGGGGATAGATTGTCACCCTCTTTGAAGAGGGGGATGACCGCCGCAGCTTTCCAATCTTTAGGAATCTCGGACGATAAGAAAGCGAGGTTGAACAGACTAGTAATCGGGTTTGCAACAATGGCTTTGGTTTGCAACAATGGCAATGGTCCAGGTTTTGCAGCTCTTTCAGAACATCTGCTATCTGGATTTGGGTGAAGGAGAAGCTGGGGAGGCTTGGGCAAGTAGCTGCGAGTGGTACAGAGCTATTGGCCAGGGTTGGGGTAGCCAGGAGGAAAGCATGGCCAGCCATAGAGAAATGCTTATTGAAATTCTCGATTATCGTGGATTTGTCTGTGGTGACAGTGTTTCCTAGCCTCAGTGCAGTGGGCAGCTAGGAGGAGGTGGTCTTACTCTCCATGGACTTTACAGTGTCCCAGAACTTTTTGAAGTAGACCTACAGGATGCAAATTTCTGTTTGAAAAGCTAGCCTTTGCTTACCTAACTGACTGTGTGTATTGGTTCCTGACTTCCCTGAAAAGTTGCTTGGGACTATTCGATGCTAGTGCAGTACGCCACAGAATGTTTTTGTGCTGGTCGAGGGCATTCAGGTCTAGAGTGAACCAAGGGCTATATCTGTTCTTAGTCCTACATTTTTTTGAAAGGGGCATGCTTATTTAAGATGGTGAGGAAATTACTTTTAAAGAACAACCAGGCAACCTCTACTGCTGGGATGAGGTCAATATCCTTCCAGGTTACCCGGGCCAGGTCGATTAGAAAGGAAGTGTTTTAGGGAGCGATTGACTGTGATTAGGTGAGGTCGTTTGACCGTGGACCCATAACGGATGCAGACAATTAGGCAGTGATCGCTGAGATCCTGATTGAAAACAGCAGAGGTGTATTTGGAAGGCAAGTTGGTCAGGATAATATCTAGGAGTGTGCCCATGTTTAAGGATTTAGGGTTGTACCTGGTGGGTTCCTTGATAATTTGTGTGAGATTGAGGGCATCTTGCTTAGATTGTAGGGTATGTCCCAGTTTAGGTCACCTAACAGAACAAACTCTGAAGATAGATGGGGGGGAATCAATTCACATATGGTTTCCAGGGCACAGCAGGAGCTGAGGGGGTCTATAACAGGCAGCAGTGAGATACTTTTTTCTGGAGAGATTTGTTTTTTAAATTACAAGCTCAAACTGTTTGGGCATATACCTGAAAAGTATGACAGAACATTGCAGGCTATCTCTGCAGTAGATTGCAACTCCTTCCCCTTTGGCAGTTATAGCGTCACGGAAATGTTGTAGTTTAGGATGGAAATCTCAAAATTTTTGGTGTCCTTCCTAAACCGTGATTCAGACACGGCAAGGACATCAGGGTTGGCGGAGTGTGCTAAAGCAGTGAGTAAAACAAACTTATGGAGGATGTTCTGATGTTAACATGCCTGAAACCAAGTATTTTACGGTTACAGAAGTCAACAAATGAGAGTTCTTGGGGACACACGGGGCCTGGGTTAACCTCTACATCACCCGAGGAACAAAGGAGGAGTAGGATGAGGGTACAGCAAAATGCTATCAAAACTGGTCATCTAGTGTGTTGGGGACAGAGAATAAAAGGAGCAGATTTCTGGGCATGGTAGAATAGAATCAGGGCATAATGTACAGACAGGGTCATGGTAGGGTTCGGGTAGAGTGGAGGTAAACCTCGACATTGAGTGACAATAAGAGAGGTTGCATCTCTGGAGGCACTAGTTATGCTAGGTGAGGTCACCCCATGTGTGGGAGGTGGGACAAAGAGGTATCTGAGGCATGTTGAGTGGGGCATGGAGCTCCGCAGTAAAATAAAACAATGATAACTACCCTACGATAACAACAGTATACAAGGCATATTGACATTAGAGAGAGACATAAAGCGAGGCATAAAGCAGTCACAGTTATTGATTGGGAGAGCTAGCTCAAATCAAATCAAATCAAATGTATTTGTCACATACACATGGTTAGCAGACGTTAATGCGAGTGTAGTGTAAAATGCTTGTGCTTCTAGTTCTGACAATGCAGTAGTAACCAACGAGTAATCTAACTTAACAATTTCAAAACGACTACCTTATACACACAAGTGTAAAGGGGTAAAGAATATGTACATAAAGATATATGAATGAGTGATGGTACAGAACGGCATAGGCAAGATGCAGTAGATGGTATCGAGTACAGTATATACAAATGAGATGAGTAATAGGGTATGTAAACAAAGTGGCATAGCTTGATTTGATTTGATTTAGTTAAAACAACAACGGTAAGACAGCAACAGCTAATCAGCTAAGACAACAACAACAGGTAAAATGGCGATGAATTGGCAGAGAGGTTCGCATTTGAATTAGTATTTGGTAGCATTGCCTGTAAATTGTTTATCATTGGTCAAAGGTTTTGTGTGCCTTCCACAAGCTTCCCACAAAAAGATGGGTGAATCTTGTGCCATTCCTCCTGACAGAGCTGGTGTAACTGAGTCAGGTTTGTAGGCCTCATTGCTCGCACACACTTTTTCAGTTCTGCCCACAAATTTTCTATAGGATTGAGGTCAGGGCTTTGCGATGTCCACTCCAATACCTTGACTTTGTTGTCCTTGCTGTCCACAACTTTGGAAATATTATTGGGGTCATTGTCCATTTGGAAGACCCATTTGCAACCAAGGAATAAGCTTAGACCTTCTGCCGTTTCCCCAAGATGTCGGCAGCATTGTGACGTATTTGTAGGCATATCATTGGAAGATTGGCCATAAGAGACTACATTTTCCAGGGGTCCGCCCGGTGTCCTTTGTCTAAATTTGTGCGTAATCTTCAGGTGCGGGCATTTTCTCCTGGGATTCAGGAGAGAAAGCACACTTCCACGAACGATATATCATCGAAGAGATATGTGAAAAACACCTTGAGGATTGATTCTAAACAACGTTTGCCATGTTTTCAGTCGATATTATGGAGTTAATTTGTAAAAAAGTTTGCGTTTTGAGGACTGAATTTTCGTTTTTTTTTGGTAGCCAAATGTGATGTACAAAACGGAGCTATTTCTAATACACAAAGAATATTTTTGGAAGAACTGAGCATCTGCTATCTAACTGAGAGTCTCCTCATTGAAAACATCAGAAGTTCTTCAAAGGTAAATGATTTTATTTGAAGGCTTTTATGTTTTTGTTGAAATGTTGCGTGCTGGATGCTAACGCTAATGCTAACGCTAAATGCTATGCTAGCTAGCTACTTTTACACAAATTATTGTTTTCCTATGGTTGAGAAGCATATTTTGAAAATCTGAGATGACAGTGTTGTTTACAAAAGGCTAAGCTTGAGAGATGGCATATTTATTTCATTTCATTTGCGATTTTCATGAATAGTTAACGTTGCGTTATGGTAATGAGCTTGAGTCTGTATTCACGATCCCGGATCCGGGATGGGGAGATCAGAAAGGTTAACTTCCTGACTGATTTCTTGAGATGTTGCTTCAATATATCCACATAACTTTCCTCCCTCATGATGTATTTTGTGAAGCGGACCAGTCCCTCCTATAGCAAAGCACCCCCACAACCTGATGCTGCCACCTTCACGGTTGGGATGGTGTTCTTTTTCCTACAAACATAACGATGGTCATTATTGTCAAACAGTTCTATTTTTGTTTCATCAGACCAGAGGACATTTCTCCAAAAAGTACAATCTTTGTCCCCATGTGCAGTTTTTTTAATTCTTTTTTATTTTTTATTTCACCTTTATTTAACCAGGTAGGCTAGTTGAGAACAAGTTCTCATTTGCAACTGCGACCTGGCCAAGATAAAGCATAGCAGTATGAGCAGACAACACAGAGTTACACATGGAGTAAACAATTAACAAGTCAATAACACAGTAGAAAACAAAGGGGGAGTCTATATACAATGTGTGCAAAAGGCATGAGGAGGTAGGCGAATAATTACAATTTTGCAGATTAACACTGGAGTGATAAATGATCAGATGGTCATGTACAGGTAGATATATTGGTGTGCAAAAGAGCAGAAAAGTAAATAAATAAAAACGGTATGGGGATGAGGTAGGTGAAAATGGGTGGGCTATTTACCAATAGACTATGTACAGCTGCAGCGATCGGTTAGCTGCTCAGATAGATGATGTTTGAAGTTGGTGAGGGAGATAAAAGTCTCCAACTTCAGCGATTTTTGCAATTCGTTCCAGTCACAGGCAGCAGAGTACTGGAACGAAAGGCGGCCAAATGAGGTGTTGGCTTTAGGGATGATCAGTGAGATACACCTGCTGGAGCGCGTGCTACGGATGGGTGTTGCTATCGTGACCAGTGAGCTGAGATAAGGCGGAGCTTTACCTAGCATGGACTTGTAGATGACCTGGAGCCAGTGGGTCTGGCGACGAATATGCAGCGAGGGCCAGCCGACTAGAGCATACAAGTCGCAGTGGTGGGTGGTATAAGATGCTTTAGTGACAAAACGGATGGCACTGTGATAGACTGCATCCAGTTTGCTGAGTAGAGTGTTGGAAGCCATTTTGTAGATGACATCGCCGAAGTCGAGGATCGGTAGGATAGTCAGTTTTACTAGGGTAAGCTTGGCGGCGTGAGTGAAGGAGGCTTTGTTGCGGAATAGAAAGCCGACTCTTGATTTGATTTTCGATTGGAGATGTTTGATATGAGTCTGGAAGGAGAGTTTGCAGTCTAGCCAGACACCTAGGTACTTATAGATGTCCACATATTCTCGGTCGGAACCATCCAGGGTGGTGATGCTAGGCGGGCATGCGGGTGCAGGCAGCGATCGGTTGAAAAGCATGCATTTGGTTTTACTAGCGTTTAAGTTGCAAACCGTAGTCTGGCTTTTTCCGGCGCCGACAGAGATAACCGCCTCGCTTCGCGTTCCTAGAAAACTATGCAGTATTTTGTTTTTTATGTGTTATTTCTTACATTGTTACCCCAGGAAATCTTAGGTTTTATTACATACAGTCGAGAGGAACTATTGGATATAAGATCAACGTCAACTCACCAACATACGACCAGGAATACGACTTTCCTGAAGCGGATCCGCTGATGTCATTGTGAACGACTGTAATTAATTTACTGTTTGTTACCAAATCAATAATTATCTGGGCACAACTTCTAATTTTCATGAGTTATCGCCTATTTGAAATAACATTTTTAGTTTATCTGGCTCTGCCCTTTACATTCGTTTACAGCGTTGAAAACCTACGGTGAACAATAGGACGCCAAACCAAACTCCCACTCTTTATTGAAACCACGTTCATGTCCAGGGTAAGCCTGAATGGTGTCCTCACTATATGATAGGCTAGTGACTCATAACATAAAACATCTACCTGTGATGGAGATCTGGGAGAAGGACCTACAAAGTGCAGCGTTTTAATCTGATTGGAAGACAATATGGGGAAGTATTTGTGCCTCTTTTAAGAGTATTGCCCATCAACTTATTCATTTCAAATTTGCTCAAAGGTTTTATTAACCCTCTTGCTGTGTTCCAGTTGAAATGGACTGATTTACAAGTTTTCTTTCTGAAAAATGTAGTTTATTTAACCTGATTGTGTGACACACACACACACACACACACACCTCACTCCCCTCCTTGGCTTCCATGTTAACCCCCACGGGAACCTTTCCCCAATAGAATCTTTCCCCCACGGGAACCACAACTGTTGGCATTCTCACAAACAATCAAAACATTGTTTCAATAATATATATAACATTTCTCGCAGCTCTGGTATATAAAGCTTTTTTGAGGCCTTGCTCACAATTCATTCTGTGGCAGCACAATGACCAAACGATATACTATATGTGAAGCTCTTGATCATATCTTTGATCATGACACTGGTGAGGAGGAAAGAGTCCTTGTTAAACTTTGACACAAAGTAGTCTGTGATAAATAGCACAATATGTTTCATCTGAGTATTTGTTATAGACAAAATAATCCGTAAATTATGCTTTTTTACTCAAAAACAAGTTGTTTGAGCTATGGTCATACAGGCCATGAATAGCAAATAGAAGTTCAAAACGTGTAATGTCCACAAGAACTTAAGTTGATAAAAAGATCTAACACAACATTTGGTGTTAATTGTTGTTTTATTTTGTATTTAAAATCAGCTATAATGGGAGCGGTCATTTTGGACCGGGAACACAGGATTCATTAACAAAAATAGAACACAACAGGAGGGTTAAACCCCAGAGCAAAGGTTCGACATGAAACTTGTGGATCGTGATTTATGTAATAAATGTAACCAATCTCAGCTGGGCAATTATATGCATATGTTTTGGAGCTGTGTACTGGTGAAGTCTCCTTGAGTTCATGTTATTAGTGTTTTAAATGGTATTATTGGCAGGAACCTACCTACTTACCCATCCCTCCTCCTATTGGGTGGTAGCCCTAGAATTTCGTTGTCTTATCAAGAGAGGCGGATTGTTATGGCTGCATTAACAGCAGGCACAAAAACTATTCTATGGAGTTGGCTTGAACCCGGTATTGCACTTTGCAGATGTTAGTTGTTTATGTACTTGGACATTGCACAGCTGGAAATATCCACTGCCAGACTGCATGGGGCCAAGCCCGCAACTCTGGTCAATTGGTCACATACTATCTCCCACTTGCAAGAGCTAATTTAACAACAATGTGAGACAGCATTGCCCTTCTCTGTCTTTCTCCCAGTTTTCCTGCAGTATGTCTAATCAAATGAAATCAAATGACATTGTATTAGTCACGTGGGCCGAATCAACCAGTGAAATGCTTACGTACGTGCCCCTAACCAACAATGCAGTTTAAAAAAATACAGATAAGAATAAGAGATCGGCAGCGATGTGCTTTATAACCATGAGGTGGGCTCCGAGAGGTCAGGTAGGCTGTTTGGAGAGTTTTTCCGACTGGATAAAAAAAAATTACATAAAAAAAATGATTTCCTCCCCACTTCTAAAAGCAAAGTTGTGCCCCTGTGTGTCAAAGCTGTATGAGTCATTGAGTCATGTTGCAAGATCACAGTGTCTCATGGATACAGTAATACCTAGCCATTCTCCTCAGTGCACAAACATCCAATTCCAATGATAAAACTGGTGGGGGGACAAAAATGCTATTTCAGAATATGGGGGGACATGCCCCGTCCCCAGTGAAAGTTATGCCCCTGTTGACATGAATAGAAAATGCGAGTGACTCTGGATTGATACTAATCAAGTCTATTTAACATGAAGGCAATATTTATTTAGGATGCCCTATGAGGATTGATTAAAAGTACCATTTTGCTGTGTATAATATTAATACTTGCACGAGGAATAGACGTAATTTGTCTGTCACATCTTATATCTACAAATAGTTTAATTTAATTTAATTTTGGTCCCTTCTGTGGCTCTGGGTTGGTAGCCTTTGAGAATGACATTTGAATAGACTGTTTTAATTTAGAAATAATGAAAACTATTTAATCCGTTTTGTTTTGTCCTTTTTCATTTGTGTGGTGTTGTTTTTGTGTTTTGACATTTTGTTTGATTTCCTCCTGTTGAACTGTACATATTTATATGCTGAAACTGTAATTGTCTAGGACATGTAACAAAAAAAATGAATAAATAATTGGTCACAAAACAGAAACCTAAGAACAGATATGCGTTGTCTTGCCATCAAAAATGTTTAGAATGAGTCCACCAGGCCTCGCTCTAATGGATAGTATCCATGAGACACTGTGATCTTGCTACATGACTCATACAGCCTTGACACGCAGAGGCACAACTTTGGTTTTAGAAGTGGGCAGGAAATCATTTATTTTACATGTTACATTTTTTTTTTATCCAGTCGGATAAACACTCCAAAATGCCTACCCAACTCCTCATGGTCCTAAAGCACACCATTACCTCATTTTGTATCACATTCCAATGATAAAACTGGTGGAGGGGACAAAAATGCTATTTCAGAATGTGGGGGACATGCCCCATCCCCAGTGAAAGTTGCGTCCCTGTTGACATGAATAGAAAATGCAAAATAAATGGATTAATACAAATCAAGTCTATTTAACATGAAGGTAATATACTGTATATTTAGGATGCCCTATGCGGGTTGATTAAAAGTGCTATTTTGCATAATATAATATTAATACTTGCACGAGGAATAGACATAATTTGACTGTCACCTCGAATATCTACAAACAGTTTAATTTGTGTCCCTTCTGAGTTTAGAATATTTTGTTCATCAGTCAGGATGATTTTTTTGTGTTATTTTTTGTTGTTGTGGATTGTTCATTTCTGCCCTCCCCATTCCAATCAAACGTGTCCATAAAGTGTACTATCATAACACAGTGTGGTATCATCTGGTCCAGTGTGTTCCAAAAACATATATTTTTATTTAGGTTTCCTATGACACCAATTATAATAGTGCCAACCCATGAATTTAACAATTAATTATTTATTTAGTAATAAATTGAATTTAGTAATCATTGAATGAGGGATATTTCTCAAACATAGATTATGTGCTTTAATGTTTCAGAGCACAGTGAGAAGAACAAACTAAAATAAAACATTTGACAATGTTCATGCTTTAACCTACACATAGTGTTCCTGTGTCATTTTATCTTTTTTTTAAAGGCACCTTAAATATTATGGAGTTTTCTCAGCTGGAAAGGTCCATCTACTGCATGTCACTGTCACCATGAGAAATGTCTCTGTTGTGGAGTGGCACCAGCCTCTCGTTGTGTTATCCTTATTCTCTCCATAGTCGGCAGCTTTGTTAAATTATACAGTGAGAAGAAACTAGCAGATAAAGTATCTTCTGCTTCACAAAGTTATAGAAGGGAAAAAAAGAATGATTTGTGCAGCAGAGCTGACTTTGAAGAGCAGACGCAAGACTCATCTAATCCAGTAGGCAGATTTGGCAGTACAAAGAGAAAGAGAGCCGTGTGACAATGGTGGCGAAATGAGGAGACAGGAGGAATCCATGTGGCAGGCCACTGTAAAAGCCTCTCCTTTTCCTTTTCTTTCTTCTCACGTGTTTCTTTGCGTCGCTCCTCTTTGAGTAGAAACAGGCTGCTCAGTGTCCCAGAGATTATTTATGTCATTTCGTGGATGGTGAGTGGTATTAATGGGTTTGTCTCTACTCTGGGCACACAGCAGCATTGGCAAAGGCAAACGTGTCCCATCTGGAGGTATGGCATCAGAGCCTTGCATTTCCCCTAGCTACCCCTCTCATCACCCCACCCTCTCTATCTGAAGTAAATTATTCAGGGTGATATGGGGGAGGGCTCTGGAGTGTCCTGGCATCCCCAAGCATATCCTGTCATAGACGTTAGTGTGGCCTTGTGCTCTAATGTGGCATAAACCACCCAGGGGGCAGTTCGTTAGTGCCTAGCTTGCCTCCAGCAAACATTACTTCCAGATCAGGATTGATTAATGCCTAATGGGAGGCATATCGGGAAAGGAACATTATGCAGGCATGTTGGGTTTGTTGACTTGCTTATGTCAGAATTAAAGCAGTCATGAAAGGAAAGGGAAGACATAGGTACCTAACTTGTTCTGAGCATCATCATATTTGATAGGAAGTCTGTTTATTCTGTGCATGTTTTGAGTTGGATGTTTCCTTATGTGTTATGCCCTAAAACATTAACCCAAATTAAGTTTGATAATTTCATTCTACAGAATTAAATTATTGTGGTTAATCAATGTTCAATGAGAAGTTGATGAACTTCACGGAATAGCCTTGAGAACAAACTATTCCACATTCATAAGCTTTTGTCCAGTGGTGTGTATTTATGGATGCCAAGGGAAGCCAGGTTTCCCCCTTCCAAAAAATGTAATTAAAATAACGTATCTTTAGTCTCTCTGTGTTTCATAATTTTCCTTCAATTTGCAAGAGGTTGAATGTATCTCACCAGAGAAAGCATTCGAGCGAGCAAAACAGTGCACCTCCATCACTGTATGTGTAGCCCATCTATATGATGCTGTCTGGTTGAAAAGATTATGACACTGTTGCCGCCCACAGGGTTGAATGCAGGATTGAAAGTGAGTGAGCTTAACTGTGAATGGTCCTGGTGCACCAAAAACAAGTACTAAGGGAAGCCTGTTTGGATATGGCTTCACTCCAATCACAACAACGTCATTGACAGAAAAAACTTGAATTGTTGCATCTCATTGTATCGTTGTCCTCAGGTCACTAGCTAGCTAGTAAAAACGGTCACTTTCCTAAATTAGCTATGGTTTTTACTTAATTCTCTGTACTGGCCAATGAATATAACAAAAAAATGTACATTTTGCCTCAGGCCTGAGAGAATGGAAGTTCAATATGCAATAGGCTAATGTTAACTAACTGGCTCAGCATTGCCCATGAAAGGAAGTTAGGCAATTTTGCCAGGTAGCCTAGGTCTAAAAAAACTAAAAACTTAGTGTAGTGTATGACAGAGTCATAGACCGTTTTGTCAACATGAAAGAGATGAGGACGGCATTGGCATTTATCTTCAAGCACACACACAATCTCACACACACACACACACACACACACACACACACATACACATACACACACACATACACACACACACACACACACACACACACACACACACACACACACACACACACACACACACACACACACACACACAGAAATCAGAACCATGGACAACCACATCATATTTAGCTTACATTGATTGGGCTAACTTGTTTTTCCTATCTTTTAGTGGTCACTGTATTAGACTAAGCTGAAATTGTGCTGAAATTATGCTGGAAAAGGCAGCTCCTGTTTTCTTTGCGACTTGTGGTAACTCTCCATGGTTCTAAATCAATAGTTGTTTAGTAGTCCGGAAATATCGAAAACATTAACTTGCTTGACCATGCTTTAAGTCATGTAACTGTTTGGGGCTTGACTTCCCCAATGATTTTACCCACACACAGGTACTGCTTTTATTGTGGCAATTTCCTTATTTTTACAGAACAGGTTTCGTTAGTTTGTCTTTGGGAGAATGCGCTCTGTTTCTATGGGAACTCATTGTGGTGCTACGCATAACCATTTAGCACAAAGAGCAACCCCCAACAGCAAAGAGCTTAATGAGGCCTCTCAGAGGCACAGCCTGCATGTACTATATGGCTCCCAAAAAGTCTGTGACAATAACCAAGACACTGTATCTACTGTGTGATATTGAAGTCCCCTGGTTAAGCCTGCAGGTTGAGCAGTGGTTTAGTGGTGTCTGGAGAAGTGGGTATAATCTAATTTTGCCAACAATTTCCCAAACAGCCCACCCGGCACCCTGGCTGAACATTATTTATGATAAACAGTGATATACTGTATACTCGAAATGACTTAAAAAGATCAATCCCATATTGGTCTTTCAAAGTCAGGCCAACCCAAGCTGTACTGTGCAAGTAGGTTAATGGTAGGCCTAGTATTGAAACAGATAAATTAGGGTGTCAACTGAGTCAGATATCCACAGGTTTCAGATTATATTTATATTGGAAGTTCTAAGTCCACAACAATGCTTGAACCACATCAGGAGACTATTTTTGAGGTCTGCAAAAAATCTAAGAAATGTAAAAAAAAAAATGTGTAGTTACCCTTTAATTAAATGCACAGGCACATAGCAATGTTGTTTCGTTAGTGGTTTCTCTGTAACGCACATGAGATGGAGTTTGCAAAACAAATGGCCAGTGGATTGATGCAAATAATCATGATATCATTCTGCCAGGTAGGCTACATTTAATTGAGAAGGATTTTAGGAAGACGGTTGGGCCTATCATTGGCATCGCTATATTTTTCCTGGTCCTTAATTGTTTGAAACCTGGATGTTTGACTTTATATTATGAGACATGTCTTACTTTGCTTCAAAATAGCCTAGACAAAATTCAACCATAGAAACCTGGAGGCAATTAATGATCTAGCAGCCAAATGCACTATCTTAGTCATATTAGCAACCCATGATAGTTGTTGAATCTTTAGGTCCTCCCCTCTTTTAACATTTCTACGGATATGCCTATCTCTGTCCACTAAACCACTAGCATGTGCTGTGTGCATTTTAGAACGGTGTTTTCTGCTAATTGCATTTCAACACATTCACATGTAGGCCTACCACAGTGTGCAGATGGCTGCTCTTAAAATATGAAGAAATAATAGTTTATCAACATTTTAAACTAAACATTTTGATCTGTTCCATCAGCAAAATTAATTGATACGGTGAATACCTCCGCTACACTACTTTGATACGCATCATTTGGATTAAGAATTTAGTATATGCAATGCCCAATAAAAAAAAGTGGGTACACGTTGTATACCTGCGTATACTCTCCGCTACACCACTGCCTGACACAATGGTATTGGCAAAGTGGTTCGAGGAAAATTCTAATGAAAGAGAATCATCTCTACATTAGCTCCGTGCTCGAGTACAGAAATGGTCAATAAGCTCTTGTTTTTGTTCCACTGATTCAGTTTTGAGGAAGATCATTTCAGATGGATTGTACCTCAGTTTGCTCAGCTACAAAAGTGCCATTCACTCAAACATTGTCAGGAGATGAGTGTCTCCCAAGGGCCAGGGTTCCGGTCTAAGAGCACAGTTTTGACTGCTCCTACAGTTTTCCTTTGGTACTGCAGTTGAACTGACACCCAGCCCAGAAATACCATTTCCATACACGTTGACAATGAGAATTCAGATTTGAAAATTCCTAAAAAGACACTTTAGTCATCACCTTTGTGCGCAAAATATCCATTCAGGTAATCAAATAATTGTCACTGAGGCCCATTGGTTTTCCATCACTCACAGGCGAAGATATTAACGTTTTATATTCATCCAATGTATGCCATGCTTTTGGATGATGTGATGACATTGTCACTGATCTCGCTGCTCCCTGTGCGCACTGGGTGCTAGTGCACATGTGATGCTGGTCCGTATATACCAGATGCAACCCGGATATACAGTTGAAGTCGAAAGTTTACATGCGCTTATATTGGAGTCATTAAAACTTGTTTTTTAACCACTCCACAAACATCTTGTTAATAAACTATAGTTTTGGCAAGTCAGTTAGGACATCTACTTTGTGCATGACACAAGTCATTTTTCCAACAATTGTTTACAGACAGATTATTTCACGTATAATTCACTGCATCACAATTCCATTGGGTCAGAAGTTTGAATACACTAAGTTGACTGTGCCTTGAAACAGCTTGGAAAATCCCAGAAAATGATGTCATGGCTTTAGAAGCTTCTGATAGGCTGATTGACATCATTTGAGTTAATTGGAGGTGTACCTGTGGATGTATTTAAAGGCCTTCCTTGAAACTTAGTGCCTCTTTGCTTGACATCATGGGAAAATCTAAATAAATCAGCCAAGACCTCAGAAAAAAATGTATAGACCTCCACAAGTCTGGTTCAACCTTGGAAGCAATTTCTAAATGCCTGAAGGTACCACATTCATCTGTACAAACAATATTATGCAAGTATAAACACCATGGACCCACACAGCCGTCATACCACTCAGGAAGGAGATGCGTTCTGTCTCCTAGAGATGAACATCCTTTGGTGCGAAAAGTGCTAATCAATCCCAAAACAACAGCAAGGGACCTTGTGAAGATGCTGGAGGAAACAGGTACAAAAGTATCTATATCCACTGTAAAACGAGTACTATATCGACATAACCTGAAAGGCCGCTCAGCAAGGAAGAAGCCACTGCTCAAAAACCTCCATAAAAAAGCCAGACTACGGATTGCCACTGCACAATGGGTCAAAGATCATACGTTTCGGAGAAATGTAACAAAAATAGAACTGTTTGGCCATAGTGATAATCGTTATGTTTGGAGGAAAAAGGGGGAGGCTTGCAAGCCGAAGATCACCATCCCAACCGTGAAGCACAGGGGTGGCATTATTATGTTGTGGGGGTGCTTTGCTGGAGGAGGGACTGGTGCACTTCCGAAAATGGATGACATTGAGGGTGGAAATTACGTGGATATATTGAAGCAACATCTCAAGACATCAGTCAGGAAGTTAAAGCTTGGTCACAAATGGGTCTTACAAGTTGACAATGACTCCGAGCATACTTCCAAAGTTGTGGCAAAATGGCTTAAGGACAACAAAGTCAAGGTATTGGAGTGGTCATCACAAAGCCCTGACCTCAATCCTATAGAAAATGAGTGGGCAGAACGTAAAAAGCGTGTGCGAGCAAGGAGGCCTACAAACCTGACTCAGTTACACCAGCTCTGTCAGGAGGAATGGGCCAAAGTTCACCCAACTTATTGCGGGAAGCTTGTGGAAGGCTACCCAAAACGTTTGACTCAAGTTAAACAATTTAAAGCCAATGCTACCAAGCACTAATTGAGTGTATGTAATCTTCTGACCCACTGGTAATGTGATGAAAGAAATAATAGCTGAAATAAATAATTCTCTCTACTATTATTCTGACATTTCACATTCTTAAAATAAAGTGTTGATCCTAACTGACCTAAAACAGGGAATTTGTACTTGGATTAAATGTCAGGAATTGTGAAAACTGAGTTTAAATGTATTTAGCTGAGGTGTATGTCAACTTCTGACTTCAACTGGAGACGGTCCATGAATCGGTGTGTGCGAACGTGAGTAGATTACCTTAGAAACAACAGTCTCCAGTTAATATTATTCGTCAGTGGTCTCTCCCGTATTCAACCTCAAGTGCATTCATATGCACGGGAACAATTCAGAAAGCATCCACATACCTTGGAACTTCTTTAATAATACATGTTCTAAAGGAAACTGTTCACCATTGATAAAGCTCCCATTGGTTGCTTGAAAAAGTGAAGCTTAAGATCCACTGATCCCCATGGTTATTTCACGTTCTTTTGCCTCTTAAGAACCCCTCCTTTGAAAATGCCAAAAGACAGATGTGATCCATACTGAAATCAGTGGAACAGCTCCTTGGATTGAAACAGTCACGGGGTGTCAGCCTTCACCTAAAGAGTGAATGTATTCAGTGTACAAGGCCAAACTGCATCCTGCTTCTGTCAAACAGTTCAGCGACGGGATCCAAAGAGACAGTGGGAGAAGTTTATAGCTTCATCCGGAGTAGGACAAATCGGCTGAGATTTCCCCTGCGAGATTAATGGCATGGCGAATCATGGCTCATGTCGCCGTAGCGACAGGCGTTCCCTGGGACGCGTTCCCCATGGCTGCGGCTCATTTAAAATGCTGTATAATCTCGACGTTGGTGGCGGGATGGCGAATGGTGTGTGCGTGGTGCAATGCATCGCTGGACCGGCGACACTGACAGCTGCATTAAGAGCTGCCAGGCTCAGTTCATGCCCAAAGGGTCCCCCCACCCTTCCTTTTCACTCTACCCCTCCCTACCATCCATCTCCTCTTGTGTAGTAGATATGTCCTTATGGAACCTGTGGCTAAAGTCGGAATGTTACACAGAAGTGTATTAGTTGTTGGTATCTAGAACTCATTGTATGACTGTGAAACTACTAAATGTAATACAATTGCATGTTAACTGGTAATCAAAAAACATAATTACTTTCATAATAATCCTTGTTTACAAATATATATATATTTTTAAATCTCATCAAAAGTCAATATGCACTGTGTGCAGTTATGGTTACCAGGACTACTCTCTGGAAGGGAAAGTAATGCTGTAGAGCCCTTCAAAAAAAACTCCCAATCAATGCCTATTGGCACACAGTTAAGAGCGCTGTTAGTACTACAGGTCAGAGTGCTGTTGGTACCATCCCTGCTTTGAAAGAAGTGAGCATATGTGTGTCAGGCTAAACTAAAATTAATTGCAGGGGCCTGGCAATCTCCCATTACCACTTTACTCTCTCTGGTGTTCTCTCGGTTCCCTTTCACTTCCACTCCCTCTCCCTCAGTCTCTGTACTCCCACTCTGTCTTTCTCTACTCTCACTGAGTCCTAGCCACGGGCTTCTCAGCACTGCTCTTTCATTCCCAGTACAGGTGTGTGTCTGATATCCAGAGCCTGTCTTTGAGTGTAGAAAAGAGATGCCTTGTGAAGGCATGTTGCCATTGCACCGCCTCCTCCATTTGATCTCTTTTAGCATCGAAACCACTCAGTCTTTCCCTGTCAGATTTTTGTTTTTATATTTAGAAATTGACAGGTAATGTGTTCTCTTTAGGCAAAACATTTTGTTCCTTTTGACATTATCCTGGATGAAATGTATGTAGTTTGAAATAAAAAAATTGCATAACACCGAAAGTACAAGTGTTACATTAATATAGCTTTAAGTAAGAATTTAGTTTACATTTAAAGTTAAAGTATGATATAAAATGACTTAAATGTAAATATAATTTTCAAGATATCCAGTCAAAACCTGCACAGAGACTGATAATGATTAAAGTTCGACAAATTATGATTTCATGCCTGGTGTATGCAGTGTATGATTGAAACATTTCAATTTAAAATATACAGCTTTAATGGAGACAGAATTTGGAAGCTGTTGTGAGGAGAGTGTCTCTTTGGTTATTGTTCCCTCAAATTCATTACTGAGAACATCTGCAACGACACGTTGCGGCAATTAAAACAATGTGCAGCCATGATGCCATCAGTTAGGGAGCGCCATGTGAAGGTTAAAGAATAAATTAAGATACATCTATCTGCTCATTCAGATAAAGATTAAGAAATGAAAAACCAAAATTGTTTTTTCTTTGTTTGCTTTTTAAACTGGCAGAATGTGAGATGTGATTTCATTGACAGATGGCAACATGCACTAAGACCAACAATCTGATATGTAAATGATAGTATCTGTTAGGCTAAATCTAGCACAATGCATCAACATCCTTGCTAGATTTGTATAAGTAGTTGCCTATAAAGGATACGTTTACTCTTTTACAATGTAATGTTTAATGGTTCCCTACCCTGGAAGTAGTCTATGAGCCTGGAGAAATTGGAATCCATGGTTCAGAGTTCTTACATTCTTCAGTTTTTTGATAGGGGCAACTGGGCAATTTTCTAAATGTCAAGGCCAATCAACTGAAATCAACTCAATGGCTTGGTTTAAGTTACTATAAGGTGAATTGGCCAAAAATGTTGTTTTGCGGTTGCACCTATCACCCACTGATTTTTAGCTAGCGGCTAAAGTTAGGCTAGCTGAAAATTATAGTGCCTGTTTTAAGAAATCCGAACCATGGATTACAGTTTCTCCTGGTTCATAGACTACTCTCAGGGTAAGGAAGCATCTAACATTAAATGTTTGATTCATCTCTGTCTTTTTGTTTTTTGGCAGAGGTTTTTTGGGAGGGGAGTGACCATTGTGATGGCAGCCAGCCACCTCCATCCTTCTGCTTTCCCCACTACAGCCAATGTGTCCCAAGTGCCATTAATATTGTACCGGTCTCGCTCATGTTTAATTCATGACAACTAAACGTTTAATTAGAAACGGGTTGTAGCTGTTTAAGCCTGTTTTACCATCCCTTCCTCTAAACCTAGAGACTGACATTTGTGACATGCCAAATCCTGTTAGTTCATTATTCATTCGATCTCCGTGTTTTCCTCCTCTTCATAATACACACTACAGTGATTTTGGAGTCACTGAAGGGGCGGTTGAGAGCCAATGAGGGGTAGGAAGCAGACATCCCTGGTCCTGGCAAAATTATGCTTGTCTAGCTTAACTGATATGGAGCAGATGGGACCCAATGATACAAAGTCAAAGAAATGCAAAGCAGGTGCTGGGCTGGAGACAAGGATGGACAGAATGTTTAGAGACCTCTTCATGTCCACCACTTACTCAAAGTCATGTCTTAAAGAGGATATCCAGGCAAATCAAGCACTAAGTTTGATATCTAGAGGTTGTTTATAGATCCACATAATGTGTTTCTTGTCCTGGAATGTAGTGTTTAGTGCGAAAGTGTTATTGTTGAGCACATGGAATAGAGCTTGGCTGAAAATAAGTGGTAGGAAGAATATACTTGTGGTATAAGTTATATACAAGCTTGGTATTGTTAGATAGTAATAGTTACATCCCCAGGGAAGGAAATTAGTTTAGCCTGCTCAACAGAGCTTTTTTGCTTAAGAGCAGAATATTTTTATTTAATTTTTTTATTTCACCTTTATTTAACCAGGTAGGCTAGTTGAGAACAAGTTCTCATTTGCAACTGCGACCTGGCCAAGATATAGCAAAGCAGTGTGACACAGACAACAACACAGAGTAACACATGGAGTAAATAATAAAGAAACCAATAACACAATAAACAAGTCAATGACACAGTAGGAAAAAAAGTCCATATTCAGTGTGTACAAAAGGCATGAGGAGGTAGGCAATTAATAGGCCATAGAAGCGAATGATTACAATTTAGCAGATTAACACTGGAGTGATAAATGAGCAGATGATGATGTGCAAGTAGAGATACTGGTGTGCAAAAGAGCAGCAAAGTAAATAAAATAAAAACAGTATGGGGATGAGGTAGGTAGATTGGGTGGGCTATTTACAGATGGACTATGTACAGCTGCAGTGATCGGTTAGCTGCTCAAATCGTTGATGTTTAAAGTTGGTGAGGGAAATAAAAGTCTCCAACTTCAGCGATTTTTGCAATTCGTTCCAGTCACTGGCAGCAGAGAACTGGAAGGAAAGGCGGCCAAATGAGGTGTTGGCTTTGGGGATCATCAGTGAGATATACCTGCTGGAACATGTGCTACGGGTGGGTGCTGTTATCGTGACCAGTGAACTAAGATAAGGCGGAGCTTTACCTAGCATAGACTAATAGATGACCTGGAGCTAGTGGGTCTGGCGACGAATATGTGGCGAGGGCCAGCCGACTAGAGCATACAGGTCTCAGTGGTGGGTGGTATAAGGTGATTTGGTAACAAAATGGATGGCATTGTGATAGACTGCATCAATTTTGCTGAGTAGAGTGTTTGAGGCTATTTTGTAGATGACATCGCCAAAGTCAAGGATCGGTAGGATAGTCAGTTTTACTAGGGTAAGTTTGGCGGCGTGAGTGAAGGAGGCTTTGTTGCAAAATAAAAAGCCGATTCTAGATTTGATTTTGGTTTGGAGATGTTTAATATGAGTCTGGAAGGAGAGTTTACAGTCTAGCCAGACACCTAGGTATTTATAGTTCGGAATAGGTCGGAACCGTCCATGGTGATGCTCGTCCGGCGGACGGGTGTGGGCAGCGAACTGTTGAAAAGCATGCATTTGGTTTTTACTAGCGTTTAAGAGCAGTTGGAGGCCACGGAAGGAGTGTTGTATAGCATTGAAGCTCATTTGGAGGTTAGTTAGCAGAGTGTCCAAGGAAGGGCCAGAAGTATACAGAATGGTGTAGTCTGTGTAGAGGTGGATCAGGGAATTGCAAGAGCGACATCATTGATATATACAGAGAAAAGAGTCGGCCCGACTGCAAAGTAGTTGGTGAACCAGGCGAGGCAGTCATTAGAAAAACCAAGGCTATTGAGTCTGCCGATAAGAATACGGTGATTGACAGAGTCGAAAGCCTTGGCCAGGTCGATGAAGACCTGAACATTTGTGCCAAATTTACACAAATAAAAAATGAAAAGAGGAACAATCATGGATTACTAGAGGATACATGGGACACAATCCACAATGGTAGTATAATATTGTATAAACCCTGCCCGTAAATAATTGGTAATGGGTTTATTTTAAATAGGGTCATCACAGATCTGACGTTACACCTACAAAATCTGCTAGCAAACATCACAGACAAGAAAACCTAAACACGAGACAGGGGTCACAAAAGTACACAGTAATTATAAAATCACCCTGCACTTTCTGATAGTCTCAGACATAGAACTCTGTTACCTGGTAACAGTGAGGACAGTAGGCTTCTTGAAGTCTTTTATCAACTCAACATTTTGCCATTCCAGGTAAAACAAAATGGCCAACTTGCTTCACTTTTCTTGTTCTTTGTGAGGTCAAGAGAATGCTGAGGGGCCGATCAGCAGATCCCAGGGTATTTCCAGGCAGGACAGAGAACAGCTTAGTGCATCAGTGGAGAGGACAGTTGGTAAGGGGAGAGCAGGCAATTTCTCAGAGATCCCCAAAACTAATTAAAGACATCCAATTAATGGCCCATCATGGCCAGTCAGAGGCCCTCCAGAGGGCTGTCCACTGGAAGAGCTGGATCCTGACAACATGCTCTGCACACAGACACAATTTTCTCCACTCACACCCTCATCAATCTACAGGCCCAAATCCTCACTAGAACAACATTAGTCCACAACAGCACAACAGCATCCACAGAGCAGCCTGGTCGCCAGCATTTGGCATCTTTTTTAGATGTTTGTGCAAGATAGAGTTCCACAATAGGACATCTGAGGGTGTGATACTGCCTTCTGTGACATTTTGGCAGTTTTGGGTTTGGTGGATGGGCTTTAGCATTGCCTTACAGCTCCGACCCTCCCTGTTATGGATCGACTCCCATGTCTGGCAATTTACTTTCGGTTTTGTTCTTGGTTTCCTGTTTTAACCTCTCCCATGATCTTTACCTTTACCTTAACCTCACTTTAACTCTGGAGGTTATTGCTTCTTTGAGGTCTTAATTAACCCCTTACAGCAAATTGCTTTAATTCAGTTTCCAGTGATACATGTACAACAACCATTTTGAGGAACATATCAAGACTTAAAAACATCAACAAACTACCACATTTTTTCCACTGCCATTTGAGAATAATGCGCTTTGGTATCCCATTCAACTGTAACCAAATGTGTATGGAACGGAGTGAACTGTGGCAACCAACACAAACATCCTTAGACTTATGTGTGTGGGAAAGAGTGTGTCAGTTGAGGAAAGGAAAACCAAACAGTGGCAGCATCACTAAGCTCATGAACAATAGCAAAGGTTTAGAGAGGGAGTTAGCCTCATATCCCAGAGAATGAAAAACATTGAACTCAGACATGGAAAAAGACTAGCTCCTCTCCCACCCGCTGTTTGCTTTGATAAAGACAGCAGTAAGACATTATTCCCATTTCCAGGGCTTCCACCCTGTCTCTCTCGCTCTCTGTGCTCTGTCACATCGGACTAGTGACACAAATCTTTGCTCTTCTTACTTTTCCCCCATAGATATTGCCTGTGATCTGGAATACCGTCAGAAATCACCAGTGTGTGTGCATCTGACACATCAAGGAAAGTAATGCAGACAGGGCTATAAAAAACACAACAGTGTCAGCATGGTGATGTGTGTGCAGACGTGAGGTGACTCCACAGTGACTCAAGGACCCTCTGCCATGAGCTGCCGCCTGCCGATCACATGGCCAAGTTTGCTGTATACCCCTTTTTATTAAGTAACTGAAATCATGTAAAATATTCCATGGATTTGCTACAAGCTATCACAGTCTCACGTCAGCATTAGACTTGCATCGATGTTTCTCAAACGTCAGTTGTTCCAAAGTGTTTAATGGTTAGGCATGGACTCAAAATCGTTAAGGTAATGGTACAGGTTTGGTATAAGCTTAAAACAAAAACATTAAAAACGCTGTAGTTTGAACATGCAACCTTTGGAATTAGCGGCAGATGCTTACGCCCACCCGCCATACTTGCCCACAATGCCCTAGCAAAATCAAACTTACTTGAAAGTAACATTACTCACTGTTGCCCCTAGTGGACGGTTTCCACGACATCTCCCAACATCCTCAGACATGGATGGACTACCGACTTGTATCACAGGTGACCTGCCTGGGATTTGAAAGTATTGAAGGCATGTATAGACACTGTGACACAATGTTGAAGAGTGTGAATGGTCACACAAACATAGCCCCTGTGTATCAACACCAGTCAGCTTTCACAGGCAGGGACTCATTGATCTATTCAAACAGCTGTCACTGGGCCAAATAAACCGGCGGTCCCATGATTGGATGTGGCAAAGCATTCCATTTGGCTCTACCACCATGGGAATCTGCTCCCATAATGTGGTTCCATTTGGCTTCTAGAATCCCAGGAATAAGAGGGATTTGATGAAAAACGAATGGTTGCTGTTTAAAGGAGCTTTATTGAGTTTTGATTCCTCATTGAATTTGATGAGAAAACGGTGCAGATGCTACACTCCGCTTCACAGCTCCCACTTTCTCCAAGGGCCTTTGCCCAAATTCTCCAGCAGAATTATGCATGGATATTGCTGGATTTTGGATGGTTTCGGGAAGAGCATATGGCTTTAGTGGTGCCATTGTAGAGAAATGTCCCTGCAGTGTTTTATACTGTACACATATTAAAAGCTCAGGATCCTGGATTTAAAACCAATCCTTGCACAGTTTCAAACTCATGGGGTTTAGCCTATACGGTAAGAGCACTTTTGAGATAGTTCACATAAATACTAAATTCATCATAGGGGAACATAATGTATCAAAACAGTCGAATGTGAGACCCTGTCGTGAAGTTAATCATTATGACTGCTTTAATGTAAATGGGATATGTATTGTGTTTCAGTCACATCAGGCATCAGGCCGTCAGTGGCATCATTACATGTTTTTTCAACCGACCACCCAAGCCGCAAATCTTTAGCTGCAGCCCATTAGTAATCCTCAGCCGCTCAGTCTTCTACAGGCTGCTGTTTGTTGCCAAGGTTTGGTCTAATTTATTATGACTTCGGTGGAGAGAGCCCTCCCTTCCTCTCTACCTGCCTGTCTCAACTGTGTGCGGGTCAGAGCTAATACAAACCTAATACAGGGCCAATACACAGGGGGATTTAGTCCTGTGAATCCCACGATACCATGACAGATTATCAGATATCATACAGTCACAAGATGCATGACTGCCATGAAATTTCCCAGCATTTCTTCAGTTTAGTTTTTCCTTCCAAAAAAAAGAAATTAGACGACCACAGCACAAAAGGTGGGTGAGCTGTCTCAAATTTCAGAGTATCTCTCTGCATGCTGTTGTTACTCCATTTTGCCCCGAAGGAAAGTGCCGATGCTGACATAAATGCCAAAACTCCCAGCACGCTCCATAGACCTAATCAAAGCTCCTTGGCTCTCTAGCGTGTGGCAGAGTGGCAGTACAGACGGCAGAGTCGGCCCATTACCTGCGACAGGTGTGGAGCACAGGTCTGCCGGGGGGCTGGTGATGAGCATGCTGGGAAAAACGTCATTCGAAAAGTTACCCAGCGGCAGAGATATGTCTGTCCCTGCTTTTTACACCAACACTCTACTGAGGAGCCCAGTGCCCCCTACAGTGGTGCACCTTTCCAATCTCTTTGATGTGGAGAGGCACACTGAAGACTACCACTGAGCCATGGTAATTCCAGGCATGTCTGTGAGTGACAGTCCAAGACCTGCAGTCCTAGACCTGTGATACTCGCGTTGAAGCATAATGCGCAAGTCTACATAACATTGTATGAATGTTCTCTAGCTAGCATTATGCTCATTATGCTAGCTTGCATTATGGTCATTATGCTAGCTACCATTATGCTCATTACACTAGCTAGAATTAGGCTCATTAAGATAGCTAGCATTATGCTCATTACGCTAGCTATAATTATGCTCATTACCCTAGCTAGAATTAGGCTCATTAAGCTAGCTAGCATTATGCTCATTAAGCTAGGTAGCATTATGGTCAAATATTCTGGGTAGTCATTTGACTAGATGTTCAGGAGTCTTATGGCTTGGGGGTAGAAGCTGTTTAGAAGCCTCTTGTACCTCGACTTGGCGCTCCGGTACTGCAAGGCATGCGGTAGCAGAGAGAATAGTCTATGACTAGGGTGGCTGGAGTTTTTGACAAATTTCAGGGCTTTCCTCTGACACCGCCTGGTATAGAGATCCTGGCAGGCTGAAAGCTTGGCCCCAGAGCAGTTGTCATACCAGACAGTGATGCAATCAGTCAGGATGCACTTGATGTTTAGCTGTAGAACATTTTGAGGATCTGAGGACCCATGCCAAATCTTTTCAGTCTCCTGAGGGGGAACAGGTTTTGTCATGCCTTCTTCACGACTGTCTTGGTGTGCTTGGACCATGTTAGTTTGTTGGTGATGTGGACTCCAAGGAACTTGAACAGCTCAACCTGCTCCACTGAAGCCCCGCCGATGACAATGGGGGCGTGCTCGGTCCTCCTTTTCCAGTTGTCCACAATCATCTCCTTTGTCTATCATGTTGAGGGAGAGGGTCTCGTCGTTGTCGGTAATCACTGTCGGTGATCACTGTTGTGTCATCTGCAAATTGAATGATGGTGTTAGAGTTGTGTCTAGCCGTGCAGTCATGGCTGAACAGGGAGTACAGGAGGGGAATGAGCACGCACCCCTGAGGGGCTCTGTGTTGAGGATCAGCTTGGCGGATCGGTTGTTACGTACCCTTACCAGCAGTGGGTGGCCCGTCAGGAAGTTCAGGATCCAGTTGCAGAGGGAGTAATTATTTAGTTCAGCTTTGGACTTGGGGAAGCTGATCCGAGATCTATTTGAATAACCTCCTTAAAGTCTAGAACCACAGACAGATATGACAACCCCCAACACAAAACACTGCAATTTATTTTTAAAGATCCTTACTGTCACATTATTGTTTGTTGTAAAGCCCAATATGGATTAGTCCCAGGGTCCTTAGCGTAGTGATGCGCTTTGAGGGAACTATGGTGTTGAACGCTGAACTGTAGTCAATGAATAGCATTATCACATAGGTGTTCCTTTTGTCCAGGTGGGAAAGGGCAGTGTGAGTGCAATGGAGATTGCATCATCTGTGGGTCTGTTAGGGCGGTATGCAAATTGGAGTGGGTCTAGGGTTTCTGGGATGATGGTGTTGATGTGTGTCATGACCAGCCTTTCAAAGCACTTCATGGCTACAGACATGAGTGCTACGGGTTGGTAGTCATTTAGGCAGGTTACCTTTGTGTTCTTGGGCACAGGGACTATGGTGGTCTGCTTAAAACATGTTGGTATTACAGACTCGGACCGGGAGAGGTTGAAAATGTATTTGAAGACACTTGTCAGTTGGTCAGCGCATGCTCTAAGTACACGTCCTGGTAATCCATCTGGCCCAGCAGCCTTGTGAATGTTGACCTGTTTAAAGGTCTTACTCACATTGGCTGCAGAGAGCGTGAACACACAGTCTTCCGGAACAGCTGGTGCTCTCATGCATGTTTCTGTGTTATTTGCCTCGAAGCGAGCATAGAATAAGTTTAAAGAACTTTTCTACAAGCACGTTAGTGTTTTTCGTCAGTAATCCGGTTCCGGAGGCAGCTTCGCAGAGTGGTCACTAGCTGGCACAGCCACAAAGTCATAAAATCTGATTTTAAATCTAACACTAACCTTAACCCCAACCTTAACCACACTGCTAACCCTAATGCCAAACCTAATGTTGAGTAACATTCCAAAAAGCACATTTTTCTTTTCATACATTTTTACAATATAGCCAAATCTGAATTCACAGCTGGCCTATCTAAGGGAAAACATATCAGTTCTGCTTCCAGGACGAGACTCATGACATTAAATGTCAACCTGCGTTCTACAAATAAATAATTGTGCTATGCATGAAAATCTCTGTAGCTCAAAGGTGTCAACATCTTAAAATCAGTTTGGTGTATCACAGTGTTCTAAAGGTCATTATCAATTGAAAATTGTTTTGAAAAAAATAAAGTCTAGAATCAGTGAGGTGAAATTTTAGCACATGATATACCATGAGGTAATGGATTTAGACGTGTCCTTGCTATCAGGGATCCTTGGGACATCCCTACCCTATTGAAGTCTACATTTAAAATGGTTAAGGTAAGGGTTAAAGGGGAATGGAAACACTAGGGGTTTCGAACACCAGCTAACTGTAAATTGCTATTTTAGTATTGTTGCATCAGAGTTTTGGAATTCCTGAATTTACTGAGACCATCACCTCTGCGTATATTAATGAGCATTCTTTGCTGGTGTCAAACCATATATGAAAACAAGATGCATGTTTTGAAAGATGAGAAGCAGCACTTTCTAATGGTACAACATGCAATAGCATCACATCAATCTAATGTTAATCATGATTGATATCATTTACACAACTTCCTCATGAAGGTAGAGGAAAACAGTAATAATTAATTTTACTGTGAGTTAGTTACAGTGGTTTTAGTGGTATTTCTCTAGAATTCTATGGAATGTTCTGTGATCAGAGGCTTCCTAATATGGATAGAATATCAATCATATACAGTATCAGTGAAAAGTTTGGACACCTATTCATTCAAGGGTTTTTCTTTATTTTTACTATTTTCTACATTTTAGAATAATAGAGAAGACATCGAAACTATAAAATAACACATACGGAATCCTGTAGTAACCAAAAAAGTGTTAAACAAATCAAAAAATGTTTTATATTTGAGATTATTCAAAGTAGCCACCCTTTGCCTTGATGACAGCTTCGCACTCTCTTTGTCCTTCTGGATGTTCTCCCATCTCCACAGAGGAACTCTAGAGGTCTGTCAGAGTGACCATTGGGTGCTTGGTCACCTCCCTGACCAAGGCCCTTCTCCCCCGAATGCTCAGTTTGTCCGGGCGGCCAGCTCTTGGAAGAGTCTTGGTGGCTCCAAACTTGTTCCATTTGAGAATGATGGAGGCCCTTTTGTTCTTGGGGACATTCAATGCTGCAGACAATTGTGGGTACCTTTCCTCAGATCTGTTTCTGGACACAATCCTGTCTCGGAGACAATTTCTTTGTCATGGCGCCATGGCTTGGTTTTTGCTCTGACATGCACTGTCAACTCTGACCTTATATAGACAGGTGTGTTCCTTTCCAAATCAGGTCCAATCAATTGAATTTACCCCAGGTGGACCCCAATCAAGTTGTAGAAACATCTCAAGGATGATCAATGGAAACAGGATGCACCTGTGCTCAATTGCAGGTCTCATAGCAAGGTATTTCTGTTTTCTCTTTTGAATACATTTCTAAAATGTCCAAAAAACTGTTTTCAAGTTGTCATTATGGGCTATAGTGTATAGAATACCAATAATGCTTTATTTATTTAAGACATTGTAGGTTAAGGTTTTAACGTAACATAAGGTTTTAAGGTTTTAACGTAACAACATTTGGAAATAGTCAAGGGGTTTGAATACTTTCCGAAAGCACAGTATTTCTATGTATATGTGTCCTGTGAGGGTGAGGGTGTGATTGTCTCTGAGCCCTGTTTGCAGCCTCAGCAGCATGTTGTCCAGTCTCTCCGAACCCTGTCTATCCTTGTCACAGTGGAGCATAGCTGACATGTCTATAGTGTCATCCTCCTCACAGTGGTCTGAGAGCTGACAGTCCACCACAGTGTCCTAGAGAGAGTTAAATAAAGAGAGAGATAGAGAGAGTGAATGAACGAGCGAGAGAAAAAGTATTTTAAAATGCATATACCTAAATTATGTATAGGCCTAATATTACATAACAATAATATATAATTGACAGTTACCTGTCAGTCAAAAAGCTAGGCTGAGAAATGGAATCATCACGTGGTGGCTCCAACTTCCTCTGGCCCCTCCATTTCAATCTCATCCTCTTCATTCTCATCTTCCCCAAGTAGTGATTACCCTTCAGCACATAAAAAGGTAATCATGAATGGAAGGGAATTGTACAAGGTATCAGGGTTAGGCTTCAGGCTTATGCTACATTTTATTTTATTTTTTACCTTTATAGGCAAGTCAGTTAAGAACAAATTATTATTTTCAATGACAGCCTAGGAACAGTGGGTTAACTGTCTGTTCAGGGGCAGAATGACAGATTTGTACCTTGTCAGCTCGGGGATTTGAACTTGCAACATTAACTATTGCAATCAACAGCCAGCAGGCCTACTATTTTGGGGGGAATTATAGCTATCACAGATCAAAAGAAACATATATATATGTAGCTAACAATTACTGTACATATGGGGATCATACCTTTCACTGGTAAAATAACAATCCTGCAGCAGCTCTCTCTTCTGCATGGCTGGCTAGCTAACTAGCTTCATATTTAATCACTAAAGTCAGCTAGTTAGTTTTAGCTAGGTCTAGTTTTAGCTAGCTCACACCTAATGACAAATGCTCTTCAAATTAAAGAGGAATGGAAACGCTTCAGAAAGCTGAGCAAAGGGATGTGATCAATCCACAAACACGCTTATAACATAGAAGCATCTCAATTTTTATTAATTTGATCTTGAACAACGTTTATTAGAGTTAAGCGACAAAGTAACAACTGACGCCAATGTGTCATTGGTAGGAGTGAGCAAATTGTGAGTTTTGGCATGGAGACTGAAAGTGAATGTGCCTTGCCACTACTGGATTTCAAAAGGGTTCTCACAACTTTAACAGCTAGGTCATTGAGATCAGGACAACAATATTAAGTTAAGAAATTACATTTTGATAACCAGCCGAGTAGACAATCAACCAAAATGGGGCAAGGCAGCTAACATTAGGGTTAACGTTAGTGTTAGTTACCCTAACGTTAGCTACCTTGCCTCGTTTTGGCTGATTTTCTATTTTTCTTTTCTTTTGTGTTATTGACTGTACGTTTGTTTATGTGTAACTGTGTTGTTCTTTTTGTCGCGCGGCTTTGCTATATCTCGGACAGGTCGCAGTTGTAAATGAGAACTTGTTCTCAACTGGTCTACCTGGTTAAATAAAGGTGAAATAAAAAATAAATAAAAATGGTAAGGGTTATGGTTATTGTTAAGGTTAGATAAGGGTAACGGTTAAGGTTAGCATTTAGGGTAGGAATGTCGAAAGGATCCCAGATAGCACTGACCCTGATTTAGTGGGACATGCAAATTTAGTTTTCATTTGAAACGGGGATGTCTGATTCATGAAGAATGATCAAGCCTTCATATGGAAATAGATGAATGAAATAGCATAGGCCATATTTCAGGTTTGCAGACATATTAGCACTTTTTTTTCGAATTAATTTAAATTCAAATAAATATCTACATACTTGTGTAACACACGGAAATGCACAGAGGTCAGTTATTGTCGTTAGATTGTAAAAATACAACATACTATGCGTAAACACACAACGAACAGGTCAAAAGTTGAAAACACTTATTTATTATCCCGATCAAGTTTCCATTTTCTTCAGCCTGAGCTGTAATTTAAACTTTACAATGATCCGAGGCTACTATGTTGTCCTGAATGCCATGCTAGGTCAGGAGCTGAACAGGAAGGGTCTTGAGAAATGCCTTCACTTAGTCAGCAACACTGTGATCAATCTGTCTGGCAGTCTGTCTGACTCACTTAGCCTCTTCATCCTGAGAATAGAGGCCTCGATGCCCTCGTTGTAGCGATAAAAGCACATAAAATGCAGCCATTTGGTGCAAAGTGTCACTAAATGTGTCCAAAAAAGCCACACACCAGACAGGCTTCCTCTAGTCTTCTCAACCTTTCACACAGGACATTGTGAGACACGATTGCCAGCTCCAACATTCCCATCTGGGTTTTAGCCAGGGAAAAAAAGAGACAATCTCCATTTAAAAATGATATATATATATATATATATATATATATATATATATATATATATACTGTATATATTAACTGAAAGGTTCAATTACTCAAACTTTATAAGACATGGGATTGACAAGGGAGTCACCATCCTGCAGTTCACAGTCACAGGCCCAGAGAAAGAGACATGAAAGGAAAATGCACAACACCCACATGACAGTCTAGTGGCTTTCATGGTATCCTCATGCAATCATTTGTGAGTTATTAATGAATTTCTGTAGTTGAGGTTCAATGCTTCAAGAATGACTGATTATGTTCAGCTGATGTTGCATGTGTCATGATCGATCAGTTAGCACCCTTCTCTGATGATGGGGCAAGCTGAGAGGTCGATATAGGGAGGTACCGAAACAAACATGAAAGGTAAGTAGGTGAGTCTGAAGTTGATTCTAGCGTTCCCGAAACATGTTGTCAAAAATGTTGTTTCTTTCATTCTACTTCCAGAAAAGGAAATAGTGAGGCAAGCACATGCCCAAGGCAACATGTTCCAAAATGAAAGATGAAGGTGTGAAGTTGAGAAAGCTTACCAGATATTCCTTTGAAAACCACAGCAAGACAGAAGGGGAAAAGAGAATAAAGCATCTTCCAGTGCCTCTCACCATCTAACGCACGAGGAGTTCAGCTCTCTACAGTTATTTCACAACGGTACACCAAATTGAAACGCTAGTAGTGTAGACGTCTTGGTTTATGAAATAATATACGCTGCAGTCTGCACAGAATAGGTATTGGTCGTGTTTTAAATATCAGCATGAAAGTCTTCAAAGCCTTTATAATCATTAATCAGTTTCTAAATTATATAGTAATTGTCCTTTAAAACTGCCACTGGGTATTTGCATCTGCTATACCAAGGACATTGAGCAGGCGCTAACCTAACGACGTCGTTTGATCCCATTTTTCTCTGTGCAATACTAATAATAATAATATAGTAAAGGTGTATCATAAAAGTCCAGCAGATAGCATCGGTCCACACACTGAGTTCAATTTGATCATAGTAATTACTGTTGATTTGCTGCACCCTGCGCTGAGCTGATTGCAGGAGAAAGGTGTGCTTCCCTGAATGTTGCTTCTAAAGAACAACATTTTTCTTGTGCACTGTAACATGCTTCACCATAAACGTGTTAAAGCAAGAATGCAATGAAACATACATATATATATAGCTGAAGATTATGTGACGTGCCTAATCCAAACAATCTGTTGAATGCCTGACAGTATAGGAAGCATGTGTGTCTTTTTTAATTTGACTTTTATTTAACTAGGCAAGTCAGTTAAGACCAAATTCTTATTTTCAATGACAGCCTAGGGACAGTGGGTTAACTGCCAGAACAGCAGATATTTACCTTGTCAGGGATTTGATCTTTCAAAGGACACCTGTTTGGGAGTCTTCGTTTTCATTTCATTATTTTCAACATTGCTTTCCCCTTTCTTTCCCCTAGTCCCCTCTAACCACTAGGCTACCTGCCGCCCCACTAGGCTACCTGCCGTCTTTCTAAGGGTGTCTCACTATTCTCAGAAAGGGGAAAGCAATGTGGAAAATAATGAAATTAAAACGGAGACTCCTAAAAAGGTGTCCTTTAGCCAGGTAAATGGGAATCTTAATGGAGAAGGCCTGAGAAAGTAGACGCACTAAATCCTGGCGTCTGCATCATTGGTTATACCTTGCTTTCATTTCACTAAGAGACAGGTGTAGTGTTGCCAGCATATACACAATGGGCATTTGTGTTTCAGTGTGGTCCGTGTTAAATTATATTCAAAGCTGGTAGCCTGGCTTAGAAAGATCAGATCAAGCTGCTGATCCCCAGGGGTGTGGAGAGAGAGCCAATCAGCCTGTGAGCACCTAACCCTGCTTCTCACATCTCCCCCCAAAAATACCAACTCTGCAGTGAGACACACACTGACTTCAGATCACCGGTAATCATCATTCCACTCCTGTGCTCTGAAGTCCACACTGCCCCAGCCCAACAATATGACCCACAGACAAATAGCTTTCTATGGCTTCACAAACCACCAGACCTGGGTTCAAATACTAGCTATTTTTAATTATGTCACATATTTTCGCTGTGAATAATTGAGATTGCCTGTTGCAATAGAACCAATAGAAACGTCACAAAAGGGAAAACCTCACCCACGGGCAGGCTAGAGCAAATTATCATATATTTTGAAAGATTTCAAATAGTATTTAAACCCAGGTGTGTCAACCTCACCTGGGCACAATGTTATTTGATTAAAACCCAGAAGATGTGCAGAAGCACCACAAAGCTTTATAAATATGAGCTTTCACAATTCAGTTGGGTTTGGTAGCCAAGTGGAGAAAGACATATGAGTGGATGTTGTTCCCCCCCTAAATGTGGGCTCCATTACTCTCCCGTAGACATTCCTCTACTCCTGGGCCTCTTTGTTTTGAGTTCTGCAGTTGTTGGTTTGCACCGCGCTGGGCTCCAGTGTACGCCAGCAGATCAATAATCACACAGACATACCACCGTCAGCAGTTCAGGTCATATTCTTACCACTTGAGTGCCTATAAATCTGCCGTCTATCTCTACCCAGTTCAACAGTCTTAGCAGTTTCTCTCTCTCGCTCTCCTTGTGGGAGGGGAAGAGAGGCAGTATTAATCAGATTTACTGCCAAACTGATAGACAAGTCCTTCCTCACATATACATGTGGAATTATTTGCATATCCATCCTTAAGCATGGGTTCCTGGGTTGAGGAATATAAAAATGTATAAAGTTTCATAGGATATTCTATTTTGATTTTCTTTGTATTACTTTTGGTTTGACTAGGAGTGAGCAATATGTTGATGCACTTGCTATCACGGTTTAATATCAATTCACTATCAAAGCATAACATCTGGATTTAAAAAACAGAATAGGAAGGAGAACGTCACTCTTATGTTTACTAATATTCTGGTCAAATAGAGAATGTATTGATTGTATTGTAGCTATAGTTGAAGTTGGAAGTTTACATACACTTAGGTTGGAGTCATTAAAACTCGTTTTTCAACCACTCCACAAATTTCTTGTTAACAAACTATAGTGTTGGCAAGTTGGTCAGGACATCTACTTTGTGCGTGACACAAGTAATTTTTCCAACAATTGTTTACAGACAGATTTTACAATTCCCTGCATCACAATTCCAGTGGGTTAGAAGTTTAATTACACTAAATGGACTGTGGCTTTAAACAGCTTGGAAAATTCCAGAAAATTATGTCATGGCTTTAGTAGCTTCTGATAGGCTAATTGACATAATTTTAGTCAGTTGGAGGTGTATCTGTGGATGTATTTCAAGGCCTACCTTCAAAGTCAGTGCCACTTTGCTTGACATCATGGAAAAATCAAAATAAATCAGCCAAGACCTCAGAAAAACAATTGGAGACCCCCACAAGTCTGGTTCATCCTTGGGAGAAATTTCCAAACGCCTGAAGGTACCACGCTCATCTGTACAAACAATATTATGCAAGTATAAACACCATGGGACCACGTAGCCATCTTACCACTCAGGAAGGAGACGCATTCTGTCTCCTAGAGATGAACGTACTTTGGTGCGACAAGTACAAATCAATCCCAGAACAACAGCAAAGGACATTGTGAAGATGCTGGAGGAAATAGGTACAACAGTATATAGATACAGTAAAACGATTCCTATATCGACATAACCTGAAAGGGCACTCAGTAAGAAAGAAGTCACTGCTTCAAAACAAAAAAAAAAAAAGCCATACTACGGTTTGCATCTGCACATGGGGATAAAAGATCGTACTTTTTGGAGAAATGTCCTCTGATCTGATGAAACAAAAATAGACTGTTTGGCCATAGTGACCATCGTTATGTTTGGAGGAAAAAGGGGGAGGCTTGCAAGCCGAAGAACACCATCCCAACCGTGAAGCACGTGGTTGGCAGCATCATGTTGAGGGGGTGCATTGCTGTAGGAGGGATTGATGACCTTCACAAAATAGATGGCATCATGAGGGTGGAAAATTATGTAGATATATTGAAGCAAGATCTCAAGACCTCAGTTGGGAAGTTAAAGCTTGGTCGCAAATGGGTCTTCCAAATAGACAATGACCCCAACCATACCTCCAAAGTTATGGCAAATTGGCTTAAGGACATCAAAGTCAAGGTATTGGAGTGGCCATCACAAAGCCCTGACCTCAATCCTATAGAAAATGTGTGTGCAGAACTGAAAAAGTGTGTGCGAGCAAGGAGGCCTACAAACCTGACTCGGTTACAGAAGCTCTGTCAGGAGGAATGGGCCAAAATTCACAAAACTTATTGTGGGAAGCTTGTGGAATGGTACCCAAAATGTTTGACCCAAGTTATATCTGGAGTACTTCTCCTGTCCTATCCGGTGTCCTGTGTGAATTTAAGTATGCTCTCTCTAAATCACTCTTTCTCTCTTTCTTTCTATCTCTCTCTCGGAGGACCTGAGCCCTAGGACCATGCCTCAGGACTACCTGGCATGATGACTCCTTGCTGTCCCCAGTCCACCTGGCCGTGCTGCTGCTCCTGGCCGTGCTGCTGCTCCAGTTTCAACTGTTCTGCCTGTGATTATTATTATTTGACCATGCTGGTCATTTATGAACATTTGAACATCTTGGCCATGTTCTGTTATAATCTCCACCCGGCACAGCCAGAAGAGGACTGGCCACCCCACATAACCTGGTTCTCTAGGTTTCTTCCTAGGTTTTGGCCTTTCTAGGGAGTTTTTCCTATCCACTGTGCTTCTACACCTGCATTGCCTGCTGTTTGGGGTTTTAGGCTGGGTTTCTCTACAGCACTTTGAGAAAACAGCTGATGTACGAAGGGCTATATAAATACATTAGATTTGAGTTAAACAATTTAAAGGCAATGCTACCAAATACTAATTGAGCGTATTTACACTTCTGAACCACTGGGAATGTGATGAAAGAAATACATGCTGAAATAAATAATTCCCTCTACTAGGCTTGGTTTCTGTACAGCACTTTGAGATATCAGCTGATGTACGAAAGGCTATATAAATACATTTGATTTGATTTGAGTTAAACAATTTAAAGGCAATGCTACCAAATACTAATTGAGCGTATGTACTCTTCTGAACCACTAGGAATATGATGAAAGAAATACATGCTGAAATAAATAATTCCCTCTACTATTATTCTGGCATTTCACATTCTTAAAATAAACTGACCTAAGACAGGGCATTTTTACTTCAAATAAATGTCAGGAATTGTGAAAAACTGAGTTTAAATGTATTTGGCTAAGGTGTATGTCAACTTCTGACTTAAACTGTAGGTTGTAGGCTACACCTCACAGCAAGCACACTCACATTTATACAGATTCTTAACTACTATGATACTCACTTTCCTGCAAACCAGTAATCTAAGTCATACCCCTAATATAAATGGATGCAAGAATCTCAGAAAGTCCAATTTGTGCACCAAGGACAATGTTTCTGGTATGGCTCTGCATGAAAAGGGGTTCAGTCTGGATCTTGTGAGATTCTCAACTTTCTCCACTTCTCCCTTTCGAACATGACTGTGAGCATGTTTTATTCTCAAGGCAAAATAACACTGGAGACAACATGATGTGAAAATTAAATTAAAATTCTCTGAAAATGTTGAATCACTTGCTTCAAAGGTCTGTTTTGCTTGAAGGTCACAGGGTTAGAATAATTTCCACTTCTCTTTTTCAGTGTCAGTGGACATTCAAAAGTGTTTGGAGGTAAGTTAGCAAATAATTTCTTGCTCTTGCAGTGTAAACAAACTTGCATTTCCGACAAACAGGTTACTGCCATTTCATTTCAAACCAGCTAAAGTGTGTAATGGCTTGATTCCACTGCAAATGGAATGCCTCTGAAATAACAATAGGAATAAGCCTTGGTACAGTACTCAGACCAAGGAAATGCCAGGATGACCTAATTGTGGAACTAGGCCAATTTTGAGACACATTCAAAATGAAGACACAAAGAAAAGACAATGCATACTCATTTTATAAAAAACATTGTGTAATGCTATGAAATGGTTCCAAAACATTCTCACAACATCAAATGACAACAATCACGTTTGAGCATCTATGTTAGAAACAATAACCCAACCTCCAGGCCTATCCAGTTTGTCTGTTTCATGTTAATAGACTCATAAGAAGAACACAACAATACACAGACATAACATTAATTCATAAAGACATAAGATTACTATTTAGATTATTACTCTCCATACTTTTTTAGTTTTGCCAGCTCTAAATCTACAGATACAAATGTGTAGCTAAGCTCTCAATTTAGTCAATGTTTGCCTTAGGTCTCTGAGAGATGCTTGTCTCTGTTCTCACTGAGCACTTGGAAATGTCAGCTGAGCAACTACTTGGAAAATCTCAACTTGTTTCAGCACAATAGCAGTGCCTTCTATCTGAGCCTGAGCTAAATAAACAAAGACATTCTTTTGTGTGCCATTTTGTTTTGAATGTTCTGCCCTAGGTGCCATATGATACAGTACATTTTCACTTCCTTACTGTTAGCATCCACTCAATGAAATGACTTTTATGCTGAAAATAATATATATTAGAGAAAATTAAGTCACATATTAGAACATTGAATGTGTCTGGTGAAGGTGTCAAGTGCTGATGATAGTAATGAGCTACATTTGCAACAGTTCCTATTTGTTAGCTTTGAGCTCTTGGATAGGTGGGGCCTAATAATAGGCCAGGGTCATGTTCAACTTTTAGAAGAGGGGACTGTAGTTCAAGAGGACGTTATCGAAATAAATAACACATTTATTATTTACCATAACTTGAATAGTGATACAATTGCATGTTCGTTTCCTGACCCTCATGGCTGTTCAATGTCGGTCATGGAGAGCCAAAGAACTTCAGGTTTTCATCCTCTCCTTCTAATAAGGACTAATTCCAACTTGGGACACCAGGTGAGTAAAATGAAATACCCGAAAGGGTTTCGGCCCTCCACGACCAGAGATGAACAGCTCTGTTAAGCATTCTTTGGACAAGGACAGATCCAAAGGTCAATCCATGCTTCAGGTTTTGTTTACTTGACTTGGTCACCAAATGCTAACTTCAGCATTGTTGTTGTTACAGTTGTCCCTGCTCTCCCTAGGTCAACTGCACTAACATTAAAGGGTTCATGTTCAGAGTTTCCTCCCACCTGTTCTTAAAATAGAGGGTCATTTTAGTAATGAGGAAAAAATTGCACCTCTGTCATTTGAAGTAAATCATCACCAAATTCTGCCATTGACTGAATAATGTTCATATTGAAGAGAGCCTGTGTTGACTATGATTTTATCATGATGTTCCAACCAAATTGTTGGAGATAATATTCAGTCATCTACCTTAAACCTGTGCTAGCTACGACACAACATAAAAAGACTCCCTCATGTTCCAAAACACAAACCCTTATGAGCATATGGGAAAATATAGTTTTTTTTCAGTCGTCAAGACCTCATAAAATATAAATGTGCAATAATAGTATACTTAGCTACATGTTTAATATATTTATGAACAGCTTGCAGTGTAATTGCTTTGATAGTCCTGGGTTGTCATGAACACAGCTCTAAACATGCCTCCATTCATTTGGATCAATTTATGTTTTCTCTCCCCCTCCTTCTCTGTTGGGGCTTTTTTGCATATTTCTGCGTTCTGTTGACAGCAGCAATATTATTAACAATATTAATTTACATGGACCTTATCCTGCTGGACTTATTTCAGGTGTCTCAGGGAGTGTTGGGATGTGCAAATGATACATTTTTGTACAACCAAATGATGACTTTATTATTATTATTTTATAATGTTGGTTCTAGTTATTAGCTAAATGTTTCAGTTCATTTAAATTTAAATACTTACTTTGCAGCGTTTATGATATTACCTCAGCTGGTTGACTGAGAGAAATGTGTCATTGGTAAATGTTCACTTACCAACCAATTACATAGTCCTTTGTAATATCCCTTTAAAGTGCTATCAACTTAGGAGGCAGACACAGCAATAAACATAGTTTGGGTACCAACTTTGTATGGCAGCCATGATGACTTACCTCCTCTTTCCAACATGCACAATTTGGTTATAAGAGAGTGGGACTATTTTCTGGTGCAGCAATGCATGTGTTGGATCTGGCATGCATCCCAAATAGCACCATATTCAATATAAAGTGCACCACTTTTCACCAGAGCTCTATGGGCTCTGGTCAAAAGTAGGGCACTATATAAAGAATAGCCATTAGGGATGCAAAAATGGAATTGTTGTTATTACCACTACCACTACCATTACCACTACTATTAATCAAATGGCCACCCAGACTATTTACATTGACCCCCCACTGCTGATACTCAATGTGTATTATCTATGCACTTTACCCTTCCTCCATGTACAAATGATCTTGACTTACCTGTACCCACGCATATTGACTCGGTACCGGTACCCCCTGCATATAGCCTCGGAATTGTTATTTTATTGTGTTACTTTTATTTCATTTTTACTTTATTTTATTTACTAAATATTTTCATAACTCTATTTCTTGAACTGCATTGTTGGTTAAGGGCGTGTAAAGTAAGCATTCGGTTCATGTGACAAATACAATTTGATTAGATAATTACTGTCAGGTTAACAGTAGTCCTCGTAAAGCAATGTATGTCTGTTATGTTATGTTTGACACCACCAAAGGCTCAGTAATGACTAGAGGGATGGGATCTCTGTCCACATGGATCAAAGACAAACGTCTTTACTCCCATCTCATCACCTCCAATCCCATTGACTCCAGTAATATTCTCGTAAGGGTTGTTGCAGGAGAAATAAATCTACAACCTTATTATGGAGAGTCCCCACGCCACCCAAGGTGCTCAATGCACACATAGGGTGCTATTTGCGATGCAGCCTATTTCCTGCGGGCCCTGGTCAAAAGTAGTGCTCTACGTAGTTAGTTGGGTGCCGTGTAGACACAGTATACTCTCTTTATTTTCTGGATTAATTACCTCTTTGTTTAGTTGCACATTAATCTCAGACCCAATCCCAGACGTGCTCCACGGTTGGTTAGTGGATATAAATGAATATGTATTTCACATGTGTTTTGGCCTTGGAACGCATGATTTTGTCGGATCTGCTGATTTCAGGAGATTTAGGCCTATAACAGCTGACTGCCTCTGGACTGGGCCTTTCTAACAGAGTCTGGATAGTCAGCAGAGAGGCTCACTTCAAGCTTTCATGTCACATACACAACTACTAACACTGATGACATCTCTTGGGATGAAGCCCCCCCCCCACACCCCTATGCACACACAAACAAGCACACAATGAAAGACACACACGTTTCTTTCTCTGTTTGAACCCTGAAGTGGGGGGTCCCATATGAGGAGAGCAGTCGTGTGTGTGATATGGGTAGGAACTCCATTGTTTGCGCCTCACTTCACCGAGAGTGGAGGGGAGTAGGGGAACCCATGATCAGGCGATACCTTTTTCTCTGCCATTCATTTACTTGGCATCTCTCACAAGACTTTCCTAACTGTTTGAAAAACACAGCTGTTTATATCTCGTTCCCATAGGTTGTGTATCAGTTTGAGAACAACATGTTATGTCGACTTGACATGCCGTTGTCTATGTGATTAGTTAAATGTAGGCCATGGTCATTTTACAACACTGTGGTAGCTTTATTATAAAAACCACAACACAATGTCTCAGCATATTTACCATAAACGCTACACTATAAAAAAAACCACCTGAAAAACAGGTGCTGTTGCTAAGCTAAGAAAGTCTATATTTACCCTACATCCAAGTGTGAACGCACGCCACCTGAGATCATGTAAACTCAAACTAAGGGTTGAACAGCATGGAAAAAGAATACGTGCAATTGGATTTCCCGATGTCATGACATTATTAAAATCAACTTGCATGTGTAATTAAAGGAACCATATGTAATATAGGGCTATGCATTTCAGAAATTAACCGGAGCATGTTATTTAAGGCATGGCGGGCAAAGTGGTGGCGACGGCATGTGTTGAATTCTCCCCCTGCCTCCTTATCTCCTCACCTCCCAACTTTTTGTTGTGACATACAGCAAGCTGCGAGTGGAATGTAATTAGTTCCCCTCTTCAGTTTCTCTCTGTCAGGTTCCACTGGAAGGTTGTTGTCAGGAAGGCCATACAGCCGGGGCCACTGTTTCAGAGGCTCCTCGCTTAAACAGTTTGCGGATTAATTAAACTTTAATATTAAGTATCTGGAGGGACTAGGCAGTTGGGAGCTGGACTTGAGACCAGATGGTTGCAGATATGAAGCCTTGTAGGGTGACTGCTTTGTTGCCTTCAGCTGAGAAAATGAGAAATACTTTATAATTAAAGGAACTGCCACTTGGCTTTATGGTGCAGTACCACTTTCAACTATGTTTCTTGGTTACACTTTTTCGATATGGATGATTACCTAAAGCTGGAATCCTCAGCTGCTACATCCATTTTTGGACGTAATTATATATACCCATCTATTCTTGAAAAATATAACTAATAAATACCACATAAGTTAATTAGATTGTCGTACCCCATCAGAACAAAAAAATATATGCTTGTTTTGTTCCGGCCCAGATTAGCCCTCAGAAAGAAAAAAGCAACGGAAGTTAAATTAAAGCTGATATTCCTGTAATCAAAAACTGTACCTAATCAGATTTGCATGTAACACAAAATGTATCACCCTGTTTTTAAACACGGTTTGTCATCGTCGTGTGTATAGGTGGCAGGGAAGTCAGGCGCAGGAGAATCGAACTTGGTATAATGGAGTAGTTTAATAACTTAAAAACACAGCTCCAAAACCATAATACATAATCAAAACAAAGTAGGTACGAGGACCCGTCGCGCACCAATACAAACTACACAATCATGAACAACAAACAATCTCTGACAAGGACATGAGGGGAAACATAGGGTTAAATACACAACAGGTAATGAATGGGATTGGAACCAGGTGTGTAGGAAGACAAGACAAAACCAATGGAAAATGAAAAATGGATCAATGATGGCTAGAAGACTGGTGACGTCGACCGCCGAGCACCGCCCGAAAAAGGAGAGGCCTCGACTTCGACAGAAGTCGTGACACGGTTGCTCTCGCGGCTTGACCACAGACTTTTTTTGACAATGTTTGATCAGTCATACATTGTAACCACTGCATGAAAAACCATGACCAGAAAACCTATCCAAAAGCATACAGTAGACTGCCAAACTGAAATTATTCGATGGGCTGAGATGTAGACAGAATGTGAATGGGTAATCCATGTCTGTGTTATAAGTAATACAAGTATTTGAAAGAACTGTATAAAAAGTGAAATATAGTCCCATGCCATTTTTTTTCTAGAAAGTATTCCAAGCCCTTGACTTTTTCCACATTTTGTTGTTACAGCCTGAATTTAAAATGGATTAAATATAGATTTTGTGTCATTGGCCTACACACAATACCCTATAATGCCAGAGTGACATTATGGCTTTAGACATGTTTACAAATTCATTGAAAATGTCTTGAGTCAATAATTATTCAAAGTGGACATTGAATATCCATTTAAACATGGTGAAGTTCTGAATGACACTTTGGATGGTGTATCAATACACCCAGTAACTACAAAGATACAGGTGTCTTTCCTAACTCAGTTCCTGGAGGATAGAAACCCCTCAGGGATTTCACCATGAGGCCAATGGTGACTTTCAAACAGTTGCAGAGTTTAATGACTGGGATAGGAGAAAACTGAGGATGGATCAACAATATTGAAGTTACTCCACAATACTAACCTAAATTATAGAATAAAAAAAGTCAGAAACTTGCATCCTATTCAGTGAATATTTTAGCATGTAAATCTTGGTGGGGCCAAGAAAAAAACTTTTTTTTTGATGCATGCCAGCAAAGCCACTGCACAACACTAAATGACACATTAATTGCACTATAACAGTGACAAACAGTGCCTACAAACTGTTAGTGCCTACAGTACATAAGCTGTCCCAAAAACAGAGTCCCAACAGCAGTCCCAACACCTTCCCACTGCTACACCTGGCTATCAGCGGAGCCTTGTCTGTCTGCGAAACAGTTCATTCAGCCTCACTTACTGTTTTGAAAAGAAACATAGCTGATATGGTTGACTTGCTTAAACAAATGTGGTTTCTACTGACAATTGAGATGTACAAACTATGGCATAAGGGTGTCACGCCCTGACCATAGTTTACTTTGTATTTTCTATGTTTTGATTGGTCAGGGTGTGATCTATGTTCCTGTCTATGTGTTTTTCACCAGATAGGCTGTTTTAGGTTTTCGTTACGTTCATCACGTTCTTTATTTTGTAGTGTTTGTATTGATTCGTGTTTTACGTTTGTTCATTAAAACATGGATCGCAATCTACACGCTGCATTTTGGTCCGACTCTCCTTCTCACGAAGAAAACCGTTACAAAGGGGACAATGAGCGGATAAGAGGCAATCCGTAATTTAGTTTAAGACATTAATGAGCAAGCCAGGATGGACGTAGTCAATGTAACTTTTTGTTCAGCACTTTTGACCGAATTCAGAACATGGGCCATTCATACACGTTTCTCCCTGTACACCAAGTCAAAACTGTAGGAGAAATAAAGGGGCTATATAAACTGACAATGAAAGCTCTTACAATAATTGATGATGACGTTTCTCTAAAACAAGCTATAGGCTACATGTGCACCACCAAGTCAGAACAGTAGGCTATGTTATGAGGGGAAAAGGGACCAAATTATTAAGGTAAAAAACATGGGCTACTAACAGCTTACTACACAACATATACTTACTATTACAGTATACACAGTATACACATGTCCCTAGCATATTACATAATTTATGCAGCAGCATACAATACATTTTTGGACTCACCTTGATGTGCTGTGCTCATTTGAACGGGAAGGTGGCACATTTTGACATCAAAGTCTGGCATTCTCTGGATTTATGGTGCTTTCAAGACAACTGGGAACTGGGAATGTTGAATCATGAAGTCAGTGATCTTCAGGTCGGAGCTCTAAAAGAGGCCCGAGTTCCCGACTTGGAATTTCAAGTTGGATGACCGTTCAAAACGTATTTTCCCGGTCGGAGCTTGTTTTTTTCCAAGTTGTCTTGAACTCACTGAATTCTGAGATTTCCCAGTTCTGATTTTCCAGATGTTTTGAATGTGGCAGTAGTTATGCTGGATTGACAGCACAGCCAATGTTGCATGTTTATAATTTTAAGCTGAGAAAAGAGACCCTTAAACCCAGACTTGGACCACGCACCCACTTCACTGAATAGGCTAGTGATTGCTTTGCAATGCTTGCAGTTAGCCACTGATTCATTCCAAACCACTTGTCATTTAGGGGGTATTGCATGTAATCAATGTAATCCATTTAATCCATTTTGAATTCAGACTGTAACACAACAAGGTCAAGGGGTATGAATACCTTTTGAAGGCACTGTATCTTGGGTCATTTATTTTGTGAGAGCCAGGAACACCCATCTGTCGTTGACATACAAGATGGTACCATTCGCATCACTGTGCTTTAGAATATAGCATGATGAGTTTGCTCTTTCAAGAGTTTGAGAAGGAATATTCAGTAAAACATTTTCAGTTAAAAGGACATTTATAATATTTACAATAATTTAGAAATCATATTTCTAATATAATTTCATCAACAATATATCTATATACATACAGTGCCTTGCGAAAGTATTCGGCCCCCTTGAACTTTGCGACCTTTTGCCACATTTCAGGCTTCAAACATAAAGATATAAGACTGTATTTTTTTCTGAAGAATCAACAACAAGTGGGACACAATCATGAAGTGGAAGGACATTTATTGGATATTTCAAACCTTTTTAACAAATCAAAAACGGAAAAATTGGGCGTGCAAAATTATTCAGCCCCCTTAAGTTAATACTTTGTAGCGCCACCTTTTGCTGTGATTACGGCTGTAAGTCGCTTGGGGTATGTCTCTATCAGTTTTGCACATCGAGAGACTGAAATTTTTTCCCATTCCTCCTTGCAAAACAGCTCGAGCTCAGTGAGGTTGGATGGAGAGCATTTGTGAACAGCAGTTTTCAGTTCTTTCCACAGATTCTCGATTGGATTCAGGTCTGGACTTTGACTTGGCCATTCTAACACCTGAATATGTTTATTTTTGAACCATTCCATTGTAGATTTTGCTTTATGTTTTGGATCATTGTCTTGCTGGAAGACAAATCTCCGTCCCAGTCTCAGGTCTTTTGCAGACTCCATCAGGTTTTCTTCCAGAATGGTCCTGTATTTGGCTCCATCCATCTTCCCATCAATTTTAACCATCTTCCCTGTCCCTGCTGAAGAAAAGCAGGCCCAAACCATGATGCTGCCACCACCATGTTTGACAGTGGGGATGGTGTGTTCAGCTGTGTTGTTTTTACGCCAAACATAACGTTTTGCATTGTTGCCAAAAAGTTCAATTTTGGTTTCATCTGACCAGAGCACCTTCTTCCACATGTTTGGTGTGTCTCCCAGGTGGCTTGTGGCAAACTTTAAACAACACTTTTTATGGATATCTTTAAGAAATGGCTTTCTTCTTGCCACTCTTCCATAAAGGCCAGATTTGTGCAATATATGACTGATTGTTGTCCTATGGACAGAGTCTCCCACCTCAGCTGTAGATCTCTGCAGTTCATCCAGAGTGATCATGGGCCTCTTGGCTGCATCTCTGATCAGTCTTCTCCTTGTATGAGCTGAAAGTTTAGAGGGACGGCCAGGTCTTGGTAGATTTGCAGTGGTCTGATACTACTTCCATTTCAATATTATCGATTGCACAGTGCTCCTTGGGATGTTTAAAGCTTGGGAAATCTTTTTGTATCCAAATCCGGCTTTAAACTTCTTCACAACAGTATCTCGCCTGGTGTGTTCCTTGTTCTTCATGATGCTCATGATACGCTTTTTCATGATACGCTTTTAACGGACCTCTGAGACTATCACAGTGCAGGTGCATTTATACGGAGACTTGATTACACATAGGTGGATTGTATTTATCATCATTAGTCATTTAGGTCAACATTGGATCATTCAGAGATCCTCACTGAACTTCTGGAGAGAGTTTGCTGCACTGAAAGTAAAGGGGCTGAATAATTTTGCACGCCCAATTTTTCCGTTTTTGATTTGTTAAAAAAGTTTGAAATATCCAATAAATGTCGTTCCACTTCATGATTGTGTCCCACTTGATGTTGATTCTTCACAAAAAAATACAGTTTTATATATTTATGTTTGAAGCCTGAAATGTGGCAAAAGGTCGCAAAGTTCAAGGGGGCCGAATACTTTCGTAAGGCACTGTATATATATATATAGAGAGAGAGAGAGAGAAAGAGAGATTATATATTTTTAAACGTTTTAAATTAAGTCCTTGGGCGAGTTGGAATTTAACCACAAAATATTTAAAACATTTTCAAACAAATCTATCCATACTGTATTTAATGGTCGTCATCCAATGTTTGTCAAATATGACCTAAGGTATATAGCCATGAAGAAAGGAAATGCATGTGTGCATGGGAGGGAAGATTACATTTAACTTCATATAGATCTGACATTAAATTACTGTATTTCACATACCATAATGTTTCCCTCTTTAAAACATAATTGGCATGAGAGTTGCCCTTGAGATGTGTGTATGCTCGTCCATCAAAATACATGTTTTGTACTACTAACACTTCATGCATCTACTGTGTGGCCGTGAGGGTTCAGTGGCTATAGAGAGAATGCCCCCTAACGTGTTATACATGTAGGATCGCAGTCCACCACTGGGCAAGATAGGGATTAAATCATTAGGGCTTGCAGGTCTTCACAGTGCACCACTATGTGTTTCATTAATAAAGAGCTATGGCCAGTGTCAAAAGTATGATGTAATATTTAATGTCCATTTAATTGGGCTGGTGTTATAGCAGGGTCTCTCAGGTGAGAGATATTTCTTGTAGTGTTGCTAGCCAAGAATTTAGTTCACTCAACAGCAGTCATGGTTCCAAATTGTTTGGAGAATGTACTGGAGGTGGTCTGAAAATTATACTTTTTTAAGCCCTTAGATTGCAATCTCTACTAAGCTGACATATGCAATTGTTTTAAGATGTTCCTATAATGTATCGTTTAGACATTTTATTTAGAATTTTATGACCCATGTAGGTATAAAAAATATATATAATTTATAATAATTATAATTTGGCTTTTACTGCTATAGCCCATAGAAACGCAATAAATATCACATTCATAAATTACAAAACAAAAAGGGAAGAAAATGTATCATCATGAACAAGGTTTTACAGTATATGTCCTACGGGCCTCCCGGGTGGCGCAGTGGTTAAGGGCGCTGTACCGCAGCGCCAGCTGTGCCATCAGAGTCCTGGGTTCGCGCCCAGGCTCTGTCGTAAGCGACCGGGAGGTCCGTGGGGCGACGCACAATTGGCCTAGCGTCGCCCGGGTTAGGGAGGGCTTGGTCGGTAGGGGTGTCCTTGTCTCATCGCGCACCAGCGACTCCTGTGGCGGGCTGGGCGCAGTGTACGCTAGCCAAGGTGGCCAGGTGCACGGTGTTTCCTCTGGCGCATTGGTGTTGGATGTGCGCTGTGTTAAAGAAGCAGCGGCTTGGTTGGTTGTGTATCGGAGGACGCATGACTTTCAACCTTCATCTCTCCCGAGCCGGTACAGAGATATACGATGAGACAAGCTACTATTGGGGAGAAAAAGGGGTAAAATTAAATAAAAAAAAGTATATGTCCTACAACAGAGATATACAGTAAGAAATTGTAGAAAAAACATAATTTTTAAGGTTTGGTCACGTTTTTCAATTTTTACAGCCTATTATTAAGTTACCTTTTAGATGACTCCCCTGAAGCCTGAAGAACAACTGACACCTGTGTGCAGAACAACTGACAGCTGTGTGCAGAACAAGTCACCTTTCGATATTGGTGACATAATCGTTTGTTGCTCACACGGTTCTGGTTTTACAGACGATTTTGTGACAATTTTTTTGACCGGATCCTCTCATGTGTAGAAAATAGCCGCTTTCACAAGCCCCATGTTATGGAATAGGCTCATGTTTTATATCGGCGGAAAGAGTGGATTGATCAGCAGCCACTACAACAAAAAGGTCTCTAGAATAAACACACAGGGAGCTATTCAATATTCAAAATGATGTCACTGTGTGACGCACGGATGCGTCAATCGACTCCATTTTAGGGGGAAAAATAAAATAATGATAAAATATGACATTACAATTGATGCAATTACTTCTGCACAGTTTTATAACCACTTTTTGGAGAGTTGCCCTTCCACAAAATAACAAAGGTGTATTATTTCACATTGTTTTCAACATTATAACTACTGTACTTTAATACAATCTTGTAACACAGTCATCTGAATGTTTGTGAAAAGCTCCATAGCAAACATGTAAGAAAGAAAACAAAAACATAAATCAGTATGTGAAGAAAAACATATTCTATCATTTTTAAAAAATCCAGAGGCAGCCTTTAAGGAGAAAGCAAAAGGTCTCCATCTGTCTCTGAGTTGAAATACCCCTGTCACAATAATATATGGCTGTTTGTTTGGGGGAGATTTGAAACTACTCCAAACTGTCAAATGACCCACATCAGTAAAAATGAAAACAAACGACGAGGTAAATAACTTCAAATATGAAATACTCTGGCCATATTTCCTGGGAGTGGGAGGCACATAGCTCAGGTGTGACATTCCGTGGATGCCATGCATGAATAATAGCAAATAGAGAAGAATGAACCCTTGATGTATTTGCAGCTCTGCCTGGCGCAGCCCAGTGCTTTATTGCTTTCACATTTCTGCAGCTTTTGCAGAAAGAGATTTCTGGTGGCAACACAGTTGCAGTGGGGGAACCACAGCTGGGACCTAGGACTGGGGGCAAGGGCGCAGATACACACACATAATGATAACACATACACGATCGGGGGCACACACACACAGGATCACGTGCACATACACTCGCACCCCCACACACCAGTAAACGAGAGAATGCAGGACAAAACAACTGGGACACAAAACTCAAGGGACAACATTTACCACACAAGCTGGCTAGCCTTGCACTCGCACTAGACCCATCCCTATGTCAATGTAATACAGAGAAGGAGTGGCCTGCTCCAAGGTGTGCTGGGTTATCTGCAAAATCATCTGGCTTTAATAGTTTTTTAATGAGTTTGTGGAATGCACTCTGGCGACAATCTAATAAAGGACGAGCTCTGTTCAGAGACTCTTAAGCTGAATAATGCATAGGGGCAGAGGTACCTTTAATGAAAAGATGATGAGAGGCATTCCTGCGAGAGGGAAAGACAGAAAGGAAAAGGAGCTCTGAACGTTGAAAGAGGGGTCCAATTAATCTTCATGTGCTTACAGAAGAAATTAAACAAAAGAGCAAAAGAGAATGAGGGAGAATGCCAGTTAGACTAAATGCAAGGGGACCCAGGAAAGAGGGAAAGGGTCAGGGAATAGGAACCATATTCATAATTCTGTATGGAGACTGGGTCGAGAAGAAGTGAGGTACTGGAAATCTATTTCTTACAAAAATATTGTTTTCCCTTACACTTTCATCTCTGTGTTCCAAATGAACACCTCCTTAGCATATGTTCTCCCACATTAACACACAAAGTGCATCATATCACCACGCATTAATTCAATTCACATGGCTACACATTCCAGCATCACACACAATTATTTCATGCCTTTAATTCTATGTGGTCGTCACATCTCAAAGGAATGATCGCTTAACGGGAGCAACACGTATCTAAACAACATCTTTGTGTGTGTTTTCTTCAGTCATGTACACATGACAAACCGTGCCTTTCAAAACACAGAGGGGCGACACCTGAGCACATTGCACCGTTGTATAATGAAAGCCATTTTGCGATTTGAATATTTGCCGATGTAAAAGACATTTAGGGAATTTGTATTACTGTTGGTCGAGCATAGCGCCCCATGTAAATGAAGCCCGGATTGGCCAGTCAGTCAGAAGTAACCTGAACAAACAGACAGAGGCCTCATTAACGGATGAGAGATCAAGGAAATGAAGCAGAGCAGCGGGGGAAATGACTCGGTCCCAGATATGAGGTGGATGGTTTAATTCTCTGCAGATTCTAGTATAAGCAGATTTAGGGCTCTGTTCAATCCACATCGTGGAAGTTCAGCTTTACACCGTGATTGAAATTTAAAGGCAGTGTTCCTGCTTTAGTAGAGACTGCATTCACAGTAAACGCTGCATATGTCGGCTCAATCGGAAATGAACTTAACATCTCTATTGCGTAATCTGTAATGCTTCAGCGATACAGATTGAAGAGAGCTTTACTATTTTGCCTTTGCCCATTGAGCTTTTTGGGATTCAGCTGCTAAGGTTTTATAATGTATCACTGGTCAGTCATTAATTCAATGTACTTTATCTCCAAATTAAAAGGGAAAATCGTTCCAATGCTAGTCAGTCAAGTGACAAACAGATTTAGAATTACACAAACGAACAATTTGAGAACCTCTCATGGGGAGAGCCCTTTCATTTACTTTGTGTCTCAAATAATCTTCAGGAAAATATGTTGATATATTACAATGGATGAATGATGAATTATAGAGGGGCTGGGAGGACCAGGGAGGGGCTTTGGGCTGCTGAAGCATTGTTTACATCAATTTGGTTAGAACCCTTTTGCGTTCTATGCAGAACCCTCTGTGAAAAGGGTTATACATGGAACCCAAAAGGGTTCCATCTGGAAACAAAAAAGGGTTCTCCAAAGGGATCTCCTATGGGAACAGCCGAATGTGGGCTGGAAAACCCGGTCTTGAGACCAACGCTGGTAAGGTTCGCTAAAGTATTTCATAAGAAACCATAACTATTTCATTGATGTGTTGTAAGGAGGCTGAAGAAATTTGGCTTGGCCCCCAGAGCCACGGCCTGTTCACCCTGATACCATCTAAGGTAGAGACAGTACATGTGCATCAATGCTGGGACCGAGAGACTGAGAAACATTTCCAGACCATCAGACTGTTAGACAGTCACCACTAGCTGGCCTCCGCCCAGGACCATGCCCTGAACCTTAGTCATTGTTACTACCCGGTACCACACGGTACTCTACCCTGCACCTTACAGACTGCTGTCCTATGTACATAGTCATTGAACACTGGTCACTTTAATAATGTTTACATACTCTTTCACCGACTATATACTGTATGTATACACTGTATTCTAGTCAAGAATCATCCTATATAACTACCGCTGTACACCTTTTCTATTGATATATTATCCATACTGTCTTTTCACATACTTATATGTATTTTTACGTATATACACTACCATTCACATGTTTGGGGCCACTTAGAAATGTCCTTGTTTTTGAAAGAAAAGCACATTTTTTTGTCCATTAAAATGACATCAAGTTGATCAGAAAAACAGTGTAGACATTGTTAATGTTGTAAATGACTGTTGTAGCTGGAAAAGGCTGTTTTTTTAATGGAATATCTACATAGGCGTAAAGATGCCCATTATCAGCAACCATCACGCCTGTGTTCCAAGTTTATCATTTTAAAAGGCTAATTGATCATTTGGAAAACCTTTTGCAATTATGTTAGCGCAGCTGAAAACTGTTGTTCTTTAAAAAACAAGGACATTTCTAAGTGACCCCAAACATTTGAAAGGTAGTGTACATATATGTGCATATTTATATTTAGGTCTCTGACATTGCTTGTTCTGATATTTCTTAAACACTTTATTTTTTGTATTGTTTTTGTATTATGTGTGTATAGTTTTTATTGTTAGGTATTACTGCACTATTAGAGCTAGAAACACAAGCAATTTGCTGAACCTGCGATAACATCTGCAAATCTGTGTAAGCGACCAATAAACTTTGATTTGGATACTGAATATTTTGATTGTTTTCTTTCAAGACATTGTTTCATGAACATAATAGGAATCTGGTTATTCATATAATATATGGAGAGAAAAAAGCATACCAAATGTATTATATTTAGAGTTGAAGTCGGAAGTTTACATACACCTTAGCCAAATACATTTAAACTCAGTTTTCACAATTCCTGACATTTAATCCGAGTAACAATTCCCTGTCTTACGTCAGTTAGCATCACCACTTTATTTTAAGAATGTGAAATGTCAGAATAATAATAGAGGGAATTATTAATTTCAGCTTTAATTTCTTTCATCAATTTCCCAGTGGGTCAGAAGTTTACATACACTCAATTAGTATTTGTTAGCATTGCTTTTAAATTGTTTAACTTTGGTCAATCGTTTTGGGTAGCCTTCCACAAGCTTCCCACAATAAGTTGGGTGAATTTTGGCCCATTCCTCCTGACAGAGCTGGTGTAACTGAGTCAGGTTTGTAGGCCTCCTTGCTCACACACGCTTTTTCAGTTCTGCCCACAAATGTTCTATAGGATTGAGGTCAGGGCTTTGTGATGTCTACTCCAATACCTTGACTTTGCTGTCCTTAAGCCATTTGCCACAACTTTGGAAGTATGCTTGGGGTATTTGTCCATTTGTAAGACCCGTTTGTGACCAAGATTCATCTTCCTGACTGATGTCTTGAGACGTTGCTTCAATATATGCACATCATTTTCCTGCCTAATGATGCCATCGATGCCACCAAAAGTACGATCTTTGCCCACATTTGCAGTTGCAAACCATAGTCTGGCTTTTTTTATGGCGGTTTTGGAGCAGTGGCTTCTTCCTTGCTGAGCGGCATTTCAGGTTATGTCAATATAGGACTTGTTCAAACCAAATCAAATCAAAGTTTATTGGTCACATGCGCCGAATACAACAGGTGAAATGCTTACTTACAGGCTAAAAAGGTATTAGGTGAACAATAGGTAGGTAAAGAAATAAAACAACAGTAAAAAGACAGGCTATATACAGTAGCAAGGCTTTACAAGTAGCGAGGCTAAGTACAGACACCGGTTAGTCAGGATGAATGAGTTAGTATGTACATGTAGATATGGTTAAAGTTACTATGCATAACTGATGAACATAGAGTAGCAGTAGCGTAAAAGAAGGGTTGGTGGGCGGTGGGTGGGACACAATGCAGATAGCCTGGTTAGCCAATGTGTGAGAGCACTGGTTGGTGGGCCCAATTGAGGTAGTATGTACATGAATGTATAGTGACTATGCATATACAGTATGATAAACAGAGAGTAGCAGCAGCATAAAAAGAGGCGTTGGGGAGGGGGCACACAATGCATAGAGTCCGGGTAGCCATTTGGTTACCTGTTCAGGAGTCTTATGGCTTGGGGGTAAAAACTATTGAGAAGCCTTTTTGTCCTAGACTTGGCACTCCGGTACTGCTTGCCATACGATAGTAGAGAGAACAGTCTATGACTGGGATGGCTGAGGTCATTGACAATTTTTAGGGCCTTCCTCTGACACCGCCTGGTGGAGAGGTCCTGGATGGCAGGCAGCTTAGGCCCAGTGATATACTGGGCCGTACGCACTACCCTCTGTAGTGCCTTGCGGTCAGAGGCCGAGCAATTGCGAGTGAGTCAGGATGCTCTTAATGTTGCAGCTGTAGAACCTTTTGAGGATCTCAGGACCCATGCCAAATCTTTTTAGTTTCCTGAGGGGGAAAAGGCTTTGTCGTGCCCTCTTCACGACTGTCCTGGTGTGTTTGGACCATGATAGCTTGCTGTTGATGTGGACACCAAGGAACTTGAAGCTTTCAACCAGCTCCACTACAGCCCTGTCAATTAGAATTGGGGCGTGCTTGGTCCTCCTTGTCCTGTAGTCCACAATCATCTACTTAGTCTTGGTTACGTTGAGGGATAGGTTGTTATTCAGGCACCACCCGGCCAGGTTTCTGACCTCCTCCCTATAGGCTGTCTCATCATTGTCGGTGATCAGGCCTACCACTGTTGTGTCGTCTGCAAACTTAATGATGGTGTTGGAGTCGTGCCTGGCCATGCAGTCGTGGGTGATAAGGAAGTACAGGAGGGGACTGAGCACGCACCCCTGGGGAGCTCCAGTGTTGAGGATCAGTGTGGCAGATGTGTTGCTACCTACCCTCACCACCTGGGGGTGGCCCGTCAGGAAGTCCAGGATCCAGTTGCAGAGAGAGGTGTTTAGTCCCAGGTTCCTTAGCTTAGTGATGAGCTGTGAGGGTACTATGGTGTTGAACGTTGAGCTGTTGTCAATGAATAGCATTCTCACAAAACTGTTCCTTTTGTACAGGTGGGAAAGGATGGTGTGGTGTGCAATAGAGATGGCATCATCTGTGGATCTGTTTCTGCGGTATGCAAATTGGAGTGGTTCTAGGGTTTCTGGGATAATGGGATAATGGAGTGCTACAGGTCTGTAGTCATTTAGGCAGGTTACCTTTGTGTTCTTGGGCACAGGGACTATGGTGGTCTGCTTGAAACATGTTGGTATTACAGACTCAATCAGGGACATGTTGAAAATGTCATTGAAGACACCTGCCAGTTGGTCAGCATATGCCCGGAGCCAACGTCCTTGTAATCCAATCCGTCTGGCCCCGCAGCCTAAGATCTTACTCATGCCGGCTACAGAGAACATGATCACACAGTCGTCCGGAACGGCTGATGCTCTCATGCATGCCTCAGTGTTGCTTGCCTTGAATCGAGCATAGAAGTGATTTAGCTCGTCTGATAGGTTTGTGTCACAGAGCAGCTCGCGGCTTTGCTTCCCTTACAAGCTGTTTAAAGGCAACTTAGTGTGTGTAAACTGACCCACTAGAATTGTTACATAGTGAATTATAAGTGAAATAATCTGTCTGTAAACAATTGTTGAACAATTGTTGCATATGCACAAAGTAGATGTCCTAACCAACTTGCCAAAACTATAGTTTGTTAATTAACAATACATTTGTGGAGTGGTTGAAAAACAAGTTTTAATGACTCCAACATAAGTGTATGTAAACTTCCGACTTCAAATGTAAATACCTGGCTCTACGTGGAATTAAAGGGATAGTTCAGCCAAATTACAAAATTATTACTAGTTGGCATTTGGATACGTTGGCCAGGTAAACAAAGCCAAAGCATGGATTACTGTCTTACCTTGTCCATAGACTGCATAAAAGGTAAGGATACCAATATGTAATTTTGTAATTTGGGTGAACTATCCCTTTAAGCATAAGGTCACATTAGTCAAAGGCAAGTTGATACCAGGTCAGATAATAATATATGTACCTAGACACAGTGTTATCAAAATCACCAGGCCTACCATTGTCACTGTAGGTGCTTTTATATAATGTATGGTTGTCTGAGCAAGAGAGGCGCCTAATTGCAGGTTTCCTGGGAAGTAAAATTCAATTGTGTAATGTAAGGTGAGGGAGGGAGGATTAGCACAGACGTGCACAAGGTGAGGAGAGTGAACTTTTAATTTCCATAAAACAGCCATTCTTCCTATATGGAAGAATGGCTGTTTGGGCTATTGTCTGGCTCGTTTACCATGTGATAAATGAACACCTCTAAATATTGATGTCTAAATATAACAATGACCTTATCTTTATTGCATTTTATTGGCATTATTGTGATCCTAATGACAAAAAGCACTTAATTGTTTCTAAACTGAAATGTAGTACATCAAGCATCTACCATCAAAAATCCAGCTGCATTGCACTGAGTGTACAAAACATTAAGAACCACTTCCTAATATTGAGTTCCACCCCCACCCCTTTTGTCCTCAGAACAGCCTCAATTCATTGGGGTATGGACTCTACAAGGTGTTGAATGCGTGCCACAGGGATGCTGACCCATGTTAACTCCAAAGCTTCCCACAGTTGGCTGGATGTCCTTGGCTGGATGTCCTTTGGGTGGTGGACCATTCTTGATACACATGGGAAACTGTTGAGCATGAAAAACCAAGCAGTGTTGCAGTTTTTTACACACTCAAACCAGTGCACCTGGCACCAACTACCGTCTTTTATCTTGCCCATTCACCCTCTGAATGGCACACATACACATTCCATGTCTCAACTTTCTCAAGGCTTAAAAATGTTTATCTGTCTCCCCCCTTCATCTACACTGATTGAAGTGGATTTAAAAAGTGACACCAATAAAGGATCATAGCTTTCACCTGGTTTCAGCTGGACAGTTACCTGTCAAGGAAAGAACAGGTGTTCTAAATGTTTTGTAGACTGTGCTTTTAACATTGGTCCCAGCCCTTACTGGAACTGCAGATACATTTGGTCTGCTCATTCTCACAGTTATCTTTAAAAACACACAGAATTAGCTGCATCTGTAGAGAGATTATGCTCATGCTAATTTGCTACTTAGCGGCATGTTGTGACCTCCTTCCCACTCCCTGTATTTTGCAGCTGAGAGAGCTGCAGTTTAGCATGCATATATTAATAAGGTCAAAGGTCAGAATGGTGAGATGTGGCTTCCTCAGGTGGGAGGGTGTGTGAATGAATCCAATGGGGGTTATATTGTTATCGTTAAATATGGAATTTACTCTCTCCACATCCTAGTTTTGTCTTACTGACTCCTTATTGGTTGAGGAGGATACAGTGACCCCATAGCCCAGGGGCCTCAGCATGTTTTATTTATGAATCTGATTAAACACGACTCAGGGTCCAGGCGGGATAGAGATCTATAAAAGGACCTTAAAGAAAAGGGAGAGGGATGTAATTCTAATTTATTATCTCTGGCTGTACTAAATAAGAATCATTCCATATGCATAATTGAGAATAAAGGCTTACACAATGCTCCTTGAAATTCCCTGCTTGGCCTATTAAATCAAACTTTTAGGAACCCTTAACGCAGGGCAGTGTGTGGCAATGTGTTAGGGGTATAGATCAACACCATCGGGGGCATGGAGAAAAGATGTGCAGATCTTGTGCCTTTACTTACTGACTAGTTCAAGGGATAACACATACAGGCTGCATGAGAGCCCACATGAGAGCCTTGCAGAGTACATTAAGACTCCATTAACATGAACCATTGCCAATCTGTGTACTGCAGAAATGTTTCCTCTTTAAACTACCATATGTTTATTTTGTTTATACTTAAGTATGATACAATTAAGGAATTCTAATTACATATAACATATCACCATCATTTGAGTAAATGTGCTCTGCTCTGCTTGGTGCAGTATTTAACCATCCCTCGGATTCAAATGGATTACTGGAGTCTAGTCTGTTACAATCCATTACTGGAGTCTAGTCTGTTACAATCCATTATTGGAGTCTAGTCTGTTCTGTTACATTCCATTACTGGAGTCTAGTCTGTTACAATCCATTACTGGAGTCTAGTCTGTTACAATCCATTACTGGAGTTTAGTCTGTTACATTCCATTACTGGAGTCTAGTCTGTTACAATCCATTACTGGAGTCTAGTCTATTGCAATCCATTACTGGAGTCTAGTCTAATACAATCCATTACTGGAGTATAGTCTATTTACAATCCATTACTGAGTTCAGTCTGTTACATTCCATTACCGAGTTTAGTCTGTTACGATCCATTACTGAGTTTAGTCTGTTACAATCCATTACTGAGTTTAGTCTGTTACATTCCATTACTGGAGTCTAGTCTGTTTCATCCATGACTGGAGTTTAGTCTGTTACAATCCATTACTGTAGTTTAGTCTGTTACAATCCATTACTGGAGTCTAGTCTGTTCTGTTACAATCCATTACTGGAGTTTAGTCTGTTACAATCCATTACTGGAGTCTAGTCTATTGCAATCCATTACTGGAGTATTGTCTGTTACAATCCATTACAGGAGTCTAGTCTGTTACAAACCATTACTGGAGTCTAGTCTATTACAATCCATTACTGGAGTCTAGTCTGTTACAATCCATTACTGGAGTCTAGTCTATTGCAATCCATTACTGGAGTCTAGTCTATTGCAATCCATTACTGGAGTCTAGTCTATTGCAATCCATTACTGGAGTCTAGTCTGCAACAATCCATTACTGGAGTCTAGTCTGTTCTGTTACAATCCATTACAGGAGTCTAGTCTGTTACAAACCATTACTGGAGTCTAGTCTATTACAATCCATTACTGGAGTCTAGTCTGTTACAATCCATTACTGGACTCTTGTCTATTGCAATCCATTACTGGAGTCTAGTCTATTGCAATCCATTACTGGAGTCTTGTCTGTTACAATCCATTACTGGAGTCTAGTCTGTTACATCCATGACTGGAGTTTAGTCTGTTACAATCCATTACTGTAGTTTAGTCTGTTACAATCCATTACTGGAGTCTAGTCTATTGCAATCCATTACTGGAGTCTAGTCTGTTACAATCCATTACTGAGTTTAGTCTGTTACATTCCATTACTGGAGTCTAGTCTATTACATTCCATTACTGAGTTTAGTCTGTTACAATCCATTAGTGGAGTTTAGTCTGTTACAATCCATTACTGGAGTTTAGTCTGTTACAATCCATTACTGGAGTCTTGTCTATTGCATTCCATTACTGGAGTCTAGTCTGTTACATTCCATTACTGAGTTTAGTCTGTTACAATCCATTAGTGGAGTTTAGTCTGTTACAATCCATTACTGGAGTTTAGTCTGTTACAATCCATTACTGGAGTTTAGTCTGTTACAATCCATTACTGGAGTTTAGACTGTTACAATCCATTACTGGAGTCTAGTCTGTTATAATCCATTACTGGAGTAAAGTCTGTTACAATCCATTACTGGAGTCTTGTCTATTGCAATCCATTACTGAGTTTAGTCTGTTACAATCCATTACTGGAGTTTAGTCTGTTACAATCCATTACTGGAGTCTAGTCTGTTACAATCCATTACTGGAGTTTAGTCTGTTACAATCCATTACTGGAGTCTAGTCTGTTACAATCCATTACTGGAGTTTAGTCTGTTACAATCCATTACTGAAGTCTAGTCTATTGCAATTCATTACTGGAGACTTGTCTGTTACAATCCATTACAGGATTCTAGTCTGTTACAAACCATTACTGGAGTCTAGTCTATTACAATCCATTACTGGAGTCTAGTCTGTTACAATCCATTACTGGAGTCTAGTCTGTTACAATCCATTACTGTAGTTTAGTCTGTTACAATCCATTACTGGAGTCTAGTCTGTTCTGTTACAATCCATTACTGGAGTCTAGTCTATTGCAATCCATTACTGGAGTCTAGTCTGTTACAATCCATTTCTGAGTTTAGTCTGTTACATTCCATTACTGGAGTCTAGTCTGTTACATCCATGACTGGAGTCTAGTCTGTTACAATCCATTACTGGAGTCTAGTCTGTTACAATCCATAACTGGAGTCTAGTCTTTTACAATCCATTTCTGGAGTAAAGTCTGTTACAATCCATTACTGGAGTCTTGTCTATTGCATTCCATTACTGGAGTCTAGTCTGTTACATTCCATTACTGAGTTTAGTCTGTTACAATCCATTAGTGGAGTTCAGTCTGTTACAATCCATTACTGGAGTTTAGTCTGTTACAATCCATTACTGGAATTGAGTCTGTTACAATCCATTACTGGAGTCTAGTCTGTTACAATCCATTACTGGAGTAAAGTCTGTTACAATCCATTACTGGAGTCTTGTCTATTGCAATCCATTTACTGAGTCTAGTCTGTTACATTCCATTACTGAGTTTAGTCTGTTACAATCCATTAGTGGAGTTTAGTCTGTTACAATCCATTAGTGGAGTTTAGTCTGTTACAATCCATTAGTGGAGTTTAGTCTGTTACAATCCATTACTGGAGTTTAGTCTGTTACAATCCATTACTGGAGTCCAGTCTGTTACAATACATTACTGGAGTTTAGTCTGTTGCAATCCATTACTGGAGTCTAGTCTATTACAATCCATTACTGGAGTCTAGTCTGTTACAATCCATTACTGGAGTAAAGTCTGTTGCAATCCATTACTGGAGTCTTGTCTATTGCAATCCATTACTGAGTTTAGTCTGTTACAATCCATTAATGTAGTCTAGTCTGTTACAATCCATTACTGGAGTTTAGGCTGTTACAATCCATTACTGAGTCTAGTCTGTTACAATCCATGACTGAGTTTAGTCTGTTACATTCCATTACTTTAGTCTAGTCTGTTACATTCCATTACTGAGTTTAGTCTGTTACAATCCATGACTGTAGTCTAGTCTGTTCTGTTACTTTCCATTACTGGAGTCTAGTCTATTACAATCCATTACAGGAGTCTAGTCTGTTCTGTTACAATCCGTTACTGGAGATTAGTCTGTTACAATACATTACAGGAGTCTAGTCTATTACAATCCATTGCTGGAGTCTAGTCTGTTCTGTTACAATCCATTACTGGAGTTTATTCTGTTACAATCCATTACTGGAGACTAGTCTGTTACAATCCATTACTGGAGTTTAGTCTGTTACAATCCATTAGTGGAGTTTAGTATGTTACAATCCATTACTGGAGTCTAGTCTATTACAATCCATTACTGGAGTTTAGTCTGTTACAATCCATTACTGAGTCTAGTCTGTTACATTCCATTACTGAGTTTAGTCTGTCACAATGCGTTACTGGAGACTAGTCTTTTACAATCCATTACTGGAGTTTAGTCTGTTACAATCCATTACTGGAGTTTTGTCTGTTACAATCCATTACAGGAGTCTAGTCTGTTACAATCCATTACTGGAGTTTAGTATGTTACAATCCATTACTGGAGTCTAGTCTATTACAATCCATTACTGGAGTTTAGTCTGTTACAATCCATTACTGAGTCTAGTCTGTTACATTCCATTACTGAGTTTAGTCTATTACAATCCATTACTGTAGTCTAGTCTGTTCTGTTACATTCCATTACTGGAGTTTAGTCTGCTACAATCCATTACTGGAGACTAGACTGTTACAATACATTACTGGAGTCTAGTCTATTACAATCCATTGCTGGAGTCTAGTCTGTTCTGTTACAATCCATTACTGGAGTTTAGTCTGTTACAATCCATTACTGGAGACTAGTCTGTTACAATCCATTACTGGAGTTTAGTCTGTTACAATCCATTACTGGAGTTTAGTCTGTTACAATCCATTTCTGGAGTCTTGTCTATTGCAATCCATTACTGAGTTTAGTCTGTTACAATCCATTAATTTAGTCTAGTCTGTTACGATCCGTTACTGAGTTTAGTCTGTTACAATCCATTACTGAGTTTAGTCTGTTACATTCCATTACTGGAGTCTAGTCTGTGACAATCCATTACTGGAGTTTAGTCTGTTACAATCCATTACTGAGTTTAGTCTGTTACATTCCATTACTGAGTTTAGTCTGTTACGATCTCTTACTGAGTTTAGTCTTACATTCCATTACTGGAGTCTAGTCTGTGACATTCCATTAGTGGAGTTTAGTATGTTACAATCCATTACTGGAGTTTAGTCTTTTACAATCCATTACTGAGTTTAGTCTGTTACATTCCATTACTGAGTTTAGTCTGTTACAATCCATTACTGTAGTTTAGTCTGTTACAATCCATTACTGGAGTCTAGTCTGTTCTGTTACAATCCATTACTGGAGTTTAGTCTGTTACAATCCATTACTGGAGTCTAGTCTATTGCAATCCATTACTGGAGTCTAGTCTGTTACAATCCCATTACTGGAGTCTAGTCTGTTCTGTTACAATCCATTACTGGAGTTTAGTCTGTTACAATCCATGACTGGAGTTTAGTCTGTTACAATCCATTACTGTAGTTTAGTCTGTTACAATCCATTACTGGAGTCTAGTCTGTTCTGTTACAATCCATTACTGGAGTTTAGTCTGTTACAATCCATTACTGGAGTCTAGTCTATTGCAATCCATTACTGGAGTCTAGTCTGTTACAATCCATTACTGAGTTTAGTCTGTTACAATCCATTACTGAGTCTAGTCTGTTACATTCCATTACTGAGTTTAGTCTGTTACAATGCGTTACTGGAGACTAGTCTTTTACAATCCATTACTGGAGTTTAGTCTGTTACAATCCATTACTGGAGTTTTGTCTGTTACAATCCATTACAGGAGTCTAGTCTGTTACAATCCATTACTGGAGTTTAGTATGTTACAATCCATTACTGGAGTCTAGTCTATTACAATCCATTACTGGAGTTTAGTCTGTTACAATCCATTACTGAGTCTAGTCTGTTACATTCCATTACTGAGTTTAGTCTATTACAATCCATTACTGTAGTCTAGTCTGTTCTGTTACATTCCATTACTGGAGTTTAGTCTGCTACAATCCATTACTGGAGACTAGACTGTTACAATACATTACTGGAGTCTAGTCTATTACAATCCATTGCTGGAGTCTAGTCTGTTCTGTTACAATCCATTACTGGAGTTTAGTCTGTTACAATCCATTACTGGAGACTAGTCTGTTACAATCCATTACTGGAGTTTAGTCTGTTACAATCCATTACTGGAGTTTAGTCTGTTACAATCCATTTCTGGAGTCTTGTCTATTGCAATCCATTACTGAGTTTAGTCTGTTACAATCCATTAATTTAGTCTAGTCTGTTACGATCCGTTACTGAGTTTAGTCTGTTACAATCCATTACTGAGTTTAGTCTGTTACATTCCATTACTGGAGTCTAGTCTGTGACAATCCATTACTGGAGTTTAGTCTGTTACAATCCATTACTGAGTTTAGTCTGTTACATTCCATTACTGAGTTTAGTCTGTTACGATCTCTTACTGAGTTTAGTCTTACATTCCATTACTGGAGTCTAGTCTGTGACATTCCATTAGTGGAGTTTAGTATGTTACAATCCATTACTGGAGTTTAGTCTGTTACAATCCATTACTGAGTTTAGTCTGTTACATTCCATTACTGAGTTTAGTCTGTTACAATCCATTACTGTAGTTTAGTCTGTTACAATCCATTACTGGAGTCTAGTCTGTTCTGTTACAATCCATTACTGGAGTTTAGTCTGTTACAATCCATTACTGGAGTCTAGTCTATTGCAATCCATTACTGGAGTCTAGTCTGTTACAATCCCATTACTGGAGTCTAGTCTGTTCTGTTACAATCCATTACTGGAGTTTAGTCTGTTACAATCCATGACTGGAGTTTAGTCTGTTACAATCCATTACTGTAGTTTAGTCTGTTACAATCCATTACTGGAGTCTAGTCTGTTCTGTTACAATCCATTACTGGAGTTTAGTCTGTTACAATCCATTACTGGAGTCTAGTCTATTGCAATCCATTACTGGAGTCTAGTCTGTTACAATCCATTACTGAGTTTAGTCTGTTACAATCCATTACTGGAGTCTAGTCTATTGCAATCCATTACTGGAGTCTAGTCTATTACATTCCATTACTGAGTTTAGTCTGTTACAATCCATTAGTGGAGTTTAGTCTGTTACAATCCATTACTGGAGTTTAGTCTGTTACAATCCATTACTGGAGTCTAGTCTGTTACAATCCATTTCTGGAGTAAAGTCTGTAACAATCCATTACTGGATTCTTGTCTATTGCATTCCATTACTGGAGTCTAGTCTGTTACATTCCATTACTGAGTTTAGCCTGTTACAATCCATTAGTGGAGTTTAGTCTGTTACAATCCATTACTGGAGTTTAGTCTGTTACAATCCATTACTGGGGTTTAGTCTGTTACAATCCATTACTGGAGTTTAGTCTGTTACAATCCATTACTGGAGTCTAGTCTGTTACAATCCATTACTGGAGTAAAGTCTGTTACAATCCATTACTGGAGTCTTGTCTATTGCAATCCATTACTGAGTTTAGTCTGTTACAATCCATTACTGGAGTTTAGTCTGAGAGAATCCATTACTAGAGTCTAGTCTGTTACAATCCATTACTGGAGTCTGGTCTGTTACAATCCATTACTGAGTTTAGTCTGTTACATTCCATTACTGGAGTCTAGTCTATTACATTCCATTACTGAGTTTAGTCTGTTACAATCCATTAGTGGAGTTTAGTCTGTTACAATCCATTACTGGAGTTTAGTCTGTTACAATCCATTACTGGAGTCTAGTATGTTACAATCCATTACTGGAGTGTAGTCTGTTACAATCCATTACTGGAGTCTAGTCTATTACAATCCATTTCTGGAGTAAAGTCTGTTACAATGCATTACTGGAGTCTTGTCTATTGCATTCCATTACTGGAGTCTAGTCTGTTACATTCCATTACTGAGTTTAGTCTGTTACAATCCATTAGTGGAGTTTAGTCTGTTACAATCCATTACTGGAGTAGAGCCTATTACAATCCATTACTGGAGTCTAGTCTGTTACAATCCATAATTGGAGTCTAGTCTATTGCAATCCATTACTGGAGTCTAGTCTATTACAATCCATTACTGGAGTCTGGTCTGTTACAATCCATTACTGGAGTCTAGTCTGTTACAATCCATTACTGGAGTCTAGTCTGTTCTGTTACAATCCATTACTGGAGTTTAGTGTGTTACATTCCATTACTGAGTTTAGTCTGTTACAATCCATTAGTGGAGTTCAGTCTGTTACAATCCATTACTGGAGTTTAGTCTGTTACAATCCATTACTGGAATTTAGTCTGTTACAATCCATTACTGGAGTCTAGTCTGTTACAATCCATTACTGGAGTAAAGTCTGTTACAATCCATTACTGGAGTCTTGTCTATTGCAATCCATTTACTGAGTTTAGTCTGTTACAATCCATTACTGGAGTTTAGTCTGTTACAATCCATTACTGGAGTCTAGTCTGTTACAATCCATTACTGGAGTTTAGTCTGTTACAATCCATTACTGAAGTCTAGTCTATTGCAATTCATTACTGGAGTCTTGTCTGTTACAATCCATTACAGGAGTCTAGTCTGTTACAAACCATTACTGGAGTAGAGCCTATTACAATCCATTACTGGAGTCTAGTCTGTTACAATCCATAATTGGAGTCTAGTCTATTGCAATCCATTACTGGAGTCTAGTCTATTACAATCCATTACTGGAGTCTGGTCTGTTACAATCCATTACTGGAGTCTAGTCTGTTACAATCCATTACTGGAGTCTAGTCTGTTCTGTTACAATCCATTACTGGAGTTTAGTGTGTTACAATCCATTACTGGAGACTAGTCTGTTACAATCCATTACTGAGTCTAGTCTGTTACATTCCATTACTGAGTTTAGTCTGTTACAATCCATTAGTGGAGTTTAGTCTGTTACAATCCATTAGTGGAGTTTAGTCTGTTACAATCCATTAGTGGAGTTTAGTCTGTTACAATCCATTACTGGAGTTTAGTCTGTTACAATCCATTACTGGAGTCCAGTCTGTTACAATACATTACTGAGTTTAGTCTGTTACAATCCATTAGTGGAGTTTAGTCTGTTACAATCCATTACTGGAGTAGAGCCTATTACAATCCATTACTGGAGTCTAGTCTGTTACAATCCATAATTGGAGTCTAGTCTATTGCAATCCATTACTGGAGTCTAGTCTATTACAATCCATTACTGGAGTCTGGTCTGTTACAATCCATTACTGGAGTCTAGTCTGTTACAATCCATTACTGGAGTCTAGTCTGTTCTGTTACAATCCATTACTGGAGTTTAGTGTGTTACATTCCATTACTGAGTTTAGTCTGTTACAATCCATTAGTGGAGTTCAGTCTGTTACAATCCATTACTGGAGTTTAGTCTGTTACAATCCATTACTGGAATTTAGTCTGTTACAATCCATTACTGGAGTCTAGTCTGTTACAATCCATTACTGGAGTAAAGTCTGTTACAATCCATTACTGGAGTCTTGTCTATTGCAATCCATTTACTGAGTTTAGTCTGTTACAATCCATTACTGGAGTTTAGTCTGTTACAATCCATTACTGGAGTCTAGTCTGTTACAATCCATTACTGGAGTTTAGTCTGTTACAATCCATTACTGAAGTCTAGTCTATTGCAATTCATTACTGGAGTCTTGTCTGTTACAATCCATTACAGGAGTCTAGTCTGTTACAAACCATTACTGGAGTAGAGCCTATTACAATCCATTACTGGAGTCTAGTCTGTTACAATCCATAATTGGAGTCTAGTCTATTGCAATCCATTACTGGAGTCTAGTCTATTACAATCCATTACTGGAGTCTGGTCTGTTACAATCCATTACTGGAGTCTAGTCTGTTACAATCCATTACTGGAGTCTAGTCTGTTCTGTTACAATCCATTACTGGAGTTTAGTGTGTTACAATCCATTACTGGAGACTAGTCTGTTACAATCCATTACTGAGTCTAGTCTGTTACATTCCATTACTGAGTTTAGTCTGTTACAATCCATTAGTGGAGTTTAGTCTGTTACAATCCATTAGTGGAGTTTAGTCTGTTACAATCCATTAGTGGAGTTTAGTCTGTTACAATCCATTACTGGAGTTTAGTCTGTTACAATCCATTACTGGAGTCCAGTCTGTTACAATACATTACTGGAGTTTAGTCTGTTGCAATCCATTACTGGAGTCTAGTCTATTACAATCCATTACTGGAGTCTAGTCTGTTACAATCCATTACTGGAGTAAAGTCTGTTACAATCCATTACTGGAGTCTTGTCTATTGCAATCCATTACTGAGTTTAGTCTGTTACAATCCATTAATGTAGTCTAGTCTGTTACAATCCATTACTGGAGTTTAGGCTGTTACAAACCATTACTGAGTCTAGTCTGTTACAATCCATGACTGAGTTTAGTCTGTTACATTCCATTACTTTAGTCTAGTCTGTTACATTCCATTACTGAGTTTAGTCTGTTACAATCCATGACTGTAGTCTAGTCTGTTCTGTTACTTTCCATTACTGGAGTCTAGTCTATTACAATCCATTACAGGAGTCTAGTCTGTTCTGTTACAATCCGTTACTGGAGATTAGTCTGTTACAATACATTACAGGAGTCTAGTCTATTACAATCCATTGCTGGAGTCTAGTCTGTTCTGTTACAATCCATTACTGGAGTTTATTCTGTTACAATCCATTACTGGAGACTAGTCTGTTACAATCCATTACTGGAGTTTAGTCTGTTACAATCCATTAGTGGAGTTTAGTATGTTACAATCCATTACTGGAGTCTAGTCTATTACAATCCATTACTGGAGTTTAGTCTGTTACAATCCATTACTGAGTCTAGTCTGTTACATTCCATTACTGAGTTTAGTCTGTTACAATGCGTTACTGGAGACTAGTCTTTTACAATCCATTACTGGAGTTTAGTCTGTTACAATCCATTACTGGAGTTTTGTCTGTTACAATCCATTACAGGAGTCTAGTCTGTTACAATCCATTACTGGAGTTTAGTATGTTACAATCCATTACTGGAGTCTAGTCTATTACAATCCATTACTGGAGTTTAGTCTGTTACAATCCATTACTGAGTCTAGTCTGTTACATTCCATTACTGAGTTTAGTCTATTACAATCCATTACTGTAGTCTAGTCTGTTCTGTTACATTCCATTACTGGAGTTTAGTCTGCTACAATCCATTACTGGAGACTAGTCTGTTACAATACATTACTGGAGTCTAGTCTATTACAATCCATTGCTGGAGTCTAGTCTGTTCTGTTACAATCCATTACTGGAGTTTAGTCTGTTACAATCCATTACTGGAGACTAGTCTGTTACAATCCATTACTGGAGTTTAGTCTGTTACAATCCATTACTGGAGTTTAGTCTGTTACAATCCATTTCTGGAGTCTTGTCTATTGCAATCCATTACTGAGTTTAGTCTGTTACAATCCATTACTGAGTTTAGTCTGTTACATTCCATTACTGGAGTCTAGTCTGTGACATTCCATTAGTGGAGTTTAGTCTGTTACAATCCATTAGTGGAGTTTAGTCTGTTACAATCCATTACTGAGTTTAGTCTGTTACATTCCATTACTGAGTTTAGTCTGTTACGATCTCTTACTGAGTTTAGTCTTACATTCCATTACTGGAGTCTAGTCTGTGACATTCCATTAGTGGAGTTTAGTATGTTACAATCCATTACTGGAGTTTAGTCTGTTACAATCCATTACTGAGTTTAGTCTGTTACATTCCATTACTGAGTTTAGTCTGTTACAATCCATTACTGTAGTTTAGTCTGTTACAATCCATTACTGGAGTCTAGTCTGTTCTGTTACAATCCATTACTGAAGTTTAGTCTGTTACAATCCATTACTGGAGTCTAGTCTATTGCAATCCATTACTGGAGTCTAGTCTGTTACAATCCCATTACTGGAGTCTAGTCTGTTCTGTTACAATCCATTACTGGAGTTTAGTCTGTTACAATCCATGACTGGAGTTTAGTCTGTTACAATCCATTACTGTAGTTTAGTCTGTTACAATCCATTACTGGAGTCTAGTCTGTTCTGTTACAATCCATTACTGGAGTTTAGTCTGTTACAATCCATTACTGGAGTCTAGTCTATTGCAATCCATTACTGGAGTCTAGTCTGTTACAATCCATTACTGAGTTTAGTCTGTTACAATCCATTACTGGAGTCTAGTCTATTGCAATCCATTACTGGAGTCTAGTCTATTACATTCCATTACTGAGTTTAGTCTGTTACAATCCATTAGTGGAGTTTAGTCTGTTACAATCCATTACTGGAGTTTAGTCTGTTACAATCCATTACTGGAGTCTAGTCTGTTACAATCCATTTCTGGAGTAAAGTCTGTAACAATCCATTACTGGATTCTTGTCTATTGCATTCCATTACTGGAGTTTAGTCTGTTACAATCCATTACTGAGTTTAGCCTGTTACAATCCATTAGTGGAGTTTAGTCTGTTACAATCCATTACTGGAGTTTAGTCTGTTACAATCCATTACTGGAGTTTAGTCTGTTACAATCCATTACTGGAGTTTAGTCTGTTACAATCCATTACTGGAGTCTAGTCTGTTACAATCCATTACTGAGTTTAGTCTGTTACAATCCATTACTGGAGTCTAGTCTATTGCAATCCATTACTGGAGTCTAGTCTATTACATTCCATTACTGAGTTTAGTCTGTTACAATCCATTAGTGGAGTTTAGTCTGTTACAATCCATTACTGGAGTTTAGTCTGTTACAATCCATTACTGGAGTCTAGTCTGTTACAATCCATTTCTGGAGTAAAGTCTGTAACAATCCATTACTGGAGTCTAGTCTGTTCTGTTACAATCCATTACTGGAGTTTAGTCTGTTACAATCCATTACTGGAGTCTAGTCTATTGCAATCCATTACTGGAGTCTAGTCTGTTACAATCCATTACTGAGTTTAGTCTGTTACAATCCATTACTGGAGTCTAGTCTATTGCAATCCATTACTGGAGTCTAGTCTATTACATTCCACTACTGAGTTTAGGCTGTTACAATCCATTAGTGGAGTTTAGTCTGTTACAATCCATTACTGGAGTTTAGTCTGTTACAATCCATTACTGGAGTCTAGTCTGTTACAATCCATTTCTGGAGTAAAGTCTGTAACAATCCATTACTGGATTCTTGTCTATTGCATTCCATTACTGGAGTCTAGTCTGTTACATTCCATTACTGAGTTTAGCCTGTTACAATCCATTAGTGGAGTTTAGTCTGTTACAATCCATTACTGGAGTTTAGTCTGTTACAATCCATTACTGGAGTTTAGTCTGTTACAATCCATTACTGGAGTTTAGTCTGTTACAATCCATTACTGGAGTCTAGTCTGTTACAATCCATTACTGGAGTAAAGTCTGTTACAATCCATTACTGGAGTCTTGTCTATTGCAATCCATTACTGAGTTTAGTCTGTTACAATCCATTACTGGAATTTAGTCTGAGAGAATCCATTACTAGAGTCTAGTCTGTTACAATCCATTACTGGAGTCTGGTCTGTTACAATCCATTACTGAGTTTAGTCTGTTACATTCCATTACTGGAGTCTAGTCTATTACATTCCATTACTGAGTTTAGTCTGTTACAATCCATTAGTGGAGTTTAGTCTGTTACAATCCATTACTGGAGTTTAGTCTGTTACAATCCATTACTGGAGTCTAGTATGTTACAATCCATTACTGGAGTCTAGTCTGTTACAATCCATTACTGGAGTCTAGTCTATTACAATCCATTTCTGGAGTAAAGTCTGTTACAATGCATTACTGGAGTCTTGTCTATTGCATTCCATTACTGGAGTCTAGTCTGTTACATTCCATTACTGAGTTTAGTCTGTTACAATCCATTACTGGAGTTTAGTCTGTTACAATCCATTACTGGAGTAGAGCCTATTACAATCCATTACTGGAGTCTAGTCTGTTACAATCCATAATTGGAGTCTAGTCTATTGCAATCCATTACTGGAGTCTAGTCTATTACAATCCATTACTGGAGTCTGGTCTGTTACAATCCATTACTGGAGTCTAGTCTGTTACAATCCATTACTGGAGTCTAGTCTGTTCTGTTACAATCCATTACTGGAGTTTAGTGTGTTACAATCCATTACTGGAGACTAGTCTGTTACAATCCATTACTGAGTCTAGTCTGTTACATTCCATTACTGAGTTTAGTCTGTTACAATCCATTAGTGGAGTTTAGTCTGTTACAATCCATTAGTGGAGTTTAGTCTGTTACAATCCATTAGTGGAGTTTAGTCTGTTACAATCCATTACTGGAGACTAGTCTGTTACAATCCATTACTGGAGTTTAGTCTGTTACAATCCATTACTGAGTTTAGTCTGTTACATTCCATTACTGAGTTTAGTCTGTTACGATCTCTTACTGAGTTTAGTCTTACATTCCATTACTGGAGTCTAGTCTGTGACATTCCATTAGTGGAGTTTAGTATGTTACAATCCATTACTGGAGTTTAGTCTGTTACAATCCATTACTGAGTTTAGTCTGTTACATTCCATTACTGAGTTTAGTCTGTTACGATCCGTTACTGAGTTTAGTCTGTTACATTCCATTACTGGAGTCTAGTCTGTTACATTCCATTAGTGGAGTTTGGTCTGTTACAATCCATTACTGTAGTTTAGTCTGTTACAATCCATTACTGGAGTCTAGTCTGTTCTGTTACAATCCATTACTGGAGTTTAGTCTGTTACAATCCATTACTGGAGTCTAGTCTATTGCAATCCATTACTGGAGTCTAGTCTGTTACAATCCATTACTGGAGTCTAGTCTGTTACATCCATGACTGGAGTTTAGTCTGTTACAATCCATTACTGTAGTTTAGTCTGTTACAATCCATTACTGGAGTCTAGTCTGTTCTGTTACAATCCATTACTGGAGTTTAGTCTGTTACAATCCATTACTGGAGTCTAGTCTATTGCAATCCATTACTGGAGTCTAGTCTGTTACAATCCATTACTGAGTTTAGTATGTTACAATCCATTAATGGAGTCTAGTCTATTGCAATCCATTACTGGAGTCTAGTCTATTACATTCCATTACTGAGTTTAGTCTGTTACAATCCATTAGTGGAGTTTAGTCTGTTACAATCCATTACTGGAGTAGAGCCTATTACAATCCATTACTGGAGTCTAGTCTGTTACAATCCATAATTGGAGTCTAGTCTATTGCAATCCATTACTGGAGTCTAGTCTATTACAATCCATTACTGGAGTCTGGTCTGTTACAATCCATTACTGGAGTCTAGTCTGTTACAATCCATTACTGGAGTCTAGTCTGTTCTGTTACAATCCATTACTGGAGTTTAGTGTGTTAAAATCCATTACTGGAGACTAGTCTGTTACAATCCATTACTGAGTCTAGTCTGTTACATTCCATTACTGAGTTTAGTCTGTTACAATCCATTAGTGGAGTTTAGTCTGTTACAATCCATTAGTGGAGTTTAGTCTGTTACAATCCATTAGTGGAGTTTAGTCTGTTACAATCCATTACTGGAGACTAGTCTGTTACAATCCATTACTGGAGTTTAGTCTGTTACAATCCATTACTGAGTTTAGTCTGTTACATTCCATTACTGAGTTTAGTCTGTTACGATCTCTTACTGAGTTTAGTCTTACATTCCATTACTGGAGTCTAGTCTGTGACATTCCATTAGTGGAGTTTAGTATGTTACAATCCATTACTGGAGTTTAGTCTGTTACAATCCATTACTGAGTTTAGTCTGTTACATTCCATTACTGAGTTTAGTCTGTTACGATCCGTTACTGAGTTTAGTCTGTTACATTCCATTACTGGAGTCTAGTCTGTTACATTCCATTAGTGGAGTTTGGTCTGTTACAATCCATTACTGTAGTTTAGTCTGTTACAATCCATTACTGGAGTCTAGTCTGTTCTGTTACAATCCATTACTGGAGTTTAGTCTGTTACAATCCATTACTGGAGTCTAGTCTATTGCAATCCATTACTGGAGTCTAGTCTGTTACAATCCATTACTGGAGTCTAGTCTGTTACATCCATGACTGGAGTTTAGTCTGTTACAATCCATTACTGTAGTTTAGTCTGTTACAATCCATTACTGGAGTCTAGTCTGTTCTGTTACAATCCATTACTGGAGTTTAGTCTGTTACAATCCATTACTGGAGTCTAGTCTGTTACAATCCATTACTGAGTCTAGTCTGTTACATTCCATTACTGAGTTTAGTCTGTTACAATCCATTAGTGGAGTTTAGTCTGTTACAATCCATTAGTGGAGTTTAGTCTGTTACAATCCATTAGTGGAGTTTAGTCTGTTACAATCCATTACTGGAGACTAGTCTGTTACAATCCATTACTGGAGTTTAGTCTGTTACAATCCATTACTGAGTTTAGTCTGTTACATTCCATTACTGAGTTTAGTCTGTTACGATCTCTTACTGAGTTTAGTCTTACATTCCATTACTGGAGTCTAGTCTGTGACATTCCATTAGTGGAGTTTAGTATGTTACAATCCATTACTGGAGTTTAGTCTGTTACAATCCATTACTGAGTTTAGTCTGTTACATTCCATTACTGAGTTTAGTCTGTTACGATCCGTTACTGAGTTTAGTCTGTTACATTCCATTACTGGAGTCTAGTCTGTTACATTCCATTAGTGGAGTTTGGTCTGTTACAATCCATTACTGTAGTTTAGTCTGTTACAATCCATTACTGGAGTCTAGTCTGTTCTGTTACAATCCATTACTGGAGTTTAGTCTGTTACAATCCATTACTGGAGTCTAGTCTATTGCAATCCATTACTGGAGTCTAGTCTGTTACAATCCATTACTGGAGTCTAGTCTGTTACATCCATGACTGGAGTTTAGTCTGTTACAATCCATTACTGTAGTTTAGTCTGTTACAATCCATTACTGGAGTCTAGTCTGTTCTGTTACAATCCATTACTGGAGTTTAGTCTGTTACAATCCATTACTGGAGTCTAGTCTATTGCAATCCATTACTGGAGTCTAGTCTGTTACAATCCATTACTGAGTTTAGTCTGTTACAATCCATTAATGGAGTCTAGTCTATTGCAATCCATTACTGGAGTCTAGTCTATTACATTCCATTACTGAGTTTAGTCTGTTACAATCCATTAGTGGAGTTTAGTCTGTTACAATCCATTACTGGAGTTTAGTCTGTTACAATCCATTTCTGGAGTAAAGTCTGTTACAATCCATTACTGGATTCTTGTCTATTGCATTCCATTACTGGAGTCTAGTCTGTTACATTCCATTACTGAGTTTAGTCTGTTACAATCCATTAGTGGAGTTTAGTCTGTTACAATCCATTAGTGGAGTTTAGTCTGTTACAATCCATTACTGGAGTTTAGTCTGTTACAATCCATTTCTGGAGTAAAGTCTGTAACAATCCATTACTGGATTCTTGTCTATTGCATTCCATTACTGGAGCCTAGTCTGTTACATTCCATTACTGAGTTTAGCCTGTTACAATCCATTAGTGGAGTTTAGTCTGTTACAATCCATTACTGAGTTTAGTCTATTACAATCCATTACTGGAGTCTAGTCTATTGCAATCCATTACTGGAGTCTAGTCTATTACATTCCATTACTGAGTTTAGTCTGTTACAATCCATTAGTGGAGTTTAGTCTGTTACAATCCATTACTGGAGTTTAGTCTGTTACAATCCATTACTGGAGTTTAGTCTGTTACAATCCATTACTGGAGTCTAGTCTGTTACAATCCATTACTGGAGTAAAGTCTGTTACAATCCATTACTGGAGTCTTGTCTATTGCAATCCATTACTGAGTTTAGTCTGTTACAATCCATTACTGGAGTTTAGTCTGAGAGAATCCATTACTAGAGTCTAGTCTGTTACAATCCATTACTGGAGTCTGGTCTGTTACAATCCATTACTGAGTTTAGTCTGTTACAATCCATTACTGGAGTCTTGTCTATTGCAATCCATTACTGAGTTTAGTCTGTTACAATCCATTAGTGGAGTTTAGTCTGTTACAATCCATTACTGGAGTTTAGTCTGTTACAATCCATTACTGGAGTCTAGTCTGTTACAATCCATTACTGGAGTCTAGTCTGTTACAATCCATTACTGGAGTCTAGTCTATTACAATCCATTTCTGGAGTAAAGTCTGTTACAATGCATTACTGGAGTCTTGTCTATTGCATTCCATTACTGGAGTCTAGTCTGTTACATTCCATCACTGAGTTTAGTCTGTTACAATCCATTAGTGGATTAGAGCCTATTACAATCCATTACTGGAGTCTAGTCTGTTACAATCCATAATTGGAGTCTAGTCTATTACAATCCATTACTGGAGTCTGGTCTGTTACAATCCATTACTGGAGTCTAGTCTGTTACAATCCATTACTGGAGTCTAGTCTGTTCTGTTACAATCCATTACTGGAGTTTAGTGTGTTACAATCCATTACTGGAGACTAGTCTGTTACAATCCATTACTGAGTCTAGTCTGTTACATTCCATTACTGAGTTTAGTCTGTTACAATCCATTAGTGGAGTTTAGTCTGTTACAATCCATTAGTGGAGTTTAGTCTGTTACAATCCATTAGTGGAGTTTAGTCTGTTACAATCCATTACTGGAGTTTAGTCTGTTACAATCCATTACTGGAGTCTAGTCTGTTACAATACATTACTGGAGTTTAGTCTGTTGCAATCCATTACTGGAGTCTAGTCTATTACATTCCATTACTGGAGTCTAGTCTGTTACAATCCATTACTGGAGTAAAGTCTGTTACAATCCATTACTGGAGTCTTGTCTATTGCAATCCATTACTGAGTTTAGTCTGTTACAATCCATTAATGTAGTCTAGTCTGTTACAATCCATTACTGGAGTTTAGGCTGTTACAATCCATTACTGAGTCTAGTCTGTTACAATCCATGACTGAGTTTAGTCTGTTACATTCCATTACTTTAGTCTAGTCTGTTACATTCCATTACTGAGTTTAGTCTGTTACAATCCATTACTGTAGTCTAGTCTGTTCTGTTACTTTCCATTACTGGAGTCTAGTCTATTACAATCCATTACAGGAGACTAGTCTTTTACAATCCATTACTGGAGTTTAGTCTGTTACAATCCATTACTGGAGTTTTGTCTGTTACAATCCATTACAGGAGTCTAGTCTGTTACAATCCATTACTGGAGTTTAGTATGTTACAATCCATTACTGGAGTCTAGTCTATTACAATCCATTACTGGAGTTTAGTCTGTTACAATCCATTACTGAGTCTAGTCTGTTACATTCCATTACTGAGTTTAGTCTATTACAATCCATTACTGTAGTCTAGTCTGTTCTGTTACATTCCATTACTGGAGTCTAGTCTGTTACAATCCATTACTGGAGTCTAGTCTGTTCTGTTACAATCCATTACTGGAGTTTAGTCTGTTAGAATCCATTACTGGAGTTTAGTCTGTTACAATCCATTACTGGAGTTTAGTCTGTCACAATCCATTACTGAGTTTAGTCTGTTACAATCCATTAATTTAGTCTAGTCTGTTCCGATCCGTTACTGAGTTTAGTCTGTTACAATCCATTACTGAGTTTAGTCTGTTACATTCCATTACTGGAGTCTAGTCTGTGACATTCCATTAGTGGAGTTTAGTCTGTTACAATCCATTACTGGAGTTTAGTCTGTTACAATCCATTACTGAGTTTAGTCTGTTACATTCCATTACTGAGTTTAGTCTGTTACGATCTCTTACTGAGTTTAGTCTTACATTCCATTACTGGAGTCTAGTCTGTGACATTCCATTAGTGGAGTTTAGTCTGTTACAATCCATTACTGGAGTTTAGTCTGTTACAATCCATTACTGAGTTTAGTCTGTTACAATCCGTTACTGAGTTTAGTCTGTTACATTCCATTACTGGAGTTTGGTCTGTTACAATCCATTACTGGAGTTTAGTTTGTTACAATCCATGACTGGAGTTTAGTCTGTTACAATCCATTACTGGAGTTTAGTATGTTACAATCCATTACTGAGTCTAGTCTGTTCTGTTACAATCCATTAGTGAAGTTTAGTCTGTTACAATCCATTACTGAAGTTTAGTCTGTTACAATCCATTACTGGAGTTTAGTATGTTACAATCCATTACTGGAGTCTAGTCTATTACAATCCATTACTGGAGTTTAGTCTGTTACAATCCATTACTGAGTTTAGTCTGTTACAATCCATTACTGGAGACTAGTCTGTTACAATACATTACTGGAGTTTAGTCTGTTAGAATCCATTACTGGAGTTTAGTCTGTTACAATCCATTACTGGAGTTTAGTCTGTCACAATCCATTACTGGAGTTTAGTCTGTTACAATCCATTACTGGAGTCTTGTCTATTGCAATCCATTACTGAGTTTAGTCTGTTACATTCCATTACTGGAGTCTAGTCTGTGACATTCCATTAGTGGAGTTTAGTCTGTTACGATCCGTTACTGAGTTTAGTCTGTTACATTCCATTACTGGAGTCTAGTCTGTTACATTCCATTAGTGGAGTTTGGTCTGTTACAATCCATTACTGGAGTTTAGTTTGTTACAATCCATGACTGGAGTTTAGTCTGTTACAATCCATTACTGGAGTTTAGTATGTTACAATCCATTACTGAGTCTAGTCTGTTCTGTTACAATCCATTAGTGAAGTTTAGTCTGTTACAATCCATTACTGAAGTTTAGTCTGTTACAATCCATTACTGGAGTTTAGTATGTTACAATCCATTACTGGAGTCTAGTCTATTACAATCCATTACTGGAGTTTAGTCTGTTACAATCCATTACTGAGTCTAGTCTGTTACATTCCATTACTGAGTTTAGTCTGTTACAATGCATTACTGGAGACCAGTCTTTTACAATCCATTACTGGAGTTTAGTCTGTTACAATCCATTACTGGAGTTTTGTCTGTTACAATCCATTACAGGAGTCTAGTCTGTTACAATCCATTACTGGAGTTTAGTATGTTACAATCCATTACTGAGTCTAGTCTGTTACATTCCATTACTGAGTTTAGTCTGTTACAATCCATTACTGGAGACTAGTCTGTTACAATACATTACTGGAGTTTAGTCTGTTAGAATCCATTACTGGAGTTTAGTCTGTTACAATCCATTACTGGAGTTTAGTCTGTCACAATCCATTACTGGAGTTTAGTCTGTTACAATCCATTACTGGAGTCTTGTCTATTGCAATCCATTACTGAGTTTAGTCTGTTACATTCCATTACTGGAGTCTAGTCTGTGACATTCCATTAGTGGAGTTTAGTCTGTTACAATCCATTACTGGAGTTTAGTCTGTTAGAATCCATTACTGAGTTTAGTCTGTTACATTCCATTACTGAGTTTAGTCTGTTACGATCCGTTACTGTGTTTAGTCTGTTACATTCCATTACTGGAGTCTAGTCTGTTACATTCCATTACTGGAGACAAGTCTGTTACAATCCATGACTGGAGTTTTGTCTGTTACAATCCATTACTGGAGTTTAGTATGTTACAATCCATTACTGGAGTCTAGTCTGTTCTGTTACAATCCATTAGTGGAGTTTAGTCTGTTACAATCCATTACTGGAGTCTAGTCTGTTACATTCCATTACTGGAGTTTAGTCTGTTACATTCCATTACTGAGTCTAGTCTGTTACATTCCATTACTGGAGTCTAGTCTGTTACATTTCATTACTGGAGTCTAGTCTATTACAATCCATTACTGGAGTCTTGTCTGTTACATTCCATTACTGGAGTCTAGTCTGTTACATTCCATTACTGGAGTCTAGTCTGTTACAATCCGTTACTGAAGTCTAGTCTGTTACATTCCATTACTGGAGTCTTGTCTGTTACATTCCATTACTGGAGTTTAGTCTGTTACAATCCATTACTGGAGTCTAGTCTGTTACATTCCATTCCTGGAGTCTTGTCTGTTACATTCCATTACTGGAGTATTTTCTGTTACCTTCCATTATTGGAGTCATTCCCAAACATTAAAGTTGTAATTTTCAGCCAATTTGTACGCCTGGTTAAGATGTGCTCCCAAGCGGCAGATTATTGAAATGTTGTGCTTGATAGCTGGTTGGGCTTAATGTGCAGGTTGGAAACCAGGCTTTTGTTTTCTAACCTTACCCTACTTTAGACTTAACCTTAACCTTACCCTAGATTAGAGTTCACCTTAACCTTACCCTACATTAGAGTTAACCTTAACCTTACCCTATATTAGAGTTCACCTTAACCTTACCCTACATTAGAGTTAACCTTAAAGGTGAATGGAAAGACTTTAGGAATTCAATCTAAATAAAGATATGTATTCAATCCACTAATACTAACCATGTGCATTTAACATAAAAACATCTCTATATTTAGTATTTTGATCATCTACAATGTTTATTAGAGCTATGGTCAGTGCCATTTTAAATTGCCATAGTAATGACTGACACCACTGCATCACAGACAGGAATCAGCTAATTGACTATGGTATAGAGTTTTCTTGCGAAGAATCAAAAATAGTGAGTTTAGTTGCGGACATCGAAGATGGCAGCAAGTAGTAATTCAAAATTAACTGTATAGTGCCAGGCTGAATGAATTGTCTCCAAAAAAATCCCTCGGTAAACTACCATCGGCTGCCCAAGGGGACCCAGAACTTTTGAAGAAGTGGCTTCATGTCCTGAAGAGGAATGACGTGCCAGCTCGAGCCAGCAGGGTCCCCAGACTTCACAATGAAGGGCACTTTCGATGCGACAACCGGGAGTTTCCAAATTAAAAGGAGTCATAGGCCTACAATGAAGCCCTCAGCTTGCACATGCATTTTACATTTTGAGGGTTATGGTGTAGGGGTTACCAACCAATCATCATCAACATCGCTGACTTCGCAGTCAAGCAAAAGCAACTGAATGGAGGAGGCGAAGTGAGTCAATGCAATGGAGCCTGAGGTAACGTTAACCGGTCATGACTGTTGTTGACTAGGCTAGCCTTAGACACAACTTTGTTGCAAATCTAGTTGAAGGTGACTAGCTAATTGCCTCTGAAGTGTTTTGTGTAACACCCCTTAGCAAGTAACATTAGCAAGCAACTCAACTGCAACTAAAATTGCAACACAGTTTCTCCGTGTAGCCCTGTTATTAGATAGTTACTGTAGCAAGCTTCCACCTCAGATAGTCAAGTACTATAATACATTTTGTTGACAGATTTGTTTTTGTAATGTTTTGTTAGCTCCACCTCATTTAGCTAGACTGAAGTTGACATAGCTAATGTTTGCTGAAAAATAAATGTCCCTGTATTTGCTGTGTGTGTGTGTGTGTGTGTGTGTGTGTGTGTGTGTGTGTGTGTGTGTGTGTGTGTGTGTGTGTGTGTGTGTGTGTGTTGACAAAGCATACAAGACAGGTAGCCTGTTTATGCCAACTGATATGTTTGGGTTCAGTTGTCTTAACAAAACATTTGTTTGTTTTCAAGATGATATCTTCATCCCTGAAAATGTTTTCATCCTGGAGGAGACTGTGTAGGAGGCAGAGGGGGTACATGCAAATCCATGTTATTTCTAAGTCTATTGTTTATTTCAAGTACATGCAGGTGATTCTTGAATATAAGTATAACCTAATAGATTACATAATTGTTTTCTACCAACAGGAAAGAACGGTTAGTACAGCATGCCAAACTGACCCCTGGGTGCCAGAGTGTTCCTGTGCTGCAGTGGAGAAGAGGTCCACCGGGACCATCACTAAAGACCTCGGGGCCCAGATAGATTGCGCTCACGACCATCAGTATACAACCGAGTCCTGGCCCTATAAGCACAGATGGAGCTGACGGAGAGTGAGATCAGTGAAGACCATAACTCGCTGTGTGAACCTGAGAGCTCAGAATCACAATCATCACAGTGCGAGCCAAGATGTACTGTACTATCGATCAATTTGGGGGAGCGGGCTGGTGTTCCAAAAATGGAGAAGGAGCCATTCAACAGTGAATTCAAAGATACACCCATCCACAAAGGGAATCAGAGTGGATTTTATTTACACAGATTTGCTTACCCGTTTCAACGAATGCCCTACCTTGTCCCGGTCCTGCTGTTTCGACTCTCTCTCTCAACCTATGAATGCTCAGCTATGAAAAGCCAGCTGACATTTGCATCCTCTATAACCACTGTGATTATTATTTTGATGTAAAATGGGCTTTTGTAAAATATATTTGATGGATTGATTGTTTGCTGTGCTGGATACTGTGTAATCACTTACTTTTGTCTGAGCGATGGGACATTTTTGTAGTATCTGTAACATATGTTGGTGTGTATTTAATCTGCATCTTAACTTCTTAAAGTGGTAATCAGCAGTAGAAACAATAACAAAATGTCTCCCTGCTCCTCTTTCGGTAAAAAGCTGAGTGATGGGGCTAGAGAAATGTAACCACTCTCAAATTCATAGACAGTGCTATAAATGCAAGGACTGATCATCTATGATATTAACATTGTAATACTGTTTCTATGACCTGTTTCCACTACCATGCACCCAGTTCACTTTGGATAAATGCGTCTGCTAAATGGCATATATTATTCAAGTCTACTTTGACTCTGCCAGCTAGCTGCCCAGTGTAGGTACCATTTCTTTCCAATAGATGGCAGCCAAAGCTAGTTGAAGTCACTACTCTAGTGACAGGAACATGGGATTAGTGCATGTTGAAAGTAGTTTTATCTTCAAAGCAAGTTTATCTGGTTACGCTTGAACCTGTTGTTATAGTGGACAAGCTAATTAATACTATTGTTACATAAGGCGCAGGCATTAAGTCTATGTCTTAAAGAAAATACAGCAGGCTATATTTTCTAAGGAAGGTAATCGCTATCCTGATATCCAGAAGCTATTTTCGGTCATAAGAGATGGTGCAAAAACATTACGTACAAAATAAATTACAAATAACGCAAACAATCACACACAATAGCACAATTGGTTAGGAGCCCGTTAAACGGCAGCCATCTCCTCCGGCACCATTATCCATAAACATCGTTGTAGGATACTGGTTATATACACTGCTCAAAAAAATAAAGGGAACACTTAACCTCTTTATCCTACCCCCTCCTTTTTCGAACATTCTGTTAAAAATTGCGCAACATTTCAGCGTCCTGCTACTCATGCCAGGAATATAGTATATGCATATGATTAGTATGTGTGGATAGAAAACACTCTGAAGTTTCTAAAACTGGTTAAATTTTGGAAGATTGAAAAATGGACACTGTTTTCTTTTGTAGCTGCTATTGAATACAGATCGCCCAGTGATCAATTTGATTGCTTATTAACGTTTACAAATACCTAAAGTTGGGTTATAAAAGTAGGTTGAAGTGTTTTGTCAAATAATATAGGCAACTTATATAATTTTTAAACATGACGTTGCGTGTTGGAAGAGAGCTTTTTTCGTGATGCAGACAGGCTATACAAATGGATATTTTGGGCATTCATGGACGGATTTAATCGGGAAAAATACCAATTTGTGATGGTTATGGGACATATAGGAGTGCCAACAAAGAATATCATCAAAGGTAATGAATGTTTTATATTTTATTTCTGCGTTTTAGTGTAGCGCCGGCTACGCTAATTCTTTTGTTTACGTCGCCTTCAGGCATTTTGGGGTGTTGCATGCTATCAGATAATAGCTTCTCATGCTTTCGCCGAAAAGCATTTTAAAAATCTGACTTGGTGGCTAGATTCACAACGAGTGTAGCTTTAATTCAATACCCTGCATGTATATTTTAATGAACGTTTGAGTTTTAACGAGTACATTTAGCATTTAGCGTAGCGCATTTGCATTTCCAGGTGCCTACTTGAGACGTCTGCGTCTCAAGTAGGAGCAAGAATTAAACAACACAATGTAACACCAAATCAATCACACTTCTGTGAAATCAAACTGTCCACTTAGGAAGCAACACTGATTGACAATAGATTTCACATGCTGTTGTGCAAATGGAATAGACAACAGATGGAAATTAGAGGCAATTAGCAAGACACCCCCAATAAAGGAGTGGTTCTGCAGGTGGTGACCACAGACCACTTCTCAGTTCCAATGCTTCCTGGCTGATGTTTTGGTCACTTTTGAATGCTGGCGGTGCTTTCACTCTAGTGGTAGCATGAGACGGAGTCTACAACCCACACAAGTGGCTCAGGTAGTGCAGCTCATCCAGGATGGGACATCAATGCGAGCTGTTTTGCAGAAGGTTTGCTGTGTCTGTCAGCGTAGTGTCCAGAGCATGGAGGCGCTACCAAGAGACAGGCCAGTACATCAGGAGACGTGGAGGAGGCCGTAGGTGGGCAACAACCCAGCAGCAGGACCGCTACCTCCGCCTTTGTGCAAGGAGGAGCAGGAGGAGCACTGCCAGAGCCCTGCAAAATGACCTCCAGCAGGCCACAAATGTGCATGTGTCTGCTCAAATGGTCAGAAAGAGACTCCATGAGGGTGGTATGAGGGCCCGACGTCCACAGGTGGGGGTTGTGCTTACAGCCCAACACCGTGCAGGACTTTTGGCATTTGCCAGAGAACACCAATATTGGCAAATTCGCCACTGGTGCCCTGTGCTCTTCACAGATGAAAGCATGTTCAAACTGAGCACATGTGACAGACGTGACAGAGTCTGGAGACGCCGTGGAGAACGTTCTGCTGCCTGCAACATCCTCCAGCATGACCAGCTTGGCGGTGGGTGGGGTGGGGTGGCATTTCTTTGGGGGGCCGCACAGCCCTCCATGTGCTCGCCAGAGGTAGCCTGACTGCCATTAGGTACCGAAATGAGATCCTCAGACCCCTTGTGAGACCATATGCTGGTGCGGTTGGACCTGGGTTCGTCCTAATGAAAGACAATGCTAGACCTCATGTGGCTGGAGTGTGTCAGCAGTTCCTGCAAGAGGAAGGCATTGATGCTATGGACTGGCCCGCCCGTTTCCCAGACCTGAATCCTATTGAGCACATCTGGGACATCATGTCTCGCTCCATCCGCCAACGCCACGTTGCACCACAGACTGTCCAGGAGTTGGCGGATGCTTTAGTCCAGGTCTGGGAGGAGATCCCTCAGGAGACATTCCGCCACCTCATCAGGAGCATGCCCAGGCGTTGTAGGGAGGTCATACAGGCACGTGGAGGCCGCACACACTACTGAGCCTCATTTTGACTTGTTTTAAGGATATTACATTAAAGTTGGATCAGCCTGTAGTGTGGTTTTCCACTTTGATTTGGAGTGTGACTCCAAATCCAGACCACCATAGGTTGATAAATTTGATTTCCAGTGATAATTTTTGTGTGATTTTTTTGTCAGCACATTCAACTATGTAAAGAAAAAAGTATTTAATAAGAACATTTCATTCATTCAGATCTAGGATGTGTTATTTTAGTGTTCCCTTAATTTTTTTGAGCAGTGTATATTGAGCATCTACCCACTACTGATATTAACCTTAAACAGTTCATAATCATGCAACATTTTATAAATTATTTAACTGGCATATCGGCTGTTGACTGGTAGTGTAACTTCTTCTGCCGGGATGTCCTTCATAAGGATTAGTGACAGGTCCAATAAATACATCTCCATCCAGACAAGTTGACAGGAACCTCTGACTGGATACACCCACCATCCGCCAGGATTTTGTGCTCTATCGCCACCATCTCTCTACAACACACACAGTCATACTCTAGCCATTATCTGGCAGCATCCACACTCACACAAGTTTGCGTTTGTCTACGCCGACCCTCTAGCTGAGGTGTTTCAGTCTGTGTTGTTACTGCTACGAGAATGAACTCCTTGATCGGGGCAACGATCGGCTCAAACGATCGGCTCAAACATGAACGGCTTCAGTAGGTTTATTGTCTTCCTAACTAACAGTCTCGGTAATAAACTCACTCTCAGAGTCAGAACTATTCGGTAAATTCAGCTTTTTGGGGGAGTTCCAAATATTTCTCTCCTGCCAGTGACTCAATAATTCCAATACGGCGATTTACAGTTACAGTTAGAAGGCGTTCTAAATCATAGTGTTTCCATTCCTCTTTAACCTCAACCTTACCCTACATTAGACTTAACCTTAACCTTACCCAACTTTAGACTTAACCTTAACCTTAACACCACCCTACATTAGCAGCATACCACCCTGCATCCCTCTAATGGCTTGCTTCTGAAGCTAAGCAGGGTTGGATGGCCAGTAGGAGGCACCCTTTTCTCTGGTCTAAAACAAGTATCCCAATGCACCAGGGCAGTGATTGGGGACATTGCCCTGTGTAGGGTGTCGTCTTTCGCCCTGTCTAGGGTGTCGTCTTTTGGATGAGATGTTAAACAGGTGTCCTGATTCTCTGTGGTCACTAAAGATCCCATGGCACTTATCATAAGAGTAGGGGTGCTAACCCCGGTGTCCTGAATAAATTCCCAATCTGGCCCTCATACCATCACAGTCACCTAACCATCCCCAGCTTACAATTGGCTCATTCTGCCCTCTCCTCTCCTCTGTAAGTATTCCCTAGGTCGTTGCTGTAAATGAGAATGTGTTCTCAGTCAACTTACCTTGTAAAATAAGGGGTAAATAACAAATAATTTGACTTAATAACCTTAAATCTCATGCGCTTGCTTAAACCTTACTCTAACCCTGACGACGTGCCAACGTGTCACATTCTGCCTTCTCCCTAACATTTTCAGCCATTAACTTTGCCCACAACTACCTCATGTGAACTACAATCCCAACGCTGTGTTTTAACGTTCAGAAACATCAATCATCGCTTGCGATACTGCTTTCAAAACATACAGTATGACTCTTGTCTTTCATCAATGAAAAATAATCTTTAAAATAACAATATACACTTAGTGTGGCAGTTTTGTACAGCTATTGGTGCCTCCATCTGATGAAACTACACTTCCGCTACACTTCCTGAGTTACGCTTACACACAGGTGTTAGGAGCACGCTAGATAACTAATTTACTACAGGTGGCCCCGCCTCTTGTCTTCTGTAAACAAGTGGTGTAACATGGAGATATGGCCCCATGGGAACACTAACCCTATCCCTATAAAGGTGGTTTGTCATTTTTAAATTATTATTTTATGAAAGATAAGGTCTTTATACTTCCAAAAACGTACTGCAAGCGACACTCGTTAATGTTCAGATTGAGCGCCGGTGTTCTCAAACAAAACTTTCTTGTACAGAAGATGCATTCGTCCAATGCCTTCGCCCAACTGAGAGTCATGATCAAGTACTAATGTCACAAGTGACAATTACTCTTACTAAACTACAGACTGACATTCTCTTTATATTACATATCAGTATCTTATTATCTCATGTCATGAATATATGTGCCTTTTAATCATGTGTGCTCTGTGTTTACATTGATTTTCTTCAACTTATTTCCTTACATTCTCACGTGTGGAATCGAATTGAATCGCATGGACTATTTAGCTTCGTTTCATGGTGTGCTGTGATTCCACAGATTGGCATGGATAAAGAGACATTGAGACAGCCGTTGCCAATTCCGTATCACCTCCTCCCTCCCCAAACGAATTGCTAAACACTCCCCAGGACTAGAGTTAAAAGGAACTGAAAATTCAGACCCCATTCGGATCGAGGACCTCTCAACCGATGGACCTCTACCTTGTTGCTGCTGCTCGCTGTTTGCCTGCTGTGGGAAAAAGACACAAATACAACGCTCTCTATAGCACTACCTGCCATTGACAACCGAACCAGCCATCGGCTAAAGACCCCAGCTCGGGAGGAAGAGCTGAACCCTTATCGGGAAGAGACAAATAAACCAACGCTGCTTGGAAAGAGCCGAACAAACTTACATTGACCACAGCCAAGTTTCCAAGTTAAATAAAGGACAAATCAACATAATAAAGTTAAAAATTACTTTGCCCCGTTGCTCATAGTGAGCCTATAGCCCTAAATATTCTAATCAGGCCGTAGTGGTACTGTGTATTGTCATTTGTAAAAGCTGAGTTTATAATAAAGAACCTTTGATTGTACTTTGACCTGCCTCTGTGATTGTTTGCCGTGTGATTTTAGAACTCTGCTTTTGACACATGTATCAGCAATTTTGCGATTCAGAGAATATGAGCATATCTCAGGCTGTTGGATTGTTTGCCAATGTGAGCATTTGTTGTGAGATCAAGTTAAGATAAAACATATACAGCGATATGGAGAAGAATGAACAGTAACTGATCATGTGTAGATCTATCAGCCATCTATACCCTAAGGTAGCATAAAACCCCACCACCTCTTCAGAGGCTGTAAATTTGTCTCCATTCCACTTTGGCATGGACCTTCCAGCTATCTCATAGGAAGGGATGTGCATCTGCTGTCATACTTTGGCTTGAAGGAGAAGTGTAACCACGCTGCCGCAGAGTGACCATCAATCCCCAAAATGACACTTAAGGGCCCTTCACAAATAACGGGGCATAGTGGGGACACTGACAGCTGTGACAGAGGAATATGGCAATAATGATTTTTATCTACAGCAGTGAAAATAAACCTGTCAAACCTATTAGAATTTAATAGAGAGAGCAAAGGGAGAGAAAAACTGTGAGGATATGGAGGTTATGGTAAGGTAGCAATGGAAGTGTATGAAGGTAAACAAAAATGATGAACGTGTGACCATTTGAGGACAGATGACATTGTACATTTGTGTCTAGGTAAAAGTTGCCATCATCGTAAACTGTTTTTATTCCGGCTGCTCATTATTCCTGCTGCTCATTTTGTGTTCATTTAACATAATTTGATTTCAACATACAATCCATTTCCTCACAAATATAAACTCATTACACTAGGATAAAGTTTTAAATTAATTTTTCGAAAATCAACTACATTATGGGCAATAAACTTCAGAGTAGCTTTCTAATATCCTTTTAATGGTAAACAAATATTTGCTTACTATACTGCAAAATGCATAACTACATGTTTACATATTTAATGTTTACACACGCACGCACATACACACACAATGACCCATTTTAAAAACTGAGGTTCATATGTACCACCAAAACAAATCAGAGCTGAAAATGGATCTTTGGTGTTTGTGTAGGCATGTTCATACTGTATTGAATATATGGAAGTAAGAGGCACACTTTAATTAATATTGTGGGGGGTGCTATATGTTTTTAGCTTTTGATGCTTGATGCCAATAACTAATTTACAAGTTGGATTGCAAGCAGCGGTTATGGGTTGTGGCAGTGTACAATAAACTGTCTTCAATCTTTATCTAAGGCAAATATACTGCTCATCTGACATTTTAATCAGATCCCATTCTCAATCTTCCTCCCTCTCTCGTCCTCTCTCTTGTACTCTCTTCCCTTTCTCTCGCCCTCTCTTCCCCTCTCCCCTGTCCTCTCGTTCCCTCTCTTCCCTTCTCTCTGCTCTCCTAAGGATCTCTCTATTTGTAATTTGTAATTTGTGGTAAGAGTTGAACACGGGCCGTGATCAGAAGGAAACAATTTAAGATAAGACAAATACAGAATACAACAATGGGGCGAATGGAAGGTTAACACCAACCCTCTGAAGAAGGCTTCATTCCACTCTATAAGGGCACACTGGTGTCATCTGTTGGGCTTTATGTCCTTAAGAAGGGTGGAGAGATAATCTGGGATTGGTCAGGTGTAGGTTGTTGTGTAGATTAAGCTTTCACTGAGGAGATTCCTACTGTATGTCAAATGAAATGGATTAACTTCTCTTGACACGAAATGCTGTTCCTATACCATGATTCATTATGTAGGAAGAAGCAGAGGTAATGAGTGTCTGGTATGGCTGTCAAATAAGAGGATTACCTAGTTTATGGCTTTCCAAAAGATAAGTGGTTATTTGAGTCCTCACAAGACTGGATGTCTGTGACTTGACCTTACACAAATGGATGACGGTGTAGTCATTGTATCGTACCCCAGGCTCATCCTCAGCCTCATTCTTAAGCAATGCTGGACTTTTCAATGTCCATAGAGATTATATATCAGGAGACCTGACATTTTATTCATGGTCCAGACTCCACACTTCTGAGATGGACACAGAATTCAGAAAACAATACATTGTCATAACCCGTGCTGAAATGCATTCATATGCAAAAAAGACACTAATACAACCTTTGCTTTATCAAATCAGCCTGGACCGAGATTATCTTTCGAAATCACCTTAACCCTTAAACATTTGTGCAGTGATTCAATAGAACCAGCTGCCTGGATCCATCTAATCTGTCTAAATTAAATAAAATCCTGCCAGGATGTTGATAATAGGCCCTGAAGATTGTGTGCAAAAATCTGCATTAATAATTCAAATAAGGCTTTTTTCACTATTTATGAGTGGGATTGTGCAGGATGGGTGTGCAGGAACTCAGATGGTAATGTGGAAGAACAGTTTCTCAGTGCAGCTTCATGCAACAATGGATGGCATATTTATAACATTGTTTTGGTTTAGTTTGTTCAATGTGTAGTTGTTAGGAAAGCGGTATTCACCTGATTTTATAATCTCTTTTTCAGTCCAGTTCATCCTTGGTTATATGACAGAAAACGTAAATTCTAGAACATACCAACCAGGGTTGGGGTCAGTTCTAGTTCAATTCAAGTCATTCTCCCTACTATTATCCTGACGTTTCACATTATTAAAATAAAGTGGTGATGCTAACTGACCTAAAACAGGGAATTTTTACTAGGATTAAATGTCAGGAATTGTGAAAAACTGAGTTTAAATGTACTTGGCTAAGGTGTAGGTAAATTTCCGACTTCAAATGTATGTCTCCGGTCTGATTGAGCGTGCATTCCATAGACATGATATGGTGTATGTTTAGACAGGATAGAGACATTCTGGAGGAGCAGAACAAAGGCCTCAGTATTCCTAATTATCCTGGAATCTGTGAAACTAAAACAAGGTGGGGTTAGAAATAACACCAGGAGAGTAACCCAGAGTGGCTTATGATGGCCCTTACTCTGCATGGGAAGGGTGGAGCCAGCCATAACAGCATTTTTAGGTCTACTATATATAGAACTCTGCATTTCTGTAAAGGTTAAGCACTCGGTCCGACAGTCAAGACTGTTAGATTGATGCCTGCATAATTGCAATAATTAATCAATATTAAATAAAGATGATTGTTTGAAGAAAATACCAAGTTTCTCTCAGTACGGAATTTCCTTGACAGGTTGCGTTGTCATTTTGGCTTCTTAGCAATTAATTGAAACCAACTCCACTATACCAGGTAGGAACCACCACCACAATACCAGGTAAGAACCACATACACTATACCAGGTAGGATCCACCACCACTATAAGAGATACGATCCACCACCACTATACCAGGTAGGATCCACCACCACAATGCCGTGTAAGAACCACATCCACTATACCAGGTAAGAACCAACACTACTGTACCAGGTAGAAGTTTTCTGCTGACATAATAACAAAAAGTCCATGGTTTTAAGATTTAAACATACATTAGTCTTCTTGCTTGGTTCAGGTTTTTAATATTTTACACTTGAAATTCCGTTGGAGACGGATGAATGTGTATGGCTGGTGCCACACAGATTAAAAAATAAGGTATTAAAGAGGTTTTAAAAGGAGGCTGTGAGGTGTGATGTTTTAATACATTCCCAGATAACTGTCCATCTATGAAAGTGTACAATCTCATTAAGAGGCCTTTCAACTGAAAGCCACACATTCCACATTCATCCACCAGCAGCCAGGCTCTAGACTTTACAGGGGTAACTTTTAATGAGGCTTAAACTTGAGTTACTCCTCAAGCGGTAGAACAACTATTTATGCTAATGAAAACAAAAGCAACAAGATATAAAGAAATGTAGATAAATGGTCAGAAGTAATCATAACTAAGTATATGTCATATCTTCTTCTAGACAAGACAAACACACTTTTACTCATCTAGCAGATCAATGTCATTTGTACATTTTTTAGGAATCTCCACACACAATTTCGTACATGGGTGATACATAAACACATCTCAACACCTCAGTGGCAGTCGGTGCCGTTTAAGATGAGGGAGGACGATTCATTTTTTTTCTGAGCATGGCCTTATTTCTCTTACAACATATTGGATGGCTGTCGTTCATATTCCGTTCACCAAGCTCAATGTAACATCGATGGGTTTAGGCTACTACATGATACTAAACATTTCCCTATAGCCATCATGAGGTTACTATAACCTAGCCTATGAATGAAAGTTTACAACGTAGCCAGATAAATGTCGAGATAAATATTTGAGTAATCAAGGTGACAGACACATTCAATACTGCCTGGCACACTCTTGCCTGAATCTAGCTAATCTAGGGTGTAATTATTTGTTCAATTGTTGAAAATGAGACAAATTCAGGTATATTTATCCCAGTTTCGTTCCGTTTGCTTCTATTCAATAAACTTTTTTCAACAGAATCGGCGGAATGAATACACACCTGATCACACTCAAACACAGTTCACTTTCATAGCAGCCACATACAAACAGCTTCATCGCTTTGCTCGTTGTATAATTCCTTCTCGCATCTATGCTCTCTCCTCTTCTTACCTTTTCCCTTCACTTGTGGACTTCAATGCACAACCAATCAGCTGGCTCTCTGTGACTGTAATATTCATATGTCTGCATACTGAATTGTAATTGGTTGCATTCTACCGTCATATCATATTGCGCTATGATTGGTTAAGACCACCCAGGTCGTGAGATCATTTCAGTTGATCATGTCCGGAGACACATGAACATGCCAGTTACAGCTAGCTAATGAAGAGCTATGTTTTATAAACATCCTGTCGTACTGCATTTTATTATTTTGTACAAAGCATGCAAAAGAAGACAGTGACCAGATGAAAAGAACTTTCCAAGCCAAACCTTCATATCAATACTGCTAACAGCTACACACAGCCTACATCATTGTCACCATATTAGCTAACGTCATAGTCAACATAGAACTAACGTGTTAGTAAACCAGCTACAATCATGCAGTGCAGTTTCAGAAATGTATTTGTTCAAAACTGCTCAACTATCGTCTTTCTCTCTCACCACTTTTTATGCAGTGCATTGCTAGCTATCTGTAACTTATGCTTTCAGTACTAGATTCATTCTGTAATCGTTTGATTGGGTGGAAAAAATGTAAGTTCATGCTGCAAGAGCTCTGATAGGTTGGATGACATCCACCGGAAGTTGTCATAATTACTGTGTAAGTCTATGGAAGGGGGTGAGAACCATAAGCCTCCTAGGTTTTGTATGGAAGTCCATGTTTAACTATTTTTATTTGAATTAAATTCACTTTGGAGCAAGGTCCTCCCCTTCCTCCTTTGAGGAGCCTCCACTGCAACATATATACAGTACATGCCAAACGTATAAGTTCCATTATGGTAGCCTCATTAGTTTGATTCTCACTGCATTGCAATTGGAACTTTTCTACAAAGTGAAAGTGCCACAGTGCCACAGTGTCCTTGGGTGAGTTTGAAACAACTTCCCAATGCCATAACCCACTTAATGAGCTTGTGTGTTCTTTTTCACCCCTCATTAACAAAAATTGGTGCACTCTCCAAAAACATAATGTAGGCCCTCACCACTCCTCTGCTTGCTTTTGGCTAGCCCAATACTGGTTTAAACTTCCAAAGGACACAAATGATCCTGGAGTAGGGAAAATGAAGTAATCTATATGCTAGTTATCTCTCTGTGTGCTTCCTTGAATAAAATTGACCATTTTTGGTTTCTTGCTTACATCTCCATTAAATTAGTGGGAATTCAGAGTGTTAAGAACTGCCGTTTGTGTTTATTCAATAACTTAGTGTTATCAGCAGGTTCGGATCTAAGGGTTGGTGTTTGTGGTAGGGATTGTTCTCTTCGAGGCACCATGCTAACTGTTCTCTAATCGAATTAAATATTTTTCTGTGAATATTATTACTGAACGTATCCGTGTTTAACAGGTTCCAAACAATTGTTAAAGTGGTGAGCATACAGTGACATAACTTTAATACACTGTTTATGATATACTTTGTGAGCCATTCATATTTTTCATCTTCAAATGTCATTTTGATTACCTAAAATGTGCCCTTCATTCCTTTTGAAGACATGCTGTATTTGGGGCCACAGTCCCTAAAGATGCCAGTCCATAATCCCCAGCTATGAGTGTCAAATCTGGAGCGGGATAAATAAGTAAAATGACACTGAAATATTTAGGAGATTCAGGGGACTCAGTAGCTTTGTGAACTGTCGTCCAGTGAGCCAGGTATGAGCGACAGGGGATGCGATGCGGAAAAAGAGAAAGGGATCGAGGTGTGAGTTGAAATTCCCTTCAGATTCATTTTGGTTCCTTGGGAAGACAATCCAACTGGAAAAACACTTCAAAGCTCATTCTCTGCCTATTCCCTAAACCTTACCCTATTCCACAGCGATCTCAAAGAAAAGCAATCTCCAACTGTATCTTGGTGTAAACAAACATTTACATGCGTGATAGGTTGTTGGTTTAATCTTGTATGTCCTTTGTCACGAATATGTGATGTTGGGATGATATACATGATGTTTATCCAAGAGGTAAAGAATAGACTGAAATAGTGCAGAATAAAACATTGAAATAAAAGTCTGAAATCGGTTGCAGCCAAGCAAAAATGTGCACAACACACATACGTAACCTGTATGTCCTTGGTGCATATCTTTCATGTTCAATGCCGTGCCACCGTGCCAATCACATTATTAGGGCTGTAAGATATTCATGGCGTTGGATATAACATTTTCCCCCACAAACTCCATGCGCACAGAAGCAGCATGTTGGGCATTTCTAAACCTAAGATCATAAAGAACATGAGCAAAATATAGTACCTGTTTCCTAGCTTTCAGCCAGTGATGAAAGAATAATATCGACAAGACCACTGTCACTTCTCACAAGACGAGAGGCTTATCTGGAACCAGTACATTGAGAATGGAAGCTTTGATCCCTCTGGTCCTGAAGAATTGTTGACCTCCCGGTCGAGGCTGAGGGAAGGAGCGGATGGAATCAGACACAGGCTAGGAGGAAGAAGAAAATAAGAAGTGAGGATTACTGGATGGCATTGAATGGCTTTGGACAAGGAGTGAGGAATTAAAGATAACAATGGACTGGGTTATTTGGTGTTATCAGCAGGTGAGTGGCGGGTAGACTCACACACTGTACAAAAGAGGCAGCCCCTGTCACTCAGAGAGAGAGATGAGAGAGAGAGAGAGAGAGAGGGGGGGGGAGAGAGAGAGAGCGCTCTGGGAACACACTCCCCACAACACCCTTTCATACAATTCCCTTGCAATTTGTTTTATCTCTGAGGAAGGGTTCAGCCTCAGGAGTGATACCTGAGGAAAGCAGGCAGCCTCAGGAGTGATACCTGTAGAAAGCAGGCAGCCTCAGGAGTGATAGCTGCAGAAAGCAGGCAGAGTGTGTCATTTAATATGCTATTAGCATGTAGCAAACTACAATGTAATTGTCTTGGACTACGGATTTGCACAACATTTATCATTCATGAATTGGTTATGAATCACGTATTTGCTGAGACATTCACTGAGACTTTCAAAAACCGTTTTGCTACCATTATTTACTGGCGTCGTGCCAAACTGCATCTCTGTCCGTTATGCAAATAAGTACATGAATATGCATTTCCTAGATGAACGTTCTAAAACGGGAGATTTAGTGAATGAGATTAAGCATTAGAACATTTTGCAGATATTGTAATCTATCCTTTACAAGTAGCAAGCACCACTTACTAGCATCTTGTAATCTTCAAGCAGAGTACCCACTGGGCAAAAACTGGTTGAATCAATGCTGTTTCTGCATCATTTCAACACCAACAAATCTATGTGATGACATTGAATCAATGTGGCAAACTGATTGGATTTGCAGAAAAATCATCAACGTAAGGTCATTTAGTCTCTTTTCAGCTAACATTGAACCTAAATCCAATAAATGTTTGGTTGATTTCATGTTCAACCAAATGTCAATCTAAATTACACGTTGACCTGACATCTGTGCCCACTGGGTAATGACTGAGACAAACTTAGGCATGTGCGTTGTACTCTGTGGTAGTCCAGTACAACTCTTTCCACGCTCCATGCTTATAATCTCATTTAATGGTGTCCATATTAGGACAGCATCAGACAACATAGCACTATACAACATAGCACTGACCTCAATAAATACACTCAAGGCCTCCTGGGTGGCGCAGTGGTTAAGGGCGCTGAACTGCAGCGCCAGCTGTGCCATTTGTGACTCTGGGTTCGCGCCCAGGCTATGTCGTAACCGGCCGCGACTGGGAGGTGACGCACAATTGGTCTAGCGTCGCCCGGGTTAGGGAGGGGTTGGCCGGTAGGGATATCCTTGTCTCATTGCGCACCAGTGACTCCTGTGGCGCTAACCAGGTGCAACCTTGGTTAGCGGCTGGCTTCTGGGTTGGATGTGCGCTGTGTTAAGAAGCAGTGTGGCTTGGTTGGGTTGTGAATCGGAGGACGCATGCTTTCAACCTTCGTCTCTCCCAAGCCCGTACGGGAGTTGTAGCGATGAGACAAGTAGTAACTACTAAAAAACAATTGGATACCATGAAAAAGGGGGAAAATAAATAAATACATTCACCTCTCACAGTATATGGAAACACAGTTTTACCTCGTTGTCTTCAAATATTTTCCACACTAAAATGCATTGCAAATATTATGAATTCAAAGGAAATGTTTGATATTCATGCTGCTCATGGTTTTAAATTACCCAGCCAACACAAACATCAGAGTTCTACAGAGCCATCGTAGTCATCACGGAATGCCTCTGCTTCAGAAGAGGCCATTGTAGTCATCATGCGCATGCCTCTGCTTCAGAAGAGGACATTGTAGTCATCATGCGCATGCCTCTGCTTCAGAAGAGGCCATTGTAGTCATCACGCGCATGCCTCTGCTTCAGAAGAGGACATTGTAGTCATTGCTGCATGCCTCTGCTTCAGAAGAGGCCATTGTAGTCATCAATATATACCTCTGCTCAAGGAGAGACAATTGTAGTCATCAGAGCATACCTCTGTTTCAGAAAAGGCAGTTTTAGTAATCACAGCATGCCTCTGCTTCAGAAAAGGCCATTATAGTAATCACGGCATGCCTCTGCTTCAGAAGAGGCCATTGTAGTTTTCACAGCATGCCTCTGCTTCAGAAGAGAACATTATAGTCATCTCGGCATGCTTTTGCTTCAGAAGAGGTCACTGTATTCATCACGGTTGCTTCTCCTTCAGAATAGGCCATCGTAGTCATCACGTCATGCCTCTGCTTCAGAAGAGGCCATTGTAGTAATCACGGTATGCCTCTGCTTCAGAAGAGAACATTGTAATCATCACGGTATGCCTCTGCTTCAGAAGAGAACATTGTAATCATCACGGTATGCCTCTGCTTCAGAAGAGAACATTGTAATCATCACGGTATGCCTCTGCTACAGAAGAGGCAATTGTAGTTATCGGTATATACAGTACCTCTGCTTCAGAGGAGGCCATTGCAGTCATCAGGGAGTGCTTCTGCTTCAGAAGGGGCCATTGTATTCATCACAGCATGCCTCTGCTTCAGAATAGGCCATTGTAAGTCCTCACAGCATGCCTCTGCTTCAGAAGAGAACATTGTAGTCATCACGTCATGCCTCTGCTTCAGAAGAGGCCATTATAGTAATCACGGCATTCCTCTGCTTCAGAAGAGGCCGTTGTTGTCATCAGGGCGTGCTTCTGCTTCAGAATAGGCCAATGTAGTAATCACGGCATTCCTCTGCTTCAGAAGATGCCATTGTAGTCATCTTGTCATGCGTCTGCTTCAGATGAGATACAGCATACATAAAACAACTGTAGATAGATGAAGATAAGATACAACTAAGGGGCCAGGGTTCTGTTCTAGGAGCACGGTTTTGACTGCTCCTAAAGTTTTGCTTCAGTACTGCAGTTTATCTGATGTCAGGCCCAGAAATACAATTTCCATAGATGGCCACATAAAGTCAGATTAGAACATTTCTAATAAGACACTTTAGTCATCACCTTTTTGCACTAAATATCCATTGCGTTATTCAAATATTTGTTGCTGAGGTCGTTTTTTCACCCATCACCCACAGATATTTATATTCATCCAATGTCTGCATGTTTTTGGAAGAAGTGATGACGTCGTCACTGCTCCGTCCGCTCCCTGTGCACACTGAGTGATGGTGCGCATGTGATGTTGGTCTGTATAAACCGGATGCAACATGGATATTGACGGTCCATGAATAAGAGAACATGAGTAAATTACCTTGAAAACAACGTTCGGACATCTTGGGCGCAGTCTCCAGTTCTTATTATACCTCCGTGGATATAACACATAACACAATTGTGGATAGATGAAGTGCATGAGATCATATTATACACTGACCAAGCTGAAATTGTTTTTCTGATTTACAATGAAGGATTCCTTTAACAGTAAGTCATATTTCAGGTTTCCCTTGTGTAGAGAAGAGAGAGCAATCAGTTGTAAAGGCTTTAAGGGTTGTGGTGTAAGGATGCCAACCCTGAGGTAGAGGTAAAACTACAAGCAGCTTCCAAGTGAGGGGATGAAAATCTCCCGTAGACATGGGGGTAGCAGGTAGACGTCGTGCTACAAATCAGCTCAACAGAGTGATGAAAAAAAGAGGGGAAAATATGCTAAACTCTTCCCATCCATATTCCCACTAAGCTCCATTGTAAGATAAGCTCATCTTTCTCTGAAATGAGTGCAACGCCACTGCCTTTTTGAAGTCCTGAGTAGTGGAAAGCCACTGCCTTTTTGAAGTCCTGAGTAGTGGAAAGCAACTGCCTTTTCAAGTCCTCGGTAGTCAAAAGCTACTGCCTTTTTCAAGTCCTGGGTAGTTGAAAGCTACTGCCTTTTTCAAGTCCTGGGAAGTAGAAAGCCATTGCCTTGTTGACGGCATGGGTAGTGGAAAGCCACTGTCTTTTTGAAGTACTGGGTAGTGGAAAGCCACAGTCTTTTTGAAGTCCTGGGTAATGGAAAGCCACTGTCTTTTATAAGTCCTGAGTAGTGGAAAGCCACTGCCTTTTCAAGTCCTCGGTAGTCAAAAGCTACTGCCTTTTTCAAGTCCTGGGTAGTTGAAAGCTACTGCCTTTTTCAAGTCCTGGGAAGTAGAAAGCCATTGCCTTGTTGACGGCATGGGTGGTGGAAAGCCACTGTCATGTTGAAGTTCTCGGTAGTGGAAAGCCACTGCCTTTTTGAAGTCCTGAGTAGTGGAAAGCCCCTGCCTTTTCAAGTCCTCAGTAGTCAAAAGCTACTGCCTTTTTCAAGTCCTGGGTAGTGGAAAGCCACTGCCTTTTTAAAGTCCTGGGTAGTGGAAAGCTGCTGCATTTTCAAGTCCTCGGTAGTCAAAAGCTACTGCCTTTTTCAAGTCCTGGGTAGTGGAAAGCTACTGCCTTTTTCAAGTCCTGAGTAGTGGAAAGCCACTGCCTTTTTGAAGTCCTGAGTAGTGGAAAGCCACTGCATTTTCAAGTCCTCTGTAGTCAAAAGCTACTGCCCTTTTGAAGTCCTGAGTAGTGGAAAGCCACTGCCTTTTTCAAGTCCTGGGTAGTGGAAAGCTACTGCCTTTTTCAAGTCCTGGGTAATGGAAAGCCACTGTCTTATTTAAGTCCTGGGTAATGAAAAGCCACTGTCCTATTTAAGTCCTGGGTAATGGAAAGCCACTGTCTTTTTGAAGTCCTGGGTAGTGGAAAGCCACAGTCTTTTTGAAGTCCTGGGTAATGGAAAGCCACTGTCTTTTATAAGTCCTGGGTAGTGGAAAGCCACAGTCATTTTGAAGTCCTCGGTAGTGGAAATCCATTGCCTTGTTGAAGTCCTGGGTAGTGGAATGTCACTGTCATTTTGAAGTCCTGAGTAGTGGAAAGCCACTGCCTTTTTGAAGTCTTGAGTAGTGGAAAGCCACTGCCTTTTCAAGTCCTCGGTAGTCAAAAGCTACTGTCTTTTTCAAGTTCTGAGTAGTGGAAAGCCACTGCCTTTTTGAAGTCCTGAGTAGTAGAAAGCCACTGCCTTTTCAAGTCCTCGGTAGTCAAAAGCTACTGCCCTTTTCAAGTCCTGAGTAGTGGAAAGCCACTGCCTTTTTCAATTCCTGGGTAGTGGAAAGCTACTGCCTTTTTCAAGTCCTGGGTAGTGGAAAGCTACTGCCTTTTTCAAGTGCTGGGTAATGGAAAGCCACTGTCTTATTTAAGTCCTGGGTAATTGAAAGCCACTGTCTTATTTAAGTCCTGGGTAATGGAAAGCCACTGTCTTTTTGAAGTCCTGGGTAGTGGAAAGCCACAGTCTTTTTGAAGTCCTGGGTAATGGAAAGCCACTGTCTTTTATAAGTCCTGGGTAATGGAAAACCACTGTCTTATTTAAGTCCTTTGTAATGGAAAGCCACTGTCTTTTTGATGTCCTGGGTAATGGAAAGCCACTGTCTTTTTGAAGTCCTAGGTAGTGGAAATCCACAGTCTTTTTGAAGTACTGGGTAATGGAAAGCCACATGCTTTTTGAAGTCCTGGGTAGTGGAAAGGCACATGCTTTTTGAAGTCCTGGGTAATGGAAAGCCACTGTCTTTTTGAAGTCCTGGGTAGTGGAAAGGCACAGTCTTTTTGAAGTCCTGGGTAGTGGAAAGGCACAGTCTTTTTGAAATCCTGGGTAATGGAAAGCCACATGCTTTTTGAAGTCCTGGGTAGTGGAAAGGCACAGTCTTTTTGAAGTCCTGGGTAGTGGAAAGGCACAGTCTTTTTGAAGTCCTGGGTAGTGGAAAGCCACATGCTTTTTGAAGTCCTGGGTAGTGGAAAGGCACAGTCTTTTTGAAGTCCTGAGTAGCGGAAAGTGTGTAAAGAAGAAGGGGGAAAAAACATTAAAGGGTTCTTTACGTCATCAATGTGAAAATAAGAGATTAATTGTGGACGAAAAAACCTATTCATCTATTATGCAAAACCAGATCAGGCATTGTTGCTCTTAAGAGAGAGCATTTGGAGCTAAATGAGATGTCTGAAACAATTCGGATTAGTTGGGAGAGAAGAGGCCATAGTAAATTTCTAACGAAGGGAGATGAATACTACGGTATTGTACATATCTACTGTGTTCAGTTATATCAAGTACAATCTTCGCACCTAAAGAAGAAAGCTCTTTGGCCTTGGGTTGTACTCCCATCATTATTACTATCATGACTTAGGAGTCAAATAGGTATCTTTTTACTCTGTTATCTCAGCAGAGAGCATGCTAAAGGTCTGACTGATCACATACATTATGGTCCCTCACCCGCACATTCCTCTCTGTGTTTGTCCGATTTTTATGAAAAACGCTGCAGGGTCTGTTTCTTTTCTACCATGTTCTGCTCCAAATGTTGTGCTTGCCTGCCACCATGTGGATGTCACTTGTCATAATCACCGGATTCCTTTCTCACACTGTGATAGTAATCGATGTAGGACGAGGGGGATGTGTTGTCTGTCCAGTGCGTCTCTTTTACTTCTGACCTTCGTCTCGACTTCTCCTGTCCCTGCATTGACCCAAACTCCAAACTAAGCCAAACGGTAACCCCTCAGTAAGCCTTAAAACATAAGGGTTGCTTGAATGGATTCAAACAGTCCCCCAAATGCTTTCCCCACGTTGTGAGTAACATTAGAATAAAATTCCGAGCTACTTCATTTGTTTTCTCTTCTGCTGTAAGCATAAATCACTTTGAGCCTAGCTCAGTCTCATATAAATGTCAAGATAGCCAAGGAAACTCATAAACCCATAATTTGATCTTTATTCATCTGGGACAGCCAATGAATAAAGGCCCACCTAGTAAATCATCATTTCCCCCTTTATGTCAACAGCGTACTGAGCAGAGAGAGCGTTCTCCACCGGTCGCCCCAGCTTTTTCATCATGAAGCCTCAGCGGTTTTAATGATAGTCATTTAGCATCTCTGCATTTGATCTGCAACGTGTGTGTTTGGCATTACAGAATTTATTTCTCATTTAGGACATTTACAAATGGCTGTGTTTATATGTGGAGAGAGTGTACATCTATATGTGAAGGAAAAAAAAGAGAAAATGGACACTACAGTTTCCATACACATGAGTGGTTGTTGGTAATGGAGGATCCAATACTAATTAAAGAATCCTTGAAAGCCATCTCCCAAACTCAATAATTTGTTATTGGAAAGTAGAAACGTACAATATCACGACATTCCGTGTCCCTAAGTCCATAGCTGTGGGTTGTGTGTGAAACTTCTCTCTCTCTCTCTCTCTCTCTCTCTCTCTCTCTCTCTCTCTCTCTCTCTCTCTCTCTCTCTCTCTCTCACTCTCTCTCTCTCTCTCTCTCTCTCTCTCTCTCTCTCTCTCTCTCTCTCTCTCTCTCTCTCTCTCTCTCTTTCCTGTTCATCCCCTCCTCCAGACTGCATCTACAGACAGTTCTGCTTTTGGGTGTTTTAGAATACCACATTATCATGGATCCCCGAGTGTTTCACCTCTCTGGCAGAACTGACTGGCATTTCCCTTTGGCATTTTTCTGCCCTTCCTGCCAAGCGCTCAAAGGCAATATGATCTGGCCTTAAGGCGGCTTCTCTGAAATGAGGAGGGGGGAGCGAAGCATTCAGACATCAGCTATTATCTCAGAGCACGAAAATATCAGGATCGTAATGTATACAGGGTACGAAACAGATGTCATAAGCAAGATAGAACTCAATTTGCATCTAAAAAGGAAATCATTTTTTGCTTGGGTGATGGCGGTGGGGGACGTTTCTCCTCTCCATGTTAAAACATCCTGTGAATAAGACCCAAATGGAGACATTTTTTTTCTCCCATTTTCCAGCTGGAGACCCTAAAGAGACCGCTCATGAATAAGGAGTGGATCTGTGCTCCTCTGCAAAGTGGCTTGCTTGTAAACAGATGCACCACTTTAGGTGCCTTGGCCGAGGAACAGCCAAACAAGAAGTAACGTCTCTTCGGGCTTTGAGACTCTCTATCTATAGCTGCCCAACACAGATTCCCAGAATAATGCTGAACAGTGTGTTTGGGCAAGACAGTTTCCTCAGAGACCCAAAGTTACATCGTTATACTGCCACCTTGTGTCACAAAGAGAACTGCCATGAAAACGGCAGGCACAATGTGGATGTCTTTGATGGTGGACTGGGAATAACTACTGTATGTTGAGAGGTCATCTTGCTTTGCAGACATTTTAGAATGTTTTTAATCCTGTTTGAAGTGGAAGTCAATCCTTTCGAAACCGCTGTAAGTGTAAATTAGCTTCTAACTCTCCGTCATAATTGTCCTTATGACTAGTGTGCTCTGGCACAGAAAAAACACCCCAAAACTCTAGAAATTAGGATTCTCTACAAAGAAGCATGTCTCTTTTATACGTCTTATTAGCATGCAGGCATCCTGAGTGACAGAAATATGGTTCTGACCCCAGTATTGTCTCTGTGCATTTTTTATTTTGGATTTACTGCAAAATGACTGTGGGGGTAGAGACTGATCTTGGATAAACCTTTCATTGGAAAGTGGCTCCAACCCTCCCTGAGCATTGCATTTTAATGTCAATTTATTTGCAAATTACTCCAGCTGTATCAGTGTTTTGGAACTAAACAAGCCTTTGACAAACGTTTAAATTGCATTATTTATTGTGGTGTGTGCATTACAGAACCCACTATAGTTAAAGCACAATTCTCTTGGGTTTGTCAGTGCTGGAAGGAATAAATAATTTTATTCTGGCTGCCTTGTTCATTGTTTTGTATGCAGAGAAAGTGGCTCATGTGTAATTGTTGCATGGACAATGTCAGTTGTCAAGAATATTGTGATTTAAGCAGAGCAGGAACAAAGAAGAAATAATGAAAAGAGTGGAAAAAATTGGGGGTGTGTATATGTGTATATGAATTGGCTGTCATTACTCCTGACTTTGCCTGTAAAAAAACGTTGTTTTAAACTCTACACTGTCTCTAGAGTATACTTTGATTACCTTGTTGCTATGGAACTTCAAATATAATGTATTGCATGTTTACTGTACAACCACTTACTATGTTTTGTTCAATGTTAATTGTTTTTAGAGCATTGTAATTGGAGGGCTATAAATGTTGTTGTGTACTTGTATGTTTGAGGATATGTGTTAATTGCGTGTTTGAGACTGGTTGTCTCTATGGAGGAGTGGTTGTCTCTATGGAGGAGTGGTTGTCTCTATGGAGGAGTGGTTGTCTCTATGGAGGAGCGGTTGATTGCTATGATGGATATTTAAAGAGGTAAAAAGAGAACTCCCATCCACCATAGACTTAGCCTACCTCGTATCAACGTTTCCATGACCAAAAAGACAAGAATGTCAAGTTAATATATTGTTCTCTCTTACCAGAGGTGTGACAATAGAGTGAATGTTTTATGGTGATTATCGACTAATCTGTAGGCCTGATGATGCTGTGCCCTCAAGTGGTTTGGAGGCGAATATCTGCAAGAGTCAAAAGAGGAAATGGTGTTGCTAGGAGGGGTTGCGGACGGATAGTTATAACGAGCAGGACTTCTATTACATGAGTGGCAGTGGTTAGAATCTAATCACCTTTTTTGGTTTTAACATGTCTTTTTCCAACATTACCCTAACCCTAACCCTTAACCACTCACAAGCAAGCATGCCTGAATTTAACCTTACCCTACCACTTAGCCTACTTTGTAAATATTAGACTTTTGGCAGTAGCGACCGGTCATCTCTGATCCACCTGCTTTGAGCCCCACATTTTTAGCAATAAATACATACTAATAATAATTTGGGGGTGGGTTGCCTAATGTTCTTGTTATTTTGACATTAATACGTGTCACATATCAGTTTGCAAACAATGTACTTAAAAAATATATTTCATTGAGTTAATAAATCCGCAAACAAAAATGGTCTCTTTTTGGCAGCTTCAAAATCCAGGTTTTTCAGCTTAGCTCAGTGCTTTCTGTGGTGGTGGGGCAAGCCAGCAGAAAATATGGAGCATTGTGCCGTGATTGGCTCAGTGTTCTGTCACTAATGGGGACACTACGTCACTACCAAGTCTAAGAGTAGAGCTCTAAAATTCTAGCCCCTTGGGTGCTGCCATAGCATTACATTAGAATTGCCCATCCAAGAAGGCTCAAGGTCATTGGCCACAGATAAAAGGACGTCAAATCATGTTATATCTACAGTAGCTTTAATTGGACATCATACAACATCATACTTTCAAAATCTTAGCTTGCCCTCATAGTCATGAATCAATTCGACAATCTACTGGCAAATCCTTTTTAATCCTTGTCATATGAAGAGAAATAATGAAGAGACATGATAGATAAAACGTATCAGTGCTCATCGGCCATTGGACATAAACATTACACAACCATTTGGATATCGCAAATTCAACAATTAGTGATTTGGAAGGAATCAGTGGCTAACTGCATGTATTGCAAAGCAATCGTTAGCCTGATATTCTGTGGAGTGATTGTGTGGTCCCAAGTCTAAGATTAAGGGACACTTTTTCTAGTTTAAAACTATAAACATTAAACATTGGCCATGGTGTCAATGAAGCAATGTCGCTCTCAAAACAACTGTTAACTCGAAACTGCAAAATCTGACTTTAGTGATTTCAAGACACCTGGGATCTCGGAAAAATGAGCTACAGCTGGGAAAATGCGTTTTGAACTGTGACCTGAAGATTACTGACGTCACCAGGAGTTCCCAGTTGTCAAGAAAGCACCAGAGAATGCAAGACTTTGCTTACAAAGTTTGACGACAAAATTTGCCCACGATGGATGGCCGAGCAACCTTCCCGTTCAAGTAAGCACAACAAGGTGAGTCCATAAATGTATTGTATGCTGCTGCATAAATTATGTAATATGCCAGGGACATATGTATACTGTAGCTAAGTAAGTAATAGTAAGTGTATGTTGTGTAGTAAGCTGTTAGTAGCCCATGTGCCTCACACTAATAATTTGGTCTATTTCCACCTCTTTATTGTGCCTACTGTTCTGACTTGGTGGTGCACATGTAGCCTATAACCTGTTTTTGAGAAATGTAATCATCAAATATTGTAAGAGCTTTCATTGTCTGCCCCCTGTATTTATCCTATGGTTCTGACTTGGTGTACAGGGAGAACACTGTAAGAACGGCCCATGTTCTGAATTCTGTCGCTGTACGTTTCAAAAGTGCTGAAAAAATTGTTATATTAACTACGTCCATCCTGGCACACTCATTAATATATCCCACATTGTTTATTTTTTGCCCCACCATGCTAAAATTGTCAGTGAAATTTTGTGATTCAAATCATATGAGAGTTGCTAAGCCTATTGGAATTCGGACAATGTGAGCATTTGTTGTGAAATAGTTGTCTAACTTCGCCTGCAGTTGTCTTGAAAAAAATATATAACTCTGATAAGGATGTCAAGGCAATATACCCAATTCAAAGCCTAAATATGAGCCATGAGGGCAGATATGTTAAATATGTCATGCAGTAAGGCATGAGAAGCTGTGGTATATTGTGAGTAAAACACGGCTAACGGATGGTCTTTATACCCTGTTTGTCCCTATAGAGTCAATTAATGAGGACTAAAATAATCTCTTTCTTTGTTGATCTGCAGGAACAGATGTTTCTCTCACATCAAGGAACTCTGAAATTTCGAGGTGCACGAGCAAAAAGCAAAATGTGTCTTTTCCCTGAATGTACATACTGTATGTCATTCAATGTGAAGGACAAGCTGGCAACAAGGAAAGCAGGCAGGCTTGAATTCCATCTCTGCCCCTCTGAGTGTGCTTCTGTGGATTCGGTGTCATGGGTCTCAATCCATCTGCGTTATCGTTTCACCGGGCCCAAATCCCACTGCTGCCACTCCTCATCACAGCACCGAGCTGGGATCAAACAGGACTCATCAGGGTGACATAACTGGAAGACCACAGGGTTACATTCACAAACGCTTTTAAGTGAACAAGGAAAATCAAATCTGAGGTCTGGGGTAGAAGATAAAGAGGGAAAATTTGTATTTTCTCAGCTCAACAATTATGGCAAGGTGTAATGGAAGGATTATAATGGGAAAGAAAACAGATATTTGTTTTGTTTTGTCCTCTACAGTTATAATAGACCATTCGCTGTGAGGTGCCCACTCTGACACGTTGTCTGAGACACGGGATATACGTATAGGAGGAGGCAGAGGGATCTGAGGAATGTCCTAAAATGGACACCATATTATTGCTTACTGTTTAAAAAAGCAATGAGGTAGTATCTCTAACCTAGCATGTGACACAGGTGTGCTACAGTCAAAATGATTCCTAACATCAGAATGTAAGTAAGGCAACCAAAACAAGTTGGTTGCTCTGTTGTTCTGAGTGTTGAGCTGAACTAGTGTATCTATTAGAATCCTCAAAAGAGCAGTGACCTGTGTCGTCCAGTGGTTAGTGCTGCTGACCATGCCACACACATGCCGTGCCCACATGCTGCATGGGTTGAAATTCGGCCTACTGCCCTCTGTATTCAAACTTCTCCTGTATTTCCTCCACTGTCCTACATGTTCAATAAAAACAACACTAAATGCAAGAAGTGGGACGGTGCCCACTCTTTTAGAGAAAATAAATCCCTAAGAGAGCACTTCCAAACTTCCAGTACGGAGGAGATTTGAAAACACTCAGTCCTGAACTGAATTATCATCATTTACCATATGTAGTTTGACTGACAGGCATTTGAAATGTATCAGTTACTGCTAGAAACACAGTGTCCTTGTCCTCATCCAGCATTAAATGAATGGGAATAAGGTGAGCTGAGAGAGAGAGAGAGAGAGCTTGGGAGGCGTGCCAAGAATACAGACCAGCTCAGTGGGCCTTACAGTAGTTCATGCTTGGCATATCCACTCCAAGTCTTCTCCCTGGGCATTCTTACCTTAAAGGCACAGATCTGATGTGCCCTTTAAAGGTTATCCATGCGCTCAGAGAGACAGCCAGTTTGGCAAGTGATCTCTAGAGGTATTTATTAACCAACGAGTTAGAATGGCCGGGACACTGCAGCGCTTGGTGTTAACAGTCCTGAGCTTGCCCTTATACCCTCCACAGCCATCTCAAGGCTTGTAGAACAGAAGGCCAGGCCCATGTCAAGGCATCATGGACTGGGTAGACAGTCCCTGAGAGTAGGAGGTACATTAAAATGTGCAACTGTGGCTGCAGCTACAGACAACACATGTAATTTAATCATGTGACTCCAAGAAACGGGGTTCAATTGGCATCACAACAAAAATGGGAGGATGGGACATTTCATGTAGCACACTGCTGCTTCCGACTGGTAAGGGGACAATATTCAATGTGTTAATTTAATACCTTTACCTTTGTTTTACCAAGTTTACTGAACACATCATAATTTACAAAACTTGATAATTATGATAAAAACATACATCAGACATGATGTGACTTACATATTGTAGTTTATGGAGAAATTAATGTGTTTTAAGAGACATTGAGATTATTGGAACCACTCCGATTAAGACATACTAAAGTTTTACATTGAGTGTAAAAGATAACCGGTACACCACAAGCATAATGAATCATGTTTCCCTAGTATGTGTGGGCTGTGCAAATACACGAACAATACAGAAGATCCCTTGTGAATAATACTTTTAATGGGTAAAGGGTGAGAATATTGTGACAGTGATTTATATACTCTTAGGGAATTGCTCTTTTAGAATTCCATGTTTCGTAAGTCTTAAAAAGCTGTTTTTTATCAACTTTAAATTAAATGATCAACTACATTAAATATTACAAAAACATTATCCATGAGCAAGTTTGAAGCTTGGTAACAGATCAACATATTATGATTCTTTCAAAGTAGTATTTTTCCCACTACCCACACACCACCATCATCAGACAACTTTATTTTTAACTGAAGAGCTGTGGAATGTTTTATGTCTATAGCTAAAGTATTAATGCTGTGCATATTAATGCACCGTGAATATAAGTAATCTTCAAGGGGTATTATCTCTTTCACGTGCTAATATTTTCACTCAGGTACACCTATATGCAGGGGTGCATGTACTGTATATGGCGGGACTTTTTCAAATCAGTTTGATCATGGTCAAACATGTCTTTCCTTTGTTCATCGCTATGATCGCTTGTGCCAGTAAATCACCTACAGTAGAATTGAAAGAGAGGTGAGAGTTGTCCACTACACCACATGGCCACTGGTTTCTCGCTGTCATTTCCTGTTGTTGATGTTGTTGTTGATCTTCTCTGTTGAAGGGATGCAGCACATTAGCTTGTGAATTATTTGTTTTTATGTTTCTGCCAAGTCACTCAGAGCCTCTGAAATGTATCTGCCGTGGACTGTTGTGGAAAGCTTAAAAGGCCCAATTACGCTCCTCTACACTGTTTTCAAACGTGTTTCAACCAGTTCATCATTTTACACAAAATACAAATGATAGTGTCACGATCGTCGTTTGAGTGAGACCAAGGCACAGTGTGGTATGCGTACATTCGCTTTTAATGAATGAAACACTTAACAAAAACAAAACAAAACCAATGAACGAAGTGTGAAGCAATACAGATTAGTGCAGACAGGCAACTAAACATAGTCATACAAAAAGCCTAGATGACCCACTCTAGTCGCTATCACGCCTCAACCAACACAGAGAAAAAACAGCTTACTATGGTCAGGGAGTGCGGACTCCGACCGCAAAACCTGACTCAATAGGGGAGGGTCCGGGTGGGCATCTAGGATGGATTACGCAGGGCGTCGGGGGCGGCTCCGGTGTGGGGCGCATCGCCAGAAGCTCCTGACCGTGGGTCGTTGCTGGAGGCACCAGACCGTGGATCGTCGCCGTGGGCTCCGGACCGTGGATCGTCGCCGGAGAAACCGGACAGTAGATCGTCACAGGAGGCTCTGGACCACAGACCGTCGCTGGAGGCTTCGTACCGCAGACCGTCGTTGGAGGCTCCGGAACGCCAACCATCGCTGGATGCTCTGGACCGCCGACTGTCTCAGGAGGTTTCGGACCGTAGACTGTCTCAGGAAGATCCGGACAGTAGACCGTCTCAGGAGGTTCCGGACCGTAGACCGTTGTTGGAGATTCCGGACTGTGAAACGTCGCCGGAAGCTCTGGACTGGGAACTGTCGCCGGAAGCTCTGGGCTGGGAACTGTCGCCGGAAGCTCTGGACTGTGGAGGCGCACTGGAGGCCTGATGCGTGGTGCCGGCACTGGTGGTACCGGGCTGGTGACACGCACCTCATGGCGATTGCGGGGAGAAGGCACAGGACGTACTGGACTGTGGAGGTGCACTGGAAGTCTGATGCGTGGTGCCGGCACTGGTGGTACCGGGCTGGTGATACGCACCTCAGGGCTAGTGAGAGGAAGAGGCACAGGACGTACTGAACTGTGGAGGTGCACTGGAGATCTGGAGCGTAGAGCTGGCACAACAAGTCCTGTCTGTATGTTCACTTTAGCCTGGCAAGTGCGGGGCGCTGGCATAGGGTGCACTGGGCTGTGAAGGCGCACTGGGATATCCTGGACCGAGGAGACGTACTGGAGACCAAGAGGTCTGAGCCGGTACAACCTGTCCTGGCTGAAGGCTCCCTTTCACACGACAAGTGCGAGGAGCTGGCACAGAACGCACCGGGCTGTGGATGCGCACTGGAGACACATTGCATATCTCCTCAAAACATGGTGCCTGACTAGTCCCACGCTCCTCACAGCGACTGTCTTGCTCCAGACACCAAAACATCCACTCTACCTCATCACTCCCTTCAACTATCTCACAATACTCCTCGCTCAGTCTATCCCAATATTCCTCTTCGCTCTCAGACTCGCCCCTCGGCTTCGCCGACCAACCCGTGTGCCCCCAAAAATTTTTTGGGGGGAGCTGCCTCTCGGGCTTCTGTAGTGGTCGTGAACTTCGGAATCGCCGTTGCTCCTCCTTCGCTGCCTCTCCGTTTGTGGTGGGATCTTCTGTCACAATCATCGAAAGGAGTGCAAAACAGTAGCTTCACTTTTTGTTTGTGCTTTATTGTTTTTTTTTGGTGAGTTTCAGTTTATTAAAATATGTGGAACTCTACTCACGCTGCACCTTGGTCTACTCTTTTCGACGATCGTGAAAGTAGGCAACATTTTGGAGCATTAAAAGACTCATGTTAGCAATCTCGCAATGTGAATTCTCTGAAAACATTGGATGATGTGGGCATCAGGAAATATGCTTTATTACTTTATCTGATAGATAAGTAGAACAGGTCTTCGCTGATTTCAACTAACCAGTGTTGACCTCTTCTGCAAGACATTTTAGGTGACATAGTGCACTTTCAACTAATTGATATGGGAATAGCCAAAGGGAAATGGGAATTGAAATTGGCAGGCAATTTAAAACCTAATCCACATGCACTTACAGCTTCATCCTCCAATACAATATCCATGAGACACAACCGCCTACCTGTAGTAAACAGTGCCCTCCTTTCAAACAAATTCATCAAGGGCTCTTTGCTGTACAACATTTTGACAGCACTTTACGATAAAATATCTGATTGGTTGTCTATACAGAAATGTTAACCCTTGCCCCTTCAGGACTGAGCTGTATAATGTATTGTGATAGAAGGTTTTGTATTAAACCAATAAACCACACTTTCTGTTGGGCCATTGGTCTGTATCTGACACTGGCTGCTTGAGATGGTTGCAACTGATACCCATTAGAATGGATTAAGCAGAGTGAATTCTGCCTGTTTTTAACAATATTAAAGATGTTCGTGACCCATACTCCATTGCAGAGATGAGTTGATGTAGATATGACTGAGATTGCTGCAGACTGAGTCTGCAGTTGTGGAGGCTAAAATACCGTCACAGTAAGGAGTAGGGTCTGTTCCTTATTCCACTTGTAACTAAACTTAACTCTGTTACTATGCAATAACAAAGCAATTACTAAAATAGCATGTCACAACAACAGACAGCAGCAACAGTGTAACGAGCACAGCGGTAACACAGAGACCATGGAGCACTCATAAGCGTTCGCACTTCAACACGACTGAAGATTGGCTGAAATTTCGGAAATGTTAATAAATCTGTTAAAGTAAATTAAAGCAATATTATTGCAATTATTAGCACAACGTGGAACAAGTCGCAGGCGAGATTGTAAGACCACTTGTCTTTAAATCTGATTTCCTTGCACAGGCGATAACATGCATATCAAGTTGGTTCTGTTAGATACAGTACAAAATCTTCCCGACAGCTTCATTACCATGTACCTCAATTACCAAATGAGACAAAGTGCAAATGAGCCAAGAATACTTTTATTCATTTTATTTCAGTATGCTGTTTTTATTGCATATTTTACTGGAGGTATCCTTATTAAGCAGGTCAGAGAGAGAGAGAGAGAGAGAGAGAGAGAGAGAGAGAGAGGGGTGCCCTCCTATGAGATTTATGCTATGCCATTATCCAACAGGGTGGCCCATGGGCACCAGAGGCGGAGAGCTCCACTGCATGTCTAAGTGAGCCGGGCTGATGCCCAGCCAGAAGTCCTTATGCAGATGAATTGGGGGCAGTGACACCACTGAATGAACCAGGTGCGCCGTCCAAATCGATCTGCACAGCTCTACTGCTCTCAGCTGAGGGAATTTCTTGTTAAGGGGAAAGCAATAGGAGAGGCTTGGGAGTGGGGCTCAGTGCAGAGATCTATCTCTTACTTTTTCCTCCAGAAGGATCACCATTAGACTTCTCTGAGAATATGGGTGTAGGCCTACTGCAGAGAGAGTGTGTCAAAGGTGTGTCCACATTTCCATGGTTTATAGTGGTCTAGTAATTCTACAACTCCTAATGTCTATTGTTACATTTAGTTTCATAGGTACTACAGTGAAACTGACACGGTCAGGACACAATCCAGAAGCATATTCTTATTTTATTATTTTTACCTGTCAAAAGCCATTAGAACACCTGCTCATTCAAGGGTTTTCTTTATTTTTTTTACAATTTTCTACATTACAGAATAATAGTGAAGACATCAAACCTATGAAATAACATATATGGAATCAAATAGTAACCAAAAAAGTGTTAAACAAATCATAAAATATTTCATATTTGAGATTCTTCACGTGCTAAGCACTTGTTGGCTGCTTTCCTTCACTCTGAGGTCCGACTCATGCCAAACCATCGCAATTTGGTTGAGTTCGAGTGATTGTGGAGGCCAGGTCATCTGATGCAGCACTCCATCACTCTCCTTCTTGGTAAAATAGCCCTTACACATCCTGGAGGTGTGTTGGGTCATTGTCCTGTTGAAAAACAAATGATAGTCCCACTAAGCCCAAACCAGATGTGATGGTGTATATCTGCAGAATGTTTTGGTAGCCATGCTGGTTAAGTGTACCTTGAATTCTAAATAAATCACTGACAGTGTCACCAGCAAAGCACCATCACACCTCCTCCTCCTTGCTCCTTGCTCCTAAGAGAGTAACTTTTTTTCTAAGAGTGTACTGAAAATGTATTCAATGTTCTACCTTATGCAGTAAAGCCAGATGCCCTGCAAGCCCAACATTCCCAATAGTTGCCATGGTTTCACGTAATATTACAAAAAAACTGTTGCTTTTTACAGCTAGTGGGCCTTAAACTTAAGTGGCCCAATGGAACCTATTTTGAAGGAATGTTCTCCACCTATCTGCAAACTAAAACATGTATTTATTAATGCAAATAGTCCTCATGGAATGTTGTTGTTCTTTATGGTTATGAAGTTAAATAAACGGAAAAATAATGCCGTGTGGATCGTCAATCCTGTTATTATTTGCAGGATTTGGGAATGTAGCCCACTGACCTATACAATTGTGTTTGTAGTATAACCTCTCAAAGTATTTTAAATATGTATTTATTCATATCTTTCATAGACAAATACCAGCACAAAACCCTGACAGTGTGGGTGTAGCTCTTTTTATTAAAGAGTGCACACCTAATACTCATTAGTGAATGTTATGGCATCCATTATGTGCCGCCGCCTCCTTTACCATGATTAAGCCTGCGTATTTACAACAATCCTCATAAACAACTTAAATGACAGGATCTTAGGTGTCCTGTAGTTTACAAATCCAGAGTGCACTCTTGGCGAGCGTTCCTGTCACCGTCTCGGCACAGCATGGTGAAACGATATCCTAATTACCGCCACACGGTTAGCTGACAGAAAGAGAAAGAGTGAGAGGAGCCAACCTCTTCTCTCCTCCACTCCAAGACTGAGACCAATTCACTCTGATCGGATCCTACCGGGGGACCACACTCTCAACCGCAATAACTTAAAGATGTTAAAATATTTTAAAAACTGGGAAGTGAAAAGGTGACAGTTGGTAAGACACAAAACGGTGTGAAGGCTCCTGGTCATGTTTAATTGTAAATTAGATCCTGCATGAATTATCTTAATACAACAGTGTATTACCACAATCTGGAGGCAATGGATGATGTTTAGATAGGTACATTTCTGCATTAAGCATCGGAAGGAAATAATGGTAATGTCCCCACCCTCAAGAAACTTGTTGTCCAGCTGTCTTGTTATCCACCTGTCTTGTTGCCCAGCTGTCTTGTTGTCCATCTGTCTTGTTATCCAGCTTTTGCTGCATCAAACTATCAACCTCTGGTCATCTGTCTCACGAGACAATGGTTTGGAGGAAGGAGTTTAGGAGAGGGCAACAGAGGATACTGTTGAAATTACAACATCCTGTCAGTTTTAGCCACTGATTAAATGAGACATACCAATAGCAACTTCACCCAACACAGTGGCACAATTTAATTTGTCAAGGGGGCAACAGGACATGGAAAAAGGGGGATAGGACCGCAGCTAGTAGTAGTTTTCCACTACTTAGTATTCAATCCCACTTTGATATTTCAAGGCAGCCATCAAGAACATGCAAATATGCTCATTTCTCTAAATATGGGATTCACCCAATCTCTTCCAGCATTTGACAAGCAGAACTAATGCCCCACATGCATATGCTCAGGTGTGGATGTGTAGTGCTGGTTGGGGCAGCAATGTTCTCTGCTACATTTGTGTTCTTATTAGGTTTTTATCCTCTTTTTTCACTACTTGGTCACATTTTATTTGTGCATTTACTGTTAAATTAGTCATCTCAGATGAGTGAGGGCTTAGCTACAGCCTAAGCATTAGGAACAACTTCTGTGTTACAAAAGTTAAATGATTTGTTATTCATATAGCAAAAATTCATGTTGTACCTTTGAGGAGTAACGCAATCTTCATGCAATTCTATACAGTTTGTTGACAATAGAGATCCTATTCAATTACTAGAGGGGCTTTGCCATTATCCCTTGAAGTTCCAGATTGGGGTAAAAAATGGCACAAAAAAAAGGAATCCAAACCAGACTAATGAGAATGAATGGCAGTAAATGCTTAATCCAGATTTTACTTATGCAGGAAAATAAAACTAAGAAATGGAATATACAGTGCATTTGGAAAATATGACATTTTTTACATTTTTTCCACATTTTGTTACATCACAGCCTTATTCTAAAATGGATCAAATACAAAAAAAATCCTATTCGATGTATACACAATACCCCATAATGACCATTTTTTAAAATTAAAAACAGAAATACATTATTTACATACAGTTTCAGTCAAAAGTTTGAACACACTTAATCATTCAATGATGTTTCTATATTTTTTACGATTTTCTACATTGTAGAATAATAGTGAAGACATCTAAACCATTCAATAACACATATGGAATCATGTAGTAAACCAAAAAAGTGTTAAACAAATAAAAATATTTGAATTTTAGATTCAAAAAAGTAGCCACGTTCTGCCTTGATGATAGCTTTGCACACTCTTGGCATTCTCTCAACCAACTTCACCTGGAAGGCTTTTCCAACAGTCTTGAAGGAGTTCCGATATATGCTGAGCACTTGTTGGCTGATTTTCCTTCACTCTGCAGTTCATCTCATCCTCAACCATCTCAATTGGGTTGATGTCAGGTGATTGTAGAGGGCAAGTCTTCTGATGAGGCACTCCAACACTCTCCTTCTTGATCAAATAGCCCTTACACAGCCTGGATGTGTGTTGGGTCATTGTCCTGTTGAAAAACAAATGATAAATGATAGTCCAACTAAACGCAAACTAGATGGGATGGCGCATCGCTGTAGCCATGCTGGTTAAGTGTGCCTTGAATTCTAAATAAATCACTGACAGTGTCACCAGCAAAGCACCCTCACACCATCACACCTCCTACTCCTTGCTTCACGGTGGGAATTACCCATGCGGAGATAATCCATTCACCTACCCTGCGTCTCACAAAGACACTGCGGTTGGAAACAAAAATCACAAATTTGAACACATCAGATCAAAGGACAGATTTCCACCGGTCTAATGTCCATTGCTCATGTTTCTTGGCTCAAGCAAGTCTTCTTTTTATTGGTGTCCTGTAGTAGTGGTTTCTTTGCAGCAATTCAACCATGAAGGCCTGATTCACGCAGTCTCCTCGGAACCTTGAACGCAGTGAATCATTTCTTTGGGCTGCAATTTCTGAGGTTGGTAATTCAAATGAACTTATCCTCTGCAGCAGAGATACCTCTGAGTCTTCCTTTCTTTTGACGGTCCTCATGAGAGCCAGTTTCATCGCAGTGCTTGTTGGTTTTTGTGAATGCACTTGAAGAAAAGTTCAAAGTTCTTCAAATTTTACGGATTCACCGACCTTCATGTCTTAAAGTAATGATGAGCTAGCTAGATATATTTTTTACGAAATACTCTTGTCTTAGTGTGCCAGAGTGCAGAATAACTGATGCATATTTGAATGGTCAACACCTGTTGAATATGTCCGGTGTAAGTAAACGTCGATAACAAAGTGTAATTCAGTTGTTGCCAGCATCATTGTTACAGTCACCAACTCTCTGGATAACATAACAGCCTAACCAGCTCTGCTAGGGGGAGTAATCTTCAGTGAGCTGTTCTCTCTCTCAGATGTCTGGAAGTAGCTGGCAAGTTAGTACAGAACGCACGGATCAACCCTTAAATAGATGGGTGGGGCTAAAGGCTTAAGAGGGTGTGAACAACGCTGAATGGGTGGTGAGAGGTGGTCTCCAAAAGTAGTACCAAAACATTGAAAGACAGTTTTCTCAAAAGTGAGTTTACAAGTTCATCAACTTTCAAAGCAGAATTACTTTCCCATTGTTTCCTCAAATGCAGTGCATGATATACCATTTTGTAGCTGAGTCTCTACTTTTATCCAATGTAAAACACAGAAACAACAAATGTTGCTACATAAGACAGAATCCAGGTGGTAAGTCACATTTGAACTGTTCTTGCCATAATAGGGACGTGGTCTTTTACCAAATAGGGCTATTTTCTGTATACCACCCCTATCTTGTCACAACACAACTGATTGCCTCAAACACACTAAGAAAGAAAAAAATCCACAAATTAACTTTTAACCTTTTCACGAGTACCAACACATGGGTGTGATCATTCTACAGTGGTCCCTGTAGCATATGACCAAACTGGTATGATTAGAACACGTTCTTTCGAACATCCAGTTCCGAAGGACGCAACAATCAACATTTGAGCTGGCCACACCGTTTTTTCAGAAACATTTTACACAAAAAATGTCCAGAATGTGAGCAGTTCATTTTTGGATGCAATGTTCAGACATTCACAGAAGTAGCCACAGCATAACACAATCATTCAAACGGGGAAAAATGTAGGCTACATTTGTCCTAGCGCTAACTGAGGAAAGATTGACATAACAAAAGCGGTCATATTTTTTGGCTGACAGAAACTACAATATGAATTAGCTAATAGTAGTTACAAATTATAATTAATCACATCTAGAAAGCGAAAGTAATAAGACGGTGGGTAGTTTGTGCTCGCCACCATGCATGTTTTTTTCACATCACCCAAAGATAATAGGAGGAGACAAGATGAGTTTGGTCTGTTTAAAGTATGCATATTGAAGGGGATGTGTCGTCTACGACCATCCACTTGTCTTCATTCACTTCCGGAGGTTTACCCGAAAGATGAGTGAACCATTCCTTCACCTCATTATAACATCTTTGGTCTGGCAGATTACGTGACACCCAGAATACCTTGTATAATGTCATCAAACATGCTCCACACAGAGCTGACAAATAGCTTAGCTCATTATAATCAGTACAACCTTCAAAAAAGTATTTTACACACAGCATAGGTGTCCATTACAATGTATGCAATAATTGGAATGCATTATTTGTCACCAGTAATTGAAAACGTCAATAAAAATGTAAATACACTATGCTCCATACGTACATACATACATACATACATATACATACACATACACACACACACATACACACACATACATATATATATATATATATACATACAGTTGAAGTCGGAAGTTTACATACATCATAGCCAAATACATTTCAGCTCAGTTTTTCACAATTCCTGACATTTAATCCAAGTAATAATTCCCTGTATTAGGTCAGTTAGGATCACCATTTTATTTTAAGAATGTGAAATGTCAGAATAATAGTAGAGAGGTGTCACACCCTGGTCGAAGTATTTTGTGTTTATCTTTATTTATTTGGTCAGGCCAGGGTGTGGCATGGGTTTTTGTATGTGGTGTGTATGTATGGGGATTGTAGCTAGTGGGGTGTTCTAGCTAAGTCTATGGCTGTCTGAAGTGGTTCTCAATCAGAGGCAGGTGTTTATCGTTGTCTCTGATTGGGAACCATATTTAGGCAGCCATATTCTTTGAGTTTGTTGTGGGTGATTGTCCTTAGTGTCCTGATGTCATTGTTCTGTGTTAGGTTACACAAGTATAGGCTGTTTCGGTTTTCGTTAAGTTTATTGTTTTGATAGTGTTTGTGTTTAGTGTGTTACTTCATTAAACATGGATTGCAATAGACACGCCGCATTTTGGTCCGACTCTCCTTCACATCAAGAAAACCGTTACAAGAGGATGATTTATTTCAGCTTTTATTTCTTTCATCACATTCCCAGTTGGTCAGAAGTTTACATGCTGCTTGATCAGTGAGTAGGTATATTAGCTGGCCAAAATTACATGAATATGTATCAAAATATATTAACAGAAATTTCAGCAGTTCAAAATTATTTTGATTTTATATAGCAAAGCAATCAATATCCAATCCTAAACTTGTTGTAAGCGAGAGGCATCTTGCAGTCACTCGTTAAAGATATGTCATTTTGAGCCGCATCCTATTTCTTGCATCCCATTGCACTGGCTACTCGCCTTCACTCCCCTCAAAGATGTAAAAGCATTGGACAGGTGTAGATGAATTGTCTAATCTTTGAGGGGTGTGAACGAGTGTATAGGCGAGAAGGGGTGCATGCAAGCAGTCTTTCCATTTTCTAGTTAGTCATCAATCATTGTTGAAGCTGACAGCTGGCTTCTCAGATAAATAGACATGTTGCTTGTTGTTTGATTTAGCTAGCTAGTTAGTTGTCATTACTTTGAGCTGACAGCATGCTCTGAATTATAGCTAATCAAGAATTATTTCACAAATGGTCCCAACAATCACCTGTCAACTCACCATGGATGGAGAGATGAGAGAATCTTCAATTAGGAGCAAGCAAGGTGTATTAAGATAGCCAGCTAGCTATCACAATGAATTAGCTAGACTTTATAAATGATCAGGCCTTCACTACCTGCATCTACTCTGTATTTGTTCAATGTACGGTAGGCTATAGCCAGTGTTGGAGTGAAAGTACTATTGTCAATGATTAGTTATTGGAGAAACAAGACCAAGATGAGACTCTGGACAAGGCGGATACGGTATATTCGAGGCCTTTTAATCGAGCATAGTAATATCTGGCAAACGTGCAGCACGGCTCTTATCGTCCAACCCTTAGGGAGTTTTCGGAAAAAGAGAGCGTAACACATATTTGGGCAGTACATTTATACATTGAAATGACGTAGGTAGATTCTAGTAGTCCTGGCTCCTGGTTGGTTGTTCGTAGGTGATAGACAGTCCTCTCCAGCCTGTTGTCAGTATCCCATTGGTTCTTGACAGAGTTCTTTGTCTTTGTAGCCCATCCCAAAGGGTTTTGAGCAGTGTATATTCATGGGTTATCAGTGTGTTTAACAACAGTCAGTGAATGCGTCATTACATGTTTTAATGTTATTACAACACTATTGAAGACATGCTGCTATAGCAAATGCTAGCCTAAATGTTTCACGGACTATTTCCCCAGCCATGGTATTTTTCATCCCAGTTTCCCACAAGCCAAGTTAGCTAGCTAACAAGTTAATGGTAATTCAGAGAGGGACAGAGAGCTAGAGATTAGAGACACAAAGCGGTTTGAAGAGGAAGAGATACCCTTCTGTGTGTGTGTGTGCGTGCGTGTGTGCGTGTGTGCGCGTGTGTGTGTGTTTTAAAACATTTGCATCTCTTTGACAATTTACTTTATTGTGGACCCAAATAAATAAGACTGATAAGGCACTGAAACATGCTTTTGTCCCTCAGGGTAAGATGGTGAAGGGAAGGGAAGGGGCAGGCTCATAGACCTGGTGGCCAGCACTGGATCCAAGTATGAATGATGACCTAGTAGTTTGTGTCCGTGTGTGTTATAGATCTATTTGTGTTTGTTTGTCAGACAGAGAGTCAAATTCATTCAAATAAATATGAATTAAAATCCTTCTTGCCCACCGCCATCTGGCCTTCAACAGCACATGACACTATCCAGTCACTTTATGAGTGAGAGTTCAGTGTGTCAAATCGGAGGTCATGTTGTCCGGACCTCTGGTAGTCTCTATGGGGGTACCACAGGGTTCATTTCTCGGGCCGACTCTCTTCTCTGTATATATCAATGATGTCGCTCTTGCTGCGGGCGATTCCCTGATCCACCTCTACGCAGATGACACCATTCTGTATACTTCTGGCCCTTCCTTGGACACTGTGCTAACAAACCTCCAAATGAGCTTCAATGCCATACAACACTCCTTCCGTGGCCTCCAACTGCTCTTAAACGCAAGTAAAATCAAATGCATGCTTTTCAACCGTTTGCTGCCCGCACCCATCCGCCCGACTAGCATCACCATTCTGGACGGTTCCGACCTAGAATATGTGGACAACTATAAATACCTAGGTGTCTGGATAGACTGTAAACTCTCCTTCCAGACTCCTATTAAACATCTCCAATCCAAAATCAAATCTAGAATCTGCTTTCTATTTCGCAACAAAGCATCCTTCACTCACGCCGCCAAACTTACCCTAGTAAAACTGACTATCCTACCGATCCTTGACTTCGGCGATGTCATCTACAAAATAGCTTCCAATATTCTACTGAGCAAACTGGATGCAGTCTATCACAGTGCCATCTGTTTTGTTACCAAATCACCTTATACCACCCACCACTGCGACCTGTATGCTCTAGTCGGTTGGCCCTCGCTACATATTCGTCGCCAGACCCACTGGCTCCAGGTCATCTATAAGTCTATGCTAGGTAAAGCTCCGCCTTATCTCAGTTCACTGGTCACAATAACAACACCCACCTGTAGCACACATTCCAGCAGGTATATCTCACTGATCATCCCCAAAGCCAACACCTCCTTTGGCCGCCTTTCCTTCCAGTTCTCTGCTGCCAGTGACTGGAACGAATTGCAAAAATCCCTGAAGTTGGAGACTTTTATTTCCCTCACCAACTTTAAACATCAACTATCTGAGCAGCTAACCGATCGCTGTAGCTGTACATACTCCATCTGTAAATAGCCCACCCAATCTACCTACCTCATCCCATACTGTTTTTATTTTATTTACTTTTCTGCTCTTTTGCACACCAGTATCTCTACTTGCACATCATCATCTGCTCATTTATCACTCCAGTTTTAATCTGCTAAATTGTAATAATTCGCTCCTATGGCCTATTTATTGCCTACCTCCTCATGCCTTTTGCACACAATGTATATAGACCTTATTTTTTCCTCTGTGTCATTGACTTTTTTATTGTGTTGGCTTGTTTATTGTTTACTCCATGTGTAACTCTATGTTGTTGTCTGTGTCACACTGCTTTGCTTTATCTTGGCCAGGTTGCAGTTGCAAATGAGAACTTGTTCTCAACTATCCTACCTGTTTAAATAAAAAAATAAATATACAAATAAAATATTGGCTTTTGAACACTAGTACTGAGCTATTTTACTGGCCTCTCTACAGTTATATTTATGTTTTGTGTGATTGTCTTGCAGTGTTGTGAGAATTAAACCAGTGTTGTACTGCTAACTGCTAATTGTGTTCACCTTACTTGGCAGTTTGCACCTAGCCAGATCACTGGCAACAGAGTGGGGGGGGGGGGGGGGTGCCTTCTATGCTGGAGGAAGGATCATCCCCTTCACTGATAGGTAGCATATTTAAAGGATTGGCCTCTTAAAGAGCTTAAACCCCTTAAGAATAACCAAATGCTCTGGTCCCTGCAGCATAGGGATTCCTCTCTAATTGTGTGTGTGTGTGCGCATGTTTGTGCGCCCACATTTTTGTGTGTGTAGATGGGGATGCATGTGCGTGTGCATGCCCGAAGTTCAATTCTCTCCCACAGCACAAAGAACAAGGTTTTGAAGCATGTTTTCTGCCATGTGCAGAAGATTATTGCAACTCCACAACCACAATGACAGTGACATGACAATAATAATGTTATTGATGATGATAAAACAGATGATCATATTTGTTGTCTTTTATCATATATGATAGTACTAGCTTATTGTAGACAAATACTCAATGGTGTGCGTTTCACACTGACATCATAATTATTCATGACAAGTACACAGCTGATTTGCCAACTCAGCTAATGAGCCCGAGCAATGCTCATGAATATTCAAAAACTCAATTAGTTTCACTAACTGATGAAAATGATTTATTCTGAATCAATGGGTGATGGAGAATAGATAGGGTCTGCATACCCCAATCCTACACCTGGCACAGGCCCTTGCTCCCCATACCTACTGTTTCCTACCCCTTATCCATCAAAGCCCTCACCAGAGGAATGACTTACAGAAGATTCTGCTGCCAGTTCTCATGCTAGCTCATTAAAGCCTCATCTTCACTCCCCTTCTCACTGGTCACCACCAACATTACGTTTGTTTTTGCTGCACTCACCTTATTTTGGATGAAAAGGGCAATCAATAATAATTCATGTCAGTGTGTGTACTGCAATAATGTCACTAGAGTCTCTACAGAGGAATGGACTGTGTTCTGTCAATACAGGTTAGTGATTCTCAACCTATTATCCCTGTCTCAAGGAATAAATGAACAGCACTTTCTCTGGAAACTAGTATTAGCTGTAGCTCAGCTAGCCGGAACAGTTTAGCATTATAAAGTGGGCACCAAGGTTTATGCCTTAGATATAATGGTAGAATTTAACATTGAGCTTCTACCAATGCATATACTATAGTGGGGGCTTTTGCCACAATAATGAACTGGCTTAATGTTGGTGTGGGTTAGATCATTCTGATAGAGACACAAGGAGTAGGGCCCAAATACAGTATATTCCCCATACTGTACCCTACGTCAGGTTGCCCTACTGGCTCTCTCTTGGCGGTCCCTAAGGAAACTATTATATGGATTCAGTTAAGGCAAACAACATGTCAGGATGTGATCCAATCTTTGAAGCTCACCATCTAGAGCTAAAATGTGAAATGACAATCTCCCTCTGGGGATGGTGTGCAAGGCCTAAACTCACAATGATAAAAAACATGATTATTATGTATGTTATTAAGATTCTTTCACTCCCAATCCTTTTGCATCCCTGTCTTTGTCCTTAGCCTTTGTTATTTTGCCTACACTTCACTATCTACCTGTCTACTGCAAGGCAGAAGATCCACAAAGACAGAAACAGAAGAAGGTACAATTCATATATGTAGCTATTACTGGTGGTGTTGTCATCAGGGGGAAATGCAAGAACGCTAATGGTTTCTGCAATTAGGGCAGACAGAGCTGTCTTGACGGTTCTCCTATGGGATAATACTGACTTTTGCAGGCCTGCAAGGTTGGTGATGGATGCCATTTTAAAAGAGTTCCTTTTTTTCTCTCTCCGTCGCTCTCTCTGAAAACCTTTCATAGGGGAAGGTTTTAATGAGACCTCGAGTTCACCGTGATAGAAACCCCTTTTAAGATATTCATGCAATTTGTTTTTTAACCGCCGTACACTGAGATATTGGTCCTGTTTTCTTTTTGTCTTTTTTATAGATTTATGTGTGTAAGAATTTCTAAACCACAAACATGAAAAGATACAAATCCTGCAGGGGTGTGAAAGAAAAAGAAAAATTGTTCTTTGAACAGGGATGAAATGAACCCCATTGGATGTGACCCTTGGATATCCATTAACCACATCAGAGTGGTGTGTAATCACATCTTCTGTGGAGAGAAAAACAAAATGGATTGGCATGGAAGTGTAGTCCCAGTCTGTGCTGTCTTTGATGTTACTTCTCTTCATGTATTAGAAATCACCGTCGACAAAAACTGCGTGATTCATGGCTATTTACCAGCCATTAATACCGTAGGTTGGCGCAAACCAAACATTGCATCTAAGCCTATGAACCCATCCAATTCTTTGTTTTATCAGTGCGACTAACTGGAACAATTTGGAATCAAACATTGACATTTCCTCCTGGTTGGCATCTAGCCAGTAAATGTGAGCTGAACTAGTATCTCATTTTTCGATAAAGCTTACAGTGCACTTTACATAGTAGATACATATGTGCATTCTAGATATTATTACATATTGAGGTTACATCTCTTCGTGCCCCCTGCTGAAAATGTACTTTTCAATTTTACATACCTATCTAAATAACCAATTTCCAAATGCATTACACATTTCTACTACACATGCACTCAGTCATGCACACACACACACACATTCATGCTACACACACATCACATCTGCTGCTACCAGACTCTTATTATGATTGCTAAATACTGCACAATTCAAACACTTGCCCCCTGTATTATACTTGTGCTAAAATGTTTATTCTATTTTACTGAGCCATTTACTTTATGTTCATATTCTTATATTTTCTTATTTCTTATTGTTGTTGCATTGTCCAGAAGGAACCTGCAAGTAAGCATTTCATTGGATGATGTATCCCATACAACTAATACAACTAATACAACTTGAAACTACAAACCAATGTCTCCATCTGGAAATATGATGTTACATTTCCATTTGTGAGTATTCTAAAATATTTTTGGAATTACAAAAAACTTGAGAAGAAACGTTATCCTTCGATATCTAACAAGATAATTGTTTAGTAATCAAAGCATGGACTTGCAGTCCAATCTGTTTTTGAACTGTAGTCTATATGTTGGTCATTTAGATTTTTCAAAGGTGACTCAACTAATTATACTAGAAGTGGTATGGGCAAGCTCCTTCCTGGTCAAAATAAATCATGCAAATTTGAGCTTTGAAAATACACAACTACATGTCTTCAGAGGATGTGCATATGGACAGATGTGTTCTTTATTGTTTATTTGCAAACAATGATAAATATTGACAGCATTTGGATTTATGACAGTATAACTTCCTAACTTCTCTTGCTACATGAAGCAGTATAATTGTTGACCAGTGAGCAAGATTGCTATCAGGGGACAAAGCCCTATAGACCACAGCAATATAACTGAACACTCACTGGTCCACTCAATATGTCTGAATGGGACAATCCTCTAGGATTCTCTCTCTGGTCAATATGGCTGAATGCAAACATCCTCTCTAGTATTCTAACTCAAACTCTAACTCTGGTCAATATGACTGAATGGAAACATACTCTCTAGTGTTCTAACTCTCTGGTCAATATGGCTGAACGGGGACATCCTCTATAGTATTCTAACGCTTAGGTCAATACGGCTGAATGGGAGGATCCTGTCTAGTATTCTAACTCTCTGGTCAATATGGCTGAATGGGAGAATCCTCTCTAGTATTCTAACTCTCTGGTCAATATGGCTGAACGGGGACATCCTCCATAGTATTCTAACTCTCAGGTTGATACGGATGAATGGGAGGATCGTGTCTAGTACTCTAACTCTCTGGTCAATATGGCTGAATGGGAGGATCCTCTCTAGTATTCTAACTCTCAGCTCAATACGGCTGAATGTGAGGATCCTGTCTAGTATTCTAACTCTCTGGTCAATATGGCGGAATGGGTACATCATCTCTAGTATTCTAACTCTTTGGTCAATATGGCTGAATAGGAACATCCTCTTTAGTATTCTAACACTCTTGTCAATATGGCTGAATGGGAGGATCCTCTCTAGTATTCTAACTCAGCTCAATACGGCTGAATGTGAGGATCCTGTCTAGTATTCTAACTCTTTGGTCAATATGGCTGAATAGGAACATCCTCTTTAGTATTCTAACACTCTTGTCAATATGGCTGAATGGGAGGATCCTCTCTAGTTTTCTAACTCTCTGGTCAATATGGCTGGGAAACACAGAGAAGGGCAGCACAGAATGGGCTGTTGCCAGTGGAGGTTTAGGATCTGTATCACTAGACCAATATTTTTCCAGCACTAAATTAACTGTTAAGGATTAAAGGTACAATCTGGGATTTGAAAAACAATAAACAACTCTCTACATTATCGACAGAACTAGGGATGCATAAAAAAACAAGATGTTTTATTGTCACATACACCAGGTAGGTGCAGTGAAATGTGTTGTTTTACAGGAACAGCCATAGTAGTACTACACCCCTAGAGCAAACTAGGGTTAAGTGCCTTGCTCAAGGGCACATCGACAGATTATATTGGCCTGGTTGCCACCCAAGCGGACTGAACAGTCGTTCTAAGCATAAAAAGGTTGCTATGGAGGCTAGCTACTTCCCCTTTGCTAGATAACACACATTTGCATCAAGTAGCTGAAAAGATTTTCATATGTTTAAAAAAAGATATATATTGCCATTTCTTTGGATAGATACATTATAATGATCCTGATAAATGAATTTGTCTGGCTCAGAGAAGCTGCCAGTCTTGTACGGAAATGTTAATTCTCTATGGCACTGCAGAGATCGCAAAACAAAATCAACATTGCTGGAAAGCTCGGAAAGGCAGGAAGCAAAGTTTAGACAAACACCAAGTGTTGCAAACAAAATGCTTGGTTAGAACTATGGGGAAATAATGTCTAGCTGCTTTTTTCCAAGGGGGGGATATTTATGAATTCCCTGGCTGGGCTTTGGGACAGTGCATTGATAATTCTGTTAACAGGCATTACTCAGGAGATTGTGGTGAATAACTCCCTGCTATCAATCAATCAGCTTGTAAGATCCAAAAAACAAGTTATATTCCTCACGAATCCAAAGTCCAAATATATTTGGAAATCCTGGACTTCCCAACAGCTGTTGGCATGAACTAGTGTTTATCTCAAGGTTTACTTGGTGTTACAGTTCTCTGTCTAAGGCAAATTAGAAGCAGAAAGCAGAGAAGAGAATATTTGAATTCAATTAACTATGGATATCAGTATTTCTGAATAGCATTTTCATAACTGAGTTTGATTGGTACAGCAGCTTGTCTTGAATTATTATTAATTAACCATGCAAGTCAGTTAAGAACAAATTCTTATTTACAATGACGGCCCACTGGGGAACAGTGGGTTAACTGCCTTGTTCATGGGCAGAACGACAGATTTTTATCTTGTCAGCTCAGCGATTCAATCCACCAACCTTTCGGTTACTGGCCCATTGCTCTAACCACTAGGCTACCTGCTGCCCCAACAGAGGGAGTTGACATTTGATTTAGAATTCTTAAATCAGGTGTTGTGTTGGCCATCACAGCTGAATGGGTCATGAGTCACACCACAGAACTGTCACTTTAAAAATTAACAGTCAACTCTCTCCATCCAGCACAGTGCTGTCTGGAATGCCAATACCTGAAAATGAATTAATATTGGCCTTAAGAACAAATTCTTTACTTACAATGACAGACTATACCAGCCAAATCCAGACAACGCTGGGCCAATTGTGCACCACCCTATGGGACTCCCAATCACAGCCAGGTGTGATACAGCCTGGATTCAAACCATGTTGTCTGTAGTGATGCTTCTAGCACTGAGATGCAGTTCCTAAGTCCACTGAGCGACTTGGGAGCCAAACTTATTTTTTAGTGTTTTGTTATGTAGTGGCTTTGCTGGAATGCATATAAAACAAGTTGGGGGAGTTTGCCCTACCAAGATTGACATGCTAAAATTGCCACTGGCGATTTGTCACGCCCTGACCGTAGAGATCTTTTTATTCTCTATGTTTGGTTGGTCAGGGTGTGACTCGGGTGGGAAACTCTATGTTCTATGTTTTGGGCTTTTGTATTTGTGGGTAGTTGTCTTTGTTAGTGACATTACAGCTAAAGTAAGCTTCACAGTCGTTTCCTTGTTCTTGATTTTGTTGGCGACATTTATCAAATAAAGAAATGTACGCTCACCATGCTGCACCTTGATCTGGTCATTTCCACGACAACAGCGATCGTGACAGAACTACCCACCACAAACAAACCAAGCGGCGTGGCCAGGAAAAGGATCCTGGATGTGGGAGGAGATCCTGGCTGGAAAGGAAGCAGCGAGGAAGGCGGAAGCAGCTAGTCAATGGGACCAGCGTTACATAATGTCAAGGTTGGCAAGAAAGACAGGGAAGCCACTCCAGAAAATATTTTGGGGGTGGCACATGGGGAGGATGGCGAAGCTAACTCCCCGTGCTAACGATAAGGAGCAAGGTACTGGTCCGGCACTGTGTTATGCGGCAAAGCGCACAGTGTCTCCAGTGCGCGTGCACAGCCCGGTGCGCTACATTCCAGCTGCATTGGACGGGCTAGAGTGGGCATCCAGCCAGGATGCATGGTACCGGCTCAGCGCGCCTGGCCTCCAGTGCGTCTCTTCGGCCCAGGATATCCTGCGCCGGCTTTGCACACTGTGTCTCTGGAGAGTCCACAGCTCAGTGCGTCCTGTGCCATTGCCCCGCATTTGCCGGGCAAAAGTAACCATCCAGCCAGGAAGGGTTGTGCCGGCTCTACGCTTGAGACCTCCAGTGTGCCTCCACAGCCCAGTGTATCCGGTGCCTGCTCCACACATCAGGCTTCCAGTGCATCTCCCCAGTCCGGTGAGACCTGTTCCGGTTCCACGTTCCAGGCCTCCAGTATGTCTCCTCAGCCTGGGAAGCCCTGTGGCAGCCCCACGCACCAGACTTCCCGTACGTCTCCTCAGTCCGGTGAGACCGGTTCCGGCTCCACGTTCTAAGCCTCCAGAGATGATCCATGGCAAGAAGCCTCCAGTGATGATCCATGGCACGCAACCTCCGGTGATGTTCCATGGCACGAAGCCTCCAGTGATGATCCATGACACGAAGCCTCCAGTGATGATCCATGGCACAAAGCTGCAGTCCGGAGCCTCCAGCGACGGTTCCCAGTCCGGGGCCTGCAGCGAGGGTCCCCAGTCCGGGGCCTGCAACAAGGGTCTACAGTCCGGGGCCTGTAACGAGAGTCCCCAGTCCGGGGCCTGCGTCGAGGGTCCCCAGTCCGGGGTCGGCGACGAGGGTTCATAGAAACTCTATGTTCTTTGTTTTTATGTTTTGGCCGGGTATGGTTCTCAATCAGGGACCGCTGTCTATCATTGTCTCTGATTGGGAATCATACTTAGGCAGCCTTTTTTCCTTTTGTATTTGTCGGTAGTGGCATTATAGCCAAAGTAAGCTTCACGGTCGTTTCCTTGTTCTTTGTTTTGTTGGCGACATTTATCAAATAAAGAAATGTACGCTCACCATGCTGCACCTTGGTCCGGTCATTTCCACGACGACGGCGATTGTGACACTATTTCTATGCTTGCCGATCTTAAATTTGTTTTTTTCATCTTTTGCTTTCGATTTTGTACACCAACTTTAAACAGCTAAAAATACATATTGCACAGCGTTTTAGATTGTACAATGATTCTCTACACCATGTTTGCTTGTTTTGTTACATGAACTGAAATTATGCGAACTATTAAAATTTTAGCAAGCTGGAAATGTCAGAGTGATTTCATCGAAGTGCATCGTTAAGGAAATTGTCTATATACTCCTTTGAACTTTTGTTTACGGTTTGATACAGTTAATGATAAAATGTTTTTAAAAACAGTTAATTTCAGAAGGATCCATTGTTATGCTACCATCTGGGGTTTGAAATCTTTGGATGGTATGTTTCTCTTTCTTAATTTTCAAAGCTAGCATTTTCCCTACACTTTCACCTTGCTCAACATTTTGTTGCTTGGATTTCATGCCAGGAATCTCTTCAGATCGGGTGGTTATTGTGTTATATTCAAGCTTGAAAGTGTTCAACAGTTGAAGGGTGTTAATCAAATCAAATCAAATCAAAATGTATTTGTCACATACACATGGTTAGCAGATGTTAATGCGAGTGTAGCGAAATGCTTGTTAGCCTTTCTATCTAAAGTTCTAGGTTGTGGATTTTCTTTTCTAGTATTTCTATGTATTTATGGGTATTCTTTTTCTTATGTGAAGAGTAAGACATTATACAACCTCTCATACATGTATTAGTTGGGCATACTTCTTCATCTACATTTATTTCCAAAAACATATCTACATTTTTGTTGAAATTTAAGGTAAACTCCTTATCTTCAAGTAATATTGTGTTGAATCACCATGTCTTTGCTATTTACATAGCAGGTTTGAGCTTTAATTCGAAGGACAATGGACTATGGTCCGTAATTATTCTATGAAGCTATTTACATTTAGAAACACAGTCAATTAAAGAAAATGTACAATAAAAAAGTACATTCTTAGATAAGAGTTGTGGACGTGAGAGTAATAGGAGTATTGTCTTCCAGTTGGATGTTTTTATCTCCACAGTTAACATAGACCTATCTCTTTGGTGTTGTGGTTTAATATTTTAGACATGTTAGGAAGAGGATATACACTGAGTATACAAAACATTAAGAATGCCTGCTCTTTCTATGACATAGACTGACCAAGTGAATCCAGGTGAAAACTATGATCCCTTCTTGAGGTCACTTGTTAAATCCACTTCATTCAGTGTAGATGAAGGGAGACATGTAAAAGAATGACAATGCTGCTGGGTTTTTTGTCGCTCAACAGTGTATCAAGAATGAATGGCCCACCACCAAAAGGACATTAAGCCAACTTGACATGCTCTATCAACTGAGTCATACAGCTTTAGTAGTGGCATTTCATCTAATATTTGAACCAGTTATAGGCCCAGTTGATCAGCCAAATTTATGGATGGTGTTGGGTTCTAGCTTGAAATATTTGCTATACTAGAAGTTAATGATTGCATGTATAAGGAATGTATATGGTAGGGTCAGTGGAGGTTATATAAGAAGCAGGTGTATGGAAAGTTACGGAAGGGTAGTTGCAGAAAGTTGACATTCTGTTAAAACATGGTGTTGTTAAATCTCATGGCTCCTAAGGACTGGGGGCAAATGGCATACAGTCTGGTTTCAGTCACTGTTAAGGCTTAAGGGGGTGTGAACAATGCTGAATGGGTGTAGACAAAAAAAAAAGGTTCTCCAACTGTAGTACCAAAACACATTTGGCACATTAGGGCTGTCTAGACACAAAAATGTTAAGAGAAATGCAATGGTTCATTGGATCATTCTATGACTTAGCACAACCACCTTAGTGGCCAAAATCTGAATTGCGCCTGTACTGGAATAATACATTATGGCCTTTCTCTTGCATTTGAAAGATGATGGTACAAAAAACAAAAAAAACGCATGTTTTTTTCTTTGAATTATCTTTAACCAATCTAATGTGTGGTATTCTCCTATATTCATTTCACAATTCCACATACTTCAAAGTGTTTTCTTTCAAATGGCATCAAGAATATGCATATCCTTGCTTCAGGTCCTGAGCTACAGGCAGTTAGATTTGGGTATGTCATTTTTGGCGAAAATTGAAAAAAAGGGGCGTCCTATCCTTAAGAGGTTTTTGAGGTGGGACAGCCATGAAGTAGGGAGGAGTGAGGAATTCGGACTGAGTTCAGGTCAGATGAAGTGAGAAGGAACAGTGCTATGACGTACACATAGGAGGCAGGACCATGACTACACCAATGAGAGGAACCAATTAATTTCCTGACTTAGCAACAGAGATGGATTGGCTGACTAGATGTGCAATTAGTTGATTCATCCTAGTAGGAGGGTATAAATATATGTGTAAATATTTGTGTAAATATGTCTTTGTCTTTCCAGCTATTTGACCCAGTTGTGAACTTGTTTCCTAGTCATCCGTTTGAGTTTTTACTCTGTTTGTTACGAACGTACAAATAGTGAGGAGAAGAATCAGTGGAACATTTAAAAACAAGATTGATTCATTTGTACATGGCTGCAAATGTTGCTAGGTACAGAACATTTGAGTTTGACATCAGGAGGCTGAAAACATTTGCCTGGGGTCCTCATATAATCAAAAAGTTCTACTCCTTCACCATTGACAACATTTTAACTGGCTGCATCACCCTTTGGTATGGCAAATGCTTGACATCTGACAGTAAGGAGCTACAGAGGGTAGTGTGTACGGCCCAGTACATCATTGGGGCCGAGCACCATGACATCCAAGACCTCTATACCAGGCGGTGTCAGAAGAATGCCCTAAAAATTGTCAAAGACTCCAGACACTCAAGTCATAAGACTGTTCGCTTTGCTACCACACATCAAGCGGTACCAATGCACCAAGTCTGGAACAAACAGGACCCCTGAACAGCTTCTACCCCCAAGCCAACAGTTAACCAAATAGCGACCCAGACTATCTGCATTGACCCTTTTACACTAACCTTTTTACTCATCATATGCTGCTGCTGCTGTTTACTATCTTTCACTTTATTCCTAGTTATATGTACATATCTACCTCAATGACCTTATACCACTGCACATCAACTCGGTACTGGTACCCCGTGTATAGCCAAATTATTATTAGTCATTGTGTATTTATTATTACTTTGTTATTACGTGTTATTAATTTTTTATTATTTCTCTATTTCGTTTTCTCTCTGCGTTGTTGGGAAGGGCCCGTAAGTAAGCATTTCACAGTTCGTCTACACCTGTTCTTTAGGAAGCATGTGACCAAATAAAATGTTATTTGATTTTAACTGGGTTGTTCCACGAAATGTGTGCCCTTTGCATCCCTTTGATATTTTAGTAGAAATTGTGTGCAAATATTTAATTTGAAAAGCTTGTGCCATTTAACTGACTTGCCTATTTAAAGAAAGGGCAAATAAATTTAACAGTGACAAACGGTGTCCACAAACTGTTAGGGCGTACATAAAGCTGTCCCAACAGCACAGTTTTCTTTTCAGCACCATGGAGTGAATTCTTACCACTGCTACATCTGGCGATGGAGTTTTGTCTGGCAGAAAAAAAGTCATTCAGCCTCATTTACTGCCTTTTTAAAAACATAGCTGATATGGCTGACCTGCTTAAACATATGTGGTTTCTACTGACAATTACGATGTACAAACTATGGTAAAAGGGAACAATGAGCGGAGAAGAGGCAATCCATAATTTTGATTAAGACATTAATCAGTGAGCTAAGACGAACGTAGTCAATATAACTATTTGTTCAGCACTTTTGAAATGTACAGCTGTACAATTCAGAACATGGGACGTTCTAACAATATTCTCCCTGTACACCAAGTCGGAACTGTAGGATAAATTAAAGGGGCATATAAGCAGAAAATGAAAGCTCTTACAATATTTGATGATGACATTTCTCTAAAACAGGCTATAGGCTACATGTACACCACCAAGTCAGAACAGTAGACGAAGTTGTGAGGTGGATAGGGACCAAAATATTACGGTGAGTAACATGGGCTACTAACAGCTTACTACGCAACATATACTTAGCATTACTTTCTTAGCTACAGTATACATATCTCCCTGGCATATTACATCATTTATGCAACAGCATACAAGATGTTTTTGGACTCACAGCTGTCCTGTGCTCGCTTGAACAGTAAGTTGGCGCTGGGGTCCTTGTCGGGAAATGTTGTCATGAAACTTTGTCATCAAGTCTGGCATTCTCTGGATTTGTGGTGCTTTCAAGACAAGTGTGGAGGGGGGGGGGGTTGAATCATGACGTCAGTGATCTTCAGGTCGGAGTTCTAGAAATAGGCCTGCATTCCCGACTTGCAATTCCCGAGTTGGATGACCATTCAAAGTGTATTTTCCCAGTCAGAGCTATTTTCTTGTGAGTTGTGGAACTGATTTCCCAGTTCCAAGTTTCCAGTAGTTTTGAACGTGGCAGAAATGCTGGCTTGACAACATGGAAAATGTATTCAATCTTTTCTGACCCATGGTGTTGCATTTGAATGAGTGAAGGAAAAGCAGCCAACAAGTGCTCAACATATGTGGGATCTCCTTCAAGACTGTTGGAAAACCATTCCAGGTGAAGCTGGTTGAGAGAATGCCAATAGTGTGCAATGCTGTCATCAATGCATCACTTTGAAGAATCTCAAATATAAAATATATTTTGATTTGTTTATCACTTTTTTGGTTACAACATGATTCCATATGTGTTCATTCATAGTTTTGATGTGTTCACAATTATTCTACAATGTAGAAAATAGTAAAAATGTAGAAAAACCCTGGAATGAGTAGGCGTGTTCAAACTTCTGACTGGTGCTATATGGGCTCTGCCCCACCTGACCTGAATGAGGGGTCGCCACTGGAAATAGCGCACATAGAGCAAATCTACCAATTCTTACACTTCATTTCAATGAGAATGACAGATCTATTTCCATGTGAATTTGGTCAGGTCACCTAAAAGTTACATATTGCAGCATTAGTAGGGCCATTTTACCATTTAGAAGTGAACCAGAGAAAATGAATATGGATAGAAACATTACCCCAGGTGAATTGTTGGAAGCCATCAATAATCTACGAAATGGGAAATCTCCTGGTAATGATGGATTACAGCGGAATTTTATAGACACTTTTTTCCCAATATTACTAAAGCCTATGTTACTTATGCTCACAGCAGCTCTATAGAGAAATTAACTTCCCCAGTCACTATGTTTGGCTATAATCAGCCTACTTAAAAACAAAGATTTCGCAGAGAAACAGTAATACAAAAGTTCATTCACTCAGATCAAACAGGGTTTATATGGAACAGGACAGACAATCTCCTCCGTTTTTTCAATATAATCCATCATACAAAGAACTGGAACGCTCCCAAAGTGGCAGTATCAACAGATGCTGCAAATCCATTCGATAGGGTAAAATGGGCATATTTGGTGGCTGTCTTAAAAAAGTTTGGTTTTGGTCCCGTATTTATTTCCTGGATTGAGCTATTATCCACATCCCCTGAAGCATCTATATGAACAATGGACAGATCTCTGAATCATTTAAGTTTTCAAAAGGGACAAGACAGGATGACCCTAGCATCAATAATTAGAACTCATGGCTCAATCCGAGGCACAGAGAATCGTGGAGATCAACATTTGATATTGTATTCAGATGACATTTTCATTTATTTATCAGAACCAGAACATTCTCTGCCATTTATTTTCACTACTGTTGGACACATATGGTGCTGTAGCAGGATTCAAAGTGAATTGAGTGAAAACTTAAATTTCTATGGAAAGTAAATGTAAGTGGAATTGAACAAAGACACATTAAAAACCTTGGTGTACTGATATCTTGAAATCTGGAGGAGGCGTATAAAATCTATTATTTTCCTTTAATAGATTATATTGAATCTGATGTTCAGAGATGGAGATCTCTCCCTATTTCTATGTAAGGTAGGGTCAACATAATCAAAATGAATATATTAGCAAGTTTGATGTATATATTCCGGGCCTTACCAGTTTCAATTCCATCGAACGTTTTAAATTAAACAAATGACCTGCTCTAGAACAAAATTTGGAATGGAAAGACCTCAAGAGTCAGACTAGCCTATAAAGCTGGAGGTGTTGGACAACAGCGTTCGCTATAACAATGGACAGCAGACTGTCCTTGTGCATGGTGGAGTATCCAAGCCATAAATGTAATACCGTATGATCTAAAATATATTCACTACTTTGGGTGTTGAAGGTGTTGAAGAAAAAACGGACAATCCAATGATTGAGATACAAAACAGTGTTACCTTTAGAGCAAAATATTTCACAATTGTGAAGCTAAAGATCCCACATTTTGAGGCAAGGACAATTCATTTGCTATGAAATGCTGCGGGTATACATACGCATTTAGTGAAAGATATAGTAGTAACGTACACTACATAGCCAAAGGTATGTGGACACATCTCGTCAAAAGTCTAATTCCAAAATCATGGGCATTAATGTGGAGTTGGTCCCCTCTTGGCTGCTCCACTCTTCTGGGAAGACTTTCCACTAGATGTTGGAACATTGCTGCGGGGACTTGCTTCCATTCAGGCACAAGAGCATTATTAAGGTCGGGAACTGATGTTGGGGGATTAGGCCTGGCTCACAGTCGGCGTTCCAATTCATCCCAAAGGTGTTCGATGGAGTTGAGGCCAGGGCTCTGTGCATGCAAGTCAAGTTCTTCCACAACGATCTCGACAAACCATTTCTGTATGGACCTCGCTTTGTGCATGGGGGCATTGTCATGCTGAAACAGAAAAGGCCTTTCCACAAACTGTTGCAACGGAGTTGGAACCATAGAATTGTCTAGAATGTCATTGTATGCAGTAGCATTAACATTTCCCTTCACTGTAACTAATGGGCCTAGCCCGAACAATGAAAAACAGCCCCAGACCATTATTCCTCCTCCACCAAATGTTACAGTTGGCACTATGCATTCGGGCAGGTAGCGTTAACCTGGCATCCGTTCAAACCCAGATTCATCTTCCGGACTGCCAGATGGTGAAGTGTGATCATTACTCCAGATGTCCACCACTCCAGCCGACGATTAGCATTGTGCACAGTGATCTGTGTGCGGTTGCTCGGCCATGGAAACCCATTTCATGAAGTTCCCAATGAACAGTTATTGTGCTGACTTTGCATCCAGAGGCAGTTTAGAACTCGGTAGTGAGTGTTGCAACCGAGGACAAACTATTTTTACTCACTAAGCGCTTCAGCACTGGGCGGTCCAGCTCTGTGAGCTTGGTGGCCTTTCACTTCCGTCTGTTGATGCTCCTAGATGTTTCAACTTCACAATAACAGCACTTACAGTTGGCTAGGGCAGCTCTAGCAGGGCAGAAATTTGACAAACTAACTTGGTGGATCCTATGACGGTGCCATGTTGAATGTCACTGAGCTCTTCAGTACGGGCCATTCTACTGCCAATGTTTGTGTTTTTATTTTAACTTTATTTAACCAGGTAGGCTAGTTGAGAACAAGTTCTCATTTACAACTGCTTCCTGGCAGTGTATGGAGCGACTTCTTACTGTGTATGGAGATTGCGTGGCTGTGTGCTTGATTTTATACACCTGTCAGCAACTGGTGTGGTTGAAATAGCCGAATCCATTTACTTGAAGGGGTTTCCACATACTTCCTGCATCAAGTCCCATACTGTTTTGAATGGGCTTCAAGATTTTATCACCAAATTCTTGAAAACGTGGTCTTTTAAGGTATTTGTCTAAATCTATTCATATTTGTGGATTTATAACCATCTTATTATCAAATGTCTCTGACTGACACTTTGACCATCTAATAGAAACCTACCCTCACATTGCTTAAAAGGTCCAATGCAGCTGTTTTAATCTCAATATCAATCTCAATATCAAATCATTTCTGGGTAACAAGTATCTTACTGTGATTGTTTTTCAATCCAAAAAAAGAAACATAAATATCTTCTTAGTAAAGGGCCATTTCTCAAGCAATAATTTACCTAGGACTGTCTGGGAGTTGTCTGAGTTGGGAGAGAATAACAAAAGACTAGCTGTTATTGGCAGATAGGTTGAGAACTCTCTCATTGGTCTATTAACTAATTTACTGAACTCTCCCATTCCATACTTCACTAAACTGATCAATGCGCTCACCAGGTGCCTAAGAAATGTATGCACCAGTATTTTTTAAAACTGCCTCCCCATACCTTGTAGTTGTAAAATGACTGCTTTGTGTGTATTACATATTTGATTTTATTATATTTAAAATATTGTGCTAGTTACTACTACAGTTACTACTACAAATACTGCTGCTGCTACTACTACTTAAACAACAACAATAACAACTATTACTAATACTAATACTACTACTACTAATACTACTAGATATTTCACAATTTCTTATTTTTGTAAACTTAAATCAAAAGCATAAGACAACATTGTTATCATCCAAACAATTCAACCAACCACTTCAACCATAAAGTATAAAAATATACATCCCAGGTAGATTTGTGTTGTTGTTAATAGATGCTTTCTGTGGTGGCCCCTACCATGACCTCATCCTCAAACTCTTGTTCCATTGATTTGATTTTTTTACTGTATGTTTCTTCCCTTATAGTGGTTGCTTCGATTGCAGGAAAATATCATTTCTGCTGTACTTGATTCCCTTTTCTGGGTCGTCAGTAGTTACTACAACCAGAAAGTCATAAACCCTGCCACCTATTTCTACAACTTCTCTTCTTAAAATCTGATTTTAAACCTAACCTTAACCCTAACCTTAACCAAACTGCCAACCTTATACCTAACGCTAACCTTAAATGAATAACAAAAAGCACAGTTTTGTTTTCATACATTTTTACAGTGTAGTCAATTTATTACCCACAATATTTAGCAATGCCAGCTTTTTTATTAATGTATTTTTATTTTACCTTTATTTAACTAGTCAAGTCAGTTAAGAACAAATTCTTATTTACAATGACGGCCTACACAAGCCAAACCCGAACAACGCTTGGCCAATTGTGCTAGTTTGGTATTTTACTTTTGATATTCTATGATAGTAAATTGGTGTGCAATTCAATCTATGACTGCAAATAGAAAATAAAATCAACTACTACTTTTACTACTACCACTACTACTACAAATACTGCTGCTGCCACTACTACAACAACAACTACTACTACTACTACTACTACTACTAACTACTGTTACTATGACTACTACTACAACAACAACTACTACTACTACTACTACTACTAACTACTGTTACTATGACTACTACTACAACTAGTACTAGTGCGACTTTGCTACTATTTTTAGGCTGAATGCTCATTACTTTATTTTAACCTGGACTGTAAACAAACTTGGATGAATTCCAAACAAAAGTACAGCTGTGTTCGTCCTACCTTACTGAATACTGAATTCCACATGTTACAATTAGCTTAATGCTTGATTAATGCTTGATCCACCAAATCCCCTGAAAAGTTTGATATGAGTTTGCTCAACAACAAAAAAACTCTTGCAAATGAGATATTTCACAATTTCTTATTTTTATAAACTTAAATCAAAAGCACAAGACATTGCTTTCATCCAAACAATTCAACCAACCACTTCAACCATAAAGTATAAAAGTATAGTGTGTGTTGTTGTTAATAGATGCTTTCTGTGGTGGCCCCTACCATGACCTCTTCCTCAAACTCTTGTTCCATTGATTTATTTATTTTACTGCATGTTTCTTCCCTTGTAGTAGTTGTTTTGATTTCAGGAACATATCATTTCTGCTGTACTTGACTCCCTTTTCTGGGTCTTTAATTTTGACTTTGTGGCTGTGGTAACTAGTGGCAAAACTGTTCTTAAATTATATTCTGTTCATTCTGTAGCCACATGATGGCAGTGATGTTCTGCTAATGAGGAATAAGTCATCTTTCACATCTTCAAACAGTCACTGACGATTTATTACCAACAATGTGTAGCATTGACAGCTTTTATTTATTCATTATTATTTAACCTTTATTTAACTAGGCAAGTCAGTAAAGAACAAATTCTTATTTACAAGTACAGCCTACACCGGCCAAACCCGGATATCGTTGGGCCAATTGTGGGCTGCCCTATGGGACTCCCAATCACGGCCTGGATACAGCTTGACTCTACATTAGATCCTGTGTAGAATTACCTTATAATCTACCTGTGAACACAACAGACAATGTAGCTATTGTAAGACATGTATTTTGCTGTATTAAACATGTATTTCACACAGGCTCTTCAGTTAAATCAAACATCTTATTTCTCCAATATTTGTTATGCCAAAGGTTACCCTGTTTGCAAAATAGTTTCAGTTTCTTCTGACAAGCAAAACAAGGTTTTAACCGCAAAGTGTAAACAACAATGGTTGTGTGAACTTTGCACACATTTATCTGAACTTTGTAGTTAGAGTGTCTCACTTTTTAGCTGCTGTCTGTGGTCTGGTAAACCTGCCCTCCACATATCTGTCCATCTCTGAACACACAACCACATGGTATATTTATACTCTAAAAACTACATCTCGGACAAGATGACAAAAAGTCTCCTGAATCTAAATAGAAAATATTGAACCTGCAGTGAACGCTAGAACTATACATGTTAGCCATGTGACTGTCCATAGATGTTAGTGACAATAATGACTATGTGAATGTGACACACTGTAGTTGATAATGAAATGAAATAGCTGGCTTAGAGGTTTGCTCATAAAATAAGACAGAGTAAAATGTTCTGTACCTAGCATCATTGGTAGCTCTGCATGGCTCCATCTCTGTCATGTTTTATGTTTTCCATGGATTGTTCTCTTCACTAGCCACTAACTGGGCCTATAAAAGGTTCAAACATATGACAAAAAGATGCTTCATATCAACCAACTTGCGTAACATTTCTGAGCCCAATATAGCAATATGTTTTGTGGATGACGTTGGCCTTTCACAGACCATCTAACCTGAGACAACCAATCAAAATGTCTAATAAGTTTAGCCAACCTCTCTTTAGTACAGCAAAACAATTCAAATGGGGCTTTCTTTATTAGCTGCAGAAGTGATCCAGCCCTGTGTATTGTTTTTTTTAGTAGTCCAAAGATGATCCAACCCTGTGTATTTATCCTTTTGGTCAACACAGTATGTAAGTATGGCCCAATGCTTCTTTATCATTTCTAATTTTCATTATTGGTGTGTTCATAAATAATTAACTCATTTAACAGTTAACCCACTGTTCCCAGGCCGTCATTGAAAATAAGAATTTGTTCTTAACTGACTTGCCTGGTTAAATAAAGGTTAAATAAAAAAAATAAAAAAAATTCAGTTAAGTTCCACAAGTGTAGTATTTTATGTTTCTCCAACAGATTCTGTCACTGACCATCTCCATACAGTGACCGTTAAGCTTGGGAAGCTTTTGACCCTTGAATGTGTCCTACTAACTGAACAGTTGCTATCCATCTTCTGGTTTAAACATGTTATTAGAAAGTACACTGAAGTCATTGCAATGTACAATACAAGTTCAAGTGATGTGACATACAAGGAACGGTTTACAACTCCTCAGCATATCAATGTAATACATGAGCTAAAATAATTGAATGTGCTCATTTCAGAGGAAAAGCTCATTTATTCAGCTATATACTATAGATAAAGTGAAATTTGGAAATGCATCACTTGTTATTGTCCACGGAAATTATGATTTATTTTTTTGCTAGTTAAGATCCGCTAGTTAACTCATTTGATTATATGACTTCAACTTGTGTTCTTTAAGTTTTCTTAAGCACATAGTAAGTTTTTTGAGTCCTGTCTATAATAACAATAATTGAAACTAATGCTTTTTTAATTTTGTCTTTTTGAAAAGTATCTTTGTTGCTTTTTTCCCACTTCACAAAAAACATTGTTGATACTTTTACATTTGGAATGAATTAAAAACAAATTATTATATTTGGTAGGCTATTTGGTAGGCTCACAGTCCAAATCAGTGTCTGACCCAGTCCCACCAGGAGACTCTGTGACTCTACATTGTAATGGAACAAAATTGGATACCGGTAGGTGATGAAGGGTAACTGATACTTTTCAATATCAGCTAACGTGTTTGGCCCAGTTGAACAGTCATTCACTATCTTGATATACAGTATATAATGAAATTATTGTGAAGAACACTAGATTTTCAGCATTTCTGATTATGCATTCCATATGATGATGGGATTAACTTCTGACTGCTTTCTTGTCTTCCTTGTGAACAGAAAACCCCAGAAGGAATGTGCTGATTCCAGTAACATTCATCCTCGGGGAAGCACTGTTAATGTGTATCGTTCTGATAATCTACCTCATGTATACAAGGAAGAATAAAACGATCTGTGACTCTTGTAATGGTAAGTCAATTGTGATTATAATTATTTTATCTGAGAAGCATTTGGTTGATTTGTATATATGTTTTCGTTTTTAGTTTGGTATTAAATAATCAGATTAATGGCTGTAAGTATTTGGACATAGGCATGGGTAAAATGAATTAAATCACATTATATTAATGTGTTTCCTGTAATTTGGCATACTTCTGTAGTTATTTTCTGTAGGTTTTGTTCACCCTGCCTTAAATGAGATAAATACTTGCTTCTTTGATCAGAAATGGTAGTTAACAGAACAAAGCTAGTAATTTGATGTATTCTTCCTGAAGCAGGAGCCATTCCACTTCAATCCGGTGGTGAAGTTCCCAGTTCCGATCAGCAAAGTGATCAGGTATGAAATGATTTCATCTGAATTTTAATTAACTACTGGCCATGCAATCATTTTGGCAGTAGCTAAGACCAAGGCATAAGTATAGATAACAGATCAGTATAGATCCGTATAGATCATCATCATGTGCAGGATAAAGTATTATTCAGATAAATCTTAGATTTAATATAGATGTTCTAATTGTTTGTCTCGGTAATGTGTTATTTTTCTTCTCAGGGAAACGGTGAGGACGTGCTGCAGTACTCTGCTCTGACTTTCCCTCAAAACACAACTCCAGCCGAGGCCAAGAGCGACGCGATGGGCGGAGAGAGTGTCTACTCTGATGTGAAAAGCTTTGGATGGGACTGAAACTGACTAATTCAATGCTAAAATTCCAGCAAATAGATCTTACATTTTGTTGCCATTGTTTCTACAATTATGTTTCTGTCAGAAGAGTGTGATTTATGTGTGACATACTTCTTTGCTGAAGCTCATTGCTGTTGCTTGTTATAATAGGTAATAACTAGTGGTAAAAGTGTTGTTGTATTAGGATTATGCTGAAATAGATTTGAATGTTGTTTTCTCAAACAAATTGTTCATGTACTCATTATCATATAGTGTTGATAACTCTTTTTACACTCTTTCTGTCACGATCTGAATATTATCAATGAATAATTTCCTCTTCCAAATGTCATGCCTCCTCTTACCAAGAGATGGCAGTAGTGTTAAAGATTGAGAATCATAGCAGTCAGTGTTTGTGTTGACTTCTCTCCAAGTTCTTAATATACAGTGTTACCTTCCTTCCCAGGTCAGCAGTGTTGCCTTCGTTCCCAGGTCTTAATATAAAGTGTTGCCTTTCCTCCCAATTCTTAACATACAGTATAAATCACATAAAACCCTCTGTCTTAGGCTGTTTGAGAAGGTTTGAATCTTAAGCAACCTGTCTCTGTTATTTCTCATGTGAATTTCCTTCTATTTTCAGACTCAGTCTTTGTGTTTAATTTCCATATTTTTAAACCGAAAGGTGATTATACAACATTATAAATTGTGTATTTTAGGTCCTGGATGCTGATTGGCTGAAACAGCATTTCAGTCATGTGTATATCAGACAATATACCAAAGGTATTACACAAAACACATATTTATAATAGAACTAAGGTACTCTGGCCGCCTCGGTCCTTATTGCTATATAGTACACAACATTTCCATATGCTAAATGTATCTGAAAATAAATTGCCGCTTCAAATAAAGTTCTAGTGTTTTTTCTTACAAAATGAATTTTGAACTACAGATATATTTCATAGACATTACTCGTTCGATTCTAAGGTGATGGGAGGATGGTTTAATACATAAAAACAGCTAAACTACACTAAGTCAATTACATTTCCTGTGTGTACAGATATATTTATCAAAGTACAGTGGGGCAAAAAAGTATTTAGTCAGCCACCAATTGTGCAAGTTCTCCCACTTAAAAGGATGAGAGAGGCCTGTAATTTTCATCATAGGTACACTTCAACTATGACAGACAAATGAGTGGGAAAAAATCCAGAAAATCACATTGTAGGATTTTTAATGAATTTATTTGCAAATTATGGTGGAAAATAAGTATTTGGTCACCTACAAAAAAGCAAGATTTCTGCCTCTCACAGACCTGTAACTTCTTCTTTAAGAGGCTCCTCGGTCCTCCACTCGTTACCTGTATTAATGGCACCTATTTGAACTTATTATCAGTATAAAAGACACCTGTCCACAACCTCAAACAGTCACACTCCAAACTCTACTATTGCCAAGACCAAAGAGCTGTCAAAGGACACCAGAAACAAAATTGTAGACCTGCACCAGGCTAGGAAGACTGAATCTGCAATAGGTAAGCAGCTTGGTTTGAAGAAATCAACTGTGGGAGCAATTATTAGGAAATGGAAGACATACAAGACCACTGATAATCTCCCTCGATCTGGGGCTCCACGCAAGATCTCACCCCGTGGGGTCAAAATGATCACAAGAACGGTGAGCAAAAATCCCAGAACCACACGGGGGGGCCTAGTGAATGACCTGCAGAGAGCTGGGACCAAAGTAACAAAGCCTACCATCAGTAACACACTACGCCGCCAGGGACTCAAATCCTGCAGTGCCAGACGTGTCCCCCTGCTTAAGTCCACGCCCGTCTGAAGTTTGCTAGAGAGCATTTGGATGATCCAGAAGAAGATTGAGAGAATGTCATATGGTCAGATGAAACCAAAATGTAACTTTTTGGTAAAAACTCAACTCGTCGTGTTTGGAGGACAAAGAATTCTGAGTTGCATCCAAAGAACACCATACCTACTGTGAAGCATGGGGGTGAAAACATCATGCTTTGGGGCTGTTTTTCTGCAAAGGGACCAGGACGACTGATCCGTGTATAGGAAAGAATGAATGGGGCCATGTATCGTGAGATTTTGAGTGAAAACCTCCTTCCATCAGCAAGGGCATTGAAGATGAAACGTGACTGGGTCTTTCAGCATGACAATGATCCCAAACACCCCGCCCGGGCAATGGAGGAGTGGCTTCCTAAGTAGCATTTCAAGGTCCTGGAGTGGCCTAGCCAGTCTCCAGATCTCAACCCCATAGAAAATCTTTGGAGGGAGTTGAAAGTCCGTGTTGCCCAGCAACAGCCCCAAAACATCACTGCTCTAGAGGAGATCTGCATGAAAGAATGGGACAAAATACCAGCAACAGTGTGTGAAAACCTTGTGAAGACTTATAGAAAACGTTTGACCTCTGTCATTGCCAACAAAGGGTATAGAACAAAGTATTGAGATAAACTTTTGTTATTGACCAAATACTTATTTTCCACCATAATTTGCAAATAAATTCATAAAAAATCCTACAATGTGATTTTCTGGATTTTTTTTTCTCATTTTGTCTGTCATAGTTGAAGTGTACCTATGATGAAAATGACAGGCCTCTCTCATCTTTTTAAGTGGGAGAACATGCACAATTGGTGGCTGACTAAATACTTTTTTGCCCCACTGTAAATTATTTAGCTGAGGATTCCCCTGCGCAACCCTGGCTACATTTTACATGTGGATGGGTTCTTGAGGAATTTTGGGAACACTGAAAAGAATCTTGCAATGTTAATCAGTCAGTGCAAATGTGTAGTAATGACAAGATTAAACAAGTGGAGCAGTGAATTTATCCATCATGATGGGAATGTCTGTTGGATGGTAACCTATTTCTGTGTTAGAAGTAATACCCTCATTCAAATTTGTGAATTTGGCTTTTTTTACCTTTTCATGTGAAAGATAAAACACAACATTTAATCTAATAAATTAAACATTTGAAAGATGAATGACTTAACTAGACCCACTACTCAGTACCGTAGTTGAAGCAATTTAATTCCCAGTCTGAACACCTGACATCTGAGTACACACTCTCCTGAGGTGCCTCTCTCTTCTTTCTTCCTCTTTTAGTTTTTCTCTCAGCGAAATTCAATGCAGCATAATTCAACGTATCTGCATCTTCATCCTGTGAATCATCATATTTTTTCGCCATACTGTTAAGATAAAGCATATATGTGATGGTATAAACTCACTGGGTCATAACTGAGATTTGTTAGAGCAATTACACCTACACCATCTCATTGCTTTAGGCTTTGTTTTGTACTCTGAATGGGATATTCAATACTTAATAATAAAAAGTACAAATGTAATGTCAACAGCCAAATCAGTGGGCAGCAAAGTTATACAAATCTATTTATTTACCTGGCCATTTCACTGTTCCACTGTTGAGCTGTCATGTCCGATATGCTGAGATGCACCTGCTTTTCCCATGAGAGAAAACAAGCAACAAGCATAACCATGACAGGATATTCCCAGAGAAGCAAGATATTTGGCTACAGATATCCGAAAATGTATTTGTACCAATCTACAATTTGCAGTACTAAACAGCTCACCATTACAATGTTCACAAATCGGCCGTGTTTTTCTGGTGCAGACAAGGATACCGATCACAATCACACTTAAAGCCAACGTTGCTCCCAGAGGGATAATGACAGGATCTGCTGCTTTTTCTAAACCAAAAATAATTTGCATGTTCAATGAACTAGCTTATTACAATATTATAAGTAACTGAAGTGGTATGATGATCAACACAATACACAGTATATTCCCTATACAGTATACCGGCAGTAAAGTATTCGAGAAATCAGATTTTCTTTCCTCACTTTTCTACAATTTCATTTGAGAATTAAATTTCCTTCATCTTTGCACATACACTCCCATTCAAAGGTTTGGGTTCACTTGGAAATGTCCTTGTTTTTGAAAGAAAAGCACATGTTTTGTCCATTAAAATAACATCAAATTGATCAGAATTACAGTGTTGACATTGTTAATGTTGTAAATGACTATTGCAGCTGGAAATGGCGGATTTTTTATGGAATATCTACATAGGCATACAGAGGCCCATTATCAGCAACCATCACTCCTGTGTTTCAAAAGCACATTGTGTTAGCTAATCCAAGTTTACCATTTTAAAAGGCTAATTGATCATTAGAAAACCCTTTGCAATTATGTTAGGACAGCTGAAAACTGTTGTCCTGATTAAAGAAGCAATAAAACTGGTCTTCTTTAGACTGGTTGAGTATCTGGAGCATCAGTATTTGTGGGTTCAATTACAGGCTCAAAATGGCCAGAAAATTGTACAACGCTGTGGCAGATTCATTAAATAGTACCCGCAAAACAACATTGCCTCTTGGGTTCCATGTGGGCTTTGGTCCAGCTCCTGACTCACATTATTGTCCAGTCAAATATATTTATTATGCAGTTAATTTTATTTTAGTAAACAGTTACCCAATCAATGGTGACAAGTCAGGAAGACAGGTATGAAGCAATTTACTGTATATCGGCACATCCCTTGCCAGCCTCTTTGTAGGTTATGTGGTAAACTACTCCACAAACACATAGTGTGATGCCGCAGCTGGGGACTAATGACACGTACAGTATACACACTCGTAGCTCCACTTTCTTTATTAAAGGCATGGATCTATATTTAACTAGCAATTATGCTATAGTCCTTTCAAATACAGTACATGACCGAAACTATGTTAACACCTGCTAGTCGATGTTAATATGGAGTTGGTCACCCCTTTCCTGCTATAACAGCCTCCACACTTCTAGGAAGTAGTTACACTAGATGTTGGAACATTGCTGCTCGTACTTGCTTCCATTCAGCCACAAGAGCATTGGTGAGGAGCATTGGTGAAGTAACTATATTCTACATGTTATTTAAAATCAACAACCTCCCGACATGATGTTTGGGTTAAATAGAACAAAATGAATGAATCGTTTAAAATTGAATGTTTCATGTAGTCCATTTTTTATAGCATATGTTATTAAATTATACCTCAAGTTATTAAATTATAGCACCAGTTACTCAATTTTTCAAATATCAATGCTACACACAGACCACTACCAACTGGAAGCAGGGCATTACAGTCCATCACAACTACAAATATATGGGGGAACATAATAACAATGAATTAATAACATCTTTGTATGATTGTGGGATAACAGATTCACAGAAGAACAACAGACCACTCTCATTTATCTGTCCCTGTTAAAAATGCTAAGTATTCCAAAAATGATATAGTCTGAAAACTTGCATTGCAATAGTAAAATACTTTGTACCTGAATAAGATGATCCCAACTGCAAATGTATATTCAGGTTCTTTGCAGCCAAGACAATATGATTTGTTGAGGTGAATGTTTTATTTATTTTTGCAATATAAACTCTGAGGTTCCTAGAAATCTTACCTTTACTTTAAGATGGATTGTAATTGACAGTAATTAAGGCAGGTAGCCAAGTGGTTGCTAGATCAAATCCCTGAGCTGACAAGGTAAAAATCTGTTGTTCTGCACCTGAAAAAGGCAGTTAACCCACTGTTCCTAGGCCATCATTGTAAATAAGAGTTTGTTCTTAACCCCTCTGCACACGGAACCCGCTAGCGGGCTGAAATTCCACAACATACAGTGATCGCTACATAAATAGTCATATTAAACATTCATGAAAAGACAAGTGTCTCACATGTATCGGAAGCCAAGAATCTTGCTAATCCGACTGCGTTGTCAGATTTAAAAAAGGATTTCCTGTGAAAGAACACGATGCGATTATCTGAGCATAGAGCCCCATAAAAAATATATATATATATATTAACCAGCACAGGCGTAACATAATCACAAACTGCATTAAAATAAATTGTGTACCTTTGACGATCTTCGTCTGTTTGCAATTCCAATGCTCATTGTTACACAATGAATGATCTTTTGTTTGATAAAATCTGTTTTTATAGCCTGACACGAAAAGTGAACCGCTTGTGTCGTGAATTCCGTCTCATTCCATTTTCGATGACACATTCCAGGTAAATAACCCACACAGAACGTGACTTTTCCAGTCATGTTTGGTTTCACTGCAATCAACTGGTTTGTTTGTAACACAATCAAACCTGATGGGCCATCTCGCGGGATGTATTGACTGAAAGAAACCGATTTGAAGACAACAAGTCATGACATCATTGTGCACCAATGATTTGCCCGCTGTTTCGTTGAGTGACTGTCTTTTAACCCAATGACCACTGATCGTCTTGAAATCTAGCTGGGTAGATAGCCAATGAGCTGAGCTAAACGGAAATACGCCATGTTTATGTGTTGCAAGACCAACCGATATAGTAAGCTACAGCGTAAAGTGAGTCATTTGCTATTGAAGTTTCATACCGGAAGGAGAAACCCATATTACGCACTGCATTGTTTGGTGAAAGTGCAGATTCAGCAGTTTATACAGTATATCAATCATTATGGCGACTAAGTCAAGGAAAGCTAAATCTAAGTCTAGATATACCGATGTACACACAATTTTTGAATAAATTGATTGGGAAAGTGAGACAGAGATTGTTGTAGGACGATTCATTTAGCAATTGTGGAGGAATATTTTTGGAACGGGAGAGGGCATCGTTTTGGACTGGTAAGTTCTTATCATGCTAATGCCCTTGTTTGAAATTAATAATATAAAATATTATTTGTGATTTTTATTTTATTTTAGAAGCAATATATAAACATGTAATGTCATGAAATGTGAGATGCGTGTGTCTGCCGCCCCACCCCAACCCACATGAAATAACATATTTGAGGCTGTTGAGGGAAGGGCAGGCCCACAACAATGGCCAAAGTGAAATGGAGACAGTAGATACAGCTGGTCTGTTGTAATATAATAAAGACAGTAGATATAGCTGGTCTGTCATAATATAATAGAGACAGTAGATCTAGCTGAACTGTCATAATATAAAAGAGACTGTAGATCTAGCAGGTCATAATAATATATTCAACCTTATGTTCCCTGTACTCTCTATATATATTTATCTGTTTATTATACCTGTTGATACAGGGCTCATATGTGAAACTATTCTAACTGAACATTTTCTTTCACAGTGACACTGACTCCGAATGGGAGTCTTATCCGGTGTCCTGTGTGAATTTAAGTATGCTCTCTCTAATTCTCTCTTTCTCTCTCTCGGAGGACCTGAGCCCTAGGACCATGCGTCAGAACTACCTGGCATGATGACTCCTTGATGTCCCCAGTCCACCTGGGCTTGCCGCTGTTCCAGTTTCAACTGTTCTGCCTGCGGCTATGGAACCCTAAAATGTTCATTTTTACTCTTGAGGTGCTGTCCTGTTGCACCCTCTACAACCACTGTGATCTCCACCCGGCACAGCCAGAAGAGGACTGGCCACCCCTCATAGCCTGGTTCCTCTCTAGGTTTCTTCCTAGGTTTTTTCCTTTCTAGGGAGTTTTTCCTAGCCACCATGCTTAAACACCTGCATTGCTTGCTGTTTGGGGTTTTAGGCTGGGGCTATATAAATTGATTTGATTTGATAGAGGATTGTTGGTCTTTCCAATTATTGAAAGTGTGTAAATAGTTACCCATGTTATTTTGTAAATGTATATACATATATATTTTTTCACATATTTTTAAACAATAATTATTATTTTTTTCATTTTTTTTTTTCATTTTTTTTTCTCTTTTTTTTGGGGGGGGTGTGTGTTAGAATACCATTTTGGTATTTTGTATATAGTTATTTGTTTCAAAATGTATACCTTCACCAATTTGGCCACTTGGGTACATTTGGGCTACTTGTGTGGGACACCTGGGTGACTTCAGGATAAATGTCATGTAGCACAATCATTTTGGAAGTTATCATTCTGAAACTTTGCACAAGTACTGTTGCCCTCTCAAATATTTTTTTGAAATTGTCCCCATCATCCTATCTGAATGTTTGTTTTATCTTATTCATTTTAAAGATGATGATACAAAAATAAAAACGTATGGTTTTTTTTTCATTGTTTTATCTAAACTAGATATATTGTGTTATATTCTCCTACATTCAATTCACATTTACACAAACACACTGAGTGTTTTCTTTCAAATGGTACCAAGAAAATGCATATAATTGGTTCTGTGCCTGAGCTACAGGCTGTTAGATTTGGGTATGTCTTCAGGCGGAAATTGCACAATGTAGGGGGGGAGCTCTAAGTGGCTAGTGAAACATTGTTTACATGTATGGCAGCAGCCACTCAATCTTAGTGGTGGCTGCTTAAAACCTGTTGTGACTCGGGGGCAGTATTTTCATTTTTGGAGAAAAAAAACGTTCCCATAGTAAACGGGATATTTTGTCAGGACAAGATGCTAGAATATGCATATAATTGACAGCTTAGGATAGAAAACACTCTAACGTTTCCAAAACTGTAAAGATATTGTCTGTGAGTATAACAGAACTGATGTTGCAGGCGAAAGCCTGAGAAAAATCCAATCCGGAAGTGCCCCATGTGTTGAAAGCGCTGCGTTCCAATGAGTCCCTATTGAGCTGTGAATGGGCTATCAACCAGATTACGCTTTCTACGTATTCCCCAAGGTGTCTACAGCCTTGTGACGTAGTTTTACGCATTTATGTTGAAGAATAGCCGTAGGCGGCTACATTGCGCAAGTGGTCACCTGATGCCCCCAGAGAGACTCTCGCCTAAAATACAGAGGTAGTCATTACTCCAATCGGTCCTACTGAAAAACCGAATTGTCCCGATGAGGATTGATTATAAACAACATTTGTCATGTTTCTGTCGATATTATGGAGCTAATTTGGAATATTTTGTGCGGTTTTCGTGACTGTAGTTTCTGGACGATTTCTCAGCCAAACGTAAAGAACAAACGGAGCTATTTCACCTACAAAAATAATATTTGAACATTTGGAACATTTGCTATCTAACTGGGAGTCTCGTGAGTGAAAACATCCGAAGCTCATCAAAGGTAAACAATTTCATTTGATTGCTTTTCTGACCGTGACCGTGACCAAGTTACCTGCTGCTAGCTGGACAAAATGCTATGCTAGGCTATCGATAAACTTACACAAATGCTTGTCTAGCTTTGGCTGTAAAGCATAATTTGAAAATCGGCGATGACAGGGTGATTAACAAAAGGCTAAGCTGTGTCTCAATATGTTTCACTTGTGATTTTCATGAATAGGAATATTTTCTAGGAATATTTATGTCCATTGCGTTATGCTAATTAGTTTCAGGCGATGATTACGCTCCCGCATGCGGGATGGGGAGTCAGTAACCTCTCTGAACCACCCATCCAAACATTTTTTACATGTGTGGCAGCAGCCACTCAATCTTAGTGGTGGCTGCTTAACAGCCTGATGGCCTTGAGATAGAAGCTATTTTTCAGTCTCTCGGTCCCTGCTTTGATGCATCTGTACTGACCTCGCCTTCTGGAGGATAGCGGGGTGAACAGGCAGTGTCTCGGGTGGTTGTTGTCCTTGATGATCTTTATGGCCTTCCTGTGACATCGAGTGGTGTAGGTGTCCTGAAAGGCAGGTAGTTTGCCCCCGGTGATGCGTTGTGCAGACCTCACTACCCTCTGGAGAGCCTTACGGTTGTGGGCGGAGCAGTTGCCGTACTAGGCGGTGACACAGCAGGATGCTCTTGATTGTGCATCTGTAAAAGTTTGTGTGCTTTTGATGACAAGCCACATTTCTTCAGCCTCCTGAGGTTGAAGAGGCGCTGCTGCACCTTCTTCACCACGCTGTCTGTGTGGGTGGAACAATTCAGTTTATCCGTGATGTGTACGCCGAGGAACACAGTTGCACTCACAAGACTCCCATTTACTCAATAAATGTTTGTTTTATTCGATAAAGCCCCATCATTCGATAAAGCCCCATCTGTAAGGACCAACGCCGAAGGTGAGAAACAGGTAGGGGGGGTCAACATTTAATCAGAAACAAACAAGTAACAAGACGGGCACAGCGTCAGTAAACAAGGACATACAACAATCTATGCTGAAGCAGGGAACAGAGTGGGAAACCAGACATATATAGGGAAGGTAATGACAGAGGTGATAGAGTCCAGGTGAATCCAGTAATCACTGATGCGCGTCACGGGGGGGGGGGGGGGGGGGGGGGGTCAGGTGTGCATAATGATGGTGGCAGGAGTGTGCAATGCTGGGGAGCCTAGCGCCCTCGAGTGCCAGGGGGGAAGAGGCGTGACAGCATCAAATTAAAGATTTTTCTATATCAAATAACATGGAAAACAATCACTGTTTGTGCAGTATTAATTTACCATCCTTACAAACCACTTAATGTAAATGTACATTACTGCATTGTCTCTGTAGACTTTCCAACACCATGAAGAAAATTATGCACAAAACAGTAATTGTGTACATTGAGACATCAAGTAGTTTGTGATGATGTGATTTGATAATGTTGTTGGAATGCAAGGGTTGTGGGTTTGATTCCAAATGGCGACCAGTAAGAAAAAGTATGAAAATATATGCATTCAGTACCATAAATTGTTCTGGATAAGCATCTAGGAAAGGGAATGTTATCACATAGAAATTATTTTCATTTGCTGGAAAACATAGGAAACATATCCAGCAGATATTTTTATATTACACCAGATTTATCAGATAAAAAAAACTGCTGGTGAACACTTAGTCTTCATTTAGTCACATTTAGTCTTTTCACAAAGCAGTGGACTGGGCTTTTACTAGTCCTGTATTAGCAGACTGATATAGACGTCTTCAGCAGGGGCAATTTTTTTTTTCTGCACCACCCCTCCCCCGAAACTACCTGGAGTGGGCCCATTCCTCCAGGGCTACCTGCCACCCGGGCTCCCGGCGGACCCTGGCGTTTCTGCAACTACGCTTTTGGTGGCCCACCATGGTTCCAGACATCTCCGCATTCGTCGCCACTTGCACCGTGTGTGCTCAGAATAAGACTATTCTGCAAGCTCCGGCTGGCCTTCTGTAACCTCTGCCTGTCCCTCACAGTCCTTGGTCCCACATATCCCTGGATTTCGTCACCGGTCTCCCCCGTCTGAGGGCAATACTGCCATCCTGACGGTGGTCGACCGATTTTCCAAGGTCGCCCACTTCATTTTTCCGCATCCATGGAACGCCCGTGGACATGGTCTCCGACCGGGGCCCTCAGTTCTCGTCTCGGTTCTTGAAGGCGTTCTGCACCCTCATTGGGTCGTCGGCTAGCCTGTCCTCTGCGTTACACCCCCAGTCCAAATTTGAATTTATTAATCGGTTGATATACAGCAGATTTTTTTTTATTACGTGACAATATGTACCATTTCCTATTAAAACACATTTCACCAATAAATGATTGTTTCCATGTGAACCTAGTGCAGTCTCACAAAGTTGCATCAGTAATGTCATAATGAAATCATGTAAAACCACCATAGCCCATATCGCTTCCTGGAGGTCATCTGGGCACCCTTTCCACCCATGTACATTCTGTATATCCACATGGTACCATCTCCATTCAAGGACTTGACAACACCCCCTCTTACAATTCATGCAAGATAACCACACTGCAGTTTCACTTATACCCTTTTCAGACTGCTAAACTGAGCTTTACTGCACCACCCTGGTTGCCTGGCAAGCATACAGATGTAGGATCTTAATTTGATCACCCTGACATTTTTTTACTTGAGGTGTATTTGAGATTTAAAAAGATTTCAGAAGTTTATAATTTCTATTTAAATGTTTCATATTTAATTTTTCCTTAGAAAATAATTATCAATCCCTAAAAAAATCCAGATTCTAATTAAAATGTCCTGTTGCTACAGGATTTTTTTGCTAGACAATTATCTTTAACTATGTGTAATTTCTGAAAAAAAGATAACAGAGTTGGTCATGGTTATTACAGTATATTACCTGTACAATAAAGTTACAATGAGCTCACAACTTTGGTAACTTTTGTTTGAGAAGTGCAACAGCTTCAGCAAATCACAGAATAGTGGCTAAATGAAACACTGTAGGTGTTTGGGTAACCAAAAACTTTGTTGCTAGAAAATTTTACAGGAAGTACTGTGTTTTATTTTTTGCAACAGCCTATCAGGTAGGTCTTCAAACCTGCATATTGGTACATCTTTTTTTAAGCCTTTATCCACCGGTCAGAGGACTAACCTGAAGTTGGAGCTACACACCAAGATGATCAGAATCGGGGTTGTTGTGGTATTATTCAGTATAATATGTAAGTTTTGCAATTAATACCTTGACTTGTCTAACCATAATGTGATTCAGTTCAGTTCACAATATAAGCATTTGAGGGGGAATTTGTCTTTATAGGGTTTCTGATACTGTTCAGTTTTCTTCAGTCCTACAGTCCTCGCTCTTCTTATTAACCTAAACTTTTATATTGTTTTTGCATTTTTAGATGTGACACAATGCAACAATGTTCCGCGGCATTTTCAAGTTCAGCGGGTTCAAATTGGTGACCAAGTGATTCTCAACTGTGTTTTCTCAAAGCAAGTATACAATGAGGGAAACATGTTCTGGTTCAAGCAAGTAACAGGGCAAATTCCTCAGGTTGTTGCAAAGATGCAGAAAAATCAGTCAAGGCCTGAACTGCACAAGGAATTTAGAAATTCACATCTTAGTATGGAGAAGGCTCAAGCTGACGGGATATATCGTCTTACAATCCAAAAGATGGAACCAACGGATGAAGCTGTTTACTATTGTGTCTATATCACAGACTGTGAAGTCAACTTTATCAATGGAACTTTTTTAGTATTAAAAGGTAATGTGAAGATATTAATGCCCTTCATTTTTTGTTCAGGGTTCTTACATCGTCATATGTTTTCTATGCGTCTGTATGGTATTATTTTATTTCATTGCATTTTAGAAAGTGTTGTTTCAGATTGATTTATATGAAACCTTAAATGTACCATTTAGGCAAGAATCCCCAGAGGTCTGATTACAAGACCGTGGTACAGAGGTCAGTGTCTGACCAATTCCACCCAGGAGAAAATGTGACTCTGCAGTGTACAGTGCTCTCTGAGGCCTGTACAGGAGAACACAGTGTGTACTGGTTCAGAATTGGATCAGGAGAATCCCATCCAGGAGTCATTTACACCCCTGGAAACAGGAGAGATGAGTGTGAGAAGAGCCCTGAGACTCCTTCTCCTACACAGAGCTGTGTCTACAGCCTCTCCAAGAACAACCTCAGCCCCCCTGATGCTGGGACTTACTACTGTGCTGTGGCCATATGTGGGGAGATCCTTTTTGGCAAAGGAACAGAATTGGACCTGGCCAGTAACACGGAGGTGAATGTGTCAGGTAGAATCAGGTTAATTGAAGTGTACAGATATAGGATCTTAATTTGAGCCAGGTCGCTTCAGTCAGGAAAATAATCCTGCACTAACAGGAAATGTGGATTACTATGTGGATTGAAATTAATGGAGATTTTAGTAAGGGTTAATAAAAAAATGTGTTAGGGCAAACCAAGTCCGAGATTTAAAAGTGGAAATTACAAACTTTACAAGCTTTTTTATAACTCCAATATACCACAAGTTGTGCAGGAAGTTTTCAGGAACAAAATACTGATCAAATTAAGATCCTACATCTGTAAGCCTAATGTTTTATAGTGCATCATTCTGTTATATTTCTTGAGTAAAAATGTAAATATGTACTTCATGACATTCCTTTTTATGTTTCTTTCAGAAATGGCTCTGGTAGTGGTTGTTGTAGGTTTGACAGTGGCGTTGGTGTTGTGTGGGATTGGGATCATGTTCCTTGTCTGCACCAGACCAAAAGAGCAAATCTGTGAAAATTGCAAAGGTAAGCAATATGATTATGAAAATATGCTAGATATCTTTTGCTGTGCTGAAGTAACAATCGTTTTGAATTGATATTGAAAATAGTCTTGCCTTTTAGTCACTGTCTGATGAAAACCTTGCAATTAAATGTTTTCTTTTCATTTATTGAAAGCTGTAATGCCCCTCAATGTACGCTGAACATTTCATGACTCTAGGACCATGACAATGTATTTAAAAAAGCTTCTGAAATTTCAAAATGGTATGTTCTTTAATGGGAAAATCTATTTTAAAAAATCCTGGAAAGTTTCTGCTTTGGTGATAAGATGTTTTCAACAGACAGCAATGCTTTATTAGATGTGTTCTTCTTCTGTTGAAGCAGTGGGTGCCTCTCAGGTTGGCAGACAAGACAGATTACGTGGAGAAGAGGTATATTTATATTGTGAAATGGTTCGATTCCAATTTTAGGTTGAAATCCCTCAATAGCTCTTGATAACCCTTGAAAACTACTCTATGTGATGAATATTGAGCCAGTAATTATCTATTTTCTAACCAATATGTGGCCTACTGACTCATTGATACTTTTTCTATTGCTATGAATATGTGATATGAGCAACATGTATTTGACAAGTATTTATGTAAGAAACATGGTTTTTCTATGTTTCTAAAATGTGTTCGTCTTAGGATCAAGATGGAGATACGTTGAATTATGCTGCATTGAATTTCTCTGAGAAGAAAACTAAAAGAGGGAGAAAGAAGAGAGAGACACCACAGGAGAGTGTGTACTCTGATGTCAGGTGTTAAGGCTAGGACGAACTTAGCTTAATCATTCTAAAATGTAGTGTTAATAATACATTTGTCTTTTAAATGTATTAGTCAGTGCCCCTTGTACAAAGATAATTAGAAAATATGAGAATTTGACAAATGTAATAAATGTTTGATAAAAATCATGATCAATCAGAACACAAATTAACAAATTGAAAGAAGAGCAATATATTTTCTAAAAAGGGACATGTTTCTCTAAAAAACATATTTTAGTATTTTGTTTTTTAGCCCAGTGTTGATACAGTCCCAAACAATTGTGCATGTCAGCGGTTAACAAAATAGAGCACTTTCTGTAAACATCTAATATTGTGTGATGATCTTGTGTTTTGAATCATACGCACTTTAAATCATCGTCATCATCATCACACTTTTAGCTTTGTACTGAAAGTGCTCTGGTGGTACAAGACAAACATATTGTGTTCTGCTGAAGCTCTTTTTTCATTCTTGCTGTTTGGATGAGAAAATAAATGGTTGTAAAGCTAAGGGCCGGTGCTCTAGGGCTGTGTGGGTGGCTGTTTGAGTGAAACAGATGTGGAGGAGAAGGAACCAGTGTAATAACACAGCCATCTCATTTATTGACGCCTAACGTTAAGAACATAAAAGTTAGCCAGCTAGCTAACATTAGCGTTAGCCAACTAGCCACCTAACTAATGTTAGCCTCAACAAATTTGAATTTTGTAAATTATTGTACGTTTGCAAATTCATAACATATCATACAAATTGTAACTCGTAACATGTCAATAAAATTAGATGATGGACATCGACAAAGTAATTCATACAAAATTGATTTACTAACAGAATTAGACAAAATGCTCTGAAACCATGTTGATAGATTGGACTGATGATGGTATCAAACCGATTCCCTTTTCGTACTATGAGCCAAGCTGTACTGGGCTGGCCTGCGTACACATCCACCATTGTTTCTAGAACTGTGCTGGAAAGGACAATGTGAAAAGAATTGATCTGAGCCAGCCCATGATGGTTCCACATGAATGGATATGGTTAGAGTGTTGGCTAACTAAATGATTCTGAACACCCAAAATGAAACAAAATAAACCCAACATTTATGAAAGAGGAGGCCCAAAGAGGATAATATGACAATATAACAAAACATACAATATTGCAAGCAGTCACAAACCGAGTGAGAGAGTCCTGACCAACACCTAAATGAGGTGTAGCAAAGTGTTATAGCATTTAGCTCCACGCATCAGGGGGAGGTTCCACTTATGCTCCAAACTAGTTTAGTAAAACATGGACTTGTCAGTCTGCAGTTCAGAGAGATAATTATTTGGTTTAATCTGAACATAATTTCTTAATATGCAAAGGCATAGGCATAAAATTGCGAATAGCTATAACATACAATGGTTTATTTTACTCAATAGAATAAGTAGTAGAAGTCCTAACTGGAGTGGGTGTTTGTTGCTAGCTATACTTCAGAGTCCTTTTTGAAATGTAGTATTTGCCCCAAAGACATAAAATATGCTTAGTACTTACCTGGTAATGCATACAGCTAGCCTACAATTTTGTGTAAAATACAATTCAAGTGTGAATAACTTGTTTAAATTGATGCACCGGTGAGTCAATCTAAGAAACATTTTTTTGAAATCCCGATTCAAATCTGTCAGTTTAAGCTAGAGATATCTGTTTTTTGCAATGGCTGCGTCTCAATCCCTCGCATCGGCCTATGTCCCCCTTCCACCTCTGCGGGGGAAAGTGCCAGAGCTACACTGCTGTTTGTCAGACCAGGAAGCATTATGAAAATCGGTCTATGCCCTGTATATAACTACGTGGTACCATATGTCCTGTATTTAAGTCTTTGGTACCGTATGTCCTCTGTATAACTAGGTGTTACCATATGCCATGTATATAACTAGGAGGTATCGTGTGCCCTGTATATACATGAACTAGGTGGTTCCATATGCCTTGTATATACAGTGGGCAAAAAAGTATTTAGTCAGCCACCAATTATGCAAGTTCTCCAACTTAAAAAGATGAGAGAGGCCTGTAATTTCATCATAGGTACACTTCAACTGTGACAGGCAAAATGAGAAAAAAAAATCAAGAAAATCACATTGTAGGATTTTTAATGAATTTATTTGCAAATTATGGTGGAAAATAAGTATTTGGTCAATAACAAAAGTTTATCTCAATACTTTGTTATATACCCTTTGTTGGGAATGACAGAGGTCAAACGTTTTCTGCAAGTCTTCACAAGGTTTTCACACACTGTTGCCGGTATTTTGGCCCATTCCTCCATAGAGATCTCCTCTAGAGCAGTGATGTTTTGGGACTGTTGCTGGGCAACACGGACTTTCAACTCCCTCCAAAGATTTTCTATGGTGTTGAGTCTGGAGACTGGCTAGGCCACTCCAGGACCTTGAAATGCTACTTAGGAAGCCACTCCTTCGTTGCCCGGGCGGTGTGTTTGGGATCATTGTCATGCTGAAAGACGCAGCCACGATTCATCTTCATTCCCCTTGCTGATGGAAGGAGGTTTCATTCAAAATCTCACGATACATGGCCCCATTCATTCTTTCCTTTACACGGATCAGTCGTCCTGGTCCCTTTTCAGAAAAACAGCCCCAAAGCATGATGTTTCCACCCCCATGCTTCACAGTAGGTATGGTGTTCTTTGGATGCAACTCAGCATTCTTTTTCCTCCAAACACGACGAGTTTAGTTTTTACCAAAAAGTTATATTTTGGTTTCATCTGACCATATGACATTCTTCAGACGGGCCTGGACATGTACTGGCTTAAGCAGGGGGACACGTCTGGCACTGCAGGATTTGAGTCCCTGGCGGCGTAGTGTGTTACTGATGGTAGGCTTTGTTAATTTGGTCCCAGCTCTCTGCAGGTCATTCACTAGGTCCCCCCGTGTGGTTCTGGGATTTTTGCTCACCGTTCTTGTGATCATTTTGACCCCACGGGGTGAGATCTTGCGTGGAGCCCCAGATCGAGGGAGATTATCAGTGGTCTTGTATGTCTTCCATTTCCTAATAATTGCTCCCACAGTTGATTTCTTCAAACCAAGCTGCTTACCTATTGCAGATTCAGTCTTCCCAGCCTGGTGCAGGTCTACAATTTTGTTTCTGGTGTCCTTTGACAGCTCTTTGGTCTTGGCCATAGTGGAGTTTCGAGTGTGACTGTTTGAGGTTGTGGACAGGTGTCTTTTATACTGATAACAAGTTCAAACAGGTGCCATTAATACAGGTAACGAGCAGAGGACAGAGGAGCCTCTTAAAGAAGAAGTTACAGGTCTGTGAGAGCCAGAAATCTTGCTTGTTTGTAGGTGACCAAATACTTATTTTCCACCATAATTTGCAAATAAATTCATTAAAAATCCTACAATGTGATTTTCTGGATTCTTTTTCTCATTTTGTCTGTCATAGTTGAAGTGTACCTATGATGAAAATTACAGGCCTCTCTCATCTTTTTAAGTGGGAGAACTTGCACAATTGGTGGCTGACTAAATACTTTTTGCCCCACTGTAACTATGAGGTACCTTATGCCCTGTATGTACATCAACTAGATGGTTCCATATGCCATGTATGTAATTAGTTGGTACCATATGCCCTGTATTTCCCTAGGTGGTACCGTATGTCCTGTATATAAGTACGTGGTAGCATATGCCCTACATATACAGTTGAAGTCGGAAGTTTACATACACTTAGGTTGGAGTCATTAAAACTTGTTTTTCAACCACTCCACAAATGTATTGTTAACAAATTATAGTATTTGCTTGTTCGCAAATGGGTCTTCCAAATGGACAATGACCCAAGCATACTTCCAAAGATTTGGCAAAATGGCTTAGGACAACAAAGTCAAGGTATTGGAGTGGCCATCACAAAGCCCTGACCTCAATCCTATAGAAAATCTGTGGGCAGAACTGAAAAAGTGTGCAGGAGCAAGGAGGCCTAGAAACCTGACTCAGTTACACCAGCTCTGTTAGGAGGAATGGGCCAAAATTCACCCAACATATTGTGGGAAGCTTGTTGAAGGCTACCCAAAACGTTTGACCCAAGTTAAACAATTTAAAGGAAATGCTACCAAATACTAATTGACTGTATGTAAACGTCTGACCCACTGGGAATGTGATGAAAGAAATACATACTGAAATAAATCATTCTCTGTACTATTTTTCTGACATTTCAAATTCTTAACATGAAGTGGTGATCCTAACTGATCTAAGACAGGGAATTTTTACAAGGATTAAATGTCAGTTTAAATGTATTTGGCTAAGGTGTGTGTAAACTTCCAACTTCAACTGTACATTAACTATGTGGTACCGTATCCCATTTACATACATTAACTAGGTGGTACCGTATATCTTGTATATAACTAGGTGGCACCGTAAGCCCTGTATATACAGTAACTTGGTGGTACCATTTGCCATGTATTTAACTAGTTGGTCTGTATGCCCTGTATATAACTAGGTGGTTCCATATGGTACTATAGGAGAGGACGGCTAATAATAATTGCTTGAACGGAGGGAATGGAATGGCATGAAACACATGGAAACCTGGATCCATGTGTTTGATGTATTTGATACAATTCCAGTCATTCTGCTCCAGCCATTACGAGCCTTTCCTTCCCAATTAAGTAGCCTCCAACCTCATGTGGTACCGTATCCCCTGTATATAGCTAGGTGCTTCAATACATGCTGACTGCTCACAGTTTCTAGGAGGATGATGGCAGGATCACCACTACACTACCACAAATGCAAGGTTCGACTTGATGTTGATACTGTATGTGTCACCCTTGAACTAGTAAATAGTGTCTAGTATGTCAAACTGATTATCCTTAATAGCATGTGATGTCAGTACCTTCAATGACACAACTACAGCACCACCAGCTTCAGTTTACCATATAAGGACAACGTTCATTTGTAGAGCTAAGGGGCTGTTGTTTGTTTGTGACTTTTTTCCTGGCAGCAGTTTGGTGTGTGACGATAATCACTCTGTAATTTTCCACCCGGTTTCGACCGAGCAAGAGAGCAAGACCCACACAGGATGACTAACCTTCAGTTGAGGTCTCACACATAGATGAATTGGCAAACACGTGCATTGACAAGACAAACCCTCCACTCTGAACCAGCAGAGGGACTCACCACTTCAAAGCAAAGGTGTGAACTCCTAGACAAAGCCTGTCAAAGTGTGAAAATGTAACGTGTTCTGCTGCAAGTTGTTCTCATAAATGGTTCTACATTAACCCACTCCACTTAGTAATTAAATTATCCTTAATTAACATAGCCTTAACTAACTTAAACTTAGTTTAACCAAAAGCTTGATTAATGGAAGTTATTAATTATTGTAATTAGTAATATTGTTTTGTAATCCTTGGTCACCTGATGACATCAGAAATATGAAAAAGTGTGGCTAGTCATTCAAATATTTACAGCACTCATTGCTTAAATTTCTTTAAACTCTTTAGGTAATGTGCCACCATAACCCTGATATAAATAAGTCAACTTTGCATAAAAAACACTGGTATTTGATATAAAGCAGCAGATCTATTAACCTGGCCTGTTTGACCTCCTCACTAGAGAGAAGCAGATATATTACCCAGGCCTGTTTGACCTCCTCACTAGAGAGCAGCAGATCTATTACCCAGGCCTGTTTAACCTCCCTCTAGAGAGCAGTAGATCTACTACCCAGGCCTGTTTGACCTGCCCACTAGAGACCATCATATCTATTACTCAGGGCTGTTTGACCTCCTCGCTAGAGAGCAGTAGATCTATTACCCAGGGCTGTTTAACCTCCTCACTAGAGACCAGCAGATCTATTACCCAGGCCTGTTTGACCTCCTCACTAGAGACCAGCAGATCTATTACCCAGGCCTGTTTGACCTCCTCACTAGAGACCAGCAGATCTATTACCAAGGGCTGTTTGACCTCCCCAGTAGAGAGCAGTAGATCTATTACCCAGGGCTGTTTGATCTCCCTCTAGAGACCAGCAGATCTATTACCAAGGGCTGTTTGACCTCCCTCTAGAGAGCAGTAGATCTATTACCCAGGCCTGTTTGACCTCTCCACTTCACAATCATGTCACTATCGTGTGTCATGGTGTTTGTGAGTCTGTGTGTGGGTGTAAGTGATGGAGTGTGCAGGATGGAAATAAGTGTCTCTCTGTGTGTGTAACCATATCCTGGTATATTTGTGTAAGGAGGTACACATTGATGTGAGTGAGAATGATCATGCATGTATGTGTTTGTCTATGTTTGCTGTTGGTTTGTAAGGCCTGTGTGTTGGTGTGTAGGCCTGTGTATTGTTGTGTAGGCCTGTGTATTGGTGTGTAGGCCTGTGTGTTGGTGTGTAGGCCTGTGTGTTGGTGTGTAAGCCTGTGTGTTGGTGTGTAGGCCTGTGTGGTGGTGTGTAGGCCTTTGTGTCTGTGTGCAGGCCTGTGTTTGTGTCAAGCATGTTCCAAGGTTGTATCTTTTTTGGAAATCTGCAGTTCAAACAATCAATCAATCAAATGTATTTATAGCCCTTCTTACCTCAGCTGATGTCACAAAGTGCTGTACAGAAACCCAGCCTAAAACTCCAAACAGCAAGCAATGCAGGTGTAGAATAACTCCCTAGAAAGGCCAGAACCTAGGAAGAAACCTAGAGAGGAACCAGGCTATGAAGGGAGGCCAGTCCTCTTCTGGCTGTGCCGGGTGGAGATTATAACAGAACATGGCCAAGATGTTCAAATGTTTATAGATGACCAGCACGGTCAAATAACAATAATCACAGTGGTTGTCGAGGGTGAAGCAGGTCAGCACCTCAGGAGTAAATGTCAGTTGGCTCTTCATAGCCGTTCAGAGTATCTCTACCGGTCCTGCTGTCTATAGAGAGTTGAAAACAGCAGGTCTGGAACAGGTAGCACGTCCAGTGAACAGGTCAGGAGGCTGAGACAGGAGGGGTCAGGATATACTGTGGCCCCATCCGATGATACCCCCGGACAGGGCCAAACAGGAAGGATATAACCCCACCCACTTTGCCAAAGCACAGCCCCCACACCACTAGAAGGATATCTTCAACCACCAACTTACCATCCTGAGACAAGGCCGAGTATATCCCACAAAGATCTCCGCCACGGCACAACCCAAGGGGGGGCGCCAACCCGGACAGGAAGGTCACGTCAGCGACTCAACCAACTCAAGTGACGCACCCCTCCGAGGGACGGCATGGAAGAGCACCAGTAAGCCAATGACTCAGCCCCTGTAATAGGGATAGAGGCAGAGAATCCCAGTGGAGAAGGGGGAACCGGCCAGGCAGAGACAGCAAGGGTGGCTCCAGTGCCTTTCCGTTCACCTTCACACTCCTGGGCCAGACTACACTCAATCATAGGATCTACTGAAGAGATGAGTCTTCAATAAAGACTTAAAGGTTGAGACCGAGTCTGCGTCTCTCACATGGGTAGGCAGACCATTCCATAAAAATGGAGCTCTATAGGAGAAAGCCCTGCCTCCAGCTGTTTGCTTAACAAAAAATAAGTGGGCACCCCACCACTGTTTGGGTAAACCGCTGAGCAATTGAGCTGGAGAAATTCATAGACAGAAATATGGATGCAAGGGCTGACCATCCATGATAACAAAATTATAGTTTTAACTATATTTTGAGGCTAGATAGTGTCTGTTTAAAATTACAATGTTTACAAACAATTGAGTAAAATAAGCATACAGTATATGTTGTGTTCTGATGAGGTACGACAGTTGAACTAAGCTCATGGGGCATTTATAAATATATTCTTCAAGAGTCAATGGGTGTATATCATTAATTTAAAAGTAAAAAATGTATGTACCTGTCACAGATTGCCACTTTAATGGCAAGGCCCACATTATGTGGTTGTCTGTTGTTTTGATTGTGTTGTTCATGCTCTTGGGGCATATAAGCTGTCTGAATTTACTGCTGTCTCAGCTGTAACAGGTTGTGTCAGCTGAGTTTACTGCTGTCTCAGCTGTAACAGGTTGTATCAGCTGAGTTTACTGCTGTCTCAGCTGTAACAGGTTGTATCAGCTGAGTTTACTGCTGTCTCAGCTGTAACAGGTTGTGTCAGCTGAGTTTACTGCTGTCTCAGCTGTAACAAGTTGTGTCAGCTGAGTTTACTGCTGTCTCAGCTGTAACAGGTTGTGTCAGCTGAGTTTACAGTTGTCTCAGCTGTAACAGGTTGTGTCAGCTGAGTTTACTGCTGTCTCAGCTGTAACAGGTTGTGTCAGCTGAGTTTACTGCTGTCTCAGCTGTAACAGGTTGTGTCAGCTGAGTTTACTGCTGTCTCAGCTGTAACAGGTTGTGTCAGCTGAGTTTACTGCTGTCTCAGCTGTAACAGGTTGTGTCAGCTGAGTTTACTGCTGTCTCAGCTGTAACAGGTTGTGTCAGCTGAGTTTACTGCTGTCTCAGCTGTAACAGGTTGTGTCAGCTGAGTTTACTGCTGTCTTTTTTATTTATTTATTTATTTCACCTTTATTTAACCAGGTAGGCGTTGAGAACAAGTTCTCATTTACAATTGCGACCTGGCCAAGATAAAGCAAAGCAGTTCGACACATACAACGACACAGAGTTACACATGGAGTAAAAGAAACATACAGTCAAAATTACAGTATAAACAAGTCTATATACAATGTGAGCAAATGAGGTGAGATAAGGGAGGTAAAGGCAAAAAAAAGGCCATGGTGGCAAAATAAATACAATATAGCAAGTAAAACACTGGAATGGTAGATTTGCAGTGGAAGAATGTGCAAAGTAGAAATACAAATAATGGGGTGCAAAGGAGCAAAATAAATAAAATAAATACAGTAGGGAAAGAGGTAGTTGTTTGGGCTAAATTATAGGTGGGCTGTGTACAGGTGCAGTAATCTGTGAGCTGCTCTGACAGTTGGTGCGTAAAGCTAGTGAGGGAGTTAAGTGTTTCCAGTTTCAGAGATTTTTGTAGTTCAGGTGCAGGCAGCGATCGGTTGAAGAGCATGCATTTAGTTTTACTTGTATTTAAGAGCAATTGGAGGCCACGGAAGGAGAGTAGTACGGCATTGAAGCTTGCCTGGAGGGTTGTTAACACACTGTCCAAAGAAGGGCCAGAAGTATACAGAATGGTGTCGTCTGCGTAGACGTGGATCAGAGACTCACCAGCAGCAAGAGCGACATCATTGATGTATACAGGGAAGAGAGTCGGTCCAAGAATTGTACCCTGTGGCACCCCCATAGAGACAGCCAGAGGTCCGGACAGCAGACCCTCCGATTTGACACACTGAACTCCATCAGAGAAGTAGTTGGTGAACCAGGCGAGGCAATCATTTGAGAAACCAAGGTCTCAGCTGTAACAGGTAGCATTTGTATGCCCAAGCATCTGTAATGATCTCATCTGTTTGCAACATTCCCTTTTTTAAATACCTAAATAAAATGCAAATGTATGCATTTGTGTACATGTGTGTATGGTACTTGCATGTCTCTGCATGCATGTGTGTGCATCAACATTCATAAGAAACAGCCAATATGAGCCAATATGAGTCAAACCTCATTTGATTTTTTTGATTTTTTGATTTTTTAACATTGCTGGCCATTACAATGTAAGGCTCCTGAATGGCGCAGCGGTCTAAGGCACTGCATCTCAGTGTTAGAGGTGTCACTACAGACACTGGTTCAATTCCAGGCAGTATCACATCTGGATGTGATTGGGACTCCCGTAGGGTAGTGTACAATTGTCCCAGTGTCGTTTGGCTGGGGTAGGCTGTCATTGTAAATAAGAATTTGTTCTTAACTGACTTGCCTTGTTAAATAAAACCTACTTTTGCTCTTTTGTTTTGCAGCAGTGTTGCAGGCACTCTTTGCACGCCAACGCTTGTCAAGTGGTTAGCCAGTCCACAGTGCTTTAGCTCGTAGGCGTAGGCTGTGGCGGGCCATCTCTGCACTTTGGACAGACCTCTGAGCTGTTTGCTCACTACATGCCTGCCTTCCCTGCCTGTGTGGGTAGCCGCAAGATAAACAGCTATGTTATGACTGTGAGAGACTTTGACAAACAAGCTAATTTTAGCAAACCTGTTAACTTGAGAGTTGTAGGGCCAGCTACAAAGTCCTCTAGGATTACATCTAAAACATGTTGTCAATGCAGTGTTCAATGCAACATATGAAAAACTGGTCATGAGGTACCTATACATACCTGTTCGTTGATGTACAGTGGGGCAAAAAAGTATTTAGTCAGCCACCAATTGTGCAAGTTCTCCCACTTAAAAAGATGAGAGAGGCCTGTAATTTTCACCATAGGTACACGTCAACTATGACAGACAAAATAATAAGAAAAAAAATCCAGAAAATCACATTGTAGGATTTTTTATGAATTTATTTGCAAATTATGGTGGAAAATAAGTATTTGGTCACCTAAAAACAAGCAATATTTCTGGCTCTCACAGACCTGTAACTTTGTCTTTAAGAGGCTCATCTGTCCTCCACTCGTTACCTGATTTTGAGTGAAAACCTCCTTCCATCAGCAAGGGCATTGAAGATGAAACGTGGCTGGGTCTTTCAGCATGACAATGATCCCAAACGAAGGAGTGCCTTCATAAGAAGCATTTCAAGGTCCTGGAGTGGCCTAGCCAGTGTATATAACAAAGTATTGAGATAAACTTTTGTTATTGACCACATACTTATTTTCCACCACAATTTGCAAATAAATTCATTAAAAATCCTACAATGTGATTTTCTGGATTTTTTTCTAATTTTGTCTGTCATAGTTGAAGTGTACCTATGATGAAAATGACAGGCCTCTCTCATCTTTTTAAGTGGGAGAACTTGCACAATTGGTGGCTGACTCAATACTTTTTTGCCCCACTGCATATGACATTGTCATGACATGTCCTACATTCAAGATGTGCTTTTCAACTGAGATCTACAATGTGCTATGATACAGATACGGAACAGTCTCTTCATTAATCCACTTGTACCGTAGTTTCGACCACCAGCCGACTGGCTTGGAGATCAGATTACTAGCTCTGTAACTTTACGTCAGGTCAAACAAGAGTACTAAAGTGGGACTGGCAAGTCTGTTTTTCCATCCAATTTTTCTGTACTACAATCTACTGAGCACAGGCCATAACATGTTAATTAATTTACCTAAATTAAGGCAACAAGCATCCTGTTCTCCCGAGAAGCATTGAGTATTATCCCAAAGCTGCCATCAATGTAGTGATTTAGAGGGAATTGTCAGAGCAGGGTTCCAACCAGCAACCCTGCAGTTATGGTTCAGATCTCTTGGCAAAGATAATAGTATGCTCATATTTATACAGGGAGGCTGTTACAGAAGCACTGAACACTGAAAAGCCCCACTCAGCTTCAGCTGCTTGGCCAGGATGACATGTCTGCTGAGGGAGTGTGATTGGGTTAATCAGTAACTCTCTGAGACTCAACACCTTATTGTGACTTATTTTCAGAAAGAGCTGTTTCTATGACTTACCAGAAGTAGAGACAGGCTCCCTGTACAACAAAACTCTGTTCCAAAGTGGCAGTCCTTTGTGCGTACAAAATTGCTCCCTATTCCCTACTGTATGCGGTGCACTACTTTTGACAAGGGCCATAGGGCTCAGGTCAAAAGTAGAGCACTATATAAGGAATAGTGTGCCATTTGAGATGTCTGTTTTTAAATGGGCTAAAAGCACACTGGCAGATGAAGAAACTGGTTAGACACATTCAAATTACCCCATAGTCTATTTACAAAATGAGTGTCTTGAGCATAGGCTACATTATTAAAACCTTTTCTTTAATTATTATTGGGTAGTCTTGTAACATATGTGTCCGACCACCTCGATTCACTATTTTGCAGCAACATTTTAAATGTTGTTTTTTACATTGGATAAAAGTATAGAGTCAGAGCTACGAAATTGTATATAATATACTGCAGTTGAGGAACAATGGGAAAGTCATTCTGTATTGAAAGTTGCTAAACTTGTAACCCCACTTTTGAGAAATTGGCCCTTGAATATTATGTCACACCTACTGGAGAGCTCTTCTTTGTCTACACCTATTTAGCATCTTTCAGACCCTCTTACGCCTTAGCCCCACCCATCTCTTTAAGGATTCACATGTGAGTCCATGTGTTAAACATTGAGTGAGTAAGGTAGTGTAGTAAACAACCAAAGATTTCAAGACTTAAATTATTTTAAGTAGCAGCCTACAATAAGGAAGAAAACATACACTTTATCTTGTCCTTGGCCTATATCCTAATCTGACTTTGAAAGTGTCCAGATAAAATATTGCATAAATATTTTAGAATTATTAGATGATGCTTACCAAAATTGATAGGTCATGTGAAAGAAATGCTATAACCACCCCCCAGCCACACCTAGCTAAGTGGATGGGTCACTGTTGTCTAGACAAGTTCACATGTTCATGAAATACAACAGATGGCCCTAATCACCCCCAGACACACCTGTCTAACTTGATGGGTCATGTAATCATTCTATGGCGAAATGGAGTCTTTTATATCGACATGTAGCTAGTTATCTAAACAATGAACCATAATTCTAACCCATAGCTACAGTACAAACAGATTGTCATAGCTATCCACCATGCATGAAATGCTGGAGTAGGAATCTGCAGGTAGCTAAAGCTAACCAATAAGGTTCAATGTTAGGTAGAAGCTAATATTAGGCTCTAACTAACCATGAAAATTAGTTTCTGAGATACAAATAATACTACTACCAGAAAGCTAATGTTTGTTAGCTAGCTAACAGTATGTTTTAACTTGCAATGAAAACGACTTAATGACAAAATTAGAAATGTATCATATCTGAAAATATGGCTAGACTCTAACCCGTATACATGGATGAGCGCTTTCCAACACAGTGTCTTTTCCGTTAGGATTGTAGCTTGCTACAGCTTGTTTGGCCCATTGTTTTGTCAAGTCATTCCGGTTCACACGGACTGTGTGCAGAAAATAGTCCATCACAACTTTTTCCCACTGATCTTTGTTGATAGCGCCTGCTAAATTATGGGCAGAAAGAAACCTTTGCATGTCTCCATTTCTAACATTATATCTTTCAAAAAATCTGCGGTAGCAAGTCGGCATGTCAAGCCCATCCATTATCTTAGCCAATTATTGCTAGCAGGTAGGTTCCTGTCTTTTTTCATGGTTAAACCAACTAGACTCGTAATTTAACAATTTTTTTTCGAATTTACAGATTGCATACAATTGTTTTGTTAAGGCACATGAAAGTTCACATGTTCCTGAAAGTATTTCTGCCCAAAAAAGCATTTTGCTAAAAAAAATACCTAAAAAACTTAAAAATGCCTCTCCTGTGAAGTAGTGATGTGCAACATATAACCTATCTTCTTGAAACGGGTCAGATATGGTATATCTGATAGTTGATATCTTAAATTACTTCTGGATGATGGTTAATCTTCATGTTGAAAAGATTGAAGAACAGAAAGCAGAGGCATTTTAAATCAAAAATCAAATTGAATCAAATTTTATTTGTCACATGCACCGAATACAACAGTGAAATGCTTACTTACAAGCCCTTAACCAACAATGCAGTTAAGAAAAAATGTGTTAAGAAAGTATTTACTAAATAAACTGAACTAAACAACAAATAAATATAAATAATTGAAGAGCAAAAATAAAATAACAGTAACGAGGCTATATACAGGGGGTACCGGTAAAGAGGTAATGTGCAGGGGCAGAGTTTAGTCGAGGTAATTTAGGTAATTTAGATGATGTTGATGATGATGATGATGACATTGATGATGATGAGGGGCACAGGTTAGCAGAGGTAATTTAAATGATGATGATGATGATGATATTGATGATGATGAGGATAAGTTTTGTGACTATATTGATGATACTGACGATAATGATTATGATGATGATGATACTGATGATGATGATAATAATGATGGTGATTAAATTGATGATGATGATGTAAAAACAATGATGAGGATATAGGCTGTGAAAGAGAGCTTAATTGTCCGACATCAAGTCATTATTGCAAACACCTTTAAAGACACTCATAGTTTATGGGGTAATACCACTGTACATGTCAGATATTCTATAGAGTAGCAGCAAGACTTTTGGAACCTATTGGTGGACTCAACAAGTAGTTTTGTTCGTGAATGACCGGTCTTTTCAAGCGTTCTGGTGAATTGATTTAATCTGGGTCTGTGAAACTGCCCACTATGCAAAAACTTGTTTAGCAACATTGTTTCCACATCATTTCAACCAAAACAATCAATGTGATGATGTTAAATCAACATGGAAAACTGATTGGATTTGCAAAAAGTCATTAATGTAAGTGCATTTTGTCTTTTTTTCAACCAACTTTAACCTAAATCCAATGACATGCTGCCATTTGCTGTTGATTTCACTTTGAATTCATGGTTAGCTGACAACTCAACCAAACGTAAATCAAAACTACTTGTTGATTCCACCAATAGGTTCCAAAAGTCTTGCTGCTATAGAATATATATATATAGAATATCTGAATGACATGGACTTGTGATATGCCTCATACAAACACACAAGTACAGTCAACATCACGTGGTGCTCTCAACAAATTAGAAATCTAGCAAATTATATACAATGGCACATAATTGTTTGTTACCTGGACTCAAAGTCATGAGAATGTGATAATCTCTTTGATATCTTCCCCTGGTGTGAGAGCGAGTCTGTTACAGGAAGAGTAGCCTCTGTAGAATTCACACCTCTAACACCAAAACCAAACTGATGTTCAAGTTTCCAGGCATCATTGTTTGTCTCTGGGCATGTTTTTTTTTCTTTCATTGTGGCTGGCTTAAAGACCGCATTGGAAAATGTCACAGCTCTCTCGTTCTGGAAGCCCTCCCTCCTTATTCAAGCCAAACACAGATGGAACCCCTGGGTCGTATTCCCCTGAATATGACCCCCTTACCATATCCACTGATGTAGCTACAGTGCCTTGCGAAAGTATTCGGCCCCCTTGAACTTTGCGACCTTTTGCCACATTTCAGGCTTCAAACATAAAGATATAAAACTGTATTTTTTTGTGAAGAATCAACAGCAAGTGGGACACAATCATGAAGTGGAACGACATTTATTGGATATTTCAAACTTTTTTAACAAATCAAAAACTGAAAAATTGGGCGTGCAAAATTATTTAGCCCCCTTAAGTTAATATTTTGTAGCGCCACCTTTTGCTGCGATTACAGCTGTAAGTCGCTTGGGGTATGTCTCTATCAGTTTTGCACATCGAGAGACTGACATTTTTTCCCATTCCTCCTTGCAAAACAGCTCAAGCTCAGTGAGGTTGAATGGAGAGCATTTGTGAACAGCAGTTTTCAGTTCTTTCCACAGATTCTCGATTGGATTCAGGTCTGGACTTTGACTTGGCCATTCTAACACCTGGATATGTTTAGTTTTAAACCATTCCATTGTAGATTTTGCTCTATGTTTTGGATCATTGTCTTGTTGGAAGACAAATCTCCGTCCCAGTCTCAGGTCTTTTGCAGACTCCATCAGGTTTTCATCCAGAATGGTCCTGTATTTGGCTCAATCCATCTTCCCATCAATTTTAACCATCTTCCCTGTCCCTGCTGAAGAAAAGCAGGCCCAAACCATGATGCTGCCACCACCATGTTTTACAGTGGGGATGGTGTGTTCAGAGGGATGAGCTGTGTTGCTTTCACGCCAAACATAATGTTTTGCATTGTTGCCAAAAAGTTCAATTTTGGTTTCATCTGACCAGAGCACCTTCTTCCACATGTTGGGTGTGTCTCCCAGGTGGCTTGTGGCAAACTTTAAACGACACTTTTTATGGATATCTTTAAGAAATGGCTTTCTTCTTGCCACTCTTCCATAAAGGCCAGATTTGTGCAATATACGACTGATTGTTGTCCTATGGACAGAGTCTCCCACCTCAGCTGTAGATCTCTGCAGTTCATCCAGAGTGATCATGGGCCTCTTGGCTGCATCTCTGATCAGTCTTCTCCTTGTATGAGCTGAAAGTTTAGAGGGACGGCCAGGTCTTGGTAGATTTGAAGTGGTCTGATACTCCTTCCATTTCAATATTATCGCTTGCACAGTGCTCCTTGGGATGTTTAAAGCTTGGGAAATCTTTTTGTATCCAAATCCGGCTTTAAACTTCTTCACAACAGTATCTCGGACCTGCCTGGTGTGTTCCTTGTTCTTCATGATGCTCTCTGCGCTTTTAACGGACCTCTGAGACTATCACAGTGCAGGTGCATTTATACGGAGACTTGATTACACACAGGTGGATTGTATTTATCATCATTAGTCATTTAGGTCAACATTGGATCATTCAGAGATCCTCACTGAACTTCTGGAGAGAGTTTGCTGCATTGAAAGTAAAGGGGCTGAATAATTTTGCACGCCCAATTTTTCAGTTTTTGATTTGTTAAAAAAGTTTGAAATATCCAATAAATTTCGTTCCACTTCATGATTGTGTCCCACTTGTTGTTGATTCTTCACAAAAAAATACAGTTTTATATCTTTATGTTTGAAGCCTGAAATGTGGCAAAAGGTCGCAAAGTTCAAGGGGGCCGAATACTTTCGCAAGGCACTGTACTTCTACCGATTATGAAGAATCACTTCACTATCACTCTATATTTCCCTGCTGTTGTTCTCAAACAGTAGGATATATTATATTTGACTACAAGGTCAATAGATATAACAGATGCACAAAGATCATGCCTGCAAAACATGCTAAGCTCTCACCCTTACCAATAGTAGCATAAAATAGCATATTTGGGGATATGATCTTTGCTCCTCTGTAACTTTCTCACTGATTATTATTCATGATTCATTCACGATTATCCATTATCTGTCAAGGTATGCGTGAAAGGCTGTAGGAAGTCAGACGCAGGAGAGCAGATATTTGATGGCAAAGCGGAGCCTTTTATTTGGCGAACCAAAAGCACACGGCACAAACGAACACGAAAATACAAATATGGGTTTAACATAACCCAGCGCAACCAGCCTAACGTGTGCATACATGCAAACAGATAAACAATACCACACAAAGACATGGGGGAAACAGAGGGTTAAATACATAACACATAATGAGGGAAATGAGAACCAGGTGTGTGGGAAAACAAGATAAAACAAATGGAAAATGAAAAATGGATCGGCGATGGCAAAAAGACCGGCGATGTCGACCGCCGAACACCACCCGAACAAGGAGAGGCATCGACTTTGGCAGAAGTCGTGATAGTACAGCCCCCTGACTCGTGGCTCCAGCAGCGCGCTGACACAGGCCTCGGGGACGACCCGGAGGGTGAGGCGCAGGGCGATCCGGACGGAGACGGTGGAACTCTCACAGCAGAGAAGGATCCAACACATCCTCAACCAGAACTCAGCATTTCTCCTCCGGACCATACCCCTCCCAGTCCACGAGGTACTGAAGGCCCCTCGCCCGACGTCTCGAATCCAGTATGGAATGAACGGAGTACGCCGGGGCCCCCTCGATGTCCAGAGGGGGTGGAGGAATCCCCCGCACCTCAGACTCCAGGAGCAGGCCAGCCACCACCGCCCTGAGGAGAGACACATGGAACGAGGGGTTAATGCAGTAATCGGGGGGAAGCTGTAACCTGTAACAAACCTCGTTCACTCTCCTCAGGACTTTAAATGGCCCCACAAACTGCGGACCCAACTTCTGGCAGGGCAGGCAGAGGGGCAGGTTTCTGGTCGAGAGCCAGACCCAGTGCGAACACCGGGGTCTCACTACGGTGACGGTCTGCGCCAACTTTCTGGCACGGGTAAGGGGTGTAACTTACCTCTGGGCAGATTACTAGGAGCCTTACACTGGGCGCACACCGAGCAGGAGGAAACCCTTACGTCCTTAGCCAAAGTGGGCCACCAGTACTTCCCACTCAGACAGCGCACCGTCCGACCGATTCCTGGATGACCAGTGGAGGGTGACGTGTGGGCCTAATAGATCAGCCGGTCACGCACAACAGACGGCGCGTACAGACGCCCAGCTGGACACTGGAGGGGAGCGGGCTCTGCACGCGACGCCCACTCAATGTCCGCGTCCAGCTCCCACACTACCGGCGCCACCAGGCAGGAGGCCGGGAGTATGGGAGTGGGAAACATGGGTCGCTCCTCTGTGTCACACAGCCGGGACAGTGCGTCTGCCTTCACATTCTGGGAACCTAGTCTGTAAGAAAGGGTGAAAACAAAACGGTTGAAAAACATGGCCCACATCCTCACCGCCCGGATGTACTCCAGATTGCGGTGGTCAGTCCAGATGAGAAAAGGGTGTTTAGCCCCCTCAAGCCAATGTCTCCACGCCTACAAAGCCTTGACGACAGCCAACGACTCCCAGACCCCTGGCTCCACCGGGCAGAGCTTCCTCGAGAAGAAAGCACAGGGGCGGAGCTTCGGTGGCGTACCGAGCGCTGAGAGAGCACAGCTCCTATCCCAGCCTCGGACGCGTCCACTTCCACTATGAACACCAAAGAGGGATCCGGATGAGCCAGAACAGGAGCCGAGGTAAACAGAGCCCTCAGGTGACTAAAAGCCCTGTCCGCCTCAGCTGTCCACTGCAAGTGCACCGGTCCCCCCTTCCCCCCTTCAGCAGTGAGGTAATGGGAGCCGCTACCTGGTCAAAACCTTGGATAAACCTCCGGTAGTAGTTGGCAAACCCTAAGAACTGCTGCACCTCCTTTACCGTGGTGGGAGTCGGCCTATTACACACGGCTGCAATGCAGTCACTCTCCATCTCCACCCCTGAGGTGGAAATGCGATACCCTAGGAAGGACTGACATAATGAGGAAAATGAGGACCAGGTGTGTGGGAAAACGAGACAAAACAAATGAAAAATGAGAAATGAATCGGCGATGGCTAGAAGATCGGCGACGTCGACCGCCGAACACCGCCCGAACAAGGAGAGGCATCGACTTCGGAAGAAGTCGTGATATTATCATGGTGGCATTCACATTCATTTAGAAGTTTTCAGCAACATATTCTTATTTATTGTAAACTTATTTACAATAAAGTGACTCCAAACTGACACTATGCATTATTCATCATTCAGTTCCTATTGGGCACAATTAATCTGAAACACAACCAAAACAAACAGCAAATGCATCCTCCAAGTTTTGTCGAGTCACAAGCTTTATGTAGTCATTGCATGCTAGGAATAAGGAACCAAATACTTTAATATACTACATGTGAATAATGTGTTCAAAATACTAACACAAAAAACAAGAAATGGGGGAACGACATACATAGTGCTTTCCTTTATAAATGGTAAAACAGATATTTTTGAAAATACCCTCAAATAAAAGGTCACATTCTGTACTAGAGACTCATATGAAACATTTGCTTTCAAATCCAAAATGCTGGAGTATAGAGCCACATTTACAACATTTTTGCTTCACTGTTCAAATAAATACAGAGGGGAGGGTATGTTTGATGATTTAATTTTTCTAAAAACAACAGTGAATGCTTACAAAATCATTCAAATGTGTTGCATAAACCACGAGCAACAGAGTACGGCGCTTTAGCAGTATAGATATATTACAACTGAGAAGGAACATCAACATGTTTCATAATTGTAATCGTCACCACATTGACATAAGGTCAGACTTTGAGACTGAAGAGAGAATTCTGTCTTAGTGCAACATTGCCATCTGGTGAAAGACTACATCATCATGTAAAATGTTCCTTCCTGATGCTGTGTCAATTGTAATGTCATTGACAGAAATGTGACCATGTTCATGTTACACCACTCTGTTATGTCTTACAATAGTAAAGTGTGGTTGGTATCGTTTCTTACTCCTTTCTCACATCTACTGTCAAGTTTCACTACTTTAGACAAATAACAGCTGTTATCATGACAGTGATCATGAAAGTGAGCAGCTACTGTACATACTGTACATGTTCTCCTTTTAGCCATTTCTCATGGACTTTCACACCTTTCCCTTTAGTATTATCAAGTGATCAACACTGTACAGTACAGTATTACTGGTTTGCTGCTGTGAACACAACCACCAGACTTTTGATCCAAGGGTGTGAAGTTCCTCATGTTCTTGGAATGGAATATTAACAAAAGCAATCAAACCATAAACATGTGCTCAAGTCCATTGAGATAAATTCCCCTTGAACCACTACCTGTCTGTCATCTTCTGCAGCAAACACTGTATACCGCAGACAGTGCTGAGTCACATTCCATTTCTGTAGTGTTGCCTTCCCATTCGGTTTCACAACACAAGGACACCACAGAAAAAACTATTGGGTTAGCTAGGACAGAGAGTTTTACCAACAACACCAACATGTCAATTCAATGGTTGGGCCTCCTAGTGGACCTGTGGTTTCTTTTGTCCTGCCTACCATTTTACATCTCAGCTTTCAATCTGGACACAGACACAAAGCATGTTCTGAGGAAAAATGGTGATCCAGGAAGCCTGTTTGGATTCTCCCTGGCACTGCATCAACAACTGAATCCTCTCAATAAGAAACTGTCATTTTACCTCTTATAAGAAATGATTAACAGTGTCCATACATACTATTATCTGGCCTTAACGGCTACTCTGAATCTCTGCCTGGTACAGCCAGAAGAGAACAGGCAACCTCCTTTCTAGGTTTCTTCCTCCATTCCATTCTTCTAGGGAGTTTCTCATGGCTTCTCTGTTTTCACGTCTGCTTTGCTTGCTCTTTGGGGTCTAGGCCAGGTAACTGTAAAGCACTTTGTGACAACTGCTGTTGTAAAAAGGGTTTTATAAAGTAATATTGATTGTTTGGTTGATTCATTGATACAACTCAGACCAGCAGTGACAAAGTTGTTCCTAGTTTTAATATTTTATTGTATTATTATTATTGTATTTTTCCTAGATTGCTGGTTGGCGCACCATGTGCCAAGTCATTGCCCAAAGCTGAAGTTACAGGTGGAATCTACAAGTGTGAGCTCACCACTGATTCTAAGAGCTGTGAGCGTGTCAAGCTCCACAAAGATGGTTTGTTTGCTTCCACTCATGCTTCCACTCATGTGTAATACAGAAGTGCAATTGTTTATCAATCTCTACAGTTTCCATCCAAAAACAAATTCTGTGAAATGACGTCAACATATATTGGAGGAGTTACTGGCTTGCTAAAGTGGCTAGCTTAGCTAACGAACTAGCTACGTTGGTAGAGGTGCGCATGACCAGAATGACACTTCAACAAACCACCAAAGGCACACCCCATTTCTGTTTGAAAATTTAGAAAGGGGCAGAGTTCGATTGTTTTTCTTGCTCTTAGTTGACCTCCAAAACATTTTGAAACGGAACAAAAATGCATTTCTTATTGGATAACAGGTAATTGTATTGAATATGAACCAGCTGAGGTTGGTCGTTATGGTTGGGTTGAGGAAGGATTTAGTTTCCTATTTGATCATCAGCAGAATGACAGTGGATGTGTTTGGTTATTCTAGAGGAGAAAGAGAGAAATGTAATCATAAATGTGTTTGAAATCAGCACAAAACGCCCTAAATAATCTTGTTGTTAAAAATGTATTCAAGCATAAGGGAAGTCACATTTTCTATGATTGGCTATCCCATAAGTCCTTACATATTGTCCAGTCATAATCAACCCAGCAAGACCACCAACACCTCAGATCCCAAAAGTCATTTAACTATGTAAACTCTAACATTTATCCTGCAACAGATGCCATTCAATTGGTAATATTCATCTTTGTCTTCTTCTAATGCCTCTTAAGCAGGTTGACATTTATTGTGGATGAGTGATTTCCACTAGATGGTATAGATGTAAAGTCAAAAGTGTCTATATTGTAAATATTTATGAAAATTGTCAAATTTAGGGTTAGGCATTAGAGTTAGCAGTGTGGTTAAGGTTAAGATTTTATGACTTTGTGGCTGTGCCAGCTATAATGACCACTCTGTAGAGCTGCCTACAGAAAAGATACATGACAAAAAACGTTGACCTGCACCTCTTAAGAGGAAAATAATCTAAAAGTAACTGAAAGTAATCAGAGTGTGTCACTGAGTTTGGGTAATCCAAAAGATACGTTACTGATTACAATTTCGGACAGATAACTAGCAACTGTTACGGATTACATTTAGAAAGTAACCCACTCAAACCTGTATGAGAGCTACATTTAAGGTGGCGTTAAGACAACACTCACCACACCTCTATTTTCACTCTTTCACATTTCTTTAACACTCATCCTCCTCTATTCTATCTCATTCAACCAATCTACCATTGGGATTTTGTTGTTTTTAAGAAACGTAAATACAAAAGTTTAAAGAATGTTTTGGATTTTCGCCTTTCAACACCCCGCTACATTTTTTTTTTACTAAGCCTTTCTCAAACGATACAAAACCACACACGCTTCTACGAACCTATCATGAGTCCCAGGAACAATCTTTCCACGGGAGATCTCAAGGGAAACTTTGTACGAAGGCTGATCCAGTGGTTCTCAAATATCCCTGGTTCATGTCTCTGCCTTCAAACGAAGAAGCATGAAATGCATGTCAAATGCAGAGGAGTGGTGAGGATAAATTATTCAGTAAAAATGCTATTCTACTTGTTCAATTGTTTCAAGGACATGTTATTGTAAGCTTTCTGACAGACAGCTCAACACAATCCTCCCCCTAATGCACTGTTTCCATAAAAAAAAAAAACATTAACTTTCCTTCAGTGTTTTTTACACATCAGTTTGTCTGGTTTGAAGGAGCCCTAAACTGATGATAAGCAAACGATTCCACAATGAACTGGCGACTGATGAACAATGAAATGGACATTAACTTTACAAAATGCCAATGTTACAAGGAGGTTGTCATCTGAGATGCACATTCCATAGAAACCAGCAGACATAGGGGACCTCCAGGACCAGGATTTGGGGAAATAATGCCCCTAACACTTCCAATCAATTCCTGCATCGACATTCAACACTTATATCAATAAATACAATTAAATGATACAAAAAAATACAAATACATTGAAGGAATCCTTTTATGAGGAATCACATGTCAAGGCAGGTCAAGGCAGTGTCATGACTCTCTTTCCTGGGTGAGGATCAAAAGGCTCCAGATCAGCTTGGCATATGGCAAATCTTTTCAGTCTCCTGAGGGGGAATAGGTTTTATCGTGGCCTCTTCACGAATGTATTGGTGTGTTTGGACCATGTTAGTTTGTTGGTGATGTGGACACAGCCCCGTCGATGAGAATGGGGGCGTGCTCTGTCCTCTTTTTCCAGTAGTCCACGATCATCTCCCTTGTCCTGACACCACATTGCCAGGTCTCTGACCTCCTCCCTATAGGCTGTTTCGTTGTTGTCGGTGATCAGGCCTACCACTGTTGTGTCATTGGCGAACTTAATGAAGGTGTTGGAGGCTTGCCTGGCCGTGCACTCATGAGTGAACAGGGACTACAGGAGGGGACTGAGCACGCACCCCTCAGTGGCCCCTGTGATGACGATAAGCGTGGTGGATATGTTGTTACCTACGCTTACCACCTGGGGGCGGCCCGTCAGGAAGTCCAGGATCCAGTTCCGGAGGGAGGTGTTTAGTCCCAGGATCCTCAGCTTATTGATGAGCTTTGAGGGCACTATGGTGTTGAACGCTGAGCTGTAGTAAAGGAATAGCATTCTCACATAGGTGTTGCTTTTGTCCAGGTGGGAAGGGCAGTGTGGAGTGCAATAGAGATTGCATCATCTGTGGATCTGTTAGGGCGGTATGCAAATTGGAGTGGGTTGAGGGTTTCTGGAATAATGGTGTTGATGTGAGCCATGACCAGCCTTTGTGCTCTTTGGCACAGGGACTATGGTGGTCTGCTTAAAACATGTTGGTAATACAGACTCAGACAGGGAGAGTTTGAAAATGTCAATGAAGAAACTTTCCAGTTGGTCAGCGTATGCTCACAATACAGGTCCTGGTAATCCGTCCGGCCCTGCAGTCTAGTGAATGTTGACCTGTTTAAAGGTCGTACTCACATCGGCTGCGGAGAGCGTGATCCACAACATGCATGTTTCAGTGTTATTTGCCTCGAAGCGAGCAAAGAAGTAGTTTAGCTCATCTGGTAGGCTCGTGTCACTGGGCAGCTCTCCGTTGTGCTTCCCTTTGTCATCTGTAACTGTTTGCAAGCCCTGCCACATCCGACGAGCGTCAGAGCCGGTGTAGTACAATTCGATCTTAGTCCTGTATTGACCCTTTGCCTGTTTGTTGGTTCGTCGGAGGGCATAGCGGGATTTCTTATAAGCTTCCAGGTTAGAGTCCCGCTCCTTGAAAGCGGAAGCTCTAGCCTTTAGCTCAGTGCGGATGTTACCTGTAATCCATGGCTTCAGTTTTGGGTATGTACGTACGGTCACTCTTCAGACAATGTCATCGATGCACTTATTGATGAAATCAATGACTGATGTGGTGTACTCCTCAATGCCATAGGAGGAGTCCCGGAACATATTCCAGTCTGTGCTCGCAAAACAGTCCTGTTTCATCTGATCACTTTTTATTTAGTCACTGGTGCGTCCTGCTTTAACTTTAGCTTGTAAGCAGGAATCAGGAGGATAGAATTATGATCGGATTTGCAAAATGGAAGGTGAGAGTGAGGGAGAGCTTTGTATGCGTCTCTGTGTGTGGAGTAAAGGTGGTCCAGAGTTTTTTCCCTCTAGTTGCACATTTAACATGCTGATAGAAATTTGGAAAGACGGATTTAAGTTTCCCTGCATTAAAGTCCCCTCCACTAGGAGAGCCACGTCTGGGTGAGCATTTTCCTGTTTGCTGACGGCAGATAGAGCTCCTTCAAAGTGCGGTCTTAGTACCAGCATCAGTCTGTGGTGGTATGTAGACCGCTATGAAAAATACAGATGTAAACACTCTAGGTAGACAATGTGGTCTACAGCTTATCATGAGATACTCTTGATCAGGCGAGCACAACCTTGACACTTCATTAGATATTGTGCACCAGCTGTTATTTACAAAAATATGTAGTTCGTCGCCCCTTGTCTTACCAGACACCTCTGTTCTATCCTGCCATTACAGCGTAGAACCAGCAAGCTCTATGTTGATAATGTCGTCGTTCAGCCACCACTCTGTGAAGCAAAATAAATTGCAGTTTTTAATATATCGTTGGTAGTTTAATCTTCTGCGAAGGTCATCTATTTAATTTTCCAAAGATTGTACATTTGCTAGCAGAATGGAAGGCAGTGGGGGCTTGTTCGATTGCCTAACAAATTGTCAGAAGGCAGCCCGTCCTCCAGAACCTTTTACTCCGCCTTCTCTTCACGCAAAGACTTATAGATGACCTGGAGCCAGTGGGTCTGTCGACGAATATGAGGCGAGGGCCAGCCAATGAGAGCATACAGGTCGCAGTGGTGGTAGTATATGTGGCTTTGGTGACAAAATGGATGACACTGTAATAGACTGCTGAGGGCTATTTTGTAAATGACATCGCCAAGGATCGGTAGGATAGTCAGTTTTACGAGGGTATGTTTGGCAGCATGAGTGAAGTATGCTTTGTTGTGAAATAGGAAGCCGATTCTAGATGTAATTTTGGATTGGAGATGCTTAATGTGAGTCTGGAAGGAGATTTTCAGTCCAACCACACACCTAGGTATTTGTAGTTGTCCACATATTCTAAGTCAGAACCGTCCAGAGTAGTGATGCTGGACGGGCGGGCTGGAGCGGGCAACGATCGGTTGAAGAGCATGCATTTAGTTTTTCTTGCATTTTAGAGCAGTTGGAGGCCACGGAAGGAGAGTTGTATGGCATTGAAACTTGTCTGGAGGTTAGTTAACACAGTGTCCAAAGAAGGGCCAGAAGTATACAGAATGGTGTCGTCTGCGTAGAGGTGGATCAGAGAGTCACCAGCAGCAAGAGCGACATCATTTATGTATATAGAGAAAAGAGTCGGTCCGAGAATTGAACCCTGTGGCACCCCCATAGAGACTGCCAGAGGTCCGGACAACAGGCCCTCCAATTAGAGACAATTAACTCTGTCTGAGAAGTAGTTGGTGAATCAGGCAAGGCAGTCAATTGAGAAACCAAGGCTGTTAAGTCTGCCGATGAGAATGTGGTGACTGACAAAGTCGAAAGCCTTGGCCAGGTCGATGAAGACGGCTGCACAGTACTGTCTATTACCGATGGTGGATATGATATCGTTTAGGACCTTGAGCGTGGCTGAGGTGCTTCCATGACCAGCTCGTAAACCAGATTACATAGCGGAGAAGGTACGGTGGGATTCAAAATGGTCGGTGATCTGTTTGATAACTTGGCTTTCGAGACCTTAGATAAATCCATGATAATTGAGAATTGTTTCAGGGAGCGTTTGACAGTGATGAGGTGTGGTTGTTTCATGGCAGACCCATTATGGACACATGCAATGAGGTAGTGATTCCTGAGATCATGGTTGAAGACAGCAGAGGTGTATTTAGAGGGCAGGTTCGTCAGAATGGTATCTATGAGGGTGCCCGTGTTCACGGATTTGGGGTTGTACCTGGTAGGTTCATTGATAATTTGTATGAGATTGAGGGCATTAAGCTTAGATTGTAGGATGGCCGGTGTGTCCCAGGTTAGGTCACCTAACATTACGAGCTCTGAAGAAAGATGAGGGGCAATCAATTCACATATGGTGTCCAGGGCACAGCTGGGGGCTGAAAGTGGTCTATAACGAGCAGCAACTGTGAGAGACTTGTTTCTGGAAAGGTGGATTTTTTGAAATAGAAGCTCGAATTGTTTGGGCACAGACCTGGATAGATCTGGATAGTAGATTGCAACTCCGCCCCCTTTGGCAGGTCTACCTTGTCAGAAAATGTTAAAGTTAGGGATGGAAATTTCAGGATTATTGGTGGCCATCCTAAACCAGGATTCAGACAAGGCTAGGACATCCGGGATGGCAGAATGTGCTAAAGTAGTGAATTAAACAAACTTAGGGAGGAGGCATCTAATGTTAACATGAATGATACCAAGGCTTTTACAGTTATAGAAGTCAACAAATGAGAGCGCCTGGGGAATGGGAGTGGAGCTAGGCACTGCAGGGCCTGGATTAACCTCTACATCACCAGAGGAATAGAGGAGGAGTAGGGTAAGGGTATGGCTTAAAACTATAAGAACTGGTCGTCTAGTGCGTTTTCTTTATGCTTATTTATTTTCCCTTTTGTACATTAACCATTTGTACATCGTTACAACACTGTATAAATACATACTATGACATTTGTAATGTCTTTCTTCTTTTGGAACTTCTGTGAGTGTAATGTTTACTGTTTTTTTATTGTTTATTTCACTTTTGTATATTATCTACCTTACTTGCTTTGGTAATGCTAACATGTGTTTCTTCCATGCCAATAAAGCCCCTTGAATTGAATAGAATTGAGATGGGGTATACAGAAAATGAGAGAAGTAGATAAGGAAATGGGAAAGAAAGTGTGTAACCATTTAAATAAATAATGACAGCTATGTTGGAAACAGGAAGTTTCAAGGCCAATTTAAAAATGGCAGCAGATAATTTGTTCGTTCGACATGGTGGGATCTTTTTGAGTGAGTAAAATTAATTATGTGAGAAATGGTGGTGGAAATGCCTTTGTGCGTAAATATTGATATCATATCCATCAAATTGAAGTAAAATTGGAGACACATAATGATAAATTGTGTGGTCCTCCTTCCACTACGACCCAACTTCGACTCGAGAAACCATGCAGTTTATTAGGCTATAGATTAAATCAATTAAGGTGATGAGCTTGATGCTACTTTCCAATAAAAATTGACGGCCTAATTCTGGTGACACGATGATTAATGCTTGACTGCCATTTGACAAATAAAAAAATGCTCTCTTATCCATAATAATCTCATCATGTAACCTAGCATACACTCACAACCCATGGGTGTCAAACTCATTCCACGGTGGGCCGAGTGTCAGCGGGATTTGAGATTTTACTTTAAATTATGACAACCAAGAGGGGAGGGGAGGGTGAGGGGAGTTCCTTACTAATTATACTGACCAAAAATATTAACACAACACGTGTTGGTCCCATGTTCCATGAGCTGAAATAAAAGATACTAGAAATGTTCCATATGCACAAAAAGCGTATTTCTCTGAAATTCTGTGCACAAATTTCTCTATCAGAAATCGTCTCATTGATGCTCATCTGTGTGCTCATTTTCCTCACCAGGGTCTTGACCTGACTGCAGTTCTGTGTCACCTTCGATGGCCACTGGCATGATTGAGAAGTGTGATCTTCACGATGAATCCCGGTTTCAACTGTACCGGGCAGTTGTGCTGGTGAGCAGAGTGCCCCATGGTGGAGGTGGGGGGTGGGTGGGGGGGGTTATGGTATGGCCAGGCATAAGCTACGGACGACAGACACGATTGCATTTTATCAAAGGAAATGCCCATTGTCGTGCCATTCATCCGCCGCCATCACCTAATGTTTCAGCATATTAATGCATGGCCCCATATCGCAAGGAGCTGTACACAATTCCTGAAAGCTGAACATGTCCCAGTTCTTCCATGGCCTGCATACTCACCAGACATGTCACCCATTGAGCATGTTTGGGAGGCTCTCGATCGATGTGTATGACAGCGTGTTCCAGTTCCCACCAATATCCACTTCGCACAGCCATTGAAAAATAGTGGGACAACATTCCCAAGACCACAATCAACTGCCTGATCAACTCAATGCAAAGGAGATGTGTTGAACTGCTTGAGGCAAATGGTGGTTATACTGGTTTTCTGATCCACGCCCCTTCCTTTTTTAAGGTATCTGTGACCAACAGATTGTTATCTGCATTCCTGTCACCTTAGTATTCTTTGTTTTCTTTATTACTTTGGTTAGGTCAGGGTGTGACATGGGTGATGTGTTTTTGTACCGTCTAGGGGTTTTGTATGTTTGTGGGGTTGTTTACTACCTAGGTGTTTTGTATGTCTATGGTTGCCTAGATTGGTTCTCAATCAGAGGCAGCTGTTTATCGTTATTTAGGCAGCCATATTCTTTGGGTAATTCGTGGGTTATTGCCTGTGTTAGTTGCCTGTTTCAACACTATATTTAGCTTCACAGTCATTTTGTATAGTTTGTTTAGTGTTTCTTTGTTAATAAATAGAAGAATGTATTCACATCACACTGCGCCTTGGTCTCCTCCATTCAACAAACGTGACAATTCCCAGTCATTTGAAATCCATAGATTAGGGCCTAATGAATGTATTTCAATTGCCTGATTTCCTTACATGAATTGTAACTCAGTAGAATCTTTGAAATTGTTGGATTTATATATATTTTTCAGTAAAATCCATCAATCACGTACAAGGGTGGAGGAAAAACCCGCAGACACTCGGCCCTCCATGGAATGAGTTTGCCATATGTGGCCTACACTCACTGTATCTACGAGCTGCTGGCTAGAGCCTATGTGCCATGACCAGGAATATTTGTATTTAAAGCAACAGTTTTTGTTACAAAACTATCGTCAGAGTTTAAAATGCAATGGAAACACATTGAACTTAAGGGAAAAAGTACATTATGTGTGCACTACGTCATCAACCACTTTTTTATCTGCAAAAAGTACATTTGGTGGAAACACACCACTGGTGGGAAAATGTGCATACTTTATGCCTACTTTATGCCTTTATGCTTTATGTCTAATGGTAAACTGAAACCATTTTGGGATAATGTATGACCCATCATTTCATTGTGTCTAGGAATTTATAGCGATCCATCTCAATGATTGTGTATTGGGAAATTTAATTATTGGTGATTAATATCAGAGAACATTTAGTAATCTAGGTCTAATTTCTGCAAAAAAAAGTATAGTCATCAGTTGGAAAGTCTCATTTTCACCCTAAATAACAAACTAGGGGACTGAACTATCTACAGCTACATACCATTGGATGTTGTATATTCTACAATTGAACAAAAAACAGAAGTGTTTGACTAAATTTGGAAACCATATGTTGATCACCTTGGGGAATGTGTTGTATTGTAGGCGTTTAGTTTTTGTGTTGCTCTGTTTGTGGCATGCTGTGTGAATATATATAAAAATTGTGTCCATTTGTACAAATTTTAAATAAAAAAAATGTACGATTTATATTTCACATCCTAAATTTATCTACAATTTGGTGAATTGGATGATGTCATTTTGAAGTCAATGAAAAACCGTTGATTCTGGATATTCCAATTCTGTCACGCTGTCCCAGCGTATTCTCGTTTTATCTAGAATTCATCTTGGAAGTGTGTCCGCTATACAATATGTTTGTGATGATGCAAATTCTCTGAAACTGGTTCTGCTATATTTTATGTACTGTTAGGTTCTAAATGAACCTTATAACATTTCATGGACAATTAGTAAAACTCACACCAGGTTTATTCACTCATTGGGTCATATTGCTGCACAACCAAGCAACAAATTCACACCAGCACTGGTATTTAACCCTTTATCATATGCTGAGCCCCTTCTTACACATCTGAACAGCCAATACACCTCTGTTGCTATCCAGTAGATTAGTGATATATGTTGTTCCTCACTTCATCTAACCTGACCTCTGTCCAAATTGCTCACTCCTCCCCAGTTCGCGGCTGTCATGTTGATTCATACTAATCTGTCTGAAAATAACGTATCCTGGTAGAATGTAAACGTTCTACATTCTTCTCTCTCATTCAGTGACATGAAAAAGGATATTTCATGTTTTCAAGTTTAAAAGTCAGAACAGAACAGTACAATGATTCTAATTCTCTAGAACTCTGTCCTCTATATGTTGTTTGCGATGATGTCACTTCTCTGAAACTGGTTCTATTTTTTAGGACATGTTGCCAATTCCCTGGAACTGAATGGAAATCCATTTAACTTCTTAGGGATAGCCCCCTTTTAAAAATGTTTCACCTAAAATGACATACCCAAATCTAACTGCCTGTAGCGCAGGCCCTGAAGGAAGGATATGCATATTCTTGGTACCATTTGAAAGGAAAGTATTTACTGTGTGGCTCAACTTTTTCTTCCATTGTTTATTATGCTGCATTCAATGTGTAGTGTAGTATAGTGGTTTTGATGCATATCAGCTTTTTTGTTTGCCTCACCAACATTATCATGTTCAAATTGCCACTGGGAACAGTGTCTGTTGTATTTACAATATTTTTTTAAATATTGATTTTATTATTTGAAATGAGAACGTCCCTCTTCAGCATATGTATATAAATCAAGCAGGTTTAGTACCTTCTACCATACTCTGGGAGAAAGAGACTATAATCATCAAGACAAGACCACACAAGAAGGCTCACTGCAGACAGGTAAGATTGACTTGATTGTTTCTAGGGTTGTGTTGCGCTGTCCGTAAGAAAAGCTGTAAAGACATATCGGTCAACCACCTGAGAATGTAGAACAGCATTTCTACCAAATCATTTCTCCCCACCCCACCGCTGTCAGACATGTATTTTATGAGTTTTGATTTGAAGGCACCCTAATATGAAGTCTCTCTTGATTGACTGTGGCAGATATTTGGGGAAGATGACTGTTAATAGTTAAAAAGCTAATAGTTCATTTAAAACCCTTTTAATCCATGCAATGTTTTACCATAGGTGTCAGGGTGACCAACATCTAAGTCATCATTCATCACAAACAAGTCAAATGTAATTGCCTGAGCATTACAGTGCTAGAGCATTAAAGAATAGCTCTGTATCTGAAGATTGTTGTCTTTGATTAATGCTGTATTGTATCTGTAGAGATACTTGAGAGGACAGAAAACAACTAACCAGTCACATCAAAGGCCATTGAAACCAGTTGTCAGAGGTAAATGCCTTCTCTCTCAAGTAAAATATTGCCACATCTTTGTAACCAAAATATGATTTCAATGATAGAATGTAGATCATGTTTGTGTAATTTACAGTATATATAATTTGGATTATGATGGCTCTACTTTATCTTAGTATGTAACTGTTTTTAACACAGTGCATTGCTGTAAATCACATTGTGTCTTGTTTTCGGTATAAATGAATTGTTTGGGACACAAAGCAGTTTTAACTCTCCCCTTACAGAAAAGTGTTTCACAGTTTTTAAGAAAATATACAGAACCTCAATTTGAGGGGAAGGGGTGGGTGCTACATTTACTATGGAACGTTGCTGGTATGCATACCGCATTTACTGGAAGATGGCTAACATAGTATTATACTGTATGCATTCATCTACCACCCTGTCTGACTCATCTCTCCTGTTTCTCCATTAAGATCTAGTCATGACGTTCCAGAAGGCTTTCCTGTTCCTGGTGTTGCTGTGTGCTACAGTGATGGCCGACGTCAACCAACAACATAACCACTTCCTAAAACAACACGTCAATGGGGAAATGAAAACCCAGGCGTGCGAGAGTCAGATGAGATTATTGAAGTTGAACGGGCCTGATGGAAAATGCAAAGTGAAGAACACCTTCATTGTGGCCAATCCAAAGCAGGTCATACAAATCTGCACTGGTGGTGGCACACCGCAGGGAAACAATAATCTGGTTCAAAGCAACAATGCCTTCTTTATAGTCATATGTACACGTACAGGTGGGGATTCCCATCCCAATTGTACATACAAGGGATCTTCGGCCACTAAGAATGTTATCATTGCGTGTGAAAGAAAATTGCCAGTGCACTATGATGGTGATGTTGATATTGGCACTACGGGTGGAAAGTGAATACATATGAAAGGTGTGTCACCGCTAAATGTAAGCACAACTGGAGACATGTTATTGACAAGGCAGCGCTACTGTGGCTAGTAAATGAGTGTAGGAGTGTTTGCTCACAACTAGATCTCTGCTAACAATTGCAACACTGTCTCCAGAACTGCATGTCTCCTGTAATGTCTACTTTCCAAGCGTAACTCAACTAAACTGCTTTGTGAAATAAGATAACAAAGTTGTCACTCAAATTGTTGTGTCCTGTTTTTGTTTTTCGGTATGGGGATTTTGGACCAATCGTACTGTTTCAATAACTTTACATGAGCTGCAACCATGGACATCTCTGGGAAAGACCTTCCTATTTCCTGGATCAAGTCCCATACTGTTTTAGAATGGGCTTCAAGATTATTTCGTCAAATTCATAAAACGTGTTCATTTAAGATATTAAATTGATATTTGTGGATTAAATTATAAGCAACTTATTACCAAATGTCTCTGACTGACACTTTGCCATCTAATAGAAGCCTAACGTCAAAGTGCTTAAAGTTCCAATGTAGCAGTTTTTATCTCAATATGAAATCATTTCTGGTTGACAAGTATCTTACTCTGATTGTTATCAATTAAAATGGTCAGAAAAAAAAATAGCTTCTTAGCAAAGGGCAATTTCTCAAGCAAGAATTTTGCTCCATCCCACTGAAACAGGCAGACATTTCAGGCAGGCTTTTCATTAAAAGGGAATTGTCATAATTCTTAACAATTTCACAGTATTGTTCCAACCTCATATTGTGGAAATATACACTACTGTATATATAAAACACATGAAAATCACATTTTTGACTGCACTGGGCCTCTAAAGTAAATGTAAGATTTTGAATAGACGGGATGGCACTTTATCCAAAAACTGTTAGGACAGTGTGGGTTTAGCAGATGCTTCTATCCAAAGTGACTTACAGTCATGCTTGCGCACATTATATGCACGGTTTGTCCTGGGAATTGAACTCACTATCCTGGTGTGCAAGCACCATACTCTACTAACTGAGCTGCCTTGATATTGTATGATATCTGTCAGGCCGCTATTAGAACTCTCTCATCCCATACTTCACTAAACGGATCAATGCATTCACCATATAGTCCAGGTGCCTAAGAAATGCCTACCTAAGAACCCCAATGATTACTTTTTTAAAGCTGCCACCCCACACGTTGTTGTAAAATTATTGTTTTGTATTTATAACATATTTGAACATTGTATTTTATTTAAAGTATCGTGATAGTTTAGGATTTTACTTTTGATGATATTATGTGATTGTAAATTGGTGTGAAATTCAGTCTATGACTGCAAATAAGCAGTAAAATATATTACTACTACGACTAACACTTTGCTACTATTCATAGGCTGAAAACTCTTCACTGTAATGTTAAACTAGCGGTAAACAAACTTGCATTAATTCAAAACAAAAGTACGTGTGTTAGTCCTACCTTACTGCAAACGGAACTTCCACATGTTACAATTAGCGTTATGCTTGATTGACAAAGGTTTTCCACCAAATCCCCTGAATAGAAAACACTCTTGCAAATAAGATAACGTTTTTTTTTAATTACTATTAAATTCAGTAAAAACAGAAGACAACATTTTTATCATCCAAACAATCAAATCAAACTGTTCCACCAGTTCATCCAGAGGAAATCCCATTGTGTATACCTGGATGTGTGTTGTTGTTTGTAGAGGTATTGTGTGGTGCCCCCACCCATGACCTCATCCTCAAACTCTAGTTCCTTTGATAGATGATCTTTTATACAACATTTGTATTCATTTACAGTGGTTGCTTTGATTGCAGGACAATGTCATTTCTGTTACTCTTGAACCCATTTTCTGAGTCATCACTAGTTACGACAGACACAAAGTTATAAACCCCGCCCATTTCTACAAGTTATCTCCATAAAATCTGATTTTAAACCTAACCTTAACCTTAACCCTAATCTTAACCAGACTGCTAACCTTATGCCTAACCTTAAATTAAGACAAAAAGCCATTTGCCAACTATGTGAATGTGACAAACTGTAGTTGATAATGAAATTAAATAAGACAGACCTATACCTAGCATCACTTGTACATCTGCATGGCTCCTTCTTTGTCATGTTTTACGTTTTCCATGGATTGTTCACTTCATTAACCATAAACTGGGCCTATAAAAGGTTTCATATCAACCGACTTGCATAATATTTCTGAGCCCCATGTAGCAATCTGTCTTCCAGATGACGTTGGCCTTCCAAACACCATCTAACCTGAGACAGGTTTGTGTATTGGTTTCTTTGGTAGTCTGAAGCTGCAAAGATGATCCAACCATGTGTATTTCTCCTCTTGGTCAATACAGTCTGTAAGTATGACCCAATGCTTGATTATTCTATTTTTTATTTTCATTATAGGTGGGTTAATAAATAATTGACCCATTTTCAGTTTAGTTCAACATGTGTAGTATTTTATGTTTCTTCAACAGATTCTGTCAGTGACCATCTCAATACAGTGACTGTTAAGCTTGAGGAACGTTTGACCCTTGAAGGTGTCCAACCACCTGGTTTAAACATGTTATTGGAAAGTACCCTGAAGTCATTCAATGTACAATTCAAGTTCAAGTAATGTGACATACAAGGAGGGGTTTACAGATCCTCTGCATAACTATGTAATACATGAGAGAAAATGTTTTAACTTGCTAATTTCAGAGGAAAAGCTCATTTATTCAGTTCTATATTATTGTGCAGCCATATAAACCGATAAAGTGACATTTGGAAATGCATCCCTTGTTATCGTCCACAGTAATTATGAATTATCTTTTCACTAATTAATAACCGTTAGTTAACTAATTTGATTTTATGACTTCAACTGGTGTTCTTTAAGTTTTCTTAATAAGCATGTGGTAATACTCTTGCGTCCTGTCTATAATAACAATAATTCAAACTTTTTTACTTTATTGCTTTTTTCCCACTTCACAAAAAACATTGTTGATAGGAAGATATTGCGTTGAAATAGTGTTACATTTGGGATAAATGAAAAACAAATGTATATGGTAGGCTCACAGTCCAACTCCAAGACTGTGGAGCAACAGGCAGAGTCTGACCCAGTCCATTCAGGAGACTCTGTGACTCTACAGTGTACAGTACTCTCTGAGACCTCTACAGGAGAACACAGCGTCTACTGGTTCAGAGCTGGATCAGGAGACTCCCATCCAGGAGTCATTTACACCCCTGGGAACAGGAGTGATGAGTGTGAGAAGAGCCCTGAGACTCTGATGCTTGGACTTACTACTGTGCTGTAGCTACATATGGGGAGATCCTGTTGGGAAATGGAACAAAATGTGATATTGGTAGGTGATGAAGTATAAATGATACATATTTATTTTTAAACTTCTGTGTTTGGCCCTGTTTAACAGTCATTCACTGTCTTGATATAGAGTACATTATGAAATTATTGTGAAGAACACTAGATTTTCAGTATTGAGGATTTTGCATTCAATATGAAGATGGAGTTTACTTCTGACTGCTTTCTTGTCTTCCTTCCGTTAATTTCTAGCGTCGAGCAATCCCGTATCCGGGAGCGTAATCATAGCCTCAAACTCATTACCATAACGCAACGTTTCCTATTCGTGAAAATCGCAAATGAAATGAAATAAATATATTCAAACACAAGCTTAGCCTTTTGTTAACAACACTGTCATCTCAGATTTTCAAAATATGCTTTTCAACCAAAGCTACACAAGCATTTGTGTAAGAGTATTGATAGCCTAGCATAGCATTAAGCCTAGCATTCAGCAGGCAACATTTTCACAAAAACAAGAAAAGCATTCAAATAAAATAATTTACCTTTGAAGAACTTCGGATGTTTTCAATGACGAGACTCTTAGTTAGAGAGCAAATGTTCATTTTTTCCAAAAAGATTATTTATGTAGACGAAATAGCTCCGTTTTGTTCATCACGTTTGGCCAAGAAAAAGACCGGAAAATGCAGTCACTTACAACGGCAAACTTTTTTCCAAATTAGCTCCATAATATCGACAGAAACATGGCAAACGTTATTTAGAATCAATCCTCAAGGTGTTTTTCACATATCTATTCGATAATCTATCAGTGGTGGCAGTTGGCTTCTCATCAGAAGCAAACGGAAAAATACTGCAGCTGGAGATTACGCAATAATTGCGACGGAGGAGACCTGGTAGATGTAGTCTCTTATGGTCAATCTTCCAATGATATGCCTACAAATACGTCACAATGCTGCTGACACCTTGGTGAAAACGTGGAAAACGTAAGCTGACTCCTAGCTCCTTCACAGCCATATAAGGAGTCATTGGCATGGGCACAGTTGTAAATGAGAACTTGTTCTCAACTGACCTACTTGGTTAAATAAATGTGATATAAAAAAAATATACAACATTGTTTGGTTTAAATAATCAGATTAATGGCTGTAAGTATTTGGACATAGGCATGGGTAAAATGAATTAAGTCACATTATATTAATGTGTTTCCTGTAATTTGGCATACTTCTGTAGTTATTTTCTGTAGGTTTTGTTCACCCTGCCTTAAATGAGATAAATACTTGCTTCTTTGATCAGAAATGGTAGTTAACAGAACAAAGCTAGTAATTTGATGTATTCTTCCTGAAGCAGGAGCCATTCCACTTCAATCCGGTGGTGAAGTTCCCAGTTCCGATCAGCAAAGTGATCAGGTATGAAATTATTTTATCTGAATTGTAATTAACTACTGGCCATGCAATCATCACAACCATTCAACAGACATTTTACAATTTTGGCAGTAGCTAAGACCAAATGCTGCCCGCGGCCAGTGACGGACTTCAACGTCACATTACCTTCCTCCTCTCCTGAAGCGACTAGGTTCGCCGTGATGTTTCCTTTTCCTGCCTTGTGACGGACACAGAACCTGAAGGGCTGGAGCTCCAATTCCCACACGAGAATTCCGGTCCTTCATGGTCTGGATCCAGGTCAGTGCTCTGTGGTCCGTGTGCAGGTCAAATTCCCTCCCAAGAAGGTAGTAACGGGACTATCTAGGGCACACTTTATAGCCAGGCACTCCTTCTCGATTGTAGATTACCTGGTTTCCCTGGGCAACAGCTTCCGCCTCAGGTACAGCTCGGGAAGCTCTTCTCCTGGCTCTCCATGGGCCAGTACAGCACAGCTGGATTAAATTTCTATGGTTGGTTGCGGCTGTTGGTTCCACATTTCTGGGCTCTGTTATTTACTTAACAAATAAGGAACAGTCCAAATGTGCACTTATAAATCATAACAATTTGAATCAAAATACAGCTGTAGACAGAAGTCAAAGATCAAACATCAGAGATACAACTGATGTCTCTCCTGAGTTCTGCCCAGAACAAAAGAAAGACAGCAGTTTGGAATGCATATGCTACTTCTGAAAAGAGAAGACTAACCTGTCTGTAGAACAAATAGAAGGGACAAAATATCAACAACGCACACTTTGTAGCGAAAGTGCAGCACTGTTTTTCAAGTAGCTAATCTTGAGATTGCCCCGACGCGCCTATGGCTTCGTCCTCAACATAAGGTGAGTGAGTCAGTGTGCCCCTGTCAATGGTATTTAGTAGTCTACTGTAGGCTGTAATATGTATACAGTACCAGTCAAAAGTCATTATTTTTACTATTTTCTACATTGTAGAATATGAGTGAAGACATCAAACTATGAAATAACACATATGGAATCATGTAGAAACCAAAGAAACTGTTAAACAAATCAAAATACATGTTTAATTTCAGATTCTTCAAAGTAGCCACCCATTGCCTTGATGACAGCTTTGTACATTCTTGGCATTCTCTCAACCAGCTTCACCTGGAATGCTTTTCCAACAGTCTTGAAGGAGTTCCCACATATGCTGAGCACTTGTTGGCTGCTTTTCCATCACTCCCAGGTCCAACTCATCCCAAGCCATCTCAATTGGGTTGAGGTAGGGTGATTGTAGAGGCCAGGTCAACTTATGCAGCACTCCGTCACTCTCCTTCTTGGTCAAATAGCCCTTACACAGCCTGGAGGTATGTTGGGTCATTGTCCTGTTGAAAAACAAATGGTAGTTCCACTATGAGCAAACCAGACGGGATGGCGTGTTGCTACAGAATGCTGTGTTGACCATGCTGGTTAAGTGTGCCATGAATTCTAAATAAATCCAGGTAACTCTGGGTCATCCTTTCCTGTGACGGTCCTCATGAGAGCCAGTTTCATCATGGAGCTTGATGGTTTTTTGGAACTGCACTTTGTGCAGTTTGTGAAATTTTCCAGATTGACTGACCTGCATGTCTTAAAGTAATGATGGACTGTCAATTCTCTTTGCTTATTTCAGATGTTCTTGCCACAACATGGACTTCGTCTTTTACCAAATAGGGCTATCTTCTGCATACCACTCCTACCTTGTCACAATACAAATGATTGGCTCAAATGCATTTAGAAAGAAAGATATTCCACAAATGAACTTTTAACTAGGCACACCTGTTAATTGAAATGCATTACATGTGACTACATCATGAACATGGTTGAGAGAATGCCAAGAGTGTTCAAAGATGTCAACAAGGCAAAGGGTGGCTATGTAACGTCAGCTTCCAACTCACACTCTCAAACACGTAGATCCCCTGAACGCAGCTACCTTTCCAGCCCACTTTCCAGCTCACACTCTCAAACACCTAGATCTCCTGAACGCAGCTCACACTCCAGATCCCAATCACCTGAATTCTGATCACCCACCTGTATGTCATTATCACACACTAATTTAGTTCAATTCTTTGCACCCCGTCACTGTGAGGTATTGTTTGTTTTGTGACACTCATCAAATCGGAGCGTTGGGTTTCCCATAATTTACTCCTCCTGTGTATGATAGTTTTTACCTGACTTACTAATGGCGCCTTTTGCCTACGTTTGTAGCCTTTTCCCTGCCTGTACTGTTGCCTTTTTGGACCCCCTATGTATGACCTTCTGCCTGCCCCTGGACCCAGCTACCTGCCTTCTCCTGTGGTCCTTCACAATTAACACCTGCCGCACCCTGCGTTTGAAACCAGCTATCTATCTCCCATCGTGTTCATTACAGGCTACTTTGAAGTATCTCAAATACAAAATATATTTTTATTTAACACTTTTTGCTTACTAAATGATTTCATGTGTTATTTTATAGTTTTTATGGCATCACTATGATTCTACAATGTAGAAAATAGTTAAAAATAAATAACCCTGGAATGAGTAGGTGTGTCAAAAATGTTGACTTGTACTGTATATTTAAAACCAAAAACTTTTAGACTTTTACTCAAGTAGTATTTTATTGGGTGACTTCTACTTTTACTTGAGTAGTTTGTTATTAAGGTATCATTACTTTTACTCAAGTATGACAAATGAGTACTTTTTCCACCACTGATCAATTAGACGGGTTGTGACTGGTTCAAAATCAGTTGACTGGTTCAAAATCAACATTTACAATTGTCATCAATGATCAATACATAAGGCTTCAAAAAAAAATCGCACTATAGTTAAAGTATAATTTAAAGTGATACCATGTCCAGACCCTTGTTGGTGGAAAACCATCTACAGGAAGTGTTGCAACCAATCAGGTCATTCTTACATTGCACCAAGCAAAATTAATAGTTCTCCTTTTGTCACATCAGTCATTACATGTTTCATGGTTAAGGGAAAGAATGTAGCAAGATGATCAGAACCAGCTTTATTTTGGTACTTCTCACTCAACTTTGTAAGTGCATGCCTAACCAATTATCTTACTGAACTGCAGAATTTAAAACTGAATGTGTATTCTACGTCTTAGACTATTGGAAAGTAGTGCAGTAGTGCAGAAAGAGGATGGAATACTGTAGCTATATCAAAGTAGTTTTGACAGCTGTGACAGGAAACATCACCATATCTGTATGTTTTAAGGACATTGGTTAGGCTTTGTCCTAGCCCATTCCCAGATAGCTCTGACCACTTTAGCAATTATTCCACAAATTGATGTCTGAATTGGCAAAGTTAATGTATTTGCAAAATGTTCTATTGCAGACCTTATTCAAAATGAAGAATTTCATCAGCCAGTTCCACTAACCACTGTTCAGCTCGGAGACTCCATACCTCTATCATGCCTATTTGCTGATAACAAACATTTTCAAGTGCTCTACTGGTACAAGCAAACTATTGGTCAAATGCCCCACGTTGTGGCAGCTATTACTGATTATTTAAAAGCTGTTCTTTTTGGAAAGTTGAACAACCCATGTTTTAAAGTGGTCAAAGCTGAAGATGTCTCTCAACTCGTTATCAGCCATATTCAGCACATCAGATGAGGCAACCTACTACTGTGCTGTGGGAACAAAGTATCAAATGGATTATCGAAGTGGAACCTGTTTGGCTAACAATGGTAATTTCATCTGAATTGTATATTTCAGTATATTATCATCAGTGTACAGTAAAGTCAACAGCGGATATTATAAAGTTAATCTTGGTACATTGTTCTCTATGCACACTGTCTTAAAGATGTGCTATTAATGTTACAGATCCTACTTCATTTAAACTTGAGAATATCCTTCATCCAACAAAATAAACAATTTAGGTTCCAGTGGAAGGAGGTTTACCAAGATAACTCTGTACCAGCAGCCAGTGTCTGACCCAGTCTATCCAGGAGACTCTATGACTCTGCAGTGTACAGTACTCTCTGAGACCTGTACAGGAGAACACAGTGTGTACTGGTTCAGAGCCGGATCAGGAGAATCTCATCCAGGAGTCATTTACACCCCTGGGAACAGGAGTGATGAGTGTAAGAAGAGCCCAGAGACTCCCTCTCCTACACAGAGCTGTGTCTACAGCCTCTCCGAGAACAACCTCAGCCCCTCTCATGCTGGGACTTACTACTGTGCTGTGGCCACATGTGGGGAGATCCTGTTTGGCAAGGGAACAAAACTGGATGTCAAAGGTACTTTTAATGAGATGGGAAGAAGCCTAGTAACCTTAAAACTGAATTATACTGCAGCATAATCACAAATAGAGGTCAACAATGAATTAAAATGCCTACTACGATATTTGCGCATTTATATGGAACTTACAATGCAGCCTTTTAAAAGGTTGGACAGAGAAGTTCCTGTTGTTCATTATTATTATTTTGTCATTAGATCATAAAAAGCGGTTTTCATTCTATTGTTATTATGTTCCCCATGTATTTGTAGTTGGGATGGACTGTAATGCACTGGTTCCAGTTGGTATTGGTCTGTGTGGAGCATTAATGCTGAATGCTGTGTTATTGTTCTTTATCCACTCAAGTCAAAAGGAAACAAATGGTGAGCATTAAAACCAGTGCTGTAATTTAAAAGCTGGTGCTATAATTCGACAGTTTCTTTACTACATGACATATTGAATTTTAAACAATGAATTAATGTAATTACATTTATCCAATGCATCATGTTTGGAGGCTATTCACAGTTGAACCATTTTGTTTTTTTAAATACTGTTGTTCTTTTGTACACAGTTTCGTTAGAAAAATTTCTTACTTGTTTGAAAATTATCCTTTAGTCTAGTAAATGTTTGTGTGATTTATTAGTGTACTCAGCAACCAGTCTAGAGACAATTAGCTCAGAGCAGCTATTGAAATATTGTGAGCTGGTTACAAGTCAAGTGCTGTAATTTCCTGTTTCTTTATCTTTATTTCTTTCTGACATTGTGTCACAGTGTCAACTTGCTGTTATGCAACCACCATACTGTTATGCAGGCACCATATTTGTCACCAAACTCCCTGGCTCCAGGTCATCTGTAAGTCTTTGCTAGGTAAAGCCCTGCCTTATCTCAGCTCACTGATCACCATAGCAGCACCCACCCGTAGCACACACTCCAGCAGGAATATTTTATTGGTCACCCACAAAGCCAATTCCTCTTTCGGCTGCCTTTCCTTCCAGTTCTCTGCTGCCAACGACTGGAACGAACTGCAAAAATCACTGAAGCTGGAGACTCATACCCCCCTCACCAGCTTTAAGCACCAGCTGTCAGAGCAGCTCACAGATCACTGCACCTGTACATAGCCCATCTGTAAATAGCCCATCCAACTACCTCATCCCCATACTGTTATATATTTTATTTATTTTGCTCCTTTGCTCCCCAGTATCTCTACTTGCATACTCATCTTCTGCACATCTATCACTCCAGTGTATAATTGCTATATTGTAATTATTTCGCCACTATGGCCTATTTTATTACCTCCCTTATCCTACCTCATCTGCACACACTGTATATATACTTTTTTCTATTGTATTATTGACTGCATGTTTGTTTTTTCCATGTGTAACTCTGTTTGTGTCGCACTGCTTTGCTTTATCTTGGCCAGGTCGCAGTTGTAAATGAGAACTTGTTCTCAACTAGCCTATGTGGTCAAATAAAGGTGAATTAAAATATATATATATATATATATATACTGTCATGCAGGCACCATTCTTGATACTTTTCAGTCTTGTGTGAACTTTTACTAATCCAGCTGTCTCTGGATAAATCACACTATGTTGTTTTTGCTTTATGTTATGAAGGTAGATTATTGTCTTATGATTTTCTCATTTCAATTCATTCTGCTATGGAAACAGATGACACATCTCTACAAATCTGTGATGGCATTCTCAATGGTGACCAGTTGGGTCAACAGGTACAAGTACTATCTTACAAAACAGTATGTGAGTACTACTGCTACTACTTACTTAATGATCAACATCAATGATATGTTTTTTTACTGAGACCAGCAATTTGAGATACCTGCTATGCCACTCTTGTATTCTGTAACAATTCACTCATCTTAGGAATTGTAGTTTTTTTCTCCATGTTTCTTCTCAAGGATTCAGTGGTGACTGGTTACAATACAATTTAGTGACTTTTACCAGCAAGACTACTGGAACCAGGAGAAAGAAATGAAAGAACAGGGGGAGCATCCAGTCGGTCCACCATTGAAAGTTGCAACCTGACAGAACCAAGCTTTATTTCAATTACATTTTCTATTCTATAGTATAAAGGAGTGTATCTCCCAGAGTTACTAACCAATCCTACAATGGGGCAAAAAAGTATTTAGTCAGCCACCAATTGTGCAGGTTCTCCCACTTAAAAAGATAAGAGAGGACTGTAATTTTCATCATAGGTACACTTCAACTATGACAGACAAAATTAGTGGAAAAAAATCCAGAATATCACATTGTAGGATTTTTAATGAATTTATCTGCAAATTATGGTGGAAAATAAGTATTTGGTCAATAACAAAAGTTTATCTCAATACTTTGTTATATACCCTTTGTTGGCAATGACAGAAGTCAAACATTTTCTGTAAGTCTTCACAAGGTTTTCACACACTGTTGCTGGTATTTTGGCCCATTCCTCCATGCAGATCTCCTCTAGAGCAGTGATTGTTTTGGGGCTGTTGCTGGCAACACGGACTTTCAACTCCCTCCAAAGATTTTCTATGAGGTTGAGATCTGGAGACTGGCTAGGCCACTCCAGGATCTTGAAATGCTTCTTACGAAGCCGCTCCTTCGTTGCCCGGGCGGTGTGTTTGGGATCATTGTCATGCTGAAAGACCCAGCCACGTTTCATCTTCAATGCCCTTGCTGATGGTAGGCTTTGTTAATTTGGTCCCAGCTCTCTGCAGGTCATTCACTAGGTCCCCCCCGTGTGGTTCTGGGATTTTTGCTCACCGTTCTTGTGATCATTTTGACCCCACAGGTTGAGATCTTGCATGGAGCCCCAGATCGAGGGAGATGATCAGTGGTCTTGTATGTCTTCCATTTCCTAATAATTCCTCCCACAGTTGATTTCTTCAAACCAAGCTGCTTACCTATTGCAGATTCAGTCTTCCCAGCCTGGTGCAGGTCTACAATTTTGTTCCTGGTGTCCTTTGACAGCTCTTTGGTCTTGGCCATAGTGGAGTTTGGAGTGTGACTGTTTGTGGACAGGTGTCTTTCATACTGATAACAAGTTCAAACAGGTGCCATTAATACAGGTAACGAGTGGAGGACAGAGGAGCCTCTTAAAGGTCTGTGAGAGCCAGAAATCTTGCTTGTTTGTAGGTGACCAAATACTATTTTCCACCATAATTTGCAAATAAATTCATTAAAAATCCTACAATGTGATTTCCTGGACTTTTTTGCCCCACTGTATATACAGTATCTGGCTCGTACTGTTTTGTTTCTTTTGATTATTTCAGAATCAAGTATTAATACATGTGCAGTATGTTTAATTTGTAGTCAATTTCAAAGTTTACACCTTTGAGGACAGTCACTCTTTGTACCGTTATTAAAAGCTCAATTTTAAATCATGTGATGAATCAGACCATGTATAATGATAAATTGGTTTGATGATTCGACACAGTGCTACTGGAACATTATACCTATAATTACATTACGCCGTTGGAACGCAATTAATACTGTAGAATGTAATGAACCTACCATGTATAAAACATTTAAGAAGTTATCCTATCTTATTGTTTGTTTCATGGGTTACAGTAAATACCACAATAATAATACATTTAGCAACAATTATTAAAATAATAAAAATAGAACCATAAAACAATTCTACATTATTGCAAATATGGAACAATTACTTCAAATGGGGGCTGATGAACTAATTTGATTTGAAATGTATTTAAATTGCAACAACATTTACAATATCACAATAGGTAAGCAATTAGTCCTTGTCCGAGCCAGAATGACTCCTAGTGGCAGGAGACTATGTCCTGACTCTATAGCGGAAGAGAGATTGATGTACAAGTACACCTCCTGGACAGGACACTTAACCCAATTCATCTCCTTTATGCTGACTGCCAAACAGAGAGGCATTTTTAGAGTAATTGGTGTGACTCGACCGGGGATCAAACCCTCAACCTTCTTATCTCAGGGAGGGCACCAATGCAAAGGGCTAATATACAATTGATACAATACAAGAGGAGGACATAGAATCAGTAAGGAAGTCTAAAATAACAATACAATCCCAGATTAAAGGCCAACCTAAAAAAAAGCCTTTGAATTCAATAATCCAGTCCTTCAACATGCATACAAAGGATTCCAAAAAGTTACCAGCAAAGTTCGTCCAAACGAGTCAAACACTGTTTTTTGTTAATCCTCAGGTTGTCTAATATTTAAATAAATGATAATATTTCAGACAGAGATTACTATGTTCAATAGCAAAGGAAAAGAACGAATAGCGCACCCACGTTCACGTGCGTAAAAAGACTACTTTTGCCCTGGCGCTCAACTTGGAACAACTACTTCTTCATTTTTCAAAAAAACAAGCTTAAAACATTGTATAATGACTGTTGACATCTACTGGAAGCCATGGTAACTGCAATCTGGGAGGCGGAAATTAGATCTTTCAATAGCATTGCATTGGAATTCATTTGGAGCTCAAGAAAAATAAATTCAGATCAATATTCCTCGGGTTTTCGCCTGCATTATCAGTTCTGTTATACTCACAGACATTATTTTAACAGTTTTAGAAACTTGAGTGTTTTCTACCCAATTCTATTATACCATATCCTAGCTTCTGGGCCTGAGTAACAGGCTGTTTACTTTGGGCACGTCAGACAGGCGGAAATTCAGAATCTAGGATATGGTAAAACACTGTATTCTACTCCATCACAGAACAGCGCAGTCTCAAAGTCAACAGTGAAGAGGCGACTCCTGGATGCTGGCCTTCTAGGAAGTGTTCCTCTGTCCAGTGGGTGTATTCTTTTTCCCATCTTAATCTTTTATTTAAATTGGCCAGTCTGAGATATGGCTTTTTCCTTGCAACTCTGCTTAGAAGGCCAGCATCCTGGAGTCGCCTCTTCACTGTTGACTTTGAGACTGGTGTTTTGCGTGTACTATTTAATGAAGATGTCAATTGAGGACTTGTGAGGCGTCTGTTTCTCAAACTAGACAGTCTAATATACTTGACCTCTTGCTCAGTTGTGCACTGGGGCCTCACACTCCTCTTTCTATTCTGGTTAGAGCCAGTTTACGCTGTTCTGTGAAGGAAGTAGTAGACAGCATCGTACCAGATATTCCGTTTCTTGGCAATTTACAACATGGAATGGCCTTCATTTCTCAGAACAAGAATAGACTGATGAGTTTCAGAAGAAAGGTCTTTGTTTCAAGACATTTTGAGCCTGTAATCGAACCCACAAATGCTGATGCTCCAGATACTCAACTAGTCTAAAGAAGGCCAGTTTTATTGTTTCTTAAATCAGAACAATAGTTGTCAGCTGTGTTAACATAATTGCAAAAGGGTTTTCTTATGATCAATTCACTTTTTAAAATGGTAAACTTGGATTAGCAATGACACAACGTGCCATTGGAACACAGAAGTGATGGTTGCTGATAGCGGCCTCTGTATGCCTATGTAGATATTCCATAACAAATCAGCCGTTTCAGGCTACATTAGTCATTTACAACATTATTAACAATGCCAACACTGTATTTCTGATACATTAGAATTTCTTTTAATGGGCAAAACATGTGCTTTTCTTTCAATAACAAGGACATTATGTATGTATGTATGTATGTATGTATGTATGTATGTATGTATATTAAAATTATATTAACATTTTAAACGTTTCTGGAGACGGCAGGAGAGAATTTTGGACTCTTTCTAACTGTTGATTTCTGGTGACTTTTCTTGCACTTTCAGAAACAGTGGCACATTTTTGGTAATGGATGACCAGTACCTACAGAAAGGAGCGGCTTCCATGGAGGAACTGAATGCAGGAGAAGTATGTGTGATGTTCTGATGAGGGGCTCTGTCTTTTGTCTCTATCCTGCCTTTCCAGCCCAAACTTCCTCAACACCCTTTTCCTAGTATGACTGAGGACATTCAATCTCCATCTCCAACATCCTAATCTACCTAAGGACATTCAACCTCCATCATCTCAAATTATATTTGTTGTGTTGGGCAATTTGTTTAGCTTTTTAACGCTTTGAGATTATTTTGGAATGAAAATCGCTTTACACATTTACACATTTTGAATGAGAGATTTGTTAAAAAATTAAGTTTGTATTTCTTTAAATAAGTTATCAGCAGGTTGTATTTTGTTCACAGTATCTAAGAATTTACAGATGAACATTCATTTCAGGTCAATGATGAGAATATTGTTAAAGCAAAAGCCACATTGACCTCAACCACTGTGCTGAACACTGACTTTGCGAAACCTTATGAACACCTGTTCTTTCCATGACAGACTGACCAGTTGAAAGGTATGATCCCTTATTGATGTCACTTGTTAAATCCACTTCAAGCAGTGTTTTTGAAGGGGATGAGACAGGTTACCGATTAAGTTTTAAGTTTTGAGACAATTGGATTGTGTGGGTTATGGTAGTAGGTGCCAGGCGCACCGGTTTGAGTGTGTCAAGAACTGCAACTCTGCTGGGTTTTCACGCTCAACAGTTTCACATGTGTATCAAGAATGGTCCACCACCCAAAGGACATCCAGCCAACATGACACAACTGTGGGAAGCATTGGAGTCAACATGTGCCAGCATGGAACGCTTCCGACACCTTGTAGAGTCAATATTAGGAAGATGTTCTTATTGTTGTATATGCACCACTTAAATATTAATCAACCTTCTTCTATAATTTCGACACTAACACATAATTTTAATTACCTACCAAAATGTAGGTTAGTTTTGTTGCCAAACAGGATCTCCCCACGTGGCCACAACATGGTAGTAAATTCCAGCATCAGAGACTGAGGTTGTTGTTGGAGAGGCTGTAGACACAACTCTTTGTAGGAGAGGGAGTCTCAGGGCTCTTCTTACACTCATCACTCCTGTTCCCAGTGGTGTAAGTAACTCCTGGATGGGATTCTCCTGATCCGGCTCTGAACCAGTACACACTGTGTTCTCCTGTACAGGTCTCAGAGAATACTGTACACTGTAGAGTCACAGTGTGTCCTGGATGGACTGGATCAGAAACTGGTTGCTACACCAATGTAGGGGGATTGTGTCCTATATTGTGTCATTGTATTGAGAACATAATTATTCAGAAGCTTGTAAAGTGGAGACATCATAGAATTTTAAATAGTAATCATTCTTTTAGGCACATGGCAGTCTTGGAAACAGCGTTTTGTTTGCTAAAAAAGAGGGGTGCAGTGGCTAATTAAATGTAAACATTTGATTTAATTGTCAGTAATTATTCTAATTTATTCACCCCACAGTCAGCCAAGAAGTTAGTTAGACATTTTGAGAGTTGTTAAAAGTTAGTTAGATAACGTTTCTACACTCCTTTGCTAGCTATACTGTAACATTGTCATTTCAAAAACCTGTCTCCAAAAATGACGAGTTGTCTTTACATTTGACCATTATGACACGCATCCATGAATATCCACTTTCTATGCATACTGCAGCAAGATGGTTAATACTTTCTGAACATCTACTGTGTGTATAACAATACACAAAAACACTTGGTGAACATTGAAATACAGGTAAAATTAAATTACCCTTCACAGCCCAAAAATATTGTCCCCATTCCACAAAAGTATGTTGCCTCATCTGATGTGCTGATATTTCTGATAATGAGATTATACCCATATTGAGATTCCTCCACTTTGAAACGTGGATTCATAAATTCTCCTTTAAGTACAGGTTCTGATGCATAGGACACAGATGCGACAAGATGGGGCAGTTGGCCAACAGTTTGTCTGTACCAGTACAGGAATTGTTGAGATTCTGCTTTAGGACATGGCAAAGATACAGTGTCTTCAAATAGATGAGTAGTCACTGGTATTGGTTGAGGAGCATCTTCAGTCTGAATCAGGTCTGCCAAAATGTGAATGTAATCAGATGTCAAATTGAAATGGAAATGGACATTGTTCGACCTTAGCATAACAGGGTTTTTTCTTAATTAAGTCATCAAACTACTGCAATTTAAAATGTCTGAAGATATAGAGGTCACATTGCTGTCCAAAATGGAATATATTTCATTACCTTTAGATATGACTTTCCAATATGATATTGTTATTCTTTTAGATTTTAAATTCTACTGTTCAGTAAAGTACTATGTGAGATTAGGACATGCACTTACACACTTGAGAGAGAAGTCCCCAAAGAAGGCAGATTCTGATCATCTTGATATGGACTGACTGTAGCGCTTTAACAACTGTTTTTCTTTGTTACTATGAATGACAAAAAAAAATTAAAAAATTGTGGGGCTGTTTAAAAGCTAAGAATGACTTGATTGGTTAGGGGAAAGTAATGTATCCCTTCCTGTTGAACGTTTTTACCTCGTTTTCAGCCATGTATTGTATGCAATCTAAAGATTTATGGAGTGCACTAATTTGTTGGCCTACATTGGAGCAAGATATTGCTTAATGATGCAATATATCCCAGACTCAGATTAAACATAGACCACGATTAAAAACATTCCCAATAGAGATGTTACATTGAATATGTAACGAAAACGCTGTGAGTCGAGAAGCAGGTGAAACGTTTAATAAAACAAACATGGAACAAAACAACATAACAGTAGCATCTACGCATGAACACAGGAACAATACAGACTGGGGAAGGAACCTAAGGGAGTGCCAGGTATAGGAGAGGTACTTGTGTGCCTCATGATAGACGTACAGGTGCGCTTAATGATTGATGCCAGGTGTGCGTAATAATGGATCACACGACCATTGTTATGTATACCGGCGACGTCGAAAACAGTAGACATGACAGGAAGAGCTATTTAGTCCATGATTAGGCTTATTCTGCATTCGAAAACATTCAGACCCCTTGACTTTTTCCGCATTTTGTTTTACGTTACAGTCTTATTCTAAAATGGATAAAACAGTTTTTCCCCTCATCAATCAACACACAATGCCCCATAACGAAAAAGCAAAAACAGATTCTGAAATTTGTGCAAATGTATTCAAAATAAATCAGAAATATCAAATTTACATAGGTATTCAAACCTTTCACTCAGTACTTTGTTGAAGCAGCGATTAATGCCTTGAGTCTTCTTGGTACGACGCTACAACCTAGTCACACCTGTATTTGGGGAGTTTCTCCCATTCTTCTATAAAGATCCTCCCAAGCTCTGTCAGGTTAGATGAGGAGTGTTGCTGCACAGCTATTTTCAGGTCTATCCAGAAATGTTTGATCTGGTTCAAGTCCGGATTCTGGCTTGGCCATTCAGAGACTTGTCCTAGCCACTCCTGCATTGTCTTGGCTGTCTGCTAAGGGTCATTGTCCTGGTGGAAGATAAACCTTAACCCCAGTCTGAGGTCCTGAGGGCTCTAGAGCAGGTTTTAATCAAGGATCAATCTGTACTTTGCTCTGTTCATCTTTCCCTCAATCCTGACTAGTCTCCCAGTCACTGCCACTGAAAAACATCCCCACAGCATGATGCTGCCACCACCATGCTTCACCGTAGGGATGGTGCCAGGTTTACTCCAGACATGACGTTTGGCATTCAGGCCAACGAGTTCAATATTGGTTTGATCAGACCAACGAATCTTGCTTCTTATGGTCTGAGAGCCTTTAGGTGCATTTGGCAAACTCCAAGCGGGCTGTCATGTGCCTTTTACAGAGGAATGGCTTCTGTCAGGCAACTCTACCATAAAGGCCTGATTGTGAGAGTGCTGCAGAGATGGTTGTCATTTTGGAAGGTTCTCCCATCTCCACAGAGGAACTCTAGAGCTCTGTTAGATTGACCATCAGGTTCTTGGTCACCTCCCTGACCAAGGCCCTTCTCCCCCGATTGTTCAGTTTGGCCGAGCGGCCAGCTCTAGGAAGAGTCCTGGTGGTTCCAAACTTCTTCAATTTAAGAAGGATAGAGGCCACTGTGTTCTTGGGGACATTCAATGCTTCAAAAATGTTTTGGTACCCTTCCCCAGATCTGTGCCTCGACACAATCCTGTCTAGGAGCTCTAGGGACAATTCCTTCGACCTCATGGATTTGTTTTTGCTCTGTCATGCACTGTAAACTGTGGGATCTTATATAGACAAGTGTGTGCCTTTTGAAATCATGTCCAATCAATTGAATTGACCAAAGGTGGACTCCAATCAAATTTTAGAAACATCTCAAGGATGATCAATGGAAACAAGATGCACCTGAACTCAATTTCGAGTCTCATAGCAAAGGGTCTGAATACTTGCACAAATAAGTTGAACCACGTGCCAGGGTTGACAGTTGTATTAGCTGTACTTACCTGACCACTTGACTGTTCTCTAGTGGAGTCACACCTTATTCTCTGAGAGGCACTCACAAGTGCCGGCACTGTTGCTTTATATCAGGGCTGCCCAACCCTCTTCCTGGAAATCTACCTTCCTGTGGGTTTTCAGTCCAACTCTATTTTAACACACCTGATTATACTAATTTGCTGCTAAACAAGACCTTAACCAGCTGAATCAGATATGCTAATTTAAGGCTGGACTGAAAACTTACAGTACAGTAGATCTCCAGGAGGAGGGTTGGGCAGCCCTGCTTTATATAATACAAAATGAAACTATTAAATATTGATAATATAGTTTTAATGGGGCAATCCAGGATTAGAAAAAACAATGAAGCGACCACCCCGCCACCTATGTTGATGAACAGTTAAGGAATAGGGTTGAGGAAATTTAACTCAGAGTGCATAAAAAGCCTTGGTAATGAAATTAACATTAGACCAGAAAGGCACGAAGCGGTCGCTACAAGTGAAATGGTTGGAACTTTGCACCTCAAAACGATGGGAAGAAAATTAACCCAACTAATAGACCAGGAAACGTGAGTCGGAGAGCTACACTTTTGATATGGTTGAAACTTGGAACCTCAACACGTGAAGAAGATAACCTCACCTAGGTCGTCGACAGTCTGCAGCTGTGCATGTAAAGTGTTTTGGAACTTTGAATACCAACACAAGGGCGGCAGAAGAAAACTCCCCTCTCAGACAATCACTAATACAGCTAAGTAGCTGTTCTGAGGAAACACCCCATTGGAGAACGGACAACTAAGAAGGACATTGTGACCTCTGGTGGACAATCAGAGCATATACAAGTGGGCCATGGAAAGGCCCAACCAAACCCTTTCCAAGAAGACTTGGTGCCAACAGAGATAAACGACAAATGAAGGCATTCACTCGTAAATGCATTCATGATTTCTTACACCAAAGGGTTTGTGAGTAAAGTATTATGATTGCTGTGAGGGTAGTTTCCAAATGGTCAACGATAAGTGTCTCTTTCCCTCTCTCTACCCCTCCCTCTCTCTACCCCTCCCTCTCTCTACCCCTCCCTCTTTTGGCAAAAAGCCGTCATATTTTGTCAGACCACTAGGGACCGTTGTCTCATGTAGAGGGTGTATGTTTATTCTGTGTTATTACTTAGTTAGCTAGAAAATAAATAATTAATGCTGTATAGTACAAAATTATGAGCAAGGCTGTGGTTTTTGCAGATCCAAGAAGGTTACGACTCGTCAGAATGATGATATGATAAGAGATTGTGATTAATAAGTTGACTGCTTTATGGATGTTATACTGTAGGTAAAGACCTTATACAGTCGTGGCCAAAAGTTTTGAGAATGACCCAAATATTAATTTTCACAAAGTCTGCTGCTTCAGTGTCTTTAGATATTTTTGTCAGATGTTACTATGGAATACTGAAGTATAATTACAAGCATTTCTTAAGTGTCAAAGGCTTTTATTGACAACTACATGAAGTTGATGCAAAGAGACAATATTTCAGTGTTGACCCTTCTTTTTCAAGACCTCTGTAATCCACACTGGCATGCTGTCAATTAACTTCTGGGCCACATCCTAACGATGGTAGCCCATTCTTGCATAATCAATGCTTGGAGTTTGTCAGAATTTGTGGGTTTTTGTTTGTCCACCCGATTGACCACAAGTTCTCAATGGGATTAAGGTCTGGGGAGTTTCCTGGCCATGGACCCAAAATATTGATGTTTTGTTCCCTGAGCCACTTAGTAATCACTTTTGCCTTATGGCAAGGTGCTCCATCATGCTGGAAAAGGCATTGTTCATGGGAGAAGTACCTATCTTTATTCATGGCTGTGTTGTTAGGCAAAATTGTGAGTGAGCCCACTCCCTTGGCTGAGAAGCAACCCCACACATGAATGGTCTCAGGATGCTTTACTGTTGGCATGACACAGGACTGATGGTAGCGCTCACCTTGTCTTCTCCAGACAAGCTTTTTTCCGGATGCCCCAAACAATCGGAAAGGGGATTCATCCGAAAAAATGACTTTACCCCAGTCCTCAGCAGTCCAAACCCTGTACCTTTTGCAGAATATCAGTCTGTCCATTATGTTTTTCCTGGAGAGAAGTGGCTTCTTTGCTGCACCAGGCCATCCTCCAAAAGTCTTGTTCACAACAATTTAACCGCTCTCCTTGAAGTTCTTGATGATCTGATAAATGGTTTATTTAGGTACAATCTTACTGGCAGCAATATCCCTGCCTGTGAAGCCCCAGTTGTGCAAAGCAATGATGACGGCACGCGTTTCCATGCAGATAACCATGTTTGACAGAGGAAGAACAATGATTCCAAGCACCACCCTCCTTTTGAAGCTTCCAGTCTGTTATTCAAACTCAATCATCATGACAGAGTGATCTCCAGCCTTGTCCTCGTCAACACTCACATCTGTGTTAACGAGAGAATCACTGACATGATGTCAGCTGGTCCTTTTGTGGCAGGGCTGAAATGCAGTGGAAATGTTTTTTGGAGATTCAGTTAATTTGCATGGCAAAGAGGGACTTTGCAATTAATTGCAAATTACCCGATCCCGCTTCGTAACATTTTGGAGTATATGCAAATTGCCATCATACAAACTGAGACAGCAGACTTTGTGAAAATTTATATTTGTGTCATTCTCAAAACCTTTGGCCACGACTGTAGAGTTTAATTCGGGAGATGGTAACTCTTTAAACAACTTCTTCCGTGGTGCCCCAAATCCTCATAAGTTAATTGTTACATGATTGATCTAATTGGGTAACAACTAAGGATACGCCCCTTTTCTTCAATTTTCGCCTAAAATGACACACCCAAATCGAACTGCCTGTAGCTCAGGCCCTGAAGCAAGGATTTGCATTTTCTTGGTAGCATTTAAAAGGAAACACTTTGTGGAAATGTGATTGGAATGTAGGAGAATATAACACATTAGATCTGGAAAAAGATAATACAATGAAAAAAAAGGCCAAAATGTATGATTCCATCCCAGGTGCAATTTATATTTTGGCCACTAGATGGCACCAATGTATGTGCAACGTTTTAGACTGACCCAATGAACCATTGCATTTCTGTTCAAAATGTTTTATCAAGACTGCCCAAATGTGCCTAATTTCATGTTCAAAACTGTGCACTCTCCTAAAACAATAGCATGGCATTCTTTCACTGTAATAGCTACTGTAAATTGGCCAGTGCAGTTAGATTAATAAACATTTAAGCTTTCTGGCCATATCAGATATGTCTATGTCCTGGGAAATGTTCTTGTTTTTTATTTATTTCACCTTTATTTAACCAGGTAGGCTAGTTGAGAACACGTTCTCATTTGCAACTGCGACCTGGCCAAGATAAAGCAAAGCAGTGTGACACAGACAACAACACAGAGTTACACATGGAGTAAACAATAAACAAGCCAATAACACAGTAAACAAGTAATTGACACAGTAGAAAAAAGAAAGTCTATATATATAGTGTGTGCAAAAGGCATGAGGAGGTAAGCAATAAATAGGCCATAGGAGCGAATAATTACAATTTAGCAGATTAACACTGGAGTGATAAATGAGCAGATGATTATGTGCAAGTAGAGATACTGGTTTGGAAAAGACCAGAAAAGTAAATAAAACAAAAACAGTATGGGGATGAGGTAGGTAGATTGGGTGAGCTATTTACAGATGGACTATGTGCAGCTGCAGCGATCGGTTAGCTGCTCAGATAGTTGATGTTTAAAGTTGGTGAGGGAAATAAAAGTCTCCAACTTCAGTGATTTTTGCTGGTGTGCGGGTACAGCGGAGGTAAGCCCAGGCACTGAGTGATGATAAGAGAGGTTGTATCTCTGGATAAGCTGGTTATAATGGGTGAGGTCACCGCATGTGTGGGAGGTGGGACAAAGGAGGTATCAGAGGTATAATGAGTGGAACTAGGGGCTCCATTGTAAACTAAAACAATGATAACTAACCTAAACAACAGTATAGAAGGCATATTAACATATGAGAGAGACATACAGCGAGGCATAAAGTAATTTTGGAGAGCTAGCTAAGACAACAATGGGTGAGACAGCAGCTAATCAGTTAAAACAGGTAAAATGGCGATGAATGGGCAGAGAGGGACGGTTAACTACACACAGAGCCTGAGTTTGACCTAAAACAGGTAAAATGGCGATGAATGGGCAGAAAGGGTCAGTTAACTACACACAGAGCCTGAGTTTGCGGCTGGGGCCGGCAGATTAAAATATATATACATTTATATATAAATTAATCAATAAAATAAATAAACAGAATGGAGTACCGTGATTAATGGACAGTCCAGCGGGCATCAGCTATGTAACCAAGTGATCATAGGGTCCAGGGGGCAGCAATAGATGGAACAGGGAAGCCGCAGAGTATTCGCTACTACGCTAGCACGCGGCCGACACAGTTAAAGTTAATAGCCCGGGGATAGTAGAAGCGTCTGCTCCGACGTCCGAAGCAGGCCGGTTGAAGGCACAGCGGATGGAGTATTCGTATTCAGACCTGTTTTGGTGCGGCGGCTGGGCGCCGTGTCAACTAAGGACCCAAGCCAGATGGCGAAAGAGGTATTGTAGTTGTAGCAATTTAGTTTTCTATTCGGGAGATGCGCCTGGATCACGGCTAACCGGTGCTAGCTTCGGGGCAGGGGCGTTAGCCACTATAGCCACCCGGTAGCAGCGGTGATCCAGTGCCAAGGTCCAGAGCTTGCGGCGAGGATCCGGTGGAGTAGTGTGTTATAGCTATGTTTGGGTGGAGTCCGGGTGAACAACTGAGTAGGCCGGGAGGTGGGCCTCAGGGATAGCTTCGGTACTGGGTAACTCAGTGGGTGCTAGCGAGCTGTGAAGATCAGGAGATTACGACAGGGATTACGGCAGGAATACGACGTTGTAGTAGAGAGACAGTCCGTTACTGGTAGGCTGGCAAGTACTATTATCCAAGCAAAAAGGGCTGGTACCTGTGCAGAAGGTAAAGGCCACTAGCAGTGGCTAACAATGACTAAATAGCTTGTAGCTAATTAGCTGGTTAGCTTCTGATGGCTAGGTGGTTCTTGCTGTAAGGTCTAGAAATTAAAAATAATAGCGGTTCCGTATCACATTGGGTGAGGCAGGTTACCGGAAGGTATAATTTAATTTAAATGGAGAAGAGATTGAAAATAAAATTGAAACATATACAAAAAAATACGAAAAATATACAAAAGTACACGAGAGGACGAACGTCTGCACTGCTACGCCATGTTGGAAGAAGGACTTACTTGTTACTTACAACTTGTTACTTATAACCTCATGCTAATCGCATTAGCCCATGTTAGCTCAACAGTCATCAGATTAATGAAAGTAAAGTCACGACATCACCTTTTGAAGTTATACAGTATTTGTTTACAATAACATTGTTTAGAAACAAAGAGTAAAACAAGCTCATGTGATATCAAAAAGCTACAGTATTTTATTTAAGAGTAATTTTCTATTAACTTGAACTTAACTTGAATTGAATTTAATTAACTTGAATTGAATCTCAGACTGTCACCTTTAACACAATGCACTCTCCTACATGAGCCACCATGATTTGAAAATAACAACTTATATAATAATATAACAATATAACAATATAATATTCAGACACTACCAATGTCCATTCCTTTGCCAAACAGTGGAAAAGTTAAACATTTCCTGTTCCATTTCCAACCAATAAGCAGTGTAATCAAAAGACTGGTGATATGTATCTGGGACGATAGTTCTATAATGCTTCTCTTACTGTAATCTGTTGTCTGAATGCTTTTGGCTTACTAATTGATACCATACTTATGTCATATATCTCTGTTTGACCATAATGCCTTTTGCATGGTTTACTAGGTCAACCTCTTTGAGGAGTAACCCACCCATCCTAGTTTGCCTCTCCTCAGTAAGATCTTAGCATAATCTCCAATGTAAAGTGACTTCATAAAGTTAAATGATTACCTTAGAGATATTATACAAAAAGAGGAATTTACAAAATAGTATTAAAATGCTTCTTATGACTTGAATCATGAATAAAATGGTTTAATCAACAAATTGACGATGACGGACAGTAAGAATTTGACCTCTTGTCAAATGAATAACAAACAAAAGACACTATTCTAGAAATATTCAGTGATATACAATTCTAATGATAATACCACGACATTCATTTATAGTTATAATTTGATGCGTGTTAATGAAGGAACAAAAATGATTTAGCACATATAAACCCCATACGATAAGGTTCCATTCAACCTTTTGCTTAATGTTACCAACATATACATAGATATTTAAAGATGAAGTCCCTCCTGCTACCAGTTGACATCAGCTAGCTCAGAGTAAGTGGAACACTATTTGAGCAGAAAAAATGGTTGTAATTCCATTGTGTATGGTATTGTATTGGGAAATTGTATCTTATATTTGTAAAATTTCATACAAGAGCAATGTCCTGAGATTTTCTTAACCAAAACTCTTACATTTTGTCTAAATGGAGACGCTTGACTGAGATCATTTAGTCTATGCTGTATCTGAAACAGTTCAATCCCAGTCTGAGTATCTGACATCAGAGTACACACTCTCCTGTGGTGTCTCTCTTCTTTCTTCCTCTTTTAGTTTTCCTCTTAGAGAAATGCAATGCAGCATAATTTAACAAATCTGTGTTTGGCACCTAAGGAATAGAGTACAGTAAATAATGAATATTGTACACAATAACAGAAAAATCAAAATAATAACATCATATGTTCAAGGGAAATGTGCATTCAGAGGCTAGGATTCAATTTAAAGTACAGGGCCCTGGACCGCTGACAATGCAGCTTTTTTGTGAAGCGTGATTTAACACAGATCTAACGTGGATCATATTTTAATGTCATGTTTTTTTCCTACTTGTTAATTAATGAAAGGCTTTGGCTATGCAAAACCAAAGTTTTAATAAAACAAAACATTTCTAAAGTATTTACGTTTTAATGACCAATACCTAAAAATATATTTTCAGCGTGTTGACATTGTTCAATATAATATTTGAAGTTACACTACAGATTTCTTGACAATACATAAGCTAGTGAATATGAAAGTAATTTAACATTTTAAGACAAACATCTAAAATATAAAAAAATTAAAAAATATCAACCACTTTTTGGATCAACTGAGAGTTGGCTAAATAATAGAGGCAGGTTAAAATTAACAACATATTTAAATACAGGTTTTCTTTATGACAAACAACAGTGCCGCAATATCTCATGAGTTTCTGCTGTACTTAGTGATTTATTCACAAATTGTTCACATACACACTAATATACACACTCCTGTAACAGGCAATGTAACTCTTGTTTTCACACATAGGATAATATAGATGTTACATACCTGACCACTTGACTGCTCTGATGAGAGGTTATCATCATGGTGAATATGCTGAGAGACACTTGCTGTATCAACAGATAGAAACCCAAGCATGAAAATGGAGATTAAATATACAGTATAACATTAAGCACTCAATCAGAACATAAAGTGATATTTTACTTTTAAATGAACATAGCTAACACATTTGACACAAAACAATGTATATGCATGTATAAAATGACTTACCTTTACAATGATCACATGTTTGTCTCTTGTTTTTGGTACAAGAAAGAATAAAAATGACAATCACACACACAGCCACTGCTGCTCCCAAGCTGAGGATAATGGGATCCACTGTGCTTCCTTGTACAAAAATAGATTTAACAAGCTTTTTTGATTGATGTTAAGCTTGCATAGTTGATAACACAATTTATTTTGCTTTGACCCATTTAAACTAAATAATGGTATCTACAAAATACGCTTGAATGTTTGCATAAAGATTTTCAAGAGAAATGTATTTTTTCAATTTAACAAGAAGTTGTACCTTTAATGGTGTTAAGTTTGGTTCCGTCGCCAAACAGGATCTCCCCACATGTGACCACAGCACAGTAGTAAGTCCCAGCATCAGAGAGACTGAGGTTGTTCTTGGAGAAGCTGTAGACACAGCTTTTTGTAGGAGAGGGAGTCTCAGGGCTCTTCTCACACTCATCACTCCTGTTTTCAGGGGTGTAAATTACTCCTGGATGGGATTCTCCTGATCCAGCTCTGAACCAGTACACCCTGTGTAGTCCTGCACAGGTCTCAGAGAGTACTGTACACTGTAGAGTCACAGAGTCTCCTGGATGGACTGGGTCAGACACTGGCTGTTGTTCTACAGTCTGGTAGTGTGACCTCTTCTGACTGACACCTAATTGATGTTGTTTTTATGGAAGAAATGTACGTGTCACGTGAATACACACTTATTGCAGTTTGGCTTTTTAGAATCATATGTATGCAACACACACAGCATCAATAACTATGGATAACTTAACAAAACTGTTGTGATAAACATTGAGATAAATCATATTTCTGAAATAAATTACCTTTTACAGACAAAAATGTTCCATTTCTAAACTTAATTTCATACACTGTTCCTATTCCACAGAAGTATGCTGCCTCATCTGATCTGCTGATATTGTTGATGATGAGAAGATATCCAACTTTTACTTTCTCCATTGTGAAACGTATGTTGTTAAACTCCCCATTAAGAACAAAATGTGCAGATTTTTTCTTTTCCACAGTTGCCACAACTTGGGGCATTTGACCAGCAGTTTGCTTGTACCAGTACAGCCATTGGAAATAATCAATTGTCTCTGAGAAAAAACATGGAAGAGATACAGACTCTCCGAGCTGAGCTGTGGTCAGTGGAATCTGCAGAGGAACTTCTTCAGAGTGAATCAAGACTACACAAAAATAGAATGAAATCAGTTTGTCAGCTATGTTATCCATTCCATCAAACAATGAAGAAAAATATATACAAAGTTGAAATCGGAAGTTTACATACACTTAGGTTGAAGTCATTAAAACGAGTTTTTCAATCACCCCACAAGTTTCTTGTTAACAAACTATAGTTTGGCAAGTCGGTTAGGACATCTACGTTGTGCATGACACAAGTAATGTTTCCAACAATTGTTTACAGACAGATTATTTCACTTATAATTCACTGTTTCACAATTCCAGTGGGTCAGAAGTTTACATACACTAAATTGACTGTGCCTTTAAACAGCTTGGAAAATTCCAGAAAATGATGTCATGGCTTTAGAAGCTTCTGATCACATAATTGACATAATTTGAGTCAGTTGGAAGTGTACCTCTGGATGTATTTCAAGGTCTACCTTCAAACTCAATGTCTCTTTGCTAGACATCATGGGAAATTTGCCAAGACCTCAGAAAAAAATTGTAGACCTCCACAAGTCTGGCTGATCCTTGAGAGCAATTTCCAAATGCCTGAAGACACTATGTTCATCTTTGCAAACAGAAGTATGCATGTATAAACACCATGGGACCATGCAGCCATCATAGCGCTCAGGAAGAAGAGGTGTTCTGTCTGCTAGAGATGAACGTACTTTGGTGAAAAAATGCAAATCAATCCTAGAACAACAGCAAAGGACCTTGTGAAGATGCTGGAGAAAACGGGTACAAAAGTATCTGTATCCACCGTAAAATGAGTCCTATATCGACATAACCTGAAAGGCCGCTCAGCAAGGAAGAAGCCGCTGCTCCAAACCGCCGTAAAAAAGCCAGACTACAGTTTGCAACTGCACATGAGGACAAAGATTTTACTTTTTGGAGAAATATCACCTGGTCTGATTAAACAAAAATAAAACTGTCTTGCTATAATGTCCATCGTTACCTCAATCCTATAGAACATTTATGGGCAGAACTGAAAAAGTGTGTGCGAGCAAGGAGGCCTACAAACCTGACTCAGTTACACCAGCTTTGTCAGGAGGAATGGGCCAAAATTCCCCCAACATATTGTGGGAAGCTTGTGGAAGGCTACCCAAAACATTTGAACCAAGTTAAACAATTTAAAGACAATGCTACCAAATACTAATTGAGTGTATGTAAACTTCTGACCCACTGGGAATGTGATGAAAGAAATACAAGCTGAAATAAATCACTCTACTATCATTCTGACATTTCACATTCTTCAAATAAAATGATGATCCTAACTGACCTAAGACAGGAATTTTTACTTGGATTAAATATCAGGAATTGTGAAAAACTGAGTTTAAATGTAATTGGCTAAGGTGTATGTAAACCTCTGACTTCAGCTGTATGTGTGTGTGTGTATATATATATATATATATATATATATATATATATATATATATATATATATATGATATAAATGACAATTACTGTCATTAATTTTTTGCACTTGAATTTCCCACAAATATATTGCCATCTTAATTGCATCATATTGAATCTGAAGACATAACTTTTCAATCAGACATCATTATATGATCAGTTTTAAATGTTTCTCTCCAGTAAGACAGTACAGTATGGAACCGTTGGTTAAACTGGTACTTACAGATTTGACTGACTAACATCCAAACAAGGTTGATTCTGATCATCTTGATGTGTTGTAACAACAGTTGGTCTACAGTCCCCAAATGAAATTACTGGTGAGAGCAGACATGTAGGCATACATGTAGGCTGATTTGAATTCTAAGAATTACCTGATTGGTTGGAAAAAACTAAAGTTCAACATTTCCTGTTCCATTTCCAACCAATAAGCAGTTAGCGTAATCAGAAGACCAGCGATAACGCTTCTCTTACTTTAATCTGTTGGCTGAATGGTTTAGGCTTACTAATTGATACCATACTTATGTCATATGTCATTTTGATCATAATGCCTTTTGCATGGTTTGCTTGGCCTACCTATATGAGGAGAAGCCCACTCATCTTAGTTTGCCTCTCCTCAGTAAGATCTTAGCATAATCTCCTATGTAAATTAACTTCATAAAGTTACATTATTGTGTTTAAGAGATATTATACAAAATATGAATTTATTTGATGCCATAAAAGTTTTTTAATTTAAACATTTTTTAATTTCACCTTTATTTAACCAGTTAGGCCAGTTGAGAACAAGTTCTCATTTGCAAATATGACCTGGCCAAGATAAAGCAAAGCAGTGCGACAAAAAACAACACAGTTACACATAAACAAACGTACAGTCAATAACACAATATAAATATCTATGTACTGTGTAGAAGAGTAGGGAGGTAAGGCAATAAAAAGGCTTTTGTGTTGAAATAATTAAAATGTACCATTAACACTGGAGTGATAGATGTACAGATGACGATGTGCAAGTAGAGATACTGGGGTGCAAAAGTGCAAGAAGATAAGTAACAAAATGGGGATGAAGTAGTTGGGTATGCCATTTACAGATTGGCAGTGTACAGGTACAGTGATCGGCAAGCTGCTCTGACAGCTTATGCTTAAAGTTAGAGGGACAGAAGACTCCAGTTTCAGTGATTTTTTTTGCAATCCGTTCCATTCAGTAAAGAACTGGAAGGAAAGTCGGCCAAAATAAATGGTGGCTTTGGGGGTGACCAGTGAAACATACCAGCTGTAGTGTGTTGCTATGGTGACCAGTGAGCTGAGATAAGGCGGGGCTTTACCTAGCATAGGCTTAGAGATGACCTGGAGCCAGTGGGTTTGGCAACGAATATGCAATGAGCCAATCAGAGCATACAGTTTGCAGTGGTGGGTAGTATACGGGGCTTTGGTGACAAAACAGATGTCACTGTGATAGACTGCATCCAGTTTGCTGAGTAAAGTGTTGGAGGCTATTTTGTAAATGACATAACCGAAGTCAAGGATCGGTAGCATAGTAAGTTTTACGAGGGTATGTTTGGCAGCATGAGGGAATTCTTATGATCTGAATCATGAACAATTTGTTTTATTTAAACTTCAAGAACAAACCGAAGACACTATACTGGAAATATTCAGTGATATCAAATTATAAAGATAATACTTTAACATTTATTTATTGCTATAATTAGATGTGTGATAATGTATGGAACAAAAATAATGTTGCACATATCAACCCCATATACTATGGTTCCATTCAACATTTTACACAATGTTACCAATATGTACACTATATTTATGAACGTATGTGGACACCCCTTCAAATTAGTGGATTTGGCTATTTCAGCCACACCCCGTTGCTGACAGGTGTATAATATCGAGCACACAGCCATGCATAGACAAACATTGGCAGTAGAATGGCCTTACTGAAGAGCTCAGTGACTTTCAAAGTGGCACCGTCATTGGATGCCACCTTCCAACAAGTCAGTTAGTCAAGTTTCTGCCCTGCCAGAGCTGCCACGGTCAAGTGCAATTGCTGTTATTGTGAAGTGGAAACTTGTAGGAGCAACAACGGCTCAGCCTGCAAAGTGGAAGGTCACTGAACAGGAATACCGAATGCTGAAAAGCATACAAATTGTCTGTGCTTGTTTGCAACACTCACTACCGAGTTCCAAACTGCCTCTGGAAGAAATGTCAGCACAAGAACTGTTCGTCGGGAGCTTAATGAAATGGGCTTCTATGGCTGAGAAGCCATAGAAACCTAAGATCACCATGGGCAATATCAAGCCTCGGCTAGAGTGGTGTAAAGCTTGCCACCGTTGGACTCTAGAGCAGTGTAAACACATTCTCTGGAGTGATGAATCACACTTTACCATATTGATGTCAGACGGACTAATCTGAGTTTGGCAGATGCCAGGAGAACGCTAACTGCCCCAATGCATACTGTCAAGTGTAAAGTTTGGTGGAGGACAAGTAATGGTCTTGGGTTGTTTTTCATGGTACTCACTTGGCCCCTTAGTTCCAGTGAATGGAAATCTTAACATTACTCATGCAATTACATTCTAGGCGATTCTGTACATCAACTTTGTGGCAACAGTTTGCGGAAGTCCCTTTCCTTTTTCATCATGACAACACCCCATACACAAAGAAAGATCCATACAGAAAAGCTTTCTCGAGATCGGTGTGGAAGAACTTAACTGGCCTGCACTGAGCCCTGCCCTCAACGCCTTTGGGATGATTTGGAAAGCCGACTGTGAATCGAGCCTAATCACTCAACATCAGTGCCCAACCTCCCTAATGCTGTTGTGGCTGAATGGAAGCTAGTCCCCGCAGCAGTGTTCCAACATCTAGTGGAAAGCCTTCCCAGAAGAGTGGAGGCTGTTATACAAGCAAATGGGGGACCAACTCCATATTAATCCCCATGATTTTGGAATGAGATGATTGACGAGCAGGTGTTCACATACTTTTGGGCATTTACTGTACAAGGAGATATAAAGATGCATTTCCTCCAGCTCAGAGTAAGTGGACCACTCCAGAAGGCATTTTGAGCAGCAACATGGTTCTAATTTTATTAGGCTATTGTATTATAATATTGGAAAAGTTCATCCAAGAGCAATGTACTAAGATTGTATGAGTTTTGGTTAAAACATTTAGTCTAAATAGAGATGCTTGAAATATATAATTTTTGTCCATGCTGTAACTGAAACAAAGTTCACTCCCAGCCTGAGTACCTGACATCAGAGTACACAGTCTCCTGTGGTGTCTGTCTTTCTTCCTCATTTAGTTATCCTCTCAGAGAAATGCAATGCAGTTTAACATATCTGTGTTTGGCACCTAAGCAATAGAGTACAGTAGATAATAACTCCCTTGTGCATAATAACAGAAAAGTCAAATAATAACATTAACATCTTAAAAACCCAGATCTAAAATGTACCTATACGTTGAAATAAAACTATCAACCACTTTTTTGATCAACTGAGCCAGCCAAATTATAGCTGCAGGTTATAATTAACAATATATTTAAAGATTTTCTTTATGACACACAACACTGCTGCAATATCTCATGGGTTACTGCTGTACTTAGTGATTTATTCACAAATATACACATATACACTAATATACACACTCGTGTAACAGTCAATGTACCTCTTGTTTTCACACACTGGATAATACAGATGTTACATACCTGACCACTTGACTGCTCTGATGAGAGGTTATCATCATGGTGAATATGCTGAGAGACACTTGCTGTATCAACAGATAGAAAACAAAGCACTAAAATGGAGATTAAATATACAGTATAACATTAAGCACTCAATCAGAACATAAAGTGATATTTTACTTTTAAATGAACATAGCTAACACATTTGACACAAACCAATATATATGTATCTCTAAAATGACTTACCTTTACAATGATCACATGTTTGACTCTTGTTGTTGGTACAAGCAAGAATAAAAATGACAATCACACACACAGCGACTGCTGCTCCCAAGATGAGGACAATGGGATCCACTGTGTTTCCTGGTACGAAAATACATTTAACATGCTTTTTATGTTTTATGTTAAGTGATAACACCATTTATTTCGCTTTGACCCATTTAAACTAAATAATGGTACCTTAAAAATAAGCTTGCATGTTTGCGTTAAGATTCAAGTGTAAGGTGCTTTATCAATTTAACAAGAATTTGTACCTTTAATAGTGATATGTTTGGTTCTGTCACCAAACAGGATCTCTCCACATGTGGCCACAGCACAGTAGTAAGTCCCAGCATCAGAAGGGCTGCGGTTGTTCTTGGATAGGCTGTAGACACAGCTCTGTGTAGGAGATGGAGTCTCAGGGCTCTTCTCACAATCAGCACTCCTGTTCCCAGGGGTGTAAATTACTCCTGGATGGGATTCTCCTGATTCAGCTCAGAGAGTACTGTACACACAGAGTCTCCTGGATGGACTAGGTTAGCCTCTGGCTGCTGGTTGAGTCAGACCTCTGACCGTTCCCTAATTACTCAGAACAGAGTAATTTTCAGACGTTCAGATAATATAAGATAAACATATTTTACTGCAGTCTTTTTGTTAGCTGAGAAATCACAAAAGTGTCAGGCATTTGTTTTGTCTTTTTACTTAACAAATTGTCCAATAAATAGAAAGTACAATTATTTTACTTTTTAATAACAGAACTGTGCCATCTCTAAACTTCACAGTCATCTCTCTTCCAATTGCACAATAGTACATGACTTCTTCTTCTGGGATCATCTTCATGATAGTAAGGCGAAACATCGGTTGAGCCAATTTTACATTGGAGTGTGAATAATTAAATCCAGAGTGAAACACAGGCTCTGTTAAATATTTATTAATCGATGAGACAAGTTGTGGAATTCCTCCCACAGTTTGCTTGTACCAGTGTATTTGCTCATCGCTGAATTTTTCTACTGGGAAAACACATAGCAGTGTTACAGGATCACCAAGTTGAACAGTGATCACTGGACTTAGCAGGTTAACACAGTCTACATCTAAATCAAATCAAATGGAAACAGAAACACAAGGATACTGTATTTATGCTAAACAAGACAGAACAATAGTCTGAACTTTTCAAATAATCGAAAATCAAGATGTGAAAATCATTCCAGATGTTTAAGATGTATTTTTCTTACTTTGTTTATTAACACTGATATCAAGATACAAGCCGAGACCCAGATGCAGACACAAGAGGCAGATGGTTGGAGTCGTACAGTGTTTAATAATCCAAATGGGTAGGAAAGAGAATGGTCGTGGACAGGCAAAAAGGTCAAAACCAGATCAGAGTCCAGGAGGTATAGAGTGGCAGACAGGCTCGTGGTCAAGGTAGGCAGAAAGGTCAGGCAAGGTCAGGCAGGCAGGTACAGAGTCCAGAAACAGGCAAGGGTCAAAACCAGGAGAACTAGAAAAAGAGAATAGAAAAGGAGTACGGGAAAAACACAGTGGTTGACTTGGCTAAACATACAAGATGAACTGGCACAGAGTGACAGGAAACACAGGGATAAATACACTGGGGAAAATAAGCGACACCTGGAGGGGGTGGAGACAATCACAGGAACAGGAGAAACAGATCAGGGCGTGACAACTGACTCAAGTTATTATTTCTTTTTAGATGGTATGTGTGTTGGCTGAACATTCTAAATGTCTATTTATCCTATCCTTCAAGAAGCTTGAACTATTTTGAATTGCACGGCACCCCAACAACAATATTTTTGATATACTACCAGTGATGAAATTGTACTTACACACTGCACTGAGAATAATCACAGCAACCCCTAATCTGACCATCATGGTATGTAACCTCTGGGGAGGTAGTGTTTATTTGGCCTGTGCTTAAATGAGAACCAAAGATCAAGTATTCAAACTTGAAAACATACCTCATTGGCTGGAACATAGTGTTTAATACTTCCTGTAAAATGTTCCAACCCGTGACATGCCTGTTATGTCATAAGGTTACCACTATAGTTTCATGTTACTCTATACTATGGTGTCTCATATATTGTTTATTTTGAACTGTCTAACTGTCCCGTTATCCACAGTACTTGTTTGTTGTTGTATGGATACATGTGTATAGATTGTTATGTACTATAGATGACTATAGTACATATATGGAAATAAGCTATATGGAATGTTTTTAAGAAGGTACCATACCATGCCAAGGATCCATTTGCTAAAATTATTTTGGGCCTTTCTGCTATTAGCCCATACAAACGCATTGAATAATACAGTGCCTTGCGAAAGTATTCGGCCCCCTTGAACTTTGCGACCTTTTGCCACATTTCAGGCTTCAAACATAAAGATATAAAACTGTATTTTTTTGTGAAGAATCAACAACAAGTGGGACACAATCATGAAGTGATTGGATATTTCAAACTTTTTTAACAAATCAAAAACTGAAAAATTGGGCGTGCAAAATTATTCAGCCCCCTTAAGTTAATACTTTGTAGCGCCACCTTTTGCTGCGATTACAGCTGTAAGTCGCTTGGGGTATGTCTCTATCAGTTTTGCACATCGAGAGACTGAAATTTTTTCCCATTCCTCCTTGCAAAACAGCTCGAGCTCAGTGAGGTTGGATGGAGAGCATTTGTGAACAGCAGTTTTCAGTTCTTTCCACAGATTCTCGATTGGATTCAGGTCTGGACTTTGACTTGGCCATTCTAACACCTGGATATGTTTATTTTTGAACCATTCCATTGTAGATTTTGCTTTATGTTTTGGATCATTGTCTTGTTGGAAGACAAATCTCCGTCCCAGTCTCAGGTCTTTTGCAGACTCCATCAGGTTTTCTTCCAGAATAGTCCTGTATTTGTCTCCATCCATCTTCCCATCAATTTTAACCATCTTCCCTGTCCCTGCTGAAGAAAAGCAGGCCCAAACCATGATGCTGCCACCACCATGTTTGACAGTGGGGATGGTGTGTTCAGCTGTGTTGCTTTTAAATCGTCCTCCAATGACCCAAATTAAGAAAAAATAGTGTGTGATTATAGATGTATTCTCATGACTTGCGACCCACCTCTCCTATGCCCGGGGCCCACTTTTGGTCCGACCTACAGTTTAAGAAACCTGCATTTTACCAAGAGGAAATTCCCTCCTGGTCTGAGGATGACATTGGTTCTATCTCATCATGAGAGTGTGATTCCAAATCACCTCTGCTACATTCACCCCCCTTTGACCTCCTACTCCACAAGAGACCAGCCTGCAGTTGGGCAACAATGTAACTGATCTGATTCTTAACGTGGATGTCTTGCTCTGGAACCCAACATCTTAACCATTACACTCTCTTGCTCCAATGGAGACAGTTAGGCTTACAAGTCTCAGGCAGGGTTACCGCATCACAGGACATGACTCCAATCATCTCCGCTATACCTACTAAAGTTCTCTATTAAAGACACTTATTTTGTTTTTAATATGATGTAAATACATTGAACAAAAATGTAAACACAACATGTAAAATGTTGGTCCTATGTTTCATGAGCTGAAATAAAATATCCCACAAATGTTTCACACGCACAAAAAACTTTTTTCTCCCAAATTTTGTGCACATATTTGTTTACATCCCTGTAGTGAGCATTTCTCCTTTGCCAAGCTAATCCATCCACCTGACAGGTGTGGCATATTGAGAAGCTGATTAAACAGCATGATCAATCCACAGGTGCACCTTGTGCTAGGGACAATAAAAGGCCTCTCTAAAATGTGCAGTTTTGTCACACAACACAATTCCACAGATGTCTCAAGTTTTGAGGGAGCATGCAATTGGCAGCCATGTCCACCAGAGCTGTTCCAGAGAATTTCTCTACCGTAAGCCACCTCCAACGTAGTTTTTGAGAATTTGGCACTACGTCCAACCGGCCTCACAGCATGTGTAACCCAGGACCTCCACGTCAGCTCAGGACCTCCACATCCGGCTTCTTCACCTGCGGGATCCTCTGAGACCTGCCCCCCAGACAGTTGATGAAACTGTTGGTTTGCACAACCAAATAATTTTTTCACAAACTGTCAGAAACCATCTCAGGGCAGCTACATCTGTATGCTTGTTGTCCTCACCAGGGTTTTGACCTGACTGCAGTTCGGCGTTGTAACCGACTTCAGTGGGATAATGCTCACTTTCCACGGCCACTGGCAAGTGGGCTCTTCACAGATGAATCCCAGTTTCAACTGTACCAGGCAGATGGCAGTGTGGACAAGCGGTTTGCTGATGTCAACACTGTGAACAGAGGGCCACATGGTGGGATTATGGTATGGGCAGTCATAAGCTACGGACAAGGAACACAATTGCAAGTATCATTGGAAATTTGAATGCATAGAGATACTGTGACAATATCCTACAGAGAAGAGGTAAGGGCCCTTGGAGTGTTGGGCCAGGAAAATAACCTCTCACTCAATGTCAACAAAACAAAGGAGTTGATCGTGAACTTCAGGAAACAGCGGAGGGAGCACACCCCTATCCACATCGACGAGACCGCAGTGGAGCAGGTGGATAGTTTCAAGTTCCTCAGCATACACATCACTGATGATCTGAAATGGTCCACCCACACAGACAGTGTGGTGAAGAAGGGGCGCCTCTTCAACCTCAGGAGGCTGAGGAAATTTGTCTTGGCACCTAAAACCCTCACAAACGTTTGCAGATGCACAATTGAGAGCATCCTGTCAGGCTGTATCATCGCCTGGTACGGAAACTGCACTGCCCGCAACTGCAGGGCTCTCCAGAGGGTGGTGTGGTCCGCCCAACTTATCACCAGGTGAAAACTACCTGTCAGTGGCGATTTTAGCATGTACATCTTGGTGGGGCAAAAAAAAAAAATGTGGGATGCATGCCAGGAAAGCCACTACATAACACAACACTAAACAATACATGAATTGAACTATAACGGTGACAAGCGGTGCCCACAAACTGTTAGGGCCTACATAAAGCTGTCCAAACAGCAGAGTCCCAAGAGCAGTCCCAACACCTTACCACTGCTACACCTGGCTACCTGTGGAGCCTTGCTGGCAGAAAAACAGTTAATTTAGCCTTATTTACTGCCTTGTAAAAAACATAGCTGATATGGCTGACCTGCTTAAACAAATGTGGTTTCTACTGACAATTGAGACAAACTATGGCAGCGAATAAGAGGCAATCCGTCATTTCGATTAAAACATTAATGAGCAAGCTAGGATGGACGTAGTCAATATAACTATTTGTGCAGCACTTTTGAAATGTACAGCGATAGAATTCAGAACATGGGCCGTTCTTACAGTGTTCTCCCTGTACACCAAGTCAGAACCGTAAGATAAAAAAAATGGCGTACAAGCAGACAATGAAAGCTATTACAATATTTGATTACATTTCTCAAAAACATGTTATACGCTACATGTGCACCACAAAGTAAGAATATTCGGCGAAATTAAGAGGTGAAAATAGACTAAATAATTAGGGTGAGGCACATGGGCTACTAACAGCTTACTACACAACATACAGAGTATTACTTTCTTAGCTTCAGTATACATATCTCCCTGGCATATTACATCATTTAAGCAGCAGCATATAATACATATTTGGATCCCCCTTTGTTGCGATGTACTCACTTGAACAGGAATGTGGCCTGGCGGTCCTTCGTGGTCAAATTTTGTCATCAACGAAAGAGAGATGCCAGATTTACAATTCCGATTTGGATGACTGTGCAAAACGTATTTTCCCAGTCTGAGTTCATTAATTCCCGACTTCCCAGTTGCAATGCTTGCAGTTAGTCACTGTCACCAATTCCTTCCAAACCACTCATTGTTGAATTTGCGCTTTCCAACTTGCTGTGTAATGTTAATGTCCACTGGCCGATGAGCACCGATACATTTTATCTTCATTATTTATCTTCACATGACAAGGATTAAAAAGGATTTGCCAGTAGATTGTTAAATTGATTCATGATGATGACTGCTAGCTAAGATTTTGAAAGTAAGATGTTGATATGGTCAGTCCAACATAAGCTACTGTAAATATAATGTGATTTGATGTCATTGTATCTGTGGCCAACGACCTTGAGCCTTCTTGGAAGGGTACTTCAAATGTAACTCTATTGCAGGACCCAAAGGGCTAGAATTGTCAATGTCTACCCTTACTAAGGACTTAGACTTGGCGGTGACGTAGTGTCCCCATGAGTGAAAGAGCACTGAGCCAATCACGGTGCAATGCTCCTGAAACACCTGCATTTTGGAGATGCATTAAGTTATCTGTGACCAACGGTTGCATATCTGTGTTCCTAGTCTTGTGAAATACATGGATTAGGGTCTGAATAATTTATTTTATTTGACTGATTTCCTTATATGAACTGTAACTATGTTACTGTAAAATACTTGAAATTTCAAAATGTTCAACTTCATATTCTTCATATACAGCACCACCCCAACATCAACATATGTGAAATGCGTGCGTTTCTATGTTTTGAAGAAAAAAATATAGAGGAAGATAAGTGTTTCCAATGACATCATCACTGTGCATTGTGTGATTTTTAACAAAGGTTGAATAGGCATTGCCTGCTACTTGCCTACAAATTCATAGATGATGAAATTGGAAACAATTATCTTCCTCTATTTTTTTTACTGCAAAACATAGAAACGCTCCAATTTCACATATGTATATTTTGGGGTGGTGCTGGTTATGAAGAATATGATGTTGAACATTTTGAAATGTATGGTGAAATTGTAATAATGGTGGAATTTCCATTTAAGTAAGTAAGATCAGAAGCAACACTCCAACGAGTACAATTTTAGCAAGGCTAAATACCTTACATTGATAATTCACTTAAAATTGTTGTTTTTGATTGTTTTTTCTTACCAAACTAAATGATCTAAGGTCATTGACTGATAATTTTGCTTATTTTAACACCCATTAAAGACTTAATACAAATAATATATATATTTTGGAAGATATTTTACCTTAATCATCTTATTAAAGGGAGAGTAGCACTTATTTATCAATGCCGTCGGACATGTGTTTGTCTTTGTCTTATCTCGTGTCTTATCCCGTGTTTATAGACATTTTTTTAATATATATTTTAATCTCACTTTCTATCTACGAAATAAATCTACGAACTAAAAAAACTATCCTGCAACCCGCCTCACCCAATGTGGTAGGGATCTGCTATTTTTATTCCTTAAATCCGGAACCTCCATCAGGAGCTAGCCAGCTAACTATCTACTTGTCTTTGTGAGCCACAGCTAGCGGTCTTCACCTTTAGCGCAGACACCAGCCAGCCTTAGCCCGGACAATACCTGCCAGTCTGCACAGCGCGATATCAACCCAGAGCATATCTGACTGCTTCTCTCTACCACATCACCGGATTCCTGCTGCTCCGGATTATTACACCGGATCATCTCAGCTAGCTAGCTGCAAACGAGGGGCTACTGTTAGCTAACACCTCTGTCCAAAAGCAAGCACCAGTTAGCCTTGAGCTAGGCCCATATACCAGCTAATTCTAGGGCTACAAAACCTATTTTGCCAATTGGCCTGGATCCTTTATTGTTGACATGGAGCCCCGCCAATCCATCACGACTGGTCTGCCGACGTAATCACCCGATGTGGTCTCAACAGGCTATTCCGGTACGATGTCGCCGAAGAACCATCTGTAAGCCCCGGGCCGCTAGCTTTCTGAACGCCGTGTCCCCCGCTCGCCTAGCGTAGTAGTAATTACCGAATGTCCCTCTGACTCACCTATTGCTGTTCATTGAACCCTATGATCACTCGGCTACGAAGTTGATGCCCCCTGGGCTGTTTCAATAACACGGTTCCTCATTTTGTTAATCGGTCAGCCCCAGCCTCGAACTCATTCCCTGTATGTACCCAACTGACCCGCTCTGCCATTCATCGCCATTTACCCGTTGTTGTCTTAGCTCTCCCGATTAACACCTGTGATTGCTTTATGCCTCTCTAATATCAATATGTCTTGCCTACTGCTGTCTCGGCTAGTTCTTATTGTATTATTTTACTGTACATCCCTCAGTCCTGCTCAACATACCTTAGATAGCTCTTTTGTCCCACCCCACACACATGTGGAGACCTCACCTGGCTTAACTGGTGCCCCCAGAGATGAAACCTCTCTGATCGTCACTCAATGCCTAGGTTTCCCTCCACTGTACTTCCATCCTACTATACCCGTGTCTGTACATTGTGACCTGAATCTAATCTACCACGCCCAGAAATCTGCTCCTTTTATTCTCTGTTCCCAACGCACTAGACGACCAGTTATTATAGCATTTAGTCATACCCTTATCCTACGGCTCCTCTGGTGATGTAGAGATTAACCCAGGCACTGTAGCCCCCAGTTCCACTCCTATTCTCCAGGCGCTATCATTTGTTGACTTCTGTAACCGTAAAAGCCTTGGTTTCACACATGTTAATGTTAATTAACATCAGAAGCCTCCTCCCTACGTTTGGTTTATTTAATGCTTTAGCACACTCCACCAACTCTGATGTCCAAGCCGTGTCTTAATCCTGGCTTAGGAAGGCCACCAAAAATGCTGAAATACCCATCCCCAACTACAACATTTTCCATCAAGATAGAACTGCTAAAGGGGGTGGAGTTGTAATCTACTGCAGAGATAGTCTGCAGAGTTCTGTCATGCTATCCAGATCTGTGCCCCAACAGTTTGAGCTTCTACTTTTAAAAATCCACCTTTCCTGAAATAAGTCTCTCACTGTTGCTGTTTGTGATAGACCCCCTCAGCCCCCAGTTGTGCCCTGGACCCCATATGTGAATTGATTGCCCCCCATTTATCTTCAGAGTTCACACTGTTAGGTCACCTAATATTGGATATGCTTAACATCCCGGCCATCCTACAATCTAAGCTAGATGCCCTCAATCTCACACAAGTTATCAAGGAACCTATCAGGTACAACCCTAAATCGGTTAACACGGGAAACCTCATAGATATCATTCTGACCAACCTGCCCTCTAAATAAAATGTTGCTGTTGTCAACCATGATCTCAACAATCACCTTCTCATTGCCTGCGTCTATAATGGGTCCGCTGTCAAACGACCACCTCTCATCACTGTCAAACACTCCCTAAAACACATCACCTTTCTAATCGACATGGCCCCGGATATCCTGGAAGGATATTGACCTCATCCCATCAGTAGAGGATGCCTGGTTGTTCTTTAAAAGTGCTTTCCTCACCATCTTAATTAACTTCTTGTGACTAGCAATCCCGGATCCGGGAGCGTAATCATAGCCTCAAACAAATTAGCATAACGCAGCGGACATAAATACCCCTAGAAAATGTTCCTATACATAAAAATCACAAATTAAATATAATTTAAGACACAGCTTAGCCTTTTGTTAATCACACTGTCATCTCAGATTTTCAAAATATGCATTACAGCCAAGACAAGCATTTGTGAAAGTGTATCATGGCATAATGCTATGCTAGGCTCTGCTGGAAGCAGGCAACATTTTCACGAAAATAAGAAAAACAATCAAATGAAATAATTTACCTTTGAAGAACTCCGGATGTTTTCACTCAGGAGACTCCCAGTTAGATAGCAAATGTTCCTTTTTTCCAAAAATATTATTTTTGTAGGCGAAATAGCTCCCGTTTGTTCATCATGCTTGGCTGAGAAATCGACCGGAAAATGCTATCACTACAACGGCAAACTTTTTTTTTTTAATTCCATAATATTTACAGAAACATGGCAAACGTTGTTTAGAATCAATCCTCAAGGTGTTTTTAACATATATATTCGATAATATATCCGTCGAGGCAATTGGTTTCTCATAAGAAGCGATTGGAAAAATGGCTACCTCAGTATTTTACTCATTTTCTGCGGGAGACATCAGGTGACCACTTGCTAAATGTGGTCCCTTACGTCTATTCTTCAACAGAAATGCGTAAAAAGACGTCACAATGCTGTAGACACCTTGGGGAATACGTAGAAAACGTAAGCTCATTCGTAGCTCATCCACAGCCTTATAAGGAGTCATTGGCATGAGGAGGTTTAAAAAAATGCGGCACTTCCTGATTGGATTTTTATCTGGGTTTCGCCTGTAACATCAGTTCTGTTGCACTGTTGCAGTTTTGGAAACGTCAGTGTTTTCTATCCAAAGCTGTCAATTATATGCATAGTCGAGCATCTTTTCGTGACAAAATATTGTGTTTAAAACGGGAACGTTTTTCATCCAAAAATTTAAATATCTCCCCCTAGTCGTAAAAGTTTTTAAATATGCATGCCCCATTCAAAAAATGTAGAACTAAGAACAGATATAGCCCTTGGTTCACTCCAGACTTGACTGCCCTTGACCAGCACAAAAAAACTTCCTGTGGTGAACTACATTAGCATCGAATAGCCCCCGCGGAATGCAACTTTTCAGAGAAGTTAGGAACCAATATACACAGTCAGTTAGGAAAGCAAAGGCTAGCTTTTTCAAACAGAAATTTGCATCCTGTAGCACAAACTCCAAAAAGTTTTGGGACACTGTAAAGTACATGGAGAATAAGAGGACCTCCTCCCAGCAGCCCACTGCACTGAGGCTAGGAAACACTGTCACCACTGATAAATCTATGATAATCGAGAATTTCATAAAGCATTTTTATACGGCTGGCCAAGCTTTCCACCTGGCTTCCCCTACTCCGGCCAACAGCTCCACACCCCCCACAGCAAACTGCCCGACCTATATCTATCCTGCCCTGCCTTTCTAACGTCTCGAAAGCCAAGTTAACAAACAGATCACCGACCATTTCGAATCCCACCGTACCTTCTCCGCTATGCATTCTGGTTTCCAAGTTGGTCATGGATGCACCTCAGCCACGCTCAAGGTCCTAAATGATATCATAACCGCCATCGATAAAAGACAGTACTGTGTAGTCGTCTTCATCGAGCTGGCCAAGGCTTTCGACTCTGTCAGTCACCGCATTCTTATCGGCAGACTCTATAGCCTTGGTTTTTCAAATAGTCATTTTTAGCCTGGTTCACCAACTACTTCTCAGATAGAGTTTAGTGTCAAATCGGAGGGCCTGTTGTTTAGACCTATGGCTGTCTCTGTGGGGGTGCCACAGGGTTCAATTCTCAGGCCAACTCTTTTCTCTGTATATATCAATGATGTCGCTCTTGCTGCTGCTGATTCTCTGATCCACCTCTATGCAGACGACACCATTCTGTATACTTCTGGCCCTTCTTTGGACACTGTGTTAACAAACCTCCAGATGAGCTTCAATGTCATGCAACACTCTTTCCGTGGGCTCCAACTGTTCTTAAATGCAAGTAAAACTAAGTGCATGCTCTTCAGCTGACCGATGCCTGACCGATGAACTACTACTCTGGACGGTTCTGACTTAGAATATGTGGACAACTACAAATACCTAGGTGTCTGGTTAGACTGTAAACTCTCCTTCCAGACTCACATTAAGCATCTCCAATCCAAAATTAAACCTAGAATCGGCTTCCTATTTCCCAACAAAGCATCCTTCACTCATGCTGCCAAACATACCCTCGTAAAATGGACTATACTATCGATCGTTGACTTCGGCGATGTCATTTACAAAATTGCCTCCAACACTATTCTCAGCAAATTGGATGCAGTCTATCACAGTGCCATCCGTTTTGTCACCAAAGCCCCATATACTACCCATCACTGCGACCTGTATGCTATCGTTGGCTGGCCCCCGCTTCATTTTCGTTGCCAAACCCACTGGCTCCAGGTCATCTATAAGTCTTTGCTAGGTAAAGCCCTGCCTTATCTCAGCTCATATCTCCCTCATTAACTTTAAGCATCAACTGTCAGAGCAGCTTACCGATCATTGCATCTGTGCACAGCCCATCTGTAAATAGCCCACCCAACTACCTCATCCCCATATTGTTATTTATTTTTGCTCTTTTGCACCCCAGTATCTCTACTTGCACATCATCATCTGTACATCTATCACTCCGGTGTTAATGGGAAATTGTAATTATTTTGCCACTATGGCCTATTTATTGCCTTACCTCCCTAATCTACATTTGCACACACTATATATAGATTTTTGTCTATTGTGTTATTGACTGGACATTTGTTTATCCCATGTGTAAGTCTGTGTTGTTTTTGTCGCACTGCTTTGCTTTATCTTGGCCAGGTCTCAGTTGTAAATGAGAACTTGAAAATGAAAACGTGTTCTCAACTGGCCTACCTGGTTAAATAAATAAATAACAAAATGATATAATAGCAACTTAGAGCACCCCAAGAAAACATTCCCAATGTACAAACTCTAAAATCAATTGTCATATATTATGTTGCTCTGAAAGTTGCGGTCAGTGTCACAGGGTGAATGAAAAACGTTGTAAAAAGTGAGATATTCGTGAGAATGAGGTGGGAGAATTGGTCCTTTAACCACACTGCTAAATGTATACCTAACCATAACCTTAAATGAAAAAAAAGCTAATTTTTGTTTTCATACATTTTTATGATGTTGACAATTTTTTATTTGTGGCTGTGGTAAACTGGTAAACTGTGGAAACCAGGCGAATTGGGCATTCTGCAGAGCACATTTCATAACTGAGAACTTCAATGGCTATAAACAATGGAAGGAGTGCTTCAGCAAAAAGTTGTTTCTCAAAGTGGATGCTGTCCCTACCATCAATGTGGCCTCTAAAGAATCTAAAACAGCCAGCAGCAACAGTAGAGACCGAGCATCATCATAGATGGGGTTTGCGGTTTTAGGCCGGGTTTCTGTACAGCACTTTGAGATATCAGCTGATGTAAGAAGGGCTATAGAAGGGCTATATAAATACATTTGATGTGATTTGATTTGATTCAGTGAGGATAGAGGCCAACCGGGTAATTGAAAGAGCTAGCTTGCTACCTCTATGCTAACGTTAGCTATCTATTCTATAATTACCTCATGTCTTCCATCTAAATAACACTGATTAAACTAAGCAAATGTAATTCAGCCATTATGTGGCTCTGGGGGAGTATTCTATACTTCTTGCCGAGTGCGGGCTAAACTGAAATGCAATGCTTCGACCATGGATCCAACTGTAGAGCTGCTGGCCTTTTGGAGAAGCCACAGAACCATGCTTTCTTTGGAGTGGTCGATTGTGGATTTTACTAAATGGGAATTTTTTATATACAGTATATATATTAGGATCAATGTTGTCACAGTTGCTTCTTGTTGAGGCAGCTGCTAATATTAGCTTGCTATAGCTAGCTATCCTTTCTACAGCTAGCTATTTATTTCTAGCTAGCAAAATAAGTGAGCTAGATTTTGTTTATGTTCTGCCATATTTCGATAACATAGCTAAGTTTGTCACTGGTATGAAGATAGATGGCAAGCTAAAACAGGGGAGAGAGGGAGGAGAGAATTCATCTTCTGTTTCGTCTGTTGCTGGCTTGCTAATCATCACTCAAATACGTATTTCCACTTGTAATTGATGAAAGGAGATTGTTATTTTATAAAGATTGTAATTGTGTCAATATGTTGTGAATATTGAAAAACAATCCTCACAGCTGTTGTTCATTCTAAAAAGCGTGACTTACAGTTTACCATGTACAGCAGACTACAGACAATATGTTTCTCAACAATGTACAGTAGACTACAGACAATATTTTCCTTCAAATCAAATCAAATTGAAATTGTCACATGTGCCGAATACAACAGGTGTGGTAGACCTTACAGTGAAATGCTTACTTACAAGACCTTAAACAACAATGCAGTTTTAAGAAAATACATCAAAAGTAAGAATAACCAATCAAATTAAACTGTAGCAGTAAAATAACAATAGCGGGGCTATATACAGGGGGTACTGGTACAGAGTCAATGTAGGGGGGGCACTGGTGTCGAGGTCATTGAGGTAATATGTACATATAGGTAGATTTAAAGCAACTATTTTTAGATAATAACCGAGAGTAGCAGCAGCTTAGAACAGGGCATGGGGAGGAGGCAATGCACATAGTCTGGTTAGCCATTTGATTAGATGTTCAGGAGTCTTATGGCTTTGGGTAGAAGCTGTTATTAAGAAGCCTCTTGGACCTAGACTTGGCGCTTTTGTACCGCTTCCTGTTCGGTAGCAGAGAGAACAGTCTATGACTTGAGTGGCTGCAGTCTTAGACACTTTACTTAGGTCCTGTAGAGAGGAGAGTCTCCAGTTAGTCTTTCGTCTGCTTTATTTCTCCTTATGGGTTGTAGCCCAGTGCTTGTCTTGTTATGTGTATTGTGTCTTTGCTGAGTGATCCTGCGTGATCTCCATTTTCTCCTCCACAGACTGATGATGACCTCTTGTTTCTTTCTTCTTCCTTCACATGTCTTGGTTTGTTATTTTGTTAGGCCACCATATCTTTAGTATATTCTGTACCATTGGAAGCAATTGATAAATATTCTGGGTGAAGCCCTTTTATCTGTTAATTGAATTGTGGCCTTAATCTTTCTTTCACCTCATCCTTAAGCAGCTATTCCTTGACCCTAAAGGCCTGGAGTATAATAGCACTGGCCTATGCTATCCTGTTTGTAGGGTAGGCTCTCTATAACATGTTGTACTTACACTCTACCTGTCTATGTAACCACCAGGTTCATATATAGATATCTTTGGTGGACAATTACCTTTAACTAGGTGTAATTTCTGACAAAAGAAAACATTAGAGTTTGTGTCTTGCCATAATTTCTCTGAGAGGAAAACTAAAAGAGGAAGAAAGAAGAGAGAGACACCACAGGAGAGTGTGTACTCTGATGTCAGGTACTCAGACTGGGAGTGAACTTTGTTTCAGATACAGCATAGACTAAATTATCTCAGTGAAGCGTCTCCTTTTAGACAAATGTAGGGTGTTCAGACTGGGACTGAACTACAGTGCAAGAATACATTTTTCAATTGCTACTATATACTGTAATATTCAAGGCAAACAAACAACACTGTTTTTGTATCATAGTGCAACAGGGTTTTTCTAATCTCTACAACCCAGAACGAAATCTCCTTTACAGACTACTGTGAGTAGAACATGTTTTTTTATCCTGTATTTTATTGTTCATGTTTTCATGTTGTAATGTTAAATTAACCTTTTGAAATAAATGTCATTTTAATTTACAATAGATATTGTCATTGCATGCTGTTGCATTTCTTGAGGTCAATATGCAATTCCAAAATCTTTTGATGTACAGTATATTTTGCTTTGTTACATTACAAAATGTACCATTGCATATTAAAACACATTAAACCAATACATTGTTGTTTCCATGCGAACTCAGTGCAGTCTCTCAAAGGTGCATGAATAATGTCATAATAAAATCATGATAACAGGAGAAAAATGGCTGTGAGATAGAGGTTTAATCGTAAACACATGAAAAGTGGGATGTATACGGAGGGTGCGGGGCAACAGAAGACAAACAGCAGAGGAGCAAAGGATTTTAGAGATGGGGAAAAGGCAGATGAAATGGGGGGGGGGGTTTACGGAACTACACCCGGAGGGGCAGGTCCCGAGTGGAAAGCCATCCCCTCTGCCCAAGTCGATAGCGGGGAGCAGGGGTCCGGTGGCGATCCACCTGTCGCCGATACCTGGATGTGGACTTCAAAAGCGTGGCCCGGGCTCTCTTCTAGGGACGGTGACAGCGGCGGACAAACATCTGGGCGGAGGGTATGCTGACATCTTCTTCTTTCTCTCTTCTTTCTCAGGGAAGTACGTAGCTGATATCCAAAAGGAACACTCACTGTGATTTCCTGATACACGTAAGTTGATAAGTTGCCAATAGAGCACCCATCCAGCGCTCTGACGTCCATAGGAATGGAGAGGGTTTAAGTGGATACCGAGCTCCCGACACCAAAGTCGCGTCGATAAAGCTCTCATCGGCCCCAGAGTCATTGAGAAAATCTCTGTACTGCTTACCAGAGTACTCATACCTTCTGATGAGCCTGGTCTTTTTAATGGACAGGCGGAAATATAATCTCCTGAAGTCCCGCAATACAGACAGCTCCTGGTGCTCAATCTGCGTATTACACCAATTTGCCGCACTATGGGAGTTTTGATGCAGTTGTAGTAGCTTCCGGGTAGCCTCTCTCCCGGATAAAGGAGAATCTAATACCTTCCTAACTTCCGCCACAAACTCCTCCGGACTGTATCAAACGATGGACTGTTGCTCCTAACCGCTGTCGCCCAGGCGCGAGCCCTCCCAGACATCAGCGTTATAAGATACACTATCTTTGAGCAATCCAATGGCTGCAGCTCGAAGATGAGGGAGCACTGGGAGGAAAATGCTCGGCAGGTTCCTGGATTTCCAGCATAGTGATCCGGAGGAGGTAAGCGGGGTTCTCGGGAAGCCGGGATAGTCAGAGGGGTTACTGTAGAGCCTTACTGCCTAGTGGAATATCTGCAAAATTGCTCCATCAATACCATGAAAGCGTGGTCATGTCATTCCCTGTGTCTTCCAATGGTGGCTCCTTTGGAGGAGACAGCGTTGCGGTGCTGGTCCGAGTCTGCTGGGTCAGTCATGGCCAGTTCATACTAACACCACTCAGGATATGACCCAGATGCTGACACGGGAGAAAGAAGGTTCAATACACATAGTAGTTTATTAAACCACAGGAGGAGGGCAAAGGGCAGGTCGAGGACAGGCAGAGGTTCATAACCAGGTCTGAGTCGACAGGTACAGGGCGGCAGGGAGACTAAGGGTCAGGGCAGGCAGAAGTTCATAAACCAGGTCAGAGTCAGGTAGGTAAAGGATAACAGGCAATCTCTGTGTCAGGGCAGGCAGGATAGTATGACAGGCGGGCTCAGAGTCAGGGAAGGCAGAAATGGTCAGAACTGGGAGGACCAGAAAACAGGGACTTGAGAAAACAGAAGTAAGGAAAAGCACACTGATAAGCTTGACGAGACAAGACGAACTGGCAACAGACACACAGATATTGCAGGTGTAAATACACAGGGGATAATGGGGGAAGATGGGAGACACCTGGTGGAGGTGAAACAGAGCAGAGTGTGACACATGAAAACCACCATAGCCCATACTGCTTCCACAAAGTAATCTGGGCACCCTTTTCACCCATGTACATACTGTATATCCACATGGTACCCGTCTTACAATTCATGCAAGATAACCACACTGCAGTTTCATATATACTATGTTCACACTGCTGAACTGAGCTTTACTGCACTGCCCTGGTTGCCGAGAAAGCATAAAGATGTAGGATCGTAATTTAAAACTTAAAAAAAAAAAAAGTATTCACATGCTTTGTAAATAACAGATGTTGACTAACATTGAAATGCTTACTTATGGGCCCTTCCCACATATGAAAAATGTAAAAAATAATGGAACGATAATAACACAAGGAAAAAATACACAACGAGTAACGATAACTTGGCTATATACACAGGGAACCAGTACCGAGTACCGAGTCGATGTGCAGGGGTAGGTATGCACATATAGGCATGGGTGAAGTGACTAGGCAACAAGTTAGATAATTAACAGTAGCAGCAGCGTATGTGATGAGTCAAAAGAGTTAGTGCAAATGGGATCAAACAGATAGCCAGGGTAGCTATTAGGTGAACTATTTAGCACTCTTACGGCTTGGGTCCTGTTGGTTCAAGACTTGGTGCATTGGTACTGCTTGCCATGCTGTCGCAGAGCGGACAGTCTATGACTTGGGTGGCTGGAGTCTTTGACAATTTTCAGGGCCTTCCTCTGACAGCGCCTGGTATAGAGGTCCTGGATGGCAGGGAGCTAGGCCCCAGTGATATACTGGGCCATACGCATTAGCTTCCATAGCGCCTTACAGTCGGATGCCAAGCAGTTGCCAATAAACATGAAATGCAAACATTGCACCGGCATGAAAACAGAGTCAATAACACCTGAGGAAAGAACCAAGGGGAGTGACAGATGTAGGGAAGATAATCAAGGAGGTGATGGAGGTGAGTGTCATGTGGCGGAGGTGCGCAAGACGATGGTGACAGGTATGATAATCAGCAGCCTGATGACCTAGAAGCCGGAAAGGTAGTATACGTGACATCTGTGTGTTTTTATACATTCACATGCATTTTAGAAAGTGTTGTTTCAGATTGATTTACATGAAACAATAAATGTACCATTTAGGTAAGAATCACCAGAGGTCTGATTACAAGACTGTGTTAGCACGGCCAATGTCTGACCCATTCCACCCAGGAGAAAAGGTGACTCTGCAGTGTACAGTACTCTCTGAGACAGAAGAGCACAGTGTGTACTGGTTCAGAGCGAGATCAGGAGAATCCCATCCAGGAGTTATTTACATGCATGGGAACAGGACTGATGAGGGTGAGAAGAGCCCTGAGACTCTCTCTCCTACACAGAGCTGTGTCTACAGCCTCTCCAAGAACAACCTCAATCTCTCTGCTGCTGGGACTTATTACTGTGCTGTGGCCACATGTGGGGAGATCCTGTTTGGCAATGGAACAAATTTGCACGAAATGCAATGAGTCAGGCAGAATCAGTGTAATTGAAGTGTACAGATGTAGGATCTACATTTGAGTCAGTTTGCTACAGCAGGAAAATGTGATTCATTATGTGGATTATAATTCATGGACATTTTTGGAGGGGTTGATAACATAAGAGTGGTCAAATTCAGATCTTACATCTGTAGGCCCAATGTTTTATAATACATGGTTTTTCTCTAGTGGCAGTACATGAACCTAAATCTGCCAACCTATTTATACATTTTCTTGGGTAAAAATTGTGAAAGATACTTCATGACATTCATTTTTATGTTTGTTTCAGAAAAGTCTCTGGTAGTGGTTGTTGTTGGTTTGGCAATGGCGTTTGTGTTGTGTGGGATTGGGATCATCGTCCTTGCCTGCAACAGAAGTAAAAAAAAGTATGTGAAAATTGTCAAGGTAAGCAATACAATTTAGAAAATGTCCTAGATAACCTTTGCTGCCCTGAAGTTACAGTATTTTTGAATTGCTATGGACATTTATCTTGTCTTTATTTCCTGTCTGATAAACCTTGTATCTTCACTTCTGCCCCCCCCCAATTTGTAAAAACATTTTTTTTAAAACATTTATTGAAATATGGTCATGTTAACCGTTTCCTGAAAAGTTTCTGTTTTGTAGATAAGATGTTGTCATCAGACAGCAACGCTTAATTAATTTCAATATTTTATTTTGAGTTTTCACTCGAAGCAGTAGGTGCCTGTCGGGGAGGAAGACATGACAGATTAAAAGGAGAACAGGTATATTAACATTGTGAAATGGATCAATTCCAATTTGAGGGTGAAATTCCTCAATGGCTCATGATAACCCTTGAAAACTACTCTGTGATGAATAATGATCCAGTAATTATATATTTTCCAAACAATACGTGGCCTACTGTTTGTATTTCTGTGAACATACCCTTTAAAACGTAACATGATCAACATGTAACTGAGAAGCATTTCTATGTCATTTATTGTTCCTCCTTAGGATCAAGATGGAATTATGCTGCATTGAATTTCTCTAAGAGGAAAACTAAAAGAGGAAGAAAGAAGAGAGAGACACCACAGGAGAGTGTGTACTCTGATGTCAGGTGTTCAGACTGGGACTGAACTTAGCTTAAACATTCTAAAATGTAACATTAAGAAAAGTTACATTTGTAAGTCAGTGCAGTTTCAGTAAACTTGTTACAGTTTTTTGATGGTTTGTTTTGAATCACATGATGAATCATCATCATTACACGTTTAGCTTTGTACTGAATGTGCTCTACTCTTGTTAAACTCATGATTTAAGACTAGATACAGGTACCCTGGGATTCAGACCACGTGGTACAAGACAAACATATTGTGTTCTGCTGAAGCTCTTTTTTCATTCTTGCTGTTTGGATGAGAAAGTAAATGGTTGTACAGCTAAGGGCCGGTGCTCTAGGGCTGTGTGGGTGGCTGTTTGAGAGAAACAGATGTGGAGGAGAAGGAACCAGTGTAATAGCACAGCCATCTCGATATTGATGCATCCTGTTGACAACATCAAAAGAGCCTTCCCAGATACATAGATTAGACTGATGCTGTATCAAACACATTCCCTTTTCACACTATAGAGCCAAGACAAACAAGGCTGTACTGGCCTGGCCTGTTTATGCATCCACCAATGTTTCTAGAATTGTGCTGCAAAGGATAATTTGAAAATAATGTATCTGAGCCAGCACAGTATGGTTCAGTATGTATAGAAATGGTGAGAGTGTTAGTTAACTAACTCTGAACACTTCCACAATGAAACAAAACTTGTATTAAACCAATATGAAACACAACTGGTATTAACCCAATATGAAACACAATTGGTATATTAACACAATATGTATAAAAGAGGTCCAAAGAAGGGAATATATTGATATATTTATCAAAACAAAGTATTTATAGATTTATTTCTCAATGTCATAATCATAAAAAAAAGTACTGGTAGGTCAAAACACTAAAGCCCCGACTTTATTTCACAGAGTCTCAATCCCGAACTAGCCTCAACCCAAGCCCCTCCCTTCAGCGTAGGGGAATGGAAAAGGGTTACAGTATAGAAAGAATGCATAACGATAGTCAGTCACAAACAGAGTGAGAGAGTCTTGACTCACACCTACATGAAGATGGCAAAGTGTTAATGCTGTCATAGCCTTTATCTCCGCCCATTAGTGGGAGGTACCACTTATGCTCCAAACTAGTGTAGCAAAAAATAGACTTGTCAGTCATCTGCCGTACAGAGAGGTTATTCTCAGGTTTCATCTCAACATAATTACCTAATATGCATGAGCATTAAACATTTGAACAGCTAAAACATAAAATGGTTTGTTGTATTCAGTAGAACAAGTAGTATTAGTCTCAACATGATGGAGTGGGTGTTTGTTACAATCTATTATTAAACTCTTCTGCTGTACTTCAGATATGCTTTGTACTTATCTGGTAATGCACATAGGTAGCCTACAATATTGAGTCAAATCAAATTCAAGTGTGCATACGTTGTTTAAAGAGTTCGTATCTGAGGCAACAAAGACAACATCACATGCATTGTTTCCACAGGAGGCTGCTGAGGGGAGGATGGCTAATAATAATGTCTGGAGCAGAGTAAATGGAATTACATTAATTGTATTTGATACAATTCCACTCATTCTACCACGAGCCAGTCCTCCCCAATTAAGTTGCCACCAACCTCCGGTGGACCTTATGCCCTGTACATAACTAGGTGGTACCGTGTGCCCTGTTTAACTAGGGGTTTCAATACATGCTGACTGGTCACAGTTTCTATGAGGATTATGGCAACATCACCACTACACTAAAACAATTCAAAGGTTTGATTTGATATTGATGCTGTATGTAGCACCCTTTAAGTAGTAAATACTGACTAGTGTGTTAAGCTGATTATCCTATTTAGCATCTCATGTCAGTACCTTCAGTGACTCCACTGTATCACCACTAGCTTCAGTTTACCATATAAGGACAATGTTAATTTGTAGAGGTAAGGGGCTGTTGTTTGTTTGTGACCAGTTTCGTGTGTGACGATAATCACCCTGTAATTTTCCACTCGGGTTCGACCGAGCAAGACCCACACAGGATGACTGACCTGAAGTTGAGGTCTCATTTAAAAGAACATGCAGACACACCCTCCACGCTGAGCCTGCAGAGGGACTTACCACTTCAAAGCAAAGGTGTGAACTCCACAAAAAAGCCAGTCAAGGTGTGAAAATTTAACACGTTCAGCTCAAAAAAGGACCATGTTTAAAAATTACCCAATTCTCATAAATTATTTTACATCAAACATCTCCCCTTAGTAACTAAATTAGCCTTAATTAACTAAGCTTTAACTGATTTAGGCTTTGTTGAACCAAAACCCTAACACTTGATGACAAGTGTGGCAAGTTATTCAAACGTTTACAGCAATCCATTCATTAAAGTTCTTTAGGTTATTTTGGTAATGTGCCAACATAACCCTGATATAAATAAGTCAACTTTGCATAATAAACATTTGATATCGTTTAAAAGCAGCAGATCTATTAACCAGGCCTGTTTGACCTCCCCACTAGACAGCAGCAGATATATTACCCAGGCCTGTTTGACCTCCCCAGTAGAGAGCAGTAGATCTCACAATCATGTCACTATCATGTCTCAGGCTGTTTGTGAGACTGTGTGTGAGTAGATGATGGAGTTTGCAGGATGGAAATAGGTAGCTTTCTGTGTGTGTACCCATATTTGTGTTAGTAGGTACACATTGGTATCAGTGAGACTGATCATGCATGTGTGTGTCCCTGTATGTTTGCTGTTGGTGTGTAGAAGTGCGTGTTGGTGTGTAGGCGTGTGTGCGTGTCAAGCATGTTCCAAGGTTGTATGTTTTGTTTAAAGTGTAAATATGCAGTTTAAACAGTAACAAAGGGGTCACTCCACCACTGAGGGGTATCCTACAAAGCAGGTTTGAGGAGTTAGCGAGAAAACTTTGGTCAACTCTGAGTTCATCTCAGGATAGCCAGTGAAATGAAATTGCTCACCTTTTATCCAGGTAAATTTCTAACGCAACGAATCCTTCAGAACTAACTTGCTCGGGGTCAGTCTAACTCACGGTGAACTCCACTTACTCTAAATGAAATGACTGAGCTGCGAGTTGAGGACCAATGAAATCAGATTCCCTCCCTCTTGCAAATATTGCTTCATCAGCCCCTTCATTTGAGGAAGAAAACGGATTAAATATTGTATTAATTACATTTCTAATCTCAGTAATTTAATCGGATTACTTTCCGTTACTTTTGGATCACTTTCCCTTTATTAAGAGGCATTAGAAGAAAACTAAAGGATCCTTCAAAGGTATTTAGTGTGTCATCATATTGGTCTCTTACCACCTGCGTTCGGACTCGCTCAGCTGGAATAAATGTCAACTTTTTTCAAAGCTGAATTGAACGTCATTGAGAAAACAGAAAGGTTTAAGTAAAAAAAATTCTCGCAAACATCCTTTCAGAATGTTTCATTAATCCAACAAGTAATCATCTTGTTCTATAAAAGTATCTGTAATCTGATTACAATATTTTTTAAGGTAACGTCACTGATTATAGTTACCCGTTTTTATAACCAGATTACATGTAATCAGTTACTCCCCAACCCTGTACAGAAGAGAACATGAACATGACTCATGTGGACTGTATGACCAAGCATCTGTAATGATCTGTAGGGCTTTGTAACATTTCCTTTGTTATTTATCTAAATAAAAGAATGTGTGCATTTGTACGAATGTGTGTATACCAGCATATGTGTGTCTGTGCGTGCATGCATATGTGCATCAACAGTCATGAGGACCAGTCAATATGAGTCAAACCTTGCTGGCCATTTCAATATACTTTTGCTCTTTTGTTTTGCAGCAGTGTTGCTGGCATGTTTTGCACGCCCACGCTTGTCAAGTGGTGAGCCGGTTCACAGTGGTTTAGCTCGTAGGCGTAGGTTGTGGTGGGCCATCTCTGCACTTTGGACAGACCTCTGAGCTGTTTACTCACTACAGGCCTGTCTTCGCTGCCACAAGATGCACAGCTATGTTATGGCTGTGAGAGACTTTGACAAACAAGCTAATTTTAGCAAACCTGTCAACTTGAGAGTTGTAGGGCCAGCTTCACAGACATTGAATAAAGCTTGGAGTGAGCCTTGTTCTCACTTATTAAATCTCTCACTTTTACCATCAACAAGTCCTGATCTGATGTAAGTCTAATGTTTTTACTTGAAGGCATATTTTTACTGACAGTTAGTAAAAGTCCTCTAGGAGCACATCTAAAACATGTTGTTAATACAGTGTTCAATGCAACATATGAAAAACTGGTCATGAGGTTCCTTTACATACATGTTCGCTGATGTTTATGACATTGTCATGACATGTCCTACATTCAAGATGTGCTTTCAACTGATATCTGCATTGTGCTTGTCCTACATATGGAACATTTACACAGGGAGGCCGCTACAGAAACACTGAACACTGAAAAGCCCCACTTAGTTTCAGCTGCTTGGCCATGATGACATGTCTGCTAAGGGAGTGTGATTTGGTTAATCAGTAACTCTCTGAGACTCACCACGTTGATGTGACCTATTTTCAGACAGAGCTGTTTCTATGACTTACCGGATGTAGAGACAGGCTCCCTGTACAACAAAACTCTTTCCAAAGTGCCAGACAAGCCGTGTCCAAAATTGCACCCTATTCCCTACTGTATGTGGTGCACTACATTTGAGAAGGGCCATAGGGCTCAGGTCAAAAATAGAGCACTATATATGGAAAAGGGTGACATTTGAGACATCTGTTTTTAAATGGGCTAAAATCACACTGGCAGATGAAGTTAGACCCATTCAAATTAGCCCACAGTCTATATATAAAATGAGTGACTTGAGCATAGCCCCAATTTTTAACATCATCTCTACAATTATTATTGGATAGTCTTATAACAAATTGTATTTTTTATATTTGATGTCTTCAATTATTTCTGGATTATGGTTCATCCTCATGTTGAAAATATTGAAGCACAGAGCAAAGGGTTTTTAGATGATCATGATGATATTGATGATGATGAGGATCATGATGATATTGATGATGATGAGGATCATGATGATATTGATGATACTGATGATTTTGATGATGATAATAATAATGATGATGATGATGATGATCATAATAATGGTGATGATAATGATGATGATAATAATGGTGATGATAATGATGATGACAATAATGATGAGTATAATGATGATGGTGATAATAATGGTGATGACAATGATGATGATATTGATGATGATGATGATGATGATAATGATGATGATATTGATGATGATGATGATGATGATGATAATGATGATGATATTGATGATGATAATAATGATGATGATGATAATAAAGGTGATAATAATGACGATGATGATAGTGATGATAATGATTATGATCACATTCAGAACGTTATTTTCTGAAATCAAGACTCTCATAGTTTATGCTAATATACCTAAATCCAATGACATGGTGACATTTGTTGTTGATTTCAAGTTGAATTCACGGTTAGTTGACAACTCAACCAAATGTAAATCAAAAGTACTCGTTAAACTGACCCAGTGGGGGAGCCTGAATGTCTTTGTTGAGCACCAATAAATTTCCCAATTGGTTCCAAAAGTATTGCTGCTACTCTACAGAATATCTGAATGACATGAAGTTGTGTTATGCCTCATACAAACACGCAAGTACAGTCAATCAATCAATTGATCAATCAATCAATCAATAAATCTATGTATTGTATTTATAAAGCCCTTCTTACATCAGCTGATGTCACAAAGTGCCGTACAGAAAGTCAACATCATGTGGTGTACTCAATAAAATATAAATCCAGCAAATTATATACAATGGCACATAATTGTTGTTTGTTAGCTGGACTCAAACTCATGTGAGAACATGATGGTGTCTATGATATTTTTCACACACTGCATTGTTTGTCTCTGGACATTTTTTGTGTTTGTTGGTTTCATTGTGGATGGCTAAAAGACCACAGTGGAAAAAGTCATAGCCCTCTCGTTCTGGAAGCCCTCCCTCCTTATTCTAGCCAAACACAGATGGAACCTCTTGGTCTTATTCCCCTGAATGTGACCCCCTCACCCTTTTCACCATGTACTTCTCCCTATTAGGAATAAGAACTTCAATATACCTCAATACGCTTGCAGTTAACCTCAAACAATAGGATATGTTTGACTACAAGGTATTGGCTAAGGAGTGAGTTTCAGGCATATGTGAAAGCACCCTTAGAATCAAGTATGTGTTTTTATTCATTGATCAATTTTCTCTGCTAGTCCACTCTACCACTAGTTTTGACAATAATGAGTACATTATAGGCCAAAATAGTAATTTCAGTTGCATGCAATATGCATGAAAGATATGGTTAACTGGATTCACTTGTATCTTTCTTTTCAAGTTTTATTTTATTTGAATTTTGAGGGGTCAAGTCTCTCACTACTTTTCCAGATGCTAGCTAAAACAGAATGAAATATTATCTCATGTTAGTAAAGGCATATTTGATGATTTAATTGTTTAATGAGATACAACAGCGAAGGCTAACAAAATCAATTCAATTAATAGCATTAACTTTGACCAATAGACTACAGCATTTTAGCAGTATGAAGAGATTACACCTGAGAGAAAACATTGACGTGGTTCATAATTGTATGCAACACCACATTGACCTATGGTCAGACTGTGAGACTGGTAAAATAATTATGTCCTAAACTAGTGAAACAACGCCATCTGGTGAAAGACTACCAGAGTACCGTCATGTAAAATGTTCCTTCCTGATGCTGTATCAATATGAATGTCATTGACAGAACTGTGACCGTGTGCATGTTACACCACTCTGTTATGTCTTACAATAGTAAAGTGTGCTTTGTATCGCTCTATTCAGAGCTAATTTAACCAAGCTGTCAATTTTGTAAAACATTTTTAGAATTGGGATTTTGTTTCTTTTCAGAAAAGTAAATACACAACTTTAAGGACTGTAAAAGCAACATTTTGAAACCACTCCTATCAACACCCTATTCCATTCCTTTTTTTACTAAGCCTTGCTCAAACGATACAAACTACACACACATGCTGCTCCCAAACTATCAAGAGTCCCAGGAACAATCTTTCCACGGGAGATGTCAAAGACTGGTCCAGTGGTTCTCAAATATCCCTGGTTAATATCTCTGGTTAATATCCCTGGTTAATATCCCTGCATAATATCTCTGGTTAATATCCCTGGTTAATACCCCTGGATAATATCTCTGGTTAATATCCCTGGTTAATACCCCTGGATAATATCTCTGGTTAATATCTCTTGTTAATATCTCTGGTTAATATCTCTGGATAATATCCCTGGTTAATATCTCTGGTTAATATCCCTGGTTAATACCCCTGGATAATATCTCTGGTTAATATCTCTTGTTAATATCCCTGGTTAATATCTCTGGTTAATATCCCTGGTTAATATCTCTGGTTAATATCCCTGGTTAATATCTCTGGTTATTATCCCTGGATAATATCTCTGGTTAATATCTCTGGTTAATATCCCTGGTTAATATCTCTGGTTAATATCCCTGGTTAATAGCTCTGGTTATTATCCCTGGATAATATCTTGCCTTCAAACGGAGATACATGAAAATCATGTCCAATATAGTGGTGTGGTGAAGAGAAATGATTCAGTTAAAATGCTATTCTACTTTTTCAATTGTTTCAAGGACATGTAAGCTTTCTGACAAAAATATTCACTCTCTTTCAGTGTTTTTTACGCATCAGTTTGTCTGCTTTGAAGGAGCCCTAAACTGATGATAAGCAAATAATTCAACAAGGAACTGGTCGACCGATGAAAAATGAAATGGACATTAACTTTACGTTACAAAATGCCAACTTTACGTTACAAGGAGGTTGTCATCTGAGATGCACATTCCATAGAAACCAGCAGATATAAGAGACCTCCAGGACCAGGATTTGGGGGAAATACTGCCCCTAACACTTCAAATCAATTCCCGCATCGACATAAAACAACACTTATATCAATAAATACAATTAAATGATACAAAAAAATACAAATACATTGAAGGCATCCATAAATGAGCAATCACATGTCAAGGCAGGTTCCACAAAATGGTGGTCTGCTCCAAATACATTCATAGTAAGACCCTGGCCTTACTGTTGACCTTTTTTCAATTGTCAAACAAAAATGGGGTGTGCCTTTTGTGGTTCGTTGATGTGTCATTCTGGTCATGCGCACCTTGACCAACGTAGCTAGTTCATTAGCTAAGCTAGCCACTTTAGCTAGCCAGTAACTCCTCTAATATGTGTTAATGTCATTTCACAGGATAGTTTTTGGATGAAAGCTGTAGAAATTGATAAGAAATTGTACTTCTGTAGCCAAATATTCAATTTATCCCAAAGTCGACCTTTAAAACATTTGCCATAATGAGCATGACCCTGATCTTCAGGCTGCAGTAATTGGCTATCTCCACATTGGAGTGACAGTGACCATAACTGATAACCAAAACAAAACTGCCAGAGAGAAGATGGCTGGCAGGCTGACTGCTGAGCTGAACCGTTCCTTGTTCCACTTCGATCCGGTTTGGTCTCAGACCCGAGGGTGGCTTGATGGGGGTTGAGGGCTTATGTGGGGAGGGGAGTAGGGCCATTCATGACTGTACCTCTCACCTCCACCACCCGTTCCACTGTCCTTCTCGCCCTCACCTTCAGAGTGAAAAGCGAGAGAGGCTGGAAAAGAGAGAGAGAGATGAGGGATACAGAAAATGAGAGATGTAGAAAAAAAGTGGAAAAGAAAGTGTAACCATGTATCCATCGACAGTTTTAATGAGTAAAGTCATACCGTATAAAAAAAATCATGACAGCTACAGTATGATGGAAACAGGAAGTTTCGGTCCAATTTTATAAATGCCAACTGATCATTTGTTCGTTCGACATGGTGGGATATTTTTGAGTCGGTAAAATGTATTATGCGAGAAATGGTGGTGGATATGCCTTAATGCGTCAATGTTGAAATAATAACCATCATATATATTGTAGTAAACTTGAAGACACGTGATGATATGTTGTGTGGTCCTCCTTCCGCTACGACCAAACTACGACTCACGCAGTTTATTAGGCTATAGATGAAATAAGTTAAGGTGATGAGCTCGATGCTACTTTCCAATAAATATTGACATCCTTATTCTGGTGACATGAGGATCAATGCTTGACTGCCATTTGACAAATAAAAATATCCAAAATTATCTTATCATGTAAGTCCATGGGTGTCAAACTCATTCCACGGAGGGCCGAGTGTCTAAGGGTTAAGACAACCAGGTGAGGGGAGTTCCTTACTAATTATACTGAACAACAATATTAACACAACAAGTGCTGGTCCCATGTTTCATGAGCTGAAATAAAATATCCCAGAAATGTTCAACATGCACAAAAAGCTTATTTCTCTCAAATCCTGTGTGCAAATTCCTCTGTCAGAAACCTTCTAAGGGAAGCTCATCTGCATGCTCATCTTCCTCGCCAGGGTCTTGACCTGACTGCAGTTCGGCATCAACTTCAATGGCCACTGGCATGCTTGAGAAGTGTGCTCTTCACGATGAATCCCGGTTTCAACAGTACTGGGCAAATGGCAGAAAGAGTGTGGAAAGAGTGCGATGAAGTTATGGTATGGGCAGGCATAAGCTACAGACATCGAACACAATTGAATTTCATCGATGGAAATTTGAATGCACAGAGATACCGTGAGGAGATCCTGATGCCCATTGTCGTGCCATTCATCCGCTGCCATCACCTCATGTTTCAGCATAATAAATCATGGCCCCATGTCGCAAGGATCTGTACACAATTCCTGCAAACTGAAAATGTCCCACTTCTTACATGGCCTGCATATTCACTAGACATGTCAGCAATTTAGCATGTTTATTTATATATATATATATATATATATATATATATATTTTTTTTTTTTTTATTTATTTATTATTTATTTATTTTTATTTTTTTTATTTTTTTTACTTTTTCTTATTTTTATTTTAAGGGGTGGATCAGCTAGAATATTGGAGGAGGGATTGTGGTTTTAAAAGAAAACATGAATCATCAGCGTACAATGAAACCTTTGTTTTTAAGCCACGGATTTCTAATCCCTTAATATAGTCGTTGGATCTAATTTTAACAACTAACATTTCGATGGCAATAGTTATGCCGATATAGGACAAGCTTGTTTTACTCCTCTTGACAGTTCAAAGCTTTCTGAGATGTAGCCATTATTTAATATTTTAAACCTAGGGTTACTATACATAACTTTAACTCATTTTATGAATTAAATATTCTAGGCATTTCTATATGAACTCCAGTCACACTTTTTCAAAAGCCTTCAAAATCAGATATGAAAACCAGGCCTGGTATCCCCGATATTACATAGTATTCTACTGTTTCCAATACTTGTCTTATATGATCTCCTATGTATCGTCCAGCTAAAGTACCTGTCTGATTAGGATTAATAATATTTGAAAATACCTTTTTAATTCTATGCGCCAAGTATTTAGATGGAATTTTTGCATCAAAACACTGAAGTGTAAGATGCCTCAATTTTTTTAATGGGCTGGATCTTTATACAGTTGAAGTCGGAAGATTACATACACCTTAGCCAAATATATTTAAACTCCGTTTTTCACAATTCCTGACATTTAATCCAAGTAAAAATTCCCTGTTTTAGGTCAGTTAGGATCACCACTGTATTTTAAGAATGTGAAATGTCAAAATAATAATAGAGAGAATTATTTATTTCAGCTTTAATTTCTTTCATCAAATTCCCAGTAGGTCAGAAGTTTACATACACTCAATTAGTATTTGCTAGCATTGTTTTAAAATTGTTTAACTTGAGTCAAACGCTTCATGTAGTCTTCCACAAGCTTCCCACAATAAGTTGGGTGAATTTTGGCCCATTCCTGGTGTAACTAAGTCAGGTTTCTAGGCCTCCTTGCTCGCACATGCCTTTTCAGTTCTGCCCACACATTTTCTAAGGGATTGAGGTCAGGGCTTTGTGATGGCAACTCCAATACCTTGACTTTGTTGTCCTTAAGCCATTTTGCCACAACTTTGGTAGTATGCTTAGAGTCATATTCCATTTGGAAGACACATTTGTTTGCCTATTAGAAGCTTCTATAGCCATGACATAATTTTCTGGAATTTTCCAAGCTGTTTAAATGCACAGTCAACTTAGTGTATGTAAACTTCTGACCCTCTGGAATTGTGATACAGTGAATTATAAGTGAAATAATCTGTCTGTAAACATTTGTTGGAAAAATTACTTGTGTCATGGAGAAGGTAGATGTCCTAACTGACTTGCCAAAACTATAGTTTGTTAACAAGACATTTGTGGAGTGGTTAATAAACTAATTTTAATGACTCCAACCTCAGTGTATGTAAACTCCCGACTTCAACTGTATCTCATCTTGTTATCAGCTAAATCAACACATCAGATGAGGCAACCTAAGTATCAAACGGATTGTAGAAATTGAACCGTTTTGGCTGCAAATGGTAATTTATTTTGAATTGTACATGTTATTGTTCATCAGTATATTATTTTCAGTGTACATTATAGTCCTCAGCGGATATGATAAAGATCAACTTGGTTCATTGTTCGAAATGCACACTGTCTCAAAGATGTGCTCCAGATCCTACTTCATTTAAACTTGAGAATATCCTTCATCCAACAAAATAAACAATTTAGGTTCCAGTGGAAAGAGGTTTACCAAGATAACTCTGTACCAGCAGCCAGTGTCTGACCCAGTCTATCCAGGAGACTCTGTGTCTCTACAGTGTACAGTACTCTCTGAGACCGTAACAGGAGAACACAGTGTGTACTGGTTCAGAGGCGGATCAGGAGAATCCCATCCAGGAGTCATTTACACCTCTTGGAACTGGAGTGATAAGTGTGAGAAGAGCCCTGAGACTCCCTCTCTTACACAGAGCTGTGTCTACACCCTCTCCAAAAACATCCTCAGCCCCTCTGATGGGTTAGTGACAAATTGAATTTTAAACAATTAATTAATGTAATTCTATTTATCCAACGCATCATGTTTGGAGGCTATTAACAGTTGGACAATTATGTTTTTTAAACAATGTACCAGTAGCACTGTATAGAATCATTAAACCAATGTATCATTAAATATTGTCTGATTTGTCATATTATTTAAAATGTAGCTGTTAATAATGGTAAAATAATGTTGCTTTATGTTTTGAGGGTTGATTTGTTTGTATACAGTATCTGGCTTGTACTGTTTTGTTTCTTTGATTATTTCAGAATCAAGTATTAATACATGTTCAGTATGTTTTATTTGTTGTCAATTTCAAAGTTTACACCTTTGAGGACAGTCACTCTTTGTACCATTATTAAAGCTCAATTTTAAATATGATACATCAGGCAATGTTTAATGATAAATTGGTTTAACAATTCGACACAGCACTACTGGTACATGCTGGTACATTATAGCTATAATTACAGTAAGCTGTGTGAACTCAATAAATACTGTAGAACGTAATTAACCTACATTATATACAATATACAATATACAATATACAATATAATATAATATAATAATATAATGCCTCAATGTTTGTTTAATGGGTTACAGTAAATACCAAAAAAATCATACATTTAGCAAAAATTATTAAAACAATAAAAATAGAACCATAATACAATGATACATTATTGCAAATAGAGAAAAATGACTTCAAATGGGGGCTGATCAACTCTAATTTGATTTGAAATACATTTAAATTGCATCAAACTTTACAATATAACATTAGGAAAGTAATTAATCCTTGTTCGAGACAGAATGCCTCATAGCGGCAGGAGCCTATCTCCTGATTCTATACCGGAATGCAGCTTGATGTACAAGTACACCTCCTGGACAGGACACTTAACCCAATCCATCTCCTTTATGCTGAGTGCCAAACAGAGGCATTCGGTCCTATTTTTTGAGTAATTGGTGTGACTCGATCGGGGATCAAACCCTCAACCTTCTTATCTCAGGGAGGACACTAAGCACACTGCCACTGAGTTGGCTCACAGTTAAACAGTATGTCTAAGCAAAGGGCTGATATACAAGAGATACAATACAAGAGGATGACATAGAATCACTAAGGAAGTCTAAAATAACAATACAATCACAGATTAAAGGCCAAACTAAAAAAACTGGGTTTCTCAGGAGTGATTTAAAGTCCTCAATGGTTTCTGGCCTTCTACCTGACAGGACAAGCCGTTCCATTACAGTGTTACTCTGACAGAGAACGCTCCTAGAAGAATCAGCTTCCTACATCAGTGGAGGCACCTCAGAGGAGGAAGGGGAGGACAGTTCTCAGTGAATTTCATAAAAAATGTAATAGTGAAACTTTTGAAAAGTTGTACTTTTTAGATTAAACAATACAAAATATCTTCACGTCACCAAGTAATTGATTAAAACACACTGTTTTTTTAATGAAGGTCTACAGTAGTCTCAACAGCACTCTCTAGGGAATGCATGATTGTGTAGCTGGAGGACAGCTAGCTTCCGTCTTCCTCTGGGTACATTGACTTCAATACAAACATAGGAGTCTCATGTTTAATTACATAGTAATTGTGACAACTTCCGGAGGACATCTTCCAACTCATCAGAGGTCTTGTAGCATTAACTTAAATTTTGTCCACCCAACCAACGGATAAGATAATTAATCTATTACTGAAAGCATAAGCTACAGCTAGCTAGCACTGCACTGCATAACATGTGGTGAGTAGCTGACTCAAAGAGAGAGAAAGACAATAGTTTAACAGTTTTAAACAAATTACTTTCTTAAAAAAAATGAATGAGGATTGGGAGAGAGAGATATATATTTGGTATTTTTTTCACTTTCACTTTCATTTACTTAGCTAGCAAATGCAGCTAGCTAGTTTTGCCTACTCAAACACCCAGATCAAACAGAGGGATGCTATGTTAGTTAGCTGGCTTTAACTATGCAAAATTGGAACTCTTTCAAGTAAAGGTAAGCTTTTGGTTTTACTAATTTGGTGTAAGTGCTAATCTGCTTACTGACTGTACATTGTACTGCATCATTGTAGCGGGTTAAATATCTTGTTAGTTCTATTAGCTATGCTGACTATGACGTTACTTTTAACTAATATGATGACAACGATGTGTGCTGTATGTAGCGGTTATGACATGAATGATCGGTTTGGAAAGGTTTTTTCACCTGGTCACAGACAGCTGATGTGTTGTGCATTGAAGTTCATAGTCCAACAAGCTGTTTGTATGTGGTTATGAAAGTGAGCTGTTTGAGTGTGAACAGTGGTGTATTCATTCCTCAGATTCTGTTAAAAAAAATCTTCAACGGAAGCAAATGGAACGAAACTATAATAAATTCAGGTAATAATATATCTGAATTTTTCCAGTTTGTAACTGTTGGACTAACGATGACACACTGGATCAGCTAGATGCAGGCAAAAGTGTGCAAGGCGGTATTGAATGTGTCCCTTTCTGTCCATGTGTCAGTGTCTGTCACCTCAAATCTTTATCTGGACTTGTGTGCACCTATTTTGTAAACTTTCATTCATAGGCTAGGTTGTAATAACCTCATGATGGGTATAGGGAAAATTCTGCCACTGTCTTGCTTGACAGAAAATGTCACTGTATCATTAAGGGTAAAATATCATGACTGTTTAAATACATTATATATTAAGAAAAGTTTATTGACCAAACTACATCCATTCCTCTGCACATAAAAACAACGTTCAGTCCCAGTCTACTCTGACATCAGAGTACACACTCTCCTGTGGTGTCTCTCTCTTCTTTCTTCCTCTTTCAGTTTTCCTCTCAGAGAAATGCAATGCAGCATAATTCAGGGTATCTGGGTCTTGATCCTGTAAATAATGTTGTTGGTTTAAAAAATGTAGTCATAATAATAGTCAGAAAATTGGAGTATCTAGTATCATATCACAAATTATCTACCAACAGGCCAATATTATAACACTTGCATTTATTACCTGATCATATTCAGTGGTTGAGTTGTCATGTCTAATATGCTGAGCAACACTCACTGTTAACATGAATAAAAACAAGCATCAACATGACAAAAGGTAAAGACAGCGGTATTATACTTGATGACAAGTATTGTGCATTAACGGTAAAATGTATTAGGTGTTCATCTACAGTTTGTAATACCAGAGAGCTCACCTTTATAATGTTCAGAAATTGGCTTTGTATTTCTGCTGAAGACGAGTATAATGATCACAATCACACAGAAAACTGATGTCACTCCCAGTCCAATGACTACATGATCCAGTGATCTTTCTGAATCGAATAAAAAACATATACATGTATACCACCGTTATATTAATATCAAATAGGAAGAGAGATCTAAGTACCCTTGAATTATAATAAAATAGTAAGAGAAAAATACCACCCTTATATGAGAATAAAACAGTAAGAGATATATATAAATATATATATACCACCCCTATATTAAAATAAAATAGTAAGAGAGATATATACCACCCTTATATTAAAATATAATAATAAAAGAGATATATGCCAACGTTAAATTAAAATAAAATAGTAGGAGAGATACATTTCACCCTTATGTTAAAACAAAATAGTAAAATAAATATATACTACCCTTATTTAAAAATAAAATAGTATGAGAGATCTATTCCACCCTTATATTCAAATAATATAGCAAGAGGCATATATACCAACCATATAGTAAGATAAAATAATAATAGAAATACATACCACCATTACATTAAAATAAAATAGTAAGAAATATATAACACCATTTATATGACTAAAAAAATAGTAAGATATATATAGATACCACCCTTATATTAAAATAAAAAAAATTCTGAAGATGGCAGAGGAGGATCAGTGTCTGTTCCTAACAACTGTTGATTTCTGGTGACTTTCCCTGCACTTTCAGCAACAGTGGCACATTTTTGGTAATGGACGACCAGTACCTACAGAAAGACTTCCATGGAGGAACTGAATGCAGGATAAGTATGTGTGATGTTCTGATGAGGGGCTCTGTCCTGCCTTTCCAGCCCTACCTTCCTCAGCACCCTTTTCCTAGTATGACTAAGGACATTCAATCTCCAACTGCATCATCCTAATCTGCCTAAAGACATTCAATCTCCAACATCCTAATCTGCCTAAGGACATTCAATCTCCATCTCCATCATTCAAATGTGACAACGGAAATTCAATCTCCATCTCCATCATCCTAATCTACCTAAGGACATTCTATCTCCATCGTCTCAATTTATATTTGTCGTGTTTGTCATTTTATTTAGCTTTTTAACGCTTTGAGATTAATTTTGTAATGAAAAGCACTATACACATTCCATAAAATTGGTATTATTATCATATGAAAGATGTGGATTGATTGTAGCCACATTTTGAAGGAGAGATTTGTCAAAATATGAATTTTGTATTTCTTTAAATAAGTTATTAGCAGGTTGTATTTTGTTTACAGCATCTAAGAATTTTCAGCTGAACATTCATTTCTGGTCAATGATGAGAATATTGTTATAGCAAAAGGCACATTGACCTCAACCACTGTGCTGTACACTGACTGTATAAAACATTATGAGAAGATGTTCTTTCCTTGACAGACTGACCAGGTGAATCCAGGTGAAAGGTATGATCCCTTATTGATGTCACTTGTTAAATCCACTTCAATCGGTGTATATGAAGGGGAGGAGACAGGTTACAGAAGGATTTTTAAGCCTTGAGACAATTGAGACATGATTGTGTATGTGTGACATTCAGAGGGTTAATGAACAAGACAAAATATTTAAGTGTCTTTGAACGGGTTATGGTAGTAGGTGCCAGGCGGACTGGTTTTAGTGTGTCAAGAACTGCAATGCTGCTGGGTTTTTCACGCTCAACAGTTTCACGTGTGGATCAAAAATGGTCCACCACCCAAAGGACATCCAGCCAAAATGACACAACTGTGGGAAGCATTGGAGTCAACATGTGCCAGCATCCCTGTGGAACACTTTCGACAACGTGTAGAGTCCATGCCCCAACAAATTGAGGGCAAAAGGGGGTGCAACTCAATATTAGGAAGATGTTCTTAATGTTTTGAACACTCAATGTACATGCACCACTTTTAATATGACTAAACTTTCTTCTGTATTTTCAACATTATAACACATAATATTCATTACTTACCAATATTTAGGTTTGTTCCGTTGCCAAACAGGATCTCCCCACATGTGGCCACAGCACAGTAGTAAGTCCCAGCATCAGAGAGACTGAGGTTGTTCTTGGAGAGGCTGTAGACACAGCTCTGTGTAGGAGAGGGAGTCTCAGGGTTCTTCTTACACGCATCACTCAAGTTCCCAGGGGTGTAAATGACTCCAGGCTGGGATTCTCCTGATCCGGCTCTGAACCAGTACACACTGTGTTCTCCTGTACAGGTCTGAGAGAGTACTGTACACTGTAGAGTCACAGAGTCTCCTGGATGGACTGGATCAGAAACTGGTTGCTGCACCAATGTAGGGTGATTGTGTCCTATATTGTGTCATTGTATTGAGAACATAATTATTCATTAGCTTGTAAAGTGGAGAGGTCATAGAGTTTTAAATAGAAAACATTCCTTTAGGCACATGGCAGTTTTGGAAACAGCGTTTTGCTTGCTATAAAAGAGAGGTGCAGTTTCTATTTGTCAGTAATTATTCAAATGTATTCACCCCACAGTCAGCCAAGATGCTTAGCTAGGCATCTTAAGAGTTCTTTACAGTAAAAGTTAGTTAGCTACCGTTTCTACACTCTTTTGCTAGCTATACCGTAACGATGTCATTTCAAAAACCTGTCAAAAATGACAAGTGTCTTTACATTTGACCATTATGACACGCATCCATGAATATCCACTTTCTAAGCATACTGCAGCAAGATTGTTAATACTTTCTGAACATCTACTGTACATGGCTGTGTACATCTACTGTATGTATAACAATACACAAAAACACTTGGTGAACATTGAAATGCACAATTTAAATTAAATTACCCTTCACAGCCAAAAATGTTGCATGTCCATAGTCCATCCCATACATTGTCCCAATTCCACAAAAGTATGTTGCCTCATCTAATGTGCTGATATTTCTGATAATGAGATTATACACATATTCAGATGTCTCCACTTTGAAACGTGGGTTCTTAAACTCTCCATTAAGTACAGGTTCTGATGCATAGGATACAGATGCGACAAGATGGGGCAGTTGGCCAACAGTTTGTCTGTACCAGTACAGCAATTGTTGAGATTCTGCTTTAGGACATGGCAAAGATATATTGTCTCCAAATAGACGAGTAGTCACTGGTATTGGTTGAGGAGCATCTTCAGTCTGAATCAGGTCTGCCAAAATGTGAATGTAATCAGATGTCAATTTGAAATGAAAATGGACATTGTTCAACCTTTGAGTAACAGGGTTTTTTTCTTAATTAAGTCATCAAACTACTGCAATTTAAAATGTCTGAAGATATATCGGTCACATTGCTGTCCAAACTGAATATATTTCATTATCTTTAGATATGACTTTCCAATACGATATTGTTATTCTTTTAGATTTTAAATTCTACTGTTCAGTAAAGTACTATGTGAGATTAGGGCATGCACTTACACACTTGAGAGAGAAGTCCCCAAAGAAGGCAGATTCTGATCATCTTGATGTATGGTAGCTTTAACAACTGTTTTTCTTTGTTACTATGAATGACTGACTGACAAAATGAAAATAATTGTGGGATGTTTAAAATCTAAGAATGACTTGATTGGTTAGGGGAAAGACATGCATCACTTCCTGTTGAACGTTTCCATCCGTTTTCAGCCATGTACTGTAGGCAATCTAAAGATTTATGGTGTGCACTAATTTGTTGGCCTACATTACAACGAGATATTGCTCAGTGATGCAATATATCCAAGACTCAGATTAATCCAAGATCACAATTCAAAACATTCTCAGTAGAGTTTTTACATTGAATATGTAACGAAAACGCTGTGAGTCGAGAAGCAGGTGAAACGTTTAATAAAACAACAAACATGGAACGAAACAACATAACAGTAGCATCTACGCATGAACACAGGAACAATACAGACTGGGGAAGGAACCTAAGGGAGTGCAAGGTATAGGAGAGGTACTTGTGTGCCTCATGATAGACGTACAGGTGCGCTTAATGATTGATGCCAGGTGTGCGTAATAATGGATCCCAGGACCGGTGTTATGTACACCTGTGAAGGCGAACACAGGAGTAGACGTGACAGAAAGAGCTTAGTCCATGACTAGGCTTAATCTACATTCGGAAACTATTCAGACCCCTGGACTTTTATTCCATTCTAAAATGGATTAAATTGTTTTTTCCCCCTCATCAATCTACACACAATACCCCATAATGACAAAGCAAAAACAGGTTTTCCAACATTTTTGCAGATGTATAAAAAATGTAAAAGTATTCAGACCTTGTACTCAGTACTTTGTAGAAGCACCTTTTGCAGCGATTACAGCCTTTAGTCTTCTTGGTACGACGCTACAACCTTGTCACACCTGTATTTGGGGAGTTTCTCCCACTCTTCTCTACATATCTTCCCAAGCGTTGTCAGGTTGGATGACGAGTGTTGCTGCATAGCTATTTTCAGGTCTCTCCAGAGATGTTCCATCAGGTTCAAGTCTTGGTCCTGGCTGGGCCATTCAAGGACATTCAGAGACTTGTCACGAAGCCACTCCTGCGTTGTCTTGGCTGTGTGCTTAGGGTCGTTGTCCTGTTGGAAGGTAAACCTTAACCCCAGTCTGAGATCCTGAGGGCTCTGGAGCAGGTTTTCATCAAGGATCTCTCTTTACTTTGCTCCTTTCATCTTTACCTCAAACCTGACCAGTCTATCAGTCCCTGCTGCTGAAAAACATCACCACAGCACGATGGTGCTACCACCGTGCTTCATTGTAGGGATGGTGCCAGGTTTCCTCCAGACGTGACAATTGGCATTCAGGCCAAAGAATTCAGTCTTGGTTTCATCAGACCAGAGAATCTTGTTTCTCATGATCTGAGAGTCTTTAGGTGCCTTTTGGCAAACTCCAAGAGGGCTGTCTTGTGCCTTTTACTGAGGAGTGGCTGCATAGCGGAGAAGGTATGGTGGGATTCTAAATGGTCGGTAATCTGTATGTTAACTTGGCTTTCAAAGATCTTTGAAAGGCAGGGTAGAATAGATATAGGTCTGTAGCCGTTTGGGTATAGAGTGTCTCCCCCTTTAAAGAAGGGGATGACCGCGGCAGCTTTACAGTCTGTGGGAACCACAGATGATACGAAAGAGAGGTTGAACATTTTAGTAATAGGGGCTGCAACAATTTCGGCAGATATTTTTAAGAAAGAGTGGGTCCAGATTGTCTAGCCCGGCTGATTTGTAGGGGTCAATATTATGCAGCTCTTTCAGAGCATCAGCTGTCTGGATTTGGGTGAAGGAGAAGTGGGAGAGGCTTAGGCGAGTTGCTGTGGCGGGTGAAGGGCTTTTGATCAGGGTAGGGGTAGCCAGGTGGAAAGCATGGCCAGCCGTAGAAAAATTATTATTGAAATTCTCAATTGTAGTGGATTTATTGGTGGTGACTGTGTTGCCCAGCCTCAGTGCAGTGGGCAGCTGGGAGGAGGTGCTCTTATTCTCCATGGACTTTACAGTGTCCCAGAACTTTTTTGAGTTTGTGATACTGGATGCAAATTTCTGCTTGAAAAAGTTAGCTTTTGCTTTCCTAACTGCCTGTGAATATTTGTTCCTAACTTCCCTGAAAAGTTGCATATCACAGGGGCTGTTCAATGCTAATGCAGAACGCCATAGGATGTTTTTGTGCTGGATAAGGGCAGTCAGGTCTGGAGAGAATCAAGAGCTATATCTGTTCCTGGTTCTACAGTTTTTGAATGGGGCATGATTATTTAAGATGGTGAGGAAGGCACTTTTATCGGGTAACAATTGAACATAGTTAGTGGATTAAATAAATACAGTCATGAGAATAATGAAAGTAAAGTCACAACACCATATTTTGAGTCTAAAAAGTGTGTGTTTACAATAACATTATTTACAAACAATGGAGTAAAACAAGCTCATGTGACTTCTATAAGCCACAAAATGTTATTTCATAATCCATTTCTATATATCATTAACTTTAATTGAATGCCAGACTGTCCCCTTTAACACATTGTGTTTCTGTAAGCACTCTCCTACATGAGACATCATTATTTGAATATAACAACTCACAATATCATATTCAGAAACGACCAATATCCATTTTTTTTAACTTTGCCAAACAGGATCTCTGTGGAAAAAGTTCAACATGTCCTATTCCATTTCCAACTAATAAGCAGTTAGCGCAATCAAAAGACCAGTGATGTGTATCTGGGCCAACAGTTCTATAATGTTTCCCAGTCTGTCGGTTGAATGCTTTAGGCCTACTAATTGATACCATACTCTATTCGACCGATACATATCTCTATTTGACCATAATGCCCTTTACATGGTTTACTAGGTCAACCTCTATGAGGAGTAGCCCACTCATCCTAGTTGCCTCTCCTCAGTAAGATCTTAGCATAATGTAAATTGACTTCATAAAGTTAAATTATTACCTTAAAGAGATATTACACAAAAATATGAATGTACATGATGGTACAAAAATGCTTCTTATGACATGAAAAACTTGAATAATCATGAATGAAATGGTTATGTCCATAATTTAACTATGACAGACAGTAAGAATTTGACCTCTTGTGAAATGAATAACAAACCAAAGACACTATACTAGAAATATTCAGTGATATTAAATGACAATGATAATCCTACAACATTCATTTATTGCTATAATTAGATACGTGATAATGTATGGAACAAAAACTATTCTGCACATATCAACCCAATATGATATTGTTCCATGACAACATTTTACACAATGTTACGAACATATGTGCAAAGGTTTCATCAAAGCAAAGGGTGGCTATTTGAAGAATCTCAAATCTCAAATATATTTTGATTAGTTTAACACTTTTTTTGTTTACTACATCATTCCATATGCGTTATTTCACAGTTTTGATGTCTTCACTATTATTCTACAATGTAAAAGAAAAATACAAATAAAGAAAAACCCTTGAATGAGTAAGTGTTCTAAAACTTTTTATCAAAAGTGTACATAGACATTTAAAGATGAAAACCCAGCTAGCTCAGAATAAGTTGACCACTCCAGAAGATATTTTGAGCAGAAACATGGTTGTAATTCCATTGTCTATGGTATTGTATTTGGATATTGTATTGTACTATTGTGAAAGTTAATCCGAAAGCATTGTCCTGCGATTGATTTACCAAAACACTTAAATTGTGTCTAAATAGAGACACTTGACTGACATAATTTTGTCAGTGCTGTATCTGAAACAAAGATCAGTCCCAGTCTGAGTACCTGACATCAGAGTACACACTCTCCTGTGGTGTGTCTCTCTTCTTTCTTCCTCTTTTAGTTTTCTTCTCAGAGAAATGCAATGCAGCATAATTCAAAATATCTGTGTTTGGCACCTAAGGAATAGAGTACAGTAAATAATAACTCCACTGTGCACAATAACAGAGAAATAAAATAATAACATTATCGATAATACGGTAAGGGGAATGTTCATGCGGAAGCTAGGATTCAAATCTTAGCAGAGGGCGCAGGACTGCCAACAATGCAGCTTTTAAAATCATTTTCTCTGACATTTATGGATATCGCATTCATGGTAAACAGTCCAGATGTCAGCTCAGAAAGTATTATTTTTTCATTTCAAGCTATAACACGGATCTAACTTGGATCACGTTGAATCCTGGTCTTAGTGTCATATTTTTTCATACTAGTTAATTACAGGCTACGGGCATTAAAGACAAATGAAACAAAAACATTTCTAAATCATTTACTTTGTAATAACCAAAACCTAAACTGATGTTCAAAGCATGTTGACATTGTTAAATATAATATTTACACTACAGATTCACGCTACAGATTTCTGGACAATAAATAAGCTAGCGGATATGAGGGTAATTTAACATCTTAAAGCCCCACATCTAAAATGTAACTAAACATTTTAATACAACTATCAACAACATTTTTGATCAACTGAGAGCTTGCCAAATTATAGGTGCAGGTTATAATGAACTATATTTAAAAACAGGTTTTCTCTATGACAAACAACTCTGACGCAACATCTCATGGGTTACTGCTGTACTTAGTGATTTATTCACAAATATACACATATACACTAATATACACACTCCTGTGTAACAGGCAATGTACCTCTTGTTTCACACATTGGATAATATAGATGTTACATACCTGACCACTTGACTGCTCTGATGAGAGGTTATCATCATGGTGAATATGCTGAGAGACACTTGCTGTATCAACAGATAGAAATCCAAGCATGAAAATGGAGACGGAATATACAGTATACCATTCAACGGTGTCAGCCCATGAGGTGAGATTTTACTTTTAAATTCTCATTGCAAACACATTTGACACAAAACAATAGATATGTTCTCTATGTCTTACCTTTACAATGATCACATGTTTGTCTCTTGTTTTTGGTACAAGCGAGAATAAAAATGACAATCACACACACAGCCACTGCTGCTCCCAAGCTGAGGACAATGGGATCCACTGTGTTTCCTGGTATTAAAATACATTCAACATGCTTGCTATGTTTTATGTTAAGGATGCATAGTTGACAACACAATTTTTTTCTCACTTTGACCCATTTTAACTACAAAATAATCGTATCATTAAAATATGCTTAAATGTTTAGATAAAGAAGTGTAAGGTGCTTTATCAATTTAACAAGAAGTTGTACCTTTAATGATGTTAAGTTTTGTTCTGTCGCCAAACAGGATCTCCCCGCATGTGGCCACAGCACAGTAGTAAGTTCCAGCATCAGAGAGACTGAGGTTGTTCTTGGAGAGGCTGTAGACACAGCTCTGTGTAGTAGAGGGAGTCTCAGGGCTCTTCTCGCAATCATCACTCCTGTTCCCAGGGGTGTAAATTACTCCTGAATGGGATTCTCCTGATCCAGCTCTGAACCAGTACACATTGTGTTCTCCTGTACAGGTCTCAGAGAGTACAGTACACTGCAGAGTCACAGAGTCTCCTGGATGGACTGGGTCAGACTCTGGCTGCTGTTCCACTGTCTGGTTGTCAGACCTCTGACCGTTTCCTAAATTAATCAGAACATAGAGTAATTATCAGACATTCAATTAATTTCAGATTAACATATTTTTCTGCAATCTTTCTGTTAGCTGAGAAATCACAAAAGTGCCCAGCAATTTTTTTGTCTTATTACTTATCAAAAAGTTATTGTCCGATTGACATAACTTCAAAATAGAAAGTACAATTATTTTACCTTTTAAAGACAGAAATGTGCCATCTCTAAAGTTCACAGTCATCACTCTTCCAATTGCACAATAGTACATGGCTTCATCTTCTGGGATCGACTTCATGATAGTAAGGCGAAACATCCTTTGAGCCAAAGTTACGCTGAAGTGTGAATTTTTAAATCCAGAGTGAAACACAGGCTCTGTTAAATATTCATGCATCGATGAGACAAGTTGTGGAATTCCTCCCACAGTTTGCTTGTACCAGTGCATTTGTTCATCGTTGAATTCCTCTTCTGGGAAAACACATAGCAGGGTTACAGGATCACCAAGTTGAACAGTGGTCACTGGACTTAGCAGGTTAACATGGTCTACATCTAAATCAAATGGAAACAGAAACACAAGCGTACTGTATTTATCACACAGACAAGGACAAATGTTAAGAGAAAACAATAGTCTGTAAAAATATTTCAAATAATTGAAAATCAAGTTGTGAAAATCATTCCAGATGTTTTACTTTTCTTCTGCTTACTTTGTTTATTCTTTATTTTTAGATGGTATGTGGGTTGGTTGAACGTTCTAAATGTCAATTTATCCTACCCTTCAAGAACCTTGAACTATATTGAATTGCACAGCACAGGAAAAACAATATTTTTAATGTATTATGATGAAGTGATGAAATTGTACTTACACACTGCACTGAGAATAATCACAGCAACCCCTAATCTGACCATCATGGTATGTAGCCTCTAGACTGGTAGTGTTGATTTGGTCTGTGCTTAAATGAGAACCCAAGACCAAGTATTCAAACTTGAAAACATACCTCATTGGCTGGAACATAGTGTTCAATACTTCCTGTAAAATGCTCCAACCCGTGACCCATTTCTTCTGTGAACCTGACATGCCTGTTATGTCATAAGGTCACAACCTTAGCTTTCATGTTACTGTGTACTACAGTGCCTCATATGTTGTATGTTTTGACTGTTTAATTGTCCTTTTATCCACTGTACTTTTTTGTTGTATGGATACATGTGTATAGATGCCGTAATGTGCTATAGATGTTGCTTGTACCATGTTTGACCATGATTGTTTTTAGTATCTCAAATGTGGTCTCGATGTGATTTGCAAAATCTGAATTGTGCATTATTGTATTATTGTGGATAGACACAAATACATTTGTCTAACTAACTAAATCAATGCATTTCTGTCTGCACAGTACAATTGCTATATTTTGCCTGTCCTGTTTACTTGTCCTGTTTCATTGAATTATTTTTGGCATGAAAAGATCTCACTGAAAATGCACTTAGACTTTAACATTACGTTTTTGTTAACCTTACGAGTCTAAGCTCTACCTAAACTGTGGAGGAGGGCTAAGTAGTCCCAAGCCTTATGGCATATTTTTAAGACCCTTTGAAGTATCCCAAAATATGCAAAAAATATATATATATATATTTAAAGAAAATGTATTTTTGGCCTCTGCTATTAGCCCATACAAATGCATTGAAAGGTGTCTATCCTACATCTGAGAGATATAAGAACGCTTTATACATTGATTTTACCCCTTGTTCTTGTCCATAAACAGTCTCCATCACAGGAGGTTGGTGGCTCCTTAACTGGGGAAGATGGACTCGTGGAGAGGAAGCAGTGGAATGGTATCAAATATATCAAACACATGTGTCTGATGCCATTCCAGTCGCTCCATTCCAGCCATTTAAATGAGCCGTCCTCCCTCAGCAGCCTCCAAATGCCTCAAATGGTACCGGGGGAGCTTCAGACAAGTCTTGTGAGGCCTGTAGGCCTCCTATAGCAAAACAACTGAATTGTATGAGTTTGTGAGAGTCTCATCTTTAAACAGAGGGGTCAAACCAGTAGGTAGCCCAAACTACAGACAGAAGTTGTCAGATCGGCTGTACTGACTTCAGACAAGTCCCAAGATGCTTGTGGGGGTCATAGAGCAAAACGGAGAACACCATAGTGTTTGTGAGAATCTCATCATTTCATAATAGTTATTATAGGCCAAACCGTTCGGATGCTACAGACAATTTTGTGAGAAGACGAATTTGCGGGATGTCTCATGGTCTGACAAACACTGCTGTAGCTCTGTCACCTTTCACTGTAGATGCTGAAGTATTACATGGGCGGATGCGGTGGATTGAGATGCATTCAGTACAAAAAAAAACATATCTCTAGCTTAAATTGACACATTTTTATGGGAAAATTTTTATTGAGTTAATTAGATTTCCGCGAGGGCATGGACATCGTCCTTAGGATATTTTTGTTAAGTGGTTCTGTGAGGTCATGTATCAAAGGGGTCTGGGATCATTTACGTAGACTCGGTTGATTTTCTTAAAGATCTCAAGTGCCAGGGTAAACAGGTAGTAACCAGGGGACTGCTCAGGAAACCACTCTCGAGACCATTTCTTAAACTTTTCAGCTCGAGACTCAAATGAGTAATTGACCCTACTCCCGTGACCCAATTTGTCCTCCAAGTACCCAAGTTAAGAAATGTGATTATAAATACAGTATATTTTCATAACTTGTGACCCACCTCTGACATGCCCAGGGCCCACTTTGGGTCCAGGCCTAAAGTTTAAGAAACCCTGCATTTGACCAAGAGGAAATTCTCTCCTATTCTGAGGGTGACATTGGGTTTAACAGATGCAGGCCTGTTCATCCACCATGTACAGTAGACTACAGGCAATACGTTCCTCCTCCATGTACAGTAGACTACAGGTAATACGTTCCTCCTCCATGTATAGTAGACTACAGGCAATATGTTCCTCCTCCATGTACAGTAGACTACAGGTAATACGTTCCTCCTCCATGTATAGTAGACTACAGGCAATATGTTCCTCCTCCATGTACAGTAGACTACAGGTAATATGTTCCTCCTCCATGTACAGTAGACTACAGGTAATACGTTCCTCCTCCATGTATAGTAGACTACAGGTAATACGTTACTCCTCCATGTACAGTAGACTACAGGCAATACGTTCCTCCTCCATGTACAGTAGACTACAGGCAATACATTCCTCCTCCATGTACAGTAGACTACAGGCAATACATTCCTCCTCCATGTACAGTAGACTACAGGCAATACATTCCTCCTCCATGTACAGTAGACTACAGGCAATACATTCCTCCTCCATGTACAGTAGACTACAGGTAATACGTTCCTCCTCCACGTACAGTAGACTACAGGTAATACGTTCCTCCTCGATGTATAGTAGACTACAGACAATACGTTCCTCCTCCATGTACAGTAGGCTACAGGTAATACGTTCCTCCTCCATGTACAGTAGACTACAGGCAATACGTTCCTCCTCCATGTACAGTAGACTACAGGTAATACGTTCATCCTACATGTATAGTAGACTACAGGTAATACGTTCCTCCTACATGTATAGTAGACTACAGGCAATACGTTCCTCCTCCATGTACAGTAGACTACAGGTAATATATTCCTCCTCCATGTACAGTAGACTACAGGTAATATATTCCTCCTCCATGTATAGTAGACTACAGGTAATACGTTCCTCCTCCATGTACAGTAGACTACAGGTAATACGTTCCTCCTCCATGTACAGTAGACTACAGGTAATACGTTCCTCCTCCATGTACAGTAGACTACAGGTAATACGTTCCTCCTCCATGTACAGTAGGCTACAGGTAATACGTTCCTCCTCCATGTATAGTAGACTACAGGTAATACGTTCCTCCTCCATGTACAGTAGACTACAGACAATACGTTCCTCCTCCATGTACAGTAGGCTACAGGCAATACGTTCCTCCTCCATGTACAATGGACTACAGGCAATACGTTCCTCCTCCATGTATAGTAGACTACAGGTAATACGTTCCTCCTCCATGTACAGTAGGCTACAGGTAATACGTTCCTGCTCCATGTACAGTAGGCTACAGGTAATACGTTCCTCCTCCATGTATAGTAGAATACAGGTAATACGTTCCTCCTCCATGTACAGTAGACTACAGACAATACGTTCCTCCTCAATGTACAGTAGACTACAGGTAATTTGTTCCTCCTCCATGTACAGTAGGCTACAGGTAATACGTTCCTCCTCCATGTATAGTAGACTACAGGTAACACGTTCCTCCTCCATGTATTGTAGACTACAGACAATACGTTCCTCCTCCATGTATAGTAGACTACAGGTAATACGTTCCTCCTCCATATACAGTAGACTACAGGTAATACGTTCCTCCTCCATGTACAGTAGACTACAGACAATACGTTCCTCCTCCATGTACAGTAGACTACAGGTAATACGTTCCTCCTACATGTATAGTAGACTACAGGCAATACGTTCCTCCTCCATGTACAGTAGACTACAGGTAATACGTTCCTCCTCCATGTACAGTAGACTACAGGTAATACGTTCCTCCTCCATGTATAGTAGACTACAGGTAATACGTTCCTCCTCCATGTATTGTAGACTACAGACAATACGTTCCTCCTCCATGTATAGTGGACTACAGGTAAGATATTCCTCCTCCATGTACAGTAAACTACAGGTAATACGTTCCTCCTCCATGTACAGTAGACTACAGGTAATACGTTCCTCCTCCATGTACAGTAGACTATAGGCAATACGTTCCTCCTTCATGTACAGTAGACTACAGGCAATATATTCCTTAATCATGTACAGAAGGCTACAGGCAATATATTTCTTAATCATGTACAGTAGGCTACAGGCAATACGTTCCTCCTCCATTTACAGTAGGCTCCAGGCAATATATTCCTTAATCATGTACAGTAGGCTACAGGCAATATATTCCTTAATCATGTACAGTAGACTACAGGCAATATATTCCTTAATCATGTACAGTAGGCAACTGGCAAAATATTTCTTAATCATGTACAGTAGGCTACAGGCAATATATTCCTTAATCATATACAGTAGGCTACAGGTAATACGTTCCTCCTCCATGTACAGTAGGCTACAGGTAATACGTTCCTCCTCCATGTATAGTAGAATACAGGTAATACGTTCCTCCTCCATGTACAGTAGGCTACAGGTAATACGTTCCTCCTCCATGTATAGTAGAATACAGGTAATACGTTCCTCCTCCATGTGCAGTAGACTACAGGCAATACGTTCCTCCTCCATGTACAGTAGACTACAGGTAATACGTTCCTCCTCCATGTACAGTAGACTACAGGTAATACGTTCCTCCTCCATGTATAGTAGACTACAGGTAATACGTTCCTCCTCCATGTATTGTAGACTACAGACAATACGTTCCTCCTCCATGTATAGTGGACTACAGGTAAGATATTCCTCCTCCATGTACAGTAAACTACAGGTAATACGTTCCTCCTCCATGTACAGTAGACTACAGGTAATACGTTCCTCCTCCATGTACAGTAGACTATAGGCAATACGTTCCTCCTTCATGTACAGTAGACTACAGGCAATATATTCCTTAATCATGTACAGAAGGCTACAGGCAATATATTTCTTAATCATGTACAGTAGGCTACAGGCAATACGTTCCTCCTCCATTTACAGTAGGCTCCAGGCAATATATTCCTTAATCATGTACAGTAGGCTACAGGCAATATATTCCTTAATCATGTACAGTAGACTACAGGCAATATATTCCTTAATCATGTACAGTAGGCAACTGGCAATATATTTCTTAATCATGTACAGTAGGCTACAGGCAATATATTCCTTAATCATATACAGTAGGCTACAGGCAATACGTTCCTCCATGTACAGTAGGCAACAGGCAATATATTCCTTAATCATGTACAGTAGGCAACAGGCAATATATTCCTTAATCATGTACAGTAGGCTACAGGCAATATATTTCTTAATCATGTACAGTAGGCAACAGGCAATGTATATTAGCCTCTATGTAGTTGGCTTGCTACGTGGCCAGCATTTGCTTGGGTATTCTAAACCTAATCATCTATCTAATCAGCTAGCTTGAAATTTTCCCATCAAATCATCTTTATTCTGTGAATTGCTCATAAAATGCAAATGCAGAAATAGCTACCAGATTATTTTGCATCTAGCTTGGTAGTCTATTGGTCATTGCCATATTGTCATGTTCCTCAGTAAACATTTGTAACCTACATACAGTAGTTGATAAAATCAAATACAATTTTATTTGTCTCACACATGGTTAGCAGATGTTAATGCGAGTGTAGCGAAATGCTTGTGCTTCTAGTTCCGCCCATGCAGTGATATCTAACAAGTAACAACAATTACCTTATACACACAAGTGTAAAGGAATGAATAAGAATATGTACATAAAAATATATGGATGAGCGATGGCCGAACAGCATAGGCAAGATGCAGTAGATGGTATAGAGTACAGTATATACATATGAGATGAGTAATGTAGGGTACGTAAACATTATATAAAGTGGCATTGCTTAACAGGTGATGCATTTATTACATCCATTTTTTATTATAAAGTGGCTAGAGATTTGAGTCAGTATGATGGCAGCAACCACTCATGGTTAGTGATGGCTGTTTAAGTCTGATGGCCTTGAGATAGAAGCTGTTTTTCAGTCTCTCGGTCCCAGTCTGCACCTGTACTGACCTCGCCTTCTGGATGATAGCGGGGTGATCAGGCAGTGGCTCGGGTGGTTGTTGTCCTTGATGATCTTTTTGGCCTTCCTGTGACAACGGGTGGAGTAGGTGTCCTGGAGGGCAGGTAGTTTGCCCCCAGTGATGCTACCCTCTGGAGAGCCTTATGGTTGTGTGCGGAGCAGTTACCGTACCAGGCGGTGATACAGTCCAACAGGAAGGATGCTCTCGATTGTGCATCTGTAAAGGTTTGTGAGTGTTTGTGGTGACAAGCCGAATTTCTTCAGCCTCCTGAGGTAGAAGAGGCGCTGTTCGCCACGCTGTCTGTGTGGGTGGACCATTTCAGTTTGACCGTGATGTGTACGCCGAGGAACTTAAAACTTTCCACCTTCTCCACTACTGTCCCGTCGATGTGGATAGGGGACTGCTCCCTCTGCTCTTTCCTGAAGTCCAAGATCAACTCCTTTGTTTTGTTGACGTTGGGTGTGAGGTTATTTTCCTGACACCACACTCCGAGGGCCCTCACCTCCTCCCTGTAGTCCTTCTCGTCATTGTTGGTAATCAAGCCTCCCACTGTAGTGTCGTCTGCAAACTTGATGATTGAGTTGGAGGCGTGCATTGCCACGCAGTCATGGGTGAACAGAGAGTACAGGAGAGGGCTGAGAATGCACCCTTGTGGGGCCCAGTGTTGAGGATCAGCGGGGAGGAGATGTTGTTTCCTACCCTCACCACCTGGGGGCAGCCCGTCAGGAAGTCCAGGACCCAGTTGCACAGGGTGAGGTCGAGACCCAGGGTCTCAAGCTTAATGACGAGTTTGGAGGGTACTATGGTGTTAAATGCTGAGCTGTAGTCGATGAACAGCATTCTCACATAGGTATTCCTCTTGTCCAGATGGGTTAGGGCAGTGTGCAGTGTGATTGCGATTGCGTCGTCTGTGGACCTATTAGAGCGGTAAGCAAATGGGAGTGGGTTTAGGGTGTCAGGTAGGGTGGAGGTGATATGGTCCTTGACTAGTTTCTCAAAGCACTTCATGATGACGGAAGAGAGTGCTACGGGGCGATAGTAATTTAGCTCAGTGTCCTTAGCTTTCTTGGGAACAGGGACAATGGTGGCACTCTTGAAGCATATGGGAACAGCAAACTTGGATAGGGATTGATTGAATATGTCCGTAAACACACCAGCCAGCTGCTCTGCGCATGCTCTGGGGACGCGGCTAGGGATGCCGTCTGGGACGGCAGCCTTGCGAGGGTTAACATGTTTAAATATGCACTACCAAAATATGCACTATATATAAAAATGTAGGTGAACAACCCTTCAAATTAGTGGATTCAGCTATTTCAGCCACACCCGTTGCTGACAAGTGTGTAAATAACGCACACAGCCATGCTGTCTCCATAGACAAACATTGTCAGTAAATTGGCTTTACTGAAGAGCTCAGTGACTTTCAACATGGCACTGTCATAGGATGCCACCTTTCTAACAAGTCAGTTAGTTAAGTTTCTGTCCTGCTAGAGCTGCCCCGGTAAACTGTAAGTGCTGTCATTTTAAAGTGGAAACGTCAAAGAACAACGGCTTAGCCTGCGAAATGGTAGGCTACACAAGGTCACAGGGGCGCCCAGTGCTGAAGTGCATAGCGTAAAAATCGTCTGTCCTCGGTTGCAACACTGACTACCAAGTTCCAAACTGCATCTGGAAGCAATGTCAGTACTGTTAGTCGGGAGTTTCATGAAATGGGTTTCTATGGCCGAGCAGTCACACACAAGCCTAAGATCACCATGCGCAAAGCCAAGCGTCGGCTGGAGTGGTGTAAATCTCACCACAATTGGACTCTAGCACAGTGGAAACATGTTCTATGAAGTGATGAATCACGCTTCGCCATCTTGCAGTCCGACTGACAAATCTGGGTTTGGGGGATAGCAGGAGAATGCTACCTGCCCCAATGCGTAGTGCCAACTGTAAAGTTTGGTGGAAGAGGAATAATGGTCTGGGGCTGTTTTTCATGGTTTGGGCTGAGCCCCTTAGTTCTAGTGATAGGAAGTCTTAACATTACTGCATACAATGAAATTCTAGATTCTAGATTCTAGGAAGCTCATCTGTATTCTCGTTGTCCTCACTGCAGTTCGTTGACCTTACTGCAGTTCGGTGTCGTAACCAACTTCAGTGGAGAAATGCTCACATTGACGTAAATGTCGTGAACAGAGTGCCACATGGTGGTGGTGGGTATATAGTATTGGCAGGCACAAGCTACGGACAACGAACACAATTGCATTTAGCGATTTGAATACACAGAGATATCTTCTCCGGGCTAGGGGGCAGTTTTCGGAAGTTTGGATGAATGAGGTACCCAAAATAATCTTCCTGTTACTCAGGCCCAGAATCTAGGATATGCATATAATTGGTAGTATTGGGTAGAAAACACTCTAAAGTTTCCAAAACGGTTAAAATGTCTGTGAGTATAACAGAACTGATATAGTCGGTGAAAACCTGAGGAGAATCCATCCTGGAATTTTTGGGGGTGAGGTGACATCATTTAAAATGCCTGTCTATGGGGAAATCAATGGAATACCTCCCAGATTGCAGTTCCTAAGGCTCCCAGTAGATGTCAACAGTCTTTAGAAAGAGTTTCAGGCTTGTTTTTTTTAAATTAGCTAGAATTTGTAGTTTGTCGAAGTGGCACCCATTTTGGCTGTTGTGTTTTGACGCGCGTGGATGAGAGTCTAAACAGTCTAAAGTTTCAAAAACTGTCAAAATATTGTCTGTGAGTATAACAGAACTGATATTGCAGGCGAAAACCTGAGGAAAATCCAATCAGGAAGTGCCACTTATTTTGAAACCTCTCTGTTCCTATGCCTATCCTCCATTTAAAGGGATATCAACCATATTCCTTTTTCTATTGCTTCCCTAAGGTGTCAACAGTCTTTAGACATAGTTTCAGGCTTTTATTTTGAAGAAATTAGCGAGAAAGATCACATTGCCTAAGTGGATAGGTGGGGGCTTTCAGAGTGAATTTTGCACAACAGAGTAAAGCAACCATTTTTTCTCCATGTCCTATTGAAAAACCTACACTCCCGGTTGATATATTATCGAATATATATTTTAAAAACGAGGATTGATTATAAAAAACGTTTTACATGTTTCTGTGGACATTATGGATATTATTTTGAAATTTTGTCTGCGTTGTCGTGACTGCTCTTTCATGTGGATTTCTGAACATAACGCGACAAACAAACAGAGGTATTTTGGATATAAAAATAATATTTATGGAACAAAAGGAACATTTGTTGTGTAACTGGGAGTCTCGTGAGTGAAAACATCAAGAAGATCATCAAAGGTAAACAATTAATCTGATTGCTTTTCTGATTTTCGGGACCTAGCTACTTAATTCTTAGTGTACATAATGTTTTGTCATGCTATCGATAAACTTACACAAACGCTTGGATTGCTTTTGCTGTAAAGTATCATTTAAAAATCTGAGACGACAGGTGGATTAAAAACCTCTTACAGCTCCCCCCCCTACTTCCGCCTATTTCCGCCTGAAGACATACCCAAATCTAACAGCCTGTAGCTCAGGCACAGAACCAAGGATATGCATATTCTTGGTACCATTTGAAAGACAACATTCTGAAGTTTGTGTACATGTGAATTGAATGTAGGAGAATATAACACAATTGATCTGGTATCGATAAAACAATGGGAAAAAAACATACGTTTTTTATTTGTATTTTTGTATCATCATCTTTAAAATGAACAAGATAAAACAAACATTCAGATAGAATGATGGGGACATTTTCAGTGAAAACTGTAAGAGGGCAACAGTACTTGTGCAAAGTTTCAGAATGATAACTTCCAAAATGAGTGTGCTACATGACATTTATCATGAAGTCACCCAGGTGTCCCACACAAGTAGCCAAATGTACCCAAGTGGCCAAATTGGTGAAGGTATACATTTTGAAACAAATAACTATATACAAAATAACAAAATAGTATTCTAACACCCCCCCCCCCCCCCCAAAAAAAAAAAAAAAAAATACAAAAATACATGGAAAAACCATAATGGAAAAAAATATATTATTGATTAAAAAATATATGAAAAAAATATATATATATACATTTACAAAATAACATGGGCAACTATTTACACACTTTCAATATTTGGAAGACCCTCAGTCTTCCAAATATCAGTAAAATCTATTTATATAGCTATTTATATAGCCTCAGCCTAAAACCCCAAGCAGCAAGCAATGCAGGTGTAGAAGCACGGTGGCTAGGAAAAACTCACTAGAAAGGCAAGGAAGAAACCTAGAGAAGAACCAGGCTATGAGGGGTGGCCAGTCCTCTTCTGGCTGTGCCAGGTGGAGATAACAGTGGTTGTAGAGGAGAGATTAGTTTCACATATGAGCCCTGTATCAACACATCTCTCGATGTGCAAAACTGATAGAGACATACCCAAAGCAACTTACAGCTGTAATCGCAGCAAAAGGTGGCGTTACAAAGTATTAACTTAAGGGGGCTGAATAATTTTGCAATTTTTCAGTTTTTGATTTGTTAAAAAAGTTTGAAATATCCAATAGATGTCGTTCCACTTCATGATTGTGTCCCACTTGTTGTTGATTCTTCACAAAAAAATACAGTTTTATAACTTTATGTTTGAGGCCTGAAATGTGGCAAAAGGTCACAAAGTTCAAGGGGGCCGAATACTTTCGCAAGGCACTGTATATAGAGAGTTGAAGGTTGAGTATATTAGGTTGAATATATTATTATATTATTATTAGCTGCTAGATCTACTGTCTCTATTATATTATGACAGACCAGCTAGATCTACTGTCTTTATTATATTACAAAAGACCAGCTGTATCTACTGTCTACATTTCACTTTGGCCATTGATGTGGTCCTGCCCTCTCCTCAACAGCCTCAAATAGGCTATTTTATGTGGGTTAGGGTGGGGTTGCAGACACACGCATCTCACATTGCATGACATTACATGTTTATATATTGCTTCTAAAATTAGAATAAAATCACAAATAATATTTTATATTATTAATTTCAAACAAGGGCATTAGCATGATAAGAACTTACCAGTCCAAAACGATGTCCTCTCCCGTTCAAAAAATATTCCTCCACAATCGCTAAATCAAGCATCCTACAACAATCTCTGTCTCACCTTCCCAATCATTTTATTCTAAAATTGTGTCTACATCTGTATATCTAGACATAGATTTAGCTTTCCCTGACTTAGTCGCCATAATGATTGATATATAAACAGCTGAATCTGCGCGTTTACCAAACAATGCAGTGCGTAATATGTGCTTCTCCTTCCGGTATGAAACTTCAATCGCGAATGACTCACATTATGCTGGAGCTTACTACATGGGTTGGTCTTGCAACACATAAACATGGCGTATTGCCGTTTAGCTCAGCTCATTGGCTATCTACCCAGCTAGATTTCAAGACGATCAGTGGTCATTGGGTTAAAAGACAGTCAATCAACGAAACAGCGGGCAAATCATTGGTGCACAATGATGTCATGACTTGTTGTCTTCAAATCGGTTTCTTTCAGTCAATACGTCCCGCGAAATGGCCCATCAGGTTTGATTGTGTTACAAACATAAAAATGTGTGGTTTCACTGCAATCAACTGGATTGTGTTACAAAGAAACCAGTTGATTGCAGTGAAACCAATCATGACTGGAAAAGACAAGTTCTGTGTGGGTTATTTGCCTGGAATGTGTCGTCGAAAATGAGTTGTCTCACAGTTAAACAGTATGTCTAAACAATGGGCTGAGATACAAGAGATACAATACAAGAGGAGGACTTGGAATCACTAAGGAAGTCTAAAATAACAATACACAGATTAAAGGTCAAACTTTTCAGGAGTGATTTAAAGACCTCAATGGTATTTGGCCCTCTACCTGACAGGACAAGCCGTCCCATAACCGTGTTGCTCTGATCAGCTAGATGATAGGCAAAAGTGTGCAATGTGTCCCTGTCTGTCCATGTGTCACTCTCTGTCACCTCAAATCTTTCTCCCGACCTGTGTGCACCTATATTGTAAACTTTCATTCATAGGCTAGGTTGTGGCAACCTCATGATGGGTATAGGGAAAATTTTGCCACTGTCTTACTTGATAGAAAATATCACTTAATCAGTAAGGCTAAAATGTCATGACTGTTTAAACACATTGTACAGTATTTTAAGAACAGTTTATTACCAAACTACATCCATTCCTCTGCACATAAACAATGTTCAGTCTCAATCTGAGTACCTGACATTAGAGTACACACTCTCCTGTTGTGTCTCTCTCTTCTTTGTTCCTCTTTTAGTTTTCCTCTCAGAGAAATGCAATGCAGCATAATTCAGAGTCTCTGGGTCTTGTTCCTGTGAATAATCATCATGTTGTTGGTTTTTGATACAAATGTAGTCATAATAATAGCCAGATAATTAGATTATCTAGTATCATATTGGATATCACCTACCAACAGGCCAGTACTATAACAATTGTATTTATTTACCTGATCACATTCGGTGGTTGAGTTGTCATGTTCAATATGCTGAGCAACACTCACTGCTAACATGAATAAAAACAAGCATGAACATGACAAAAGTCAAGATAGGTAATAGACAGAGATATTTTACTTGGTAACAAGTATTGTGTAAAATGTATTAGGTGTTCATCTACAGTTTGTAATACCAGAGAGCTCACCTTTATAATGTTCACAAATTGTCATTTTATTTCTGCTGAAGACGAGTATAATGATCACAATCACACAGAAAACTGATGTCACTCCCAGTCCAATGATTACATAATCCAGTGATCTTTCTAAAAGGAATAAAAAACTTAATAATGAGAGTCGATATACATGTATACCACCGTCATATTAATATCAAATAGGAAGAGAGATATAACTACCCTTGAATTATAATAAAATAGTAAGAGAAAAATACCGCCCTTATATAAAAATAAAACAGTAAGAGATATATATAAATATATATTTACCACCCTTATATTAAAATATAATAATAAAAGAGATATATGCCACCGTTAAATTAAAATAAAATAGTAGGAGAGATACATTTCACCCTTATGTTAAAACAAAATAGTAAAATAAATATATACCACCCTTATTTTAAAATAAAATAGTATGAGAGATCTATTTCACCCATATATTCAAATAATATAGATAGAGGCATATATACCAACCATATAGTAAGATAAAATAATAATAGAAATACATACCACCATTACATTAAAATAAAATAGTAAGAAATATATAACACCATTTATATGACTCAAAAAATAATAAGATATATATAGATACCACCCTTATATTAAAATAAAAATGTTTCTGAAGATGGCAGAGGAGGATCAGTGTCTGTTCCTAACAACTGTTGATTTCTGGTGACTTTCCCTGCACTTTCAGAAACAGTGGCACATTTTTGGTAATGGACGACCAGTACCTACAGAAAGGAGCGGCTTCCATGGAGGAACTAAATGCAGGAGTAGTGTGTGTGATGTTCTGATGAGGGGCTCTGTCTTTTGTCTCTATCCTGCCTTTCCAGCCCAAACTTCCTCCACACCCTTTTCCTAGTATGACTAAGGACATTCAATCTCCAACTGCATCATCCTAATCTGCCTAAGGACATTCAATCTCCAACATCCTAATCTGCCTAAGGACATTCAATCTCCAACTGCATCATCCTAATCTGCCTAAGGACATTCAATCTCCAACATCCTAATCTGCCTAAGGACATTCAATCTCCATCTCCATCATTCAAATGTGACAACGGAAATTCAATCTCCATCTCCGTCATCCTAATCTACCTAAGGACATTCTATCTCCATCGTCTGAATTTATATTTGTTGTGTTTGTCATTTTATTTAGCTTTTTAACGCTTTGAGATGAATTTTGTAATGAAAAGCACTATACACATTCCATAAAATTGGTATTATTATCATATGAAAGATGTGGATTGATTGTAGCCACATTTTGAAGGAGAGATTTGTCAAAATATGAATTTTGTATTTCTTTAAATAAGTTATTAGCAGGTTGTATTTTGTTTACAGCATCTAAGAATTTTCAGCTGAACATTCATTTCTGGTCAATGATGAGAATATTGTTATAGCAAAAGGCACATTGACCTCAACCACTGTGCTGTACACTGACTGTATAAAACATTATGAGAAGATGTTCTTTCCTTGACAGACTGACCAGGTGAATCCAGGTGAAAGGTATGATCCCTTATTGATGTCACTTGTTAAATCCACTTCAATCGGTGTATATGAAGGGGAGGAGACAGGTTACAGAAGGATTTTTAAGCCTTGAGACAATTGAGACATGATTGTGTATGTGTGACATTCAGAGGGTTAATGAACAAGACAAAATATTTAAGTGTCTTTGAACGGGTTATGGTAGTAGGTGCCAGGCGGACTGGTTTTAGTGTGTCAAGAACTGCAATGCTGCTGGGTTTTTCACGCTCAACAGTTTCACGTGTGGATCAAAAATGGTCCACCACCCAAAGGACATCCAGCCAAAATGACACAACTGTGGGAAGCATTGGAGTCAACATGTGCCAGCATCCCTGTGGAACACTTTCGACAACGTGTAGAGTCCATGCCCCAACAAATTGAGGGCAAAAGGGGGTGCAACTCAATATTAGGAAGATGTTCTTAATGTTTTGAACACTCAATGTACATGCACCACTTTTAATATGACTAAACTTTCTTCTGTATTTTCAACATTATAACACATAATATTCATTACTTACCAATATTTAGGTTTGTTCCGTTGCCAAACAGGATCTCCCCACATGTGGCCACAGCACAGTAGTAAGTCCCAGCATCAGAGAGACTGAGGTTGTTCTTGGAGAGGCTGTAGACACAGCTCTGTGTAGGAGAGGGAGTCTCAGGGTTCTTCTTACACGCATCACTCAAGTTCCCAGGGGTGTAAATGACTCCAGGCTGGGATTCTCCTGATCCGGCTCTGAACCAGTACACACTGTGTTCTCCTGTACAGGTCTGAGAGAGTACTGTACACTGTAGAGTCACAGAGTCTCCTGGATGGACTGGATCAGAAACTGGTTGCTGCACCAATGTAGGGTGATTGTGTCCTATATTGTGTCATTGTATTGAGAACATAATTATTCAGAAGCTTGTAAAGTGGAGAGGTCATAGAGTTTTAAATAGAAAACATTCCTTTAGGCACATGGCAGTTTTGGAAACAGCGTTTTGCTTGCTATAAAAGAGAGGTGCAGTTTCTATTTGTCAGTAATTATTCAAATGTATTCACCCCACAGTCAGCCAAGATGCTTAGCTAGGCATCTTAAGAGTTCTTTACAGTAAAAGTTAGTTAGCTACCGTTTCTACACTCTTTTGCTAGCTATACCGTAACGATGTCATTTCAAAAACCTGTCAAAAATGACAAGTGTCTTTACATTTGACCATTATGACACGCATCCATGAATATCCACTTTCTAAGCATACTGCAGCAAGATTGTTAATACTTTCTGAACATCTACTGTACATGGCTGTGTACATCTACTGTATGTATAACAATACACAAAAACACTTGGTGAACATTGAAATGCACAATTTAAATTAAATTACCCTTCACAGCCAAAAATGTTGCATGTCCATAGTCCATCCCATACATTGTCCCAATTCCACAAAAGTATGTTGCCTCATCTAATGTGCTGATATTTCTGATAATGAGATTATACACATATTCAGATGTCTCCACTTTGAAACGTGGGTTCTTAAACTCTCCATTAAGTACAGGTTCTGATGCATAGGATACAGATGCGACAAGATGGGGCAGTTGGCCAACAGTTTGTCTGTACCAGTACAGCAATTGTTGAGATTCTGCTTTAGGACATGGCAAAGATATATTGTCTCCAAATAGACGAGTAGTCACTGGTATTGGTTGAGGAGCATCTTCAGTCTGAATCAGGTCTGCCAAAATGTGAATGTAATCAGATGTCAATTTGAAATGAAAATGGACATTGTTCAACCTTTGAGTAACAGGGTTTTTTTCTTAATTAAGTCATCAAACTACTGCAATTTAAAATGTCTGAAGCAGTCGAGAAGCAGGTGAAACGTTTAATAAAACAACAAACATGGAACGAAACAACATAACAGTAGCATCTACGCATGAACACAGGAACAATACAGACTGGGGAAGGAACCTAAGGGAGTGCAAGGTATAGGAGAGGTACTTGTGTGCCTCATGATAGACGTACAGGTGCGCTTAATGATTGATGCCAGGTGTGCGTAATAATGGATCCCAGGACCGGTGTTATGTACACCTGTGAAGGCGAACACAGGAGTAGACGTGACAGAAAGAGCTTAGTCCATGACTAGGCTTAATCTACATTCGGAAACTATTCAGACCCCTGGACTTTTATTCCATTCTAAAATGGATTAAATTGTTTTTTCCCCCTCATCAATCTACACACAATACCCCATAATGACAAAGCAAAAACAGGTTTTCCAACATTTTTGCAGATGTATAAAAAATGTAAAAGTATTCAGACCTTGTACTCAGTACTTTGTAGAAGCACCTTTTGCAGCGATTACAGCCTTTAGTCTTCTTGGTACGACGCTACAACCTTGTCACACCTGTATTTGGGGAGTTTCTCCCACTCTTCTCTACATATCTTCCCAAGCGTTGTCAGGTTGGATGACGAGTGTTGCTGCATAGCTATTTTCAGGTCTCTCCAGAGATGTTCCATCAGGTTCAAGTCTTGGTCCTGGCTGGGCCATTCAAGGACATTCAGAGACTTGTCACGAAGCCACTCCTGCGTTGTCTTGGCTGTGTGCTTAGGGTCGTTGTCCTGTTGGAAGGTAAACCTTAACCCCAGTCTGAGATCCTGAGGGCTCTGGAGCAGGTTTTCATCAAGGATCTCTCTTTACTTTGCTCCTTTCATCTTTACCTCAAACCTGACCAGTCTATCAGTCCCTGCTGCTGAAAAACATCACCACAGCACGATGGTGCTACCACCGTGCTTCATTGTAGGGATGGTGCCAGGTTTCCTCCAGACGTGACAATTGGCATTCAGGCCAAAGAATTCAGTCTTGGTTTCATCAGACCAGAGAATCTTGTTTCTCATGATCTGAGAGTCTTTAGGTGCCTTTTGGCAAACTCCAAGAGGGCTGTCTTGTGCCTTTTACTGAGGAGTGGCTGCATAGCGGAGAAGGTATGGTGGGATTCTAAATGGTCGGTAATCTGTATGTTAACTTGGCTTTCAAAGATCTTTGAAAGGCAGGGTAGAATAGATATAGGTCTGTAGCCGTTTGGGTATAGAGTGTCTCCCCCTTTAAAGAAGGGGATGACCGCGGCAGCTTTACAGTCTGTGGGAACCACAGATGATACGAAAGAGAGGTTGAACATTTTAGTAATAGGGGCTGCAACAATTTCGGCAGATATTTTTAAGAAAGAGTGGGTCCAGATTGTCTAGCCCGGCTGATTTGTAGGGGTCAATATTATGCAGCTCTTTCAGAGCATCAGCTGTCTGGATTTGGGTGAAGGAGAAGTGGGAGAGGCTTAGGCGAGTTGCTGTGGCGGGTGAAGGGCTTTTGATCAGGGTAGGGGTAGCCAGGTGGAAAGCATGGCCAGCCGTAGAAAAATTATTATTGAAATTCTCAATTGTAGTGGATTTATTGGTGGTGACTGTGTTGCCCAGCCTCAGTGCAGTGGGCAGCTGGGAGGAGGTGCTCTTATTCTCCATGGACTTTACAGTGTCCCAGAACTTTTTTGAGTTTGTGATACTGGATGCAAATTTCTGCTTGAAAAAGTTAGCTTTTGCTTTCCTAACTGCCTGTGAATATTTGTTCCTAACTTCCCTGAAAAGTTGCATATCACAGGGGCTGTTCAATGCTAATGCAGAACGCCATAGGATGTTTTTGTGCTGGATAAGGGCAGTCAGGTCTGGAGAGAATCAAGAGCTATATCTGTTCCTGGTTCTACAGTTTTTGAATGGGGCATGATTATTTAAGATGGTGAGGAAGGCACTTTTATCGGGTAACAATTGAACATAGTTAGTGGATTAAATAAATACAGTCATGAGAATAATGAAAGTAAAGTCACAACACCATATTTTGAGTCTAAAAAGTGTGTGTTTACAATAACATTATTTACAAACAATGGAGTAAAACAAGCTCATGTGACTTCTATAAGCCACAAAATGTTATTTCATAATCCATTTCTATATATCATTAACTTTAATTGAATGCCAGACTGTCCCCTTTAACACATTGTGTTTCTGTAAGCACTCTCCTACATGAGACATCATTATTTGAATATAACAACTCACAATATCATATTCAGAAACGACCAATATCCATTTTTTTTACTTTGCCAAACAGGATCTCTGTGGAAAAAGTTCAACATGTCCTATTCCATTTCCAACTAATAAGCAGTTAGCGCAATCAAAAGACCAGTGATGTGTATCTGGGCCAACAGTTCTATAATGTTTCCCAGTCTGTCGGTTGAATGCTTTAGGCCTACTAATTGATACCATACTCTATTCGACCGATACATATCTCTATTTGACCATAATGCCCTTTACATGGTTTACTAGGTCAACCTCTATGAGGAGTAGCCCACTCATCCTAGTTGCCTCTCCTCAGTAAGATCTTAGCATAATGTAAATTGACTTCATAAAGTTAAATTATTACCTTAAAGAGATATTACACAAAAATATGAATGTACATGATGGTACAAAAATGCTTCTTATGACATGAAAAACTTGAATAATCATGAATGAAATGGTTATGTCCATAATTTAACTATGACAGACAGTAAGAATTTGACCTCTTGTGAAATGAATAACAAACCAAAGACACTATACTAGAAATATTCAGTGATATTAAATGACAATGATAATCCTACAACATTCATTTATTGCTATAATTAGATACGTGATAATGTATGGAACAAAAACTATTCTGCACATATCAACCCAATATGATATTGTTCCATGACAACATTTTACACAATGTTACGAACATATGTGCAAAGGTTTCATCAAAGCAAAGGGTGGCTATTTGAAGAATCTCAAATCTCAAATATATTTTGATTAGTTTAACACTTTTTTTGTTTACTACATCATTCCATATGCGTTATTTCACAGTTTTGATGTCTTCACTATTATTCTACAATGTAAAAGAAAAATACAAATAAAGAAAAACCCTTGAATGAGTAAGTGTTCTAAAACTTTTTATCAAAAGTGTACATAGACATTTAAAGATGAAAACCCAGCTAGCTCAGAATAAGTTGACCACTCCAGAAGATATTTTGAGCAGAAACATGGTTGTAATTCCATTGTCTATGGTATTGTATTTGGATATTGTATTGTACTATTGTGAAAGTTAATCCGAAAGCATTGTCCTGCGATTGATTTACCAAAACACTTAAATTGTGTCTAAATAGAGACACTTGACTGACATAATTTTGTCAGTGCTGTATCTGAAACAAAGATCAGTCCCAGTCTGAGTACCTGACATCAGAGTACACACTCTCCTGTGGTGTCTCTCTCTTCTTTCTTCCTCTTTTAGTTTTCTTCTCAGAGAAATGCAATGCAGCATAATTCAAAATATCTGTGTTTGGCACCTAAGGAATAGAGTACAGTAAATAATAACTCCACTGTGCACAATAACAGAGAAATAAAATAATAACATTAACATTAATACGGTAAGGGGAATGTTCATGCGGAAGCTAGGATTCAAATCTTAGCAGAGGGCGCAGGACTGCCAACAATGCAGCTTTTAAAATCATTTTCTCTGACATTTATGGATATCGCATTCATGGTAAACAGTCCAGATGTCAGCTCAGAAAGTATTATTTTTTCATTTCAAGCTATAACACGGATCTAACTTGGATCACGTTGAATCCTGGTCTTAGTGTCATATTTTTTCATACTAGTTAATTACAGGCTACGGGCATTAAAGACAAATGAAACAAAAACATTTCTAAATCATTTACTTTGTAATAACCAAAACCTAAACTGATGTTCAAAGCATGTTGACATTGTTAAATATAATATTTACACTACAGATTCACGCTACAGATTTCTGAACAATAAATAAGCTAGCGGATATGAGGGTAATTTAACATCTTAAAGCCCCACATCTAAAATGTAACTAAACATTTTAATAAAACTATCAACAACATTTTTGATCAACTGAGAGCTTGCCAAATTATAGGTGCAGGTTATAATGAACTATATTTAAAAACAGGTTTTCTCTATGACAAACAACTCTGACGCAACATCTCATGGGTTACTGCTGTACTAAGTGATTTATTCACAAATATACACATATACACTAATATACACACTCCTGTGTAACAGGCAATGTACCTCTTGTTTCACACATTGGATAATATAGATGTTACATACCTGACTACTTGACTGCTCTGATGAGAGGTTATCATCATGGTGAATATGCTGAGAGACACTTGCTGTATCAACAGATAGAAATCCAAGCATGAAAATGGAGACGGAATATACAGTATACCATTCAACGGTGTCAGCCCATGAGGTGAGATTTTACTTTTAAATTCTCATTGCAAACACATTTGACACAAAACAATAGATATGTTCTGCATGTCTAAAATGACTTACCTTTACAATGATCACATGTTTGTCTCTTGTTTTTGGTACAAGCGAGAATAAAAATGACCATCACACACACAGCCACTGCTGCTCCCAAGCTGAGGACAATGGGATCCACTGTGTTTCCTGGTATTAAAATACATTCAACATGCTTGCTAGGTTTTATGTTAAGGATGCGTAGTTGACAACACAATTTTTTTCTCACTTTGACCCATTTTAACTACTAAATAATCGTATCATTAAAATATGCTTAAATGTTTAGATAAAGAAGTGTAAGGTGCTTTATCAATTTAACAAGAAGTTGTACCTTTAATGATGTTAAGTTTTGTTCTGTCGCCAAACAGGATCTCCCCGCATGTGGCCACAGCACAGTAGTAAGTTCCAGCATCAGAGAGACTGAGGTTGTTCTTGGAGAGGCTGTAGACACAGCTCTGTGTAGTAGAGGGAGTCTCAGGGCTCTTCTCGCAATCATCACTCCTGTTCCCAGGGGTGTAAATTACTCCTGAATGGGATTCTCCTGATCCAGCTCTGAACCAGTACACATTGTGTTCTCCTGTACAGGTCTCAGAGAGTACAGTACACTGCAGAGTCACAGAGTCTCCTGGATGGACTGGGTCAGACTCTGGCTGCTGTTCCACTGTCTGGTTGTCAGACCTCTGACCGTTTCCTAAATTAATCAGAACATAGAGTAATTATCAGACATTCAAATAATTTCAGATTAACATATTTTTCTGCAATCTTTCTGTTAGCTGAGAAATCACAAAAGTGCCCAGCAATTTCTTTGTCTTATTACTTATTAAAAAGTTATTGTCCGATTGACATAACTTCAAAATAGAAAGTACAATTATTTTACCTTTTAAAGACAGAAATGTGCCATCTCTAAAGTTCACAGTCATCACTCTTCCAATTGCACAATAGTACATGGCTTCATCTTCTGGGATCGACTTCATGATAGTAAGGCGAAACATCCTTTGAGCCAAAGTTACGCTGAAGTGTGAATTTTTAAATCCAGAGTGAAACACAGGCTCTGTTAAATATTTATGCATCGATGAGACAAGTTGTGGAATTCCTCCCACAGTTTGCTTGTACCAGTGCATTTGCTCATCGTTGAATTCCTCTTCTGGGAAAACACATAGCAGGGTTACAGGATCACCAAGTTGAACAGTGGTCACTGGACTTAGCAGGTTAACATGGTCTACATCTAAATCAAATGGAAACAGAAACACAAGCATACTGTATTTATCACACAGACAAGGACAAATGTTAAGAGAAAACAATAGTCTGTAAAAACATTTCAAATAATTGAAAATCAAGTTGTGAAAATCATTCCAGATGTTTTACTTTTCTTCTGCTTACTTTGTTTATTATTTATTTTTAGATGGTATGTGGGTTGGTTGAACGTTCTAAATGTCAATTTATCCTACCCTTCAAGAACCTTGGACTATATTGAATTGCACAGCACAGGAAAAACAATATTTTTAATGTATTATGATGAAGTGATGAAATTGTACTTACACACTGCACTGAGAATAATCACAGCAACCCCTAATCTGACCATCATGGTATGTAGCCTCTAGACTGGTAGTGTTGATTTGGTCTGTGCTTAAATGAGAACCCAAGACCAAGTATTCAAACTTGAAAACATACCTCATTGGCTGGAACATAGTGTTCAATACTTCCTGTAAAATGCTCCAACCCGTGACCCATTTCTTCTGTGAACCTGACATGCCTGTTATGTCATAAGGTCACAACCTTAGCTTTCATGTTACTGTGTACTACAGTGCCTCATATGTTGTATGTTTTGACTGTTTAATTGTCCTTTTATCCACTGTACTTTTTTGTTGTATGGATACATGTGTATAGATGCCGTAATGTGCTATAGATGTTGCTTGTACCATGTTTGACCATGATTGTTTTTAGTATCTCAAATGTGGTCTCGATGTGATTTGCAAAATCTGAATTGTGCATTATTGTATTATTGTGGATAGACACAAATACATTTGTCTAACTAACTAAATCAATGCATTTCTGTCTGCACAGTACAATTGCTATATTTTGCCTGTCCTGTTTACTTGTCCTGTTTCATTGAATTATTTTTGGCATGAAAAGATCTCACTGAAAATGCACTTAGACTTTAACATTACGTTTTTGTTAACCTTACGAGTCTAAGCTCTACCTAAACTGTGGAGGAGGGCTAAGTAGTCCCAAGCCTTATGGCATATTTTTAAGACCCTTTGAAGTATCCCAAAATATGCAAAAAATATATATATATATATTTAAAGAAAATGTATTTTTGGCCTCTGCTATTAGCCCATACAAATGCATTGAAAGGTGTCTATCCTACATCTGAGAGATATAAGAACGCTTTATACATTGATTTTACCCCTTGTTCTTGTCCATAAACAGTCTCCATCACAGGAGGTTGGTGGCTCCTTAACTGGGGAAGATGGACTCGTGGAGAGGAAGCAGTGGAATGGTATCAAATATATCAAACACATGTGTCTGATGCCATTCCAGTCGCTCCATTCCAGCCATTTAAATGAGCCGTCCTCCCTCAGCAGCCTCCAAATGCCTCAAATGGTACCGGGGGAGCTTCAGACAAGTCTTGTGAGGCCTGTAGGCCTCCTATAGCAAAACAACTGAATTGTATGAGTTTGTGAGAGTCTCATCTTTAAACAGAGGGGTCAAACCAGTAGGTAGCCCAAACTACAGACAGAAGTTGTCAGATCGGCTGTACTGACTTCAGACAAGTCCCAAGATGCTTGTGGGGGTCATAGAGCAAAACGGAGAACACCATAGTGTTTGTGAGAATCTCATCATTTCATAATAGTTATTATAGGCCAAACCGTTCGGATGCTACAGACAATTTTGTGAGAAGACGAATTTGCGGGATGTCTCATGGTCTGACAAACACTGCTGTAGCTCTGTCACCTTTCACTGTAGATGCTGAAGTATTACATGGGCGGATGCGGTGGATTGAGATGCATTCAGTACAAAAAAAAACATATCTCTAGCTTAAATTGACACATTTTTATGGGAAAATTTTTATTGAGTTAATTAGATTTCCGCGAGGGCATGGACATCGTCCTTAGGATATTTTTGTTAAGTGGTTCTGTGAGGTCATGTATCAAAGGGGTCTGGGATCATTTACGTAGACTCGGTTGATTTTCTTAAAGATCTCAAGTGCCAGGGTAAACAGGTAGTAACCAGGGGACTGCTCAGGAAACCACTCTCGAGACCATTTCTTAAACTTTTCAGCTCGAGACTCAAATGAGTAATTGACCCTACTCCCGTGACCCAATTTGTCCTCCAAGTACCCAAGTTAAGAAATGTGATTATAAATACAGTATATTTTCATAACTTGTGACCCACCTCTGACATGCCCAGGGCCCACTTTGGGTCCAGGCCTAAAGTTTAAGAAACCCTGCATTTGACCAAGAGGAAATTCTCTCCTATTCTGAGGGTGACATTGGGTTTAACAGATGCAGGCCTGTTCATCCACCATGTACAGTAGACTACAGGCAATACGTTCCTCCTCCATGTACAGTAGACTACAGGTAATACGTTCCTCCTCCATGTATAGTAGACTACAGGCAATATGTTCCTCCTCCATGTACAGTAGACTACAGGTAATACGTTCCTCCTCCATGTATAGTAGACTACAGGCAATATGTTCCTCCTCCATGTACAGTAGACTACAGGTAATATGTTCCTCCTCCATGTACAGTAGACTACAGGTAATACGTTCCTCCTCCATGTATAGTAGACTACAGGTAATACGTTACTCCTCCATGTACAGTAGACTACAGGCAATACGTTCCTCCTCCATGTACAGTAGACTACAGGCAATACATTCCTCCTCCATGTACAGTAGACTACAGGCAATACATTCCTCCTCCATGTACAGTAGACTACAGGCAATACATTCCTCCTCCATGTACAGTAGACTACAGGCAATACATTCCTCCTCCATGTACAGTAGACTACAGGTAATACGTTCCTCCTCCACGTACAGTAGACTACAGGTAATACGTTCCTCCTCGATGTATAGTAGACTACAGACAATACGTTCCTCCTCCATGTACAGTAGGCTACAGGTAATACGTTCCTCCTCCATGTACAGTAGACTACAGGCAATACGTTCCTCCTCCATGTACAGTAGACTACAGGTAATACGTTCCTCCTACATGTATAGTAGACTACAGGTAATACGTTCCTCCTACATGTATAGTAGACTACAGGCAATACGTTCCTCCTCCATGTACAGTAGACTACAGGTAATATATTCCTCCTCCATGTACAGTAGACTACAGGTAATACGTTCCTCCTCCATGTACAGTAGACTACAGGTAATACGTTCCTCCTCCATGTACAGTAGGCTACAGGTAATACGTTCCTCCTCCATGTACAGTAGACTACAGGTAATACGTTCCTCCTCCATGTACAGTAGACTACAGGTAATACGTTCCTCCTCCATGTACAGTAGGCTACAGGTAATACGTTCCTCCTCCATGTATAGTAGACTACAGGTAATACGTTCCTCCTCCATGTACAGTAGACTACAGACAATACGTTCCTCCTCCATGTACAGTAGGCTACAGGCAATACGTTCCTCCTCCATGTACAATGGACTACAGGCAATACGTTCCTCCTCCATGTATAGTAGACTACAGGTAATACGTTCCTCCTCCATGTACAGTAGGCTACAGGTAATACGTTCCTCCTCCATGTACAGTAGGCTACAGGTAATACGTTCCTCCTCCATGTATAGTAGAATACAGGTAATACGTTCCTCCTCCATGTACAGTAGGCTACAGGTAATACGTTCCTCCTCCATGTATAGTAGACTACAGGTAATACGTTCCTCCTCCATGTACAGTAGACTACAGACAATACGTTCCTCCTCAATGTACAGTAGACTACAGGTAATTTGTTCCTCCTCCATGTACAGTAGGCTACAGGTAATACGTTCCTCCTCCATGTATAGTAGACTACAGGTAACACGTTCCTCCTCCATGTATTGTAGACTACAGACAATACGTTCCTCCTCCATGTATAGTAGACTACAGGTAATATGTTCCTCCTCCATATACAGTAGACTACAGGTAATACGTTCCTCCTCCATGTACAGTAGACTACAGACAATACGTTCCTCCTCCATGTACAGTAGACTACAGGTAATACGTTCCTCCTACATGTATAGTAGACTACAGGCAATACGTTCCTCCTCCATGTACAGTAGACTACAGGTAATACGTTCCTCCTCCATGTACAGTAGACTACAGGTAATACGTTCCTCCTCCATGTATAGTAGACTACAGGTAATACGTTCCTCCTCCATGTATTGTAGACTACAGACAATACGTTCCTCCTCCATGTATAGTGGACTACAGGTAAGATATTCCTCCTCCATGTACAGTAAACTACAGGTAATACGTTCCTCCTCCATGTACAGTAGACTACAGGTAATACGTTCCTCCTCCATGTACAGTAGACTATAGGCAATACGTTCCTCCTTCATGTACAGTAGACTACAGGCAATATATTCCTTAATCATGTACAGAAGGCTACAGGCAATATATTTCTTAATCATGTACAGTAGGCTACAGGCAATACGTTCCTCCTCCATTTACAGTAGGCTCCAGGCAATATATTCCTTAATCATGTACAGTAGACTACAGGCAATATATTCCTTAATCATGTACAGTAGGCAACTGGCAAAATATTTCTTAATCATGTACAGTAGGCTACAGGCAATATATTCCTTAATCATGTACAGTAGACTACAGGCAATATATTCCTTAATCATGTACAGTAGGCAACTGGCAAAATATTTCTTAATCATGTACAGTAGGCTACAGGCAATATATTCCTTAATCATATACAGTAGGCTACAGGTAATACGTTCCTCCTCCATGTACAGTAGGCTACAGGTAATACGTTCCTCCTCCATGTATAGTAGAATACAGGTAATACGTTCCTCCTCCATGTACAGTAGGCTACAGGTAATACGTTCCTCCTCCATGTATAGTAGAATACAGGTAATACGTTCCTCCTCCATGTGCAGTAGACTACAGGCAATACGTTCCTCCTCCATGTACAGTAGACTACAGGTAATACGTTCCTCCTCCATGTACAGTAGACTACAGGTAATACGTTCCTCCTCCATGTATAGTAGACTACAGGTAATACGTTCCTCCTCCATGTATTGTAGACTACAGACAATACGTTCCTCCTCCATGTATAGTGGACTACAGGTAAGATATTCCTCCTCCATGTACAGTAAACTACAGGTAATACGTTCCTCCTCCATGTACAGTAGACTACAGGTAATACGTTCCTCCTCCATGTACAGTAGACTATAGGCAATACGTTCCTCCTTCATGTACAGTAGACTACAGGCAATATATTCCTTAATCATGTACAGAAGGCTACAGGCAATATATTTCTTAATCATGTACAGTAGGCTACAGGCAATACGTTCCTCCTCCATTTACAGTAGGCTCCAGGCAATATATTCCTTAATCATGTACAGTAGGCTACAGGCAATATATTCCTTAATCATGTACAGTAGACTACAGGCAATATTCCTTAATCATGTACAGTAGGCAACTGGCAATATATTTCTTAATCATGTACAGTAGGCTACAGGCAATATATTCCTTAATCATATACAGTAGGCTACAGGCAATACGTTCCTCCATGTACAGTAGGCAACAGGCAATATATTCCTTAATCATGTACAGTAGGCAACAGGCAATATATTCCTTAATCATGTACAGTAGGCTACAGGCAATATATTTCTTAATCATGTACAGTAGGCAACAGGCAATGTATATTAGCCTCTATGTAGTTGGCTTGCTACGTGGCCAGCATTTGCTTGGGTATTCTAAACCTAATCATCTATCTAATCAGCTAGCTTGAAATTTTCCCATCAAATCATCTTTATTCTGTGAATTGCTCATAAAATGCAAATGCAGAAATAGCTACCAGATTATTTTGCATCTAGCTTGGTAGTCTATTGGTCATTGCCATATTGTCATGTTCCTCAGTAAACATTTGTAACCTACATACAGTAGTTGATAAAATCAAATACAATTTTATTTGTCTCACACATGGTTAGCAGATGTTAATGCGAGTGTAGCGAAATGCTTGTGCTTCTAGTTCCGCCCATGCAGTGATATCTAACAAGTAACAACAATTACCTTATACACACAAGTGTAAAGGAATGAATAAGAATATGTACATAAAAATATATGGATGAGCGATGGCCGAACAGCATAGGCAAGATGCAGTAGATGGTATAGAGTACAGTATATACATATGAGATGAGTAATGTAGGGTACGTAAACATTATATAAAGTGGCATTGCTTAACAGGTGATGCATTTATTACATCCATTTTTTATTATAAAGTGGCTAGAGATTTGAGTCAGTATGATGGCAGCAACCACTCATGGTTAGTGATGGCTGTTTAAGTCTGATGGCCTTGAGATAGAAGCTGTTTTTCAGTCTCTCGGTCCCAGTCTGCACCTGTACTGACCTCGCCTTCTGGATGATAGCGGGGTGATCATGCAGTGGCTCGGGTGGTTGTTGTCCTTGATGATCTTTTTGGCCTTCCTGTGACAACGGGTGGAGTAGGTGTCCTGGAGGGCAGGTAGTTTGCCCCCAGTGATGCTACCCTCTGGAGAGCCTTATGGTTGTGTGCGGAGCAGTTACCGTACCAGGCGGTGATACAGTCCAACAGGAAGGATGCTCTCGATTGTGCATCTGTAAAGGTTTGTGAGTGTTTGTGGTGACAAGCCAAATTTCTTCAGCCTCCTGAGGTAGAAGAGGCGCTGTTCGCCACGCTGTCTGTGTGGGTGGACCATTTCAGTTTGACCGTGATGTGTACGCCGAGGAACTTAAAACTTTCCACCTTCTCCACTACTGTCCCGTCGATGTGGATAGGGGACTGCTCCCTCTGCTCTTTCCTGAAGTCCAAGATCAACTCCTTTGTTTTGTTGACGTTGGGTGTGAGGTTATTTTCCTGACACCACACTCCGAGGGCCCTCACCTCCTCCCTGTAGTCCTTCTCGTCATTGTTGGTAATCAAGCCTCCCACTGTAGTGTCGTCTGCAAACTTGATGATTGAGTTGGAGGCGTGCATTGCCACGCAGTCATGGGTGAACAGAGAGTACAGGAGAGGGCTGAGAATGCACCCTTGTGGGGCCCAGTGTTGAGGATCAGCGGGGAGGAGATGTTGTTTCCTACCCTCACCACCTGGGGGCAGCCCGTCAGGAAGTCCAGGACCCAGTTGCACAGGGTGAGGTCGAGACCCAGGGTCTCAAGCTTAATGACGAGTTTGGAGGGTACTATGGTGTTAAATGCTGAGCTGTAGTCGATGAACAGCATTCTCACATAGGTATTCCTCTTGTCCAGATGGGTTAGGGCAGTGTGCAGTGTGATTGCGATTGCGTCGTCTGTGGACCTATTAGAGCGGTAAGCAAATGGGAGTGGGTTTAGGGTGTCAGGTAGGGTGGAGGTGATATGGTCCTTGACTAGTTTCTCAAAGCACTTCATGATGACGGAAGAGAGTGCTACGGGGCGATAGTAATTTAGCTCAGTGTCCTTAGCTTTCTTGGGAACAGGGACAATGGTGGCACTCTTGAAGCATATGGGAACAGCAAACTTGGATAGGGATTGATTGAATATGTCCGTAAACACACCAGCCAGCTGCTCTGCGCATGCTCTGGGGACGCGGCTAGGGATGCCGTCTGGGACGGCAGCCTTGCGAGGGTTAACATGTTTAAATATGCACTACCAAAATATGCACTATATATAAAAATGTAGGTGAACAACCCTTCAAATTAGTGGATTCAGCTATTTCAGCCACACCCGTTGCTGACAAGTGTGTAAATAACGCACACAGCCATGCTGTCTCCATAGACAAACATTGTCAGTAAATTGGCTTTACTGAAGAGCTCAGTGACTTTCAACATGGCACTGTCATAGGATGCCACCTTTCTAACAAGTCAGTTAGTTAAGTTTCTGTCCTGCTAGAGCTGCCCCGGTAAACTGTAAGTGCTGTCATTTTAAAGTGGAAACGTCAAAGAACAACGGCTTAGCCTGCGAAATGGTAGGCTACACAAGGTCACAGGGGCGCCCAGTGCTGAAGTGCATAGCGTAAAAATCGTCTGTCCTCGGTTGCAACACTGACTACCAAGTTCCAAACTGCATCTGGAAGCAATGTCAGTACTGTTAGTCGGGAGTTTCATGAAATGGGTTTCTATGGCCGAGCAGTCACACACAAGCCTAAGATCACCATGCGCAAAGCCAAGCGTCGGCTGGAGTGGTGTAAATCTCACCACAATTGGACTCTAGCACAGTGGAAACATGTTCTATGAAGTGATGAATCACGCTTCGCCATCTTGCAGTCCGACTGACAAATCTGGGTTTGGGGGATAGCAGGAGAATGCTACCTGCCCCAATGCGTAGTGCCAACTGTAAAGTTTGGTGGAAGAGGAATAATGGTCTGGGGCTGTTTTTCATGGTTTGGGCTGAGCCCCTTAGTTCTAGTGATAGGAAGTCTTAACATTACTGCATACAATGAAATTCTAGATTCTAGATTCTAGGAAGCTCATCTGTATTCTCGTTGTCCTCACTGCAGTTCGTTGACCTTACTGCAGTTCGGTGTCGTAACCAACTTCAGTGGAGAAATGCTCACATTGACGTAAATGTCGTGAACAGAGTGCCACATGGTGGTGGTGGGTATATAGTATTGGCAGGCACAAGCTACGGACAACGAACACAATTGCATTTAGCGATTTGAATACACAGAGATATCTTCTCCGGGCTAGGGGGCAGTTTTCGGAAGTTTGGATGAATGAGGTACCCAAAATAATCTTCCTGTTACTCAGGCCCAGAATCTAGGATATGCATATAATTGGTAGTATTGGGTAGAAAACACTCTAAAGTTTCCAAAACGGTTAAAATGTCTGTGAGTATAACAGAACTGATATAGTCGGTGAAAACCTGAGGAGAATCCATCCTGGAATTTTTGGGGGTGAGGTGACATCATTTAAAATGCCTGTCTATGGGGAAATCAATGGAATACCTCCCAGATTGCAGTTCCTAAGGCTCCCAGTAGATGTCAACAGTCTTTAGAAAGAGTTTCAGGCTTGTTTTTTTTAAATTAGCTAGAATTTGTAGTTTGTCGAAGTGGCACCCATTTTGGCTGTTGTGTTTTGACGCGCGTGGATGAGAGTCTAAACAGTCTAAAGTTTCAAAAACTGTCAAAATATTGTCTGTGAGTATAACAGAACTGATATTGCAGGCGAAAACCTGAGGAAAATCCAATCAGGAAGTGCCACTTATTTTGAAACCTCTCTGTTCCTATGCCTATCCTCCATTTAAAGGGATATCAACCATATTCCTTTTTCTATTGCTTCCCTAAGGTGTCAACAGTCTTTAGACATAGTTTCAGGCTTTTATTTTGAAGAAATTAGCGAGAAAGATCACATTGCCTAAGTGGATAGGTGGGGGCTTTCAGAGTGAATTTTGCACAACAGAGTAAAGCAACCATTTTTTCTCCATGTCCTATTGAAAAACCTACACTCCCGGTTGATATATTATCGAATATATATTTTAAAAACGAGGATTGATTATAAAAAACGTTTTACATGTTTCTGTGGACATTATGGATATTATTTTGAAATTTTGTCTGCGTTGTCGTGACTGCTCTTTCATGTGGATTTCTGAACATAACGCGACAAACAAACAGAGGTATTTTGGATATAAAAATAATATTTATGGAACAAAAGGAACATTTGTTGTGTAACTGGGAGTCTCGTGAGTGAAAACATCAAGAAGATCATCAAAGGTAAACAATTAATCTGATTGCTTTTCTGATTTTCGGGACCTAGCTACTTAATTCTTAGTGTACATAATGTTTTGTCATGCTATCGATAAACTTACACAAACGCTTGGATTGCTTTTGCTGTAAAGTATCATTTAAAAATCTGAGACGACAGGTGGATTAAAAACCTCTTACAGCTCCCCCCCCTACTTCCGCCTATTTCCGCCTGAAGACATACCCAAATCTAACAGCCTGTAGCTCAGGCACAGAACCAAGGATATGCATATTCTTGGTACCATTTGAAAGACAACATTCTGAAGTTTGTGTACATGTGAATTGAATGTAGGAGAATATAACACAATTGATCTGGTATCGATAAAACAATGGGAAAAAAACATACGTTTTTTATTTGTATTTTTGTATCATCATCTTTAAAATGAACAAGATAAAACAAACATTCAGATAGAATGATGGGGACATTTTCAGTGAAAACTGTAAGAGGGCAACAGTACTTGTGCAAAGTTTCAGAATGATAACTTCCAAAATGAGTGTGCTACATGACATTTATCATGAAGTCACCCAGGTGTCCCACACAAGTAGCCAAATGTACCCAAGTGGCCAAATTGGTGAAGGTATACATTTTGAAACAAATAACTATATACAAAATAACAAAATAGTATTCTAACACCCCCCCCCCCCAAAAAAAAAAAAAAAAAAAAATACAAAAATACATGGAAAAACCATAATGGAAAAAAATATATTATTGATTAAAAAATATATGAAAAAAAAATATATATATACATTTACAAAATAACATGGGCAACTATTTACACACTTTCAATATTTGGAAGACCCTCAGTCTTCCAAATATCAGTAAAATCTATTTATATAGCTATTTATATAGCCTCAGCCTAAAACCCCAAGCAGCAAGCAATGCAGGTGTAGAAGCACGGTGGCTAGGAAAAACTCACTAGAAAGGCAAGGAAGAAACCTAGAGAAGAACCAGGCTATGAGGGGTGGCCAGTCCTCTTCTGGCTGTGCCAGGTGGAGATAACAGTGGTTGTAGAGGAGAGATTAGTTTCACATATGAGCCCTGTATCAACACATCTCTCGATGTGCAAAACTGATAGAGACATACCCAAAGCAACTTACAGCTGTAATCGCAGCAAAAGGTGGCGTTACAAAGTATTAACTTAAGGGGGCTGAATAATTTTGCAATTTTTCAGTTTTTGATTTGTTAAAAAAGTTTGAAATATCCAATAGATGTCGTTCCACTTCATGATTGTGTCCCACTTGTTGTTGATTCTTCACAAAAAAATACAGTTTTATAACTTTATGTTTGAGGCCTGAAATGTGGCAAAAGGTCACAAAGTTCAAGGGGGCCGAATACTTTCGCAAGGCACTGTATATAGAGAGTTGAAGGTTGAGTATATTAGGTTGAATATATTATTATATTATTATTAGCTGCTAGATCTACTGTCTCTATTATATTATGACAGACCAGCTAGATCTACTGTCTTTATTATATTACAAAAGACCAGCTGTATCTACTGTCTACATTTCACTTTGGCCATTGATGTGGTCCTGCCCTCTCCTCAACAGCCTCAAATAGGCTATTTTATGTGGGTTAGGGTGGGGTTGCAGACACACGCATCTCACATTGCATGACATTACATGTTTATATATTGCTTCTAAAATTAGAATAAAATCACAAATAATATTTTATATTATTAATTTCAAACAAGGGCATTAGCATGATAAGAACTTACCAGTCCAAAACGATGTCCTCTCCCGTTCAAAAAATATTCCTCCACAATCGCTAAATCAAGCATCCTACAACAATCTCTGTCTCACCTTCCCAATCATTTTATTCTAAAATTGTGTCTACATCTGTATATCTAGACAAAGATTTAGCTTTCCCTGACTTAGTCGCCATAATGATTGATATATAAACAGCTGAATCTGCGCGTTTACCAAACAATGCAGTGCGTAATATGTGCTTCTCCTTCCGGTATGAAACTTCAATCGCGAATGACTCACATTATGCTGGAGCTTACTACATGGGTTGGTCTTGCAACACATAAACATGGCGTATTGCCGTTTAGCTCAGCTCATTGGCTATCTACCCAGCTAGATTTCAAGACGATCAGTGGTCATTGGGTTAAAAGACAGTCAATCAACGAAACAGCGGGCAAATCATTGGTGCACAATGATGTCATGACTTGTTGTCTTCAAATCGGTTTCTTTCAGTCAATACGTCCCGCGAAATGGCCCATCAGGTTTGATTGTGTTACAAACATAAAAATGTGTGGTTTCACTGCAATCAACTGGATTGTGTTACAAAGAAACCAGTTGATTGCAGTGAAACCAATCATGACTGGAAAAGACAAGTTCTGTGTGGGTTATTTGCCTGGAATGTGTCGTCGAAAATGAGTTGTCTCACAGTTAAACAGTATGTCTAAACAATGGGCTGAGATACAAGAGATACAATACAAGAGGAGGACTTGGAATCACTAAGGAAGTCTAAAATAACAATACACAGATTAAAGGTCAAACTTTTCAGGAGTGATTTAAAGACCTCAATGGTATTTGGCCCTCTACCTGACAGGACAAGCCGTCCCATAACCGTGTTGCTCTGATCAGCTAGATGATAGGCAAAAGTATGCAATGTGTCCCTGTCTGTCCATGTGTCACTCTCTGTCACCTCAAATCTTTCTCCCGACCTGTGTGCACCTATATTGTAAACTTTCATTCATAGGCTAGGTTGTGGCAACCTCATGATGGGTATAGGGAAAATTTTGCCACTGTCTTACTTGATAGAAAATATCACTGTATCAGTAAGGCTAAAATGTCATGACTGTTTAAACACATTGTACAGTATTTTAAGAACAGTTTATTACCAAACTACATCCATTCCTCTGCACATAAACAATGTTCAGTCTCAATCTGAGTACCTGACATTAGAGTACACACTCTCCTGTTGTGTCTCTCTCTTCTTTGTTCCTCTTTTAGTTTTCCTCTCAGAGAAATGCAATGCAGCATAATTCAGAGTCTCTGGGTCTTGTTCCTGTGAATAATCATCATGTTGTTGGTTTTTGATACAAATGTAGTCATAATAATAGCCAGATAATTAGATTATCTAGTATCATATTGGATATCACCTACCAACAGGCCAGTACTATAACAATTGTATTTATTTACCTGATCACATTCGGTGGTTGAGTTGTCATGTTCAATATGCTGAGCAACACTCACTGCTAACATGAATAAAAACAAGCATGAACATGACAAAAGTCAAGATAGGTAATAGACAGAGATATTTTACTTGGTAACAAGTATTGTGTAAAATGTATTAGGTGTTCATCTACAGTTTGTAATACCAGAGAGCTCACCTTTATAATGTTCACAAATTGTCATTTTATTTCTGCTGAAGACGAGTATAATGATCACAATCACACAGAAAACTGATGTCACTCCCAGTCCAATGATTACATAATCCAGTGATCTTTCTAAAAGGAATAAAAAACTTAATAATGAGAGTCGATATACATGTATACCACCGTCATATTAATATCAAATAGGAAGAGAGATATAACTACCCTTGAATTATAATAAAATAGTAAGAGAAAAATACCGCCCTTATATAAAAATAAAACAGTAAGAGATATATATAAATATATATTTACCACCCTTATATTAAAATATAATAATAAAAGAGATATATGCCACCGTTAAATTAAAATAAAATAGTATGAGAGATCTATTTCACCCATATATTCAAATAATATAGATAGAGGCATATATACCAACCATATAGTAAGATAAAATAATAATAGAAATACATACCACCATTACATTAAAATAAAATAGTAAGAAATATATAACACCATTTATATGACTCAAAAAATAATAAGATATATATAGATACCACCCTTATATTAAAATAAAAATGTTTCTGAAGATGGCAGAGGAGGATCAGTGTCTGTTCCTAACAACTGTTGATTTCTGGTGACTTTCCCTGCACTTTCAGAAACAGTGGCACATTTTTGGTAATGGACGACCAGTACCTACAGAAAGGAGCGGCTTCCATGGAGGAACTAAATGCAGGAGTAGTGTGTGTGATGTTCTGATGAGGGGCTCTGTCTTTTGTCTCTATCCTGCCTTTCCAGCCCAAACTTCCTCCACACCCTTTTCCTAGTATGACTAAGGACATTCAATCTCCAACTGCATCATCCTAATCTGCCTAAGGACATTCAATCTCCAACATCCTAATCTGCCTAAGGACATTCAATCTCCAACTGCATCATCCTAATCTGCCTAAGGACATTCAATCTCCAACATCCTAATCTGCCTAAGGACATTCAATCTCCATCTCCATCATTCAAATGTGACAACGGAAATTCAATCTCCATCTCCGTCATCCTAATCTACCTAAGGACATTCTATCTCCATCGTCTGAATTTATATTTGTTGTGTTTGTCATTTTATTTAGCTTTTTAACGCTTTGAGATGAATTTTGTAATGAAAAGCACTATACACATTCCATAAAATTGGTATTATTATCATATGAAAGATGTGGATTGATTGTAGCCACATTTTGAAGGAGAGATTTGTCAAAATATGAATTTTGTATTTCTTTAAATAAGTTATTAGCAGGTTGTATTTTGTTTACAGCATCTAAGAATTTTCAGCTGAACATTCATTTCTGGTCAATGATGAGAATATTGTTATAGCAAAAGGCACATTGACCTCAACCACTGTGCTGTACACTGACTGTATAAAACATTATGAGAAGATGTTCTTTCCTTGACAGACTGACCAGGTGAATCCAGGTGAAAGGTATGATCCCTTATTGATGTCACTTGTTAAATCCACTTCAATCGGTGTATATGAAGGGGAGGAGACAGGTTACAGAAGGATTTTTAAGCCTTGAGACAATTGAGACATGATTGTGTATGTGTGACATTCAGAGGGTTAATGAACAAGACAAAATATTTAAGTGTCTTTGAACGGGTTATGGTAGTAGGTGCCAGGCGGACTGGTTTTAGTGTGTCAAGAACTGCAATGCTGCTGGGTTTTTCACGCTCAACAGTTTCACGTGTGGATCAAAAATGGTCCACCACCCAAAGGACATCCAGCCAAAATGACACAACTGTGGGAAGCATTGGAGTCAACATGTGCCAGCATCCCTGTGGAACACTTTCGACAACGTGTAGAGTCCATGCCCCAACAAATTGAGGGCAAAAGGGGGTGCAACTCAATATTAGGAAGATGTTCTTAATGTTTTGAACACTCAATGTACATGCACCACTTTTAATATGACTAAACTTTCTTCTGTATTTTCAACATTATAACACATAATATTCATTACTTACCAATATTTAGGTTTGTTCCGTTGCCAAACAGGATCTCCCCACATGTGGCCACAGCACAGTAGTAAGTCCCAGCATCAGAGAGACTGAGGTTGTTCTTGGAGAGGCTGTAGACACAGCTCTGTGTAGGAGAGGGAGTCTCAGGGTTCTTCTTACACGCATCACTCAAGTTCCCAGGGGTGTAAATGACTCCAGGCTGGGATTCTCCTGATCCGGCTCTGAACCAGTACACACTGTGTTCTCCTGTACAGGTCTGAGAGAGTACTGTACACTGTAGAGTCACAGAGTCTCCTGGATGGACTGGATCAGAAACTGGTTGCTGCACCAATGTAGGGTGATTGTGTCCTATATTGTGTCATTGTATTGAGAACATAATTATTCATTAGCTTGTAAAGTGGAGAGGTCATAGAGTTTTAAATAGAAAACATTCCTTTAGGCACATGGCAGTTTTGGAAACAGCGTTTTGCTTGCTATAAAAGAGAGGTGCAGTTTCTATTTGTCAGTAATTATTCAAATGTATTCACCCCACAGTCAGCCAAGATGCTTAGCTAGGCATCTTAAGAGTTCTTTACAGTAAAAGTTAGTTAGCTACCGTTTCTACACTCTTTTGCTAGCTATACCGTAACGATGTCATTTCAAAAACCTGTCAAAAATGACAAGTGTCTTTACATTTGACCATTATGACACGCATCCATGAATATCCACTTTCTAAGCATACTGCAGCAAGATTGTTAATACTTTCTGAACATCTACTGTACATGGCTGTGTACATCTACTGTATGTATAACAATACACAAAAACACTTGGTGAACATTGAAATGCACAATTTAAATTAAATTACCCTTCACAGCCAAAAATGTTGCATGTCCATAGTCCATCCCATACATTGTCCCAATTCCACAAAAGTATGTTGCCTCATCTAATGTGCTGATATTTCTGATAATGAGATTATACACATATTCAGATGTCTCCACTTTGAAACGTGGGTTCTTAAACTCTCCATTAAGTACAGGTTCTGATGCATAGGATACAGATGCGACAAGATGGGGCAGTTGGCCAACAGTTTGTCTGTACCAGTACAGCAATTGTTGAGATTCTGCTTTAGGACATGGCAAAGATATATTGTCTCCAAATAGACGAGTAGTCACTGGTATTGGTTGAGGAGCATCTTCAGTCTGAATCAGGTCTGCCAAAATGTGAATGTAATCAGATGTCAATTTGAAATGAAAATGGACATTGTTCAACCTTTGAGTAACAGGGTTTTTTTCTTAATTAAGTCATCAAACTACTGCAATTTAAAATGTCTGAAGATATATCGGTCACATTGCTGTCCAAACTGAATATATTTCATTATCTTTAGATATGACTTTCCAATACGATATTGTTGTTCTTTTAGATTTTAAATTCTACTGTTCAGTAAAGTACTATGTGAGATTAGGGCATGCACTTACACACTTGAGAGAGAAGTCCCCAAAGAAGGCAGATTCTGATCATCTTGATGTATGGTAGCTTTAACAACTGTTTTTCTTTGTTACTATGAATGACTGACTGACAAAATGAAAATAATTGTGGGATGTTTAAAATCTAAGAATGACTTGATTGGTTAGGGGAAAGACATGCATCACTTCCTGTTGAACGTTTCCATCCGTTTTCAGCCATGTACTGTAGGCAATCTAAAGATTTATGGTGTGCACTAATTTGTTGGCCTACATTACAACGAGATATTGCTCAGTGATGCAATATATCCAAGACTCAGATTAATCCAAGATCACAATTCAAAACATTCTCAGTAGAGTTTTTACATTGAATATGTAACGAAAACGCTGTGAGTCGAGAAGCAGGTGAAACGTTTAATAAAACAACAAACATGGAACGAAACAACATAACAGTAGCATCTACGCATGAACACAGGAACAATACAGACTGGGGAAGGAACCTAAGGGAGTGCAAGGTATAGGAGAGGTACTTGTGTGCCTCATGATAGACGTACAGGTGCGCTTAATGATTGATGCCAGGTGTGCGTAATAATGGATCCCAGGACCGGTGTTATGTACACCTGTGAAGGCGAACACAGGAGTAGACGTGACAGAAAGAGCTTAGTCCATGACTAGGCTTAATCTACATTCGGAAACTATTCAGACCCCTGGACTTTTATTCCATTCTAAAATGGATTAAATTGTTTTTTCCCCCTCATCAATCTACACACAATACCCCATAATGACAAAGCAAAAACAGGTTTTCCAACATTTTTGCAGATGTATAAAAAATGTAAAAGTATTCAGACCTTGTACTCAGTACTTTGTAGAAGCACCTTTTGCAGCGATTACAGCCTTTAGTCTTCTTGGTACGACGCTACAACCTTGTCACACCTGTATTTGGGGAGTTTCTCCCACTCTTCTCTACATATCTTCCCAAGCGTTGTCAGGTTGGATGACGAGTGTTGCTGCATAGCTATTTTCAGGTCTCTCCAGAGATGTTCCATCAGGTTCAAGTCTTGGTCCTGGCTGGGCCATTCAAGGACATTCAGAGACTTGTCACGAAGCCACTCCTGCGTTGTCTTGGCTGTGTGCTTAGGGTCGTTGTCCTGTTGGAAGGTAAACCTTAACCCCAGTCTGAGATTCTGAGGGCTCTGGAGCAGGTTTTCATCAAGGATCTCTCTTTACTTTGCTCCTTTCATCTTTACCTCAAACCTGACCAGTCTATCAGTCCCTGCTGCTGAAAAACATCACCACAGCACGATGGTGCTACCACCGTGCTTCATTGTAGGGATGGTGCCAGGTTTCCTCCAGACGTGACAATTGGCATTCAGGCCAAAGAATTCAGTCTTGGTTTCATCAGACCAGAGAATCTTGTTTCTCATGATCTGAGAGTCTTTAGGTGCCTTTTGGCAAACTCCAAGAGGGCTGTCTTGTGCCTTTTACTGAGGAGTGGCTGCATAGCGGAGAAGGTATGGTGGGATTCTAAATGGTCGGTAATCTGTATGTTAACTTGGCTTTCAAAGATCTTTGAAAGGCAGGGTAGAATAGATATAGGTCTGTAGCCGTTTGGGTATAGAGTGTCTCCCCCTTTAAAGAAGGGGATGACCGCGGCAGCTTTACAGTCTGTGGGAACCACAGATGATACGAAAGAGAGGTTGAACATTTTAGTAATAGGGGCTGCAACAATTTCGGCAGATATTTTTAAGAAAGAGTGGGTCCAGATTGTCTAGCCCGGCTGATTTGTAGGGGTCAATATTATGCAGCTCTTTCAGAGCATCAGCTGTCTGGATTTGGGTGAAGGAGAAGTGGGAGAGGCTTAGGCGAGTTGCTGTGGCGGGTGAAGGGCTTTTGATCAGGGTAGGGGTAGCCAGGTGGAAAGCATGGCCAGCCGTAGAAAAATTATTATTGAAATTCTCAATTGTAGTGGATTTATTGGTGGTGACTGTGTTGCCCAGCCTCAGTGCAGTGGGCAGCTGGGAGGAGGTGCTCTTATTCTCCATGGACTTTACAGTGTCCCAGAACTTTTTTGAGTTTGTGATACTGGATGCAAATTTCTGCTTGAAAAAGTTAGCTTTTGCTTTCCTAACTGCCTGTGAATATTTGTTCCTAACTTCCCTGAAAAGTTGCATATCACAGGGGCTGTTCAATGCTAATGCAGAACGCCATAGGATGTTTTTGTGCTGGATAAGGGCAGTCAGGTCTGGAGAGAATCAAGAGCTATATCTGTTCCTGGTTCTACAGTTTTTGAATGGGGCATGATTATTTAAGATGGTGAGGAAGGCACTTTTATCGGGTAACAATTGAACATAGTTAGTGGATTAAATAAATACAGTCATGAGAATAATGAAAGTAAAGTCACAACACCATATTTTGAGTCTAAAAAGTGTGTGTTTACAATAACATTATTTACAAACAATGGAGTAAAACAAGCTCATGTGACTTCTATAAGCCACAAAATGTTATTTCATAATCCATTTCTATATATCATTAACTTTAATTGAATGCCAGACTGTCCCCTTTAACACATTGTGTTTCTGTAAGCACTCTCCTACATGAGACATCATTATTTGAATATAACAACTCACAATATCATATTCAGAAACGACCAATATCCATTTTTTTTACTTTGCCAAACAGGATCTCTGTGGAAAAAGTTCAACATGTCCTATTCCATTTCCAACTAATAAGCAGTTAGCGCAATCAAAAGACCAGTGATGTGTATCTGGGCCAACAGTTCTATAATGTTTCCCAGTCTGTCGGTTGAATGCTTTAGGCCTACTAATTGATACCATACTCTATTCGACCGATACATATCTCTATTTGACCATAATGCCCTTTACATGGTTTACTAGGTCAACCTCTATGAGGAGTAGCCCACTCATCCTAGTTGCCTCTCCTCAGTAAGATCTTAGCATAATGTAAATTGACTTCATAAAGTTAAATTATTACCTTAAAGAGATATTACACAAAAATATGAATGTACATGATGGTACAAAAATGCTTCTTATGACATGAAAAACTTGAATAATCATGAATGAAATGGTTATGTCCATAATTTAACTATGACAGACAGTAAGAATTTGACCTCTTGTGAAATGAATAACAAACCAAAGACACTATACTAGAAATATTCAGTGATATTAAATGACAATGATAATCCTACAACATTCATTTATTGCTATAATTAGATACGTGATAATGTATGGAACAAAAACTATTCTGCACATATCAACCCAATATGATATTGTTCCATGACAACATTTTACACAATGTTACGAACATATGTGCAAAGGTTTCATCAAAGCAAAGGGTGGCTATTTGAAGAATCTCAAATCTCAAATATATTTTGATTAGTTTAACACTTTTTTTGTTTACTACATCATTCCATATGCGTTATTTCACAGTTTTGATGTCTTCACTATTATTCTACAATGTAAAAGAAAAATACAAATAAAGAAAAACCCTTGAATGAGTAAGTGTTCTAAAACTTTTTATCAAAAGTGTACATAGACATTTAAAGATGAAAACCCAGCTAGCTCAGAATAAGTTGACCACTCCAGAAGATATTTTGAGCAGAAACATGGTTGTAATTCCATTGTCTATGGTATTGTATTTGGATATTGTATTGTACTATTGTGAAAGTTAATCCGAAAGCATTGTCCTGCGATTGATTTACCAAAACACTTAAATTGTGTCTAAATAGAGACACTTGACTGACATAATTTTGTCAGTGCTGTATCTGAAACAAAGATCAGTCCCAGTCTGAGTACCTGACATCAGAGTACACACTCTCCTGTGGTGTCTCTCTCTTCTTTCTTCCTCTTTTAGTTTTCTTCTCAGAGAAATGCAATGCAGCATAATTCAAAATATCTGTGTTTGGCACCTAAGGAATAGAGTACAGTAAATAATAACTCCACTGTGCACAATAACAGAGAAATAAAATAATAACATTATCGATAATACGGTAAGGGGAATGTTCATGCGGAAGCTAGGATTCAAATCTTAGCAGAGGGCGCAGGACTGCCAACAATGCAGCTTTTAAAATCATTTTCTCTGACATTTATGGATATCGCATTCATGGTAAACAGTCCAGATGTCAGCTCAGAAAGTATTATTTTTTCATTTCAAGCTATAACACGGATCTAACTTGGATCACGTTGAATCCTGGTCTTAGTGTCATATTTTTTCATACTAGTTAATTACAGGCTACGGGCATTAAAGACAAATGAAACAAAAACATTTCTAAATCATTTACTTTGTAATAACCAAAACCTAAACTGATGTTCAAAGCATGTTGACATTGTTAAATATAATATTTACACTACAGATTCACGCTACAGATTTCTGAACAATAAATAAGCTAGCGGATATGAGGGTAATTTAACATCTTAAAGCCCCACATCTAAAATGTAACTAAACATTTTAATAAAACTATCAACAACATTTTTGATCAACTGAGAGCTTGCCAAATTATAGGTGCAGGTTATAATGAACTATATTTAAAAACAGGTTTTCTCTATGACAAACAACTCTGACGCAACATCTCATGGGTTACTGCTGTACTTAGTGATTTATTCACAAATATACACATATACACTAATATACACACTCCTGTGTAACAGGCAATGTACCTCTTGTTTCACACATTGGATAATATAGATGTTACATACCTGACTACTTGACTGCTCTGATGAGAGGTTATCATCATGGTGAATATGCTGAGAGACACTTGCTGTATCAACAGATAGAAATCCAAGCATGAAAATGGAGACGGAATATACAGTATACCATTCAACGGTGTCAGCCCATGAGGTGAGATTTTACTTTAAAATTCTCATTGCAAACACATTTGACACAAAACAATAGATATGTTCTGCATGTCTAAAATGACTTACCTTTACAATGATCACATGTTTGTCTCTTGTTTTTGGTACAAGCGAGAATAAAAATGACAATCACACACACAGCCACTGCTGCTCCCAAGCTGAGGACAATGGGATCCACTGTGTTTCCTGGTATTAAAATACATTCAACATGCTTGCTATGTTTTATGTTAAGGATGCATAGTTGACAACACAATTTTTTTCTCACTTTGACCCATTTTAACTACTAAATAATCGTATCATTAAAATATGCTTAAATGTTTAGATAAAGAAGTGTAAGGTGCTTTATCAATTTAACAAGAAGTTGTACCTTTAATGATGTTAAGTTTTGTTCTGTCGCCAAACAGGATCTCCCCGCATGTGGCCACAGCACAGTAGTAAGTTCCAGCATCAGAGAGACTGAGGTTGTTCTTGGAGAGGCTGTAGACACAGCTCTGTGTAGTAGAGGGAGTCTCAGGGCTCTTCTCGCAATCATCACTCCTGTTCCCAGGGGTGTAAATTACTCCTGAATGGGATTCTCCTGATCCAGCTCTGAACCAGTACACATTGTGTTCTCCTGTACAGGTCTCAGAGAGTACAGTACACTGCAGAGTCACAGAGTCTCCTGGATGGACTGGGTCAGACTCTGGCTGCTGTTCCACTGTCTGGTTGTCAGACCTCTGACCGTTTCCTAAATTAATCAGAACATAGAGTAATTATCAGACATTCAAATAATTTCAGATTAACATATTTTTCTGCAATCTTTCTGTTAGCTGAGAAATCACAAAAGTGCCCAGCAATTTTTTTGTCTTATTACTTTTTAAAAAGTTATTGTCCGATTGACATAACTTCAAAATAGAAAGTACAATTATTTTACCTTTTAAAGACAGAAATGTGCCATCTCTAAAGTTCACAGTCATCACTCTTCCAATTGCACAATAGTACATGGCTTCATCTTCTGGGATCGACTTCATGATAGTAAGGCGAAACATCCTTTGAGCCAAAGTTACGCTGAAGTGTGAATTTTTAAATCCAGAGTGAAACACAGGCTCTGTTAAATATTTATGCATCGATGAGACAAGTTGTGGAATTCCTCCCACAGTTTGCTTGTACCAGTGCATTTGTTCATCGTTGAATTCCTCTTCTGGGAAAACACATAGCAGGGTTACAGGATCACCAAGTTGAACAGTGGTCACTGGACTTAGCAGGTTAACATGGTCTACATCTAAATCAAATGGAAACAGAAACACAAGCATACTGTATTTATCACACAGACAAGGACAAATGTTAAGAGAAAACAATAGTCTGTAAAAACATTTCAAATAATTGAAAATCAAGTTGTGAAAATCATTCCAGATGTTTTACTTTTCTTCTGCTTACTTTGTTTATTATTTATTTTTAGATGGTATGTGGGTTGGTTGAACGTTCTAAATGTCAATTTATCCTACCCTTCAAGAACCTTGGACTATATTGAATTGCACAGCACAGGAAAAACAATATTTTTAATGTATTATGATGAAGTGATGAAATTGTACTTACACACTGCACTGAGAATAATCACAGCAACCCCTAATCTGACCATCATGGTATGTAGCCTCTAGACTGGTAGTGTTGATTTGGTCTGTGCTTAAATGAGAACCCAAGACCAAGTATTCAAACTTGAAAACATACCTCATTGGCTGGAACATAGTGTTCAATACTTCCTGTAAAATGCTCCAACCCGTGACCCATTTCTTCTGTGAACCTGACATGCCTGTTATGTCATAAGGTCACAACCTTAGCTTTCATGTTACTGTGTACTACAGTGCCTCATATGTTGTATGTTTTGACTGTTTAATTGTCCTTTTATCCACTGTACTTTTTTGTTGTATGGATACATGTGTATAGATGCCGTAATGTGCTATAGATGTTGCTTGTACCATGTTTGACCATGATTGTTTTTAGTATCTCAAATGTGGTCTCGATGTGATTTGCAAAATCTGAATTGTGCATTATTGTATTATTGTGGATAGACACAAATACATTTGTCTAACTAACTAAATCAATGCATTTCTGTCTGCACAGTACAATTGCTATATTTTGCCTGTCCTGTTTACTTGTCCTGTTTCATTGAATTATTTTTGGCATGAAAAGATCTCACTGAAAATGCACTTAGACTTTAACATTACGTTTTTGTTAACCTTACGAGTCTAAGCTCTACCTAAACTGTGGAGGAGGGCTAAGTAGTCCCAAGCCTTATGGCATATTTTAAAAACCCTTTGAAGTATCCCAAAATATGTAAAAATATATATATATATATATATTTGATGAAAATGTATTTTTGGCCTCTGCTATTAGCCCATACAAATGCATTGAAAGGTGTCTATCCTACATCTGAGAGATATAAGAACGCTTTATACATTGATTTTACCCCTTGTTCTTGGTCTCCATCACAGGAGGTTGGTGGCTCCTTAACTGGGGAAGATAGACTCGTGGAGAGGAAGCAGTGGAATGGTATCAAATATATCAAACACGTGTCTGATGCCATTCCAGTCGCTCCATTCCAGCCATTTAAATGAGCCGTCCTCCCTCAGCAGCCTCCACTGGTCTCAATATATAGTTCCATACATTTTTTCAAATGGTACCGGGGGAGCTTCAGACAAGTCTTGTGAGGCCTGTAGGCCTCCTATAGCAAAACAACTGAATTGTATGAGTTTGTGAGAGTCTCATCTTTAAACAGAGGGGTCAAACCAGTATGTAGCCCAAACTACAGACAGAAGTTGTCAGATCGGCTGTACTGACTTCAGACAAGTCCCAAGATGCTTGTGGGGGTCGTAGAGCAAAACGGAGAACACCATAGTGTTTGTGAGAATCTCATCATTTCATAATAGTTAATATAGGCCAAACCGTTCGGATGCTACAGACAATTTTGTGAGAAGACGAATTTGCGGGATGTCTCATGGTCTGACAAACACTGATGTAGCTCTGTCACCTTTCACTGTAGATGCTGAAGTATTGCATAGGCGGATGCGGTGGATTGAGATGCATTCAGTACAAAAAAACAGGATATTTTTGTTAAGGGGTTCTGTGAGGTCATGTATCAAAGGGGTCTGGGATCATTTACGTAGACTCGGTTGATTTTCTTAAAGATCTCAAGTGCCAGGGTAAACAGGTAGTAACCAGGGGACTGCTCAGGAAACCACTCTCGAGACCATTTCTTAAACTTTTCAGCTCGAGACTCAAATGAGTAATTGACCCTACTCCCATGACCCAATTTGTCCTCCAAGTACCCAAGTTAAGAAATGTGATTATAAATACAGTATATTTTCATAACTTGTGACCCACCTCTGACATGCCCAGGGCCCACTTTGGGTCCAGGCCTAAAGTTTAAGAAACCCTGCATTTGACCAAGAGGAAATTCTCTCCTATTCTGAGGGTGACATTGGGTTTAACAGATGCAGGCCTGTTCATCCTCCAGGTACAGTAGACTACAGGTAATACGTTCCTCCTCCATGTACAGTAGGCTACAGGTAATACGTTCCTCCTCCATGTATAGTAGACTACAGGTAATACGTTCCTCCTCCATGTATAGTAGACTACAGGTAATACGTTCCTCCTCCATGTACAGTAGACTACAGGTAATACGTTCCTCCTCCATGTATAGTAGACTACAGGTAATACGTTCCTCCTCCATGTACAGTAGGCTACAGGTAATACGTTCCTCCTCCATGTATAGTAGACTACAGGTAATACGTTCCTCCTCCATGTACAGTAGGCTACAGGTAATACGTTCCTCCTCCATGTACAGTAGGCTACAGGTAATACGTTCCTCCTCCATGTACAGTAGACTACAGGCAATACGTTCCTCCTCCATGTATAGTAGACTACAGGTAATACGTTCCTCCTCCATATACAGTAGACTACAGGTAATACGTCCCTCCTCCATGTACAGTAGGCTACAGGTAAAATATTCCTTAATCATGTATAGTAGACTACAGGCAATACGTCCCTCTCCATGTGCAGTAGACTAAAGGTAAAATATTCCTTAATTATGTATAGTAGACTACAGGTAATACGTTCCTCCTCCATATACAGTAGACTACAGGTAATACGTCCCTCCTCCATGTACAGTAGGCTACAGGTAAAATATTCCTTAATCATGTATAGTAGACTACAGGCAATACGTCCCTCTCCATGTGCAGTAGACTACAGGCAATACGTTCCTCCTCCATGTACAGTAGACTACAGGTAATATATTCCTCCTCCATGTACAGTAGACTACAGGCAATACGTTCCTCCTCCATGTACAGTAGACTACAGGTAATACGTTCCTCCTCCATGTACAGTAGACTACAGGTAAAATATTCCTTAATCATGTATAGTAGACTACAGGCAATACGTCCCTCTCCATGTGCAGTAGACTAAAGGTAAAATATTCCTTAATTATGTATAGTAGACTACAGGCAATACGTTCCTCCTCCATGTACAGTAGACTACAGGCAATACGTTCCTCCTCCATGTATAGTAGACTACAGGCAATACGTTCCTCCTCCATGTACAGTAGACTACAGGCAATACGTTCCTCCTCCATGTATAGTAGACTACAGGCAATACGTTCCTCCTCCATGTACAGTAGACTACAGGTAATATATTCCTCCTCCATGTACAGTAGGCTACAGGCAATACGTTCCTCCTCCATGTACAGTAGACTACAGGCAATACGTTCCTCCTCCATGTACAGTAGACTACAGGTAATATATTCCTCCTCCATGTACAGTAGACTACAGGCAATACGTTCCTCCTCCATGTACAGTAGACTACAGGTAATACGTTCCTCCTCCATGTACAGTAGACTACAGGCAATACGTTCCTCCTCCATGTACAGTAGACTACAGGTAAGATATTCCTCCTCCATGTACAGTAGACTACAGGCAATATATTCCTCCTCCATGTACAGTAGACTACAGGCAATACGTTCCTCCTTCATGTACAGTAGACTACAGGCAATATATTCCTCCTCCATGTGTAGTAGACTACAGGCAATACGTTCCTCCTCCATGTATAGTAGACTACAGGTAATACGTTCCTCCTCCATGTACAGTAGACTACAGGCAATACGTTCCTCCTCCTCATGTACAGTAGACTACTAGCAATATATTCCTCCTCCATGTATAGCAGACTACAGGCAATACGTTCCTCCTCCATGTATAGTAGACTACAGGTAATACGTTCCTCCTTCATGTACAGTAGACTACAGGCAATATATTCCTCCTCCATGTATAGTAGACTACAGGCAATACGTTCCTCCTCCATGTATAGTAGACTACAGGTAATACGTTCCTCCTCCATGTACAGTAGACTACAGGCAATACGTTCCTCCTCCATGTACAGTAGACTACAGGCAATACGTTCCTCCTCCATGTACAGTAGACTACAGGCAATACGTTCCTCCTCCATGTACAGTAGACTACAGGTAATATATTCCTCCTCCATGTACAGTAGACTACAGGTAATACGTTCCTCCTCCAGGTACAGTAGACTACAGGTAATACGTTCCTCCTCCATGTACAGTAGACTACAGGTAATACGTTCCTCCTCCATGTACAGTAGACTACAGGTAATATATTCCTCCTCCATGTACAGTAGACTACAGGCAATATATTCCTCCTCCATGTATAGTAGACTACAGGCAATACGTTCCTCCTTCATGTACAGTAGACTACAGGCAATATATTCCTCCTCCATGTACAGTAGACTACAGGTAATACGTTCCTCCTCCAGGTACAGTAGACTACAGGTAATACGTTCCTCCTCCATGTACAGTAGACTACAAGCAATACGTTCCTCCTCCATGTACAGTAGACTACAGGTAATACGTTCCTCCTCCAGGTACAGTAGACTACAGGTAATACGTTCCTCCTCCATGTACAGTAGACTACAGGCAATACGTTCCTCCTCCATGTACAGTAGACTACAGGCAATATATTCCTCCTCCATGTATAGTAGACTACAGGCAATACGTTCCTCCTTCATGTACAGTAGACTACAGGTAATATATTCCTCCTCCATGTACAGTAGACTACAGGTAATACGTTCCTCCTCCATGTACAGTAGGCTACAGGTAATACGTTCCTCCTCCATGTACAGTAGACTACAGGTAATATATTCCTCCTCCATGTATAGTAGGCTACAGGCAATACGTTCCTCCTCCATGTACAGTAGACTACAGGCAATATATTCCTCCTCCATGTATAGTAGACTACAGGCAATACGTTCCTCCTCCATGTATAGTAGACTACAGGCAATACGTTCCTCCTCCATGTATAGTAGACTACAGGTAATACGTTCCTCCTCCATGTACAGTAGACTACAGGTAATATATTCCTCCTCCATGTATAGTAGGCTACAGGCAATACGTTCCTCCTCCATGTACAGTAGACTACAGGCAATATATTCCTCCTCCATGTATAGTAGACTACAGGCAATACGTTCCTCCTCCATGTATAGTAGACTACAGGCAATACGTTCCTCCTCCATGTATAGTAGACTACAGGTAATACGTTCCTCCTCCATGTACAGTAGACTACAGGCAATACGTTCCTCCTCCTCATGTACAGTAGACTACTAGCAATATATTCCTTAATCATGTACAGTAGGCTACAGGCAATATATTTCTTAATCATGTACAGTAGGCTACAGGCAATACGTTCCTCCTCCATGTACAGTAGACTACAGGTAATATATTCCTCCTCCATGTATAGTAGGCTACAGGCAATACGTTCCTCCTCCATGTACAGTAGACTACAGGCAATATATTCCTCCTCCATGTATAGTAGACTACAGGCAATACGTTCCTCCTCCATGTATAGTAGACTACAGGCAATACGTTCCTCCTCCATGTATAGTAGACTACAGGTAATACGTTCCTCCTCCATGTACAGTAGACTACAGGCAATACGTTCCTCCTCCTCATGTACAGTAGACTACTAGCAATATATTCCTTAATCATGTACAGTAGGCTACAGGCAATATATTTCTTAATCATGTACAGTAGGCTACAGGCAATACGTTCCTCCTCCATGTACAGTAGGCTACAGGCAATACGTTCCTCCTCCATTTACAGTAGGCTCCAGGCAATATATTCCTTAATCATGTACAGTAGGCAACAGGCAATATATTCCTTAATCATGTACAGTAGGCTACAGGCAATATATTCCTTAATCATGTACATTAGGCAACAGGCAATATATTCCTTAATCATGTACAGTAGGCTACAGGCAATATATTTCTTAATCATGTACAGTAGGCTACAGGCAATACGTTCCTCCTCCATGTACAGTAGGCAACAGGCAATATATTCCTTAATCATGTACAGTAGGCAACAGGCAATATATTCCTTAATCATGTACAGTAGGCAACAGGCAATATATTCCTTAATCATGTACAGTAGGCTACAGGCAATACGTTCCTCCTCCATGTACAGTAGACTACAGGCAATACGTTCCTCCTCCATGTACAGTAGGCAACAGGCAATATATTCCTTAATCATGTACAGTAGGCTACAGGCAATATATTTCTTAATCATGTACAGTAGGCAACAGGCTATGTACATTAGCCTCTATGTAGTTGGCTTGCTACGTGGCCAGCATTTGCTTGGGTATTCTAAACCTAATCATCTATCTAATCAGCTAGCTTGAAATTTTCCCATCAAATCATCTTTATTCTGTGAATAGCTCATAAAATGCAAATGCAGAAATAGCTACCAGATTATTTTGCATCTAGCTTGGTAGTCTATTGGTCATTGCCATATTGTCATGTTCCTCAGTAAACATTTGTAACCTACATACAGTAGTTGATAAAATCAAATACAATTTTATTTGTCTCACACATGGTTAGCAGATGTTAATGCGAGTGTAGCGAAATGCTTGTGCTTCTAGTTCCGCCCATGCAGTGATATCTAACAAGTAATCTAACAATTTCACAACAATTACCTTATACACACAAGTGTGTATAAGGAATGAATAAGAATATGTACATAAAAATATATGGATGAGCGATGGCCGAACAGCATAGGCAAGATGCAGTAGATGGTATAGAGTACAGTATATACATATGAGATGAGTAATGTAGGGTATGTAAACATTATATAAAGTGGCATTGCTTAACAGGTGATACATTTATTACATCAATTTTTTATTATAAAGTGGCTAGAGATTTGAGTCAGTATGATGGCAGCAACCACTCATGGTTAGTGATGGCTGTTTAAGTCTGATGGCCTTGAGATAGAAGCTGTTTTTCAGTCTCTCGGTCCCAGTCTGCACCTGTACTGACCTCGCCTTCTGGATGATAGCGGGGTGATCAGGCAGTGGCTCGGGTGGTTGTTGTCCTTGATGATCTTTTTGGCCTTCCTGTGACTACGGGTGGAGTAGGTGTCCTGGAGGGCAGGTAGTTTGCCCCCGGTGATGCTACCCTCTGGAGAGCCTTATGGTTGTGTGCGGAGCAGTTACCATACCAGGCGGTGATACAGTCCAACAGGATGCTCTCGATTGTGCATCTGTAAAAGTTTGTGAGTGTTTGTGGTGACAAGCCAAATTTCTTCAGCCTCCTTAGGTAGAAGAGGCGCTGTTCGCCACGCTGTCTGTGTGGGTGGACCATTTCAGTTTGACCGTGATGTGTACGCCGAGGAACTTAAAACTTTCCACCTTCTCCACTACTGTCCCGTCGATGTGGATAGGGGACTGCTCCCTCTGCTCTTTCCTGAAGTCCAAGATCATCTCCTTTGTTTTGTTGACGTTGAGTGTGAGGTTATTTTCCTGATACCACACTCCGAGGGCCCTCACCTCCTCCCTGTAGTCCTTCTCGTCATTGTTGGTAATCAAGCCTCCCACTGTAGTGTCGTCTGCAAACTTGATGATTGAGTTGGAGGCGTGCATGGCCACGCAGTCATGGGTGAACAGAGAGTACAGGAGAGGGCTGAGAATGCACCCTTGTGGGGCCCAGTGTTGAGGATCAGCGGGGTGGAGATGTTGTTTCCTACCCTCACCACCTAGGGGCAGCCCGTCAGGAAGTCTAGGACCCAGTTGCACAGGGTGAGGTCGAGACCCAGGGTCTCAAGCTTAATGACGAGTTTGGAGGGTACTATGGTGTTAAATACTGAGCTGTAGTCGATGAACAGCATTCTTACATAGGTATTCCTCTTGTCCAGATGGGTTAGGGCAGTGTGCAGTGTGATTGCGATTGCGTCGTCTGTGGACCTATTGGAGCGGTAAGCAAATTGGAGTGGGTCTAGGGTGTCAGGTAGGGTGGAGGTGATATGGTCCTTGACTAGTTTCTCAAAGCACTTCATGATGACGGAAGAGAGCGCTACGGGGCGATAGTAATTTAGCTCAGTGTCCTTAGCTTTCTTGGGAAAAGGGACAATGGTGGCACTCTTGAAGCATATGGGAACAGCAAACTTGGATAGGGATTGATTGAATATGTCCGTAAACACACCAGCCAGCTGCTCTGCGCATGCTCTGGGGACGCGGCTAGGGATGCCGTCTGGGCCGGCAGCCTTGCGAGGGTTAACATGTTTAAATATGCACTACCAAAATATGCACTATATATAAAAATGTAGGTGGACAACCCTTCAAATTAGTGGATTCAGCTATTTCAGCCAAACCCGTTGCTGACAAGTGTGTAAATAACGCACACAGCCATGCTATCTCCATAGACAAACATTGGCAGTAAAATTGCTTTACTGAAGAGCTCAGTGACTTTCAACATGGCACTGTCATAGGATGCCACCTTTGTAACAAGTCAGTTAGTTAAGTTTCTGTCCTGCTAGAGCTGCCCCGGTAAACTGTAAGTGCTGTCATTTTAAAGTGGAAACGTCAAAGAACAACGGCCTAGCCTGCGAAATGGTAGGCTACACAAGGTCACAGAACGGGGCGCCGAGTGCTGAAGTTCATAGCGTAAAAATCGTCTGTCCTCGGTTGCAACACTGACTACCAAGTTCCAAACTGCATCTGGAAGCAATGTCAGCACTGTTAGTCGGGAGCTTCATGAAATGGGTTTCTATGGCCGAGCAGTCACACACAAGCCTAAGATAACCATGCGCAAAGCCAAGCGTCGGCTGGAGTGGTGTAAATCTCACCACAATTAGACTCTAGCACAGTGGAAACATGTTCTATGAAGTGATGAATCACGCTTCACCATCTTGCAGTCCGACAGACAAATCTGGGTTTGGGAGATAGCAGGAGAATGCTACCTGCCCCAATGCGTAGTGCCAACTGTAAAGTTTGGTGGAAGAGGAATAATGGTCTGGGGCTGTTTTTCATGGTTTGGGCTGAGCCCCTTAGTTCTAGTGATGGGAAGTCTTAACATTACTGCATACAATGACATTCTAGATGATTCTGTGCTTCCAAACTGGCAACAGTTTGGGGAAGTCTCTTTCCTGTTTCAGCATGACAATTTCTTTATTTTTTATTTCACCTTTATTTAACCAGGTAAGCTAGTTGATAACAAGTTCTCATTTACAACTGCGACCTGGCCAAGATAAAGCAAAGCAGTGCGACAGAAATAACACAGTTCCTACCGCTTCCACTGGATGTCGCCAGTCTTTGGAATATGGTTGAGGTTATTCCTTTGTGCTATGAAGAAGTAGGCCAACTTGGAACTGGGGACACTTTTGTGAGTTGCGCAAGACGTGAAAAGCAGTGCTGGTTTCTTTTCTTTCCTGTATTGAATACAGATTGCCCCGTCTACAATTTGATCGATTATTAACGTTTAAAAATACCTAACGTTGTATTACAAAAGTAGTTTGAAATATTTTGGCAAAGTTCATAGGCAACTTTTGAAATATTTTGTAGTGACGTTGCGTTTTTGTAAGCTGTTTTTCTCTGGATCAAACGCGCTTTATAAATTGACATTTTTTATACGGAATTAATCGAACAAAAGGACCAATTGTGATGTTTATGGGACATATTGGAGTGCCAACAAAAGAAGCTCGTCCAAGGTAATGCATATTTTATATTTTATTTCAGCGTTTTGTGTAGCGCCTGCTACGCTAGCTCCTTTGTTTACTGCTGGTGCAGATGATGCAGGCTAACAGATAATAGCTTCTTATGCTTTCGCCGAAAAGCATTTTAAAAAGCTGACATGTTGGCTGGATTCACAACGAGTGTAGCTTTAATTGAGTATCTTACATGTGTGATTTAATGAAAGTTTGAATTTTATAGCATTTTATTTTAAATCTGGCATTTCCCCCGGCAATTGGCCAGTTGAGACGCTAGCGTCTCCCCTATCCATGAGAGGTTTTAAATACATTTGTCTGATTCTAACTATATCAATTAAGCTTATTCCTCTCATATTTTGTACACAAATTTGTTTCCATCCCTGTTAGTGAGCTTAATCTCCTTCGCCAAGATAATCCATCCAAGTGACAGGTGTGGCATATCAAGATGCTTATGAAACAGCATAATCATTAAACAGGTGCACCTCATGCTGGGGACCAGAAAAGGCCATTCTAAAATGTGCAGTTTTGTCACACAATGCCACACGTCTCAAGTTTGAGAGAGCGTACAATTGGCATGCTGACCGAAGGAATGTCCACGAGAGCTTTTGCCAGAGAATTGAATGTTCATTTCTCTACCATAAGCTGCCTCCAATGCTGTTTTAGAGAATTTGGCAGTACGTCCAACCGGCCTCACAACAGCAGACCACATGTAACCACACAAGCCCAGGACCTCCACATCCGTTTTTTTTACCTGCGGGTTCGTCAGAGACCAATCACCCAGACAGCTAATGAATCTGTGGGTTTGCACAACTGAATAATTTCTTCTTAAACTGTCAGAAGCCGTCTTAGGGAAGCTCATTTATCATTTACTCATTTATTAGTATAATTTAAAAATCTGAGACGACAGGTGGATTAAAAACCTCTTACAGCTCCCCCCTACTTCCGCCTATTTCCGCCTGAAGACATACCCAAATCTAACAGCCTGTAGCTCAGGCACAGAACCAAGGATATGCATATTCTTGGTACCATTTGAAAGAAAACATTCTGAAGTTTGTGTACATGTGAATTGAATGTAGGAGAATATAACACAATAGATCTGGTATAGATAAAACAATGGAAATGGAAAGTATTTTTGTATCATCATCTTTAAAATGAACAAGATAAAACAAACATTCAGATAGGATGATGGGGACATTTTCAGTGAAAAATGTAAGAGGGCAACAGTACTTGTGCAAAGTTTCAGAATGATAACTTCCAAAATGAGTGTGCTACATGACATTTATCATGAAGTCACCCAAGTAGCCAAATGTACCCAAGTGGCAAAATTGGTGAAGGTATACATTTTGAAACAAATAACTATATACAAAATAACAAAATAGTATTCTAACACCCCCCCCCCCCCAAAAAAAAAAAACAAATATGGGGAAAAAATGATTATTGATTAAAAAATGTATGAAAAAATGTATATATATACATTTACAAAATAACATGGGCAACTATTTACACACTTTCAATATTTGGAAGACCCTCAGTCCTCTATCAAATCAAATCTATTTATATAGCCCCAGCCTAAAACCCCAAGCAGCAAGCAATGCAGGTGTAGAAGCACGGTGGCTAGGAAAAACTCCCTAGAAAGGCAAGGAAGAAACCTAGAGAAGAACCAGGCTATGAGGGGTGGCCAGTCCTCTTCTGGCTGTGCCAGGTGGAGATCACAGTGGTTGTAGAGGGTGCAACAGGACAGCACCATAAGAGTAAAAATGAACAGTTTAGGGTTCCATAGCCGCAGGCAGAACAGTTGAAACTGGAACAGCGGCAAGGCCAGGTGGACTGGGGACAGCAAGGAGTCATCATGCCAGGTAGTCCTGACGCATGGTCCTAGGGCTCAGGTCCTCCGAGAGAGAGAAAGAGAGAATTAGAGAGAGCATACTTAAATTCACACAGGACACCGGATGAGACTCTCATTCGGAGTCAGTGTCACTGTGAAAGAAAATGTTCAGTTAGATTAGTTTCACATTTGAGCCCTGTATCAACAGGTATATTAAACAGATATATATAGAGAGTTGAAGGTTGAAGGTTGAGTATATTAGGTTGAATATATTATTATATTATTATTACCTGCTAGATCTACTGTCTCTATTATATTATGACAGACCAGCTAGATCTACTGTCTTTATTATATTACAACAGACCAGCTGTATCTACTGTCTCCATTTCACTTTGGCCATTGATGTGGTCCTGCCCTCTCCTCAACAGCCTCAAATAGGCTATTTCATGTGGGTTGGGGTGGGGTTGCAGACACACGCATCTCACATTGCATGATATTACATGTTTAAATATATTGCTTCTAAAATTAGAAAAAAATCACAAATAATATTTTATATTATTAATTTCAAACAAGGGCATTAGCATGATAAGAACTTACCAGTCCAAAACGATGTCCTCTCCTGTTCAAAAAATATTCCTCCACAATCGCTAAATGAAGCATCCTACAACAATCTCTGTCTCACCTTTCCAATCATTTTATTCTAAAATTGTGTCTACATCTGTATATCTAGACATAGATTCAGCTTTCCTTGACGTAGTCGCCATAATGATTGATCTATAAACAGCTGAATCTGCGCGTTTACCAAACAATGCAGTGCGTAATATGTGCTTCTCCTTCCGGTATGAAACTTCAATAGTGAATGACTCACATTACGCTGGAGCTTACTACATGGGTTGGTCTTGCAACACATAAACATGGCGTATTGCCGTTTAGCTCAGCTCATTGGCTATCTACCCAGCTAGATTTCAAGACAATCAGTGGTCATTGGGTTAAAAGACAGTCAATCAACGAAACAGCGGGCAAATCATTGGTGCACAATGATGTCATGACTTGTTGTCTTCAAATCGGTTTCTTTCAGTCAATACGTCCCGCGAAATGGCCCATCAGGTTTGATTGTGTTACAAACTAAAAATAAAATAAATAAAAAAATAAAAATGTTTGGTTTCACTGCAATCAACTGGATTGTGTTACAAACAAACCAGTTGATTGCAGTAAAACCAATCATGACTGGAAAAGTCACGTTCTGTGTGGGTTATTTGCCTGGAATGTGTCGTCGAAAATGAGTTGTCTCACAGTTAAACAGTATGTCTAAACAATGGGCTGAGATACAAGAGATACGATACAAGAGGAGGACTTAGAATCACTAAGGAAGTCTAAAATAACAATACACAGATTAAAGGTCAAACTTTTTAGGAGTGATTTAAAGACCTCAATGGTATTTGGCCCTCTACCTGACAGGACAAGCCGTCCCATAACCGTGTTGCTCTGATCAGCTAGATGCAGGCAAAAGTGTGCAATGTGTCCCTGTCTGTCCATGTGTCACTGTCTGTCACCTCAAATCTTTCTCTCGACCTGTGTGCACCTATATTGTAAACTTTCATTCATAGGCTAGGTTGTGGCAACCTCATGATGGGTATAGGGACAATTTTGCCACTGTCTTACTTGATATAAAATATCACTGTATCAGTAAGGCTAAAATGTCATGACTGTTTAAACACATTGTACAGTATATTAAGAACAGTGTATTTACTAAACTACATCCATTCCTCTGCACATAAACAATGTTCAGTCTCAATCTGAGTACCTGACATTAGAGTACACACTCTCCTGTTGTGTCTCTCTCTTCTTTGTTCCTCTTTTAGTTTTCCTCTCAGAGAAATGCAATGCAGCATAATTCAGAGTCTCTGGGTCTTGTTCCTGTGAATAATCATCATGTTGTTGGTTTTTGATACAAATGTAGTCATAATAATATCCAGATAATTAGATTATCTAGTATCATATTGGATATCACCTACCAACAGGCCAGTACTATAACAATTGTATTTATTTACCTGATCACATTCGGTGGTTGAGTTGTCATGTCCAATATGCTGAGCAACACTCACTGCTAACATGAATAAAAACAAGCATGAACATGACAAAAGTCAAGATAGGTAATAGACAGAGATATTTTACTTGATAACAAGTATTGTGTAAAATGTATTAGGTGTTCATCGACAGTTTGTAATACCAGAGAGCTCACCTTTATAATGTTCACAAATTGTCATTTTATTTCTGCTGAAAACGAGTATAATCATCACAATCACGCAGAAAACTGATGTCACTCCCAGTCCAATGATTACATGTTCCAGGGATCTTTCTGAAAGGAAGAAAAAATTTAATAATAAGAGTCGACATATTCCTTATGTTAAAATAAAATGGTAGTACAGATATACAGCCCTTATATTAAAATAACATGGTAGGACAGATATACAGCCCTCATATTAAAATAAAATGGTAGTACAGATATACAGCCCTAATATTAAAATAAAATGGTAGTACAGATATACAGCCCTTATATTAGAATAATATAGTAAGGGAGATATACCACCCTTAAATTAAAATAAAATAGTATGCAACATATATACCACACTTATATGTGTATATCAAAATAAAATAATAAGAGAGATATATACCACCATTATATTAAAATAAAATAGTCAAATAGATAAATACCACCCTTATATTAAAATAAAATTGTAAAATAGATATATACCACCCGTATATTAAAATAAAATACGAAGAAATATGTACTATCCTTATATTAAAATAAAATAGTAAGAGAGATATATACCACCCTTATATTAAAATAAAACAGTAAGAGGGATATATACCACCATGTATATTACAATAAAATAGTAAGAAATATATACATATATATATATATATATATATATATATATATATATATGTATATATTTGTTTCTGGCTGCTGGAGAGAGAGGTCATTAGCAGATGAGCTCCCGCATTTTTCAGCATGTTTTTACATTTTTTTTTTAATTTAGAGTTAGATAAACATTGTCCTGCTAGGTTATCTAAACTGGGACATGCTTAAACCACCTGACCAAGTCCTAAAGATGTGGGACTCCCTAAACCTTTCTCAGATTATCACCAATCCCACAAGGTATGACTTCAAACACCCAGAAAAGGCTTCTCTTATTGGTGTTATCCTCACAAATAATCCTGATAGGTGTCAGTCTGGTGTTTTCGTAATCACTGTTTTACAGCCTGTGTTCGTAATGGCTGCTCAGTAAAACGACCTGTCCTGATTTGTCATAGACGCTTGCTAAAAACATTTAATGAGCAAGCCTTCCTTCATGAACTGGCCTCTGTAAAATGGTATAGAATCAGCTTGATCCTCTCCATCAAAGACGCTTGGACCTTCTTTTTTGATATTTTCAGTGGTATTAACAAACACACAGACCATAAAGAAAATAAATTAGAATTAAAAACAGTTTCAGCCCCTGGTTCGACCGTGATCTGGCACACTTACTCCACCTCAAGAATTACATTTGGCGAAAGGCTCGACACATGCATACTCAGGCTGACATTTAGGCAAATGAGAAATAAGTGCACTCAGGCTAGGAAGGCCAAAGTTAGTTACTTTAAGGAGCAGTTCTCTCTCTGTGGGTCTAACCCCAAGAAGTTCTGGAAAAAGGTTAAAGACCTGGAGAATAAACCCTCCTCCTCACAGCTGCCCATGTCCCTTAATATGGATAGGGTCAACTGGCCAATTGCCAGGGGAAATGCAGAGCGCCAGATTTTTCAAACTTTCATTAAATCACACATGTAAGATACTCAATTAAAGCTACACTCGTTGTGAATCCAGCCAACATGTCCGATTTTAAAAATGCTTTTCCGCGAAAGCATAAGAAGCTATTATCTGATAGCATGCACCCATCTGCACCAGCAGTAAACAAAGGAGCTAGCGTAGCAGGCGCTACACAAAACGCTGAAATAAAATATAAAATATGCATTACCTTTGACGAGCTTCTTTTGTTGGCACTCCAATATGTCCCATAAACATCACAATTGGTTCTTTTGTTTGATTAATTCCGTCCATATATATTGAAAATGTCCATTTATAAAGCGTGTTTGATCCAGAAAAAAACAGCTTACCAAAACACAACGTCACTACAAAATATTTCAAAAGTTGCCTATAAACTTTGCCAAAATATTTCAAACTACTTTTGTAATACAACGTTAGGTATTTTTAAACATTAATAATCGATAAAATTGTAGACGGGGCAATCTGTATTCAATACAGGAACGAAACCAAACGTCTTGCGCAACTCACAAATGTGTCCCCAGTTCCGAGTTGGTCTACTTATTCAATGCACAAAGGAATAACCTCAACCATATTCCGAAGACTGGCGACATCGTGTGGAAGCGGTAGAAACTGAAACTGGGTTCCTATTAAATATCCAATGGCAAAGACAATGTTGTCAACGGAGAATGGAAGAAAAAAAATCTGAACAGTTAGTCCTCAGGGTTTTGCCTGCTACATAAGTTCTGTTATACTCACAGACATGATTCAAACAGATTTAGAAACTTCAGAGTGTTTACTATCCAAATCTACTAATAATATGCATATCTTATATTCTTGGCATGAGTAGCAGGAAGTTGAAATTGGGCACGCTATTTATCCAAAAGTGAAAATTCTGCCCTCTATCCCCAAGAGGTTTTAAAGTTGATTATGTGGTTGTTACTAACAAGAAGCACATGGCTGAGCTCTTTAATCACCATGTCATTAATGTCTTTGGGACTGAAGGGCAGTATTGAGTAGCTTGGAAAAAAAGGTGCCCAGGGTAAACTGCCTGCTACTCAGTCCTAAAAGCCCAGAAGCTAAGATATGCATATAATTAGTAGAGGTGGATAGAAAACGCTCTGACGTTTCTAAAACTGTTTGAATGATGTCTGTGAGTATAACAGAACTCATATGGCAGGCAAAAACCTGAGAAAAAATCCAACCAGGAAGTGGGAAATCTGAGGTTTGTAGTTTTTCAAGTCAATGCCGATTGAATATACAGTGTCTATGGGGTCATATTGCACTTCCTAAGGCTTCCACTAGGCTTCCACTGGAATCTTTTTTGATGCTTCTAATGTGAAGGAGGGGGGAACGAGAGCTGAATGAGTCATGGGTCTGGTCGAGTGGCATGAACTGATCACGTGCGCTCACGTGAGAGTTAGCTGCGTTCCATCGCATTTCTACATACAAAGGAATTCTCCGGTTGAAACATTATTGAAGATTTATGTTAAAAACATCCTAAAGATTGATTCTATACTTCGTTTGACATGTTTCCACCAGTGTATATGAAGGGGAGGAGACAGGTTACAGAAGGATTTTTAAGCCTTGAGACAATTGAGACATGATTGTGTATGTGTGACATTCAGAGGGTTAATGAACAAGACAAAATATTTAAGTGCCTTTGAACGGGTTATGGTAGTAGGTGCCAGGCGTACTGGTTTTAGTGTGTCAAGAACTGCTCAAAAGTTTTCTTGATGTGTATCAAGAATGGTCCACCACCCAAAGGACATCCAGACAACTCGACACAACTGAGGGAAGCATTGGAATCAACATGGGCCAGCATCCCTATGGAATGCTTTCGACAACTTGTATAGTTCATGCCCCAATGAATTGAGGCTGTTCTGGGGCAAAAGGGGGTGCAACTCAATATTAGGGAAATGGTCTTAATGTTTTGTACACTCTGTATACGCACCACATAAATATTACTAAACCTTCTATAATTTATACACTATAAGACATAATATTCATTACTTACCAATATTTAGGTTTGTTCCGTTGCCAAACAGGATCTCCCCACATGTGGCCACAGCACAGTAGTAAGTGCCAGCATCAGAGAGACTGAGGTTGTTCTTGGAGAGGCTGTAGACACAGGTATGTGTAGGAGAGGGAGTCTCAGGGCTCTTCTCACAGTCATCACTCCTGTTCCCAGGGGTGTAAATAACTCCTGGATGGGATTCTCCTGATCCGGCTCTGAACCAGTACACACTGTGTTCTCCTGTACAGGTCTCAGAGAGTACTGTACACTGTAGAATCACAGAGTCTCCTGGATGGACTGGATCAGAAACTAGTTGCTGCACCAATGTAGGGTGACTGTGTCCTATAATGTTTAATTGCATTTAGAAAATGATTCATATGCTTGTAAAGTGGAGATGTCATAGAATTTTAAATAGTAAACATTCTTTTAGGCACACGGCAGTTTTGGAAACAGTGCTTTGCTTGCTAGAAAATAGTGGTGCGATTGCTAATTAACTGTAAACCTTTTATTTATTTGTCAGTAATTATTCAAATTTATTCACCCCACAGTCAGCCAAGATGCTTAGCTAGCCAGCTTAAGAGTTGTTTACAGTAAAAGTTAGTTAGCTACCGTTTCTACACTCTTTTGCTAGCTATACCGTAACGTTGTCATTTCAAAAATCTGTCAAAAATGACAAGTGTCTTTACATTTGACCATTATGACACGCATCCATGAATATCCACTTTCTATGCATACTGCAGCAAGATTGTTTATACTTTCTCGGAACATCAACAGTATAAAGCAGTGTACATCTACTGTATGTATAACAATACACAAAAACCTTTGATGAATATTGAAATACGTAATTTAAATCAAATTACCCTTCACAGCCAAAAATGTTGCATGTCCATAGTCCATCCCATACATTGTCCCAATTCCACAAAAGTATGTTGCCTCATCTAATGTGCTGATATTTCTGATAATGAGATTATACCCATATTGAGATTCCTCCACATGGAAACGTGGGTTCTTAAACTCTCCTTTAAGTACAGGTTCTGATGCATAGGACACAGATGCGACAAGATGGGGCAGTTGGCCAACAGTTTGTCTGTACCAGTACAGGAATTGTTCAGATTCTGCTTTAGGACATGGCAAAGATACAGTGTCTCCAAATAGATGAGCAGTCACTGGTATTGGTTGAGGAGCATCTTCAGTCTGAATCAGGTCTGCCAAAATGTGAATGTAATCAGATGTCAATTTGAAATGAAAATGGACATTGTTCAACCTTTGAGTAACAGGGTTTTTTCTTAATTAAGTCATCAAACTACTGCAATTTAAAATGTCTGAAGATATATCAGTCACATTGCTGTCCAAACTGAATATATTTCATTACCTTTAGATATGACTTTCCAATATGATATTGTTATTCTTTTAGATTTTAAATTCTACTGTTCAGTAAAGTACTATGTGAGATTAGGACATGCACTTACACACTTGAGAGAGAAGTCCCCAAAGAAGGCAGATTCTGATCATCTTGATATGGACTGACTGTAGCTTTAACAACTGTTTTTCTTTGTTACTATGAATGACTGACTAACAAAATGAAAAGAATTGTGGGCTGTTTAAGATCTCAGAAATACTTGATTGGTTAGGGGAAAGACATGCATCACTTCCTGTGCAACATTGTCACCCATTTTCAGCCATGTACTGTATGCAATGTAAAGATTTATGTTGTGCATAATTTTTTGGGCCTATATAGAGCTGTATAGTCCAGGACTAATCTGTGTCTGGAAAACAAATTCACGCTAAATTTAGCCACCGATAGCTAACCATCAATGATAAGTCAATTGTGCAGTGTTTTTTATCACTTTTAAGTAACATCAAACCAAATATAGAGTTTTTTTGGCAATGAGAATTGCATGATTGCCCCTAGCATTCCCATAGATGATTTTTAGATAGATGTGGCTAAAGTTAGCTGAAGTCTGTAGTTCCTGTTTAGAGAAAACCGACCAATGGATTACATTTTGTCTTGGCTACTTTCACGGTGAGGAACCATCTTACATGAAGTTGTTAAATGCTGAGCTTCCCCTTTAATGCTGAGTGTGAAGCATACTGTGTAAGGTTGACCCAAAAAAAGAAAATGTTTTAATATGCATTTTAATATTTTGCAACATTATAGGGTCAAACAAAATGGAGATTGTTTACAGTTTACTGACAAATGCGTGAGACACTTACCATATGCAAGAACGAAAAATAAATAATAATAATACATTGAGAACTACCAAATATTTGACCAAATATACATATTCACAGTGATGGAAAAAGTATTAAATTGTTGTACTTGAGTAAATGTAAAGATTCCTTAGATTCCTTAGAAAATGACTCGAGTGTAATGAGTACGTTTGGGTGTCAGAGAAAATGTATGGAATAAAAAGTACATTATTATCTTTAGGAATGTAGTGAAGTAAATGTAAAGGTTGTCAAAAATATGAATAGTAAAGTAAAGTGCAGATACTAAAAAAACTACTTAAGTAGTACTTTAAAGTATTTTACTTAAGTGCTTTACACCACTGCATATTCACAGATTTATGAAGTATGTGTTCATTCTATGATACAAGTTCAAATGAAACTTAATGAACTAGAGTTATAAGTCTCTGTTTTTCAGTTAAAAACTCCATTTGAAATGGATATAAGTTGTTATAAATGGTATATCAACAAAGTATTATAAAAAGAGACGAATTAACTCGATTATTAATTATTCTGAACAGTACTGACACATACAGTTACTTTGTAAAGTATTCAGACCCATTCACTTTCTCCACATTTTGTTAGGTTACAGCCTTATTTATTTACATAATTACATTTGCAAATTTATTTACATAAGTATTCAGACACTTTGCTATGAGACTAGAAATTGAGCTCAGGTGCATTCTGTTTTCACTGATCATCTTCGAGATGTTTCTACAACTTGATTGGAGTCCACCTTTGGTAAATTCAATTAATTAGACATGATTTGGAAAGGCAAAAACCTGTCTATATAAAGTCCCACAGTTTACAGTGCATGTCAGAGCAAAAACCAAGTCATGAGGTAAAAGGAATTGTCCTTATAGCTCCGTGACATGATTTTGTCAAGGCACAGATCTGGGGAAGGGTACCAAACAAAAGTTTGTATCCACCAAGAACCTTCTTAAAGCTGTCTGCCCAGCCAAACTGAGCAATCGGGCCTTGGTCACTGATAGAGTTCCTCTGTGGAGATGGGAGAACCTTCCAGAAGGACAACCATTTCTGCATCACTCTACCAATCAGGCCTTTATGGTAGAGTGGCCAGACGGAAGCCACTCCTCCGTAAAAGGCACATGACATGTTATGGTGAGTGAATGAGGACCCAAAAGCGAACTAACTTAAACAGAGCTTCTTTAATAACAAAACATAGGTAGGCTCAGATAGACCGGCAGATTCCGACAGGACAGGACAAGGTTACAGCAAACATGACGATAGTCTGGCTCAGGCATGAAACACAAACAAACAAGAATCCGACAAGGACAGGAGCAGAAACAGAGGGAGATATAGGGACCTAATCAGAGGGAAAAAGGGAACAGGTGGGGAACGGGGTGAATGGGTAGTTAGGAGGAGACAGGGAACAGCTGGGGGAAAGAAGGGGAGAAAAGGTAACCTGACACGACCAGCAGAGGGAGACAGGGTGAAGGGAAAGGACAGAGACAAGACAACATGACAGTACCCCCCCACTCACCGAGCGCCTCCTGGCGCACTCGAGGAGGAAACCTGGCGGCAACGGAGGAAATCCTCGATCAGCGCACGGTCCAGCACGTCCCGAGAGGGAACCCAACTCCTCTCCTCAGGACCGTACCCCTCCCAATCGACAAGGTACTGGTGACCACGGCCCCGAGGACGCATGTCCAAAATCCTGCGGACCCTGTAGATGGGTGCGCCCTCGACAAGGATGGGGGGGGGGGGGGGGAAGACGAGCGGGGGCGCGAAGAACGGGCTTAATGCAGGAGACGTGGAAGACCGGGTGGACGCGACGAAGGTATCGCGGAAGAAGAAGTCGAACTGCGACAGGATTAATGACCCGAGAAATACGGAACGGACCAATGAACCGCGGGGTCAACTTGCGAGAAGCCGTCTTAAGGGGAAGGTTCTGAGTGGAGAGCCAAACTCTCTGACCGCGACAATATCTAGGACTCTTAGTTCTACGCTTATTAGCAGCCCTCACAGTCTGCGTCCTATAACGGCAAAGTGCAGACCTGACCCTCTTCCAGGTGCGCTCGCAACGTTGGACAAAAGCCTGAGCGGAGGGGACGCTGGACTCGGCGAACTGAGATGAGAACAGCGGAGGCTGGTACCCGAGGCTACTCTGAAAAGGAGATAGCCCGGTCGCAGACGAAGGAAGCGAGTTGTGGGCGTATTCTGCCCAGGGGAGCTGTTCTGACCAAGACGCAGGGTTGCGAAAAGAAAGACTGCGTAAGATGCGACCAATAGTCTGATTGGCCCGTTCTGCTTGACCGTTAGACTGGGGGTGAAAGCCGGAAGAGAGACTGACGGAAGCCCCAATCAAACGGCAAAACTCCCTCCAAAATTGAGACGTGAATTGCGGACCTCTGTCCGAAACGACGTCTGACGGAAGGCCATGAATTCTGAAAACATTCTCGATGATGATTTGTGCCGTCTCTTTAGCAGAAGGAAGCTTAGCAAGGGGAATGAAATGGGCCGCCTTAGAGAACCTATCGACAACCGTAAGAATAACAGTCTTCCCCGCTGACGAAGGCAGTCCGGTGACAAAATCTAAGGCGATGTGAGACCACGGTCGAGAGGGAATAGGAAGCGGCCTGAGACGGCCGGCAGGAGGAGAGTTACCGGACTTAGTCTGCGCGCAGACCGAACAAGCAGCCACGAAACGACGCGTGTCATGCTCCCGGGTGGGCCACCAAAAACGCTGGCGAATGGAAGCAAGCGTACCCCGAACGCCAGGGTGGCCGGCTAACTTGGCAGAGTGAGCCCACTGAAGAACGGCCAGACGAGTAGGAACGGGAACGAAAAGAAGGTTCCTAGGACAAGCGCGCGGCGACGGAGTGTGAGTGAGCGCTTGTTTTACCTGCCTCTCAATTCCCCAGACAGTCAACCCGACAACACGCCCCTCAGGGAGAATCCCCTCGGGGTCAGTGGAGGCTACTGAAGAACTGAAGAGACGAGACAAAGCATCAGGCTTGGTGTTCTTAGAGCCCGGACGATAAGAAATCACGAACTCGAAACGAGCGAAAAACAGCGCCCAACGCGCCTGACGCGCATTAAGTCGTTTGGCAGAACGGATGTACTCAAGGTTCCTATGGTCAGTCCAAACGACAAAAGGAACGGTCGCCCCCTCCAACCACTGTCGCCATTCGCCTAGGGCTAACCGGATGGCGAGCAGTTCGCGGTTACCCACATCATAGTTACGTTCCGACGGCGACAGGCGATGAGAAAAATACGCGCATGGGTGGACCTTGTCGTCAGAGAGGGAGCGCTGAGAAAGAATGGCTCCCACGCCCACCTCTGACGCGTCAACCTCGACAACGAACTGTCTAGAGACGTCAGGTGTAACAAGGATAGGAGCGGATGTAAAACGATTCTTGAGGAGATCAAAAGCTCCCTGGGCGGAAACGGACCACTTAAAGCACGTCTTGACAGAAGTAAGGGCTGTGAGAGGAGCGGCCACCTGACCGAAATTACGGATGAAACGACGATAGAAGTTCGCGAAGCCGAGAAAGCGCTGCAGCTCGACGCGTGACTTAGGGACGGGCCAATCAATGACAGCTTGGACTTTAGCGGGATCCATCTTAATGCCTTCAGCGGAAATAACAGAACCGAGAAATGTGACGGAGGAGGCATGAAAAGTGCACTTCTCAGCCTTCACAAAAAGACAATTCTCTAAAAGGCGCTGGAGGACACGTCGAACGTGCTGAACATGAATCTGGAGTGACGGTGAAAAAATCAGGATATCGTCAAGGTAAACGAAAACAAAGATGTTCAGCATGTCTCTCAGGACATCATTGACTAATGCCTGAAAGACAGCTGGAGCGTTAGCGAGGCCGAAAGGAAGAACCCGGTATTCAAAGTGCCCTAACGGAGTGTTAAACGCCGTCTTCCACTCGTCCCCCTCCCTGATGCGCACGAGATGGTAAGCGTTACGAAGGTCCAACTTAGTGAAAAACCTGGCTCCCTGCAGGATCTCGAAGGCTGAAGACATAAGAGGAAGCGGATAACGATTCTTAACTGTTATGTCATTCAGCCCTCGATAATCTATGCAGGGGCGCAGAGACCCGTCCTTCTTCTTGACAAAAAAAAAACCCCGCTCCGGCGGGAGAGGAGGAGGGGACTATGGTACCGGCGTCAAGAGCTACAGACAAATAATCCTCGAGAGCCTTACGTTCGGGAGCCGACAGAGAGTATAGTCTACCCCGGGGGGGAGTGGTTCCCGGAAGGAGATCAATACTACAATCATACGACCGGTGTGGAGGAAGAGAGGTGGCCCTGGACCGACTGAACACCGTGCGCAGATCGTGATATTCCTCCGGCACCCCTGTCAAATCACCAGGCTCCTCCTGTGAAGAAGAGACAGAGGAAACAGGAGGGATAGCAGACATTAAACATTTCACATGACAAGAGACGTTCCAGGAGAGGATAGAATTACTAGACCAATTAATGGAAGGATTATGACAAACTAGCCAGGGATGGCCCAAAACAACAGGTGTAAAAGGTGAACGAAAAATCAAAAAAGAAATGGTTTCGCTATGATTACCAGAAACAGTGAGGGTTAAAGGTAGCGTCTCACGCTGAATCCTGGGGAGAGGACTACCATCCAGGGCGAACAAGGCCGTGGACTCCCTTAACTGTCTGAGAGGAATGTCATGTTCCCGAGCCCAGGTCTCGTCCATAAAACAGCCCTCCGCCCCAGAGTCTATTAAGGCACTGCAGGAAGCTGACGAACCGGTCCAGCGTAGATGGACCGACAAGGTAGTGCAGGATCTTGAAGGAGAGACAGGAGTAGTAGCGCTCACCAGTAGCCCTCCGCTTACTGATGAGCTCTGGCTTTTACTGGACATGAAGTGACAAAATGACCAGCAGAACCGCAATAAAGACAGAGGCGGTTGGTGATTCTCCGTTCCCTCTCCTTAGTCGAGATGCGGATACCTCCCAGCTGCATAGGCTCAGCTCCCGAGCCGGCAGAGGAAGATGGTAGTGATGCGGAGAGGGGGGCAACGGAGAACGCGAGCTCCTTTCCACGAGCTCGGTGACGCAGATCAACCCGTCGCTCAATGCGAATAGCGAGTTCAATCAGGGAATCCACGCTGGAAGGGACCTCCCGGAAGAGAATCTCATCCTTTACCTCTGCGCGGAGACCCTCCAGAAAACGAGCGAGCAAAGCCGGCTCGTTCCAGCCACTGGAGGCAGCAAGAGTGCGAAACTCAATAGAGTAGTCTGTTATGGATCGATTACCTTGACATAGGGAAGACAGGGCCCTGGAAGCCTCCTCCCCAAAAACAGATCGATCAAAAACCCGTATCATCTCCTCCTTAAAGTCCTGATACTGGTTAGTACACTCAGCCCTTGCCTCCCAGATTGCCGTGCCCCACTCACGAGCCCGTCCAATAAGGAGAGATATGACGTAGGCGACACGAGCAGTGCTCCTGGAGTAAGTGTTGGGCTGGAGAGAAAACACAATATCACACTGGGTGAGGAACGAGCGGCATTCAGTGGGCTCCCCAGAGTAACACGGCGGGTTATTGATTCTGGGCTCCGGAGATTCGAAAGCCCTGGAAGTGGCCGGTGGATCGAGGCGGAGATGGTGAACCTGTTCTGTGAGGTTGGAGACTTGGGTGGCCAGGGTCTCAACGGCATGTCGAGCAGCAGACACTTCCTGCTCGTGTCTGCCTAGCATCGCTCCCTGGATCCCGACGGCTGAGTGGAGAGGATCCGAAGTCGCTGGGTCCATTCTTGGTCGGATTCTTCTGTTATGGTGAGTGAATGAGGACCCAAAAGCGAACTAACTTAAACAGAGCTTCTTTAATAACAAAACATAGGTAGGCTCAGATAGACCGGCAGATTCCGACAGGACAGGACAAGGTTACAGCAAACATGACGATAGTCTGGCTCAGGCATGAAACACAAACAAACAAGAATCCGACAAGGACAGGAGCAGAAACAGAGGGAGATATAGGGACCTAATCAGAGGGAAAAAGGGAACAGGTGGGGAACGGGGTGAATGGGTAGTTAGGAGGAGACAGGGAACAGCTGGGGGAAAGAAGGGGAGAAAAGGTAACCTGACACGACCAGCAGAGGGAGACAGGGTGAAGGGAAAGGACAGAGACAAGACAACATGACATGACAGCCCGCTTGGACTTTGCCAAAAGGCATCTAAAGGATTCTCAGACCTTGAGAAACCAGATTCTCTGGTCTGATGAATCCAAGATTGAACTATTTGGCCTTAATGTCAAACGTCACATCTTGAGGAAACCTAGCACCATCCCTACGGTGAAGCATGGTTGTTGGAGCATCATGCTGTGGGAATATTTTTCAGTGGCAGGGACTGGGAGACTAGTCAGGATCGAGGGAAAGATGAACGGAGCAAAGTACTGTGATATCCTTGATGAAAACCTGCTCCAGATCGCTCAGGACCTCAGACTGGGGCAAAGGTTCACATTCCAACAGGACAACGACCATAAGCACACAGCCAAGACAATGCAGGAGTGGCTTCGGGACAAGTCTCAAGTCTTTGAGTCTCCCCGGACATGAACCCGAACGATCATCTCTGGAGAGACCTGAAAATATCTTTGCAGTGACGATCCCCATTCTACCTGACAGAGCTTGCAGAGAGGAATGGCAGAAAGTCGCCAAATACAGGTGCCACATCCAAGAAGACTCGAGGCTGTAATCGCTGACAAAGGTACTTCAACAAAGTACTAAGTAAAGCATCTGAACACTTATTAAATGGTTGCTTTTTGATTTTTTAAAACAACTTCTACACATCTGTTTTTTCTTTGTCATTATGGGGTATTGTGTGTAGATTGATGAGGGGGGGGGAACTATTTAATCGATTATAGAATAAGGCTGTAACGTAACACAATGTGGAAAAAGTCAAGAGGTCTGAATACTTTCTGAATGCACTTGTACGTGGACATTTAAAGATTAATTCCCTACTGCTACTTGTTGACATCAGCTAGCTCAAAGTAAGTGGACCACTCCAGAAGACATTTTGAGCAGAAACATGGATGTCATTCCATTGTCTATGGTATTGCATCAGGATATTGTATTGTAATATTGTAAAAGTTCATTCGAAAGCAATGTCCTGAGATTATTTAACCAAAACGCTTACATTTTGTCTAAATAGAGATGCTTGACTGAGATAATTTTGTCCATGCTGTATCTGAAACTAAGTTCTCTCCCAGTCTCAGTACCTGATATCAGAGTACACACTCTCCTATGGTGTCTCTCTCTTCTTTCTTCCTCTTTTAGTTTTCTTCTCAGAGAAATACAATGCAGCATAATTCAAAATATCTGTGTATGGCACCTAAGTAAGAGAGTACAGTAAATAAAACTAAATTGTGCACAATAACAGAAAAGTCTAAATAATAACATTATCAATAATATGTTCAAAGGAAATGTACATTCTGAGTCTAAGATTCAATTACCTACATAGGGAGCTGGACTGCCAACAATGTAGCTTTTAGAGTTATTTTCCCTGACATTTGAGGATATTGCTTTCACGGTGAACACTGCAGACATCAGCTCAGAAAATATCTTTGAAATTTCAAGCGTGCTATAACACCGATCTAACGTGGATCTGAGTGAATCCCGTCGTAGTGTTATATTTTTTCTTACTAGTTAATGACAGGCTATGGCTATGCAAATTAATGTTTAACTAGCAATACAAGCAAATTGTCATAGCTAGCTAAAGTTAACCAATTGGTTCAATATTAGCTAGCTAACATTAGGCCATAACTAACAACGCAAAATGGCATTCTGAGAGAACATCACTAACGTTACACACACCTTATACACATAAGTTAACGTTAACTAGCAAGCCAGCCACCTAACATCAGATAATGTTATCTAGCTAATAATAAACTTTAACTTGGGATCTTTTTTTTTTGTGCCTTCGTTTATGTTTTTTTAGGGCCTCCCCACTACACGAGGATGAGGAAGTGTTTTGCTGTTTGGGGTAAGTTTCTCAAAAACATGTGATATCACAAAAAGGTGTCTGGACCTTTCTGTAACATGCCATTTACATCAAAAATATAGATATGGTTTAAAAAAAGAAAACCTATACTTTAACAATCAGACTCTCTTGGGCCAAGGAGAGCAATTGGGCTGACAAGTCTCAGGCAAGGTTACCTCATCAGAGGACAAGATTCTAAATCGCCTCCGATACACCTGGATTCTACTTTAAAGTTCTCTTTGGAAGGCACTTCATTTGTATTTCTAAGATGACATGTAATGACATGTAGCATTCAGTAGCAAAGTGTGGCCTCACCTGGGGAACCCTAACCAAGAAGGTAGCAAACTGAAAGAAGTGGTGCTGTCTTGTGGATATCTTATCTGCCTCAAAGCACGAAGAGGATTAAGTAAGTAAGTTCAGTAGCAAAATTGGCTTTCCATCTTGTTCAGCACCCCGGCTGACTGGGTGTTACCAGTAGCTTTTCTAGCATGTATGATGATTAGCTAGGTATTTTTTCACATAAAAGCAGCCAGATATAGCCTCTTTTGTCGTGCTAGGTATCTAGCATTAGCTTACGTTATCTAAACGTAATCACCTATCTAATCAGCTAGCTAGAAATGTACCAATCAAAATTATTCTGTGACTTACTCAGAAAATGCATTGCAGAAATAGCTACCAAAGGGGACTCAATTCAGGGAACTAGGCATGTGACCCACATCACTACTTCACAGGAGAGGCATTTGAATGTAATGCTTTTTTTCACCAGAAATGCCTTCTGGAATAAGTGAACGTTCATGTGCCTTAATAACTAACTTGTATACCACCTGTAAATACAAATAAAATGGTTGTATTACGTTGGTTTAGCCACGGAAAAAGTCCAGAACGTTGCCGCTACCCATGATTGGCTGAGATAATGGATAGGTTGGACGTGCCGAGAGACGAGTTTGGATTGGTCTACCATGTTGCATGCTTCTGTCTATAACATGAGCTACTCAGTATATGATAGATAATCATTTTTACTATGGCTTTTTTGAAAAATATGGTGATGAACTCCAAAAGTGTTGCTACTGCTATCGACTTTCTGGAGAACGATTGTGCCATGCTGACTCTGAAAATGAATCAGACGATGAGGAAATCCCTGATTTAGATAAAAACATTTTAATTGAACCAGACGTTGTTGAGTCTTCTGATGACAGTGATGGGGAAGAAACAGTGATCAACAGTGTTTTTGTCACGGAAGAAGTTGACTGACTTTTGAAATCAGTGGAATTCCTGGTGTAAGTATTGGCTATTGCATTGGCAACATTGGCTATTGCCATGTTGTCAAGTACCTCAGTACACATTTTGGTCATGTAACCTACATAATTGATACATTGACATGTACAGTTGCTTTAACACTAAAAAAATATTGACCTAAAGGAAACACTGTGTGTTTGGCACCAGATCGAAATTTACTGGGGGGTAGAGGTTTCCAAAATAGGGGAGGGTTGTCAAACTTTTTTTTGTTGCTTTGGGGAGGGTCGTGGGTTTTTTGGAGGAGCACATGGGAGGGTACTGTGTTTTTTCTCTGGTTTACATTTGCTCTTCTGCTCGTATTTTCCTTATAAACAATGGCTTGACTTACTTTTGAGATCACCCTAAAAAAAGTTTAGAATCGTTTGTGATGGTTTGGTATGGTGTGGCTATTATTAAGCTTTCGCTACTGCAGCCCTATGATATGAAGGCAGTGTGCCCCGACGCCCCAACTGTCTCCGACGAACTTGAGGTGAGGAAAACTGCCTACCAGCATTACTCCTATAATCTAACAATATAATGCTTATCTTTATACAAAATATTCTGATCGGAAATTGACAAATTACCCTCCCTCTGTATGTTTATATCTGTATAGCAGATACAGTAGCCATTTGACATAAAGAAATGCATGTCTGTGTCGTAGGATGCCACCAGCATATCTCTATATCTCTGGGGTTAGGCCAAAGCTTCTCTTCCTTTCATATATAGAAGTTTAAAGCCGGATTTGGATACAAAAAGATTTCCCAAGCTTTAAACATCCCAAGGAGCACTGTGCAAGCGATAATATTGAAATGGAAGGAGTATCAGACCACTGCAAATCTACCAAGACCTGGCCGTCCCTCTAAACTTTCAGCACATACAAGGAGAAGACTGATCAGAGATGCAGCCAAGAGGCCCATGATCACTCTGGATGAACTGCAGAGATCTACAGCTGAGGTGGGAGACTCTGTCCATAGGACAACAATCAGTTGTATATTGCACAAATCTGGTCTTTATGGAAGAGTGGCAAGAAGAAAGCCATTTCTTAAAGATATCCATAAAAGGTGTTGTTTAAAGTTTGCCACAAGCCACCTGAGGGACACACCAAACATGTGGCAGAAGATGCTCTGGTCAGATGAAACCAAAATTGAACTTTTTGGCAACAATGCAAAACGTTATGTTTGGCGTAAAAGCCACACAGCTCATCACCCTGAACACACCATCCCCACTGTCAAACATGGTGGTGGCAGCATCGTGGTTTGGGCCTGCTTTTCTTCAGCAGGGACAGGGAAGATGGTTAAAATTGATGGGAAGATGGATGGAGCCAAATGGTTCAAAAATAAACATATCCAGGTGTTAGAATGGCCAAGTCAAAGTCCAGACCTGAATCCAATCGAGAATCTGTGGAAAGAACTGAAAACTGCTGTTCACAAATGCTCTCCATCCAACCTCACTGAGCTCGAGCTGTTTTGCAAGGAGGAATGGGAAACAATTTCAGTCTCTCGATGTGCAAAACTGATAGAGACATACCCCAAGCGACTTACAGCTGTAATCGCAGCAAAAGGTGGCGCTACAAAGTATTAACTTAAGGGGGCTGAATAATTTTGCACGCCCAATTTTTCAGTTTTTGATTTGTTAAAAAGTTTGAAATATCCAATAAATGTCGTTCCACTTCATGATTGTGTCCCACTTGTTGTTGATTCTTCACAAAAAAATACAGTTTTATATCTTTATGTTTGAAGCCTGAAATGTGGCAAAAGGTAGCAAAGTTCAAGGGGGCCGAATACTTTCGCAAGGCACTGTATTTTCTATTTGTCTAGTTATTGTGGTGTTGAAACTGCAAACCATGATATAGAAGTGACTGAAGTCGGTATGTGAAAATATTTGTAACTTTGGGGGTGGGTGCTTTTTTTAATGACACTTTGAGTTGGACAAGTCCCTCCCCCCAATACATTCTCCAGCCTATCAGATAGGTCTGTGAGTATAGACTTGCCATTTTTGCATTTCATGGGCAGAGGACAACTGCAACAGACGTGTAAGAGCTACTCACCAAGATGATCAAAATGGGAGTGATTGTGGTACTTCTCAGTTTGATGTGTAAGAGAAATTCCAACCTTAACCTATTTTTCAATCATTAATCATTAATCATCAATGGCTTATTTCCTAGACCCTAGTTCTGGACTAAAAGTATTCTTAATGGAGATGGCCTAATCTGTGTCTGGGAAAGCAGCCGTTTATCATGTATTTCTAATATGCAGTTCATGATACTATTTTGAAGTCTTAAAGGAAACATGGTGCATATGGATAAAGACTGTGAACGTTAAATAAATTGTAAAACGTTTCACCTCAAACACAATTGAAGGTGTTACAGAAATTAAATACATATTTTCCCATTTAAGTTGAGTGCTTCTTGTAAATGCATTTATAACGTAGGCAATAGTTGTATATTAATTGGCATGGTTCTAAAATGTGTTTTTACAGATGTGACGAAATGCAATGATCAGTATCAAACTCAAGTTCGGGAGGTTCATCCTGGGGACCCAGTGACACTATACTGTGTTTTTTCAAAGGAAGATATCAATATGTTCTGGTACAAACAAATGGTGGGGCAAAAGCCTCAAACTATTGTAACAATGACCAAATATGATATGCCTGTATGGCACAAGGACTTTAACCATTCATGTGTCAATGTGGAGAAGGCTGATGCTGATGGGATGTATCGACTTGCTATTACAAACACGGACCCAACAGATGAAGCCGTTTACTATTGTGCAGTGAGAACAGCCTATGAAGTCAACTTTATCAATGGGACTCTTTTACTTTTGAAAGGTAATCATAGTATCTTAAAACTATTAACATTAGTACATTTACATGTTATTCACACAGCTCGCATCGTACCCACTGTGATGTTTATTTTTTTAATGCCAGTTAGTAGCATACACATATGTGTTATTACAAAAGAAAAACCCTCATTAATGTATACAATTAGCTGACAAAACTGAACTCTTCCAATCTTTGTGAAGCATGTGATACATTAGAGAATCAAAACATGTATCCCGTTTAGGTAAGAATCACCAAAGGTCACACTACCATACCGTGGTGCAGAGGCCAGTGTCTGACCCAGTCCATCCAGGACACTATGTGACTCTACAGTGTACAGTATTCTCTGAGACCTGTACAGGAGAACACAGTGTGTACTGGTTCAGAGCCAGATCAGGAGAATCCCATCCAGGATTCATTTACACCTCTGGGAACAAGAGTGATGAGTGTAAGAAGAGCCCTGAGACTCCTTCTACTACACATAGCTGTGTCTACAGCCTCTCCAAGAACAACCTCAGCCCCTCTCATGCTGGGACTTACTACTGTGCTGTGGCCACATGTGGTGAGATCCTGTTTGGCAACGGAACAAAACTGGATGTCAAAGGTACTTTTATGACCACTATTAATGCAAATGATCAGATGGGAAGATGCCTCGTAACCTTAGAACTGATTAACATTGCACCATAATAACAAACAGAGGTCAACAATCAATTAAAATGCCTACTAGGATATATGGAACTTACAATGCAGCCTTTTAAAAGGTTGGACAGAGAAGTTCCTGTTGTTCATTATTATTATTTTGTTTTTAGATCATAAAAAGCTGTTTTCATTGTATTGTTGTTATGTTCACCATGTATTTGTAGTAGGGATGGACTGTAATGCACTGGTTCCAGTTGGTATTGGTCTGTGTGGAGCATTAATGCTGAATGCTGTGTTACTGTTCTTCATCCACTCAAGTCAAAAGGAAACAAACGGTGAGTATTAAACTGGTGCTGTAATTTAATAACTTTTGTCATAATTAAATAACTGGTGCCATAATTTGCCATTTTCTTGACTACATGAAACATTGAATTTTAAACAATTAAATTGTTTAATTATATTTATCCAAATCATCATGTTGAGAGGCTATTCAAAGTTTGACTTTTTTTTATTTTATTTTTATAATGTAGTTCCTATGTACACAATTTGGTTGGAAAAAATACTTACTTGTTTGAATATTTTCCTGTAGTCTAATCAATGTTAGTGTGATTTATTAGTGTCCTCAGCAACCAGTCTAGAGACAATAAGCTCAGAGCAGCTATTCAAAGAGTGTGAGCTGGTTACAAGTCAAGTGCTCTAATTTCCTATTTATCTTTATATATCTCTGACATTGTGTCACAGTGTCAACTTGCTCACACACTCCCAACATGCTGTTATGCTGGCAAGATACTGTTATGCAGGCACCATTCTTGGTGTTTTTCTCCATCATGTGCACTTTTACTAATCCAGTTGTTACTGGAAAAATCACACTGTTCTTGCTGTTGTTTTTTCTAATGATTTTGTCATAATTTCAATGACTTATGCTGTGGAAACAGATGACACATCTCTACAAATCTGTGATGCCATTCTCAGTGCTGACCAGTTGGGTCAACAGGTACAAATCCTAGCTTTCAAAAAGTATGTCCTCCTCCGAGGGGAGGTGGTGGTGGATGTGCTTAATACATTTTTTTTAAGTATGTGACTAGTATCTTACTTAATGAATAACATCAATGCTATATTTTTTACTGAGGCCAGCAATTTGAGATGCCTGCTCTGCCACTCTACTATTCTGTAACAAAGCCTTGTGGAAGTGATTCACTCATCTCAGGAATTGTTGTTTTTCTCTCCATGTTTCTTCTCAGGGATTCAGTGGTGACTGGCTACAATACACTGCAGTGAACTTTACGACCAAGACAACTGGAACCAGGAGAAAGAAACGAAAGAACAAGGGGAGCATCCAATCGGTCAACCATTTTAAGTTGCAAGCTGACAGAAACAAGCAATATTTTTTTACAGACATAGATTACAGTTTGTTTTCTATAGTTTAAAGGGGTGTACATCCCAGAGTTACTAACCAATCCTGCTTGTGCTTTCTTGTTTCTTTGATCATTTCTGAAATTAAGTGTGAATGCATGTGCAGTATGTTTAATTAGTAGTCCATTTCAAAGAGTTGAACTTTGATGACAATTGTGTAAATCAACTTTGTAATTTTATTAAAAGCTCCATTTTAAATAATGTGATGAATCAGACAATGTTTAAATGTAAAGTGGTTTGATGATCCGACACAGCCCTGCTGGTACATGCTGGTGCATTATAGCTATAAACATGCTGTTGGAACTCAAGAAATACTGTAGAACGTAATTAACCTACATTAAATACAATGTTTAAGAAGGTATGCTATCTTATTGTTTGTTTCATGGGTTACAGTAAATACCACAACAATCATACATTTAGGAAGAATTATTAAAACAATAAAAATATAACTATTATACAATTATGCATTATTGCAAATAGAGAAAAATTACTTTGAAAAATGTGTAATACTTTTAAATTGCAACAAACTTTACTGTCGATAAAATAGTTAAGTAATCCTTGTCTGATCCAGAACGGCTCATAGGTTCAATATTTAATAATGGAATGCAGCTTGATGTACAAGTATACCTCCTGGACAGGACACTTAACCCAATCCATCTCCTTTATACTGAGTGCCAAGCAGAGAGGCACCCAGTCCCATTTTTAGAGTAATTGGAGTGACTTGACCAGGGATCAAACCCTCAACCTTCTAATCTCACGGTGAACAATAAGCACACGGCAACTTAGTTGGCTCACAGTTAAACAGTATGTCTATACAAAAGGCTAAGACACAATAGATATGATACAAGAGAAGAATATAGAATCACTAAAGAAGTCTAAAATAACAAAACAATCACAGATTAAGATTAAAGACCAGATTTTAGATTAAAGATAGATTTTACTGCATGATTTAAAGACCTCAATGGTTTCTGGCCCTCTACCTCACAGGACAAGCCATTCCATAACAGTGGTGCTCTGACAGAGAACACTCCTAGAATAACAAGTTTATTCTATGATACATTATAGTACCAGCGAGGCTAAAATGTCATGACTGTCTGAATACATTATATACATCTATACTAATAAGAGTTTATTGACCAAACTACATCCATTCCTCTGCTCATAAACAACATTCAGTCCCAGTCTGAACACCTGACATCAGAGTACACACTCTCCTGAGGAGTCTCTCTCTTCTTTCTTCCTCTTTTAGTTTTCCTCTCAGAGAAATTCAATGCAGCATAATTCAGCGTAACTCCATCTTGATCCTGTGAACCTTCATGTTTTTTTATAAATAAATGTAGTCATAATAATAGTAATAGTCGGGCAACAGGAGTTTCTAGAATCATATTAAAAATCTTCCACAAACAGCCAAACTAAAAATGTCTACCAACAGGCCAATATTATAACAGTTGTATTTATTTACCTGCTCACATTCGGTGGTTGAGTTGTCATGTCCAATATGCTGAGCAACACTCACTGCTAACATGAATAAAAACAAGCATCAACATGACAAAAGTCAAGAAAGGTAAAAGACAAAGGTTTTATAGTTGACGGCAAATATTGTGTATTAATCATAAAATGTATTAGGTGATCAACTACAGTTTGTAATACCAAAGAGCTCAACTTTATAATATTCACAAATTGGTTTTTGTTTTTCTGGTGAAGACGAGGATAATGATTACAACCACACAGAAAACAGATGTCACTCCCAGTCCAATGACGACATAATCCAGCGATCTTTCTAAAGGGAAGGAAAAATGTAACAGTAAGATGGCTGACTAAATACTTTTTTGCCCCACTGTATACTGCATATATATATATATACCTCCCTTATATTAAAATATAATAAATAGTATAGAGATACTGTATATAGCACCCTTAAATAAAAATACAATTGTAAGAGCGATATACCACCCTTGTATTAAAATAAAATACTATAAGAGAAATACCACCCCTAATTAAAATAAAACAATAAGAGAAATAGATACCACCCTCAAGATTGGCTCTTCCATATTGACTATGGCGAAATAAGGTCGCCTAGGTAGAGAGCTCTGTAAATATTGTACATATTTTCATTATTATTATTATTTTAAAGTGTTTTGTTTTTGCTTATTTTTTTATTAATGTTTTGGTTTTGAATGTTCTAGGGTTTCACTTATTTTTTGTGGTCTTGACTTACAAGGTTACTGGACGGAGATGAAAAGTCTGTTCGGCTTTATAGCTGGCTAGCTGGTTGGAATGATACAGCAGCATCAGCTTATTTTGTTTCATCTGCTAGGGAAGATAACAAGGACAGAAAAGAGTGTCTGGAAATGGCAGAGGAGATTCAGGGACAGGGACTGTTGATGTGTGAACGCATTTCCAGAAGACATGGCAACACCCAGGTGGTTGCTACGTTTTTGGTAATGGCGAACCAGTACCGACAGAAAGCAGCGGCTTCTATGGAGCAACTGAATGCAGGAGAAGCAGGTGTGGTGCTCTGATGAAGAGCCACTGGCCTGTTTGTCAGACTGTCTATGTCTCTCTCTTTCTGTACCATTGATGCCCCCTCTGCTCAAACTATACTGCCTTTCCAACCCAAACTGACTCAACTCCCATTCCATCCTCCCCAGCTAACTATAGACATTCAATCTCCATCCCCATCATCTCAATTTTAATTTGTTGTGTTGAATATTTGTTTGATTACAAGCTAAATATATGATTATTATTATCATATTATGTACATTGGTTGAATGAAGCCACATATTGAAGGATATATTTGATTAAATAGCTTGTGTTTGAAGTTAAGTTTAACTATCAATAGCTTGTATTTTGTTTTTAGCATTTTTTTTGTATATACTGTAGTTTAACATTAATTTCTGGTCAATAATGAGAATATTGTCATAGCAAAATGTACTTCAACCCCTATGCTATATGCACCACTTAAATATTACTTTTTTTCTACATTACAACTCATAATATTCATTACCTACCAATATTTGGGTTTGTTCCGTCGCCAAACAGGATCTCCCCACATGTGGCCACAGCACAGTAGTAAGTCCCAGCATCAGAGAAACTGAGGTTGTTCATGGAGAGGCTGTAGACACGGCTCTGTGTAGGAGAGGGCCTCGGGGCTCTTCTCACACTCATCACTCCTGTTCCCATGGGTGTAAATGACTCCTGGATGAGATTCTCTTGATCCGGCTCTGAACCAGTACACACTGTGTTCTCCTGTACAGGTCTCAGAGAGTACTGTACACTGTAGAGTCACAGAGTCTTCTGGTTGGACTGGGTCAGACACTGGCTGTTGCTCTACAGTCTGGTAGTGTGACCTTTTCTGACTGACACCTAATTGGGGTTGTTTTTATGAAAGAAATGTCAGTGTCACGTGAATACACAATTATTGCAGTTTGGCTCTCTAGAATCATATGTATGCAGCACCCTCAGCATCTATAACTATGGATAACTTAAAAAACAAAACTGTTGTGATAAACATTGAGATAAGAGTCTCCTGGATGGACTGGGTCAGACTCTGGCTGCTGGTCCACTGTCTTGTAGTCAGACTTCTAACCATTTCCTAAATTAATCAGAACATAATGAGCAATTATCAGACTTTCAAATAGTATAAGAGAAACATATTTTACTGCAATCTTTCTGTAGGCTGAGAAATTACAAATGTACTTAGCAAATATTTTGTTTAATTACTGAACAAATTATTGTCCAATTAACATAACTTATAAATATAGATTAAAATGATTTTACCTTTCAAAGACAGAAATGTGCAGTCTCAAAATTCCACTGTCATCTCTCTTCCAATTGCACAATAGTACATGGCTTCATCTTCTGGGATCGACTTCATGATACTAAGGCAAAACATAATCTGATCCAATTTTACATTAAAGTGTGAATTATTAAATCCAAAGTGAAACACAGGCTCTGTTAAATATTTATTCATTGATGAGACAAGTTGTGGAATACCTCCCACAGTTTGCTTGTACCAGTGCATTTGCTCATCGTTGAATTCCTCTTCTGGGAAAACACATAGCAGTGTTACAGGATCACAAAGTTGAACAGTGATCACAGGACTTAGCAGGTTAACATGGTCTACATCTAAATCAAATGGAAACAGAAACACAAGCATACTGTAGTTATCACACAGACAAGGACAAATGTTAAACAAGAGAAAACAGTAGTCTGTGAAAATCATTCCAGATTAAATACATTTATTTAGCTTTCTTTGTTTCTTAGCACTGACTCAAGTTTTAATTTCTTTTTAGATGGTATGTGGGTTGGTTGAACGTTCTAAATGTCAATTTATCCTACCCTTCAAGAAGCTTGAATTGTATTGAATTGCACGGCACCACAACAAAACATGTTTTAATATTCTACCAGTGATGAAATTGTACTTACACACTGCACTGAGAATAATCACAGCAACTCCTAATCTGACCATCATGGTATAATTTGGGGAGGTGGTGTTTGTTTTGTCGGTGCTTAAATGACAACCAAATATCAAATATTCAAACTTGAAAACATACCTCATTGGCTGGAACATAGTGTTCAATACTTCCTGTAAAATTGTCCAACCCGTGACCCATTTCTTCGGTAAACCTGACAAGCCTGTTGTCATAAGGTCCCCACCGTAGCTTACATGTTACTGTATACTATGGTGTCTCATATATAGTTTATTTTTAAGTGCCTAATTGTCCTATCCACATTACTTTTTGTTGTATGGATACATTTGTATAGATTATGTAATGTATTTTGGTGATGCCTGTACCATTTTTGACCGTGATTGTTTTTAGTGTCTCAAATGTGGTCTCAATGTGGTTTTAAAAATATCTGTATTTTGTATAATTGTATCGTTGTGGTTTGAAACTTAAATACATTTGTCTAACTAACTATATCAATGAATTTCTTGTTTTTTCTGTCTGTCTGCACAGTACATTTGCTGTATATTTCCAGCCTTTTAACTTGTTTTTTTAACCTGTTTCATTGAATTGTTTTTGTCATGAAAACATCTGACTGAAAATGCACTTGTTTCCCTTGTAGGTGTTTTGACTACAACACTGTGAAGTCCTATATCGAAGTGGTCTGGGATCATTTAAGGTAGACTGGGTTGATTACCTGAAAGCTCTCAAGTGTCAGGCTAAACAGGCAGTAACCAGTGGACCGCTCAGAAACCCAACGTCTTAAAGGATACAAGCATGTACAAGCACTGCGCTACACCCACAACAACATCTGTTAAATATGTGTATGTGACCTATAACATTAGATTTGGTTTGATAATTATTTTTTACAACAAAATGTCTATTTTTGATGTAAATGGCATGTTATAGAAGGGTCCAGACACCTTTTTGTCATTTCAAATTTTTAGAAACTTACCTCAAATAGCAAATCACTTCCTCATTATTGTGTGGTACAGAGGCCCTGGAAAAACCCAAACAAAGGCTCCAAAAACACCCAAATATGTCATTTTAGAAACGTCAAAGCTCTCAGTATAGGGATGCAGGTCTTAAGATGTTTACCACATGAGATTGTGTAATTACAAACTTTATCCACAATGTTATATTCCCTTTTGTGTGACTCGAGACATTTCCCCTAACCAGCTGTTCCAGTGTTCATGTAACCAGCTGCCACATACACACAGTCAACTAAGTGTATGTTATCTTCTGACCCACTGGAATTGTGATACAGTGAATTATACGTGAAATTATCTGTCGGTAAACAATTGTTTGGAAAATTACTTGTGTCATGCACAAAGTAGATGTCCTAATCCACTTGCCAAAACTATCATTTGTTAACAAGAAATGTATGGTGTGGTTGAAAAACAAGTTTTAATGACTCCAACCTAAGTGTATGTAAACTTCCGAATTGAACTGTATATATATAAAATATGAATATCATGGTGGACACCTAAGACTTTGTACGCAATGCCCTGATACATTTAGTGCTCAAATCTCTGACAACTGAACAATGAGGTGGGCACAAGGAATAGTGTTTTGTCATTTGTTATAGGCTGTTTTTAAGGACACGTAAATGTGGCTCATATGGCCAACATCCCTCATTTATTGATGACGCTAGCTGCGCCAGGTTGGATCTATATATGGATGTCAATTTAAAAAATCATATGGCATATTGTTTTTATGAAGATTGTCAAACACTCTTGCAAGTGGGCTAGTCCAGTGTCACTTTGATTATGCCTGCACATCATGGTTCACCAGCAGCCACAAACATCTAAGGATTATGCTTCCAGCCAAACAAACGTGTAAGAATTGTACCTGAACTCCCCCCTCATCTGGAGGTTGAGCATTTTTTGTCTCTATCTCTGTAATGTGTCTGTTTCTATGTAATTGTATATGTATTTACGTACAAAATAGGGACCACAATGGAAATAGGTCCCCGACTTTATTGTGCAATACACAAAAAAAAGCCTTCAATACTTGGTGAGTCTACAAGGTAGGGAGGGATGTATTTTCTGTTTGTCGAGGTTGCCACAGTCTAGTTATTGTGGTGTTGAAACTGAAAACCATGATAATGAAGTGTCCGAAGTCAGTAAGTTTTCTTTATTGGTTGTGTGGTGCATTGGCACATAAACTTGTCGGTGGAACATCCATTGCATATATTTTATATAATTATAAATACAGCATCAAAATGTAGAAAATCTGATTCCCTCTAGCTGATCATTGTTTGCAGCTGGCTCTGATCGTAGTGTAATGAAACAGGCAGGGAGAGTGAGCACATCTGCAGTGGTCGGTGAACCCTCAACCTTCGGGCCCATAGCCCTGCGTGGCATCGACTGTGCCACAAAAGCAAGCTAAAGTGGCAAAGTCAATATCCACGTTTATAAACACAGTTATTGTTATTTGTGGGTGTAAACATTATTTTGAGTAAATTCTGTAAGGGAGGAGAGTGTTCAGTCTATTTTACAGTAGAACAGTACAACATTTGAAAATATTTTTAACTTTGGGGAGGGGGGTGCTTCTTTTCTGACACTTTGAGTTGGACCAGCCCCTCCCCCCAATAAAAGTATATCTGTCCCTTAGATAACCAACCAGGTTGTTGGTGGGAAAATCTAACAGGAAGTGTAGCATGATTTAGTTTTCTCCAGCCTATCAGATAGGTCTGTGAGTATAGACTTGCCATTTTTGCATTTCATGGGCAGAGGACAACTGCACCAGACGTGTAAGAGCTACTCACCAAGATGATCAAAATTGGAGTGATTGTGGTACTTCTCAGTTTGATGTGTAAGTGAAATTCCAACCTTAACCTATTTTTCAATAATGAATGGCTAAATTCCTAGACCCTAGTTCTGGACTAAAACTATTCTTAATGGAGATTGTGAAAAGCATTCTAAATGGAGATGGCCTGATCTGTCTCTGGGAAAGCAGTCGCTTATCATGTATTTCTAATATGTAGTTCATTAAACTAATCTGAAATGTTAAAGGAAACATGGTGCATATGGATAAAAACGGTGGACATGTTTCACCTCAAACACAATTGAAGGTGTTACAGAAAAAAATATTTACGGAAAATATTTTCCCATTTAAGTTAAGTGTTTCTTGTAAATGCATTGCATTATCACTTTATAACGTAGGCAATAGTTGTATTTTAATTGGCACGGTTATGAAATGTGTTTTTACAGATGTGACACAATGCAATGATGTTCAGTATCAAACTCAAGTTCGGGAGGTTCATCCTGGGGACCCAGTGACACTATACTGTGTTTTTTCAAAGGAAGATCTCAATATGTTCTGGTACAAACAAATGGTGGGGCAAAAGCCTCAAACTATTGTAACAATGACAAAATATGATAAGCCTGTATGGCACAAGGACTTTAACCATTCACGTGTCAATGTGGAGAAGGCTGATGCTGATGGGATGTATCGACTTGCTATTACAAACACGGACCCAACAGATGAAGCCGTTTACTATTGTGCAGTGAGAACAGCCTATGAAGTCAACTTTATCAATGGGACTCTTTTACTATTAAAAGGTAATCATAGTATCTTAAAACTATTAACATTAGTACATTTACATGTTATTCACACAGCTCGCATCGTACCCACTGTGATGTTGATTTTTTTTAATGCCAGTAGTAGCATACACATATGTGTTATTACAAAAGAAAAACCCTCATTAATGTATACAATTAGCTGACAAAACTGAACTCTTCGAATCTTTGTGAAGCATGTGATACATTAGAGAATCAAAACATGTATCCCGTTTAGGTAAGAATCACCAGAGGTCACACTACCATACCGTGGTGCAGAGGCCAGTGTCTGACCCAGTCCATCCAGGACACTCTGTGACTCTGCTGTGTACAGTACTCTCTGAGACCTGTACAGGAGAACGCAGTGTGTACTGGTTCAGAGCCAGATCAGGAGAATCCCATCCAGGAGTAATTTACACCTCTGCGAACAAGAGTGATGAGTGTAAGAAGAGCCCTGAGACTCCCTCTCCTACACAGAGCTGTGTCTACAGCCTCTCCAAGAACAACCTCAGTCTCTCTGATGCTGGGACTTACTACTGCGCTGTGGCCACATGTGGGGAGATCCTGTTTGGCAATGGAACAATCCTGAATATTAGTAGGTAGTATATATGTATATATCTCAAATCTAAAACATTCTTAACTGAAGCCATGATTAAAGGTTGAATAGTATCAGTTCTTGTGGTTTTACACTTAAAAAAGCATCTATATAACTGTATTTCACATAAGTATGAATGTCAGAACTATGATTTTGTTTTACATTTCTAGAAAAAGCAACAGATCCTGTAATCATTGCTCTGGGAGTGACCTCGGCCGTCTGTGTGATTGGGATCCTTATCCTCATCTGCACCAGACATACTAGATCAGTTTGTGAACATTGTAAAGGTCAACTATTTAACTTTGCAAATTGTTATTTAAGGATTATCTGAAACGGTTTTGCAAATTTCCCTTTGAAAGTCTAGTAATGTTGATGCTTTGTTTTTATTAATGGAAACAGTGGGTGCTTCTCAGCATATCAGACCTGACAACTCAACTAGAGAATCAAGCAGCAAGGTAAACACAGCAAAGTTGTCTAAACAATATTGTCCAGAAATGTAACATGGCATTACTTTTCTCACCGTATTATTTTAAAACTACATATCCTGTTAGGGTTTAATATTGTATAATAGTTTGATGAAAATACGACTATTCACAGGATCAAGATGCAGATACCCTGAATTATGCTGCATTGCATTTCTCTGAGAGGAAAACTAAAAGAGGAAGAAAGAAGAGAGAGACACCACAGGAGAGTGTGTACTCTGATGTCAGGTGTTCAGACTGGGACTGAACGACAGTGCAGAGGAATACATTTGTCAAAAATCTATTTTTTAATTGCTATTATATACTTTGTCAAGACAAAAAGCAACACTCTTTTTGTATCATAGAGCTTCGGGGTTTTTCTCATCTCTGCAACCAAGAATCAAATCCATTTTCTAGACTAATGTGAGTAGCAGAATCAAGACAGTCTCTTTCCTGTACGTTATTGTTCATGTTTTCACTTAATTCATGAATTGATCCCAATTGTTGTTGTAATGTTAAATTAACCTTGTGATATTTACCACAGCATTTCTTGAGTTCAAATTTGAATTTATGAATCTGTTGATGTACAGTATATTTTGCTTTATTACATTACAAAATGTAACATTGCACATTAAAACACATTTCACCAGAAAATATTGTTTCCATGTGAACCCAGTGCAGTCTCTCAAAGTTATATTAACAATGTCATAATGAAATCATGACAAACCACCATACTGCTTCCCATTGGTGATCTGGGCACCCTTTCCAACCATGTACATACTGTATGTCCACATGGTACCGTCCTCATTCAAGAACTTGACAACACTCCCTCTTACAATTCCTACAAGATACCCACACTGCAGTTTCACTTATACCCTGTTCATACTGAAAAACTGAGCTTTACTGCACTGCCCTGGTTGTCTGGCAAGCATAAAGATGTAGGATCTTAATTTGATCACACTGTTACATGATCAAATTGTATTTTTCACATGCTTTGTAAACAACAGGTGTAGACTAACAGTGAAATGTTTACTTACAGTGCCTTGCGAAAGTATTCGGCCCCCTTGAACTTTGCGACCTTTTGCCACATTTCAGGCTTCAAACATAAAGATATAAAACTGTATTTTTTTGTGAAGAATCAACAACAAGTGGGACACAATCATGAAGTGGAACGACATTTATTGGATATTTCAAACTTTTTTAACAAATCAAAAACTGAAAAATTGGGCGTGCAAAATTATTCAGCCCCCTTAAGTTAAAACTTTGTAGCGCCACCTTTTGCTGTGATTACAGCTGTAAGTCGCTTGGGGTATGTCTCTATCAGTTTTGCACATCGAGAGACTGACATTTTTTCCCATTCCTCCTTGCAAAACAGCTCGAGCTCAGTGAGGTTGGATGGAGAGCATTTGTGAACAGCAGTTTTCAGTTCTTTCCACAGATTCTCGATTGGATTCAGGTCTGGACTTTGACTTGGCCATTCTAACACCTGGATATGTTTATTTTTGAACCATTCCATTGTAGATTTTGCTTTATGTTTTGGATCATTGTCTTGTTGGAAGACAAATCTCCGTCCCAGTCTCAGGTCTTTTGCAGACTCCATCAGGTTTTCTTCCAGAATGGTCCTGTATTTGGCTCCATCCATCTTCCCATCAATTTTAACCATCTTCCCTGTCCCTGCTGAAGAAAAGCAGGCCCAAACCATGATGCTGCCACCACCATGTTTGACAGTGGGGATGGTGTGTTCAGCTGTGTTGCTTTTACGCCAAACATAACGTTTTGCATTGTTGCCAAAAAGTTCAATTTTGGTTTCATCTGACCAGAGCACCTTCTTCCACATGTTTGGTGTGTCTCCCAGGTGGCTTGTGGCAAACTTTAAACAACACTTTTTATGGATATCTTTAAGAAATGGCTTTCTTCTTGCCACTCTTCCATAAGGCCAGATTTGTGCAATATACGACTGTTGTCCTATGGACAGAGTCTCCCACCTCAGCTGTAGATCTCTGCAGTTCATCCAGAGTGATCATGGGCCTCTTGGCTGCATCTCTGATCAGTCTTCTCCTTGTATGAGCTTAAAGTTTAGAGGGACAGCCAGGTCTTGGTAGATTTGCAGTGGTCTGATACTCCTTCCATTTCAATATTATCGCTTGCTCAGTGCTCCTTGGGATGTTTAAAGCTTGGGAAATCTTTTTGTATCCAAATCCGGCTTTAAACTTCTTCACAACAGTATCTCGGACCTGCCTGGTGTGTTCCTTGTTCTTCATGATGCTCTCTGCGCTTTTAACGGACCTCTGAGACTATCACAGTGCAGGTGCATTTATACGGAGACTTGATTACACACAGGTGGATTGTATTTATCATCATTAGTCATTTAGGTCAACATTGGATCATTCAGAGATCCTCACTGAACTTCTGGAGTGAGTTTGCTGCACTGAAAGCAAAGGGGCTGAATAATTTTGCACGCCCAATTTTTCAGTTTTTGATTTGTTAAAAAATTTCGAAATATCCAATAAATGTCGTTCCACTTCATGATTGTGTCCCACTTGTTGTTGATTCTTCACAAAAAAATACAGTTTTATATCTTTATGTTTGAAGCCTGAAATGTGGCAAAAGGTCGCAAAGTTCAAGGGGGCCGAATACTTTCGCAAGGCACTGTAAATAGAAAGATAACACGAGGAATAAATACACAACTAGTACGATTAACTTGGCTACTGTATATACACAGGGTACCAGTACAGAGTCATTGTGAGGGGGTACGAGGTAACTGAGGTAGATATGTACGTTTAGGTAGGGTAAAGTGACTAGGCAACAAGCTAGATAATTAACAGTAGCAGCAGCATATGTGAGTCAAAAGACTTAGTGCAAACAGGATCAATACAGATAGTCTGGTGTCACGAACCGGCTCGAAGCCCGTAACAAAAGGGAGACAACGTGGAGATGAGGAATAACAAAATATATTCATTAACTAAGGTAACCTAAATGCAATTTACTTCTTACAGCTCCCCCCTACTTTGTGCAATTTCCGCCTGAAGACATTCCCAAATCTAACAGCCTGTAGCTCAGGCACAGAACCAAGGATATGCATATTCTTGGTACCATTTGAAAGAAGTTTGTTTACATGTGAATTGAATGTAGGAGATTATAACACAATAGATCTGGTATAGATAAAACAATGAAAAAAAACATATGTTTTTTATTTTTATTTTTGTGTCATCATCTTTAAGATGAACAAGATAAAACAAACATTCAGATAGGATGATGGGGACAATTTCAGTAAAGAATATAAGAGGGCAACAGTACTTGTGCCATGTTTCAGAATGATAACTTCCAAAATGAGTGTGCTACATGACATTTATCATGAAGTCACTCAGGTGTCCCACACAAGTAGCCCAAATGTACCCAAGTGGCCAAATTGGTGAAGGTATACATTTTGAAACAAATAACTATATTCAAAATAACAAAATGGTATTCTAACACCCCCCCCCCCCCCCAAAAAAAAAAAAAAAATTGAGAAAAATAAATGAAAAAAAAACATGGAGAAAAAAATCATTATTGATTAAAAAATATATGAAAAAAAATATATATATACATTTACAAAATAACATGGGCAACTATTTACACACTTTCAATATTTGGAAGACCCTTAGTCCTCTATCAAATCAAATCTATTTATATAGCCCCAGCCTAAAATCCCAAACAGCAAGCAATGCAGGTGTAGAAGCACGGTGGCTAGGAAAAACTCCCTAGAATGGCAAAAACCTAGGAAGAAACCTAGAGAAGAACCAGGCTATAAGGGGTGGCCAGTCCTCTTCTGGCTGTGCCGGGTGGAGATGACAGTGGTTGTAGAGGGTGCAACAGAACAGCACCATAAGAGTAAAAATGAACCGTTTAGGGTTCCATAGCCGCAGGCAGAACAGTTTAAACTGGAACAGCGGCAAGGCCAGGTGGACTGGGGACAGCAAGGAGTCATCATGCCAGGTAGTCCTGACGCATGGTCATAGGGCTCAGGTCCTCCGAGAGAGAGAAAGAGAGAATTAGAGAGAGCATACTTAAATTCACACAGGACACCGGATGAGACTCCCATTCGGAGTCAGTGTCACTGTGAAAGAAAATGTTCAGTTAGAATAGTTTCACATATGAGCCCTGTATCAACAGGTAGAATAAACAGATAAATATAGAGAGTTGAAGGTTGAAGGTTGAATATATTAGGTTGAATATATTATTATAGTATTATTACCTGCTAGAACTACTGTCTCTTTTATATTGTGAAATTTCAGCTAGATCTACTGTCTCTATTATATTATGACAGACCAGCTAGATCTACTGTCTTTATTATATTACAAAAGACCAGCTGTATCTACTGTCTCCATTTCACTTTGGCCATTGATGTGGTCCTGCCCTCTCCTCAACAGCCTCAAATAGGCTATTTCATGTGGGTTGGGGTGGGGCGGCAGACACACGCATCTCACATTGCATGACATTACATGTTTATATATTGCTTCTAAAATTAGAAAAAAATCACAAATAATATTTTATATTATTAATTTCAAAGAAGGGCATTAGCATGATAAATCCTGTTGATGCGAGGAGTTCCTCTAGAGGAACACCTCCCCCCCCCCGTTCAGCTCAAACCTTGGCCCATGGAACGCAAAAAATATTCTTAGAAATATTTAACCTCCACACATTAACAAGTCCAATAGCTCAAATGAAAGATAAACACCTTGTTCATCTACCCAGCATGTCAGATTTTTTAAATGTTTTACGGCGAAAACACACCACATATTTATATTAGACCACCACCGAAACCAAGACAAGCGGCAGCCATTTTGTCCCAGAAAATATAAAATTATAAAAGCAGGATTAAAAAATAAATCGCTCACTAACCTTTTGAAAATCTTCATCAGATGACAGTAATAGGACATGTTACACAGTACATTTTTTTTTTCAATAATATGCCATATATATCCATAAATGTCCATTTACAATGTGCTCATGTTCAGAAATTACTCAAAAATGCCCGCAGGAAATCTAGGTAGCTCGGCAAGATAACGTAAATAGACATCATAAACTTTGGCTAAATATACATGTTCTACATATAGTTAGAAAGATACACTGCTTCTTTATGCAACCGCTTTGGTACATTTATTTTTAACGTTACAGAAATCGCACACTATTCAATTTGCTGAGACGGCGCTCAGATATAAGCTACATTTCTCCGTAATGTTGGAGTCAACAGAAACACAGATTTAAGCATAAATATTCCCTTACCTTCGATGGTCTTCGTTCAGAATGTTCTGGAAGGGTTCATACTTACCCAATACATCGTTTGGTTTCAAGTCTTGCATCTTTGTATTAGCTACAGCTAATAACATCAGCTGAAATGCACCCAAAATGTCCTCTGGTCCGGAAACGTTGCACATCAAAACTTCAAAATGACATATTATATGTCGACTAAACAGGTCAAACTAAGTGCAGAAGCAAGCTTTATGATGTTTTTAACACACAAAACAAATTTCAATTCAACCGGGCATCGTTTGCTCTTCCCAGGAGTGCTGGAACAAAGGAATGGCTGTGACCAATTCGCGCACTAACGCACAGGTTTTTTTCTCGCGGCACTTACTCAAATCACTCCCATAGGGCCAATTCTCGCGCGATTTGAACGATTAAACGCTCTACAGAAAGAGGACATCTAGTGGAAGAGATGGAAAGTGTCCCCAAGATCCATAAGTGGTTGGGAAGGGTAGGGGCGATGACGTCAAAGTTGCTCCAACTTTCATGACCACAAAACTAGTTTGGAAGAATGCATGCCCTGTGAGTTCTGCTATACTTACAGACATAATTCCAACGGTTTTAGAAGCTTTGGAGTGTTTTCTATCCAATAATAATTATTATATGCATATATTAGCAATTTTTGACAATTTTTTTTTCAGTTTACTAGGGGTACCCAATTTCTCCAAAGGGGGCGTAAATCTGCCATGCCCTCAAAGAGATTTACCAGTCCAAAACGATGTCCTCTCCCGTTCAAAAAATATTCCTCCGCAATCGCTAAATGAAGCATCCTACAACAATCTCTGTCTCACATTCCCAAATCAATTTATTCTAAAATTGTGTCTACATCTGTATATCTAGACTTAGATTTAGCTTTCCCTGACTTAGTCGCCATAATGATTGATATATAAACAGCTGAATCTGCGCGTTTACCAAACAATGCAGTGCGTAATATGTGCTTCTCCTTCCGGTATGAAACTTCAATAGCGAATGACTCACTTTACACCGGAGCTTATTACATGGGTTGGTCTTGCAACACATAAACATGGCATATTGCCATTTAGCTCAGCTCATTGGCTATCTACCCAGCTAGATTTCAAGACGATCAGTGGTCATTGGGTTAAAAGACAGTCAATCAACGAAACAGCAGGCAAATCATTGGTGCACAATGATGTCATGACTTGTTGTCTTCAAATCGGTTTCTTTCAGTCAATACGTCCCACGAAATGGCCCATCAGGTTTGATTGTGTTACAAACAAACCAGTTGATTGCAGTGAAACCAAACATGACTGGAAAAGTCACATTCTGTGTGGGTTATTTACCTGGAATGTATCGTCGAAAATGGAATGAGACGGAATTCACAACACAAGCGGTTCACAAAATGTTTTCTGTTAGGCTAAAAAACGGATTTTATCAAACAAAAGATCATTCATTGTGTAACAATGAGCATTGGAATTGCAAACAGACAAAGATCGTCTAAGGTAAACAATTTATTTAAATGCAGTTTGTGATTATGTTACGCCTGTGCTGGTTAAAAAATAAAAAAAAATATGGGGCTCTATGCTCAGATAATAACATCGTATTCTTTCGCAGTAAATCATTTTTTAAATCTGACGACGCAGTTGGATTAGCAAGATTCTAGGCTTTCGATACATGTGAGACACGTGTATTTTCATGAATGTTTAATATGACTATTTATGTAGCGATCACCGTATGTTGTGGAATTTCAGCCCGCTAGCGGGTTCCGTGCACAGAGAGGTTAACAATGGCATGTGTAATCAGTAATCAGTAGTGTAAGTGAGTGTTTTGCATGCATAAATGTGATAATGCGGGGTGTTCAAAGGTGCCAAAGCAAACAGTCAAAAGGCCACAAAAATACCACAACAAAATCTATGAAGGTGTCTGCATGGAGAGAGTCTTCCCAATGAATCTGGAAGAGGTCTATTTATCCTGGGACACACCTGGGCCCAGGTGTTTCCCATGTAGCTGACGACCCTCCCAACTCCGCCCACCGGTATCCTAATAAGGAAACAAGAACAAAGAGAGAATAGGGCAGACTCCCCCTTATAAAACCGGGGATCCAACAAGGACCCCGGAACAACATACCCTGCCCCAGCCAACCTCATCCTCAGACCTCAGCAACCTATGCGCACAGGAAGCAACTTTTAAGAGGAAAGAAGAAAACAAGACCAGGAGGGAACAGACAGGAAAGAGAGAACATGACAATACCAAACAATGGTGAGTCACGTAAACATTCAGGAACAGGGCGCACGAGAGAGTGCATCAGCAATCACATTATCAGTCCCCCGGAAGTGCCGCACATCGAGATGGAATGATTGTAAAAATAAACACCATCTCATTATCCTCTGATTAGGACACATCATGGACCTCAAAAAGGTGAGAGGGTTATGGTCGGTGTAGACCACAATAGGTACTACTCCCGACCAGACATACATGTCGAAGTTTTGTAGCACCCAAATGAGTGCTAGGGCTTCTTTTTCAATGACCGAATAGTTCAACTGATAATGGTTAAACTTTTTGGAAAAGAAACTAACAGGCCTCTCAACCCCAGACACATCTGCTTGCAGCAAAACTGCACCTGCCACCACATGACTAGCATCCACCTGCAAGGTAAATGACAAATCCACGCAAGGAGCTGCCAACACCGAAGTTGAGGTAAGCAACCTCTTTGCATCTTCAAAAGCCTGTTGACAACGAGTAGACCATACGTAAACAGCCTTAGCTTTCAGCATCTGTCAAGGGATCGAGTTTTACAAAAACTATGGTAATAACCAATCATGCCCAAGAAACGCACCAGTTCCTTTTTAGTATTTTGTGGTGGAAAATCCTCAATAGCTACCACTTTAGCCAGAACAGGACGCACTTCACCCTGCCCAAAAACCTTCCCAAGGTATGTAACAGTCGCCTGAGCAAACTCACATTTAACCAGATTGATCATGAGGCGATCCGCAGCCAGACGTTCGAACAAGGCTTGATTACGGGACAGATGTTCCTCCAAAGTATCTGCATATATCACTGCATCGTCCAGATAAACAGCGCACCCGGCCAGACCGGCGACAATCCTGTTCATGAGTCGCTGAAAAGTGGCAGGTGCATTACGCAGACCAAAACTCATAACCAAATACGAGTACAGACCAGAGGGTGTAATAAAGGCAGAGATTTCACGTGCCCTACTCGTCAGTGGCACCTGCCAATAGCCCTTTAACAGGTCAAAGTTGCTCACAAACTTAGTTGCGCCGACTTGATCAACGCAGTCCTCCATCCGAGGAAGAGGAAATTAATCTGGTTTAGTGACACTGTTTACCTTACGGTAGTCCGTACAAAATATGTTTGTTCCATCCGGTTTACTGACGAAGATACAGGGAGAAGCCCAACTGGAGAAAGAAGGCTCTGCTGTCTTACTCTCCAGCATGTACCTGACCTCAGCATCCAGACAAAGCAGTTTCTCTGAAGAAACTCTATAGAACCGCTGACGAATGGGGTCAGCATCTCCAATGTCAATATCATGTTCTATTAAGTTTGTACGTGTAGGTGTATTAGAAAACAAACCTGGAAATCTCTGAAGCAGACCAACCATCTCTTTCCGCCCATCAAAAGGTAGATGAGTGAGAAGGCTGTCTAAAATATCCAGTGTCTCTGAATTTTTCATTCTACGCTGCAGTATGCAATTGTCGGGACCAGGAACATCTTCCTCCTCATGCACAGATCTAGCATGACAAGAACCCAAGGAATAACGGTACCAGTCAAAATAACAGGTTTACCGTCCTCTGTAGACTCCCACTGTTCAGTTTCAGAGGAACGTGCATAATAGGGTTTTAACAAATTTACATGGTACAGTTGGTGTGCTTTCCTCCGTTCTGGAGTGGCAACTAGATCATTTTGCTCAGTGTACTGGCACACCACTGTATATGGACCTTGAAACTTGGCTTGAAAAGGAGAACAAACAATTGGCAGCAGAGCAAGAACCTGGTCACCCGGACTAAAGAGACGAGGCTCAGTTCGGCGATCAAATATGCCCTTCATCCTCTCCTGTGAAGATGATAGCTTCTCTTTAGCCATTTCACCAGCGCCGGACAAGTGTCGCCGGAAATCACACACATACGATAACAGGGACTGAGGAGGCTCGGGAGACTTCCAGTCATCTTGGAGAATAGATAGAAGTCCACGCACCCTATGTCCAAAAACAAGATCATTTGGACTGAACCACGTACACTCCTGTGAAACCTCCCTAGCGGCTAACAGTAACCAAGGCAACCCCTCCTCCCAATCCTTATCCACAATAAGCTCTCAACAAAGACTTAAGTGTTTGATGGAAACGTTCCAGTTCTCCTTGACTTTGCGCATGATAGGCGCTAGACAAATTGTGTTTAATGTGGATCTGGTACAACAACCTAATCACCTCCCCCAGAAAACAACTACCATGAGACACCCACTTTCTCATCAGGACATCCTCTTGGAGAAAATAGCCATGGGCGACATCTCCCAACTGTTCCACAGGCACAATTTGGTCACACAACTCTTCTAATGTGGGATCAGTCCTTTGCACATTGATTAGATCTGAGCGGGTTACAGATAACGGGATAACAGGGAAAGTAGTGACATACTTGCGTTATTCTCATTAGCCGGCGCAGTGACCAGTTCGCCACGGCTCATAGAACGCATTACTGCACACGCAGAGAACACCTCTGGGAAACTCTGTACACTCATCAGGAATCCCAACAAATGACGGCTTAGTGGAAACCACTAGAGATGGAAACACGACAGGCCACACACGCTCACCAGCCAAGTTACTCCCAAGGATAACGTTGATACCCTCAATAGGCAATGAAGGACGCACCCCCACAAACCTCACCTTTCACCAGTCCACAATCCAACATCAGTTTATGCAATGGAACTGACAGAGTGTTCAAACCTATTCCGCTAATTAGAACACTATTCCCCAAATCAGTCTCAGTAGAAAAGTGTAACACAGACTCCAACATAAACGATTCAGAGGCACCTGTGTCTCTCAAGATCTTCACTGGCACTAGGTCCTTACTTCCTAACATAGACACAAAACCCTCGGTAATGAAAGGTAAATAGTTTGGGTCAATATGGACTTTCACATGCCCCTGGGCCTGAGACAATGTGTGAACTGATGTGGAACAGACGCAGCTAACACTGTAGGCTTAGATTTAACATAAGCACACGTAATGAATTTACCCTTTGCCCTGAGAACCGGACATTCGTTTTTACAATGACCTGAACCTTGACAGTAGTGACACTCTTGACACTCTTGACCAAAGTCAGCTTTACCACGGGAGTCAGGCGCAACCCTAATTGAATGGAACTTGAATGGAACTTGAATGAACCAAAGTATCTCGGTGAGCGAGGCGCAAATCTCTTTGAACGCCCCCACTCACTCCGAATACGAGGATCTGCAAAGACACTTTTGTGAGTCAAAACATATTCGTCTGCCAAAACCGCAGCTTCAGCGACAGTCTTTACTTTTCGTTTGTTAATGTACGTGGCAATACGATCAGGGATTGTGTCATTACATTTCTCTAACATAATCAGATCACACAGCCCTTGGAAAGTCATAACACCAGCAATTAAACTGTGAAGATCATTCTCACACAAACTCAACTTGAGTCTGTTTATCATCCCTTTTTAAAGTTCAAAATCGTTGGCGGTAAGCCTCAGGAACCAATTCGTAAATCTGTAACACAGCTGTTTTAACCTTATCATAACTGGCACTGTCGTGTACACTAAGAGCTGAATATGCTTTCTGCGCTTTACCAGTCAGCACACACTGCAACATTAAAGTGCCGTCAGAATCAGGCCAACTCCTAGCATCAGCAACATGCTCAAACAATGAAAATAATGTATCAGGGTCCTTTTCATTAAATTGAGGCAACAACCGTAAGTTCCCAACAATATCAAATGTGTCCGGTGCACGACAAAAAGACGAACGACCACTAGGTAAATCTGGGTCACCTTCCCAGAACAAACTCCCCCCTGAGATCTTTCCTTCCGTAACCAACTCTATCCACTCTTGTTGCAGCTTGATTTTAGCAAGCTCCATATCTTGTTTAAATGCCAATTCCTTTTCATATTTTACACGATCATGCTCTAGCTTCTCATGATCATGCTCTAGCTTCTCACGATCATGCTCTAGCTGTAACAGAAGCAGTTCTTTCTGCTGTTCAAAAAGACTACTAGGACTAACCGATGGCATGGCCATTGTAACGTTACGGGGAGACGGTGAGACCTCAGCAGAGGCAGCCCCAGTGGTAACTTCAAGAATACCACTCTCCATCAGATTGGCCCTCAATATCAACCTAATAGAATTTCAGACGTTTATCACTAATTTCAACCTTGTAGTGTTCAGTGACCTTCAACCGCTGTTCTTTAGTACATAATTCTAACATTTCCCCTGATGGAAAGTGAGTGAACTTGTCTACATAAGATGCCATAGTCACAAGAAAATAGCAAACATGGAGAGAGTCTTCCCAATGAATCTGGAAGAGGTCTATTTATCCTGGGACACAGGTGTTTCCCATGTAGCTGACGACCCTCCCAACTCCGCCCACCAGTATCCTAATAAGGAAACAAGAACAAAGAGAGTGTACGGCAGACAGTGTGGGAGGGTCGTCACACTGCGTAAACTATTTTGCACTCTTACGGCTTGGGGGTAGAGTTGAAAGACTTGGCCAGGTCGATGAAGATGGCTGCACAGTACTGGCTTTTATCAATGGTGGTTATGATATTGTTTAGTACCTTGAGCATGGCTGAGGTGCACCTGTGACCAGCTCGGAAAACGGATTGCACAGCGGAGAAGGTACGTTGGGATTCGAAATGGTCAGTTATCTGTTTATTAACTTGGCTTTCGATGACTTTAGAAAGGCAGGGCAGGATGGATATAGGTCTAATAGTTTGGGTCTAGAGTATCACCCACTTCGAAGAGGTGGATGACTCGGCAGCTTTCCAATCTTTAGCGATCTCGGACGATACGAAAGAGAGGTTGAACAGACTGGTAATAGGGGGTGCAACAATGGCAGCGGATCATTTTAGAAAGAGAGGGTCCAGATTGTCTAGCCCAGCTGATTTGTACGGGTCCAGGTTTTGCTGCTCTTTCAGAACATCTGCTATCTGAATTTGAAGTAGAAGCTGGGGAGGCTTGGGCAAGTAGCTGCGAGGGGTGCGGAGCTGTTGACCGGGGTTGGGGTAGCCTTGCAGTCGGATGCCAAGCAGTTGCCATACCAAGCAGTGATGCAGCCAGTCAAGATGTTCTCAATGGTGCAGCTGTAGAACATTTTGAAGATCTGAGGGCCCATGACAAATCTTTTCAGTCTCCTGCTAAGTAAGAGACGTTGTCTCTTACATTTGTATTTCCATTTCTATTTATTAGGGATCCCCATAAGCTGCAACCAAGGCAGCAGCTACACTTCCTGGGGTCCAAACACACCAAAGCACCCACATTACATATAAAACAAAAGATGAAACAGTGAACTATGTTTGTACTAAGTGAGCTAAAGATTAAACAGTACATCATATAACATCCCTACACCACCACATATCCACAGCCAAAATGTTCAATTCCACCATACAACATTATCACAATGTGTGAGTATGCATGTGTCTGTACCTTTGTGTGTGTCTCTTCACAGTCAACATTGTTCCATAAGGTGCATTTTTACCAGTTTTTTTAATCTGATTCTACTGCTTGCATCAGTTACCTGATGTGGAATAGAGTTCCATGTAGTCATGGCTCAATGTAGTACTGTGCGCCTCCCATAGTCTGTTCTGGACTTGGGGACTGTGAAGAGTTTTCTGTAGTCCACGATCAGCTCCTTTGTCTTGCTGACATTGAGGGATAGGTTGTTGTCCTGGCACCACACTGCCAGGTCTCTGACCCCCTCCTTATAGGCTGCCTCATCGTCGTCTGTGATCAGACCAACCACCCTCGTGTCGTCAGCAATCTTGATGATGGTGTTGGAGTTGTGAGTGGTCATGCAGTCGTTGGTGAACAGGGAGTACAGGAGGGGACCATACACACACCCCTGTGGGGCACCGTGTTGAGGGTCAGCGTGGCAAAGGAGATGATACATATCCTCACCAGCTGGGGTTGGCCCGTCAGGAAGTCCAGGATCCAGTTGTAATGGGAGGTGCTCAGTCCTAGGGTCCTAAGCTAGGGCGTCAACCATGGCTCTCCACCTCCCTCATTTCTCTGCGAGGCCTTTTTCCTCTTGTCAGGTGATCCATGTTTTATTCAGTTCCTGTAGAGTGGAGCATCTCTAGTTGGTTTTTGGTCTGTTTATTTCATATCCCAGCGCTTGTCTTGTTATGTGTATTATGTCTTTCCTGAGTGATCCTGAGTGATCTCCATTTTCTTCTCCTCAGACTGATGATGACCTCTTTCTTCTTCATTCACAGCTCTTGGTTTGTTATGTTGTTGGGCCACTATATCCTCAGTATATACTGCACCATTGTAAGTTATTGATAAATATTCTGAGTGAAGCCCTTTTATATAATAATTGAATTGTGGCCTTGATCTTTCCTTGACCTCGTTCTAAAGTCGCTAAAGCAGCTATTCCTTGACCATAAAGGCCTGGACTAGAATAGCACTGTCCTATGCTATCCAGTTTGTCGGGTAGGATCTCTGTAACACGTGTACCATTGCTGTACTTACACTCTACCTGTCTATGTAACCACCAGGTTAATACATAGGTATCGTTGGAAGACAATTACTTTTAACTAGGTGTAATTTCTAACAAAAGATAATATTAGAGTTGATGTTGTGCTATCTTGATTATTATATTACCTGTACAATGAGCTCAGAACTTTGATAACTTTTTGTTGGCTATTCCTCTTCACATAACTATCAGCAGTGACTTCCTTTGGCATGACATTATCTGAAAACTGTACAAATAGCAATGAAGCCTATTTGACATTACCCTCTTGTAAAGCACTTCCGGAAAGAGTTGCAGGTGTCTATATAATAGAAACATTGAAAAGTGACACAACTTTAGCAAATAACAGAATAGTGGCCTAAATGAAAAACTGCAGGGGTAACTGTTTGGGTAACCAAAAACACTGTTGCTAGTTCGGAAATGTAACAGGAAGTATTGTGTTTTTTACACCAGCCTATCAGGTTGGTCTTTGACTTCAGAACTGCATATTGGTACATACTTATTCCAAGTGTTTCAAGAGGACTAACCTGAAGTTGGAGCTACACACCACGATGATCAGAATCTGGGTTGTTGTGGTATTGTTTAGTACAATATGTAAGTCTGGTAATTCCTACCTAGACTTGTCTAACCATAATGTGGTTGAGCTTTCGTCAGTCCATCAGGTCTAGTTCTTCTGATTAACCTAAACTGTTTTGCAATTTTAGATGTGACAAAATGCAACAATGTTCAGCGGCATATTCAAGTTCAGGGTGTTCAAATTGGTGACCCAGTGAGTCTCTACTGTGTTTTCTCAAATCAAGTATACAATGAGGGAAACATGTTCTGGTTTAAGCAAATAACAGGGGAAATCCCTCAAGTTGTTGCAAGAATGCATAAATTTCAGCCCAAGCCTGTACTGTACAAGGAATTTAACAATTCACAACTCAATGTGGAGAGGGCTGAAGCTGACGGGATATACCGTCTTACAATCCCAAAGATGGAACCAATGGATGAAGCTATTTACTATTGCGCAAGTAGGACAGACTATGAAGTGAACTTGATCAATGGGACTTTTTTAGTAATAGAAGGTAATGAGAAGATGTTAATGCCCTTTCTTTTTTGTTCAGGGTTCTTACGTCTTCATATGTTTTCAATGTGTCTGTGTGGTTTTAACATTCGTGTGCATTTTGGAAAGTTTTGTTTCAGACTGATTCATATGAAACTATAAATGTAGCATTTAGGTAAGAATCACCAGAGGTCAGATTACAAGACTGTGGTACAGCGGCCTATGTCTGACCCATTCCACCCAGGAGAAAATGTGACTCTGCAGTGTACAGTACTCTCTGAGATCTGTACAGGAGAACACAGTGTGTACTGGTCCAGAGCGAGATCAGGAGAATCCCATCCAGGTGCCATTTACACCCCTGGGAACAGGAGTGATGAGTGTGAGAAGAGCCCTGAGACTCCCTGTAGACACAGAGCTGTGTCTACAGCCTCTCCAAGAACAACCTCAGCCCCTCTGATGCTGGGACTTACTACTGTGCTATGGCCACATGTGGTGAGATCCTGTTGGGCAATGGAACAAAATTGGACATGGCCACTGACACGAAATGCAATGAGTCAGGTAGAATCAGTTGAATTAAAGTGTACAGATGTAGGATCTTAATTTGAGCCAGTTTTCTAAAACAGGAAAATAATCGTTCAGCAACATGAACTCTGGATATAATTAATAGACGATTTTGTAGGGGTTGATACATTTTTTGGTTAGGGCAAATTAAATCTGCAATTTCAAAGTGGAAATTACAAACTTTAGAATCCTTCAGAAAACTCAAAGCACTACAAGTTCGCATTTCCTGCTGTGCAGTAAAAAATTTATTAACATAAGAGTGATAAAATTAAGATCTTACATCTGTAGGCCTAATCATTAATTTATATTGCCAATACATTATGTAAGCCAATACATTTTTCTTGGATAAAAATTATGATAGATACTTCATGACATTCATATTTATCATTGTTCCAGAAAAGGCTATGGTAGTAGTGGTTGTTGTTGTTTTGGCAGTGGCGTTTGTGTTGTGTGGAATTGGGATCATCTTCCTTGCCTGCACCAGAAGTAAAAACAAGTCTGTGAAAATTGTCAAGGTAAGCAATACAATTACGAAAATATGCAAGATAACTTTTGCTACCCCCAGTAGTTTTGAATTGCTATGGAGATTTATCTTGTCTTTCGTCCCTGTCTGATGACAACCTTGTAACTCCATTTTTGCCAATGTACATTTTTTTTTAACTTTTACAATTTTTTCCCATTTCCTGACAAGTTTCTGTTTTGGAGATGAGAGGTTTTCATCAGACAGCGACGCTTTGTTTGATTTATTGTTTGTTTTCTATTGAAGCAGCAGCAGCCTGTCGGGGAGGAAGACATGGTGGATTAAGGGGAGAACAGGTATATTAACATTGTGAAATGGATCAATTCCAATTTGAGGGTGAAATTTGTCAATGACTCCACTACATAGCTCATGATAACCCTTGAAAACGAGTCTATGTGATTAATAACGAGACAGTAATTATTATTAAATATTTTCCAACCAATACTGTCTCATAGAAACTTTCAGTATTTCTGTGAACACAACCTTTATAGTTTGAAGATGTAATATGAAAAGCATGTATCTGAAAAGTATTTATTTGTAATAATCATGGTGTTACTGTGTTTCTAAAATATGTTCCTCCTTAGGATCAAAATGGAGATACGTTGAATTATGCTGCATTGAATTATGCTGCATTGAAAACTAAAAGAGGAAGAAAGAAGAGAGACACCACAGGAGAGTGTGTACTCTGATGTCAGGTACTCAGACTGGGAGTGAACTTCGTCTATGTGCAGAGGAACTTAGCCAGTGAACTTAGCATCATCATTCTAAAATGTAACATTAATAATACTTACATTTGTAAGTCAGTGCTCCTTCTACACAGAGAAAATATGAGAATATCACACATTTAATAAAACATGTATAAAAATCATGATCAAGCAGAACATTCATTCACTCAATGGAAGAAAAGCTATAGTTTTTCTTAAAGGGATATTTTTCTCCCCCAAAATGTTTTAAACGTTTTGTTAGTCCACTGGATACAGTCCCAAACAATTGTGCATGTCAGCATTTAACAAAATAGAGCAGTTTCAGTAAACATCTATAGGTTTGATGATCTTCCTCGTAATCATCATCATCATCCTCATCATCATCGTCAACACCATCATCATCACACGTTTAGCTTTGTACCGAAAGTGCTCTACTTTGTCAAACTCATGATTTAAGACTAGAGACCCTGGGATCCAGACCACGTGGTACAAGACAAACATATTGTGTTCTGCTGAAGCTCTTTTTTCATTCTTGCTGTTTGGATTAGAAAGTAAATGGTTGTACAGCTAAGGGGTTGTACTGCTGTAGAGCTGTGTGGGTGGCTGTTTGAGTGAAACAGATGTGGAGGAGAAGGAACCAGCACAGCCATCTCGATATTGATGCATCCTGTTGACAACATCAAAAGAACCTCCCCAGTTACATAGATTAGACTGAAGCCCTTTGTTCCACAATGAAACACAACTGGTGTTAACCCAACGTGAAACACAGCTGGCATTAACCCAACATGAAACACAACTGGTATTAAACCAATATGTATAAAAGAGGTTCAAAGAAGGGAATATATTGATAAATTTATCAAAACATATAATAATGATTAAAAAAATGGTGAATTTAAAAATAAATAACCAACTAGGTCAAAACACTAAAGCCCTGGCTTTATTTCACAGAGCCTCAACCTCGAACTAGCCTCAACTCAATCACCTCCCCTCAGAGTAGGGGAATGGAAAAGGGTTACAGTATACAAGAAAGAATCCATACTGATAGTCAGTTACAAACAGAGTGAGAGAGTCCTGACCCACCCCTAAATGAAGATAGCAAAGTGTTACTAATGTCATAGCCTTTAGCTCCGCCCATCAAGGGGAGGAGGTACCAGTAATGCTCCAAACTAGTGTAGCAAAAAATAGACTGGTCAATCTGCCGTACAGAGAGATTGTTCTCAGGTTTTATCTGAATATGAATACTTAATTTGCATTGGCATTAAAAAAATTAACAGGTGAAACATAAAATGGTTTGTTGTACTCAGTTGAACAAGTAGTATTAGTCCCAACATGATGGAGTGGGTTTTTGTTACTAGCTATTGTTAAAATCTTCTGCTGTAGTTCAAGATATGCCCAGTACTTACAGTGCCTTGCAAAAGTATTCGGCCCCCTTGAACTTTGCGACCTTTTGCCACATTTAAGGCTTCAAACAATAAGATATAAAACTGTATTTTTTTGTGAAGAATCAACAACAAGTGGGACACAATCATGAAGTGGAACAACATTTATTGGATATTTCAAACTTTTTTAACAAATCAAAAACTGAAAAATTGGGAGTGCAGAATTATTCAGCCCCCTTAAGTTAATACTTTGTAGCGCCACCTTTTGCTGCGATTACAGCTGTAAGTCGCTTGGGGTATGTCTCTATCAGTTTTGCACATCGAGAGACTGAATTTTTTTCCCATTCCTCCTTGCAAAACAGCTCGATCACAGTGAGGTTGGATGGAGAGCATTTGTGAACAGCAGTTTTCAGTTCTTTCCACAGATTCTCGATTGGATTCAGGTCTGGACTTTGACTTGGCCATTCTATCACCTGGATATGTTTATTTTTGAACCATTCCATTGTAGATTTTGCTTTATGTTTTGAATCATTGTCTTGTAGGAAGACAAATCTCTGTCCCAGTCTCAGGTCTTTTGCAGACTCCATCAGGTTTTCTTCCAGAATGGTCCTGTATTTGGCTCCATCCATCTTCCCATCAATTTTAACCATCTTCCCTGTCCCTGCTGAAGAAAAGCAGGCCCAAACCATGATGCTGCCACCACCATGTTTGACAGTGGGGATGGTGTGTTCAGCTGTGTTGCTTTTACGCCAAACATAACGTTTTGCATTGTTGCCAAAAAGTTCAATTTTGGTTTCATCTGACCAGAGCACCTTCTTCCACATGTTTGGTGTGTCTCCCAGGTGGCTTGTGGCAAACTTTAAACAACACTTTTTATGGATATCTTTAAGAAATGGCTGTCTTCTTGCCACTCTTCCATAAAGGCCAGATTTGTGCAATATACGACTGATTGTTGTCCTATGGACAGAGTCTCCCACCTCAGCTGTAGATCTCTGCAGTTTATCCAGAGTGATCATGGGCCTCTTGGCTGCATCTCTGATCAGTCTTCTACTTGTATGAGCTGAAAGTTTAGAGGGACGGCCAGGTCTTGGTAGATTTGCAGTGGTCTGATACTCCTTCCATTTCAATATTATCGCTTGCACAGTGCTCCTTGGGATGTTTAAAGCTTGGGAAATCTTTTTGTATCCAAATCCGGCTTTAAACTTCTTCACAACAGTATCTCGGACCTGCCTGGTGTGTTCCTTGTTCCTCATGATGTTCTCTGCGTTTTTAATGGACCTCTGAGACTATCACAGTGCAGGTGCATTTATACGGAGACTTGATTACACACAGGTGGATTGTATTTATCATCATTAGTCATTTAGGTCAACATTGGATCATTCAGAGATCCTCACTGAACTTCTGGAGAGAGTTTGCTGCACTGAAAGTAAAGGGGCTGAATAATTTTGCACGCCCAATTTTTCAGTTTTTGATTTGTTAAAAAAGGTTGAAATATCCAATAAATGTCGTTCCACTTCATGATTGTTTCCCACTTGTTGTTGATTCTTCACAAAATAATACAGTTTTATATCTTTATGTTTGAAGCCTGAAATGTGGCAAAAGGTCGCAAAGTTCAAGGGGGCTGAATACTTTCGCAAGGCACTGTATCTGGCAATGCACACAGGTAGCCTACAATATTGATTCAAATGTGAATAAGTTGTTTAATTAAAGATTTCGTATCGGAGGCCACAAAGACAACATCACATGCAGTGTTTCTACAGGAGGCTGCTCAGGGGAGGATGGCTAATAATAATGGCTGGAACGGAGTGAGTGGAATGGCATCAAACACGTGGAATACCTGGAACCATGTGTTTGATGTATTTGATACCATTCAACTCATTCTACTCCAGCCATTACCACGAGCCCATCCTCCACAATGAAGTTGCCACCAACCTCCTGTGGTAGTATGCCCTGTATATAACTAGGTGGTACCATGTGTCCTGTATATACATTAACTCGGTGTTACCGTATGTCCTGTATATACAGTAGCAGTCAAAATTTGAAATTGTGTATCTAGTTATTCAAACATTTACAGCAATCCTTTCATTAAAGTTATTTAGGTTCTTTATTAAGTAATGAGCCAACATAACCCTGATGTAAATAAGTCAACTTTGCGTAAAAAACACTGCTATTTGAAATAATGTTAAAGAACAGCAGATCTATTACCCAGGCCTGTTTCACCTCCCCACTAGCGAACAGCAGACCTAATAATATTTTTGTATAACTTTTTTAAACCTTTGTTTTACTAGGAAAGTCAGTTAAGAACAAGTTATTTTTTACAATAACTCTAGCCCCTAACCCCGATGCTTGGCCAATTATGCACCGCCCTACGGGACTCCCAATCACGGCCGGCTGTGATACGGCCTGGAATCTAACCAGGGTGTATGTAGTGATACCTCAAGCACTAACGTGCGGTGCCTTAGACCGCTGCGCCATTCGGTAGCCCTTAGTAGTTTGTCCCTATATGACTAGAGTAGCCCTAAATGACTACAGTTAGCCATATATGACTAGCCCTATATGACTAGCATAGCCCTATATGACTAGAGTTAGCTCTATGTGACTAGAGTTAGCCCTGCATGACTATAGTTAGCCTTACATGACTATAGTTAGCCTTATATGACTATAGTTATACTCTACTGTAGACTATAGTAGAGTAGCCCTATACGATTATAGTTAAGACCTTTATGCCTAGAGTTAGCCCTATGTGACTAGAGTTAGCCCTGTGTGACTATAGTTAGCTTTATTTAATAAGAACAAATTCTTATTTACAGTGACGGTCTACACTGACCAAACCCTATCGACGCTGGGCAAATTATACACAGCCCAATTTTTATTTCATTTAACCAGGCAAGTCAGTTTAGAACAAATTCTTATACGCAATGACAGTCTACCCCGGACAAACCTGGACGACACTGGTCCAATTGTGCATCGCCCTGTGGGACTCCCAATCACAACCAGAAGACATGCAGCTTGGATTTGAACCAGTGTTGCGACCCAGTGATGCCTGGATTCGAACTAGTGATGCCTCTTGCACTGAGAAGCAGTGCCTTAGACCATGTCACTGTCATGTGTCAGGCTGTTTGTGAGACTGTGTATGTAACACGTTTCAGGTAAGACCCAGATGCAGACAACGTCGAAGTAACAACTGTTTATTAATCCAACAGGGGCAGGCAAAAGACAGGTCAAAGACAGGCAGGGGACAGTAATCCAGATAGGTGGGGCAATGGAACAGGACAGCAGGCAGGCTCAGCGTCAGGATAGGCAGAGGTCAGTAATCCAGATAGCTGTGGCAAAGGTACAGGATGGCAGGCAGGCTCAGGGTCAGGGCAGGCAGAAAAGGTCAACACCGGGAAAACTAGAAAACAGGAACAAATCGAGAAATAGGAAAAGAGGGGAAAACGCTGGTAGGCTTGACGAAACAAAACTAACTGGCATCAGACAAACCAGGAACACATGTATAAATACACAGGGGATAATGGGGAAGATGGAGGACACCTGGAGGGAAGTGGAGACAATCACAAAGACTGGTGAAATCAATAAAGGTGTGACAGTATGGGAGTAAGTGATGGAGTGTGCAAGATGGGAATAAGTGTCTCTCTGTGTGTATACCCATGTGCTGGTAATTTTGTGTTAGTAGGTACACATTGATATGAGTGAGACTGATCATGCATGTGGGTGTCCCTGTATGTTTGCTGTTGGTGTGTAGACCTGTGTGTTTGTGTGTAAGCATGTGTGCGTGTCAAGCATGTTCCAAGGTTGTATGTTTTGTTTAAAGTGTAAATATGCAGTTTAAACAGTAACAAAGGGGTCACTCCACCACTGAGGGGTATCCTACAAAGCAGGTTTGAGGAGTTAGCGAGGTAACTTTGGTCAACTCTGAGTTCATCTCAGGATAGCCAGTCAAATGAAATTGCGTCATCATCCCCTTAATTGATTATCTCAGTAATTTAATTGGATTACTTTACGTCACCTTTGGATTACTTTCCCCTTTAGGAGGCTTTGAGAAGAAGACAAAACGGATCCATCAAACGCACTTAGTGTGTCATCATATTGGTCTCTGACTTGTGGTCAGACTCGCTCAGTTGGAAGACATGGTAACTTTTTTCAATGCTGAATTGAACGTCATTGAGAAAACAGAAAGGTGTAATTAATTTTTCGCAAACATCTGAACATTTAAGAATTTTAAAGTAATCCAAGAAGTAATCATCTTGTTTTTAAAAGTATCTATAATCTGATTTCAATTTTTTGGGTTGTAAACATAACCAATTACATTTACCCGTTTTGACATGTAATCAGTTACTCCCCAACCCTGTACAGAAGAGAACATGAACATGACTCATGTGGACTGTATGACCAAGCATCTGTAATGATCTGTAGGGCTTTGTAACATTTCCTTTGTTATTTATCTAAATAAAAGAATGTTTGCATTTGTACGAATGTGTGTATACCAGCATATGTGTGTCTGTGCGTGCATGCATATGTGCATCAACAGTCATGAGGACCAGTCAATATGAGTCAAACCTTGCTGGCCATTTCAATATACTTTTGCTCTTTTGTTTTGCAGCAGTGTTGCTGGCATGTTTTGCACGCCCACGCTTGTCAAGTGGTGAGCCGGTTCACAGTGGTTTAGCTCATAGGTGTAGGTTGCGGCGGTCCATCTCTGCACTTTGGACAGACCTCTGAGCTGTTTACTCCCTACAGGACTGTCTTCGCTGCCTGTGTGTGTAGCCACAAGATGCACAGCTATGTTATGGCTGTGAGAGACTTTGACAAACAAGCTAATTTTAGCAAACCTGTTAACTTGAGAGTTGTAGGGCCAGCTTCACAGACATAGAATAAAGTTTGGAGTGAGCCTTGTTCTCACTTAATACATGTCTAACATTTACCCTCAACAAGTCTTGATCTAATGTAAGTATGTTTTTACTTGAAGGCATACTTTTACTGACAGTTAGTAAAAGTCCTCTAGGAGCACATCTAAAACATGTTGTTAATGCAGTGTTCAATGCAACATATGAAAAACTGGTCATGAGGTTCCTATACATACATGTTCGTTGATGTTTATGACATTGTCATGACATGTCTTACACTCAAGATGTGCTTTTCAACTGATATCTGCAGTGTGCTTGGCCTAAGTATTGAACATTTACACAGGGAGGCTGTTACAGAAACACTGAACACTGAAAAGCCCCACTCAGCTTCAGCTGCTTGGCCAGGATGACATGTCTGCTAAGGGAGTGTGATTTGGTTAATCAGTAACTCTCTGAGACTCACCACGTTGATGTGACCTATTTTCAGACAGAGCTGTTTCTATGACTTACCGGATGTATTGTATCCCTGTACAACAAAACTCTTTTCAAAGTGCCAGTCCTTTGTGCGTCCAAAATGTAACCCTATTCAATTATTGTTGGATAGTGTTATAAAATATGGGATTTTTGATGTCTTCAATTATTTCTGGCTTGTCGTTCATCTTCATGTAGGAAAGATTGAAGCACAGAGAGCAGAGGCTTTTTAGATAACCATGATGATATTGATGAGGATGAGGAACATGATGATACTGATGATACTGATGATATTGATTATACTGATGATACTGATGATACTGATGATACTGATGATGATGATTAAAATGATCATGAACTAACATAGAATATGCTGTGAAAGAACGTAATTTTCTGAAATCAAGTCATTATTGCCAACGTTGTTAAAGACACTCATAGTCTATGATAGTACGAGGGGGGGGTTTCATATTTTTTTCAACCAACTTTTAACCTAAATCCAATGACATGGTTACATTTGTTGTTGATTTCATGTCGAATTCACAGTTCGTTGACAGCTCAACCAAATGTAAATCAAAACTACTCGTTGAACTGACCCAGTGGGTGAACCTGAATGTCTTTGTTGAGCCCCAATAAATCCCCCAATAAGTTCCAAAAGTCTTGCTGCTACTCTGCAGAATATGTGAATGATATGCAGTTGTGTTTTGCCTCATAGAAACACACAAGTACAGTCAACATCATGTGGAGCTCTCAACAAAATATAAATCCAGCAAATTATATACAATGGCACATAATTGTTGTTTGTTAGCTGGTCTCAACCTCATGTGAGAATGTCTCTATGATATTTTCCACCCACAGTGCACCTGGTGTGAGAGTGAGTCTGTTATAGGAAGAGTAGCCTCTAGAATTCACACCTCTAACACCAAAACCACACTGATGTTCAAGTTTCCAGGCATCATTGTTTGTCTCTGGACATGTTTTGTGTTTGTTGGTTTCATTGCGGATGGCTAAAAGACCACAGTGGAAAATGTCACAGCCCTCTCGTTCTGGAAGCCCTCCCTCCTTATTCAAGCCAAACACAGATGGAACCCCTGGGTCTTATTCCCCTGAATGTGACCCCCTCACCCTTTTCACTATATCCACTGATGTAGCTACTTCTACCCGTTAGGAATAAGAACTTCACTATAACTCCATACGCTTGCTGTTATTCTCAAACAATAGGATATATTTGACTACAAGATATTGGCTGAAGAGTGAGTTTGATTCTCCCCAGTAGTCCACTCTACTGTTAGTTTTGACAATACTGAGTACAGTATTTGAATTTTGAGGGGTCAAGCCTCTCTACTTTTCCAGCTGATTCCTTTACACTTGTGTGTATAAGGTAGTTGTTGTGAAATTGTTAGGTTAGATTACTTGTTGGATATTACTGCATTGTCGGAACTAGAGGCACAAGCATTTCGCTACACTCGCATTAACATCTGCTAACCATGTGTATGTGACAAATAAATCAAATTTGATTTGATAAAACAGAATGAAACATTAGCTCATGTTAGTAAGGGCATATTTGATGATTTAATTGTTTAATGAGATAAAACAGTGAAGGCTAACAAGATAAATAAAATTGGTTGCATAAACCATGACCAATAGACTACAGCATATTAGCAGTATGAATAGATTACAACTGAGAGAGAACATCGATGTGGTTTATAATTATAAGATTTAACACATTGACCTACGTTTTGACTGTGAGACTGGTAAGATAATTATGTTCTAAACTGGTGAAACAGCGGCATCTGGTGAAAGACTACCAGAGCACCATCATGTAAAATGTTCCTTCCTGATGCTGTATCAATTGTAATGTCGTTGACAGAAATGTGACCATGTTCATGTTACACCACTCTGTTATGTCTTACAATGTAACATGTGCTTTGAATTATTCCTTACTCATTGAATAACTAAAAAAACACATCTACTGTCAAGATGAAGTTTCACTACTTTAGACAAATAACAGCTGTTATCACGACAGTGATCATGACAGTGAGCAGTTACATATTGTACAAGTTCTCCTTTTAGCCATTTCTCATGGTCTTGCACAGTTTTCCATTTAGTATTATCAAGCGATCAACACCGTACAGTAGAGTATCACTGGTTTGCCGCTGTGAACACACCAACCAGATTTTTGATCGGTGTGAAGTTCCTCATATCCTTAGAATGGAACAAGGTAAATATTAACAAAACCAATCAAACAATAAACATGTGAAATGCTTGAGTTATTTGAGCTAAATTCCCCTTGAACCACACCCTGTCTGTCACCACTGTATACTGCAGCCAGTGCCGAGTCCATTTCTGTAGTGTTGCCTTTTCCATTCTGCTTCACAACACGAGGACACCACAGAAGAAGCTATTGGGTTAGCTAGAACAGAGAGTTGTACCAACAATACCTACATGACAATTCAATGGTGGGGCCTTTTACTGGAACAGTGGTTTATTTTGGCCTGCCTACCATTTCACATATCAAAATGGTGATCCAGGAAGCATATTTGGATTCTTCCTGGCACTGCACCAACAACTGAATCCTGTCAATAAGAAACTGTGAGTTGACCTCTTATAAGAAATGATTAACAGTGTTCATACATACTATTATCTGATCTTGCTTGTCATATATAAACTTATTTGTGTGTCCTCTATCCTGTCTGATTACCCATCTGTCTTATATAAGTACACAATATGAACTGAGAAACGAACTAGCCTTAATGGCTACTCTTAATCTCTAGCCGGTACAACCAGAAGAGAATGGGCCACCTCTCTGAGCCTGGTTCCTCTCTAGGTTTCATCCTCAGTTCCTTCCTTTTAGGGAGTTTTTCCTGGCCTCTCTGTTTTCACGTCTGCTTTGCTTGCTCTTTGGGGTCTAGGCCGGATAACTGAAAAGCACTGTGACAACTGCTGATGTAAAAAGGGTTTTGTAAAATAATATTGATTGATTGGTTGAATGATACAACTCAGACCAACAGTGAAAAAGTTTTTTAGTTAGAATATTTTATTGTAGAGATGCATGTGAATTTTACATCAATTTACAACAGTCTGATGTATTTTTCCTACATTGCTGGTTGGAGCACCGCACAGCTTCGAAAAAAACTCTTGTTTTCAAACTAGGGAGTTTGTGCACATTTCAGGAGAGGAGATATTATTGTGATGCACGCTTTCTATAGGTCTTGTTAAAGAACCAGTTCAGTCAAAAATGAGTTTTTTCTGTGTTTAATATACAATATTTTCTCCACACTACGAGGTTGGAATAATATTGAGAAAATTATGATAATGCCTTTTTAGTGTAGGAGCTGTTTGAAAAGACAACCTGAAATTTCAGGCTGTTTTTTTAGGATGGAGTTTTGGCCTGCTTAGTGACATCACCTGTCATCACCATGGGGGAAATTGGTTGATAGACCATTAAGAAAGATAGTTCCAAACCTCTCTGCCAATAACAGCTAGTTTTCAGATTTCCCTCCCCACTCAGACCACTCAGTCTTACCAAATTCTTGCTTGAGAAATTGCTCTTAGCCAAGAAGCTATTTTTGTTTCTTTTAATCCATTTTAATTGAAAACAATCACAGTAAGATACTTACAGTTCCTTCAGAAAGTGTATTCACAGCCATTCACTTTTTCCACATTGTGTTGTGTACAAGGGCCTGAATTTAAAATGCTTCCAGACAAACGACACACCTTCTGCCCGCTTTGAGGATAATAAAGTGCCACCGACACGGCCCGCTACCAAGGACTGTGGGCTCTCCTTCTCCGTGGACGACATGAGTAAGACATTTAAACGTGTTAACCCTCGCAAGGCTGCCAACCCAGACGGCATCCCTAGCCGCGTCCTCAGAGCATGCGTAGACCAGCTGGCTGGTGTGTCTACGGACATATTCAATCTCTCCCTATCCCAGTTTGCTGTTACAGAGACTGAAAATAGCTTTTATCTCAAGGCCAACAGACTGTTAAACAGCCATCACTAACACAGTGAGGCTGCTGCCTAGATAAAGACTTTAAATCATTGGCCACTTTAATAAATGGATCACTAGTCACTTTAATAATGTTTACATATCTTGCATTACTCATCTCATATGTATATACTGTATTTTATACCATCTATTGCATCTTGCCAATGCCGCCCGGCCATTGCTCATCCCTATATGTATATAGTCTTATTCCATTCCTTTACTTAGATTGTGTGTATCAGGTGGTTGTTGTGGAATTGTTAGATTACTTGTTAGATATTGCTGCACTGTCAGAACTAGAAGCACAAGCATTTCGCTACACTCGCAATAACATCTGCTAACCATATGTATGTGACCACTACAATTTGATTTGATTAATTTCAGATTTCTTTTTCAATTTTCACTGGCCTACACACAATAACCCATAATGTCAAAGTGGATTTAAAAAAAAAAACGTTTCAATGTCTTGAGCATTCAACCACTTTGTTATACATTTGCTTAACAGGTAACATAATAGGGTTTAACATAATTATTGAATGACAACTAGATAACCCCACACATACAATTATCTCTATGGTCCCTCAGTCGAGCAGTGAATTTCAAAAAAAGAATCAACCACAAAGACAGGGAGGCTTTCCAATGGCTCACAAAGAAGGGCACCTATTGGTAAAAAACAAACAGACATTGAATAGCATGGTAAAGTTATTTATTACACTTTGGATGGTGTATCAATACAACCAGTCACTACAAAGACACAGGCGTCCCTCCTAACTCAGTTGCCGGAGAAGAATGAAACCGCTCAGGGACTTCACCATAAGGCCAAGGGTGACTTTAAAACAGTTACAGAGTTTAATGGCTGTGATAGGAGACAACTGAGGAGGAATCAACAACATTGTAGTTACTCCACAATACTAACCTAAATGACAGAGTGAAAAGAACGAAGCCTTTACAGCAGGGTACCCCAACTGGAGGCACTCAGGCCCCCAAGTTCTGTTTTTTTTGTTTATATATGCATGTATATATATATATATATATATATATATATATATATATATATATATTTATATATACTGTGGGGAGAACAAGTATTTGATACACTGCCGATTTTGCAGGTTTTCCTACTTACAAAGCATGTAGAGGTCTGTAATTTTTATCATAGGTACAGTACACTTCAACTGTGAGAGACGGAATCTTAAATCTAAATCAAAAATCCAGAAAATCACATTGTATAATTTTTAAGTAATTAACTTGCATTTTATTGCATGACATAAGTATTTGATCACCTACCAACCAGTAAGAATTCTGGTTCTCACAGACCTGTTAGTTTTTCTTTAACTGATTTTTGTCCTCTGACGTCCTTGGGTAGGCAGAGGGAATCTGGAAGGGCATCAAGGAATCTTTGTGTTGTTTGTGAATTTATACCACGACTTTGATGCTCCTTGGTTGGGGTCTGAGCAGATTATTTGTTGCAATTGCAAACGTAATAAAATGGTGGTCCGATAGTCCAAAATTCTGAGGAAAAACATTAAGATCCACAACATTTATTCCATGTGACAAAACTAGGTCCAGAATATGACTGTGACAGTGAGTAGGTCCAGAGACATGTTGGACAAAACCCACTGAGTCGATGATGGCTCCGAAAGCCTTTTGGAGTGGGTCTGTGGACTTTTCCATGTGAATATTAAAGTCACCAAAAATTTGAATATTATCTGCTATGACCACAAGGCCCGATAGGAATTCGGGGAACTCCATGAGGAACGCTGTATATGGCCAAGGAGGCCTGTAAACAGTAGCTATAAAAAGTGATTGAGTAGGCTGCAGAGATTTCATGACTAGAAGCTCAAAAGACGAAAACATATATTTTTTTTTGTAAATTGAAATTTGTTATCGTAAATGTTAGCAACACCTCTGCCTTTGCGGGATGCATGGAGGATATGGTCACTAGTGTAACCAGGAGGTGAGGCCTCATTTAACACAGTAAATTCATCAGGCTGAAGCCATGTTTCAGTCAGGCCAATCACATCAAGATTATGATCAGTGATTAGTTCATTGACTATAATTGCCTTTCAAGTAAGGGATCTAACATTAAATAGCACTATTTTGAGATGTGAGGTATCACGATCTCTTTCAATAATGACAGGAATGGAGGAGGTCTTTATCCTAGTGAGATTGCTAAGGCGAACACCGCCATGTTTAGTTTTGCCCAACCCAGGTCGAGGCACAGACATGGTCTCAATGGGGATAGCTGACTGTGCTAGTGGCAGACTCCACTAAGCTGGCAGGCTGGCTAACAGCCACCTAAATACCTCCTTTTGTTAGTGCGTTTAGTAAACAAATCAAAACTCACGAGGCGCGGTTAAGTTCAGACGAAAAGTTTAAAAAGTTATATTACAGTTCGTAGAAACATGTCAAACAATGTATAGAATCAATCTTTAGGATGTTTTTAACATAAATCTTCAATAATGTTCCAACCGAAGAATTCCTTTGTCTTTAGAATTGCAATGGAACGCAGGTCGCTCTCACGTGAGCGCGCGTGATCAGCTCATGCCACTCTGGTAGTCCCCTGACTCAATCAGCTCTCATTCCCCCCTCCTTCACAGTAGAATCCTCAAACAAGGTTCTAAAGACTGTTGACGTGTAGTGGAAGCCTTAGGAAGTGCAATATGACCCCATAGACACTGTATATTCGTTAGGCAATGACTTGAAAAACTACAAACCTTCAGATTTCTCACTTCCTGGTTGGATTTCTTCTCAGGTTTTTGCCTTTTTATTTATTTTTGATTTATTTATTTATTTCACCTTTATTTAACCAGGTAGGCTAGTTGAGAACAAGTTCTCATTTGCAACTGCGACCTGGCCAAGATAAAGCATAGCAGTGTGAGCAGACAACACAGAGTTACACATGGAGTAAACAATTAACAAGTCAATAACACAGTAGAAAACAAAGGGGGAGTCTATATACAATGTGTGCAAAAGGCATGAGGAGGTAGGCGAATAATTACAATTTTGCAGATTAACACTGGAGTGATAAATGAGCAGATGGTCATGTACAGGTAGAGATATTGGTGTGCAAAAGAGCAGAAAAGTAAATAAATAAAAACAGAATGGGGATGAGGTAGGTGAAAATGGGTGGGCTATTTACCAATAGACTATGTACAGCTGCAGCGATCGATTAGCTGCTCAGATAGCTGATGTTTGAAGTTGGTGAGGGAGATAAAAGTCTCCAACTTCAGCGATTTTTGCAATTCGTTCCAGTCACAGGCAGCAGAGTACTGGAACGAAAGGCGGCCAAACGAGGTGTTGGCTTTAGGGATGATCAGTGAGATACACCTGCTGGAGCGCGTGCTACGGATGGGTGTTGCCATCGTGACCAGTGAGCTGAGATAAGGCGGAGCTTTACCTAGCATGGACTTGTAGATGACCTGGAGCCAGTGGGTCTGGCGACGAATTTGTAGCGAGGGCCAGCCGACTAGAGCATACAAGTCGCAGTGGTGGGTGGTATACGGTGCTTTAGTGACAAAACAGATGGCACTGTGATAGACTGCATCCAGTTTGCTGAGTAGAGTGTTGGAAGCCATTTTGTAGATGACATCGCCGAAGTCGAGGATCGGTAGGATAGTCAGTTTTACTAGGGTATGCTTGGCGGCGTGAGTGAAGGAGGCTTTGTTGCGGAATAGAAAGCCGACTCTTGATTTGATTTTCGATTGGAGATGTTTGAACTCTCTGGAAGGAGAGTTTGCAGTCTAGCCAGACACCTAGGTACTTATAGATGTCCACATATTCTAGGTCGGAACCATCCAGGGTGGTGATGCTAGTCGGGCATGCGGGTGCAGGCAGCGATCGGTTGAAAAGCATGCATTTGGTTTTACTAGCGTTTAAGAGCAGTTGGAGGCCACGGAAGGAGTGTTGTATGGCATTGAAGCTTGTTTGGAGGTCAGATAGCACAGTGTCCAATGACGGGCCGAAAGTATATAGAATGGTGTCGTCTGCGTAGAGGTGGATCAGGGAATCGCCCGCAGCAAGAGCAACATCATTGATGTATACAGAGAAAAGAGTCGGCCCGAGAATTGAACCCTGTGGCACCCCCATAGAGACTGCCAGAGGACCGGACAGCATGCCTTCCGATTTGACACACTGAACTCTGTCTGCAAAGTAATTGGTGAACCAGGCAAGGCAGTCATCCGAAAAACCGAGGCTACTGAGTCTGCCGATAAGAATATGGTGATTGACAGAGTCGAAAGCCTTGGCAAGGTCGATGAAGACGGCTGCACAGTACTGTCTTTTATCGATGGCGGTTATGATATCGTTTAGTACCTTGAGTGTGGCTGAGGTGCACCCGTGACCGGCTCGGAAACCAGATTGCACAGCGGAGAAGGTACAGTGGGATTCGAGATGGTCAGTGACCTGTTTGTTGACTTGGCTTTCGAAGACCTTAGATAGGCAGGGCAGGATGGATATAGGTCTGTAACAGTTTGGGTCCAGGGTGTCTCCCCCTTTGAAGAGGGGGATGACTGCGGCAGCTTTCCAATCCTTGGGGATCTCAGACGATATGAAAGAGAGGTTGAACAGGCTGGTAATAGGGGTTGCGACAATGGTGGCGGATAGTTTCAGAAATAGAGGGTCCAGATTGTCAAGCCCAGCTGATTTGTAAGGATCCAGGTTTTGCAGCTCTTTCAGAACATCTGCTATCTGGATTTGGGTAAAGGAGAACCTGGAGAGGCTTGGGCGAGGAGCAGCGGGGGGGGCGGGGCTGTTGGCCGAGGTTGAAGTAGCCAGGCGGAAGGCATGGCCAGCCGTTGAGAAATGCTTATTGAAGTTTTCGATAATCATGGATTTATCGGTGGTGACCGTGTTACCTAGCCTCAGTGCAGTGGGCAGCTGGGAGGAGGTGCTCTTGTTCTCCATGGACTTCACAGTGTCCCAGAACTTTTTGGAGTTGGAGCTACAGGATGCAAACTTCTACCTGAAGAAGCTAGCCTTAGCTTTCCTGACTGACTGCGTGTATTGGTTCCGGACTTCCCTAAACAGTTGCATATCACGGGGACTATTCGATGCTATTGCAGTCCGCCACAGGATGTTTTTGTGCTGGTCGAGGGCAGTCAGGTCTGGGGTGAACCAAGGGCTGTATCTGTTCTTAGTTCTGCATTTTTTGAACGGAGCATGCTTATCTAAAATGGTGAGGAAGTTACTTTTAAAGAATGACCAGGCATCCTCAACTGACGGGATGAGGTCAATGTCCTTCCAGGATACCCGGGCCAGGTCGATTAGAAAGGCCTGCTCACAGAAGTGTTTTAGGGAGCGTTTGACAGTGATGAGGGGTGGTTGTTTGACTGCGGCTCCGTAGCGGATACAGGCAATGAGGCAGTGATCGCTGAGATCCTGGTTGAAGACAGCGGAGGTGTATTTGGAGGGCCAGTTGGTCAGGATGACGTCTATGAGGGTGCCCTTGTTTACAGAGTTAGGGTTGTACCTGGTGGGTTCCTTGATGATTTGTGTGAGATTGAGGGCATCTAGCTTAGATTGTAGGACTGGCGGGGTGTTAAGCACATCCCAGTTCAGGTCACCTAACAGAACAAACTCTGAAGCTAGATGGGGGGCGATCAATTCACAAATGGTGTCCAGGGCACAGCTGGGAGCTGAGGGGGGTCGGTAGCAGGCGGAAACAGTGAGAGACTTATTTCTGGAGAGAGTAATTTTCAAAATTAGTAGTTCGAACTGTTTGGGTATGGACCTGGAAAGTATGACATTACTTTGCAGGCTATCTCTGCAGTAGACTGCAACTCCTCCCCCTTTGGCAGTTCTATCTTGACGGAAGATGTTATAGTTGGGTATGGAAATCTCAGAATTTTTGGTGGCCTTCCTGAGCCAGGATTCAGACACAGCAAGGACATCAGGGTTAGCAGAGTGTGCTAAAGCAGTGAGTAAAACAAACTTAGGGAGGAGGCTTCTGATGTTGACATGCATGAAACCAAGGCTTTTTCGATCACAGAAGTCAACAAATGAGGGTGCCTGGGGACATGCAGGGCCTGGGTTTACCTCCACATCACCCGCGGAACAGAGAAGGAGTAGTATGAGGGTGCGGCTAAAGGCTATCAAAACTGGTCGCCTAGAGCGTTGGGGACAGAGAATAAGAGGAGCAGGTTTCTGGGCATGGTAGAATATATTCAGGGCATAATGCGCAGACAGGGGTATGGTGGGGTGCGGGTACAGCGGAGGTAAGCCCAGGCACTGGGTGATGATGAGAGAGATTGTATCTCTGGACATGCTGGTTGTAATGGGTGCAGTCACCGCATGTGTGGGAGGTGGGACAAAGGAGTTATCAGGGGTATGAAGAGTGGAACTAGGGGCTCCATTGTGAACTAAAACAATGATAACTAACCTGAACAACAGTATACAAGGCATATTGACATTTGAGAGAGACATACAGCGAGGCATACAGTAATCACAGGTGTTGAGTTGGGAAAGCTAGCTAAAACAGTAGGTGAGACAACAGCTAATCAGCTAGCACAACAACAGCAGGAAAAAAATGGCGTTGACTAGGCAACGGGGCCAACAGGTAAAACAAACAAGCAGAATGGAATACCGTGATTAATGGACAGTCCAGCGTGCATCAGCTATGTAGCCAAGAGATCAGTGTCCAGGGGGCAGCAGTGGATGGGGCAGGGAAGCTGGACTGGCGAGTGTTATCCAGGTTAAAAAAACGAACAATGACTAAATAGCTTGTAGCTAGTTAGCTGGTTAGCTTCTGGGGGTTCTTGAGTGTGTACTAAAAATTAAAAATAATATATATATTCACATTGGGTGAGGCAGGTTTCCGGAAGGTATAAACAAGTTAAAAATCAAAAAGAGATAGAAAGTAAATATGGATCCAGTGAGTGTTTGGGACGCGGCGATTCAGACGGTTAGCAGGCCTGTGCTAACAAGCTAACAGTTTGTAGGCCCGGGCTAAACAAGGTAGCAGTTAGCGGACCGGAGCTGGACAAGCTAGCAGTTAGCAGGCCGAATTAGCAAGCAGGGAGATAGCGAGGGCTAGAGAGTTAGCCTTTGGGGGACGTCGCGATGGGGTGAGTCTGTTTATTCCTCTTCATGCGGTGACATCGATAGACCGGTCGTGGGCCCGGGTATTGTAGCCCAGGAGTATGCTACGGTGGTAGCACAGGTGCGCTGGCCGGGCTAGCTTCAAGCTAAGTGGGTGGAAACGCTAGCCAGGAGTAATCATCCGGGGTTGCAGTTTAGCTAGATAGGTAGTTGTGAAGATCCAGCTGAAAAATGTTCCGTTTGCGGTGGGAATCCGGGGATGAATCCGGGGATGAAAAATAAATAGGTCCGTTATGCTCTGGTTAGAGTCGCGTTGTTCGAACTGGCGAGAGCTTTCCGAGCTAAAGGTTAGCTGATGACCGGTTAGCTGAAGACCGCTAGCATAGCTGGTGGTTAGCTGGCTAGCTTCAGTTGAGGGGTTCCGGTTCCGAAGTAAATATAAATACTTTAGGAAAAATAGCTACATTGGGTGAGGCGGGTTGCAGGAGAGTATTTGGAAGCTTAGGTTTAGCAAAATGTTTTTAAAGAGATATGCGAAGAAAAATATGTAAAAAACGAAAAAGAAACGATATATACAAGGGACACGACACGACAGGACGACTTACTGCTACGCCATCTTGGACACAAAGCCTGCCATATGAGTTCTGTTAAATTCACAGACATCATTCAAACAGTTTTAGAAACTTCATAGTGTTTTCTATCCAAATATACAAATAATATGCATATATTAGCAACTGGGCCTGAGTAGCAGGCAGTTTACTCTGGGCACCTTATACAAGCTACTCAATACTGCCCCCAGCCATAAGAAGTTAAGTGCATTGCTCAAGTGCACATCTACACATTTTTCTTTCAACTTTTTCAGGTTATCTTCATAAATAAAGGTTGTGGGAGTGATAACATTTGCCAAAGTAACTTGGAGCTACAGTACAGGTTCTGTTCCAGACCAAAACTACTGGGTCAAGATGTATTCACCCCACTGCCCAGGTAGAAACTAAATGTGTGATTAGAATTTTACCCAGAAGTCCCTCTTGACTACATTCAACTTATTATGTATTTGGTTACATGAACCCTGTAATGCAGTGGTGGCTGGTGGGTAGAGATATAGGAGGACACGCTCTTTGTAAAGACTGGGTTAGAATATATGGAAAGATATCAAACAAAGAGTTTCCATGTGTTTGATACCTTTTCATTCCAGTCGTTGCAATAAGCATGTCCTCCTATCTCCGCCAACCAGCCTCCTCTGCTCAATATGGCTGTTGTCAATGTGGTGCTTTGGTAATGATAAGGCTCATGTCTTTCTAGTGAAAGAGGTATTCTAGTAATCTCTGCTGGAGATGAGGACATAGCTTTGGAGGTCAATGTGACCAATAAGGAGGGTGATGATGCCCATCAGAGTCATCTGATCATCAAACTCCCTGACTCTCTTTCATTCTCATCATCATACTTCAACCACATTTTAGTAAGTCACTGGCCTTCCATACATTTTTGGTAAAATCATTGTACAGTATACTGGCCTTAGGAGTTAAAATAATGTTAATTAGCCACGATTCTATTCAGGATACTGTAAAATCAATGAAAATATGACCACCCATCTTCTTGATTTCTGAAGTTAAACATCACCAATACCGTAATTGTTCCAGGGTAATAAATAGGTACATTATATATACAAAAGTATGTGGACACCACTTCAAATTACTGGATTTGGCTATTTCAGCCACACCCGTTGCTTACAGGTCCAATTTATGCCCTGCTAGAACTGCCCCTGTCAACTGTTATTGTGAAGTGGAAACGTCTAGGAGTAACAACAGCTCGGCCGCGAAGCGATAGCGTAACCGGCCGCGACCGGGAGGTCCGTGGGGCGACGCACAATTGGCCTAGCGTCGTCCGGGTTAGGGAGGGCTTGGTCGGTAGGGATGTCCTTGTCTCATCGCGCACCAGCGACTCCTGTGGCGGGCCGGGCGCAGTGCGCGCTAACCAAGGTTGCAGGTGTATGGTGTAGCCTCTGACACATTGGTGCGGCTGGCTTCCGGGTTGGATGCGCGCTGTGTTAAGAAGCAGTGCGGCTGGTTGGGTTGTGTATCGGAGGACGCATGACTGTCAACCTTCGTCTCTCCCGAGCCCGTACGGGAGTTGTAGCGATGAGACAAGCTAGTAGCTACTACAACAATTGGATACCACGAAATTGGGGAGAAAAAGGGGTAAAAATTCAACAACAAAAAAATAAATGAATACATAAATTTAAAAGTAGTGCATTACATAGGGAATAGAGTGCCATTTGTGGTGAAGGAATTAAGGTTTAATGTGTTTGTTCTCAGACTGGCCAGGCCCTCCCAGGTCAGCTTTGGAGGAGCTGTAAAGGGAGAGAGCGCCATGAAATCAAAGGACGATATTGGAACCCTTGTGGAGTTGTGTGATTTGTGGTTCAAAATGCTATTGTTCCCTGGTGATTATCGAAATTCTATATGCCTTAGTCCTGAGAGAACACACAGGATTTATAGTATATCCTTTAGTTTCAACACACCTGATGTTACGGTGCGTGAATGAGGACCCAAAAGCGAATTAACGTAAACAGAGCTTCTTTAATAACAAAACAAACGTAGGCTCAGATGGACCGGCAGATTCCGACAGGACAGGACAAGGTTGCAGCAAACATGACGATAGTCTGGTTCAGGCATGACTAACACAAACAAGAATCCGACAAAGACAGGAGCAGGAACAGAGAGAGATATAGAGACCTAATCAGAGGGAAAAAGGGAACAGGTGGGAAAAGGGGTGAACGAGGTAGTTAGGAGGAGACAAGGAACAGCTGGGGGAAAGAGGGGGAGAAAAGGTAACCTAATAACGACCAGCAGAGGGAGACAGGGTGAAGGGAAAGGACAGAAACAAGACACAACATGACAATACATGACAGTACCCCCCCACTCACCGAGCGCCTCCTGGCGCACTCGAGGAGGAAACCTGGCGGCAACGGAGGAAATCATCCTCAGGACCGTACCCCTCCCAATCAACTAGGTACTGATGACCACGGCCCCGAGGACGCATGTCCAAAATCCTACGGACCCTGTAGATGGGTGCGCCCTCGACAAGGATGGGGGGGGGGGGGGGGGGGAGACGAGCGGGGGCGCGAAGAACGGGCTTGACACAGGAGACATGGAAGACCGGGTGGACGCGACGAAGATATCGCGGAAGAAGAAGTCGAACTGCGACAGGATTAATGATCTGAGAAATACGGAACGGACCAATGAACCGCGGGGTCAACTTGCGAGAAGCGGTCTTAAGGGGAAGGTTCTGAGTGGAGAGCCAAACTCTCTGACCGCGACAATATCTAGGACTCTTAGTTCTACGCTTATTAGCAGCCCTCACAGTCTGCGCCCTATAACGGCAAAGTGCAGACCTGACCCTCTTCCAGGTGCGCTCGCAACGTTGGACAAAAGCCTGAGCGGAGGGGACGCTGGACTCGGCGAACTGAGATGAGAACAGCGGAGGCTGGTACCCGAGGCTACTCTGAAAAGGAGATAGCCCGGTCGCAGACGAAGGAAGCGAGTTGTGGGCGTATTCTGCCCAGGGGAGCTGTTCTGACCAAGACGCAGGGTTGCGAAAAGAAAGACTGCGTAAGATGCGACCAATAGTCTGATTGGCCCGTTCTGCTTGACCGTTAGACTGGGGGTGAAAGCCGGAAGAGAGACTGACGGAAGCCCCAATCAAACGGCAAAACTCCCTCCAAAATTGAGACGTGAATTGCGGACCTCTGTCCGAAACGACGTCTGACGGAAGGCCATGAATTCTGAAAACATTCTCGATGATGATTTGTGCCGTCTCTTTAGCAGAAGGAAGCTTAGCAAGGGGAATAAAATGAGCCGCCTTAGAGAACCTGTCGACAACCGTAAGAATAACAGTCTTCCCCGCTGACGAAGGCAGTCCGGTGACAAAATCTAAGGCGATGTGAGACCACGGTCGAGAGGGAATGGGAAGCGGCCTGAGACGGCCGGCAGGAGGAGAGTTACCGGACTTAGTCTGCGCGCAGACCGAACAAGCAGCCACGAAGCGACGCGTGTCATGCTCCCGGGTGGGCCACCAAAAACGCTGGCGAATGGAAGCAAGCGTACCCCGAACGCCAGGGTGGCCGGCTAACTTGGCAGAGTGAGCCCACTGAAGAACGGCCAGACGAGTAGGAACGGGAACGAAAAGAAGGTTCCTAGGACAAGCGCGCGGCGACGGAGTGTGAGTGAGTGCTTGCTTTACCTGCCTCTCAATTCCCCAGACAGTCAACCCGACAACACGCCCCTCAGGGAGAATCCCCTCGGGGTCAGTGGAGGCTACTGAAGAACTGAAGAGACGAGATAAAGCATCAGGCTTGGTGTTCTTAGAGCCCGGACGATAAGAAATCACGAACTCGAAACGAGCGAAAAACAGCGCCCAGCGCGCCTGACGCGCATTAAGTCGTTTGGCAGAACGGATGTACTCAAGGTTCCTATGGTCAGTCCAAACGACAAAAGGAACGGTCGCCCCCTCCAACCACTGTCGCCATTCGCCTAGGGCTAAGCGGATGGCGAGCAGTTCGCGGTTTCCCACATCATAGCTACGTTCCGACGGCGACAGGCGATGAGAAAAATACGCGCAAGGGTGGACCTTGTCGTCAGAGAGGGAGCGCTGAGAAAGAATGGCTCCCACGCCCACCTCTGACGCGTCAACCTCGACAACGAACTGTCTAGTGACGTCAGGTGTAACAAGGATAGGTGCGGATGTAAAACGATTCTTGAGGAGATCAAAAGCTCCCTGGGCGGAAACGGACCACTTAAAGCACGTCTTGACAGAAGTAAGGGCTGTGAGAGGGGCTGCCACCTGACCGAAATTACGGATGAAACGACGATAGAAGTTCGCGAAGCCGAGAAAGCGCTGCAGCTCGACGCGTGACCTAGGGACGGGCCAATCAATGACAGCTTGGACCTTAGCGGGATCCATCTTAATGCCTTCAGCGGAAATAACAGAACCGAGAAATGTGACGGAGGAGGCATGAAAAGAGCACTTCTCAGCCTTCACAAAAAGACAATTCTCTAAAAGGCGCTGGAGGACACGTCGAACGTGCTGAACATGAATCTGGAGTGACGGAGAAAAAATCAGGATATCGTCAAGGTAAACGAAAACAAAGATGTTCAGCATGTCTCTCAGGACATCATTGACTAATGCCTGAAAGACAGCTGGAGCGTTAGCGAGGCCGAAAGGAAGAACCCGGTATTCAAAGTGCCCTAACGGAGTGTTGAACGCCGTCTTCCACTCGTCCCCCTCCCTGATGCGCACGAGATGGTAAGCGTTACGAAGGTCCAACTTAGTGAAAAACCTGGCTCCCTGCAGGATCTCGAAGGCTGAAGACATAAGAGGAAGCGGATAACGATTCTTCACTGTTATGTCATTCAGCCCTCGATAATCTATGCAGGGGCGCAGGGACCCGTCCTTCTTCTTAACAAAAAAAAACCCCGCTCCGGCGGGAGAGGAGGAGGGGACTATGGTACCGGCGGCAAGAGCTACAGACAAATAATCTTCGAGAGCCTTACGTTCGGGAGCCGACAGAGAGTATAGTCTACCCCGGGGGGGAGTGGTTCCCGGAAGGAGATCAATACTACAATCATACGACCGGTGTGGAGGAAGAGAGGTGGCCCTGGACCGACTGAACACCGTGCGCAGATCGTGATATTCCTCCGGCACCCCTGTCAAATCACCAGGCTCCTCCTGTGAAGAAGAGACAGAGGAAACAGGAGGGATAGCAGACATTAAACATTTCACATGACAAGAGACGTTCCAGGAGAGGATAGAATTACTAGACCAATTAATGGAAGGATTATGACAAACTAGCCAGGGATGGCCCAAAACAACAGGTGTAAAAGGTGAACGAAAAATTAAAAAAGAAATGGTTTCGCTATGATTACCAGAAACAGTGAGGGTTAACGGTAGCGTCTCACGCTGAATCCTGGGGAGAGGACTACCATCCAGGGCGAACAAGGCCGTGGACTCCCTTAACTGTCTGAGAGGAATGTCATGTTCCCGAGCCCAGGTCTCGTCCATAAAACAGCCCTCCGCCCCAGAGTCTATTAAGGCACTGCAGGAAGCTGACGAACCGGTCCAGCGTAGATGGACCGACAAGGTAGTGCAGGATCTTGAAGGAGAGACAGGAGTAGTAGCGCTCACCAGTAGCCCTCCGCTTACTGATGAGCTCTGGCTTTTACTGGACATGAAGTGACAAAATGACCAGCAGAACCGCAATAGAGACAGAGGCGGTTGGTGATTCTCCGTTCCCTCTCCTTAGTCGAGATGCGGATACCTCCCAGCTGCGTAGGCTCAGCACCCGAGCCGGCAGAGGAAGATGGTATAGATGAGGAGAGGGGGGCAACGGAGAACGCGAGCTCCTTTCCACGAGCTCGGTGACGAAGATCAACCCGACGCTCAATGCGAATAGCGAGTTCAATCAAGGAATCCACGCTGGAAGGAACCTCCCGGGAGAGAATCTCATCCTTTACCTCTGCGCGGAGACCCTCCAGAAAACGAGCGAGCAAAGCCGGCTCGTTCCAGCCACTGGAGGCAGCAAGAGTGCAAAACTCAATAGAGTAGTCTGTTATGGATCGATTACCTTGACATAGGGAAGACAGGACCCTGGAAGCCTCCTCCCCAAAAACAGATCGATCAAAAACCCGTATCATCTCCTCCTTAAAGTCCTGATACTGGTTAGTACACTCAGCCCTTGCCTCCCAGATTGCCGTGCCCCACTCACGAGCCCGTCCAGTAAGGAGAGATATGACGTAGGCGACACGAGCAGTGCTCCTGGAGTAAGTGTTGGGCTGGAGAGAAAACACAATATCACACTGGGTGAGGAACGAGCGGCATTCAGTGGGCTCCCCAGAGTAACACGGCGGGTTATTGATTCTGGGCTCCGGAGATTCGAAAGCCCTGGAAGTGGCCGGTGGATCGAGGCGGAGATGGTGAACCTGTTCTGTGAGGTTGGAGACTTGGGTGGCCAGGGTCTCAACGGCATGTCGAGCAGCAGACAATTCCTGCTCGTGTCTGCCTAGCATCGCTCCCTGGATCTCGACGGCTGAGTGGAGAGGATCCGAAGTCGCTGGGTCCATTCTTGGTCGGATTCTTCTGTTACGGTGCGTGAATGAGGACCCAAAAGCGAATTAACGTAAACAGAGCTTCTTTAATAACAAAACAAACGTAGGCTCAGATGGACCGGCAGATTCCGACAGGACAAGGTTGCAGCAAACATGACGATAGTCTGGTTCAGGCATGACTAACACAAACAAGAATCCGACAAAGACAGGAGCAGGAACAGAGAGAGATATAGAGACCTAATCAGAGGGAAAAAGGGAACAGGTGGGAAAAGGGGTGAACGAGGTAGTTAGGAGGAGACAAGGAACAGCTGGGGGAAAGAGGGGGAGAAAAGGTAACCTAATAACGACCAGCAGAGGGAGACAGGGTGAAGGGAAAGGACAGAAACAAGACACAACATGACAATACATGACACCTGATTCAAGTATATTCTACTACTCAAAATCAAGCCCATGATTACAGCAGTTTCAGTTGTATCACCTATATTAGTACTGGGCTGTAACAATAACTTTCACACCCTGTGGGTTTCCAAGGATCAGGATTTATATACATTGCCTTAGACCTTTCATGTCATCATGTCCACTGGTCATTTTGATTTACTTGGATTTGTTTACAGGGCAAGGCCAGTAGTCAATGTCAGAGAGGATTTACAGAGCACTGTGACAAACTTATGCAATGCGTTCTCTTCCAAAAGCTGTCAACTATGCCTTCGAGGCTGACGCTGAGACGAGCAAACAGGCGTTCCTCCAGGATGCAGTTTATTTGTCAAAGGTAGCTCTCCTTTTGAAAGTTTTTTATGGGAGTGAAATTGGATGACAACTGGAGGTCTACTTTGTCAGTTGGAGCTACAGTATGTTTAGCCTGGCATCTGTCAAGGTACAGCTACATGGATAAGACAGAGATCTATTATGGTACAATACAGCTACGTAGATTACAGACAGGCTTCTATCGTGGTACAGCTACATAGATAGATAACAGACAGGCATTGATTCTGGTGGTCCTGGTAGGTATGGATAAGTATTTCAAAATAATAGGGATAGTGGTACGTATCTCAAAATATAACCCGTCATGGTAATTGGTGATTTGAATATAGATAGCTATAAATCCAATGGTTTGGCTGACAATAGGAAAATAATAGCAGTTGTTTGGACATGGCTAAAGGAGAACAATTACCATATTTATTGTTTACAGGAAACTCCTTCGATATCTTCTGACGAGGGTGCATAGGAAACATTTTAAAATCTATTTCTGTCAAAAAGTGTTATGATCCTACTGAAAAACAGTTTAGATCTTAAGGGGCAATCCATTAAAATAGATCCTCAAGGAAGATGGATTGCCCTAATATATATTACTTGATGATACGCCGATGTGGCTCATAAATCTATATGGACCCAATAATGATGATCCAAACTTCTTTCTACAGACTATCAGTAACATTTCAACTATCTACTCACCCTTACCCTAACCCTAAATAACTGTAACCCTAGCAAGAAGTTGCTTATCAACAGATAGTTTGTGATAATATGACACGTGTCTAAAGATGAACTATCCGGATTATACAAATAAAGTGTGACCAAATACTTATAATATTCTAATTAGTCTCCAGGATACAAATAATGATATTATAATGGTAGGGGACTACAACACAGATTTGATGCAGATGCACAGCAATAGACTGTAAAGGCAATCATACTACTAACTATCACCCCTGGTGCTCAAAGAAATAACGAAGATTATGGACACCTTGGAATTGACTGATATTTGGAGGCTTTAAAAAAAACTGGATCTTGTGAGATATACTTGGAGGAGACTTAATCAAGCTAGCTGGATTTATTATTTTCTGGTATCCTTTTCTATGGTGCCAAAAGTGAAAAAAAGTATTGATTGTAGGATTGAATGTGTCAACTTATATCCCTCCAGATAACTATGAAAGGCTTTCCACAAGGAAGGGGATATTGGACATTTTCATCAGGATTTATTGACTGACAGTACTTTCTTAACAAAAACAAAGAAATTCATAACAGATTTTTCCTGCACAATACAGGTTCAGCGGATCCACATATTGTATGGGATGCCTTTCAATGTGCCTTAGAGGCCACTCAATTCTGTTTTCATCCCTAAAACAAAAATGGTTTAGATCAGCAGAGAAATTATTTACAACAAACAGAAATAGAAAAACGAACATTACGCATCCATGATGTTGATGAATGTACTACTGAAACACTGAATAATCTAGATATGAAAAGATCGGGATTCATTTATCTAAAAAACAGAGCAAATTGGATGGAGAATGGCAAAAAAAATCACACGTTTTTTCTTAAACTTTTCAACACTAGAAACACAATCAAAAAGAAGAAAAAGAAAAAATGTTAAAGATGGAGAAATCCTTATCTCACCAAAGGAGATTTTGAATGAAGAAGTAAAATATTTTTAACAAATGTTCTCTCGTCAAGATCTTCCAAACTCACTTGATGATAGCTTTTGTGATTTCCTTCTAAAAAATCGGAGAAAAAATAAATATTGTGATGGCCTAATTACGCAGGACCGACAACAGTTAGCAATTGATTAATTTCAGACAGAGAAAACCTCTGGTCTCAATCCAATAGAGATACTGTACATCACTTTTTATGAACTACTGAAAGATCCACTACTATGATCTTTTAATTACTTGTGTGTATATATACTGAACAAAAATATAAATGCAACATGTATTTCCCATGCTTCATGAGCTGAAATAAAAGAAATCGTAGAAATGATACATTATCTCAAATGTTGTTTGTATCCCTCTTAGTGAGCCTTTCTCCTTTGACAAGATAATCCATCCACCTGACAGGTGTGGCATATCACAAAGCTGATTAAACGGCATGATCATTATACAGGTGCACCTTGTATTGGGGACAATAAAAAGCCACTCTAAAATGGGCAGTGTTGTCGCATAACACAATGCTACAGATGTCAAGTTTTGAGGGAGCGTGCAATTGGCATGCTGAGTGCAGGAATGTGCAGCTGAACTGTTGCCAGAGAATTGTATGTTTATTTCTCTACCATAAGGCACCTCCAAAGTCGTTTTAGAAACCTGCGTACTCACTAGACATGTCAGAGCATGTTTGGGATGCTCTGGGTCGTCGTGTATGACAGCGTTTTCCAGCTTCCATCAATATAAATAAACTTTGCACCACCATTGAATAGAAGTGGGACAATATTCCACAGGCCACAATCAACGGCCTGATCAACTCTATGTAAAGGAGATGTGTCGCACTGCATGAGGCAAATGGTGGTCACGCCGGATACAGGTATCTTTTTAGCCCTCTATTGATGGGGTCATGATAGGGGCTGCACCAAATGTTTGATCTATAATCGTCGATGGAAGGATCGGACCAAGGTGCAGCGTGGTAAGGGTACATTTTAATTTATTAAATGAACACCCAAAAAACAACAAATACAAAACAAAACGTCTAGTAGGGCTAAACAGCACGGTACCAAAAACAAGATCCCACACTCTACAGGTGGAAAAAGGCTGCCTAAGTATGATCCCCAATCAATTAACAATATATATATACATTATAAGGTTTTTAAATTGTTCCACCGTCTATTCTAAGTCTCTGCCTCTTATAAAGAAATGGTCTGTGAAATGTGTGAAATATTTTATGGGGTCTCTGAGGAAGCACTTCAAAGATAAACATAGAGCCCTGCAGGGGAGTAAAAGAGATAAGAGGCTAGTCAGACATACCTCTATAAATCAACTTGGGGGAGTGGACATTTATTGCTGAGGCTTTAGAAAACACTGGGACTATTGTCAGGAGAAACATCAGTTGTATCTGTGATGTTTGATCTTTGACTTCTGTCTACAACTGTATTTTGATTAAAATTGTTATGAATTATAAGTGGACATTTTGAGTGTTCCTTATTTGTTAAGTAAATAAAACGGAGCACAGAAAAACGGAACCAACGTTATCACCATACCTGTTTATTGTGGCCGTTGAAATGTTAGCGATAAAAATCTGATCCAGTGATAACATTAAGGGGCAAAAAAATGCATTGGTTAGAGACAAAATAATTAATGTATGCTGATTCAAGTTTTCTCTTGAATCCTCAATCTTCAACCTTGAAGGGCCTTATTGAGGTTTCTGTTGACTAAAACTCCACTGTGATAAGTGTACTATTTTACGTTATGGGTGTCTAAAAGATACAAACTTTAAATTGCCATGTGGTCTCCTAATTAAATAGGTGGATGATGAAGTTGTTGTGCTTGGTGTACATCCTGGAAAAGTCTAACGATTTTGCAACTATTAACTTTGATAGGAATTTGGTCAAATAGATACAGTAGGATCTTGAAGCATTGGAGAGGGAAAGACCTGTCCATCTACGGCATAATTACCCTGCTTAATTTCCTAGTAGTTTACATATCTATTCACTGCTCTACCGATTCCAGGATATTCTTTTTTCCAAGTAATGTGAGCATTTGTTTTTTAGTTTTTTTAATCTGGGGTTAAAAATATCAAATATTAAGGAATTAACCTCTCACTTAAAGCCTCCATTATACCTAAATTATATCTACAGTAAATCCAAACTGTCTTTCCAGCAGACTACTAAAAGAGGCACATCCAATGTTCAAAAGGGGTCTCTTTGCCATTATGCAGATTAAAACAAACCATTTCTGGTGGGTTGACAATGGAACCGTGTTTAAAGTATCCTACTTTTTAAATTAAGCCATACAGAGTTTGTTACAATTCCAATTTTGTCCTCCAGACAGAACAAATATTACAGAAAATAATATGGCTGTACTGATAGAGGAAAGACCAATTTTGGGGGGGAAGTATAAGCAAGGTGTCATGTTTATGAATGACATTGTAAATAAGGCCGGTAAAATGTTGTCACACAAGCAATTAACAAAGGTGTATGAAGATGTATGCTCAAGACAACAGTTAATTCATTGTCTGGGGCATCATCGGACTGAGCTTATTTTCATTGACAATGCCACCAGCCATACCGCTCTTTCTGTGAGTGATTTCCTGCAAGCCAGGAATGTCAGTGTTCTGCCATGGCCAGCGAAGAGCCCGGATCTCAATCCCATTGAGCACGTCTGGAACCTGTTGGATCGGAGGGTGAGGGATAGGGCAATTCCCCCCCAAAAATGTCTGGGAACTTGCAAGTGCCTTGGCGGATGAGTTGGGTAACAGCTTACAGCAAGAACTGACACATTATTCCATTTTTGTAAGACACATGTCTGTGTCTGTGAGACACATGTCTGTGAGTTTATAACAAACTCATCGCAGCACTGCAACAAAAATGGAGGAGGCATTTATTCAAAAGCAAAAGGAATTAATTAGTTTGTCTGCCGCCAGTCAAAAACTATGCACGGCGTAGCCCTTCATACGCGTACTCGTATGGGTTTAAAATGTCAGATTTGAGCATTGATAAATGCCTAAATTGAAACGCTGTTACTGTACAGTAACATGCTGTACATGACGTCATAGCACTGGCTCTGCGCTTTACAGCGCTGTATCGGTTTTGACAGACAACCATTTTAAACTTGAGCACCTAGCATGACGGCAAGTTGCCCCCATCCCTCCCGCTAATTGGGCAACTTTTGCACATTTTTGGTTGTCTGATGGATGGAAATGCTGTACATTTAAGATAACTATGTATTTGGAAAGATGAGATGTTGAGAATTATAATAAATACCACTTTGATATCATAGAAGCTAGTCAAATACCCATGAGTCCTGGAGACACCAGTTAGTCCTCTCACTCAAATCCTTGAAACTTTTTTGTCTTATTTTGCACTAAATCAACCCATTTGTCAAATATGTTGCTTTCATCAAAAAGTGAAGGATTTAATCACCCCACTAATACTTGTGATGGATTTGTTGCCTTTTTTATGTTGTCTGTTTCTTAGAAACTGCTTGACCGATCTACACCAAATTTGGCGTGAAGCATTAAGGGCAGTAGTTATCTTCCCAGCATATTTTTCATGAATGTAGCTCAAACAAAATGGTCGCTATAAGGAAACTGCTGGTGGCACTTTTGTAAGGTGGCTGCAACGCCCCCTGGGTACCAAATCTGTGATGGCCCAATATCTAAATCTTTTCAGGATAGATAAACCTACCTAATGTGCCAAATTTGATGCTTTTAACACAAACTGAACAATGCATTTTCTTAGCCATCCCACTAAAAGGAAATATTCCCAAACAAAACCAAGCTCAAGAATCCTTAAGAGAATCAAAACATTTTCCAGCAGTATTGTTAGTTAGTCATTACTAAGGCCCTGCACAAGATGTCACAGGAACATATAAAAGTAAAACTGTCCAAAACTAAAGTGCCTTCGGAAGGTATTCAGACCACTTGACATTTTCTCAGTACTTTCTTGAAGCACATTTTGGTAGTGATTACAGCCTCGAGTCTAATTGGGTATGACACTACGAGCTTGGCACACATGTATTTGGGGAGTTTCTCCAATTATTCTATGCAGATCATCTCAAACTCTGTCAGGTTGGATGGTTACTTGAACTCTGTGAAGCCACAATTTGGGCTGCAATTTCTGAGGCTGGTAACTCCAATTAACTTTTCCTCTGCAGCAGAGGTAACTCTGGGTCTTCCATTCCTGTGGCAGTCCTCATGAGAGCCAGTTTCATCACAGCACTTGATGGTTTTTGCGACTGCACTTGAAGAAACTTTCAAAGTTCTTGAAATGTTCCATATTGACTTTCATGTCTTAAAGTAATGATGGACTGTTGATTCTCTTTGCTTAATTGAGCTGTTATTGCTGCAATTTGGACTTTACCAAACCTTGTCACAACACAACTGACTGGCTCAAACACATTAAGAAGGAAAGAATTTCCACAAATTAACTTTTAACAAGGCACACTAGTTAATTGAAATGCACTCCCGGTGACTACCTCATGAAACTGGTTGAGAGAATGCCAAGAGTGTGCAAAGCTGTCATCAAGGAAAAGGGTGGCTATTTGAAGACTTTCAAATATAAAATATATTTTGATATGTTTAACACTTTTTTGTTACTACGAGATTCTATATGTGTATTGACCCGATTGGGGGAGGAAGAACAAACTTCCATTTAAGAATGATGGAGACCACGGTGTTCTTGGGGACCTTCAATGCTGCAGAAAGTTGTTGGTGCCCTTCCCCAGATCTGTGTCTCGACATAATCCTGTCTCGGAACTCTACAGACAACTCCTTCTTGTGGCGTGGTTTTTGTTTTGCCATGCACAGTCAACTGTGGGACCTTATATAAACAAGTGTGTGTGTCTTTCCAAATCATGTCCAATCAATTGAACTTACAACAGCTGAACTCCAATCAAGTTTTAGAAACATCTCAAGGATGATCAATAGAAACAGCAGGCACCAGAGCTCAATTTCAAGTTGAGGGGTCTGAATACTTATTTAATCATACATTTGCAAAATTGTCTATAAACCTTTTCTCGCTTTGTCATTATGAGGTATTGTGTGTAGATTGATGAGACAAATATATAATTTAACACATTTTAGAATAAGGCTGTAACGTAACAAAATGTGGAAAAAGTCAAGGTGTCTGAATGCTTTCCAAATGCACTGTATGGGCGATACCATACTTTCGATACCCTTGGACACCATAGACCCTTTGGTAGAAGCACTGCACTCTACTACTAAGTTGCTGTGGATAACAGGGTCCACCAAGTGACAAATGTAAATGCACAATGCCAACATTGACAGCTTAAAAAGGCCCTACTTGTCCTTCTCAGTGGTGCATGACATCGAAGCCCCGAATATGAAAAAGTCCAAAGTCCAAAGATCATACCTGAGTTTCCTAGTCATAATCAAGAGCTGGATGTGCAGCCGAGAACCTGTCACTTTTCACCATGTTACACTACCACTTAATACAATTGATCTCCTGTTGCAGAAATACAATAATTGTATTATTGGACCACTCTATATGGCATATAAACACGAAGTACACTGTACCAGACGTGAGTACTATTGCTCACTAATCTTTTACCAAAAAATGTCACAGGAGCTCATAAAAATAGGAGCCACTGATGTGTTTTTTCTATACTGCAAAATAGGGTGGTACAACATACAATGTGTGACCGCGCACCTACGCTAAGCACAGATGGCAAACCAAACATAAATCCTTTCTTACAAACTTTCAACATACAGTAAAAAAAAATAATAATAATTTAATCCCTCACCACAGATCCAATGACATTGACAAAGTAGATAAAACATGAATAAAAACCGTATAAAACATTTAACATACCCAGTGATGAGTTATAAACTTTAAATATTGTTAATTATCAGGTATCCTATTGGAATATTGAGTACCATAGTCAAGTTTCTATACCACAAGTCAATGGTTATATGTAGGCGGAATGTATTGAGTAAAGGAAGAGCAATTACAGGCACTGATAAGGGTGGAGAGATGTGGTTTAGTGAGGAAGGGAGTCAAGGTCAGGTCAGGTCACATTAAGGAGGAGGAACAGTATATGGCCCGCATCACTTAATTTCCTGCCTAGCGATAAAGGTCTAATGTTTAGAGAGAAGGAGGACGTCACCCAAATTGGGGTGTGTATATATATATATATATGTATAGATTTACACTACCACTGGTGGAACCATGTCTTTGTCTGTGCAGCTGTATAACCCAATTGGTGAATGAACTTGGTTTGAGCTTTACTTATCGTCAGTGAAAAAACAAGAAACGTTGATAAGACACACAGTGTTACTTTAAGGACAAAGTGTAATGTCTATCTATTAGATATTAACTAAACATCTGAATGCCCTTTATTATAGAACTGCTATAAAACACATTTCAAATTGGATCATTCAAAACGTTTTTGAATATGTGGGTGTGTTTTAAAAAAAACAGCAGATGGTGACCGTGGCTAGTTAATTGAATCTAGGGGGCACTATTTTCATTTTTGGAAAAATAACGTTCCCAAAGTAAACGGGCTATTTTGTCAGGACAAGATGCTAGAATATGCATATAATTGACAGCTTAGGATAGAAAACACTCTAAAGTTTCCAAAACTGTAAAAAATATTGTCTGTGAGTATAACAGAACTGATATTGCAGGTGAACGCCTGAGAAAAATCCAATCAGGAAGTGACTCTTATTTAGAAACCTCTGCGTTCCTATGCGTCCATATTGAGCAGTGAATGAGATATCAACCAGATTCCTTTTTCTATGGCTTCCCTAATGTGTCCAGTGTCACAATACATAGTTTCAAGCTTTTATTTTGAAAAATTAGCCTGAACGTCAACATTGCGTCAGTGGTCGCAGGAGTCTCTCAGAGTGTTTTGTGCGTAAGGGACAAATGCGGCCATTGTTTCTCTCTTTCCTACTAAGAAGCCATTTGTCCCGGTTGATATATTATCGAATAGATATTTGAAAAACACCTTGAGGATTGATTATAAACAACGTTTGCCATTTTTCTGTTGATATTATGGAGCTAATTTGGAATATTTTTCGGCGTTGTCGTGACCGCAATTTCCAGTCGAATTCTCAGCCAAACGTGAAGAACTAACGGAGTTATTTCAGCTACAAAAATAATATTTGGGGAAAAAAGGAACATTTGCTATCTAACTGGGAGTCTTGTGAGTGAAAACATCCGAAGCTCATCAAAGGTAAACGATTGAATTTGATTGCTTTTCTGATTTTCGTGACCAGGTTGCCTGCTGCTAGCTAGGCATAATGCTATGCTAGGCTATCGATAAACTTACACAAAAGCTTGCCTTGCTTTGGCTGTAAAGCATATTTTCAAAATCTGAGATGACAGGGTGATTAACAAAAGGCTAAGCTGTGTTTCAATTTATTTCACTTGTGATTTCATGAATATGAATATTTTCTAGTAATATTTTTGTACGTTGCGTTATGCTAATTATTGTCAGTTGATGATTACGCTCCCGGATCCGGGATGGGTAGTTACAAGAGGTTTTAAACATGCAAATTTTGTCTATCAAATCCAATCAAATGTTATTTGTCACATACACATGTTCAGCAGATGTTCATGTGGGTGTAGCTACATTCTTGTGTTACACAACGTAAAAGTAAAAGAATGGAATTAATGAATATATAAATATTAGAATGAGCAATGTCGGAGTGATATAGACTAAATACAGTATCATAGAACACAGTAAATACATATGAGATGAGTAAAGCAAAAATATGTAAACATTATTAAAGTGACTAGTGTTCCATTATTAAAGTGGCCAGCGACTTCAAGTCTATGTACAGTTGAAGTCGGAAGTTTACATACACTTAGGTTGGAGTCATTAAAACTTGTTTTTCAACCACTTCACAAATGTCTTGTTTTGGCATGTCGGTTAGGACATCTACTGTGTGCATGACACAAGTAATTTTTCCAACAATTGTTGATTATTTCACTTATAATTCACTGTATCACAATTCCAGTGGGTCAGAAGTTTACATACACTAAATTGACTGTACCTTTAACCAGCTTTGAAAATTCCAGAAAATTATGTCATGGTTTTAGAATTGAAATAATTTGAGTCAATTGGAGGTGTACCTGTGGATGTACAGTTGAAGTCGGAAGTTTACATACACCTCAGCCAAATACATTTAAACTCCGTTTTTCACAATTCCTGATATTTATTCCTAATAAGAATTCCCTGTCTTAGGTCAGTTAGGATCACCACTTGATTTTAAGAATGTGAAATGTCAGAATAATAGTAGAGAGAATGATTTATTTCAGCTTTTATTTCTTTCATCACATTCCCAGTGGGTCAGAAGTTTACATACACTCAATTAGTATTTGGTAGCATTGTCTTTAAACTGTTTAACTTGGGTCAAACATTTTGGGTAGCCTTCAACAAGCTTCTTACAATAAGTTGGGGGAATTTTGGCCCATTCCTCCTGACAGAGCTGGTGTAACTGAGTCAGGTTTGTAGGCCTCCTTGCTCGCACACAATTTTACAGTTTCTATAGGATTGAGGTCAGGGCTTTGTGATGGCCACTCCAATACCTGACTTTGTTGTCCCTAAGCTCTTTCTGGATAGCGGGTTCCGCTAGCGGAACATCTGGCCCACAGCCAGTGCAATTGCAGGGGGCCAAATTCAAACAACAGAAATCTCATAATTAAAATTCCTCAAACACACAAGTATTATACACCATTTAAACATCTTGAAGCAATGCGGCAGTATTTTGATGTTTGGATAAAAAACGTTCCCAAAGTCAACTGCCTATTTCTCAGGCCCAGAAGATAGAATATGCACATGCATATTGGATAGAAAACAGTTTACCGTCCAGTTGAAATATTATTGATTATTTATTGTAAAAACAAACTGAGGATTGATTATAAAAAAACGTTTGACATGTTTCTACGAACTTTACGGATACTATTTTGAATTTTCGTCTGCCCGTCGTGACCTGCACGAGCCTGTGGATTACTCAACAAAACGTGCCAACCAAATGGATGTTTTTGGTTGGATATAAAGAGAATCTTTAAGGAACAAAACAAACATGTATTGTGTAACTGAGAGTCTCGTGAGTGCAAACATCCGAAGATCATCAAAGGTAAGCGATTAATTTTATTGCTTTTCAGACTTTCGTGACCAATCTACTTTGCTGCTAGCTGTTTGTAATGTTTTGTCTGCTGAAAGCTGTCCTCACATAATCGCATGGTTTGCTTTCACCGTAAAGCTTTTTTGAAATCTGACATGCCAGGTGGATTAACAACAAGCTAAGCTGTGTTTTGGTATATTGAACTTGTGATTTCATGAAAATAAATAAATAAATATTTTTAGCAATTTAATTTGAATTTGGCGCACTGCAATTCACCGGATGTTGACGAAAATGATCCCGCAAAAGGGATTGGTGCGCCAAGAGGTTTTAATGCCCAAATAACATGCAAAAAAATATTATGTCAATTATATGAATAATATAAATATAGTGCCAGTCAAAAGTTTGGACACGCCTATTCATTCAAGGGTATTCTTTATTTTTACTATTTCTACATTGTAGAATAATAGTGAACACATCAAAACTATGAAATAACACATGGAATCATGTAGTAACCAAAAAAGTGTTTAACACATCAAAATAGATTTGATATTCTTCAAAGTAGCCACCCTTTGCCTTGATGACATATTTTCAAACTCTTGGCATTCTCTCAACAAGCTTCATGAGGAATGCTTTTCCAACTGTCTTGATGGAGTTCCCACATATGCCAAGCACTTGTTGGCTGCTTTTCCTTAACTCTGCGGTCCAACTCATCCCAAACCATCTCAATAAGGTTGAGGTTGGTTGATTGTGGAGGCCAGGTCAACTGACCAGGTGACTACTTCATGAAACTGTTTGAGAGAATGCCAAGAGTGTGCAAAGCTGTCATCAAGGCAAAGGGTGGCTACTTTGAAGAATTTAAAATATATGATGATTTATTTAACACTTTTTTTGTTACTACATGATTCCATATGTGTTATTTCAAAGTTTTGATGTCTTCACTATTATACTACTATGTAGAAAATAAAGAAAAACCCTGGAATGAGTAGGTGTGTCCAAACTTTTTACTGGTACTATATATATTAGGAACTTAGTCATGGTCTCAACTTACTGTTGTCAGCTAACAAATTAGTTTAGCAACCAGCTGTCTAAACTTGTTACTATGCTTCTGCGTCTGCAATGCTTGCTCAGATATAATATTAAAAATTGCAAACATTTCCCCCCACCCTATGTCAAAATGTTTACAATTACGGGAAATGAACTGTAAAACATCACATTTTCTTATCCGCCCCATGGCAAAATGAGTAGAAGCGAGAAACTGTGGCCGCTCATGAGTTCAGATTTTTGGGGCCAAATCTACACTGAATCACCAAGAAGACCGTAAATATTCTTGAGTGGTCGAATTACAGACTTAAATCTGCTTGAAAATCTATGGCAAGACATGAAAATTGTTGTCCAGCAATGATCAACAGTCAATTTGACAGATCTTGAAGAATTTTGAAAATAATAATGGGCCAATGTTGAACAATCCAGGTCTGGAAAGCTGTTAGAGACTTATCCAGCTGTAATCGCTGCTAAAGGTTATTGTAACAATTATTGAACCAGGGGGTTGAAAACTTATGTAATCAAGATACTTTAGGTCATGTTGTGTACGTGGACACCTGCTCGTCGATCATCACATTCCAAAATCATGAGCATTAATATGGAGTTGGTCCACCCTTTGATGCTATAACAGTCACCACTCTTCTGGGAAGGATTTTCACTGGATGTTGGAACATTGCTGTGGGGACTTGCTTCCAATTAGCCTCAAGAGCATTAGTGAGGTTGGGCACTGATGTTGGGCAATTAGGCCTGGCTTGCAGTCGGCTTTCCAATTCATCCCAAAGGTGTGCGATGGTGTTGAGGTCAGGGCTCTCTGTTCTTCTGGCATCCACCAAACCCAGATTTGTCCATCGGGCTGCCAGAGGGTGAAACGGAATTCATCACTCCAGAGAATGTGTTTCCACTGCACTTTACACCACTCCAGCTGATACTTGGCATTGCGCATGGTGATTTTAGGCTTATGTGCGACTGCTCGGTCCTGGGAACCCATTTCCTGAAGCTCCCGACAAACAGTTATTGTGCTGACGTTGCTTTCAGAAGCAGTTTGTAACTCGGTAGTGAGTGTAGCAACCGAGGACAGACGATTTTACGAGCTAAAAACTTCAGCAATTGGCAGTCCAATTCTGTGAGCTTGTGTCGCCTACCACTTTGCAGCTGAGCCGTTGTTGCTCCTAGATGTTTCCACTTCACTCTTAATAACTATTTAATCAAACTGTATATTTAACAAGTTTACCAAGGTCTTAATTTTCTCCTCACACAAGTTTTTGAATTCAATTTTTTCACACCGGATGCTTTATCTGGACATAGATCCCCCCCCCCTCCAAAAAAAAAGACACCTAAGCAACATTATGCCTTCTCATTGCAGTCACTGTACTCTTAATATACAGGAGAATGATCTCCTTATGTTGAGGATAGACGAGTTTCAAGCTCCGCTTCAGACACAATCGTTACGCAAGGGCAATTTAAGTGTAGGAAAGGATGATACATCATCTGTGCCACCAGTAAATGTAGGTAGTAGTGTTAATCCCCATGCACAGTCCACGCTGCCGGACAATTTTCTCATGGCTTCTGGAAAGAAATTGTTATGGAAAATGGGATGTTTGTGCTTTTCTAATAAACAATTTCTAGGTTCATGCAAGTGACTGATTGATGAAGCCTGGGAGGAATCTTTACTATCAGTATTAGCAATTTGACAGTACGTCCAGAACATTGTTTTGAGAACTGAAAGGGGAGTCAGTTTCAAGGTCTCATAATGGAGAGAAGAAGCCTTGTGAGGTATTGGTCTGTCACACGCATGAACCAAACATTGAGGATGAATTCATTATGAATAATGACTAAGCTAAAACATGCAAATATAACTTGTCTCTTACAGCAGTACCTCAGAGAACTAACGCGACTGCTCCGACAGAGCTTCTGATCAACCTGTACTGAGTGTGCAAAGGTTGTTGTAACCTCTCCAGCTTGCTGATAAAAAAAATATATGATTAATTTAAATTTGACTTCAGGTGTTCCTGGTGGTAATTTCCATGACAAAATGCTTGCGGCATGCTCAACCAGTGTCGCTAATCCGGCCGATATAAACTTGTAACCAGTTTTCCCCACTAAGCATCCAGTAGGAGTCAGAGCTCAAGCCTTCTCAGGTCTCTCCTCTACCCGCTATGGGGTCTGATCCTCCGAAGCCTACCACCATTAGCTCTGACGAATTGAAAACCCTAGTCATTGTCGACTTCATTACCCACAATATTAGACATCTAAAGAATCACCCAGCAATCATACATTGTTTTCCACTGGACAGGGCTAACGACGTAAAAGCTTATCTGAAGATGGTACTGGCTGAGACTAAAACTGGCGAGTGTAGTTTTTGATATTGTTATACACGTCGGCACCAACAATGTTAGGATGAAACAGTCAGACGTTACCAAAGAATCATTCAGCAATATACATTGTTTTCCAGTGGACAGGGCTAACAGCATAAAGATGAATCTGAAGATGATGCTGCCTGAGACTAAAACTTGCAAGTTTACATAGGGATATTGATATCACGTCGGCATCAACAATTTTAGGATGAAACAGTCAGACGTCACCAGGCACAACATAACTTCAACGTCTAACTTAGCTAGAAAGGTGTGTTGGCATCAAGTAATTGTCTCTGGCCTCCTCCCGCATGACTCACAATGACAACGTGAACGATATTGGTCGACAGTCTACTGGATGGGGCATTATATGTTCCTTCATTCATTGCATTCCTATCTCCTTTCTATAATATCTCTGGCAACGGCACCATGCAATGCACCCTGGACTAAAGAGGCAGACAAATAGAAACTGCGTTAAATTACACATTTTTCAAGGTAGGAATATCCCCAAAATATGATCAATGGCTCATTTGAGAGAAGACATCCTCCCAAAATATGACATCAGCCAGTATTGAAATCTGACACGTATGCAACAAATTTGCAACCTATCTTCCATGTTCTCTAATAGGGCTGGGAATTGCCAGAGACCTCACAATTTTTATTTATTTTTTATTTTACCTTTATTTAACCAGGCAAGTCAGTTAAGAACAAATTCTTCTTTTCAATGACGGCCTAGGAACAGTGGGTTAACTGCCTGTTCAGGGGCAAAACGACAGATTTGTACCTTGTCAGCTCGGGGATTTGATCTTCCGGTTACTAGTCAAACGCTCTAACCAATAGGCTACCCTGCCGCCCCAATACGATATTTTTACCATACTTAGGTAATGTCTGGATATTTTTTTGCGATTTGATACAGTGATTTGATTGAGATTCAATGTTCAAAACATATTGCTCACCATATAGTATGTATTCTGCAGAGGGACAAGAGCCATGAAAAAACTGTTTTTGATCAGTAATGGAAATAAATGGCTCCTTATTTAAAAAGAAGATGGAGAACAAACTATGAAGGCAAAATACTGGAGTTTTGGTGCAGGTATAGCCAACAGCGCAAAAATAATATTGCGATAGTCAAAACAATACGATATGATATATCGTCAAAAGTAATATTCTGATACATAACTGTATAGGTTATTTCCCCTATCACTATAATCTAATATGTTAAGACAAGCTAAGACCATGGTATTTATTTAAAGGCCCAGTGATTTTTCTGTGTTTTAAATATATTTCCACACTGGAGTTTGAATAATACTGTGAAACTGTGAAAATTATGATAATATCCTTTTTGTGTAAGAGCTGTTTGAAAGTCCTAGCAACATTTTTATCACTGTAAGGTACCTAACTAAGCATGTGCTTAGTGAGTCCACCAGATCAGAGGCAGTAGGGATGACCAGGGATGTTCTCTTGGTAAGTGTATGAATTAGACAATTTTCCGGTCCTGCTAAGCATTCAAAATGTAACGAGTACTTTTGGGTGTCAGGGAAAATGTATGGAGTAAAAAGTAAGTCATTTTCTTTAGGAATGTAGTGAAGTAAAAGTAGTCAAAAATATGAATAGTAAAGTACAGATATCCCAAACAAATGAATTAAGTTGTACTTTAAAGCATTACTCCTTAAGTACTTTACACCACTGCTTTTTGGAGTATTTGTACCAAAGATATTGGGTCTTTAAACAATTTCTCTTTAGTATACAGAGGAAGGGGTCTGCTGAGACTTATAACCATCAAAAATGGTTGTAGCCAAACTTCTAAGTAACTGACTTTATTTTAAGACAACTAAGTCCATGTCGTGTTGTCCATGTGTGGTTCCTTAGAAGAAAAAATGATTGAGAAAGACAAGCTAAGATATTTATTTTCAAAGTTAAAGAAACTGTTCTTGTTTTAAAGAAAAGTTATTTCAAAATATATATATTTATGTTTAAGTTGAGGGACTGCAGAGAAGAATGGGAAACTCCCCAAATACAGGTGTGCCAAGCTTGTAGAGTCATACCCAAGAACACTCAAGGCTGCAATTGCTGCCAAAGGTGCTTCAACAAAGTACTGAGTAAATAACAATCTAACAAAAGATTGTCACTTGCTTTTCTATAATCTGTGGATAAGAATATAAGAATAAAGGTAACTGCAAATCTCACGTGTCCTTCTCAATTGCACATCATGTATCTAACAGCAAATTCACATAGTCTGTATTAATAATAATCTATCAAATTCTATTTAAATGAAAATCTCATGAAGTGCTTAAAATCAAACCAGGAGCACTGGGTATCAGCGCTTCTCTTGAATCGATTCTCTGTGGATATTAATAGTTATGCTATTCTCAGAAATGTGTGAGAAACAGAAATGATAAAGGTTGAGGGGATTTTGGTTGTAAAGAAAACATTGAGCTCTGTGGTTTGCCATAGTTTTGGCGAGTGTTCATAGTTAAAGTAGTTTTTATTTTAAAATAAGGCCAGTTAGAAAAGCTTTACATTCATTTTGAAAAAGGCAAACAGTTTTTAAAGGAATTATCTTCCTAACATTACAATCCCTTTTCCAATATACTGTAGAATCCTTTTGGAGACAGCATTTTGTATACAGTAAGGCACAATGTTTTTACAGGCATGACTACAACATTTTTGACTGTGGACAAACAAAGGACAGGAAGAGATCCACTTCATTTTGGATCACCACAGAGGGCGGGTGAATGTTGTCCGGAGAATAGTGGCAGGAGGTCATCTGCCAAACGTCGATGAGGACCACGGGCAAGTCCCTGAAAATGTCCCTGAGTGCCATGTCGAGCTGCCAGGAGAGCCAGTCGCTGCCATACACATCCTTGTAGCCCGTGTTAGCTGACTTGATCACTACCAGAGTAGTGGGAGATCGGCTAAGGAGCGACGCCACAGCCCTACGGATGACGACCAGACGGTGTGCGTACATAGCCAGTGGGTACGTGGTGAAATGAGCCCAGATGGTGAAGACGACTACAGAGTGTGCACCCCCTGCCATATCCTCCAACTCCCTGGCGATGTAGTGAAGGTCAGCCCAGGGGGTCTTGCTTGTCCGTATAGGGATCCCATGGGCCCGCCAGATGATACGGGTGTTGGACTGGGTGTCGACTGCCTCAAAGGGGCCCGATTTGCTTGATGTGTGAAGGTTCAGGCGTATCAATGCTGCAGAAGGATCATAAGTTTAATGCAAATATATGAATTCAGACAAACAATGCGCTGGGATACGCATTAAAGAAAGAAGTTATAAAAGTTATTATTACACTTTTGCCGTATACCATGACTTACATGGGTGTCTTTGCATTCAACAATACTAGTTACATAATTGCCTGGCCAAAGCTTTATTGACCCATTTGAACGCATGGACTTGACTACAAACATATTAACATAATAAACTGATTACAAACTATATCATACTTGGCACAGTTTTCTCCAGGTAGTCGAACCACTGACGGAGAGTGGAGTCACCCATCATAAGGATCTGTTTGTCCTTCAAGCATCCAGATATCAGTTTAGCTGAGGGAAAGGATTTTGAGTCACACACCAGGGACGTCCAGTGATCCTGGAAGTAGAATCCAGCTGGTACTGAGGTGTGCAAACCAGGACGACATTTTGTTTGTGATCCTAGAGAGAGAAAAAATACTTTCAGGCCTATGTTAGAACAACATGGGGTTAATAGATAACAGTGGGTTAATAATTAATCATATGTGATTAATTTAAATGTTTTTAGTATTATCTATGAACATAAATAATTCAAATGATTGTTAAACAAGCTTTCACTTTGGAGTAATGTCAAAACAAATTGTACTGGCAAAGGACTTGCATCACCTTGAAGCAACCATTGTGGTTATGTTTTTTTTTTTTTTTTTCTGAAAGTCAAAGCTGTGAGAAACACATACGGATGTCTCTGCAAAAATATTGTGAGTTGCAGTCAATTAAATAGGCCTATGTCAGACTTGGCTGTTGGTTCATAAGTTTAGCAAAGGAGAAGTAGTTTGGAACAACTTACGGATTTCAGTGTCCTGTTGCTGGACATCGATAGCTGAATCGTTACCTGGTACAATAATGTTTGTGGAACTGCAGAGAAGAAGGAAATGTTAGTTTACAATCGTTTCAAACGTTGTAACCAAAAGTGTTTTCTTGAGATTTTGTTCTTAGCACTGTTTACTACGTGGCTACTGTGCCGTGTGTTTCAACATCTTTGCTGCAAGAAACTTTCATGTTTCACACCAGAAATATATATATTATAATGGTTTCAATCACTAACGATTGAATGTGGGCTGGTCTGACCTAATTCCAGTAAGGGAAATATCCCCCAAAATTAAAATATTGTGTAGTATTTAGGTATTTCCTACACATTCCCATTTTATGTCATAGTTATCTGACTGTATAGTGGTGAGCAAAATGGGGACGTGCAATTTAATGACATCATAACATTGTATTCTTGAGATGACTAAAAGAGAATTCTACATAGTCATTTTCAGCATCAAATGGGAAACCTTCCAAGCAAATCAAACTGTAATACATTACACATTACAAATGATCATTGACCTCTACAGGATTGATTGGTCCCACTCGAAACGTTTGAGCTAACATAGGCTAATGCACTTTGTCATTATGGGGTATTGTGTGTAGATGGGTCAGAAAACAAATCCATTTAATCCATTTTCAATTCAAGCTGTAACAAAACAATGTGGAATATGTCAAGGGGCACTGTATCTACCTCTTTAGAAGGGTCATCTCCACCTTGGAGAGTACTGCCTGGTAACCGCCCATGCTGTGATAGGTCAAAGCATGGCAAGGCAGGGAAGATGGCCGCCGACAGAACCAGGTCTCCCCAGTGACTGGCTCTCTGTACTCACAGCAACACTGTGACTCGTTCCCCACCAGCCTAGGACTTCTCTGGGCATTGCAAATCGCCGTTTCCTGCTTGCCACCCTCCTCAAAGTAGCCTTTGAAGTAGACCTTATCTGGGTCTTGTTCCCTTTGCCTACACAGTACCTGCACGGCCTCGCTAGAGTGCACTAGGCGGATGGACACCTTGGCAGGTCCGGGCCAATGCAGGGCCAGACGGGCAGTGTAGGTGCCATTAAAGTGGTCTGTTACAGCTCCATAAGTACTGGCCTTAAGTTCTGAGTTAAACAACTTGGCCTGAAAAAAGTCCCCTCCATAGGTTTTGATCCTGTTTTTAGTATCTCTAGCTATCAAAATCACATCTATAAACCCTCCAACTGTGTGGTTTGAATTGGGGTTGACAACAGAGAATGAGCACTTAGTGGGGTTTGTGGCCTCATCTGTGGATAAGGGGACAACAGGCGGTAATGACCATTGTAGCTCTGTGAGCAGAGATTCCCATTCCTCTTTACTTATTAAGGAGTCATTGGTTGGTGTAAATGTCCTGTTGGTGATTCCACTACAACTTGTGAAGCTAGTGTGGTTGTATTTGAGATGATTGGATGGTGACACATTCAGCAGGCACTGGTTGAATTGACATACCTACAGTGAGACAAAGAAAGAATCTGTTTATCACCAAACAAACTATTGGCCTAATCATTATATTGACTAAAGCCTAGAGGCACATATAAAGTGTACCTTAATACCTCTTGAGCTTAGTATAGCTGTCTTACCCCATCAATACCCCAAACACAGTGCATTCGGAAAGTATTCAGACGTCTGGACCTTTTCCACATTTTGACAAGTTACAGCCTTATTCTAAAATTGATTTTTTTCCCCTCATCAATCTACACAGACAATACCTCATAGTGACAAAGCAAAAACGGGTTTAGAAATGTTAGCAAATGTATTCAAACTAAAAACTAATATCACATTTACATAAGTATTCAGACACTTTTTACTCAGTACTTTTGTTGAAGCACCTTTGGCAGGGATTACAGCCTTGAGTCTTCTTGAGTATGACGCTAGAAGCTTGGCACACCTGTATTTGGGGAGTTTCTCCCATTCTTCTCTGCAGATCCTCTCAAGCTCTGTCAGGTTGTATGGGGAGCATTGCTGCACAGCTATTTTCAGGTCTGTCCAGAGATGTTCAATCGGGTTCAAGTCCGGGCTCTGGCTGGGCTACTCAGAGACATTAGGAGACTTGTCCCGAAGCCACTCCTGCGTTGTCTTGGCTGTGTGCTTAGGGTCATTGTCCTGTTGTAAGGTGAACCTTCACCCCAGTCTGAGGTCCTGAGCGCTCTAGAGCAGGTTTTCATCAAGGATCTCTCTTTACTTTGCTCCGTTCATCTTTCCCTTGATCCTGACTAGTCTCCCAGTCCCTGCTGCTGAAAAACATCCCCACACCATGATGCTGCCACCACCATGCCTTAAGGTAACCTTTATTTAACAATGCAAGTCAGTTAAGAACAATTTCTTATTTGCAATGACGGCCTACCGGGGAACAGTGGGTTAACTTACCTTAAATGCAATGACATCTCCTGGTTTCAATGATGTTTCTAGAGACAATATCTCTCTTCATCACTCAATACCTAGGTTTACCTCGACTGTATTCACATCCTACCATACCTTTGTCTGTACATTATACCTTGATGCTATTTTATCGCCCCCAGAAACCTCCTTTTACTCTCTGTTCCAGACGTTCTAGACGACCAATTCTTATTGCTTTTAGCCGCACCCTTAATCTACTCCTCCTCTGTTCCTCTGGCGATGTAGAGGTGAATCCAGGCCCTGCAGTGCCTAGCTCCACTCCTATTCCCCAGGCGCTCTCTTTTGATGACTTCTTTAACCGTAATAGCCTTGGTTTCATGCATGTTAACATAGAAGCCTCCTCCCTAAGTTTGTTCTATTCACTGCTTTAGCACACTCTGCCAACCCGGATGTTCTAGCTGCGTCTGAATCCTGGCTTAGGAAGACGACCAAAAATTCTGAAATTTTCATTCCAAACTACAACATTTTCAGACAAGATAGAACTGCCAAAGGGGGCGGTGTTGCAATCTACTGCAAAGATAGCCTGCAGAGTTCTGTCCTACTATCCAGGTCTGTACCAAAACAATTTGAACTTCTACTTTTAAAAATCCACCTCTCTAAAAACAAGTCTCTCACCGTTTCCGCCTGCTATAGACCACCCTCTGCCCCCAGCTGTGCTCTGGACACCATATGTCAACTGATTGCCCCCCATCTATCTTCAGAGCTCGTGATGCTAGGCGACCTAAACTGGAACATGCTTAACACCCCAGCCATCCTACAATCTAAACTTGATGCCCTCAATCTCACACAAATGATCAATGAACCTACCAGGTACCTCCCCAAAGCCTTAAACACGGGCACCCTCATAGATATCATCCTAACCAACTTGCCCTCTAAATACACCTCTGCTGTCTTCAACCAAGATCTCAGCAATCACTGCCTCATTGCCTGCATCCGTAATGGGTCAGCAGTCAAACGACCTCCACTCATCACTGTAAAACGCTCCCTGAAACACTTCAGCGAGCAAGCCTTTCTAATCGACGTGGCCGCGGGATACTGGAAGGATATTGATCTCATCCCGTCAGTAGAGGATGCCTGGATATTTTTTTTAAATGCCTTCCTAACCATCTTAAATAAACATGCCCCATTCAAGAAATTTAGAACCAGGAATAGATATAGCCCTTGGTTCTCCCCAGACCTGACTGCCCTTAACCAACACAAAAACATCCTATGGCGTTCTGCATTAGCATCGAACAGCCCCCGTGATATGCAGTTGTTCAGGGAAGCTAGAAACCATTATACACAGGCAGTTAGAAAAGCCAAGGCTAGCTTTTTCAAGCAGAAATTTGCTTCCTGCAACACTAACTCAAAAAAGTTCTGGGACACTGTAAAGTCCATGGAGAATAAGAACACCTCCTCCCAGCTGCCCACTGCACTGAAGATAGGAAACACTGTCACCACTGATAAATTCACCATAATTGAGAATTTCAATAAGCATTTTTCTACGGCTGGCCATGCTTTCCACCTGGCTACTCCTACCCCGGTCAACAGCACTGCACCCCCCACAGCAACTCGCCCAAGCCTTCCCCATTTCTCCTTCTCCCAAATCCGTTCAGCTGATGTTCTGAATGAGCTGCAAAATCTGGACCCCTACAAATCAGCCGGGCTAAACAATCTGGACCCTTTCTTTCTAAAATTATCTGCCGAAATTGTTGCCACCCCTATTACTAGCCTGTTCAACCTCTCTTTCGTGTCATCTGAGATTCCCAAAGATTGGAAAGCAGCTGCGGTCATCCCCCTCTTCAAAGGGGGGGACACTCTTGACCCAAACTGCTACAGACCTATATCTATCCTACCATGCCTTTCTAAGGTCTTCGAAAGCCAAGTCAACAAACAGATTACCGACCATTTAGAATCTCACCATACCTTCTCTGCTATGCAATCTGGTTTGAGAGCTGGTCATGGGTGCACCTCAGCCACGCTCAATGTCCTAAACAATATCTTAACCGCCATCGATAAGAAACATTACTGTGAAGCCGTATTCATTGATCTGGCCAAGGCTTTCGACTCTGTCAATCACCACATCCTCATGGGCAGACTCGACAGCCTTGGTTTCTCAAAGGATTGCCTCGCCTGGTTCACCAACTACTTCTCTGATAGAGTTCAGTGTGTCAAATCGGAGGTTATGCTGTCCGGACCTCTGGCAGTCTCTATGGGGGTGCCACAGGGTTCAATTCTTGGACGACTCTCTTCTCTGTATACATCAATGAGGTTGCTCTTGCTGCTGGTGAGTCTCTGATCCACCTCTACACAGACAACACCATACTTCTGGCCCTTCTTTGGACACTGTGTTAACAACCCTCCAGGCAAGCTTCAAACAACTCTCCTTCCGTGGCCTCCAATTGCTCTTAAATACAAGTAAAACTAAATGCATGCTCTTCAACCGATCGCTACCTGCACCTACCCGCCTGTCCAACATCACTACTCTGGACGGCTCTGACTTAGAATACGTGGACAACTACAAATACTTAGGTGTCTGGTTAGACTGTAAACTCTCCTTCCAGACCCATATCAAACATCTCCAATCCAAAGTTACATCTAGAATTGGCTTCCTATTTCGCAACAAAGCATCCTTCACTCATGCTGCCAAACATACCCTTGTAAAACTGACCATCCTACCAATCCTCGACTTTGGCGATGTCATTTACAAAATATCCTCCAATACCCTACTCAACAAATTGGATGCAGTCTATCACAGTGCAATTCGTTTTGTCACCAAAGCCCCATATACTACCCACCATTGCGACCCGTATGCTCTCGTTGGCTGGCCCTCGCTTCATACTCGTCGCCAAACCCACTGGCTCCATGTCATCTACAAGACCCTGCTAGGTAAAGTCCCCCTTATCTCAGCTCGCTGGTCACCATAGCATATCCCACCTGTAGCACACGCTCCAGCAGGTATATCTCTCTAGTCACCCCCAAAACCAATTCTTTCTTTGGCCGCCTCTCCTTCCAGTTCTCTGCTGCCAATGACTGGAATGAATTACAGAAATCTCTCAAACTGGAAACACTTACAGTATCTCCCTCACTAGCTTTAAGTACCAACTGTCAGAGCAGCTCACAGATTACTGCACCTGTACATAGCCCACCTATAATTTAGCCCAAACAACTACCTCTTTCCCTACTGTATTTAATGTATTTATTTATTTTGCTCCTATGCACCCCATTCTTTTTATTTCTACTTTGCACATTCTTCCATTGCAAATCTACCATTCCAGTGTTTTACTTGCTATATTGTATTTACTTTGCCGCCATGGCCTTTTTTGCCTTTACCTCCCTTATCTCACCTCATTTGCTCACATCGTATATAGACTTGTTTATACTGTACTATTTTACTCCATGTGTAACTCTGTGTCGTTGTATGTGTCAAACTGCTTTGCTTTATCTTGGCCAGGTCGCAATTGTAAATGAGAACTTGTTCTCAACTTGCCTACCTGGTTAAATAAAGGTGAAATAAAAAAATAAAAGTAGGGCAGAACAACAGATTTTGACCTTTTCAGCTCGGGAATTCAATCCAGCGACCTTTCGGTTACTGGCCCAACTCTAACCACTAGGCTACCTGTCGCCTTAGGGATGGTGCCAAGTTTCCTCCACGTGACGCTTGACATTCAGGCCAAAGAGTTCAATCTTTGTTTCATCAGACCAGAGAATCTGTTTCACATGGTCTGAGAGTCTTTAGGTGACTTTTGGCCAACTCCAAACGAGCTGTCATGCCTTTTATTGAGGAGTGGCTTCCATCTGGCCAATTTATCATAAGGGCCCGAATGGTGGTGTGCTGCAAAACTGGAGCAGAACTGGAGCTCTGTCAGAGTGACCATTGGGTTCTTGGTCATCTCCCTGACCAAGGCTCTTCTCCCCCCACTGCTCAGTTTGGCCGAGCTGACAGCTCTAGGAAGAGTCTTGATGGTTCCAAACTTCTTCCATTTAAGAATGAAGAAGGCCACTGTGTTCTTGAGGACCTTCAATGCTGCAGATATTTTTTTGTAGGCTTCCCCAGATCTTGGCCTCGATACAATCCTGTCTCGGAGCTCTACGGACAATTCCTTCGACAACATGGCTTGGTTTTTGCTCTGACATACACTGTCAACTGCGGGACCTTATATAGACAGGTGTGTGCCTTTCGAAATCATGTCCAATCAATTGAATTTACCACAGGTGGACTCCAATCAAGTTGAAGAAACATCTCAAGAGTGAGCGACGGAAACAGGATACACCTGAGCTCAATTTCGAGTCTCATAGCAAAGGGTCTGAATACATATATAAATAAGGTATTTCTGTGTTTTATTTTTTATTAATTTTCTAAAATATTGTGAGGCATTGTGTGTAGATTCATGAGGATATTTATTTATTTAATCAATTTTAGAATAAGGCTGTAACATTACAAAATGTGGAAAAGGGGAAAGGATCTGAATACTTTCGGAATGCACTGTATAATCTTGTATCAATAATGCTGTCGTAAACAATGTATAGCTTCAAAATGGTTAAAACAAAATAAATGTTTAAAATGATCCTGTGGATGGCATGCCAGTCTTAACATTTGAAGCTCTGTCTATACATTTGGTATGGGTTCCATTTCAAAACTTACAAATAAAAGATAAATGCAGATCAATAGAATCAAAGCCAATATCAGTAGCTGAAGCAGTCTTCCCATCCTCCATATATCTGTTGGTAAATTAAAGAGAACGTCAAAGTGAACTTGAGCACAGTAATAATAAACAGTCACAATTATACCAATCTGAATGAAAATGTGTAAATTAATAGAATGGATATATAATGTAGGTCAGGTTTATTCTCAGAGGGGAAGCTGAATTTATCAAGTGTTCTCAGCAGGATTGATGGGGCATATCTATTCGGACTCTGGAGAGAAGTTCACTGCTAGAGAGAACCACATGAGGATGGTGGACGATAAAGTTAGCTATCTAGATAGCTAGATATTGACTGCATGTATTGTTTTTTCAACTTTCTGCTTGTCTGGTCACACTTTCAGTTCTGTTTGGTAAAGCCTACCACTCTTGTTCGTGATGAAAATAGAGAGCTGCTAATTCAACGGTTGTTGCTAGCCTGCATGAAGCTATATACTGCAGCTCGTGCTCGCACTGGAGGAGACGCAGATGGGCACAGTCTGGAGGCTCAATAGAGAGCAATAGTAATTGTAGGCCCTAACTCCGCCATGGCTCGTTAGCCAACGCCTATAGGGAAATTAATTGTTTAGATAAATGCCACAAATAAGGTCTGAGGTAAACACAGGCTTTGGAGATCTTCATCAGCTAATGTAAGTTTTTGTAAATCTTGACGTATTTATGTAATCCAAAAATCACTTAAAGCAGAAAGGTTTCATACTTCATAAAGGTCATGGTAACTCAATGATGTTATTGTTGTTCATTTTCTCGATATCTAAAGGCAAAACCTAGATTTGAGCCAATGTCATAATAGCTGAAACTGTAATTACTACAGTGAAAGTGTCAAAGTGGGCCTCCCGAGTGGTGCAGCGGTACTAAGTCACTGCATCACAATGCTTGAGGTGTCACTACTGACCCGGGTTCGATCCTAGGCTGTGTCACAGCCTGCCGTGACCGGGAGACCGATGAGGCGGTGTACAATATGCCCAGTCGTCCAGGTTAGGGGAAGGTTTGGCTCACTGTATTTCCTTGTCCTAGCGACTCCTTGTGGCGGGCCGGGCACCTGCAAGAAGACTTCAGTCGCCAGGTGTACGGTGTTTCCTCCGACACATTGGTGTGGCTGGCTTCCGGGTTAAGCGAGCAGTTTGTCAAGAAGCAGTGCGGCTTGGCAGGGTCGTGTTTCGGAGGACGCATGGCTCTCCACCTTTGCCTCTCCCGAGACTGTATGGGGAGTTGCAACGATGGGACAAGACTGAAACTACCAATTGGATATCACGAAAAACAGGTAAAAGCACACAAAAAAAGTGACAAAGTGACAGGTTTTTGTTTGATCAAAAACAACTTTGTATTGAAGGCTACTATTTGTTTTGTAACAGAGGGGGTTAATATAAGCCTTGCTGTCTGGCTGTCAGACCTCATCAACATCATTACGGACATATCCAAGTAAATACCAATAGAACAAAGCTCAAATAAACAAAAATGCAGCATGTGTGTCATTCCAGGTGCAATGTTTGACATGACTGTGGAAGCTGAAATTTGCTAGCTTGCTAGCTAGCAAGTGACACGAACGTTAGCAAAGATACTGGTAAGATATCTCAATATATCTCATCAGCGTCGTTTCCAATGGGAGAAAAATAAGCATAGTGTGCAGAACAAGCAAGGGGGTGGACAGAGCCAAGCAAGAGTTAGCGAGATCCTATTGGCATGTTTTAGCATGTATTTGCATATTTCCGTCAGGGAACGCCTTCTCTCTGAAGTGCACATGTGCAATAACTCAATTTGCCCTTGTACTCCTGTCATGATGTTGGCCTGTTTGTGAAGTTTATGACCCTCCATAAATACCTTTCCCCCATTCCTCTCTCTCTACTCTACAGAGTGACTCTTGGAAACTCTCTTTGTTAACATAGAGAGAGTCGGGTAACATCAAAAGGGTTGTGAACAGAACCATATTTTGGTAATCCAACCAGTTGAAAATATGCGTTGGTATTAAACAATATGATATAAGATCAGTTGTCATCTGGGACATTTTTACTGATGATAGGACGACATAAACTGTATCTTAGAAAGTCTACACATTATAGTTATCAGATTAACATGGAATTGTTGTGCAATTTAAATGTTTAAATATGTAATATATCCTAGAATATTAAATAAGTGAACTAGCCTCAACTCAGTGGCCCCGCCCATGTGATCAGACATTGGTTGTGAACTATGAAACACGCACTTCTCTCCCTACTACATAAGCCCTTTACGAAAATGTAACATTTGTGTTCCCGATGACGTGAGGACGGCTGTCCAGATGTTAAAAGGGCTGATATCAACTACAGAACTGAGACAACAACCTAACGAAATTAGCATCGTGTTCCAGACGACGTGAGGGCTGCTGTCCAGAAGTTAAAAGGGGCGAATTTCAACGTGGAGGTGACGATCGACACGTTGAAGAGATGATTTTTAACTATACTAGCCAGAATATAGCATGAGCATATAATATGGCAACTTGGTATAAACTTTGAACTCTTATTCACTAAAGAAGTGATACTTCCTAGCCGTTGAGTTAGCAGCAGCAGCTGTAAACATGGGCTTGGAAAGGACGGACAAAGTTTCTGTTCTACCACATGGCGACGGTACTACAATGTATCCACTCTACCACCAGACATTCTTCAGAGGACAAGAGATCCCTGCTGGGCAACCCGGCCTTCCATCTACGACCAACCTATTGAAGTGCAGCTCACAGTAAACATTTCTTGCATTTTCATTTTCCAAATGGGCGGTTATTTACGATAGCATGGCTTCCCAAGGTCCGATAGAGTCCCAAACCCTTTGTTCCTCAGCCGTCATATCTGTTCCGTCCGCTAGAGACGTCGTTTTGCATGACCTAATTAGTAATCAATGTATGACCCACCCTGTGTATATGTAATTCTGTGTTATTGTTTAGGTATTTAATAAATAAGGTGGTGGACCGGACAGACATACAAGCATACATTGGTCTCTTGATTTTGGCTGGTGTGTACAGATCCAGAAACAAATCTACCACCAGTTTATGGGATGCAGAGTCTGGTCGGGCAATTCTTCGTGCCACTATGTCACTCCAGACATTTCACGTGTTGTCACGGGTGATTCGCTTCGACAATCGTGATACAAGACCAGACCGCCGTCAACAAGACAAGCTGGCAGTGATCAAAGAGGTTTGGCACAAGTGGGTGAAGAGCCTGCTACTCATCTATAACCCAAGTCCAGATATCACAGTGGAAAAGCATCTGGTCACTTTTAGGGGACGCTGCCCATTCAAACAGGACATGATGAGTAAACCGTCTAAATATGGAATAAAGATATGGGCAGCATGTGAGGCCAGGACAAGGTATGCCTGGAGCATGCAGGTTTACACTGGGAAATCTGCTGACGGTGTTCCCGAAAGGAACCAGGGGAAGCGGGTGGTCCTGGAAATGACTGCACGTCTCCAGGGGAACAACATCACGTGACACTTTCTTCACCTCATATGCTCTTGGTCAGGAGCTGCTCCGAAAATAAATTACCATGTTCGGGACGGTCAGAAGGAACAAGCCTGCGTTGCCTCCTGCCTTACTCACTACCAAGGACAGGGATCGTTTTTCCTGTACATTTGCCTTCACAGATACACACACTCTTGTGTCCTACTGCCCCCAAAAAAATAAGAATGTGCTCCTGATGACAACTATGCACAGGGATGCCGCTGTGAGTACCAGAGAGGACAAGAAGCCCAACGCTGTCCTGGATTAACCTTGACCTCTGTAACTTTTTTTATCTCATGTACTTTTTTTCTACTACCAGATTGTTTTTTCTGCACCATAAAAACAAGACATGTTGTTGTTTGGTGAAATGCTCATTGAAGTTGTGAACAATATGGAGTCAATTCTATCCATTTGAATATGTAAATATGTTTTAGATGTGATAAATTAAAACAACGCTTTGATGCAATTTTTCACGTTATTATGCAAGACATGAAGTATCACTTGTACGTACTCATTTTTTATTTACTGATGGTTGCACTTTTGCAGGTTACTGGCACATACTCTTGTAAGAGGATGCCGGTACGTTGGACAATGGAGGTGTTCTTCAATATCCTAGATATATCAGTCTACAACGTGTTTGTGGTGTGGATCGAGGTGAATCCAGGCTTGAAGCAGGGGAAATTCTTCAAGGGGAGACTATTCCTAGAAGAGTTGGGGAAAACCATGGTGGCAGCCCTCATTCAAAGGCGCCAACACCTTCCTCAAACACCATCCTCGGCTGGATTGGTGAGAGATATACAAGGGCCAGAAGCAAGATCTATGGCCGCAAGAGACAGAAGAAGCAAAAGGAAGAGGTGCAATCTGTGTGCGCCAAGAGATGTCAAAACGAGCATTATGTACCATAAATGCAGTGCATATATTTGCAAGGCACATGCAACAACCACCACGTATTGTTCAACATGTGCATGAGCATACTTGAAATGTAACCACCATTGATTTACAGATTGGGAACATGTTAATGTTTTTGTTATTGTTAGTAATTCTGTTATTGTTACTGTTGTTCTTTAATGTGTTCAGACATTCATTTTGTAAAATGGTAAAGTTTTCATGTGTAGTTTTGGGCCTATGTCCTTTCTTTACTATTAAAATCATACCTGTCAGTTTTGACCGGGAAAACAGCATATGTTATTTTGTGCCACTACTTAAACATGTGAAATGGATTCAAAACAAATGTCCTTGTTAAACTTTGACACAAAGTAGTCTGTGATAAATAGCACAATATGTTTCATCTGAGTATTTGTTACAGTCAAAATAATCCTTACAACTCATTTTTGAGTAAAAAAAAAAGATCATGTATCGGCTCAGGTCAATGAGGCCTGCAGGCCATAAATAGCAAATAGAAGTTCAAAATGTGCAATGTTCACAAGAACTTAAGTTGATAAAAATATTAACACAATATTAGGTCATATAATATGTATTATTATGGTTTTATAATCAGCTGTAATGGGGGCGGTCATTTTGGACCGGGAACACAGAATTAAAACTTCTTAAGGATAGGCGTCCCGCTAGCGGACAACAAAGTCAAGGACAACAAAGTCAAGGTATTGGAGTGGCCATAACAAAGCCCTGACCTCAATTCTATAGAAAATTTGTGGGCAGAACTGAAAAAGCGTGTGCGTGCAAGGAGGCTTACAAATCTGACTCAGTTACACCAGCTCTGTCAGGAGGAATGGGCCAAAATTCACCCAACTTATTGTGGGAAGCTTGTGGAAGGGTACCCGAAACGTTTGACCCAAGTTAACTTTTTATGGCTGCAGGGGCAGTATTGAGTAGCTTGGATAAAAAGGTGCCCATTGTAAACGGCCAGCTCCTCAGTCTCAGTTGCTAATATATGCATATTATTATTGGTATTGGATAGAAAACATTCTATAGTTTCCAAAACTGTCAAAATATTGTCTGTGAGTATAACAGAGCTGATATTACAGGCGAAACCCTGAGGAAAATCAAAACAGGAAATGGCTTCTATTTTGGAAACTCCATGTTCCAACGCCTCCCTTTGCTGGATTTAAAGGGATATGAACCAGATTCCTTTACCTTTCGCTTCCTCAAGGTGTCAACAGTCTTCAGACATAGTTTCAGGCTTTTATTTTGAAAAATAAAAATGGTCACATGAGTTTTGCTCACGCAACAGAATTTGGACAGCTATTGCTTTTCCCTCTCCTACTGTGAAAGACATTTGCGGTTTATATATTATCGATTATATATATTTAAAACAACCTGAGGATTGATTATAAAAAACGTGACATGTTTCTGTGGACATTATGGAAACTATTTAGAATTTTCGTCTGTGTTGTCGTGACCGCTCTTTCCTGTGGATTTCTGAACATAAAGCAACAAACAAACGGAGGTATTTTGGATATCAAAATAATCTTTATGGAACAAAAGGAACAATTGTTGTGTTACTGGGAGTCTCGTGAGTGAAAACATCCGAAGATCATCAAAGGTAAACAATTCATTTGATTGCTTTTCTGATTTTCGTGACCAAGCTTCCTGATGCTAAGTGTACTAAATGTTTTGTCGTGCGATCGATAAACTTACACAAACGCTTGGATTGCTTTCGCTGTAAAGCATAATTTCAAAATCTGACATGACAGGTGGATTAACAAAAGTCTAAGCTGTGTTTTCCTATATTGCACATGTGATTTCATGAATATAAATATTTGTAGTAATATTTATTGAACGTAGCGCTATGCTATTTAGCGGCTGTTGATGACACTTATCCCGATATGGGGATTGCAGCCATAACAAGTTAAATAATTTAAAGGCATTGCTACCAAATACTAATTGAGTGTATGTAAACTTCTGACCCACTGGGAATGTGATGAAAGAAATAAAAGCTGAAATAAATAATTCTCTCCACAATTATTCTGACATTTCACATTCTTAAAATATTATTAATGATCATTAACTGACCTACGACAGGGAATCTTTACTAGGGTTAAATGTCAGGAATTGTGGAAAAACTGATTTTAAATGTATTTGGCCAAGATGTATATAAACGTCTGACTTCAAATGTATTTTTTAACCGAACCCATTCAACATTCTGGCAACAACATCGACATCCTCTGGGACAAAACAGTTGATGATGAGATGGCGGCCCAGAAAATAATGGGTACACTGAACCGGTAAGAATTATAAACATACTACTATACACTAAGTGTACAAACCATTAGGAACACCTTCCTAATATGGAGTTGCATTCCCTTTTGCCTTCAGAACCGCTTCGATTTGTTGGGGCAATAACTCTACAAGGTGTCGAAAGCGTTCCACATGGATGCTAGCCCATGTTGACTCCAATGCTCCCCACAGTTTTCTGGATATCCTTTGGGTGGTGGTGGACCATTCTTGATACACACAATAAACTGTTGTCATGACTGTCTTGATCAGGTCAGGTTACAGGAGACCACAACCCTACAGATTATCTCTCACCCCCAACAGAGGAGGAGAGATCTAGGGGTCTGAAGACGTGGGGGGTTTTATGGCCCCTGGTAAATCTCAGGCCACAGACAAATTCCTTTGTCCGGTCACTATGAAGAACCAGCCTCAGAACATTAAACATGAAATAAAAGGACTTTGGAACAATGGTTTCCGTCAGCCACAACGGAGATCATCACCACGTAATTACATCATTGTATTCTGACCCATAAGAGAGGCAGTTTGAGACAAGGCTAGGGTTAGAATAGCATAGCTGACAAATTCACCCAAATGTATATTTATCTTGTGTACTATTTGTTTTCCTCTCTCTTTTGAAATTCCCATTGTGGGTAACACACCCCATAGTGTGTTGGCCCGTTAGGCTATTGATTAGAACTTAGTATATAATGTGTTTTGTCTATGTGTATCTTTTATCATCATTTTAGCTTTTAGTAAATAAATATTCAGTTAAGATTGGTGTGGTACGAATTCATTAGTGGGACCCGGGTCCGTGCAGATTCACGGGCTATACGACGTTCAGAACGAGACTGTCAGAGGCAACTGCTTAATTAGCGGCTGTTGTAAAATCGATATTCTGATATTCTTTGAGTTAATTTGGGAAATAGAAACTCAATAAAAACTAGTTTTCCCATGGTGCCCCAGGTTAATGAGTTAATAAGAAACTTTAATCATTCGATGAGCAATAGTCGTCACATTAACTAATACAACGTCACGACATATTGGTGCCCCCGTGGTGAGGAATCTGATATAGGAATAGGCCGCACTGTTGGGTTAATTCCATACCAATTGTGTAACAAGATACATTTATACCATTAATAGCTATAGGCAGGACTGGTGCGGGAGAGAAGAGTGTGTGTGCGACGTTCAATGGCACCCAGAAACTGGTCTGGAGAGAACCACACCTGTAGTATTTCTGAAGAAAGCCAGTGGGTAGGGGGGGTCTACTGAATGCTATGAGCTAGGGCATAAGTACCAGTATTGAGTAGCTTGGATGAAAGGTGCCCAGAGGTACCCAGAGTAAACGGCCTGCTCCTCAGTCCCAGTTGCTAATATATGTATATTATTATTAGTATTGATTAGAAAACACTCTGAAGTTTCTAAAACTGTTTGAACGATGTCTGTGAGTATAACAAAACTCATATGGCAGGCAAAAGCCTGAGAATAAATCCAAACAGGAAGTGGGAAATCTGAGGTTGGTCGATTTTCAACCCAGCCCCTATTGAATACACAGTGGGATATTGATTATGTTGCACTTCCTAAGTCTTCCACTAGATGTCAACCGTATTTAGAAACTTGAATGAGGCTTCTACTGTAATGTGGAGCCGGATGGGAGCTGTTTGAGTCACTCGTCTGGCAGAGAGCCAGGTCCTGGTCATGCGCATTTCACATGATAGTGACCTGTGTTCCATTGCTTCTCTACAGACAATGGAATTCTCCGGTTGGAACATTATTGAAGATTTATGATATCAACATCCTAAAGATTGATTCTATACTAAGTTTGACAAGTTTCTTTGACCTGTAATATAACTTTTTGAAGTTTTCGTCCGACTTTCGGCTGGACCTGCACGAGCATTTGGATTTGTGTACTAAACGCGCTAACAAAAGTAGCTACTTGGACATAAATAATGGACATTATCAAACAAAACAAACATTTATTGTGGAATTAGGATTCCCGGAAGTGCATTCTGATGAAGATCAAAGGTAAGGGAATATTTATAATGTTATTTCTGATTTCTGTTGACTCCAACATGGTGGATAATTGTATTTTTTTCTGAGCGCCGTCTCAGATTATTGCATGGTGTAAGGGATTTCTTCCATTGACGGAGAGGCGGACCAAAGCGCAGCGTGGTTATTTTGACTCATGTTTTAATAAATCACTTCACATGAACAAACTAACAAACTAACAAAAACAAGAAACGTGAAAACCCAAAACAGCCCTATATGGTGCAAAACACAGAGACAGGAACAATCACCCACCAACACAGTGAAACCCAGGCTACCTAAGTATGATTCTCAATCAGAGACAACTAATGACACCTGCCTCTGATTGAGAACCATACTAGGCCGAAACATAGAAATACCCAAATCATAGAAAAACAAACATAGACTGCCCACCCCAACTCATGCCCTGACCATACTAAATAATGACAAAACAAAAGGAAATAAAGGTCAGAACATGACAGTACCCCCCCCCCCCCCCCTCCCCAAAGGTGCGGACTCCGGCCGCAAAACCTTGACCTATAGGGGAGGGTCTAGGTGGGCGTCTGTCCGCGGTGGCGGCTCTGGCGCGGGACGCGGACCCCACTTCACCATTGTCTTAGTCCGCCTTATTGTCCGCCTCCGTGGCTTTCTCACCATGGCCACCGTTCTCAATGACCCCATTGGACAGAGGGGCAGCTCGGGACAGAGGTGGGGCAGCTCGGGACAGAGGTGGGGCAGCTCGGGACAGAGGTGGGGCAGCTCGGGACAGAGGTGGGGCAGCTCGGGACAGAGGTGGGGCAGCTCGTGACAGAGGTGGGGCAGCTCGGGACAGAGGTGGGACAGCTGCTCGGGACAGAGGTGGGACAGCTGCTCGGGACAGAGGTGGGACAGCTGCTCGGGACAGAGGTGGGACAGCTGCTCGGGACAGAGGTGGGACAGCTGCTCGGGACAGAGGTGGGACAGCTGCTCGGGACAGAGGTGGGACAGCTGCACGGGACAGAGGGGCGGCGGCTCTGGGCTGAGGGGCTCTGGCGGCCCCTGGCTGACTGGCGGCACTGGCGGCCCCTGGCTGACTGGCGGCCCCTGGCTGACTGGCGGCCCCTGGCTGACTGGCGGCCCCTGGCTGACTGGCGGCACTGGCGGCCCCTGGCTGACTGGCGGCACTGGCGGCCCCTGGCTGACTGGCGGCACTGGCGGCGGAGAGGCGGGAGACTCCGGCAGCGCTGGAGAGGAGGGAGACTCCGGCAGCGCTGGACAAGCGAGGCGCACTGTAGGCCTGATGCGTGGTGCTGGCACTGGTGGTACTGGGCCGAGGTCACGCACAGGAAGCCTGGTGCGGGGAGCTGCTGTGGGGCAGCTCGGGACAGAGGTGGGGCAGCTCGGGACAGAGGTGGGACAGCAGCTCGGGACAGAGGTGGGACAGCTGCTCGGGACAGAGGTGGGACAGCTGCACGGGACAGAGGGGCGGCGGCTCTGGGCTGAGGGGCTCTGGCGGCCCCTGGCTGACTGGCGGCACTGGCGGCCCCTGGCTGACTGGCGGCCCCTGGCTGACTGGCGGCCCCTGGCTGACTGGCGGCACTGGCGGCCCCTGGCTGACTGGCGGCACCTGGCTTACTGGCGGCACCTGGCTGACTGGCGGCACTGGCGGCCCCTGGCTGACTGGCGGCACTGGCGGCCCCTGGCTGACTGGCGGCACTGGCGGCGGAGAGGCGGGAGACTCCGGCAGCGCTGGAGAGGAGGGAGACTCCGGCAGCGCTGGACAAGCGAGGCGCACTGTAGGCCTGATGCGTGGTGCTGGCACTGGTGGTACTGGGCCGAGGTCACGCACAGGAAGCCTGGTGCGGGGAGCTGCTACCGGAGGGCTGGGGTGTGGAGGTGGTACTGGAAAGACCGGACCGTGTAGGCGCACTGGAGCTCTTGAGCACCGAGCCTGCCCAACCTTACCCGGTTGAATGGTCCCGGTCGCCCTGCCAGTACGGCAAGGTGGAATAGCCCGCACTGGGCTATGCAGGCGAACCGGAGACACCGTGCGAAAGGCTGGTGCCATGTAAGCCAGCCCAAGGAGACGCAATGGGGACCAGATGCGTAGAGCCGGCTTCATGGCACTTGGCTAAACGCTCACTCTAGCCCGGCCGATAAGCGGAGCTGGAATGTACCGCACCGGGCTATGCACCCGCACTGGAGACACCGTGCGCACTATAGCATAACACGGTGCCTGCCCGGTCTCTCTAGCCCCCCGGTAAGCACAGGGAGTTTGCGCAGGTCTCCTACCTGGCGTAGCAATACACCCTGTTAGCCCCCCCCCCCCAATAAATTTTTGGGGCTGACTCTCGGGCTTCCATCCGCTCTGCCGTGCTAGTTCCTCATAATGCCGCCTCTCTGCTTTTTCTGCCTCCAGCTCGGCCTTGGGGCGGCAATATTCTCCTGGCTCTGCCCAGGGTCCTTTCCCGTCTAGAATTTCCTCCCAAGTCCATTTCTCCAAGTAGTGCAGCCTCTCCCACTGCTGCTGCTGCTGCTCCTGCTGCTGCTGCCTCTGTTGCTTCTCCTGCTGCTGCTTCTTCCGTTGCCCGTTACCACGCCGCTTGGTCCTGTTGGGGTGGGTGATTCTGTAAGGGATTTCTTCCATTGACGGAGAGGCGGACCAAAGCGCAGCGTGGTTATTTTGACTCATGTTTTAATAAATCACTTCACATGAACAAACTAACAAACTAACAAAAACAAGAAACGTGAAAACCCAAAACAGCCCTATATGGTGCAAAACACAGAGACAGGAACAATCACCCACCAACACACAGTGAAACCCAGGCTACCTAAGTATGATTCTCAATCAGAGACAACTAATGACACCTGCCTCTGATTGAGAACCATACTAGGCCGAAACATAGAAATACCCAAATCATAGAAAAACAAACATAGACTGCCCACCCCAACTCACGCCCTGACCATACTAAATAATGACAAAACAAAAGGAAATAAAGGTCAGAACGTGACACATGGTTGGCTTTTTCCGTAAAGTTTTTTTTAAATCTGACCCAGCGGTTGCATTAAGGAGAGGTATATCTATATTTCCATGTCTAACAATTGTATTTATCGACATTTATAATGAGTATTTCTGTAAAATGATGTGGCTCTCTGCAATATCACCAGATGTTTTTGGAACTAGTGAACTTAACGCGCCAATGTATATTGAGATTTTTTTATATAAATATTAACTTTATCAAACAAAACATACATGTATTGTGTAACATGAAGTCCTATGAGTGTCATCTGATGAAGATCATCAAAGGTTAGTGATTCATTTTATCTCTATTTGTGCTTTTTGTGACTCCTCTCTTTGGCTGGAAAAATGGCTGAATTTTTCTGTGAGTTGGTGGTGACCTAACATAATCGTTTGTGGTGCTTTCGCTGTGAAGCCTATTTGAAATCTGACACTGTGGTGGGATTAACAACAAGATTACCTTTAAAACGGTATAAGATACATGTATGTTTGAGGAATTTTAATTATGAGATTTCTGTTATTTTGAATTTGGCGCCGCCCTGCACTTTCACTGGCTGTTGTCATATTGATCCCGTTAACGGGATTGCAGCCCTAAGAAGTTTTTTAAATCATTCTTACACTATGATTTTGAACATTCAAAGCAACTGAGAAACGTCCATGGCCGGCATTGTTGTCACCTTAGCTTGCTATATAACTTCTGAGTGATAGGAAGCACAAGCACCACCACCAATCATCCTACACTACCGAACACACACCAGTCGTTACTATGACAAATAGCGTAGCCATGTTAGCAAATGACTATCTGAACACACACAAGTCTGACTTGCTGTTTAGACAGTCAGTATTCCAAAACGGATTTGAAAAACCAAACTGATTTGAGCATTAAGGCCCGCAGTGTGAACAAGGCTTAAGTGTAGAACATGGGGATGTGTGAAACTTGCTCCTCAGCCTGAAATGAGCCTCGGTGTGAGCCAAATAAGGAGGAAGCAATACTCGCAAGCAGGGTGACACCCTATGCATAAGCAGTAAAATCTAAACAGATCATCAAAATGCCTCTTCCTTAAAACTCTAAGCACATTTTCAATTCACTGACAACAACAAGCAAATGAACAAAGTACTTGTTCACTGAACCAAATCACTCTTTCAATTTGGATACATATTCAATATAAGTATCTGCCTTTCACGGTGCAATATTCAGTTTACTTTTGAAATTATTTTCTTGTCATTTGTTATTCTTGTCACTTGTCAATACAATCAACTATCACTTAAACAAACTGCTCAGAAGTGAAGTGAAGCAAAATTATGTAGTAGATAGTCAAAGATGCACTATGCAAAATCACTCTGCCATTTCCTAGTTGCTAAAATTGTAATAGTTTGCCTAATTTCAGTTAATGTGATAAAACAAGCAATTATAGTCTAGAGAATCATTGCACCATCTAAACCGCTGTGAAATATATATTTTCCATAACCAAATAGATTGTATTTTCAGCTGTTTGAAGCTGGTGTAGAAAACTGAAAGTAAAGGATGCAAAAACAAAACTAGCGTACGTAGAGCAGATCTACCGCTTCTTAGACTTGCATTCATTGAGAATGACAGATCTATAACTCACATTTCTATGTGAATTTTGTCAGGTCGCCCAAAAAGTTACATATTGCAGCTTTAACGTATATAGTTTGATAACTGCTAAACACTGTTCATTTCTAGATGTTTTTTCCATCATAAATGTATCAATTTGACATCAATATATGTTGGAAGGTAAAACCAAATCCTTTATGGATGTGGCTGTAAATACTACATCATTATTTTCCATCAGCCAGTGTGCTTCAATAGGACAAAGTGGAAAGAATCACTCTATAGGGCTCCTGAGTGGCGCAGGGGGTCTAAGGCAATGCATCTCTGTGCTAGAGTTGTCACTACACACCCTGGTTTGATTCTAGACTGTGTGCACAATTTACATTTGTATCTTGTTTTTTTGTACTATAACTTTCTTTTTTTTTTATTACCAAATAACGAACCTATAATTTTCCTATGTATTGGTGACTAAATGTTGACATGGTACTTCACAAAAACAATACAAAAATAAAATAAACTTTAGCTGGCTCGGCGCAATTGTTTGCAGTGTTCATTATGTATGTGTATTGGCACTATTCCATTTTGGTTCAAAATGTATTAGTTTGGAGCAGTTTTATTATGTGAAATGTACTGTTAACAAATGACAAGAAAATCGTATCAAATGTAATGTGAATATTGCATTGTAAAAAGCAGATGTATGCAAAAGAGTGATTTGGTGCAGTGAACAAGTGAATTTGTGAATTTGTTTGTTGTACTCAGTCAATTGAAAATGTGCTTAAGAGTTTTGAAACGTGCCATTTTGATGATCTGTTTAGACTTTTGTGCTTAGAGTTGTGAAAATGTACCACACTCTTGTGAAAATTGCACTAAAGTGAATGGGGGAAAAAAACGGTCAAACTGAAATGACCCCAAGAAAGAGAATCTTATCAATGTACTGTAAAAATGATGACGCCCTGGAGCTGTTTTCTGTTAAGCCTACTCATCAAAGGTTCCTCCTTGCCACTCCTATGGCTACAACCAAAGCTAGTTTACAGGCACGGTTTGCACCAAACCTTTGTTCATGGGAACATGGATGTCTAGAAGGCCAGCATCCCGGAGCCGCCTCTTCACTGTTGACGTTGAGACTGGTGTTTTTCGTGTACTATTTAATGAAGCTGCCAGTTGAGAACTTGTGAGGCATCTGGTTCTCAAACTAGACACTAATGTCCTTGTCCTCTTGCTCAATTGTGCACCGGGGCCTTCCACTCTTCTTTCTATTCTGGTTAGAGCCAGTTTGCGCTGTTCTGTGAAGGGAGTAGTACACAGCGTTGTACGAGATCTTCAGTTTCTTGGCATCTCTTGGCAGCCTTCATTTCTCAGAACAAGAGTAGACTGACGAGTTTCAGAAGAAAGTTATTTGTTTCTGGCTATTTTGAGCCTGTGATCGAACCCACAAATGCTGATGCTCCAGATACTCAACCAGTCTAAAGAAGGCCAGTTTTATTGCTTCTTTAAGCAGAATAACAAATTCAGCTGTGATAACATAATTGCAACAAGGGTTTTCTAATGATCAATTAGCCTTTAAAAATGATAAACTTGGATTAGCTAACACAATGTGCCATTGGAAACAGGAGTGATGGTTGCTGATAATGGGCCTGTATGCCTATGTAGATATTCCATAACAAATCTGTTGTTTCCAGCTACAATAGTCATTTACAACATTAACAATGTCTACACTGTATTTCAGATCAATTTGATGTTATTTTAATGGACAAAAAACGTTATCGTCTTTCAAAAACAAGGACATTTCTAAGTGACCCCAAACTTTTGAACTGCGGTGTACATTAAACACAGACAAATCAAGTTTTTGATGCACTGGGTTTTTAAAGTAATCCAATAATTAATCATCTATTTTTTCAAAAGTATACATCACCTGATTACATTCCTTTTGCTGGTAAAGTACTTGATTACAGTTTCAGGGTGTTTGCAAATAAATTATACATACGTTAAACCAGTTACTCCCCAACACTGTTGACAGGAATTAATACTCAGTCACGTCTACCTGAAGCAAGGAATGAGGTCTCTGTAAATGTAGCCTATTGGGCAGGCTGTGCTGCAGCTGGTGCATGTTGGGATATGTCCTTTCCACTCCAGCATAGCTGTAATGTATTTGCACTTCAAAAAGACTCATTCAAACTTGGTTTCTAGTAGGCAACGAACATGTCATAATGACAGATGATGTTCAAACCCTTTATGCTGGGTTTGTTTGAATACAGGCTATATGTATTATATCTAAACATAATTAAATTTCCCTGTAAAATAGCGTAAACAGAGGAGTAGGTCCCTCTGAAGATTGCAATCTTGCACCAACTATGGGGCTTTCACAACTGCATAAATAGCACATGACTCTTTGCCATTTGTTACAGCCAAAGCTTCCTACTTCTGACAGTCAAAGGCTGTAGTTAAATCAAACTAGAGCATCATAAATAGTCAGCAAATAATCCAAAGGTGTTTACAGGCTATCTGAGAGTTTGTTCTTATTAAAATTATTTTTCAATCCAAGAGTGGTGTTTTTCCTTATTGATCACCAAAATACAAAGTGTACGAAATACCTTCAAAACGGTCACTGTTGGCTCTTATGCTCTTTTGTATATGGGCTGAACAACCATGATTGACAATTCATATAGGCCTACTGAAGTAAGTCATTATAATAATTATAATAATAATGAAAACATAATGATGCATTAGATATATTAACCTAATATTCGTATAGGTCTGATAATGACACTGCTTTAGTGAAGACTAAGCCACCATAATTGTTATTTTGCAATAATATTAAATTACTCGAAAAAATACGTTTCCATGAACTTGTCCATTGATTTGTTTTGACGACATTTAGAAAAGTCGCACGTAGAAAATTGTATTCGACAATTGCCAGTCATCTACGGTGCATTTCCATTTAGCCATCTTTGTGTCGCAATAGCTGTCTTTTATCGGTGCAATAAAAGACAGACAATTCATTCATCAATTAAATTGTAGGTGAACATACAGGCCTATTTAGGACGAAAGTGACAAATATGATGATTGAAAATAGTTGAAATGTTGGCTAGGCGGCTATTTCAGTGGCTGATTGACTGATGTGCTCTGTACAGCTCTGACATCATTACAGGCGAGAGTTCTTTCAAGGTAGGATTTCAACGCTATTGATAGATTACAATTGTAACACTTTCAGAGCCCTTATATTTGCAAAAAACTATAGTGTCGAATAATAATGAGGTGATCGAAGTGTTCCCATTACCCATTTAGGCCAATTGCGCAGTTTCATGTCTCCGGCCCGAACAGATATAATGCAATAATTTAGTAATCTTTGTCATATTCTAATAATTATAATGTGCCAACGTATCGCCACGGTCCGTGCCATGGTGAAACGTGGACTCCTGTAGATCGGAAACAATTGGATGGTTAAACTTGCCAGACAACCACAAAAGGCCAAGCCATTCAGGCATTTTTGAAAGTCAGGACAATCCTGCAAATAAACATTATTTGTATAGTTTAATGTTTATTTTGCAAGCAGTAGGCATTTAAGATTAAATGTGAAGTGGAACGTTAGTTACACCGTGACATAACGTGCCCTACGTAGAGCTACCTTCAAATGATTCGGCAATGACCCTTTTTTCGAAAAACACAATTTCCATCAACATTTGTCGCAATAAAGAAAGTTCTACAAAACAAAAATTCACCCCTGTGGAACGAATAAAAATGTTTCCGATCTTTAGAAGGTTTCTCCTGTATCTGCCGCTTCTATAAGACGTAATTATTTTTGCGACATTGCTTTTTTCGAATAAACCTGTGTCAATGGAAACATGTCTAATGTAGGCTACATTCACTTTTTAGGTTAACAATTGTAGGTATCAAAAATATAAAGAGGTAGGCCTACTGATTTCTATTATACCATGTAAAATTAGGCTATGGAGTATTTTGATAACTGACTAATATGGGTAGTTAATAAAAGCCCGAAACATTTACAATACCTTCTTCAATGGATAAGCAGAGTATAAATAATCAAACTAATCTTAGAAAAACGTTCCAGATAATATGTTAAATGTTACCCTTTTTCCTTTAGTCCAGTAGCCTAATCTACAAAACGGATATGAAATAATATTCTCCATACACTCTCTAAAGTCTCATTTATTCACCAGGTATTATTTAGAAAATATTTTGTACTTACTAACGTAAAGGTCATTACAACAAGCGCTGCTCCACAAAAATACCCTCTTGACGCACTCGTAGACGGTGCTGAATGGTCAGTCATTTATGATTATCTCCAATAATGGCTTTCGACCATCTCTCCCCACCTAAAAAGAGTGTACCAACCTACAGCTATCCACCCTATGACTGTAGCTGAATTTAAAAAGGTCTAATGAAGCCGTTTTAATCTCAATATCAAATCAAACCAAACATATTTCAAATTCTGACATGACAGGTGGATTAACAAAAGGCTAAGCCGTGTTTTCCTATATTGCACTTGTGATTTCATAAATTTACATGTTTATAGTAATATTTATTGTATGTAGCGCTATGCTATTCAGAGGTTGTTAATGACACTTATCCCGATAGGGGGATTGCAGCCATAACAAGTTAATACACTCTGCTCGCCTGCACTTGACTTCGCCTCCCGTACACACCCCTGACAATCAAACTGCCTTCCACTATTAAATATTGAACCTATGAGCCGTTCTGGCTCGGACAAGGATTACTTAACTATTTTATCTACAGTAAAGTTTGTTGCAATTTAAAAGGTATTTCACATTTTTGTTGATCATCCCCCATTTGAAGTCATTTCTCTATTTTCTATTTTTATTTTTATTGTTTTAATAATTCCTAAATGTATGATTGTGGTATTTACTGTAACCCATAAAAACAAACAATAAGATAGCATACCTTCTTAAACAGCCGGGTAATCTAGTGGTTAGAGCGTTGGACTAGTAACCGAAAATATTGCAAGTTCGAATCCCCGAGCTGACAAGGTACAAATCTGTCGTTCTGCCCCTGAACAGGCAGTTAACCCACTGTTCCTAGGCCGTCATTGAAAATAAGAATTTGTTCTTAACTGACTTGCCTAGTTAAATAAAGGTTAAAAAAAAACAAAAAAACATTGTATTTAATGTAAGTTAATTACGTTCAACAGTATTTCTTCAGTTCCAACAGCATGAGTATAGCTGTAACGCACCAGCATGTGCGTTAGGGCTGTGTAGAATCATCAAACCACTTTATCATTAAACGTTGTCTGATTCATCACGTTATTTAAAAAAGTGAGCTTTTTAAAAGCTGAGCTGAGCTGAGCTGGACCCAAGGAAATAAATAATAAGTATCCAAAACCACCCCTAAGCTAGACTAGCCTACTTCACCAACAGCTTACTAACTAACCCAAAATACAGTGGGTGGTCCGACCAGTTCTAACTAGTGTTTTTATACAAAGTATTCCTACGGGTAATGTATGCCCACGGGCGACTTGTCTTGGTTCCCCCTTTTTCCACCATCAAACACCATAACACAAACAATACTCACAGGTGGGTACAAAGTGATCTGGAGATGCTAAAACAAGCAACAGACCTACCGAGAGATTGTATGACAGTGAGATTGAGACACAGAGAGATTGAGACACAGAGATCGAGCTTTAGAGGAAACATGGGACAGGGTTTTTAAACCAAGGGAAAGGGGATGTGATAGGGTAATGGAAATAGGTGTCTTCTGATTGATGATTGATTGGTGACTGATTGGGGAGTGATGATTGCCACCTGTGAGGAGAGAAGGAAAGAAAAGAACACAGGATACACACACACTGCATACCTGTATCCGTAACATCAGAGATACATAAAGATAAACAGGAAATTAGAGCACTTGACTTGTAATCCAGCTCACACTCTTTGAACAGCTGCTCTGAGCTTATTGTCTCTAGACTGGTTGCTGAGGACACTAATAAATCAAACAAACATTTATTAGACTACAGGAAAATATTCAAACAAGTCAGTCTTTTTCCTAACTAAATTGTGTACGTAGGAAGTATGTTATTTTTTAAACGAAATGGTCCAACTTTGAATAGCCTCCCAACATGATGATTTGTATAAATATAATTAAATGATTTAATTGTTTAAAATTCAATGTTTCATGTAGTCAAGAAAATTGCAAATTATAGCACCAGTTATTTAATTATGACAAAAGTTATTAAATTACAGCACCAGTTTAATACTCACCATTTGTTTCCTTTTGACTTGAGTGGATGAAGAACAGTAACACAGCATTCAGCATTAATGCTCCACACAGACCAATACCAACTGGAACCAGTGCATTACAGTCCATCCCTACTACAAATACATGGTGAACATAAGAACAATACAATGAAAACAGCTTTTTATGATCTAATGACAAAATAATAATAATGAACAACAGGAACTTCTTTGTCCATGTCACGATCTTCGTAAGCATACTCAGATCAAAGCTCAGCGTGATATGGGTTCCACATTTTTTATTATAAGTGAATGTCACGAACCTCGCCGAGGATGGTGCCTCTTCCTGTTCGGGCGGTGCTCGGCGGTCGTCGTCGCCGGCCTATTAGCTGCCATCGATTCCCTTTCCGTTTGTTTTGGGTTATTGGTTAATTGGGTACACCTGTTTTGTATTAGGATTTGTTTGCAGGGTATTTAAGGGCACTAGGCCCGCTGGGTATTTGTGCGGGCTTGTTTTTGTTACTCTGTGTTTTGTTGGTGTGATTTATTATTGTATTTATTCTCTGGACTGTTTAGTCCTGTTGTTGTTTTGGACTAGCAACGTATTTACGCCCTGTGTGTTGGCGTGACTGTTTTTGTTGCGCTGGGGAATAAATCTGAGGAAAACGACTGAACCCTGCTCTCTGCGCCTGATTCCACCCACCACACCTAGTAGATCGTAACAGAAGCCCGCACCCTTTGAAATGGAGTCAGCAGGAGCAGCGACCACTCCTCTCCCCACTATGGAGGAGCGCGTTCATCACCATACAGCTGTCCTCCATCGGATTGGTACCGCGATGGACCAGATGATGGAGAGGATGGAACGATGGGAGAGGAGTGGTCTCCCGACATCTACCCCAGCTCCCCCACTCCCGACACCACCTACTCCACCTACATCGTCCTCTGGGTCCGGCGCACTACGTCTCTCCCCCCCGAGGGAGTACGATGGAGCGGCTGCTGGGTGCCAGGGATTTTTGCTCCAGCTGGAGCTCTACCTGGCTACCGTGCGTCCGGCTCCCTCGGGTGAGGAGAGTGTGAGCCTCCTCGTCTCCTGTTTAACGGGCAGGGCCCTGGACTGGGCTAACGCAGTCTGGAACAGTCCAGACTCAGCTCGGGACAACTACCTGGAGTTCACCCGCCGTTTCTGAGCAGTGTTCGATCATCCACCAGAGGGTAAAGCGGCGGGTGAGCGACTGTTCCACCTCAGACAGGAGACGAGGAGCGCGCAGGACTTCGCGTTGGAGTTTAGGACCCTAGCTGCTGGTGCTGGGTGGAATGACAGGGCCCTGATGGACCATTACCGGTGTAGTCTCCGGGAGGACGTCCGCCGGGAGCTGGCTTGCAGGGACACAACTCTCTCCCTGGATGAACTAATAGACATGTCTATTCGATTGGACAACCTGCTAGCTGCCCGCGGGCGTTCAGAAGGGGTCCTGTTAATTCCACCGTCCAGCTCTCCCACTCCCACTCCGATGGAGTTGGGAGGAGCTGCATCTAGGGGGATCAGAGGGGGCTCCTCCTGCTCCTATTGTGGACGGAGAGGACACACTTCGGACCGGTGTTGGAGGAGTCCCTCTGGGAGTCGAGATGGTCGGCAGAGCGCTCCTCGGCCACCCCAGGTGAGTAAGCACCAAACTCACCCAGAGCTCCCTGTTGGTCACATGTTTTAATTTTTTTCCCTGCATTTTTCCCCTCTCTTCAGCATAAGGCGCTAGTCGATTCAGGCGCAGCTGTGAGTTTTATGGATCATGGACTCGCCCGTAAATTGGGTATTCCGTTAGTGCAGATAGACCCACCTGTCCCCGTGCACTCCTTAGATAGCCGACCGCTAGGGTCAGGGCTGGTCAGGGAGGCCACGATTCCGCTGGACATGGTAACGCAGGGGAATCATAGGGAGAGGATCAGTTTCTACCTTATTGATTCACCTGGGTTTCTGGTGGTGTTGGGGGTTCCCTGGCTGGCTATTCACAATCCCCTTATTTCCTGGAAACAGGGGGCTCTTAAGGGGTGGTCAGACGAGTGTTCAGAGAGGTGTTTAGGAGTTTCCATCGGTGCCACGACGGTGGAGAGTCCAGACCAGGTTTCCACCGTGCGCATTCCCCCCGAATATGCCGATTTGGCTATCGCTTTTAGTAAGAGGAAAGCGACCAAATTACCACCCCATCGACGGTGGGATTGCGTGATAAACCTCCTGGAGAACGCTGCACTTCCCCGGAGTCATGTGTACCCACTGTCACAGGAGGAGACGCTGGCTATGGAAACATATGTCACGGAAGCTCTGAGACAGGGGTACATTCGGCCCTCCATGTCACCCGTCTCCTCGAGTTTCTTTTTTGTGAGGAAAAAGGAGGGAGGTCTGCGTCCATGCATTGATTATCGAGGTCTCAATTCGATCACAGTGGGTTTTAGTTATCCGCTACCTCTCATCGCTACGGCGGTGGAATCATTCCACGGAGCGCGTTTCTTCACAAAACTGGACCTCAGGAGCGCGTATAATCTGGTGCGTATTCGGGGAGGAGACGAGTGGAAAACAGCGTTTAGTACCACATCAGGCCACTATGAGTACCTCGTCATGCCGTATGGGTTGAAAAATGCTCCAGCCGTCTTTCAATCCTTTGTAGATGAGATTCTCAGGGACTTGCACGGGCAGGGTGTGGTAGTCTATATTGATGACATCTTGATTTATTCTGCCACACGCGCCGCGCATGTTTCCCTGGTGCGCAAGGTTCTTGGGCGACTGCTGGAGCATGACCTATACGTCAAGGCTGAGAAATGTGTTTTCCAAACCAGCCGTTTCCTTCTTGGGTTATCGCATTTCCAGCTCGGGGATGATGATGGAGTGTGACCGCGTTAACGCCGTGCGTAATTGGCCGACTCCGACCACGGTAAAGGAGGTGCAGCGGTTTTTAGGGTTTGCCAATTACTACCGGAGGTTTATCCGGGGTTTTGGCCAAGTAGCGGCGCCCATTACCTCATTGCTGAAGGGAGGGCCGGTGCGTTTGCGGTGGTCAGCAGAGGCTGATGGAGCCTTCAACCACTTGAAGGCACTGTTCACTGGGGCTCCCGTATTGGCGCATCCGGACCCTTCGTTAGCATTCATAGTGGAGGTGGATGCGTCCGAGGCTGGGGTTGGAGCCGTGCTGTCTCAGCGCTCGGGTACGCCACCGAAGCTCCGTCCCTGCGCTTTCTTTTCTAAGAAGCTGGGTCCGGCAGAGCGGAACTATGATGTGGGGGACCGGGAGTTACTAGCTATGGTAAAGGCCCTGAAGGTGTGGAGACACTGGCTAGAGGGGGCTAAACACCCTTTTCTCATCTGGACTGATCACCGTAATCTGGAGTATATTCGTGCAGCGAGGAGACTGAATCCGCGCCAGGCTAGGTGGGCCATGTTCTTTACACGTTTTAGATTTACGATCTCTTACAGACCAGGTTCCCTCAACACTAAGGCTGACGCGCTGTCCCGTCTCTATGACACTGAGGACCGGTCTATCGAACCCACTCCCATCCTTCCTGCTTCTCGGCTGGTGGCCCCAGTGGTATGGGAGGTGGACGCGGACATCGAGCGGGCGTTGAGGGTTGAACCTGCGCCTGCACAGTGTCCGACTGGCAGAAGTTACGTACCGCTTGGTGTTCGTGATAAGTTGATTCGGTGGGCTCACACACTACCGTCTGCGGGTCATCCGGGGATCGATAGGACAGTGCGGGGTCTTAGAGGGAAATACTGGTGGCCCACCTTAGCTAGGGATGTGAGGCTCTATGTCTCTTCCTGTTCGGTATGCGCCCAGAGTAAGGCTCCTAGGCACCTTCCTAGAGGGAAGTTACAGCCCCTCCCGATTCCACAACGGCCATGGTCCCATCTCTCGGTAGATTTCCTTACTGATCTTCCCCCTCCTCAGGGGAACACTACCGTTCTGGTCGTTGTGGATCGGTTCTCTAAGTCCTGCCGTCTCCTTCCATTGCCTGGTCTCCCTACGGCCCTACAGACTGCAGAGGCTCTTTTTACCCACGTCTTCCGGCACTATGGGGTCCCAGAGGATATCGTCTCCGATCGGGGTCCCCAGTTCACATCTCGGGTTTGGAAGGCGTTTATGGAGCGTCTGGGGATCTCGGTCAGCCTTACCTCTGGTTATCACCCCGAAAGTAATGGGCAGGTGGAGAGAGTAAACCAGGAAGTGGGCAGGTTTCTGAGGTCGTATTGCCAGGACCGGCCAGGAGAATGGGCAAGGTACGTCCCATGGGCAGAGTTAGCCCAGAATTCTCTTCGGCATTCGTCCACGAATATGTCGCCATTCGAATGTGTACTGGGTTACCAGCCGGTCCTGGCTCCGTGGCATCAGAGTCAGACCGAGGCTCCTGCGGTGGAGGAGTGGGTACAGCGCTCTAGAGAGACCTGGCGGGCAGTCCAGGATTCTCTCAGGCAGGCCAGTGAACGGCAGAAGAGAGACGCTGACCGCCACCGCAGTGAGGCCCCGGTGTTCGCACCAGGGGACAGGGTCTGGCTCTCGACCCGAAACCTGTCCCTCCGCCTGCCCTGCCGGAAGCTGGGGCCGCAGTGTGTGGGGCCATTTAAAGTCCTGAGGAGGATAAACGAGGTGTGTTATAGATTGCAACTTCCCTCTTATTATCGTATTAACCCCTCGTTTCATGTGTCTCTCCTCAGGCCGGTGGTAGCTGGTCCCCTACAAGACGGTGAGGTACCGGAGGTCCCTCCACCCCCTCTGGACATCGAGGGGTCCCCGGCGTACACAGTACGAGCTATTCTGGACTCGAGACGCCGGGTGAGGGGCCTGCAGTACCTCGTGGACTGGGAGGGGTACGGTCCGGAGGAGAGGTGCTGGGTACCGGGGAGGGACATTTTAGATCCTTCCCTCGAGGGATTTCCATCGCCTCCACCCGGATCGCCCTGCGCCTCGTCCTCCGGGTCGTCCTCGAGGCCGGGGTCGGCGCGCTGCGGGAGCCGCGCGTCAGGGGGGGGGTACTGTCACGAACCTCGCCGAGGATGGTGCCTCTTCCTGTTCGGGCGGTGCTCGGCGGTCGTCGTCGCCGGCCTATTAGCTGCCATCGATTCCCTTTCCGTTTGTTTTGGGTTATTGGTTAATTGGGTACACCTGTTTTGTATTAGGATTTGTTTGTAGGGTATTTAAGGGCACTAGGCCCGCTGGGTATTTGTGCGGGCTTGTTTTTGTTACTCTGTGTTTTGTTGGTGTGATTTATTATTGTATTTATTCTCCGGACTGTTTAGTCCTGTTGTTTTGGACTAGCAACGTATTTACGCCCTGTGTGTTGGCGTGACTGTTTTTGTTGCGCTGGGGAATAAATCTGAGGAAAACGACTGAACCCTGCTCTCTGCGCCTGATTCCACCCACCACACCTAGTAGATCGTAACAGTGAACCGCACAACAAAACAACAAAGAATAAGCTAAACGTGATGTTTTGGAGTGCTCACAGGTACCAACACAAAAACAAGATCCCACAAAACACAGTGGGGAAATGGCTGCCTAAACCAAAATAGAGAATAAAAAGGCTCTCTATGGTCAGGGCGTGACAGTCCAACCTTTTTAAAGGCTGCATTGTAAGTTCCATATATCTTAGTAGGCATTTTAATTGATTGTTGACCTCTGTTTGTTATTATGGTGCAATGTTAATCAGTTCTAAGGTTACGAGGCATCTTCCCATCTGATCATTTACATTAATAGTGGTCATAAAAGTACCTTTGACATCCGGTTTTGTTCCATTGCCAAACAGGATCTCACCACATGTGGCAACAGCACAGTAGTAAGTCCCAGCATCAGAGAGACTGAGGTTGTTCTTGGAGAGGCTGTAGACACAGCTATCTGTAGGAGAGGGAGTCTCTGGGCTCTTCTTACACTCATCACTCTTGTTCGCAGAGGTGTAAATGACTCCTTGATGGGAGTCCAGATCTCCTGATCTGGCTCTGAACCAGTACACACTGCGTTCTCCTGTACAGGTCTCAGAGAGTACTGTACACTGCAGAGTCATAGAGTGTCCTGGATGGACTGGGTCAGACACTGGCCTCTGCACCACAGTATGGTAGTGTGACCTTTGGTGATTCTTACCTAAATGGGATACATGTTTTGATTCTCTAATGTATCACATGCTTCACAAGGATTCGAAGAGTTCAGTTTTGTCAGCTAATTGTATACATTAATGAGGGTTTTATTTTGTAATAACACATATGCTACTACTGGCATTCAAACAATTCACACAACACAGTGGGTACGATGCGAGCTGTGTGAATAACATGTAAATGTACTAATGTTAATAGTATTTAGATACTATGATTACCTTTCAAAAGTAAAAGAGTGCCATTGATAAAGTTGACTTCATAGGCTGTTCTCACTGCACAATAGTAAACGGCTTCATCTGTTGGGTCCGTGTTTGTAATAGCAAGTCGATACATCCCATCAGCATCAGCCTTCTCCACATTGATACGTGAATGGTTAAAGTCCTTATGCCATACAGGCATAATAATACCTAGTGAATAAATTAGACTTTGGAGAGTGGAACCAGACTTAATGAAAAATGGTAACATTTAAGTATCAAAAGTACAAGTAAAAGTACAAATCATTTCTAATTCCTTATATTAAGCAAACCAGACAACACCATTTATTTTCATTTTGTATTTATAGATAACCAGGGGGACCCTGCAACACACAGACATAATTTACAAACCAAGCATTTGTGTTTAGTGAGTCTGCCAGATCAGAGGCAGTAGGGATGACCAGGGTTGTTCTCTTGATACATGTGTGAATTGGACCATTTTCCTGTCCTGCTAAGCATTCAAAATGTAAACTACTTTTGGGTGTCAGGTAAAATGTATGTCTTAAAAAGTACACAATTTTCTTAAGGAATGTAGTGAAGTAAAAGTAAAAGTTGTCAAAAATATAAATAGTAAAGTGAAGTACAGATTCCACAAAAACTACTTAAGTAGTACTTTAAAGTATTTTAACTAAAGTACTTTACACCACTGCTTTTATAATGACATATTTTCTAGATTGATTACTACTCCACCTTCTATTACTATGTTAGGACTACTGCACGTATCCCATGAGGGTTTAATATTGTATAACAGTTTGATGAAAATATGATTATTCACAGCATCAAGATGCATATATGTTGAATTATGCTGCATTGCATTTCTCTGGGAGGAAAACTAAAAGAGGAAGAAAGAAGAGAGAGACACCACAGGAGAGTGTGTACTCAGATGTCAGGTGTTCAGACTTGGAGTGAACAGCAGTGCAGAGGAATACATTTTGGTCAATAGCACATGTTTCTATTGCTACTACATACTGTAATATTAAAGACAAACCAGCAACACTATTTTTGTATCATAGGGCAGCAGTGTTTTTCACATCTCTGCAACCCAGAACCTAATTTAGTTTCTAGACTACTGTGAATAGAGGGACCAGGAGACATCCTCTATCCTATATTTTATTGTTCATGTTTTCACGTAATTCAAGTATCCCAATTGTTTTTGTAGTGTTAAATTAACCTCATAAAATAAATGTCATTCTAATTTACTATAGATAATGTCATAATGAAATCATGACAAACCACCATACTGCTTCCCATTGGTGATCTGGGCACCCTTTCCAACCATGTACATACTGTATGTCCACATGGTACCGTCTCCAATCAAGAACTTGACAACACTCCCTCTTACAATTAATGTAAGATCACCACACTGCAGTTTAATTTATACCCTGTACACATGGGTGAGCTTTACTGCACTACCCTGGTTCCCTGGCAAGCATAAATATGTAGGATCTTAATTTGATCACCCTGTTGAATGAGAATCTCCTGCAAGCAGGACATTTTAAACTTCAATTCAAATTGTATTTGTCTCAAGCTTTGTAAACAACTGGTGCACAATAACAGCAAAATGCCCTTCCCAAATATGACACATTTTTAAATGGTAGAAAGATAATAACACAAGGAACAAATACACAATGAATACCAATAACTTGGCTACATACACTGGGTACCAGTACCGAGTCGATGTGCAGTGGTAGGAGGTAATTGAGGTGGATATGTACATATAGGTAAGGGTAAAGTGACTAGACAACAGGCTAGATAATTAACAGTAGCAGCAGCATATGTGAGTCAAAAGAGGTAGTGCAAATGGGATCAATACAGATAGTCTGGGTAGCTATTTGGTTAACTATTTAGCAGTATTACGGCTTGAAGGTAGAAGCTGTTCAGGGTCCTGTTGGTTCCAGACTTGGTGCATCGATACTGTAGCAGAGAGAACAGTCTATGACTTGGGTGGCTGGAGTCTGACAATTTTTAGGGCCATCCTCTGACACCGCCTGGTATAGAGGTCCTGGATGGCAGGGAGCTCGGTCCCACTGAAATACTGGGCCGTACGCACTACCTTCTGTAGCGCCTTGCGCTCGGATGCCAAGGAGTTGCCATACAAAGCGGTGAAGCAGCCAGTCATGATGTGCTCAATGGTGCAGCTGTATAACTTTTTGAGGATCTGAGGCACCTTGCCAAATCTTTTCAGTTTCCTGGGAGGAAAGAAGCATTGTCGTGCCTTCTTCACGACTATGTTGGTGTGTGTGGACCACGTTAATTCCTTAGTGATGTGGACACAGCAGAACTTGAAAGTCTCTACCCGCTCCACCACAGCCCTGTCGATGTGGATAGGGGCGTGGCGTGCTCTGTCCTCCATTTCCTGTAGTGCACGATCAGCTCCTTTGTCTTAATGACTTTGAGGGAAAGGTTGTTGTCCTGGCACCACACTGCAAGGTCTCTGACCTCCTCCTCATAGGCTGCCACATCGTCATTGGTGATCAGGCCTTCCACCGCCATGTCATCAACAAACTTGATAATGGTGTTAGAGTCTGTTTTGCATTTTTAGATGTGACACAATGCAACAATGTTCACCAGCAGGTTCAAGTTTAGGGGGTTCAAATTGGGGACCCAGTGACTCTCTATTGTGGCTCTCTATTGTGAACCAGTGACTTGGAAAATTCAGTCCAGGCCTGAACTGTACAAGGAATTTAACAATTCACATCTCAATGTGGAGAGGGCTGAAGCTGACGGGATATACCGTCTTACATTCCCAAAGATGGAACCAACGGATCAAGATTTTTACTATTGTGCAAGTAGGACAGACTATGACGTGAACTTGATCAATGGGACTTTTTTAGTAATAGAAGGTAATGAGAAGATGTTAATGCCCTTTCTTTTTTGTTCAGGGTTCTTACGTCTTCATATGTTTTCTATGTGTCTGTGTGGTTTTAACATTCATGTGCATTCATGTGCTGTAATTTAATAACTTTTGTCATAATTAAATAACTGGTGCTAAAATTTGCCATTTTCTTGACTACATGAAACATTGAATTTTAAACAAAGCATCATGCTGGGAGACTATTCACAGTTGGACCATTTTGTTTTTTAAATAATGTAGTTTCTATGTACACAATTTGGTTGAAAGAAATACTTACTTGTTTGAAAATTAACCTGTAGTCTAATAAATGTTTGTGTGATTTATTAGTGTCCTCAGCAACCAGTCTAGAGACAATAAGCTCAGACAGCTATTCAAAGAGTGTGAGCTGGTTACACGTCAAGTGCTCTAATTTCCCGTTTATCTTTATATATCTCTGACATTGTGTCACAGTGTCAACTTGCCCACACACTCCCAACATGCTGTTATGCTGGCAGGATACTGTTATGCAGGCACCATTCTGTTATGCAGCCACCATACTTTATGCAGACACCATACTGTTATGCAGGCACCATACTGTTATGCAGGCACCATAGTGTTATGCTGGCACCATAGTGTTATGCAGGCACCATTCTGTTATGCAGACTCCATTCTTGGTACTTTTCTCTCTCATGTGCACTTTTACTAATCCATCTGTGTCTGGATAAATCACACTATGTTGTTAATTTTATGATTTACATTTTTTTATTTCCTAATAATTTCAATTAACTCTGCAATGGAAACAGATGGCACATCTCAACAAATCTGTGATGCCATTCTCAGTGCTGACCAGTTGGGTCAACAGGTTCAAATACTAGCTTACAAAAAAGCATGTGACAACTATCTTACTTAATGATCAACATCATCGTAACATGTGACAACTATCTTACTTAATGATCAACATCATCGTAACATGTGACAACTATCTTACTTAATGATCAACATCATCGTAACATGTGACAACTATCTTACTTAATGATCAACATCATCGTAACATGTGACAACTATCTTACTTAATGATCAACATCATCGTAACATGTGACAACTATTTTACTTAATGATCAACATCATCGTAACATGTGACAACTATCTTACTTAATGATCAACATCATCGTAACATGTGACAACTATCTTACTTAATGATCAACATCATCGTAACATGTGACAACTATCTTACTTAATGATCAACATCATCGTAACATGTGACAACTATCTTACTTAATGATCAACATCATCGTAACATGTGACAACTATCTTACTTAATGATCAACATCATCGTAACATGTGACAACTATCTTACTTAATGATCAACATCATCGTAACATGTGACAACTATCTTACTTAATGATCAACATCATCGTAACATGTGACAACTATCTTACTTAATGATCAACATCATTGTAACATGTGACAACTATCTTACTTAATGATCAGCATCATCGTAACATGTGACAACTATCTTACTTAATGATCAACATCATCGTAACATGTGACAACTATCTTACTTAATGATCAACATCATCGTAACATGTGACAACTATCTTACTTAATGATCAACATCATCGTAACATGTGACAACTATCTTACTTAATGATCAACATCATCGTAACATGTGACAACTATCTTACTTAATGATCAACATCATCGTAACATGTGACAACTATCTTACTTAATGATCAACATCATCGTAACATGTGACAACTATCTTACTTAATGATCAACATCATCGTAACATGTGACAACTATCTTACTTAATGATCAACATCATCGTAACATGTGACAACTATCTTACTTAATGAGCAACATCATCGTAACATGTGACAACTATCTTACTTAATGAGCAACATCAAGTCTTTTGGACATTATTCACTTATCTTAGGAATAGTTTTTTTTCTCCATGTTTCTGCCCAGGGATTCAGTGGTGACCGGCTACAATACACTGGAGTGACCTTTACTACCAAGACAACTGGAACCAGGAGAAATAAATGAAAGAATTGGGGGAGTATCCTGTTGTTCCACTATTGGAAGTTGCAACATCACAGAAACAAGCTAATCTTTTTTTACAGACATCGATCACAGTTTGTTTTCTATAGTTTAAAGGGGTGTAATTCCCAGAGTTGTGCTATTTTGTTTCTTTGATTATTTCAGAAATGAAGTGTAAATGCAAGTATGTTTAATTAGTAATCCATTTCAAAGAGAAGATCTTTGATGACAGTGTGTAAATCAACCTTTGTACCATTATTAAAAGCTCAATTTTAAATAATGTGAAGAATCAGACGATAAAGTGGTTAGATGATTCGATATAGACCTACAGGTACCTAAATGTACCTAAATTCTGGTACATTATAGCTATAAACTGTCACGGATCTCTCCGGAACTTTCATTACGCACACCTGTCCCCTATTCCCACTGATTAGTGCTTGCATAAGTGTGTCTTTGGTTTCCATTGGGCGGTCAATTATTGTTCAAATGTCTGTTGTTTCTTGTGAGTACCTGTTCTATGTGTGTTTTGGCTTTCGTGCCATAGTGGATTGCGCAGATGATTACGGGTCGCGTCCTGTGTGTTAATCATTGTGCGCTTGTGTTATTTACTCGAGGTACTCCTCGCTCTTTTGTTTGGGTTTCTACCCTTTGTTTTCTTTAGCGTTTGTTTAGTCTTCGTCCCCATGCCTTTACACGGTATGCCGTAATTTGGGTACAATAAAAACCAGAGGTGGGACCAAGTCATTGTTTTACAAGTCACAAGTAAGTATCAAGTCTTAGCACTCAAGTCCCAAGTCAAGTCCCAAGTCAAGACAGGCAAGACTCAAAACTTTGAGTTTCGAGTCCTAAGCAAGTCATAATGCACTCAAACACCAAATGTAATACCATTTAATATTTTTAACGAGTAATAGTATACTACATTTACGCAAATCATGAATGCTTTAAAAAATATATTTATTACTTTCCAAATAAACATATTTCCATGGAAACACATGGGTAGCCATGAGAAAGACCGCACCATAACGATTGACTTTCGCAGTAGCATCAGCAGTAACATCAGGCAGGATTTAAGCTACAAACTGCCTAGCCAGTTGTAGCTCAATCTTGGGTGCAATGATCACGTTCCCGGACTGACTGACTGTGTGGAGGCTCATTGACTTAATGTTACTTAGCCTACATGCTATACAAGCAAAGTTATATATAGCTGTCGGCTATATTAGCCACGACTTACCGTTCTTTATGCAGCTTCAAATGTCAAACCAAGTTGGAAGATGTTGCGTCTCCGTCTAATTTTCTTCCCACATGTTTTGCTAGTTGCAATCTGTTTTTTGTTGACTATAGTATAGTCTTCATATTCGAAAATAATAATTTGGGGTATCATCTTTCTAAGGGCTCCGACTGAATTCACCCACTGACATTCCTCTGCATTGCCACGCGCAAATATTTTTCAGCTGGCACAATTTGATTGGCTGCTGTCCGATTCAAACTGTAATCCGCTAAATAAAGAGTTGATGCGCTGCACACTTTTTTTAATAGCATCATTTTTTATATTTGGGCTTGGGGAGGGTATCAAGTCAGTTCAAGTCAAAGGGCTCAAGTCCAAGTTAAGTCATGAATCATTGGTGTTAAAGTCAAAGTCGAGTTGCAAATCATCATATTTGTGACTCGAGTCTGACTCGGGTCCAAGTCATGTGACTCGAGTCCACACCTCTGATTCCTGCGCCTGAATCTCTTCATTCCAACGTGACATAAACATGCTGTTGGAACTCAAGAAATACAGTAAAATGTAATTAACCTACATTATATACAATGTTTAAGAAGGTATGCTATCTTATTGTTTGTTTCATGGGTTACAGTAAATATCACAACAATTATACATTTGGGAAAAAGGATTAAAACAATCCAAATAGAACCATAATACAATTATACATTATTTCAAATAGAGAAAAATGACTTCAAATGGGGGCTGATCAACTCTAATTGTATTTGAAATACAGTTAAATTGCAACAAACTTTACTGTAGAAAAATAGTTAAGTAAGAAATCCTTGTTCGAGAACTGCTCATAGGTTCAATATTCAATAGCGGAAGGCAGCTTGATGTACAAGTACACCTCCTGGACAGGACACTTAACCCAATCCATCTCCTTTATACTGAGTGCCAAGCAGAGAGGCATTCGTTCCCATTTTTAGAGTAATTGGTATGACTCGACCGGGGATCAAACCCTCAACCTTCTAATCTCACGGTGGACAACAAGCACAAGGCCACTGAGTTGGCTCACAGTTAAACAGTATGTCTAAACAAAAGGCTGAGATGCAAGAGATATGATACAAGAGAAGAATATAGAATCAATAAGGAAGTCTAAAATAACAATACAATCACAGATTAAGATTAAAGACAAAGCAAAAAAGGTAGATTTTTCGGCATGATTTAAAGACCTCAATGGTTTCTGGCCCTCTACCTCACAGGACAAGCCATTCCATAACAGTGGTGCTCTGATAGAGAACACTCCTAGAAGAACAAGCTTATTCTATGATACATTATAGTGTATCAAATGTCATGACTGTCTGAATACATTATATACATCTTAACAAGAGTTTCTTGACCAAACTACATCCATTCCTATGCACATAAACAATGTTCAGTCCCAGTCTGAACACCTGACATCAGAGTACACACTCTCCTGTGGTGTCTCTCTCTTCTTTCTTCCTCTTTTGGTTTTCCTCTCAGAGAAATTCAATGCAGCATAGTTCAACGTAACTCCATCTTGATCCTGTGATTCATCATCATGTTTTTTTATTAATAAATGTAGTCATAATAATAATACTTGTCAGGTAACTGGAGTATCTAGTATCATATTAAACATCTTCTACAAACAGGACAAAATTATAACAATTGCATTTATATACCTGATCACATTTGGTGGTTGTGTTGTCAAGTCCAATATGCTGTGCAACACTCACTGTTAACGTGAATAAAAACAGCATCAACATGACAAAAGTCAAGATTGGTAGAAGACAGAGGCACAATAGTTGGTGACAAGTATTAGGTATTCATCTTTAAATGTTTTAGGTGTTCATCTACAGTTTGTAATACCAAAGAACTCACCTTGATAATGTTCACAAATTGGCTTTGTATTTCTGGTGAAGACGAGGATAATGATTACAATCACACAGAAAACTGATGTCACTCCCAGTCCAATGACAACATGATCCAGAGATCTTCCTAAAAGGAAGAAAAAATGTAATAAATAGAAACAAATATATACCCTTATGTTAAAGTAAAACATTAGGAGATTTATACCACCCTTTATATTAAAATAAAATAGTAAGATAGATATATACCACCCTTTATAATAGACTAAAATAGTAAGAGAGATATATAACAACCTTATATTAGACTAAAATAGTAAGAGATATATACCACCCTTTATATTAGACAAAAATAGTAAGATAAATACATACCACCCTTTATATTAAAATAAAATAGTAAGAGATATATACCACCCTTTATATTAAAATAAAATAGTAAGATAGATATATACCACCCTTTATAATAGACTAAAATAGTAAGAGAGATATATAACAACCTTATATTAGACTAAAATAGTAAGAGATATATACCACCCTTTATATTAAAATAAAATAGTAAGATAGATATATACCACCCTTTATAATAGACTAAAATAGTAAGCGAGATATATAACAACCTTATATTAGACTAAAATAGTAAGAGATATATACCACCCTTTATATTAGACTAAAATAGTAAGATAAATACATACCACCCTTTATATTAAAATAAAATAGTAAGAGATATATACCACCCTTTATATTAAAATAAAATAGTAAGATAGATATATACCACCCTTTATAATAGACTAAAATAGTAAGAGAGATATATAACAACCTTATATTAGACTAAAATAGTAAGAGATATATACCACCCTTTATATTAGACTAAAATAGTAAGATAAATACATACCACCCTTTATATTAAAATAAAATAGTAAGAGATATATACCACCCTTTATATTAAAATAAAATAGTAAGAGATATATACCACCCTTTATATTAAAATAAAATAGTAAGAGATATATACCACCCTTTATATTAATATAACATAGTAAGAAAGACATATACCAACCTTGTATAAAAAAATAAAATAGTAAGAGATATATATATACCAACCTTATATTAACATAAAGAGTAAGAGACATATACCACCCATATATTAAAATAAAATAGTAAGTGAGAAATATATAGCACCCTCAAAATTAGTCTCCTCCATATCGACTATGGCGTCATGAGGTCGTCTAGGCATAGAGCTCTGTAAATATTGTACATATTTTCCTTATTTTAAAGTGTTTTCTTGTTGTATTTTTTTAAATTAATGTTTTGGTTTTGAATATTCTGCTATTTTCTTATTAATTATTTTTCCTTTATTTAGCTATTTAGCAGTTAAGGAGAAATTCTTATTTACAATGACGGCCTACCAAAAGATAACAAGGACTGAAATCCGTGTCTGGAGATGGCAGAAGAGGATCAGGGACTGTTCCTAACCACTGTTGATGTGTGGTGGCATTTGCAGCACTTTTCAGCAGCCATGGCATCACCCAGGTGGTTGCTACATTTTTTGTAATGGAGAACCAGTACCGACAGAAAGGAGCGGCTTCTATGGAGGAACTGAATGCAGGAGAAGCAGGTGTGGTGCTCCGATGAAGAGCAACTGGCCTGTTTGTCAGACTGTCTATGTCTCTCTCTTTCTGTACCATCGATGCCCCCTCTGCTCAAACTATACTGCCTTTCCAATCCAAACTGACTCAACTCCCGTTCCATCCTCCGCAGCTAACTATAGACATTCAATCTCCATCCCAATCATCTCAATTTAAATCTGTTGTGTTGAATATTTGTTTGATTACAAGCTAAATAACGTATTATTATTATTATCATATTAAATACATTGATTGACTGAAGCCACATATTGAAGGAGATATTTGAATAAATAGCTTGTGTTTAAAGTTAAGTTTAGCTATCAATAGCTTGTATTTTGTTTTTAGCATTTTTTGAATATACAGTATATAACATTATTTTCTGGTCAATGATGAGAATATTGTCATAGCAAAATGTACTTCAACCCCTGTGCTATATGCACCACTTAAATAGTCCTACTTTCTACACTACAACTCATAATATTCATTACCTACCAATATTTAGGTTAGTTCCATTGCCAAACAGGATCTCCCCACATGTGGCAACAGCACAGTAGTAAGTCCCAGCATCAGAGAGACTGAGGTTGTTCTTGGAGAGGCTGTAGACACAGCTCTGTGTAGGAGAGGGAGTCTCAGGGCTCTTCTTACACTCATCACTCCTGTTCCCAGGGGTGTAAATGACTCCTGGATTGGATTCTCCTGATCCGGCTCTGAACCAGTACACACTGTGTTCTCCTGTACAGGTCTCAGAGAGTACTGTACACTGTAGAGTCACAGAGTCTTCTGGATGGACTGGGTCAGACACTGGCTGTTGCTCTACAGTCTGGTAGTGTGACCTTTTCTGACTGACACCTAATTGATGTTGTTTTCATGAAAAAAATGTCAGTGTCACGTGAATACACAATTATTGCTGTTTGGCTTTCTAGAATCATATATATGCAGCAACCTCAGCATCTGTAACGATGGATAACTTAACAAAACTGTTGTGATAAACATTGAGATAAATCATATTACTGAAATCAAGTTACCTTTTACAGCCAAAAATGTTCCATTTCTAAACTTCATCTCATACACTGATCCTATTCCACAGAAGTATGCTGCCTCATCTGATCTGCTGATATTGTTGATGATGAGAAGATATCCAACTTTTACTTTCTCCATTGTGAAACGTATGTCATTAAACTCTCCATTAAGAACAAAATCAGCTGATTTTCTCTTTTCTACAGTTGCCACAACTTGGGGCATTTGACCAGCAGTTTGCTTGTACCAGTACAGCCATTGGAAATAATCAATTGTCTCTGAGAAGAAACATGGAAGAGATACAGACTCTCCGAGCTGAGCTGTGGTCAGTGGAATTTGCAGAGGAACTTCTTCAGAGTGAATCAGGACTACACAAAAATTGAAAGAAATCATTTTTTCAGCTATGTTATCCATTCATTCCGACAATTAGTTAAGAATATATATATCATATATATATATATACATTATAAATATTGTGATCCAATCTTTGCACTTGAATTTCCCACAAATATATTGCCATCTTAATTGCATCATATTGAATCTGAAGACATAACTTTTCAATCAGACATCATTATATGATCCGTTTTAAATGTTTCTCTCCAGTAAGACAGTACAGTATGGAACCGTTGGTTAAACTGGTACTTACAGATTTGACTGACTAACATCCAAACAAGGTTGATTCTGATCATCTTGATGTGTTGTAACAACAGTTGGTCTACAGTCCCCAAGTGAAATGACTAATGTAAAGAGAAATATAGGTTGGTTTCAATTCTAAGAATTACCTGATTGGTTGAAAAAAAAATAGTTCAACATTTCCTGTTCCATTCCCAACCAATAAGCAGTCAGTGTAATCAAAAGACCAGTGATATGTATCTGGGACTATAGTTCTATAATGCTTCTCTTACTGTAATCTGTTGGCTGAATGCTTTAGGCCTACTAATTGATACCATACTTATGTCATATACTTCTATTTGACCATAATGCCTTTTGCATGGTTTACTAGGCCTTCTTCTTAGCCCACCTATCTTAATTGCCTCTCCTCAGTAAGATCTTAGCATAATCTCTTATGTAAATTAACTTCTTTAAGTGACATTATTGCCTTAAAGAGATATTATTAAAAAAATATGAATTTATTTGATGGCATAAAAATTATTCTAATAAAATGGTTTTATCTATAATTTGACACACTGCCATGCAATCTCCATAGACAAACATTGGCAGCAGAATGGCTTTACTGAAGAGCTCAGTCACATTCAACGTGGCACTGTCATAGAATGCCACCTTTCCAACAAGTCAGTTCATCAAGTTTCCGCCCTGCTAGAGCTGCCCCGGTCAAGTGTAAGCGCTGTTATTGTGAAGTGGAAACATCTAGGAGCAACAATGGCTCAGCCTGCAAAGTGATAGGCTACACAAGGTCATAGAACGGGACTGCCGAATACTGAAAAGCATAGCGCGTAAAAATCGTTTGTCCTTGGTTGCAACACTCACCTCTGAGTTCCAAACTGCCTCTCGAAGCAAAGTCAGCACAAGAACTGTTCGACGGCAGCTTAATGCAATGGGTTTCCATGGCAGAGCAGCCACAAACAAGCCTAAGATCACCAAGCGCAATGCCATGCATCGGCTGGAGTGGTGTAAAGCTCGCCGCCATTGGACTCTAGAGCATGGAGTGATGAATCGCGCTTCAACATCTGGCCGTCCAACGGACGAATCAGGGTTTGGCGGATGCCAGGAGAACGCTACCTGCCCCAATGCATAGTGCAAACTGTAAAGTTTGGTGGAGGAGAAATAATGGTCTTGGGCTGTTTTTCATGGTTCGGGCTAGGCCCCTTAGTTCCAGTGAAGGGAAATCTTAACATTACTGAATACAATGACATTCCAGATGATTCTGTCCTTCAACTTTGTTTGGGGAAGTCCCTTTCCTGTTTCAGCATGACAATGCCCCCATGCACAAAGCGAGAACCATACAGAAATGCTTTGACTGACATAATTTTGTCCATGCTGTATGTGAAACAAAGTTCAGTCCCAGTTCGTTTACCTGACATCAGAGTACACAGTCTCCTGTGGTGTCTCTCTCTTCTTTCTTCCTCTTTTAGTTTTCTTCTCAGAGAAATGCAATGCAGGGTAATTTAACAGAGATGTCTTTGGCACTTAAGGAATAGAGTACAGTAAATAATAACTCCATTGTGCACAACAACAGAAAAGTAAAATAATAACATGGTCAAGGGAAATGTGCGTTCTGAGTCTAGGATTCATTTATTAGCACAGGGCGCTGGAACACCGACAATGCAGCTTTTTTGTCAGCTGTGCTATAACACAGATCGAATGTCTATCAGATTGAACCCCGGTCTTAGTGACATGTTTTTTCCTACTAGTTAATGACAAGCTATGGCTATGCAAAACCAATGTTTTAATCAAACAAAAAACGTTTCTAAAGCCTTTACTTTGTAAACCCAATAACTAAACTGATGTTTTCAGCATGTTGACATTGTTCAAGAAAATATTTGAAGTTACACTACAGATTTCTGGACAATAAATAAGCTATTGAATATGAGGGTAATTTAACGTCTTAAAGCCCCACAACACTGCCGCAACATCTCATTGGTTACTGCTGTACTTTGTCATTTATTCACAAATATACACATATACACTAATATGAGTAACGGTATAGCTTCCGCCCCTCTCCTCGCCCCCAACCTGGGCTCGAACCAGGGATCCTCTGCACACATCAACAGTCACCCTCGAAGCATCTTTACCCATCGCTCCACAAAAGCCACAGCCCTTGCAGAGCAAGGCGAACCACTTCTTCAAGGTCTCAAAGTGAGTGAGGTCACCGATTGAAACACTATTAGGGCGCACCACTGCTAACTAGCTAGCCATTTCACATCGGTTACATATGCACACTCATGTGTAACAGGTAATGTACCTCTTGTTTTCACACACTGGATAATACAGATGTTACATACCTGACCACTTGACTGCTCTGATGAGAGGTTATCATCATGGTGAATGTGCTGAGAGACACTTGTTGTATCAACAGATAGAAACCCAAGCATGAAAATGGAGACGGAATGTACAGTAAAACATTCAACGCTGAATCAGAAAATGAGGTGAGACTTTACATTTAGATGATCATAGCTAACACGTTTGAAATTAACAAATAGATATGTATCTCTAAAATGACTTACCTTTACAATGATAACATGTTTGTCTCTTGTTTTTGGTACAAGCAAGAATAAAAATGACCATCACACACACAGCCACTGCTGCTCCCAAGCTGAGGACAATGGGATCCACTGTGCTTCCTGGGATGAAAATACATTTAACATGTTTGTTTGATGTTTTATGTTAAGCTTGCATAGTTGATAACACAATTTATTTCGATTTGACCCATTTAAACTAAATAATGGTACCTATAAAATATGCTTAAATGTTTCGATAAAGAAGTGTAAGGTGCTTTATCAATTTAATAAAAAGTTGTACCTTTAATGATGTTAAGTTTTGTTCCTTCACCAAACAGGATCTCCCCACATGTGGCCACAGCACAGTAGTAAGTCCCAGCATCAGAGAGACTGAGGTTGTTCTTGGAGAAGCTGTAGACACAGCTTTGTGTTGGAGAGGGAGTCTATGGGCTCTTCTTACACCCATCTCTCCTGTTCCCAGGGGTGTAAATGACTCCTGGATGAGATCCTCCTGATCTGGCTCTGAACCAGTACACACTGTGTTCTCCTTTTACAGGTCTCAGAGAGTACTGTACACCGTTGAGTCACAGAAACTTCTGGTTGGACTGGGTCAGACACTGGCTGTTGCTCTACAGTCTGGTAGTGTGACCTTTTCTGACTGACACCTAATTGGGGTTGTTTTCATGAAAGAAATGTCAGTGTCGTGTGAATACACAATTATTGCAGTTTGGCTCTCTAGAATCATATGTATGCAGCACCCTCAGCATCTATAACTATGGATAACTTAAAAAACAAAACTGTTGTGATAAACATTGAGATAAGAGTCTCCTGGATGGACTGGGTCAGACTCTGGCTGCTGGTCCACTGTCTTGTAGTCAGACTTCTAACCATTTCCTAAATTAATCAGAACATAATGAGCAATTATCAGACTTTCAAATAGTATAAGATAAACATATTTGACTGCAATCTTTCTGTAGGCTGAGAAATTACAAATGTACTTATCAAATATTTTGTTTAATTACTGAACAAATTATTGTCCAATTAACATAACTTGTACATTTATATTAAAATGATTTTACCTTTCAAAGACAGATATGTGCCATCTCTAAATTCCACAGTCATCTGTCTTCCAATTGCACAATAGTGGTTTCATCTTCTAGGATCATCTTCATGATAGTAAGGCAAAACATCATCTGATCCAATTTTACATTGAAGTGTGAATTATTAAATCCAGAGTGAAACACAGGCTCTGTAAAATATTGCAGCATTGATGCGAAATGTTGTGGAATACGTCCCACAGTTTGCTTGTACCAGTGCATTTGCTCATCGTTGAATTCCTCTTCTGGGAAAACACATAGCAGGGTTACAGGATCATCAAGGTGAACAGTGATCACTGGACTTAGCAGGTTAACATGGTCTACATCTAAATCAAATGGAAACAGAAACATAAGCATACTGTAGTTATCACACAGACAAGGACAAATGTTAAACAAGAGAAAACAGTAGTCTGTGAAAATCATTCCAGATGAAATACATTTATTTTTCTTTCTTCGTTTATTTGCTCTGACTCAAGTTATAATTTCTTTTTAGATGGTATGTGGGTTGGTTGAACGTTCTAAATGTCAATTTATCCTACCCTTCAAGAAGCTTGAATTGTATTGAATTGCACAGCACCACAACAAAACCATTTTTAATATTCTACCAGTGATGAAATTGTACTTACACACTGCACTGAGAATAATCACAGCAACTCCTAATCTGACCATCATGGTATAATTTGGGGAGGTGGTGTTTGTTTGGTCGGTGCTTAAATGACAACCAAAGATCAAATATTCAATCTTGAAAACATACCTCATTGGCTGGAACATAGTGTTCAATACTTCCTGTAAAATTGTCCAACCCGTGACCCATTTCTTCGGTAAACCTGACAAGCCTGTTATGTCATAAGGTCCCCACCGTAGCTTACATGTTACTATGTACTATGGTACTATACTATGGTGTCTCATATATAGTTTATTTTTATGTGCCTAATTGTCCTATCCACATTACTTTTTGTTGTATGGATACATTTGTATAGATTATGTCATGTGTTTTGGTGATGCCTGTACCATTTTTGACCGTGATTGTTTTTAGTGTCTCAAATGTGGTCTCAATGTGGTTTAAAAATATCTGTATTTTGTATAATTGTATCATTGTGGTTTAAAACTTAAATACATTTGTCGAACTAACTATATCAATGAATTTCTTATTTTTTCTGTCTGTCTGCACAGTACATTTGCTGTATATTTCCAGCCTTTTAACTTGTCCTGTTTCATTGAATTGTTTTTGTCATGAAAACATCTGACTGAAAATGCACTTGTTTCCCTTGTAGGTGTTTTAACTACAACACTGTGAAGTCCTATATCGAAGTGGTCTGGGATCATTTAAGGTAGACTGGGTTGATTACCTGAAAGCTCTCAAGTGTCAGGCTAAACAGGCAGTAACCAGTGGACCGCTCAGAAACCCAACGTCTTAAAGGATACAAGCATGTACAAGCACTGCGCTACACCCACAACAACATCTGTTAAATATGTGTTTGTGACCTATAACATTTGATTTGGTTTGATAATTATTTTTTACAACCAAATGTCTATTTTTGATGTAAATGGCATGTTATAGAAGGGTCCAGACACCTTTTTGTCATTTCACATTTTTAGAAACTTACCCCAAATGGCAAATCACTTCCTCATTATCGTGTAGTACGGAGGCCCTGAAAAAACATGAACAAAGGTTCCAAAAACACCCAAATATGTCATTTTAGAAACGTCAAAGCTCTCAGTATAGGGATGCAGGTCTTAAGATGTTGACCACATGAGAATGTGTAATTACGAACTTTATCCACAATGTTAAATTCCCTTTTGTGTGACTCGAGACATTTCCCCTAACCAGCTGTTCCAGTGTCCATGTAACCAGATGCCACAAGTAGCTGCCAAAATAAAGGAAACACCAACCAAGTGTCTTAATAGGGCATTGGGCTTTCAACACACAATACAAGATGGCGTAGCAGTCGGATGTGTGTTTGTCTTATCCCGTGAAAATAGTCTGTTTTTCGATTTTTCGTACAATTGAAGTCAGAAGTTTACAGACATTTAGGTTGGAGTCAATTAAACTCGTTTTTCAACCACTCCACAAATTTCTTGTTAACAAACTATAGTTTTGGCAAGTCGGTTAGGATATCTACTTTTTGCATGACACAAGTAATTTTTCCAACAATTGTTTACAGACAGATTACATACACTAAGTTGACTGTGCCTTTAAACAGCTTGGAAAATTCCTGAAAATTATGTCATGCTTTTTGAAGATTCTGATAGAATAATTGACATCCTTTGAGTCAATTGGAGGTATACTGTTTAAAGGCACAGTCAACTTAGTATATGTTAACTTCTGACCCGCTTGAATTATGATACAGTGAATTATAAGTGAAATAGTCTGTAAACAATTGTTGGAAAAAGGAATTGTGTAATGCACAATGTAAATGTCTTAATCAACTTGCCAAAACTATAATTTGTTAACAAGAAATGTATGGTGTGGTTGAAAAACGAGTTTTAATGACTCCAACCTAAGTGAATGTAAACTTCCGAATTGAACTGTATATACATCAAATATGAATATCATGGTGGACACCTAAGCCTTTGTACGCAATGCCCTGATACATTTAGTGCTCAAATCTCTGACAACTGAACAATGAGGTGGACACAAGGAATAGTGTTTTGTAATTTGTTATAAGCTGTTTTTAATTAAGGACACGTAAATGTGGCTCATATGGCCAACATCCCTCATTTATTGATGACGCTAGCTGTGCCAGGTTGGATCTGAATGCATATGGATGTCCATTAAATATCTCATATGGCATATTGTTTTTATGAAGATTGTCAAATATTCACATGAACATCTGTCACTAATTGGATGGAAACCACAATGGAAATAGGTCACCGACTTTATTGTGCAATACACAAAAAAAAAATGTATTTTCTTTACTGACAAATAAGGTCAATCAATCAATCCAAATGTGCAGCAGACCAATTGATGTCACACCCTGACCTTAGATATCTCTGTTTTCTATATATTTTGGTTAGGTCAGGGTGTGACAAGGGTGGGTCCTCTAGTGTTGTATGTCTAGTGTTGTATGTCTAGGGTTATGTATGTCTAGTGTTTTAAGTCTAGGGTTATGTATGTCTAGGGTTATGTATGTCTAGTGTTGTATGTCTAGGGTTATGTATGTCTAGGGTTTTGTATGTCTAGGGTTTTGTATGTCTAGGGCTGTTTTGTTTCGGTGAGTTTCAGTTGATTAAAAATATGTGAAACGCTATTCACGATGAGCATTTGTCTCATCCTCTTTGCGACGATCGTGACAATTGATGAATGGAAAGAGACTGAAACAAAACACCAAAAAGTTGAATGACATTAGGAGATTGTTAAGCAAAGCCTTCAATACTTGGTGAGTCTACAAGGTAGGGAGGGATGTATTTTCTGTTTGTCGAGGTTGCCATAGTCTAGTTATTGTGGTGTTGAAACTGAAAACAATGATAATGAAGTGCCCGAAGTCAGTAAGCTTTGTTTATTGGTTGTGTGGTGCATTGGCACATAAACTTGTCGGTGGAACATCCATTGCATATATTTTATATAATTATGAATACAGCATCAAAATGTAGAAAATCTGATTCCCTCTAGCTGATCATTGTTTGCAGCTGGCTCTGATCGTAGTGTAATGAAACAGGCAGGGAGAGTGAGCACATCTGCAGTGGTCGGTGAACCCTCAACCTTCGGGCCCATAGCCCTGCGTGGCATCGACTGTGCCACAAAAGCAAGCTAAAGTGGCAAAGTCAATATCCACATTTAGAAACACAATTTCTAATAATAATGAATGGCTAAATTCCTAGACCCTAGTTCTGGACTAAAACTATTCTTAATGGAGATTGTGAAAAGCATTCTAAATGGAGATGGCCTGATCTGTCTCTGGGAAAGCAGTCGCTTATCATGTATTTCTAATATGTAGTTCATTAAACTAATCTGAAATGTTAAAGGAAACATGGTGCATATGGATAAAAACGGTGGACATGTTTCACCTCAAACACAATTGAAGGTGTTACAGAAAAAAATATTTACTGAAAAATATTTTCCCATTTAAGTTGATTGTTTCTTGTAAATGCATTGCATTATCACTTTATAACATAGGCAATAGTTGTATTTTAATTGGCACGGTTATAAAATGTGTTTTTGCAGATGTGACAAAATGCAATGATGTTCGGTATCAAACTCAAGTTCGTCCTGGGGACCCAGTGACTCTATACTTGTTACGCTCGTCGAAATGATCGGACCAAGGTGCAGCGTGTAGGCGTACATTTTGTCTTTATTAAAAATTAACACCTAAAAACAACAAAAGGAAAACGAACGTAACGTTCGGTAGGTTACACCGAGCTGAACAAAAACAACATCCCACAAAACTAAGGTGGCAAAACAGGCTACCTAAGTATGATTACCAATCAGAGACAACGAAAGACAGCTGTCCGTGATTGAGAACCATACCCGGCCAAAACATAGGAATAAAAAACATAGTGTTTCCCACCCGAGTCACACCCTGACCAACCAAACATGGAGAAAAAAAGATCTCTACAGTCAGGGCGTGACAGACCCCGATCCACCTCTGGCTCCCCCCACTTTGGTGGCATCTCTGGTGCGGGGACCCTCGTCGCCAACCCCGGACTGGGGACCCTCTCCACGCGGGCCCTGGACTGGGGACCCTCGCTGCGGGCCCCGGACTGGGGACCCTCGCTGCGGGCCCCGGACTGGGGACCCTCGCTGCGGGTCCCGGGCTGGGGACCCTTGCTGCAGGCCCCGGACTGGTGACCCCCGTTGCGGGCCCCTGACTGGAGGCCGTCGCTGGAGCCTCCAGACTGGAGACTGTCGCTGCAGGCTCCGGACTGGAGACCGTCGCTGCAGGCTCCGGACTGACCCGTGGAGCAGGCACAAGATGAACTGGGCTGTGGGGGGAGCACTGGAGATCTGGTGCTTATCCTTGGCACCACTCTTCCATGCTGAATGCCCACTTTAGACCGGCATGTAGATGTACCATATATTTTGCTTTATTACATTACAAAATGTACCATTGCCTATTAAAACACATTTCACCAATAAAATATTGTTTCCATGTGAACCCAGTGCAGTCTCTCAAAGTTGCATTAACAATGTCATAATAAAATCATGAAAAACCATCATAGCCTATACTGCTTCCTGGTGGTGATCTGGGCACCCTTTCCAACCATGTACATACTGTACGTCCGCATGGTACCGTCTCCATTCAAGAACTTGACAACACTCCCTCTCACAATTCCTGCAAGATACCCACACTGCAGTTTCACTTATACCCTGTTCATACTGAAAAGCTGAGCTTTACTGCACTGCCCTGGTTGTCTGGCAAGCATAAAGATGCAGGATCTTAATTGTTCACCTTTAAAAAATAAAAATAATTCACCTTTATTTAACCAGGTAGGCTAGTTGAGAAAATGTTCTCATTTACAACTGCGACCTGGCCAAGATAAAGCAAAGCAGTGCGACACAAACAACAACACAGAGCTACACATGGAATAAACAAGAGTACAGTCAATAACACAATAGAAAAAAAAGAAAGTATATGTACAGTGTGTGCAAATGGCGTGAGGAGGTAAGGCAATAAATAGGCCACAGTAGAGAATTAATTAACATTCAGTAAATTAACACTGGAGTGATAGATGTGCAGATAATGATGAAGTTGAAATACTGGTGTGCAAAAAAAGCAGAAAAGTAAATAAAAACAATATGGGGATGAGGTAGGTAGATTCGATGGGCTATTTACAGATGGGCTATGTACAGCTGCAGTGATCGGTAAGCTGCTCAGATAGCTGATGTTTAAAGTTAGTGAGAGAAATATAAGTCTCCAGCTTCAGCAATTTTTGCAATTCATTCCAGTCATTGACAGCAGAGAACTGGAAGGAAAGGCGGCCAAATTAGGTGTTGTTGGCTTTGGGGACCAGAGAGATATACCTGCTGGAGCGCGTGCATCAGGTGGGTGTTGTTATCGTGACCAGTGAGCTGAGATAAGGCGGAGCTTTACCTAGCATAGACTTTTAGATGACCTGTAGCCAGTGGGTCTGGCGATGAATATGTAGCGAGGGCCAGCCGACGAGAGCATACAGGTCGCGGTGGTGGGTGGTATGTGGGGCTTTGGTGACAAAACGGATAGCACTGTGATAGACTGCATCCAGTTTGCTGAGTAGAGTATTGGAGGCTATTTTGTAAATGACATCGCCGAAGTCAAGGCTCAGTAGGATAGTCAGTTTTACGAGGGTATATTTGGCGGCGTGAGTGAAAGAAGCTTTGTTGCGAAATAGGAAGCCGAGTCTAGATTTAATTTTGATTTGGAGATGTTTAATATTAGTCTGGAAGGAGAGTTTACAGTCTAGCCAGACACCTACTGTAGGTATTTGTAGTTGTCCATATATTCTAAGTCAGAACCGTCCAGAGTAGTGATGCTAGTCGGGCGGGCGGGCAGCGAACGGTTGAAAAGTATACATTTGGTTTTACTAACGTTTAAGAGCAGTTGGAAGCCATGGAAGGAGTGATGTATGGCATTGAAGCTCGTTTGGAGATTTGTTAACACAGTGTCCAAAGAAGGGCCAGATGTATGCAGAATGGTGTCGTCTGCATAGAGGTCGATCAGGGAATCACCAGCAGCAAGAGCGACATTGTTGATATATACAGAGAAAAGAGTCGGCCCGAGAATTGAACCGTGTGGTACCCCCATAGAGACTGCCAGAGGTCCAGACAACAGGCCCTCCGATTTGACAGACTGAACTCTGTCTGAGAAGTAGTTGGTGAACCAGGCGAGGCAGTTATTTGAGAAACTAGGGCTGTTGAGTCTGCCGATAAGAATACAGTGATTGACAAAGTTGAAAGACTTGGCCAGGTCGATGAAGACGGCTGCACAGTACTGTTTTTTATCGATGCCGGTTATTATATCGTTTAGTACCTTGAGCGTGGCTGAGGTTCACCCGCGACCAGCTCGGAAAACAGATTGGGTTTCGAAATGGTACGTTGGGATTCGAAATGGTCAGTGATCTGTTAATTAACTTGGCTTTAGAAGACTTTAGAAAGGCAGCGCAGGATGGATATAGGTCTATAACAGTTTGGGTCTAGAGTGTCACCCCCTTCGAATAGGTGGATGACCGCTGCAGCTTTCCAATCTTTAGGGTTCTCGGAAGATATGAAAGAGAGGTTGAACAGACTTGTAATAGGGGTTGCAACAATTACGGGGGATCATTTTAGAAAGAGAGGGTCCAGATTGTCTAGCCCAGCTGATTTGTATGGGTCCAGGTTTTGCAACTCTTTCAGAACATCTGCTATCTGAAATTGGGTGAAGGAGTAGCTGGGGAGGCTTGGGCAAGTAGCTGCGAGGGGTGCGGAGCTGTTGGCCGGAGTTGGGGTATCCTTGCAGTCGGATGCCAAGCAGTTGCCATACCAAGCAGTGATGCAGCCAGTCAATATGTTCTCAATGGTGCAGCTGTAGAACATTTTGAAGATCTGAGGGCCCATGACAAATCTTTTCAGTCTCCTGCTAAGTAAGAGACGTTGTCTCTTACATTTGCATTTCCATTTCTATTTATTAGGGATCCCCATAAGCTGCAGCCAAGACAGCAGCTACACTTCCTGGGGTCCAAACACACCAAAGCACCCACATTACATATAAAACAAAAGATGAAACAGTGAACTATGTTTGTACTAAGTGAGCTAAAGATAAAACAGTACATCATATAACATCCCTACACCACCACATATCCACAGCCAAAATGTTCAATTCCACCATACAACATTATCACAATGTGTGAGTATGCATGTGTCTGTACCTTTGTGTGTGTCTCTTCACAGTCGACATTGTTCCATAAGGTGCATTTTTACCAGTTTTTTAAATCTGATTCTACTGCTTGCATCAGATACCTGATGTGGAATAGAGTTCCATGTAGTCATGGATCTATGTAGTAATGTGGGCCTCCCATAGTCTGTTCTGGACTTGGGGACTGTGAAGAGACCTCTGTGGGGTATGCATGAGTGTCCGAGCTGTGTGGTAGTATTTTAAACAGACAGCTTGGTACATTCAGCTTGTCAACATCTCTTATAAAAACAAGTAATGATGTAACATATACAATTGCCATTGCTGCTATGATTGTAGTTGTCCTTGATGTCCTTTGTTCATTTTTCTTTTTTGCATTGTTGTGTGCTGTTTTCTTCTGTCTTTTTCTTCTTTCTCTTTAGTTCATTCTCTTGGTTGTTGGTGCATGGGGGGAGTTCTTGGGGAATGGAATTAATTGTATTTTTTTCTCGGGGGAAGACTGTGGGAGGGGTCTCGAATGGTTCAGGGACAGCTATTGGGGAACTGTGGGGGGTTCTTGGAGGGTTCAGGTTCACATTTTTTGGCCTGGTGGGTGATCTGTCAACGTGCCCTTGAGCAGGGCATTGAACCTGGATGCTTCTGTGTGTAGCTCTGAATGGGAGTCTTCACTGAGAGGCCTCACTGCAAGTATATTGTATGTTTTGGAAATTAAATTTAAAAGATATGATAATTTTTAAAAAGTAATGATGAAGTCAATCTCTCTTCCACTTTGAGCCATGAGAGATTGGCATGCATGTAATTAATGTTAGCTCTCCGTGTACTTTTAAGGGCCAGCCGTGCTGCCATGTGCTGAGCCAACTGCAATTTTTCCAAATCCCTACTTGTGGCACCTGACCACACAACTGAACAGCAGTCTAAGTGCGTCAAAAATAGGGCCTGTAGGACCTGTCTTGTTGATAGTGTTGTTAAGAAGGCAGAGAAGCACTTTATTATGGACAGACTTCTCTCCATCTTAACTACTGTTATATCAGTATGTTTTGACCATGACAGTTTACAATCCAGGGTTACTCCAAGCAGTTTAGCCACCTCAACTTGCTCAATTTCCACATTATTCATTACGAGACATAGTTGAGGTTTAGGGTTTAGTGAATGATTTGTCCCAAATACAATGCTTTTATTTTTGGAAATATTTAAGACTAACTTATTCCTTGCCACCCATTCTGAAACTAACTGCAGCTCTTTGTTAAGTGTTGCAGTCATTTCATTCACTGTAGTAGCTGACGTGTATAGTGTTGAGTCATCCGCATGCATAGGCACACTGGCTTTACTCATAGCCAGTGGAATTTTGTTAGTAAAGATTGAAAAAAGTAAGTGGCCTAAATAGCTACCCTGGGGAATTCCTGATTCTACCTGGAATATGTTTGGGAGGCTTCCATTAAAGAACACCCTCTGTGTTCTGTTAGACAAGTAACTATTTATCCACATTGTAGCAGGGGGTGTCACGCCATAACACACAACTGGTGTTAACCCAATATGAAACACAACTGGTATTATTAACCCAACGTGAAACACAACTGGTATTAACCCAATGTGAAACACAACTGGTATTAACCCAACATGAAACACAACTGGTATATTAATCCAATATGAAACACAACTGGTATATTAACCCAATATGAAACACAACTGGTATTAACCCAATATGAAACACAACTGGTATTATTAACCCAACGTGAAACACAACTGGTATATTAACCCAATATGAAACACAACTGGTATATTAACCCAATATGAAACACAACTGGTATTAACCCAATATGAAACACAACTGGTATTAACCCAATATGAAACACAACTGGTATTAAACCAATATGTATAAAAGAGGTTAAAAGAAGGGTATATATTGGTATATTTATCAAAACATATAATAACTATATATATTTTGTGAATTTAAAAAATAAATAACCAACTAGGTCAAAACACTAAAGCCCTGGCTTTATTTCACAGAGCCTCAACCTCGAACTAGCCTCAACTCAATCACCTCCCCTCAGAGTAGGAGAATGGAAAAGGGTTACAGTATACAAGAAAGAATCCATACTGATAGTCAGTTACAAACGGAGTGAGAGAGTCCTGACCCACCCCTAAATGAAGATAGAAAAGTGTTACTAATGTCATAGCCTTTAGCTCCGCCCATCAAGGGGAGGAGGTACCAGTAATGCTTCAAACTAGTGTAGCAAAAAATAGACTGGTCAATCTGCCGTACAGAGAGATTGTTCTCAGGTTTTATCTGAATATGAATACTTAATTTGTATGGGCAATAAAAAACAGCTAAAACATAAAATGGTTCATTGTAGTCAGTAGAACAAGTAGTATTTGTCCCAACACGATGGAGTGGGTTTTTGTTACTAGCTATCGTTAAACTCTTCTGCTGTAGTTCAAGATATGCCTAGTACTTATCTGGTAATACACACAGGTAGCTTACAATATTGATTAAAATGTGAAAAAGTTGTTTAAATAAAGAGTTTGTATCTGAGGCCACAAAGACAACATCACATGCAGTGTTTCCACAGGAGGCTGCTGAGGGGAGGATGGCTAATAATAATGGCTGGAACGGAGTGAGTGGAATGGCATCAAACCCATGGAATACCTGGAACCATGTGTTTGATGTATTTGATACCATTCCAGTCATTCTACCTCAGCCATTACCACGAGCCCGTCGTCCACAATGAAGTTGCCACCAACCTCCTGTGGTAGTATGCCCTGTATATAACTAGGTGGTACCATATGTCCTGTGTATACATTAACTAGTTGTTACCGTATGTCCTGTATATACAGTACCAGTCAAAAATTTGGACACACCTACTCATTCCAAGGATTTTCTTTATTTTTACTATTTTATACATTGTAGAATAGTAGTGAAGACATCAAAACTATGAAATAACACATATGGAATCACGTAGTTACCAAAAAGGTGTTAAACAAATCAAAATATATTTTATATTTGAGATTCTTCAAAGTGGCCACCCTTTGACATGATGGCAGCTTTGCACAATGTTCATTTGTAGAGGTAAGGGGCTGCTGTTAGTGACCAGCTTTGTGTGTGACGATAATCACCCTGTAATTTTCCACTCGACCGAGTGAGAGAGTGAGACCCACACAGGATGACTGACCTGCAGTTGAGGTCGCACTTAAAAGAACAGCCAGACACATGTGCATTGACAAGACATACCCTCCACCCTGAGCCTGCACATTTGAGAAGGTGTTATTCAAACATTTACAGCACTCCTTTCATTAAAGTTAGGTTCTTTATTAAGTAATGTGCCAACATAACCCTGATATAAATAAGTAAAAAAACACTGCTATTTGATATGACGTTTAAGAGCAGCAGATCTATTACCCAGGCCTGCTTGACCTCCCCACTAAAGACCATCAGATATTACCCAGGCCTGTTTGACCTTCACACTAGTCCATCAGATCTATTACCCAGGCCTGTTTGACCTCCTCACTAAAGACCATCAGATCTATTACCCAGGCCTGTTTGACCTCCTCACTAAAGACCATCAGATCTATTACCCAGGCCTATTTGACCTCCCCACTAAAGACCATCAGATCTATTACCCAGGCCTGTTTGACCTCCTCACTAAAGACCATCAGATCTATTACCCAGGCCTATTTGACCTCCCCACTAAAGACCATCAGATCTATTACCCAGGTCTGTTTAACCTCCCCTCTAGAGATCAGCAGACCTAATAATAATTTTTGTATTCTTTTTTTATTTAACCTTTGTTTAACTAGGAAAGTCAGAACAAATAATTTTTTACAATGACGGTCTACCCTGGCCAAACCCTAACCCCAACGATGATGGGCCAATTATGCACCACCCTATAGTTAGTCCTATATGACTATAGTTAGTCCTATATGACTATAGTTAGTCCTATATGACTATAGGTAGCCCTATATGATTAGAGTAAGCCCTATGTGACTAGCATTAGCCCTATATGACTAGAGTTAGCCCTATATGACTAGAGTAAGCCCTATGTGACTAGCGTTAGCCCTATGTGACTAGAGTTAGCCCTATATGACTAGAGTTAGCACTGTATGACTATAATTAGCCATATATGACTATAGTTAGACCTATATGACTAGACTTAGCCCTGTATGACTATAGTTAGCCCTATACGACAATATTTAACCCTATACGACTATAGTTAGCCCTATACGACTGTAGTTAGCCCTATACGACTGTAGTTATCCCTATATGATTAGAGTTAGTCCCTATATGACTATAGTTAGCCCTATACGACAATATTTAACCCTATACGACTATAGTTAGCCCTATACGACTGTAGTTAGCCCTATACGACTGTAGTTATCCCTATACGATTAGAGTTAGTCCCTATATGACTATAGTTAGTCCCTATATGACTATAGTTAGTCCCTATATGACTATAGTTAGTTCATATATGACTAGAGTAGCCCTAAAAAAACTAGAAAACAGGAACAAATCGAGAGATAGGAAAAGAGAGAAAAACGCTGGTAGGCTTGACGAAACAAAACTAACTGGCAACAGAGAAACCGTGAACACAGGTATAAATACACAGGGGATAATGGGGAAGATGGGCGACACCTGGAGAGAGGTGGAGATAATCACAAAGACTGGTGAAACCGATCATGGTGTGACAGTATGGGAGCAAGTGATGGAGTATGCAGGATGGAAATAAGTGTCTCTCTGTGTGTGTACCCATGTGCTGGTATTTTTGTGTAAGTAGGTACACATTGATATGAGTGAGACTGATCATGCATGTGGGTGTCCCTGTATGTTTGCTGTTGGTGTGTAGACCTGTGTGTTTGTGTGTAAGCATGTGTGCGTGTCAAGCATGTTCCAAGGTTGTATGTTTTGTTTCAAGTGTAAATATGCAGTTTAAACAGTAGCAAAGGGGTCACACCATCACTGAGGGGTATCCTACAAAGCAGGTTTGAGGAGTTAGCGAGGTAACTTTGGTCAACTCTGAGTTCATCTCAGGATAGCCAGTCAAATGCAATTGCTCACCTTTCATCCAGGAAAATTTCTAACGCAACGAATCCTTCACAACTAACTTGCTCGGGGTCAGGCTAACTCACGGTGAACAACACTTACCCTGTATGCAATGACTGTGCTGCGAGTTGAGGATCAATGAAATCAGATTCCCTCCCTCTTGCAAAGATTTCGTCATCATCCCCTTCATTTGAGGAAGACAACTAATTAAATATTTTCTAATTACATTTCTAATCTCAGTCATTTAATCGGATTACTTTCCGTCACCTTTGGATTACTTTCCCCTTTAGGAGGCTTTGAGAAGAAGACAAAACGGATCCATCAAACGCACTTAGTGTGTCATCATATTGGTCTCTGACTTGTGGTCAGACTCGCTCAGTTGGAACACGTTAACTTTTTTCAATGCTGAATTGAATGTCATTGAGAAAACAGAAAGGTGTAATTAATTTTTCGCAAGCATCTGAATATTTATGAATTTTAAAGTAATCCAAGAAGTGATCATATTGTTTTTAAAAGTATCTGTAATCTGATTACAATATTTTTGGTTGTAACATAACTGATTACATTTACCCGTTTTGACATATAATCAGTTACTCCCCAACTCTGTACAGAAGAGAACATGAACATGACTCATGTGGACTGTATGACCAAGCATCTGTAATGATCTGTAGGGCTTTGTAACATTTTCTTTGTTATTTATCTAAATAAAATAATGTTTGCATTTGTACGAATGTGTGTATACCAGCATATGTGTGTCTGTGCGTGCATGCATATGTGCATCAACAGTCATGAGGACCAGTCAATATGAGTCTAACCTTGCTGGCCATTTCAATATACTTTTGCTCTTTTGTTTTGCAGCAGTGTTGCTGGCATGTTTTGCACGCCCACGCTTGTCAAGTGGTGAGCCGGTTCACAGTGGTTTAGCTCGTAGGCGTAGGTTGTGGTGGGCCATCTCTGCACTTTGGACAGACCTCTGTTTACTCACTACAGACCTGTCTTCGCTGCCTGTGTGTGTAGCCACAAGATGCACAGCTATGTTATGGCTGTGAGAGACTTTGACAAACAAGCTAATTTTAGCAAACTTGTTAACTTGAGAGTTGTAGGGCCAGCTTCACAGACATTGAATAAAGCTTGGAGTGAGCCTTGTTCTCACTTAATACATGTCTAACATTTACCCTCAACAAGTCTTGATCTAATGTAAGTATGTTTTTTCATGAAGGCATACTTTTACTGACAGTTAGTAAAAGTCCTCTAGGAGTCCATCTAAAACATGTTGTTAATGCAGTGTTCAATGCAACATATGAAAAACTGGTCATGAGGTTCCTATACATACATGTTCGTTGATGTTTATGACATTGTCATGACATGTCTTACACTCAAGATGTGCTTTCAACTGATGTCTGCAGTGTGCTTGGCCTAAGTATTGAACATGTACACAGGGAGGCTGCTACAGAAACACTGAACACTGAAAAGCCCCACTCAGCTTCAGCTGCTTGGCCAGGATGACATGTCTGCTAAGGGAGTGTGATTTGGTTAATCAGTAACTCTCTGAGACTCACCACGTTGATGTGACCTATTTTCAGACAGAGCTGTTTCTATGACTTACCGGATGTATTGTATCCCTGTACAACAAAACTCTTTTCAAAGTGCCAGTCCTTTGTGCGTCCAAAATGTAACCCTATTCAATTATTGTTGGATAGTGTTATAACATACAGGATTTTTGATGTCTTCAATTATTTCTGGCTTGTCGTTCATCTTCAGGTAGAAAAGATTGAAGCACAGAGAGCAGAGGCTTTTTAGATGATCATGGTGATATTGATGATTATGAGGATGAGGATCATGATGGTGACATTTGTTGTTGATTTCACGTTGAATTCACAGTTCGTTGACAGCTCAACCAAATGTAAATCAAAACTACTCGTTGAACTGACCCAGTGGGTGAACCTGAATGTCTTTGTTGAGCCCCAATAAATCCCCCAATAAGTTCCAAAAGTCTTGCTGCTACTCTGCAGAATATGTGAATGATATGCAGTTGTGTTTTGCCTCATAGAAACACACAAGTACAGTCAGCATCATGTGGAGCTCTCAACAAAATATAAATCCAGCAAATGATATACAATGGCACATAATTGTTTGTTAACTGGTCTCAACCTCATGTGAGAATGTCTCTATGATATTTTCCACCCACAGTGCACCTGGTGTGAGAGTGAGTCTGTTATAGGAAGAGTAGCCTCTAGAATTCACACCTCTAACACCAAAACCACACTGATGTTCAAGTTTCCAGGCATCATTGTTTGTCTCTGGACATGTTTTGTGTTTGTTGGTTTCATTGTGGATGGCTAAAGACCACAGTGGAAAATGTCACAGCCCTCTCGTTCTGGAAGCCCTCCCTCCTTATTCTAGCCAAACACAGATGGAACCTCTTGGTCTTATTCCCCTGAATGTGACCCCCTCACCCTTTTCACCATGTACTTCTCCCTATTAGGAATAAGAACTTCAATATACCTCAATACGCTTGCTGTTATTCTCAAACAATAGGATATATTTGACCACAAGGTATTGGCTGAAGAGTGAGATTGATTCTCCCCAGTAGTCCACTCTACCACTAGTTTTGACAATAATGAGTACAGTTTAGGCAAACATAGTAATTTCAGTTGCATGCACAAAGTGCAATATGCATGAAGAATATGGTTAACTGGATGCACTTGTACCTTTCTTTTCAAGTTTCAATTTATTACAATTTTGAGGGGTCAAGCCTCTCACTACTTTTCCAGCTGATTGCTAAAACAGAATGCATTTTTGATGATTTAATTATTTAATGAGATACAACAGTGAAGGCTAACAAGATAAATAAAATTGGTTGCATAAACCATGACCAATAGACTACAGCATATTAGCAGTATGAATAGATTACAACTGAGAGAGAACATCGATGTGGTTCATAATTATAAGATTTATCACATTGACCTACGCTTTGACTGTGAGACTGGTAAGATAGTTATGTTCTAAACTGGTGAAACAGCGGCATCTGGTGAAAGACTACATCTGTCACGCCCTGACCTACGATATCTCTGTTTTCTTTATATTTTGGTTAGGTCAGGGCGTGACTAGGGTGGGTACGCTAGTTTTTGTATTGTCTAGGGATTTTTGTATGTCAAGGTGTTTGCAGGTCTAGGTGATTTGTATGTCTATGGTGGCCTGATGTGGTTCCCAATCAGAGGCAGCTGTTTATCGTTGTCTCTGATTGGGGATCATATTTAGGTATCCATTTCCCTTTGGTGTTGGTGGGATCTTGTCTATGTGTAGTTGCCTGTCAGCACTCGTTTGTATAGCTTCACGGTTTGTTATTTTGTTCAGTGTTCATTCTTTAAATACAGTGCCTTGCGAAAGTATTCGGCCCCCTTGAACTTTGCGACCTTTTGCCACATTTCAGGCTTCAAACATAAAGATATAAAACTGTATTTTTTTGTGAAGAATAAACAAGTGGGACACAATCATGAAGTGGAACGACATTTATTGGATATTTCAAACTTTTTTAACAAATCAAAAACTGAAAAATTGGGCGTGCAAAATTATTCAGTCCCCTTAAGTTAATACTTTGTAGCGCCACCTTTTGCTGCAATTACAGCTGTAAGTCGCTTGGGGTATGTCTATCAGTTTTGCACATCGAGAGACTGAAATTTTTTCCCATTCCTCCTTGCAAAACAGCTCGAGCTCAGTGAGGTTGGATGGAGAGCATTTGTGAACAGCAGTTTTCAGTTCTTTCCACAGATTCTCGATTGGATTCAGGTCTGGACTTTGACTGGCCATTCTAACACCTGCATATGTTTATTTTTGAACCATTCCATTGTAGATGTTGCTTTATGTTTTGGATCATTGTCTTGTTGGAAGACAAATCTCCGTCCCAGTCTCAGGTCTTTTGCAGACTCCATCAGGTTTTCTTCCAGAATGGTCCTGTATTTGGCTCCATCCATCTTCCCATCAATTTTAACCATCTTCCCTGTCCCTGCTGAAGAAATGCAGTCCCAAACCATGATGCTGCCACCACCATGTTTGACAGTGGGGATGGTGTGTTCAGCTCTGTTGCTTTTACGCCAAACATAACGTTTTGCATTGTTGCCAAAAAGTTCAATTTTGGTTTCATCTGACCAGAGCACTTTCTTCCACATGTTTGGTGTGTCTCCCAGGTGGCTTGTGGCAAACTTTAAACGACACTTTTTATGGATATCTTTAAGAAATGGCTTTCTTCTTGCCACTCTTCCATAAAGGCCAGATTTGTGCAATATACGACTGATTGTTGTCCTATGGACAGAGTCTCCCACCTCAGCTGTAGATCTCTGCAGTTCATCCAGAGTGATCATGGGCCTCTTGGCTGCATCTCTGATCAGTCTTCTCCCTGTATGAGCTGAAAGTTTAGAGGGACGGCCAGGTCTTGGTAGATTTGCAGTGGTCTGATACTCCTTCCATTTCAATATTATCGCTTGCACAGTGCTCCTTGGGATGTTTAAAGCTTGGGAAATCTTTTTGTATCCAAATCTGGCTTTAAACTTCTTCACAACAGTATCTCGGACCTGCCTGGTGTGTTCCTTGTTCTTCATGATGCTCTCTGCGCTTTTAACGGACCTCTGAGACTATCACAGTGCAGGTGCATTTATACGGAGACTTGATTACACACAGGTGGATTGGATTTATCATCATTAGTCATTTAGGTCAACATTGGATCATTCAGAGATCCTCACTGAACTTCTGGAGAGAGTTTGCTGCACTGAAAGTAAAGGGGCTGAATAATTTTGCACGCCCAATTTTTCAGTTTTTGATTTGTTAAAAAAGTTTGAAATATCCAATAAATGTCGTTCCACTTCATGATTATGTCCCACTTGTTGTTGATTCTTCATCAAAAAATACAGTTTTATATCTTTATGTTTGAAGCCTGAAATGTGGCAAATGGTCGCAAAGTTCAAGGGGGCCGAATACTTTTGCAAGGCACTGTAAATAAGAATGTACGTTTACAACGCTGCGCCTTGGTCTGATCCTTATTACTAACGTGACAACATCATCATGTAAAATGTTCCTTCCTGATGCTGTATCAATTGTAATGTCGTTGACAGAAATGTGACCATGTTCATGTTACACCACTCTGTTATGTCTTACAATGTAACATGTGCTTTGAATTATTCCTTACTCATTGAATAACAAAAAAAACACATCTACTGTCAAGATGAAGTTTCACTACTTTAGACAAATAACAGCTGTTATCACGACAGTGATCATGACAGTGAGCAGTTACATATTGTACAAGTTCTCCTTTTAGCCATTTCTCATGGTCTTGCACAGTTTTCCATTTAGTATCATCAAGTGATCAACACCGTACAGTACAGTATCACTGGTTTGCCGCTGTGAACACACCAACCAGATTTTTGATCCAAGGGTGTGAAGTTCCTCATATCCTTAGAATGGAACAAGGTAAATATTAACAAAAGCAATCAAACAATAAACATGTGAAATGCTTGAGTTCTTTGAGCTAAATTCCCCTTGAACCACACCCTGTCTGTCAACACTGTATACTGCAGCCAGTGCCGAGTCACATCCCATTTCTGTAGTGTTTCCTTCCCATTCTGCTTCACAACACGAGGACACCACAGAAGAAGCTATTGGGTTAGCTAGAACAGAGAGTTGTACCAACAACACCAACATGACAATTCAATGGTGGGGCCTCTTACTGGAACAGTGGTTTCTTTTGTCCTGTCTACCATTTCACATCTTAGCTTTCAATCTGGACACGGACACAAAGCATGTTCTGAGGAAAAATGGTGATCCAGGAAGCCTGTTTGGATTCTCCCTGGCACTGCACCATCAACTGAATCCTGTCAATAAGAAACTGTGAGTTTCTCTTATAAGAAATGATTAACAGTGTTCATACATACTATTATCTGATCTTGCTTGTCATATATAAACTTATTTGTGTGTCCTCTATCCTGTCTGATTACCCATCTGTCTTATATAAGTACACAATATGAACTGAGAAACGAACTAGCCTTAATGGCTACTCTTAATCTCTAGCCGGTACAACCAGAAGAGAATGGGCCACCTCTCTGAGCCTGGTTCCTCTCTAAGTTTCATCCTCAGTTCCTTCCTTTTAGGGAGTTTTTCCTGGCCTCTCTGTTTTCACGTCTGCTTTGCTTGCTCTTTGGGGTCTAGGATAACTGTAAAGCACTGTGACAACTGCTGATGTAAAAATGGTTTTATAAAATAACATTGATTGATTGGTTGATTGATACAACTCAGACCAGCAGTGACAAAGTTGTTTTTAGTTTGAATATTTTATTGTAGAGATGCATGTGAGTTTTACATCAATTTACAACAGTCTGATTTATTTTTTCCTAGATTGCTGGTTGGAGCACCACGTGCCAAGTCATTTACCAAAATTGAAGTTACGGGAGGAATCTACCAGTGTGAGCTCACCACTGATTCTAAGAGCTGTGAGCGTGTCAAGCTTGACAATGATGGTTTGTTTGCTTACACTCACGTGTAATAGGTTTTTGTGTGTTTGATTGCTGTTAAGAAAATATGTGTGATTTTATTAATGTGTATTTAACATTAATGTGCGTGAACGCTAACTTTTGTGTTTGAAAACAAATGTTCCCCAGAGTTTGTTAAAAGCAAGGATGTCAAAGACCAATGGATGGGTGTACGAGTGACAAGCCAAGGCCCTGGTCAAAGCGTTATGGTATTGTAAATATTGTGTACTTTAATCTTTGAATTGCCATTTGTTGACAATGATAAACTAATATTGTTTTTTGGTTTGTTTGGTTTGTTTTGTAATGAACTTATATTGTTTTTTGTTTTGTTTTTAATTCAAGGAATTTAATTGACTCGGAAAGGACAACATTTCAGGGTTTCAGTGAAGTTAGCAAAAGAGCACATTTTCATTATAAATCAAACCCCTTTGTTTATGACTTAGAATTCCTTACGTCTGAGAGAATTTCTATCATTCTCCCCACCACAGACCTGCGCACATCGATACCAGGAGTGGAGCACCAATCCTGACACCCCTAACCTCGTATTCGGTCAGTGCTATATCCTGGGGGAAGATCTCCACAAGAGTGATGCCCATAGAATCTGGAGGAGGGTGATCTGTGATGACAGAAAACACATCAAGGATAAGCCTAAGAATCCTGATTGGTTCGGATACTGTCAACAAGGTCATTCTGCCGCCTTCGCCAAGGACAACACATCTCTGCTGTTTGGGGGCCCCGGAGCTTACCAGTGGAAAGGTACATGTTTTGAATTGGGAGATACTTTTAGAATGGGTTTCATCTTGTTAATGTAAAAATATGATGCACTGAATTATGATATGTATCTGATATGTATAAGACATGGTATTCATATACTGTATCATATAAATATACTGAGATCAGACCTAGTTTTGTCTTGAAAAGCCCCGACAGGTTGAATCATTTTGACAGTCTCTATTATAGATTATTTCTTTTAATTTTTACCTCGGATTTATGCCTGTTTAAAGACCCTGGTGTCCACAGCATTTTATTACTTTATTCAAAACAACTTAATTTATTCCCAAGGGTCAATTATTCACATTATTCTCCATCTGCCTGTCACAGGAATTGTGAGAATGGAGTCCCTAGACAACCTTGAAGTGTCAAATGAAGAGCCCTGTGAAACTGGGGATGTGGACAGACTTGACCGTGACCTCATCCCTCTCCTTAACAACAGTTATCTAGGTCAGTTTAGATGGGATAGAGCTTTCTTCATCCTCTATTCAATCACATCACAGTGAAAGGAAAACACAGAAGTGCTTGGTTTTGTGGTAAATTTCATCAATACTTTTGTTCGTTTTTTTATACTGTTGGTGTAAGTGATGCAGTGAGGATGCTTTACTCTCTTAAAAATGTAAAGAATGGCATGGTTCGCATTGATTCATACTATTTATTTACACATTTTGTGAATTACATCTCCCTTTCCCATAGACTTGGACCCTTGTGCACAATTTATATTTTAGTAATTTAGCAGACTCTTTTCTTATCCAGAGCGACTTACAGTAGTGAGTGCATCCATTTTCATACTGGTTCCCCGTGGGAATCAAACCCACAACCCAGGTGTTGCAAGCACCATGCTCTAACAACTGAGCAGAACGGGACCCCCTGTTCATCGTGGTAGCACTGCAGTTGCTAACATTGAGTAATTGCTGTCTTTATTCCAGGGTTCTCAATCGACTCTGGAATGGCCCTCACCAAGAAGGGCCAGCTGACTATAGTGTCTGGGGCACCACGAGGCGGTTTCAGTGGGGAGGTGGCATTTCTGAAGAGAGACCCATTGGCTGAAAGAAGTCTATCTGTGGAAAACATCCTTAAAGGCCCAGGCCTGGCCTCCTCCTTTGGCTACGACATAGCCGTGGTGGACCTCAACGCTGATGGGTACAGATTTCAGCCAGTAGCTTTGTCACAATTATCTCCCCTTCCTCCCGAAATGCGCATTGTTCACTTCCTTTCAATGATTTGAAAGGAAATTACTGGTATACGAAATATGGTGGAAACTCTCACTAGCCGTGCCTCCACCAATTCAATGCTTTAAATAGATTCTCCGGTACATAGTTCTGAAAGTAGTGGTCCCTAAGTGGTCCCCTGAAAATTGCCTACTAAGTCACATATCAGCAATGATGTGCACCACATCATTGCTCTCTCTCTCTCTCGCTCTGCTGTTTGTGCATCTTGCTAGCTGTCACTCAAATGGTGAGGGGCTGAAGCTCAATGGCTAGAATTGCTAGGGGGCTGTCCCATGTGTGGGGAAATGGTGCAGCACAGCTTCCAGAAAAACAGTTTCTTTCAAACTAGGGAGTTCGTGGTTAATTGAGGTGATAGTAATTTTCCACATACACTATCCATGTATGAACTACACATGGACACATCCAGCCCAAAGCAGGAGGTTTAAAAAATACTAAACATTCGCCAGTTCCGGAGCATGTCTTTAAGATTTGTGGGAGTAAGTGACCAAATGCACATTTCAGAAGAGAAGCAATATTATTGTGATGCACGCTTTGTATACAGTAGGTCTTGTTAAAGGCCCTGTACAGTCAAAATGTTGATTTTTCTGTGTTTTATACACAATATTTTCCTCACTATGAGATTGGAATAATATTGCGAAAATTATGATAATGCCCTTTTAGTGTAAGAACTGTTTGAAAAGACAACCTGAAATTTCAGGCTGTTTTCTTGGGATGGAGTTTTGGCCTCACCTGACATCACCAGGGGGTAAATTGGTTGATAGTTTTCAGAATTCCTTCCCCAATCAGACCACACCCAGACAGACAGAGCAAAATTCTTGCTTGAGAAATTGTTCTTTGCTAAGAAGCTATTTTTGTTTCTTTTAACCCATTTTAATTGAAAACAATCACAGTAAGATACTTACAGTGCCTTCAGAAAGTACTCACAACCTTTCACTTTTCCACATTGTGTTGTGTACAAAGGCCTGAATTTAAAATTCTTCTGGACAAACTAAATACAATCTTTGCCCACTTTGAGGATTTTAAAGTGCCACTGACACGACCCGCTACCAAGGACTGTGGGCTCTCCTTCTCCGTGGCCAACCTGAGTAAGACATTTAAATGTGTTAACCCTCGCAAGGCTGTCGGCCCAGGCGGCATCCCTAGCCGCATCCTCAAAGCATGCGTAGACCAGCTGGCTGGTGTGTTTACGGACATATTCAATCTCTCCCTATCCCAGTTTGCTGTTAAAGAGACTGAAAAATAGCTACTATCCCAAGGCCAACAGACTGTTAAACAGCCATCACTAACACAGTGAGGCTACTGCCTACATACAGACTTGAAATCATTGGCCAATTTAATAAATGGATCACTAGTCACTTTAATAATTCTACTTTAACTATTTTACGATAGGGGGCAGCATTTTCACTTTTGGATGAATAGCGTGCCCAGAGTGAACTGCCTCCTACTCTTTCCCAGATGCTAATATATGCATATTATTATTAGTATTGGATAGAAAACACTCTGAAGTTTCTAAAACTGTTTGAATGATGTCTGTGAGTATAACAGAACTCATATGGCAGGTAAAAATCTGAGAAAATCCAACCAGGAAGTGGGACATCTGAGGTTTGTAGTTTTTCAAAGCTTGGCCTACCGAATACACATTGAGATATGGATAAAGTTGCACTTCCTACGGCTTCCACTAGATGTCAACCGTCTTTAGAAACTTGAATGAGGATTCTACTGTAAAGGAGGGGCTCATGAGACCTCTTTGAGTCAGTGGTCTGGCAGAGTGCCTTGGTCTCATGACGCGCGCTCCCGACAGAGTTACGTCTTGTTCCAGTGCTTTTCTGAAGACAAAGGAATTCTCCAGTTGGAACATTATTGATGTTTTATGTTAAAAACGTCCTAAAGATTGATTTCATACATGCGCCTCATGCGCCTCATGGATTACTGGGCTGAACACTCTAACAACAAGTGGCTATTTGGAAATAAATGACAGACTTTATGGAACAAAGCAGTCATTTATTGTCGACCTGGGATTCCTGGGAGTGCCTTCTGATGAAGATCACCAAAGGTAAGTAAATATTTATGGTGTTGTTTCTAACTTTGTTGACTCCAAAATGGCGGATCCGGCCAGGACTAATTGGGGCTGATTGTGGTTGGTGGGTAATCAAGGGCTCACCAGCTGTGTGAGTCCCATAAAGCTGCCAGAAGGGCAGTATGCAAGAGAAGGGACGGGGGGGAGAAAGGTAACTTCAGAATAGTTGTAGACGGTGCCTGAGCTAAAAGGATGGAGTTCAGTTTTTGTGCCCGACAGGATACAGCAAGACCAGGAGCCCAGAAGACGGTATCCCGGAGAGGGTCTCATCGGGGTGTATATGTGTGTAGATATATATATGTATGTGTAGATGCATTTTTAAACAACAAAAAAAAACCAGTTGGGGTACCCTGCTGTAAAGGCTTCGTTCTTTTCACTCTGTCATTCAGGTTAGTATTGTGGACTAACTACAATGTTGTTGATTCATCCTCAGTTGTCTCCTATCACAGACATTAAACTCTGGAACTGTTTTAAAGTCACCCTTGGCCTTATGGTGAAGTCCCTGAGCGGTTTCATTCTGTTCCGGCAACTGAGTTAGGAGGGACGCCTGTGTCTTTGTAGTGACTGGTTGTATTGATACACCATCCAAAGTTTAATTAATAACTTCACTAGGCTCAAATGGCTATTCAATATCTGTTTTTTTACCAATAGGTGCCCTTTGTGAGCCATTGGAAAACCTCCCTGTCTTTGTGGTTGAATTTGTGTTTGAAATTCACTGCTCGACTGAGGGACCTTAGAGATAATTGTATGTGTGGGGTTATCTAGCTGTCATTCAAAAATTATGTTAAACCCTATTATGTGATTTGTTAAGCAAATGTATAACAAAGTGGTTGAATACTTATTGACTCAAGACATTTCAGCTTTTCATTTAAAAAAATATATAATTCCACTTTGACATAATGGGTTATTGTGTGGAGGTCAGTGACAATTTTTAAAAAATCTAAATTGAATCAAATCAAATTATTGGTCACATACACATGGTTAGCAGATGTTATTGTGCGTGTAGCAAAAGGCTTGTGCTCTAGTTCCGACAGTGCAGCAGTATCTAACAAGTAATCTAACAGTTCCACAACAATACACACAAATCTAAGTAAGGAATGGAATAAGAATATACAAATATATGGATGAGCAATGTGAGAGCGGCATAGGCTAAGATGCAATAGACAGTATAGAATACAGTATATACATTTGAGATGAGTAATGCAAGATATGTAAACATTATTAAAGTGATTAGTGTTCCATTTATTAAAGTGGCAGATGATTACAGGTCTGTATGTAGGCAGCAGCCTCACTGTGCTAGTGATGTTTACATTTTAGTAAACACTCTTATCCAGAGGAACATACTTTAGAAATTAGGGTTAATTGCCTTGCTCAAGGGCACATCTACAGATTTTTCACCTAGTCGGCTTGGGGATTCAAACCAGTGACCTTTCGATTACTGGCCCAATGCTCTTAACCACTAGGCTACTTGCCGATCAGGCCTGTTCCAGCCTCCCGACCGACCATCCGTCAAGAAAAAATTGGCCCGAGGCTGAACCTAGTTGTTGATCCCTGTTGTACTGAATAAAAATATTCAAAAAGTGCATCCTGTTTGCAAGAAGGCACTAAATTAAAACTGCAAAAATAAGAAATTACTTCTATGTTCTGGATACAAAGTCTTATGTTTAGGGCAAATAAAACATCACTGAGTACCAGTGGCTGCATCATGTTTTAAATTTGTTTTATTTCTCCTTTATTTAACTAGGCAAGTCAGATAAGAACAAATTCTTATTTACAATGACGGCCTACATGTTATGGGTATGCTTGTCATCGGCCATGCCTAGTGAGTTTATAAGGATAAAAAGAAACAGAATAGAGCTATGCACAGGCAAAATCCAAGAGGAAAACCTGGTTTGGTCTGCTTTCCAACAGACACTGGGAGACCAATTCTCCTTTCAGCAGGACAATAACCTAAACATAAGGTCAAATATACACTGAAGTTGCTTACCAAGATGACATTGAACGTTCTTGAGTTGCCTAGTTACAGTTTGACTTAAATCGGCTTGAAAATCCATGGAAAGATATGAGAATGGATGTTAGCAGTGATCATCAACCAACTTGACAGTGCTTGAAGAATTTTTAAAAAGGATGTTCAAATATTGTACAGTTCAGGTGTGCAAAGCTCTTAGAGACTTACCCAGAAAGACTCACAGCTGTAATTCCTGCCAAAGGTACATCTACAAAGTATTGACTCAGGGGTGTGAATACGTACGTAAATTATGGAGTATTGTGAGTAGATGGGTGAGAAAAATATTTAATCAATAAGAGAGCAAAATGTGGAATAAGTCAAGGGGTATGAATACTTGACAATATCAATGATTTGATATTGACATAAAAACATCTGCATTGGACCTTTAATGTGGGAGAACCAGCGGTAGTATGTATTGTATGTAATTCTGTTGGTCGGGTATTTTGGGGATTCCAGGTGGGACGACCTTGCTGTGGGGGCACCCGAGTTTTTCTTAAAAGAAGGGGAGGTCGGAGGGGCAGTGTACATCTACATCAACAACAGGGGAAGACAGTGGGAGAAGATTGAGCCTGTCCGTCTGGATGGGAACAAAGACTCCATGTTCGGTCTCGCAGTTGAGAACATTGGAGACGTCAATCAGGACGGTTATGAAGGTTGGCTGAGGTTTCTTCATTACTTTAACTTAAACCTTTCTCTCGGCTTTGGGAACATCTTAGCGACCCATCTCCCTCATAAATTCAGACCTTAACTTTATTTTTTACTTGACAGATATTGCTGTGGGGGCTCCCTATGATGGTGTAGGGCGAGTGTACCTTTACTGTGGTTCCTCAGGTGGAATCCACAAAAAGACAGCACAGGTGGGAGCCTTTACATTAAACTGGAACGCCTGCATCTGAGTGATGGCCACCCCAATCTCTCAAGAAAGTTTGAAGAATGTTGAACACAAACTACATTTTGTCACAAACAGTATCTCTTGTCATTATAGATTATAACAGCAGAATCGTATAATGTAAGACGATTTGGATTTTCTCTGACTGGCAAAATAGACATGGATGGCAATCATTACCCTGACTTGGCTGTTGGATCACTCTCAGATTCCATATTTGTCTACAGGTAACTTTGCCTTGATGACATCATATCAGTGTTCCTCAATCTTAGTCCTGAGAGAACACATAGGATTTATAGTATATCCTTTAGTTTCAACACACCTGATTCAAGTATATTCTACTCATCATCAAGTTTTGAACTTGGTGGTGTCCACTGGTCATTTTTATTTACTTGGATTTGCTTACAGGGCAAGGCCAGTAGTCAATATCAGAGAGGACTTACAAATCACCCCAAGTACAATCAATATGGCGGCAGAGCACTGTGACAAACACAAATGGTAAGACTTTCAAGAAACAACATATAAACAAATATATCAAAACACTGCCGTAATGAAACCCAACATATTATTGTCTACATTTGCATAGTACATTCAAGGCACGGGCATGCTTTACCTACACAGCACAGCCGCCATCCTACAACCCCAGACTGAGTAAGTGCATTACCTTCATCCTCCTAAATGACCATGCCCTGGTACTGCTGAGATTGAGGCTGTCCTAATATGGACACTGTACTCTTGACGCTTTATGTACACTGTGCTTCCGGAACTTATGCAATGCATTCTCTTCCTATAGCTGTCAACTATGCCTTCGAGGCTGACGCTGAGACGAGGAAACAGAGGCGTTCCTCCAGGATGCAGTTTCTTTTTCAGTCCCAGGGAGTCCTGGAGCTAGCAGGGCAGGGCAAAGAGAAGTGCACTGAGACCCAACTCAAGCTATTGGTAGTGACTCTGCATTTTTCCATCTCGTCACAACTAGTCTTAATTCAGTGGTTCATGAAGAAATCAAACTTTGTTTATAAAGCCACTATTTCCTCGATCATGAAAATACAGTACCATTTCTCTCCATCTGTTCAAGGGTGATATCAAGGACAGACTGCACAGCATCCCAATCTCTGTCTCTGTGTCCTTACTGAATGACAGTAAGACAGAAAGCAAGAGTCCCCTGCCTGCACTTACTCCAATACTCAGCCTCTATGAGCAGAGTACAGCCACCTCAGAGGTAAACGTGTGTGTGTGTGCCTATGTGTGTGTGTGTGTGTGTGTGTGTGTGTGTGTGTGTGTGTGTGTGCGTTTGCGTGCGTGTGCACTTCCGTGCGTGCGTGCGTCGTGCGTGCGTGCGTGCGTGGGTGTGTGTGTGTGTGTGTGTGTGTGTGTGTGTGTGTGTGTGTGTGTGTGTGTGTGTGTGTGTGTGTGTGTGTGTGTCTGTGTGTGTGTGTGTGTGTGGAGATATAAGCCTAGTAGTTATGAAACAGTTATTGTGAGTCTTAAGAACTAAATTCAATTTTTTCAGGTTATCTTCATAAATAAAGGTTGTGGGAGTGATAACATTTGTCAAAGTAACTTGGAGCTACAGTACAGGTTCTGTTCCAGACCAAAACTACCGCGTCAAGATGTATTCACCCCACTGCCCAGGTAGAAACTATATGTGTGATTAGAATTTTACCCAGAAGTCCCTCTTGACTACATTCAACTTATTATGTATTCGGTTACATGAACCCTGTAATGCAGTGGTGGCTGGTGGGTGGAGATATAGGAGGACATGCTATTTGTAAAGACTGGGTTAGAATATATGGAAAGATATCAAACAAAGAGTTTCCATGTGTTTGATACCTTTCCATTCCAGTCATTGCAATAAGCATGTCCTCCTATCTCCGCCAACCAGCCTCCTCTGCTCAACATGGCTGTTGTCAATGTAGTGCTTTGGTAATGATAAGGCTCATGTCTTTCTAGTGAAAGAGGTATTCCAGTAATCTCTGCTGGCGATGAGGACATAGCTTTGGAGGTCAATGTGACCAATAGGGGGGGTGATGATGCCCATCAGAGTCATCTGATCATCAAACTCCCTGACTCTCTTTCATTCTCATCATTATACTTCAACCACATTTCAGTAAGTCACTGGCCTTCGCCGTTCCATACATTTTTGGTAAAATCACTGTACAGTATACTGGCCTTAGGAGTTCAAATAATGTTAATTAGCCATGATTCTATTCAGGATACTGTAAAATCAATGAAAATATGACCATCCATCTTCTTGATTTCTGAAGTTAAACATCACCAATACCATAATTGTTCCAGGGTAAATAGGTAAATAAAATGGACACCACTTCAAATTACTGGATTTGGCTATTTCAGCCACACCCGTTGCTTACAGGTCCAATTTCTGCCCTGCTAGAACTGCCCCTGTCAACCGTAAGTGTTGTTATTGTGATGTGGAAACGTCTAGGAGCAACAACAGCTCGGCCGCGAAGCGATAGGCCACACAAGCTGTCAGAACGGGATTGGCGAGTGCTGAAGGGCGCAGTGCGTAAAAATCGTCTGTCGTCTCTTGCAACACTCACTACCAAGTTGAAAACTTCCTCTGGAAGCATCGTCAGCATAATAACTGATTGTCGGCAGTTTCATGAAATCGGTTTCAATAGCCAAACAGCTGCGCACAAGTCTAAGATCACCATGAATTTGGAGCACTGGAAACGTATTATCTGGAGAGGTGAATCACGCTTCACCATCTGGTAGTCTGATGGACGAATCTGGGTTTGGCAGATGCCAAGAGAATGCTACCTGCCAACTGTAAAGTTTGGTGGAAGACTAATGGTCTTCGGCTGTTTTTCATGGTTCGGGCTAGACCCCTTAGTTCCAGTGAAGGGAAATCTTAACGCCACAGAATACAATGACATTCTAGATGATTCTGTGCTTCTAACTTTGTGGCAACAGTTTGGGGAAGGCCCTTTCCTGTTTCAGCATGACAATGCCCCCATGCACGAAGCACACATAAATGGTTTGTTGAGATCGGTGTGGAAGAACTTGACTGGCCTGCACAGATCCCTGACCTCAACCCCATCGAACACCTTGGGGATGAATTGGAATGCCGACTGTGAGCCAGGCCTAATCGCCAAACATCAGTGCCCGACCTCATTCATGTTCTTGTGGCTGAATGGAGCAAGTCTCCGCAGCAATGTTCCAACATCTAGTGGAAAGCCTTCCCAGAAGAGTGGGCTGTTATAGCAGCAAAGTTTGGACCAACTCCATATTAATGCCCATGATATTGGAATGAGATGTTCGACAAGCAGGGTCCACATACTTTTGGTCATGTAGTGTATGTTTTTACATCACTGCCTATAGTTTCATTAAATTATCAGCTGCTATCATATGACTCAAAAGTCTGGCTCCCTGATTGGATATGTTGACCCTACAGGAAGTACTAGTGAAGTGCAACCCCAATGACAATGGTACACTGACAGACTGTGAACTGGGAAACCCATTCAAAAGAGATGCTGAAGTGAGTAGTCATGTTGTGTATGTCTAAGACATTTATTTTTTCTATGATACCACAATTGAATAGTTGTCCATTGTAAGTAAGAGACATTTGTGTCCCTTAGGTTACTTTCTATGTAATATTGTCCACTTCCCGCATCTCTCTGAGCACAACTGATGTAAATGTTACCTTGCAGCTTGAAACGTAAGTATAACAGTGCACATAAATGTTTGTTAGAGGACCCATTAGCTCTGGGTAATAAATGTAACATTTGAGTGTGTCTCTTTTGTATGCTCTACACCAGTCACACACAGATTATTCTAACAGAGTAGTCTTTTGGTTGCAGGACAAGTGTGCAGAAGATACAAGCAAGTGAAGCAAAGGCCAAAGTAGTTTTTGAGCTGCACCTACAAGTATTTGGGTGGGTGTACAGACATGGTATTTGTTCTGCTGTTGCTGCTGCTGTATTTGTTCTGCTGTTGCTTATTGGGGCGGCAGGGTAGCCTAGTGATTAGAGCGTTGGACTAGTAACCGGAAGGTTGCAAGTTCAAACCCCCGAGCTGACAAGGTACAAATCTGTCACTCTACCCCTGAACAGGCAGTCATTGAAAATAAGAATTTGTTCTTGACTGACTTGCCTGGTAAAATAAAAACCCACCCTTTTAGCTAACATATTTGAAGAGCTCCTGTAATGAAAATATAGTTTTTGTCACAAATGACAACCTATTCAATATTTAGTTCACTATTTTTGACCAGAGCACTATGGGACCTTATCAAAAGTAGTGCATTACATAGGGAATAGAGTGTCATTTGGGACGCAAACCTTAATGTGGTGAAGGAATTAAGGTTTATGAGATGTGTTTGTTCTCAGACTGGCCAGGCCCTCCCAGGTCAGCTTTGGAGGAGCTGTAAAGGGAGAGAGCGCCATGAAATCAGAGGACGATATTGGAACCCTTGTGGAGTATGAATTCAGGGTGACCTCATTGATTTGTGGTTCAAAATTCTATTGTTCCCTGGTGATTATCGAAATTCCATATGCCTTTGTACACTGCTCTGCACTGGGCGTATAAAATGTTCCCCCGAAATATATGCTTATTAAATACATCTATTTGTCAACTTGAACAGATATGGAATTTGGGCAGGCCACTGAAATCCTTTGCCAATGCGTCGCTGAATATCTACTGGCCCAAGGAGAACACAGTGGGGAAATGGCTGCTGTACCTGGTGCAGATCCACAGTGAAGGCATACAGAACGTTCCCTGCTCTCCGCTAAAGGAGATCAGTCCTGTCCAACATATAAAGGTAAATTCTTCTGAGCATCCATTCTGAGGTAATATCGATAGGTTACTGGATCTTGAGTGAATCTCTTTCACAAGTGCTCTTTTTTGCGAGTGGTGTAGTAACCAATGATTTATATGCATTATCATTCACACAATTGGCGTAAGTTGCCTATTTTGTCTGTTGTAGATGTAGTTAATGCACATCTTCCTAATTATGATATTTAACTCTAGGGCTCTCGTGATATTTCAAGAAAAAGACGAGATGCTCATCAGGAAGCGTTCTCATCTGAGGATGGATTCTCCTTCCTGTCAAAGAAAAGAAAATACAAAACTCTGGTAAGAGAACATTCATTTGAAGCAACTATCATGTGTTTAACTCACTCGAGTCAATTGACGCACCGGTGTGTCAATCTAAGTTGCATAACAAAGAAAATCCCCATCAAAATCCAACAATTTAAGAGATAGAGACATCTGTTTTTTGCATAGGATACGTCTCAATCCACAGCATCTGCCAGTGTCACACTTCTGCATCTGCGGTGAAAGGTGGCAAAGTTAGAGCGGTGTTTGTCAGACCATGAGACATCCTGAAAATCGGTATTCTCATAAAAACGTATGTAGCATCCAAACGGTTTGACATACAAACTATTATGGAAAGGGGAGAATCTCACGAGCCTGATGGTGTTCTCCGTTTTGCTCTACGACCCCCACAAGCGTCAGGAGACTCGTCTGAAGTTGGTTCAGTTCGATCAACCAACTTCTGTCTGTAGCTGCCAAACAGTTTGGGCTACACACTAATGTGATCAATCTATGGACCGCTGAGGCTCTCGTGAACACAATGGAGTTCTCCCTTTTGCTCTCCGACCAACACAAGTGTCACGGAACTTTCTGAAGATAACCGGTACCGGTTTAAAAAAGACATTTAAGTATGAAGGCATAGCCACAGGAAGTAGGGGTGCTGAGGGTGCTGCAGCACATATATACTGTATATATGTATTATTATTTTTATTTTTTACAAAAGTAGTGCATTGGGCCTTTACTGGTCTTTTATTAACGGACCGGTATAGACATCTGTAGCTCTGTAGCATCTCCACTTTGGTATATAAAAAAAGAAGATAGTTGTACACCTAAGAACAGTGTCTTGCAGGATTAAATAGATGGAATTGTGAGAGTTGTTTCCCTGTAACTTTCTCTGTGATTGTCATTCTAATGAACTCCAGAAAGAACAAAAACCTAGCCTCAAACATTTACATCAGAAGATGCAAAGTTATGGGAAAAGATCCAAAACATCCACATCAGATGTAATATTTTTATTGATCAAATAACATGGAAAACAACCACTTTTTGTTTCAGTGTTAATTAACCATCCTTACAAACCACTTAATGTAAATGTACATTACTGTGTTGTACATACTGTAGGTTGGTCATCTACTAGGTTTGTACATGTAGACTTTCCATCACCATGAAGAAAAACAATTTACAATACAGTAATTGAGTACATTGAAACATCAAGTGGTTTGTGATGTGGCTCAGGTGATAGAGCATGGTGTTTGTAATCCTAGAGTTGTGGGTTTGAATCCCAAGGGTGACCAGTATGAAAATGTATGCACTCACTACTGTAAGTTGCTCTAGCTAAGAGTGTCTAGTAAAAGGATTGAATAGACCATTTCAGTTTCCACATAGAAAAAAGTTGCATTCGCAAAGTATTTCAATGAACTGGAAAGCGTGTATCAAGCAAGTTTTTTTTATTTTCCACAAGTATTATCAGATGAACTGTTTTGTACAGATAATTATCAGACTCAAGTTACTCAAATACATTTAGTTTCCATTTTTTCACAAAAGTAGTACACTGGGCCTTTACTAGTCCTGTATTAGCAGACCAATAGGATTACCGAACCAATATAGAAGTTTGTTAGGCAGGCAACAACAACAAAAATTATGAAAAATCACAGCACCCCCACCCCCAAACTACTATGTCCGAAGGTAGCTTCTTGCCTACCCCAAAAAAGGTGTAGAATGTGTAAAAATATATATTTCCAGATTTTTTAAATATTTCCTAGATTTAGGACAAACAGTTCAAAACCTTGCTTCTTGTGATTTCTTTTTTAACTGTCCTTTTTTCCATTCATGAATTTGTTTTTTAATGCGCTTCTAGGGTGTTTAGTAGTAAATATTTTATCAAATAAAAAAATCGGAATACTTGATACCTAAAGGGGTCCATCTTAAAACAATACCATATGTCAGCTTATCACCCCCCCCCCCCCCCCCCCCCGCCCCATCTTAGATTCTAAACAATTCATTTTTTGTTTTGTTTTTGCCAACTCATTGCTGAGTGGAGAGACTTTATTTTTTGAACCCCGCTCACTTTCTTGCAGACATGCTCAGACGAGTTGAAATGTGTAGAGATACGGTGCCCTCTGCTGGGTTTGGACAGTACTGCAGTGGTGTTTCTTCAAGCTCGCCTTTGGAACAGTACTTTCCTTGAGGTGCCAATTTCCCTTATGTTTGTTACTACAGGTTCTTCATGTACATAACACCTAATTCTGTTGCATAGACATTGTGTCGTCCAGTTTCAGTGCAGTTTCTTTGTTCTCTGCGTATCCCCATCATAGGACTACAGTTCATTAAACTACCTGGACATTGTGCTGGATGCCACTCTCAGCTTGACAGACTCTGCAGAGAATATTGGGCTTAGGAAGACTGAGAAATCTGGAACCCAGGTACAAACATGCTTATGCTTGTTTATTTAGAAATATAATGATGGCCTATGTGTTCAAATAGCTAAATGATCCATAGTATGACCATCTTAAAACAATTCCACACGTCAGCTTAGAAATATAATGATGGCCTATGTGTTTAAGTTAAGAAGTTTACATTTACTATTTTTCCCTGCCACTGAAGGATACCTGATCTATCTTCAGAGGACTACAGTATTGTTCTTTAGAGTTGAAATAGTTTTCAACTATTATTATTTACTTTCTGGTTGTTTTGTAGCATACTTTTTCATACATATCTGTATGGAATTGCTTTCCATACTTAGTGACTAATCCTGTAATCTAAATTGATGTTGTTTTTTGGTTTGGTTGAAATTGGTCTACTAATCTGGAATCACAGATCAATGTAGCTGATGTAATTACCACTGCCCATTTAACCACACACACCTTCTCACACTGTGCAGAATACATACACTCTCACCAGTACTTCTGTGTCTCTTTTCAAGAATGTCATGTGTTCATCGACTCAGCTAAATACTGTAAAGTACCTTCAGTTTGATGGCTTGATGGTGTTTGTTGTCTCAGCTAAATACTGTAAAGTACCTTCATTTTGATGGCATGATGGAGTGTTTGCTGTCTCAACTAAATACTGTAAAGCACCTTCAGTTTGATGGTGTGTTTGCAGGTGAGGCTGACAGTGTTCCCTGAGAGGAAGGCTGCCATCTGGGCTAAGGTCGCCTGGTGGGTCATCTTCCTCTCTGTAATGGTAGGACTGCTACTTCTGGCTCTGCTCGGCTTTCTGCTGTGGAAGGTAACACAATGTGTAATACACACTGTGGAAGGCTGGTGGGAGGAGCTATAGAGGGACAGGCTCATTGTAACGGCTTAAATGGAACGCAAACGCTTCAAAAATGGAAACCACATGTTTGACTCTGTTCCATTTATTCCGTTATTCCGTTACAATGATCCCTTCCTCCTATAGCTCATCCCACCAGCCTCCTCTGGTGGAATCCAAATATTGATATGAATATTGAAACTTCTGTGAGAATCTTTATTTTGAGTGTGAGTGCTCACCCCGGCTACAAATAAAGTTGTCTATTTGATCCTATTGTAGTGCATCAAGTACCCTGTGGCTAAGAAGTACTATGTCATGCAGAAGAACACAGAGGAACGTCACCCCATTAGAGGAGACTCATCTTTGGGTCCAACTGCATAGGCACAGAGAATTGTATACACTTCAATGATATAATTAATTGAACAGAATAGTGAAAAGCTCATTTTAAGATTGTGTATGTACACAAATGTTTACAAGTTTAGCACCTCTTGTGAAACGTCTTAAACGTACATAAATTGTCATGGATTTTCAGTTGTTGTTTTTAAATTACGTGTTTGTTTTAATGGTTGTATTGATGTCATACTGTACCTGTGAATCTGTCTGACTGCCATGTGGATATTAATACAAATGTGAGCTTGAACATTAGATCCACTGGTAGCAATAATAAAGTTACCAGAAGAGACTTGAATTCTGAAAACAGTAAAAATGAATTTACAGGCACAACATTTTCTTGACAGTTTATGAAACGGAGTAGTCTATTTCCCAAAATTGTTACATCTTAAAGTTGTACTGACTATCCTTTTACAGAAATGGAATGTGGTATATGGAAGTGTTGATATGAGGTTATAGTGGTTCCATTAACAGACTAGAAACCAAACGTTTTTTGAATAAAAACAAATCACCATCCAGTGACCATCACTGCTTCATTAATAAACAGTCAAAATCCATATTTAGACCTGGCGTACATAACCACTCCCACACAGATTTACTATCCTAACATACAAGGTTAAGAACCTTGGTAAACATACTGGGCTCCCAAGTGGCACAGTGGTCTAAGACACTGCAGCTCAGAGCAAGAGGCGGCACTGCAGTACCTGGATTGAATCCAGGCTGCATCACATCTGGCCGTGATTGGGCGGCACACAATTAGCCCAGTGTTGTCCGGGTTTGGACAACACTGTAAGCCGCCATTGTAAAATAAGAATTTGTTCTTAACTGACTTGCCTAGTTAAATAAAAAAGAAATACAATTCCATCAAACAAGGGATGCTGCAATTGGTCGTTCAACAAAAAAAAGTGTGCTTGAATGTTCTCAATACATTCTTGTTATATTAACCATCTTTTCTTTTTTATTACACTTCTCTCTCCTCTCTTTTTATACACTTTCATTACCTTTCCCTTTTCTTCAACCTCTCATCTCTTTCTATACACTTTCATTACCTTTCCCTTTTCTTCAACCTCTCATCTCTTTCTATACACTTTCATTACCTTTCCCTTTTCTTCAACCTCTCATCTCTTTCTATACACTTTCATTACCTTTCCCTTTTCTTCAACCTCTCATCTCTTTCTATACACTTTCATTACCTTTCCCTTTTCTTCAACCTCTCATCTCTTTCTATACACTTTCATTACCTTTCCCTTTTCTTCAACCTCTCATCTCTTTCTATACACTTTCATTACCTTTCCCTTTTCTTCAACCTCTCATCTCTTTTTATACACTTTCATTACCTTTCCCTTTTCTTCAACCTCTCATCTCTTTCTATACACTTTCATTACCTTTCCCTTTTCTTCAACCTCTCATCTCTTTCTATACACTTTCATTACCTTTCCCTTTTCTTCAACCTCTCATCTCTTTCTATACACTTTCATTACCTTTCCCTTTTCTTCAACCTCTCATCTCTTTCTATACACTTTCATTACCTTTCCCTTTTCTTCAACCTCTCATCTCTTTTGAATCAAGTCGATCTGTCTCTACTTTGTAGAGCTTTTTATTGTATTAAGTTATGATTTAATACTTGCTGTTTGCTCTATGCTTGGTGGAGACTTAAATGTCCTTGGCTACTTTTTCTCATCTTTAACCAGTCTTTTGTCATCGTCATATCAGTTTTATTGAAGTTCCCAGTCATAAACATTCACTTTCTCCCTTGCTGTAAATGATATGAGACATTCAGAAAATAATTGTCTGAGAGCTACATTTAATTTGACTTTAATATAGGGTTAAGACACTCACCACACCTCCATTTTCACTCTTATCAATCACTCTCACATATATTTAACACTAATCCTCCTTAATTCAGAGCTCATTCAACCAAGCTGCCATTGTAATTTTGTTGTCTTAAAGAAAAGTTAATGCAAAAGTTTAAAGACAGTAAACGCACCATTTTGTAACATTACCTATCCACACCCCATTCCTTTTGTTTTTATACTAAACCTTATTCAAACCATACAAAACCAGACACACATGCTGCTCCCAACCTATCATGAGTCCCAGGAACAATCTTTCCATGGGAGATCTCAGGGGAAACTTTGTACAAAGCCTGGTCCAGCGGTTCTCAAATATCTCTGGTTAATATTTCTGGATTCAAACCAAGACACATGAAATGCATTTGTTTATTTTTTATTTCACCTTTATTTAACCAGGTAGTCCAGTTGAGAACATGTTCTCATTTACAAGTGTGACCTGGCCAAGATAAAGCAAAGCAGTGTGACAAAAACAACAACACAGAGTTACACATGTAATAAACAAACATACAGGCAATAACACAATAGAAAAGTCTATATACAGTGTGTGCAAAGCAGGTAAGAAGAGGAAAGTAAGGCAATAAATAGGCCATAAAGGCGAAATAAATACAATTTAGCAATTAAACACTCGAGTGATAGATGTGCAGAAGAAGAATGTGCAAGTAGAGATACTGGGGTACAAAGGAGAAGAAAAAAATAACAGTATGGGGATGAGGTAGTTGGATGGGCAATTTACAGATGGGCTATGTACAGGTGAAGTGATCTGTGAACTGCTCTGATAGCTGGTGCCTAAAGTTAGAGAGGGAAATACGAGTCTTCAGCTTCAGCTATTCGTTCCAGTCATTGGCAGCAGAGAACTGGAAGGAGAGGCGGCCAAAGGAGGAATTGGCTTTGGGGGTGACTAGTGAAATATACCTGCTGGAGCGCGTGCTATGTGTGGGTGCTGCTATGGTGACCAGTGAGCTGAGATAAGGTGGGCCTTTACCTAGCAAAGACTTATATATATCCTGGAGCCAGTGGGTGTGGTGACGAATATGAAGCGAGGGCCAGCCAACGAGAGCATACAGGTTGCAGTGGTGAGTAGTACATGAGACTTTGGTGACAAAATAGATGGCACTGTGATAGACTGCATCCAATTTGCTGAGTAGAGTGTTGGAGGTTATTTTGTAAATGACATCGGATAGTCAGTTTTACGAGGGTATGTTTGGCAGCATGAGTGAAGGATACTTTGTTGTGAAATAGGAAGCCGATTCTAGATTTAATTTTGGATTGGTGATGCTTAATGTGAGTCTGGAAGGAGAGTTTACAATCTAACCAGACACCTAGGTATTTGTAGTTGTCCACATATTCAAGAACCGTCCAGAGTAGTGATGCTGGAGGAGTGGGCAGGTGTGGGCAGTGATCGTTTGAAGAGCATGCTTTTAGTTTTACTTGCATTTAAGAGCAGTTGGGGGCCACGGAAGGAGAGTTATATGGCATTGAAGCTCGTCTGGAGGTTTGTTAACACAGTGTCCAAAGAAGGGCTAGAGGTATACAGAATGGTGTCGTCTGCGTAGAGGTGGATCAGAGAATCACCAGCAGCAAGAGAGACATCATTGATGTGTACAGAGAAAAGAGACGGCCCGAGAATTGAACCCTGTGGCACCCCCATAGAGACTGCCAGAGGTCCGGACAACAGGCCCTCCGATTTGTCACACTGAACTCTGTCTGAGAAGTAGTTGGTGAACCAGGCGAGGCCGTCATTTGAGAAACCAAGGTTGTTGAGCCTGCTGATAAGAATGTGGTGATTGACAGAGTCGAAAGCCTTGGCCAAGTCGATGAATATGGCTGTGGGATATTGTGGGATATTGAATGCACATTGATTCTAATAGAACTGTTAACAGGCATTACCCAGAGATTGTGGTGAATAACTCCCTGCTATCAACCAATCAGCATCCAGGATCCAAACAACCCGTTATATAATAAGAATCCAAAGTCCAACAATTTATGTAGCAATCCTGGACTTCCCAACAGCTGTTGGCATTAACTAGTGTTTATCTCCAGGTTTATTTGGTTTTCCTGTTCTCTGTGTAAGGCAAAGTAGAAGCAAAGAGCAGGCAATGATTATGGATTGCTTATGAAGAGAATACTTGTATTCAATCAACTATGGATATCAGTATTTCTGAACAGCACTTTCATAACTGAGTTTGATTGGTACAGCAGCTTGTCTTTAATAGAGGGAGTCGATATTTGATTTAGAAGTCTTACATCAGGTGGTGTGTTGGCCTTCACAGCTGAATGGATCACGAGTCACACCACAGAACTGTCACTTTATAAATGAACAGTCAACTCTCTCCATCCAACACAGTGCTGTCTGGATTGCCCAGTGGTGATTTTAGCATGTAAATCTTATATGTGGGTTGCGTGCCAGCAAAGCCACAACACAACACTAAACAATACATTAATTCCACTATAACAAACTGTTAGGGCCTACATAAAGCTGTGCCAACATCAGAGTCCCAACAGCAGTCCCAACTGGGATTTTTGGAGATTCTTCAAGGCAGAACTGCTCCAGCTCCTTCAAGTTCGATGGGTTCCGCTTGTGTACAGCAATCTTTATGTCATACCACAGATTCTCAATTGGATTGAGGTCTGGGCTTTGACTAGGCCATTCCAAGGCATTTAAATGTTTCCCCTTAAACCACTCGAGTGTTGCTTTAGCAGTATGTTTAGGGTCATTGTCCTGCTGGGAAGTGAACCTCCGTCCCAGGCTCAAATCTCTGGAAGATTGAAACAGGTTTCCCTCAAGAATTTCCCTGCATTTAGCGCCATCATTCCTTCAATTCTGACCAGTTTCCCAGTCCCTGCCGATGAAAAACATCCCCACAGCAAGATGCTGCCACACCCATGCTTCACTGTGGGGAAGGGATTCTCGGGGTGATGAGAGGTGTTGGGTTTACGCCAGACATAGCGTTTTCCTTGATGGCCAAAAAGCTCAATTTTAGTCTCATCTGACCAGAGTACCTTCTTCCATATGTTTGGGGAGTCCACATGCCTTTTGGCGAATGCCATATCAGCTATGTTTTTTTAAAGGCAGTAAATGAGGCTGAATGAACTGTTTTGCTGCCAGACAAGGCTCCGCTGATAGCCAGGTGTAGCAGTGGTATAGTGCAATTAATGTATTGTTTAGTGTAGTCTTGTGTAGTGACTTTACTGGCTTGCATCCCTGTATTTGGCCGTTAAATGAACCTGAAATCAATGTTTTATTCAGATTAATTTATTGTTTATATATTTGATAGCAATGGGATGCAATTCCATCATCTCAGTCACATACATTGGGTTCTGTAACTATTTGCATAACATTAATATAACTTGGCCTAGGACTGCTAAGGTTGGCATCACACATGATGTGAGATATATCTTGATTGATTGGGCCATTTACTTTACATTACTTTATTAAATGAAGCTTTAAAAGCACTGTACACATTAATCAACATTACTGTAAACATGTTAGTTTTAGCCAGCCAGCTAATTCTCAACTGTAGTTCCTGGGCAGATTATTAACATTAATTAAAATGACAATACAGACAGACAATGAGCACATGCAGAGCAGCACAGAATACAACAGGACAAGGAAACATATGACAACCAACCCTTAGCAGGCAGACAGACAAAAAGCAACCAAACAATACAAGAGAAACATAACAAGGTATACAAAGCTCTCAAGCCATTTGGAAAAAAGTTCAGTTAATAGTTAGCTAATTTAAACCCCTTTCTCCCTTACAATGTTGCAACACGGGTGCAGGGGCTCCCAAATCAAAGTTCATGAAAGTGTATATATAAGTCGAGATTCAGGTTAGAGTTACTCACTTCACAGTGGAGACACTCAAACAGGTAAGATGTAATTACCTCAGCATTACAGTACTAGAACATCAAATAATAACTCTGAATCTGAAGAGTGTTGTCTCTGGTTAACGCTGTATTGTATCTGTAGATATCTGAGGGCAAAAAACACCTTATCAGTCACACTGAAGGCCATTGAACCCAGTTGCCAGAGGTAAGTGCTTTCTCTTTCAAGTAAAATCTAGCCATTTAAAAAAAGAAAAATTATTCCAATTATATAATATAATTTATATTTGCATAACTTATACAAAATGGCTTTGGAGTATGATGACTCTACTTACTCTATCTAACTTCATCAAATATTTGACAAGCGTTGACAATTTATTTTTCCTTGTTTGACATAAAATACTGTAAAATCACCAGGAAATCATCTAAAACTAATTTAAATATATGACACCTGTTCAAAAGTATTCCCACGCATTTAAAAAATGGCAAGTCAGTTAAGAACAAATTATTATTTTCAATGACGGCCTAGGAACAGTGGGTTACAGTAATTCATAGTAATAGTAATAAACTTGTGATAGTCTAACTTACCCCTCCTGTTTCTCCATTTAGTTGATGCCATGGGGTTCCAGAGGGCTTTCCTGTTCCTGGTGTTGATGTGTGCCACAGTGATGGTACACAGTCAACCGGCCGACATCAGCCGTCGTTATACACACTTCCTCCGACAGCACGTCAAGGGGGATATGACGATACAGAAGTGTCAGGGTGTGATGGGCTACTTGGAGTTGACTGAGCCTGATAGCGCAAATTGCAAAGTAAAAAACACATTCATTAAAGCCAATTCAAATCAGGTCAGGGCCATTTGTACTGGGGGTGGCACACCTATGGGCAACAGTCTGTTTGAAAGCAATAATCGCTTCCCTGTAGTCATATGTAAGCACAAGTGTAAAAAGAAAACGCTATGTCAACACACTCATCCCCGATGTGAATATGAGGGTTCTTTGTCCACCAGGAAAGTTGTCATTGCTTGTGATCGAGAATGGCCAGTGCACTATGGCGACGATATACTTATTGTCTAATTTAGCAGATTGCTATGAACTGGTTCTCTGAAATAAATAATAATTTGCCTAATTTGACACCTGAATTACTGTATCCTGTTTTGTTTTTCACTATGATGACAACACATTACTGGGGATTTTGGACCAATCTTCCTAGTTGTATAAATTGATTAGTGTCCATTGATCTGGAAACAATGAATTATCTGAAAGAATGACCAAAATACGTCTCAGGGTTTGATTACATTTCAGTCAGTTTTAGTCTTTGAAGGGGGCATACATGATTGTTGGATATTTATGTCAAGGCTTGCTTAATTTATAGGCCATAGTCCCATATTACAGTAATGCTTAACTAGACAGTAAACAAATGAAGCTAATTTCCAAACAAAAGAACAGAAGTGTAACCATAACCTTTGAACTCTCTTGTTTTCTACCACGAACTGAAATAAAATTCCAGATTAGGTTTAAGTTTGTTTGATATAGATTTTTCACCAAATCTCCTAATACTTTTTAAATGTTTTATTATTAACCAAAAAACAGCTTGAAATACTGTATAGAGAATTGCTAACAAGATGTCTCACAATTTGGTTTCATAAAGTTAGAAAGTTACATGCATACCATAAAATATTGTTAAAATGTTTGAGCCAAACAGTATTTTCAACCAGAGGAAATCCCATTGTTTACATATAGATTTCAGTAGGCTTTGTGTGTGGCGCTCCCACATAAAGCGGTTGCTTAATTTTCATGTGTATTTCTGCTGTCATTCCAGGTTCAAGTTTGACATGACTAAATTAGCTGAAGTTGGCTAGCTATAGCTATCAAGTTACAATAATGTTATCCAGACTCTATAGCAAGCATTTTATGTAGAAAGGACAACCAGTCCTTTCGCAACTAAGGAAAAATAATATGACTGGAGGTGTGTTCGTAAATTCAATCAGGAGTGCGAGAGTGCACTCAGAGTGCGCTCTGTGCGTTCGGAAATTCAGAGTGTTGTCAGATTGTCCTTTCTTAAATTCAGAGCGGATCGCTCTCTGAGAGTTCAGAGCGCTCACTGACTCTCTGGCTGAGGAGTAGGGTTGATAGGAGCGTTCTGACAGTCAAGCACGCAAGCTAACTGGCTAAAGTTGGCTAGCTTGCTAGGTACTTCCAGACACAACTGGTTAGAACTGGTTAGGGTGTTTCCATGTTATCCAGAACATTAGTTTCCTGAGGGGGAATAGACTCTTCATGACTGTATTGGTGTGTTTGGACCATTCTTGGTGTGTTTGGCTCACATCAACACCATTATCCCAGAAACCCTAGACCCACTCCAATTTGCATACCGCCCAAACAGATCCACAGATGATGCAATCTCTTTTGCACTCCACACTGCCCTTTTCCACCTGCAAAAAGGAACACTTATGTGAGAATGCTATTCATTGACTACAGCTCAGCATTCAACACCATAGTACCCTCAAAGCTCATCGCTAAGCTAAGGATCCTGGGGCTAAACACCTCCCTCCAACTGGATCCTGGACTTCCTGACGGGCCGCCCCCAGGTGATGAGGGTAGGTACAGTTGAAGTCGGAAGTTTATATACACCTTCGCCAAATACATTTAAACTTAGTTTTTCACAATTCCTGACATTTAATCCTAGTAAACAAATCCCTGTTTTAGGTCAGTTAGGATCACCACTTTATTTTAAGAATGTGAAATAATAATAGTAGAAAGAATGATTTATTTCAGCTTTTATTTCTTTCATCACATTCCCAGAAGGTAATTAGTATTTGGTAGGATTGCGTCAAATGTTTCAGGTAGACTTCCACAAGCTTCCCACAATCAGTTGGGTGAATTTTGGCCCTTTCCTCCTGACAGAGCTGGTGTAACTGAGTCAGGTTTGTAGGCCTCCTTGCTCGCACACACTTTTTCAGTTCTGCCCACAAATTTTCTATAGGATTGAGGTCAGGGCTTTGTGATGGCCACTCCAATACCTTGACTTTGTTGTCCTTAAGCCATTTTGTCACAACTTTGGAAATATGCTTGGGGTCATTGTCCATTTGGAAGACCCATTTGCGACCAAGATTTAACTTCCTGACTGATGTCTTGAGATGTTGCTTCAATATATCCACATCATTTTCTATTCTCATGATGCCATATATTTTGTGAAATGCACCAGTCCCTCCTGCAGCAAAGCACCCCCACAACATGATGCTGCCACCCCTGTGCTTCACGGTTGGGATGGTGTACTTCGGCTTGCAAGCCTCCACCTTTTTCCTCCAAACATAACAATGGTCATTATGGCCAAACAGTTCTATTATTATTTCATCAGACCAGAGGACATTTCTCCAAAAAGTACAATAGTTGTCCCCATGTGCAGTTGCAAACCGTAGTCTGGCTTTTTTTATGGTGGTTTTGGAGCAGTGGCTTCTTCTTTGCTGAGTGGCCTTTTAGGTTATGTCGATGTAGGACTCATTTTACTGTGGATATAGATACTTTTCTACCTGTTTTCTCCAACATCTTCACAAGTACCTTTGCTGTTGTTCTGGGATTGATTTGCACTTTTCACACCAAAGTACGTTCATCTTTAGGAGACAGAACGTGTCTCCTTCCTGAGCGGAATGACGGCTGCGTGGTCCCATGGTGTTTATACTTGCGTACTATTGTTTGTACAGATGATCGTGGTACTTTCGGGCACTTGGAAATTGCTCCCAAGGATGAACCAGACTTGTGGAGGTCTACAATTTTTTTTCTGAGGTCTTGGCTGATTTCTTTGGATTTTCCCATGATGTCAAGCAAAGAGGCACTGAGTTTGAAGGTAGGCCTTGAAATACATCCACACGTACACCTCCAATTGACTCAAATGATGTCAATTAGCCTATCAGAAGCTTCTAAAGCCATTACATAATTTTCTGGAATTTTATAAGCTGTTTAAAGGCACAGTCAACTTAGTGTATGTAAACTTCTGACCCACTGGAATTGTGATACAGTTAAGTTAAATAATCTGTCTGTAAACATTACTTGTGTCATGCACAAAGTAGATGACCTAACTGACTTGCCAAAACTATAGTTATTTAATAAGAATATTGTGGCGTGGTTTAATGACCGTTTTAATGACTCCAACCTAAGTGCAAGTAAACTTCCAACTTCAACTGTAATTGAAGACATCGATGGAGTGGTTTGTGCAAGTCGATTGACCTGTATGGTGGACGGACAAAAGAAGTTCACGTCATCCATGCTACTGTTCTTTGATTTAGAGTCTCCTTCTCATATAAAGTTATGATTCATGAGATACCCTGTGAGCCTTTGTGTCAAGTGTGTGCAGAAGGGAAGAATATCGTATGCCAGACGAAGGGAAATGCTGCAAATGTGGAGTTGAACATGCGCTTGAATTCTTAGAGTGCCCTAGTGAAGGACAATGAGGTGGCAAGGGTGAGGAGTGTTTAGCGTGTCTCCTATCCGGAGGTGGTGAGAAAATTGGAAGGATCGAGTGGCGGCGAAGAAGCAATGGAGCCACCACGGCCAGTGAAAGTTTCTTATCAACGGAGGGATAGTAAAATGCTACATGTTAAAAAGGTGGACTTCGTATTATTTATTGCAATGGCCATAAACTGTACCGCAGTCAGAGAAGTCGAAGAAAATTGGAATCATTGTGTATGCTGCTGAACGTTTTTGGGTCTTTGTGATTACCAGTTATTAAAAAAAAATGTAAAAATAAGTTGATGTTTTATTTTGTATGATGTCGTTTTCCCCCTTTCCTGGAATGTTTTTGAAGTTTCTTATTGAATACCCCGACCAGCTGGTGGTGGTAATGCACCATTAACATTGGATGCCAACCGTTGTTAAACCCCATCGAAGAAGTGTTCTGGGCTTTGACTTGAGCAGAGAAAGTCTCTGTGGGAATCGGGCCCCTATGCAAGTGGCCATGTGTTATGTGATCGCACTAACCCAGTGTCTGCAGGACGAGAAGTCTTACTGGTGTAACAGTGTTGCTTCCATCCCTCTCCTCGCCCCTAACAGGGCTCGAACCAGGGACCCTCTGCACATCATCATTGGTACAACGCACATCTAGGAACTTTAGCTCCGCCAAGTAATGGATGTGATTTTTCCTGTATTCCTTCAGTTTGATGGCGTTTGCTGTCTCAACTAAATACTGTAAAGTAACTTCAGTTTGATGGGTTGATGGTGTGTTTGCAGCTGAGGCTGACAGGGTCATATTCCTCTCAGTAATGGTAGGACTGCTCCTGCTGGCTCTATTAGGCGTTCTGCTGTGGATGGTAACACAATGTGGAATACATACTGTGGAAGCCAGAGGAGGTTGGTGGGAGGAGCTATAGGACTGACTCCTTGAATGTATTAATGGAGCACAAACGCTTCAAACATGGAAAACACGTTTGACTCCGTTCAATTGAGTCCATGCCATTATTCCATTACAATGAGCCCATCCTGCTATAGCTCCTCCCACCAGCCTCTGGTGGAAGCTGAATATTGAAATGTCTGATCTTTTGTTTTGCGTTTGCGTTTAAAGTTGTCTATTTTCTCCTGTTGTAGTGCAGATGCATCAAGTACCCTGTGGCTAAGACGTACCACATCATGCATAAGAACACAGAGGAAAAGTCACCCCATTAGAGACTCCTCTTTGGTTCCGTCTGCATAGGCACAGGAACTTTTATACACTTCAATACAATTGATTGAACAAAATGGTGAAAAGCTCATTTTAAGATTGTGTACTGTGGGGGCTAAACTCATAACTATGATTACATTTCCATTATTAGCAGCATCTAGGCTGTCCACTTTGAAGAGCTGAGACAGAATGGCTATATAAGGAATGGAACATATATGACCAGGGCCTGCTACCATTATAACCTATACAGCTGTCAGATGTGGGCATTAACAAGCAGGAACTGAGATGGAAAGATAATGTTGGAGAAAGGTCAAGGGAAGCTATTTCATATAGTGTGGGGATTATACTCATTATGCAACGACGGAATACTATAAAGGCTCTGTGATATGAGAATGTAACTTTTTCCATGGAATTGCTCGGCTCTGTTACTCTGTAATAGAGTCTGAATCTACAAGTTCCGGTATCTGTGCAAATATTTGACTCAATATTTTTCCACAACAGTATGTACACCAATGTTTACAAGCTTAGCAACTCTTTTGAGGAGCACCCCCCCCCCCCCCCCCCCCCATATACATAATTTCATGGTTTTCCCCTTTTTAACTTGTTTGTTTTTTAATGGTTGTATTGATGTCATACTGTACCTGTGAATCTGTCTGACTGCCATGTGGATATTAATACAAATGTGAGCTTGAACATTAGATCCACTGGTAGCAATAATACAGTTACCAGAAGAGACTTGAATTCTGAAAACAGTAAAAATGAATTTACAGGCACAACATTTTCAACAGTTTAATGAAACGGAGTAGTCTATTTCCCAAAATTGTTACATCTTAAAGTTGTACTGACTATCCTTTTACAGAAATGGAATGTGGTATATGGGAGTGTTGATATGAGGTCATAGTGGTTCCATTAACAGACTAGAAACCAAACGTTTTTTGAATAAAAACAAATCACCATCCAGTGACCATCACTGCTTCATTAATAAACAGTCAAAATCCATATTTAGACCTGGCGTACATAACCACTCCCACATAGATTTACTATCCTAACACACAAGGTTAAGAACCTTGGTAAACATACAATCCCATCAAACAAGGGATCCTGCAATTTGTCATTAAAACAAGAAAAAAAAAAGAAAAGTGTGCTTGAATGTTCCCTATACATTGTTATTCTATTAACCATCTTTACATTTCTATTACACTTCTCTTCTTACACACTTTCATTTCCTTTTCAACCTCTCGTCTCTTGAATCAAGTCGATCTGTCTACTTTTGTAGAGCTTTTTCTATTACGTTATGATTTAATACTTGCTGTAAGTGTTTGCTCTATGCTTGGTGGAGACTTGAACGTCATTGGCTACTCTTTCTCATCTTTAACCAGTCTTGTGTCAAATCAGTTTTATTGACGTTCCCAGTGAAACATTCTCTCTCAACCCTCGCTGTTGTGTTAGTAAATGAGACATTTAGGAAAGAATTGTCTGAGGTACATTTAACGTGGATTTTCTTTAGGGTTAAGACACTCACCACACCTCCATTATACACTTTTATCAATCACACATTTCTTTAACCAAGCGGCCATTGGGATTTTGTTGATTTTTAGAAAAGTTCATACAAAAGTTTAAAGACTAAGAGCACCATTTTGTAACATCTGTCAACACCCCATTCCTTTTTTCTTTAACCTAAGCCTTACTCAAACAATACAAAACCACACACACACACACACGCTGCTCCAATCGATCATGAGTCTCAGATCTCTCCACAGAAGATCTCGAGGGAAAATTTGGACGAAGGCTAGTCCAGTGGTTCTCAAATATCCCTGGTTAATATCCCTGGTTAATATCCCTGGTTAATATCCCTGGTTAATATCCCACCTTCAAACAAAGACGCATGAAATGCTTGTCCAGCGGTGTGGTGAGGAGAAATGATTCTGTAAAAATGCTATTCTATTTTTCAATTGTTTCAAGGACATGTTATTGTAAGCTTTCTGACAGACAGTGCAACATAATCCTCTCCTTAATGCACTGCTCCCATAAAAAAAAAAAAAATATTGACTTGCTTTTAGTGTTATTTACGCATCAGTTTGTCTGTTTTGAAGGAGTCCTAAGCTTGTGATAAGCAACCGATTCCACAATGAAGTGGCAATTGATGAACAATGAAATGGACATTAACTTCACAACATGCCAATGTTTACAAGGAGGTTGTCATCTGAGATGCACATTCCATAGAAACCAGCAGACATAGGGGACCTTCAGGACTTGGGGGAAATACTGCCCCTAACACTTCCAATCAATTCCTGCATCAACATAAAACAACACATATCAATAAATACAAAAATACAAATAAACTGAATAAATTAGAAATCACCTCAGGGCAGGCTCCACAAAATGGTGGCATGCTCTAAAGCACATTCCTAATAAGACCCTGACCTTACCGTTTATCTTTTCTTTCACTACAAGTTATACCTTCCTCATCTGACTAAAGTATGTGGAGGCTTTAACATTTATTTGTAATTTTATTGCTGAGTGGACAGTGCTTGTGTCTATTTCTATGGGCACAAGCACTGTCCATGACACAAACTGTTCACACACCTCTAGTTGCCAAAGAACATTTTTGCTATTTTAAAGCTCATTTCCTGTTATTCTACACATTGTTCCACAGGTTGGAGAGAAAATGTTGCAGTTTTAAAGCTAATTACCTGCAATTCTACACATTTTGTTCATGTAATACCTGAGGGACTCAAACATTATGACAAATTCAATGGGCTAAAAAAACATTAGCTAACATGGGTTAGTTCAGGGCTGCTCAACCCTCTTCCTTGAGATCTACCCTCCTGTGGGTTTCCAGTCCAACCCTAATTTAACAAACCTGATTCTACTAATTAGCTGCTCAACAAGACCTTAACTAGCTTAATCAGATACGCAAAATTAGGGTTGGACTGGAAACCTACAGGACAATAGATCTCCAGGAAGAGGATTGGGCAGCCCTGGGTTAGTTGATCTGCAACTTGCACCCCACAGTTTGGGAACCATTGGGATAGCCAATCATAGGAAATGTAATTTCCCTTGTGCTTGAATACATTTTCCACAAGGAGATTATTTTGTGCTGGATTCATTCACATTTTAGATTCAACTCCACTCTTTCTCCTCTACAATAAGTAAACGTATTTACTGTCATTGTGCTGATGATTAAATAGGCACACTACTACATCCCTCCTCAACCCAACCTCAGCCGGGTCGTATTCAATAGGCACCAAACAGAAACAACTGCCTGAAACAAGGTGTGATTGCCTGGATTTATCCATTAAGAAATGCTTATTTTCATTTTGGGTTTCAAAAAGTTTTTTTCATTAGCTGCCATAATGAACACAACCCTGAGCTTCAGGCTGTAGTAACTGGTTATCTCCAAAAGGGGGCGACAGTGACCATAACTGATAACCAAAACAAAACCGCCAGTGAGAAGAAGGCTGGCCGGCTGACAGCTGAAATGGACTGTCCCTTGCTCCTGTTCCACTTTGATCCGGTTCGGTCTCTGACCCGAGGGGGCTTGATGGGTGTCTGGGGGTTAAGTGGGGGCTTACTGTAGGGAGGGGAGTAGGGCCTGTAGCCAGGCCAATCATCACTGTACCTCTCCCCTCCGCCGCCTGATCCACTGCCCTCTTCGACCTCACCTTCAGGGAGAGACATGATATCAGACAGGCAGACAAAGGGCAGTTAAAGAGTACAAATGTTGGGGGGACAGTAGAAATAGGATTAGAAAGGGGATGATGAACCAGTCATAATATTTATGTTGGGTGGGTGGTGGGGGGGGGGACTTACTGTCCATGAAGTCAGTGTCCTGTCCAGCCTGTGCATGTTTCAGTCTGTTGGTGGCTACTCTGAGCTCCATGATGAGCTGTCTGGTCCTCACGTCTGGCCTGGCCATGTCCACCTCTACCTCTGGGTTATTGAGCTGACTCATCAGCCCATCGCCTGTCACGTCAGGGAGGTACCTGATACACACACACACACACACATCAAAATGACATAGCAACAGCACTGAAACTAATATAAATACGATAACAAAAACACTAAATATCAGTATGATACATTCTTAGTTACCCGCTCGCATACACAAATCCCCATCTTCTCTCTCCCTTGGACTAACATCCTCCTCGACCTTTACATCTGTCTTTTATCAAACACCCACCTCCCCCTGGTCTGTCCATTCCACCCTCACACCCACCTCCCCCTGGTCTGTCCATTCCACCCTCACACCCACCTCCCCCTGGTCTGTCCATTCCACCCTCACACCCACCTCCCCCTGGTCTGTCCATTCCACCCTCACACCCACCTCCCCCTGGTCTGTCCATTCCACCCTCACACCCACCTCCCCCTGGTCTGTCCATTCCACCCTCACACCCACCTCCCCCTGGTCTGTCCATTCCACCCTCACACCCACCTCCCCCTGGTCTGTCCATTCCACCCTCACACCCACCTCCCCCTGGTCTGTCCATTCCACCCTCACACCCACCTCCCCCTGGTCTGTCCATTCCACCCTCACACCCACCTCCCCTGGTCTGTCCATTCCACCCTCACACCCACCTCCCCCTGGTCTGTCCATTCCACCCTCACACCCACCTCCCCCTGGTCTGTCCATTTCACCCTCACACCCACCTCCCCCTGGGTCTGTCCATTCCACCCTCACACCCACCTCCCCCTGGTCTGTCCATTCCACCCTCACACCCACCTCACCCTGGTCTGTCCATTCCACCCTCACACCCACCTCCCCCTGGTCTGTCCATTCCACCCTCACACCCACCTCCCCCTGGTCTGTCCATTCCACCCTCACACCCACCTCCCCCTGGTCTGTCCATTCCACCCTCACACCCACCTCCCCCTGGTCTGTCCATTCCACCCTCACACCCACCTCACCCTGGTCTGTCCATTCCACCCTCACACCCACCTCCCTCTGGTCTGTCCATTCCACCCTCACACCCACCTCCCCCTGGTCTGTCCATTCCACCCTCACACCCACCTCCCCCTGGTCTGTCCATTCCACCCTCACACCCACCTCCCCCTGGTCTGTCCATTCCACCCTCACACCCACCTCACCCTGGTCTGTCCATTCCACCCTCACACCCACCTCCCCCTGGTCTGTCCATTCCACCCTCACACCCACCTCCCCCTGGTCTGTCCATTCCACCCTCACACCCACCTCCCCCTGGTCTGTCCATTCCACCCTCACACCCACCTCCCCCTGGTCTGTCCATTCCACCCTCACACCCACCTCCCCCTGGGTCTGTCCATTCCACCCTCACACCCACCTCCCCCTGGTCTGTCCATTCCACCCTCACACCCACCTCCCCCTGGTCTGTCCATTCCACCCTCACACCCACCTCCCCCTGGTCTGTCCATTCCAGCAGCGGTCCTCGTTGGTGACGTCGGCGGCCACGTTCTTGTCGTTGCAGATGGTGTGTGGGAGGGACACCCAGAAGCCCCGCATGGGCCGCAGTCGCTCCTTCAGCTCTGACACCTGGAGGCAGGCGGACGGAAACTGGTTGATGCAGGCTGTAAAGTAAACCCTTATATAGCTGTTGAACATATGGAGGTGGGAAGCTCATTTTAGCCACGTCCTCGTCATCAAACAAACTAGAATGTACTGTATATAAATGGCTGTTGTTGAACACATGGACAGAGAGAGCTAACATGGGCATAAACTACAAAAATAATTGGCTTGAATATTAATTGCAGGTAAAACCTCATCTTTTCCTCTCCATCTCCTCTCCCCCCTCTCCTCTTTCCTCCCCCCTTCTCTTTCCTCTCACACCTCACTCCTTTTTCCTCCTCTCCTGATCTTCCCTCATCTCCTACCAGTCTGTCCAGGTTGGTGCCTGTAGCAGTGGTGGGCTTCTCCTCAGGGCTGAACGTACGGAAGGGTCTCCTGTTGCCCCCTGACTCCTTGGGGGAGCGCCGAGAACGGCCCGGGGCCAGTCTGGGACTCCCACAGCCCTGGAACACCTAGAGCCAAACCACAGAGATAAAGCTATACATCAATATCGATGCATCTCTGCAACAATAAGGGTGAAACATGGATTTAAGAAAAAATAGCCTCCCAACATTATCACATACGTTAATAATGGTAGACAGTGGATACTTAAATTAAGAACAATATATGAAGAATAATATGATAACTAGTGAAATTGCACTATGCAGTTTTTACAGGTGCTTACACAATTTGATCAAGCAAAACAAAAGGGGTTTTGGACCCAAAATGGTCTTCCATGGGCAGTAATACTGTTAAACATTAAGTCTTGTTTCAACCTAGGATGACAGCCGATGTGCATCTTATCAGCCATTCTATTATCTATATTCTATGTACATTCTATATTCTATTGCACTGTGGATGTATAGCACATTCTTTTAATATCCCTCCATCCCCTCCTCCTCCCTCCATCCCTGCCTTAGTGGAGGTGGCGATGCTGTTCTCCTGCATGTGCATGATGGCCTCGGACACTTTAACAGAGATGGAGTCTGCAGCCAGCTCCATGTTAAAGGGCCCCTCCAGCTTCTCAGATACTTGATACAGAGCATCTGACAGAGTAGAGTGAGAGAGATGAAAGATGGAACATTGAATAAAAGTGTGAAAACAGAAGGATGAAGGTAGGAAAGGGAAGAGATATAATAAGAAAGATATACATTTTGTTTTTATGATGGGTGCAATGTTCAAAACTTTAGATAGAAATGCAATGTATAGAATAGACATGACTCATTTATTCTGTAGAATAGAAATGTGAGTAGGTTCTATACAGTACATTTCTACATGCATCATGTTTAACATCCCACTCTACCGAATCAGCCCAACAAAAGCCACCTACACCCTCCCTAATGCCCGCCTCCAATCTCCACTCACCAATGAAATTGTTCCACTCAGTGTCCAGATCGGCTGTATTGGCCAGGCAGCCCTTCATCACGTTGAGGCAGAGGGCGTGGCAGGGGCGCAGGGAGGGCATGCCTCGACACAATGGGCAGTACCACTGACGCATCAGGGCACGCACACACCCTGCACCAGCACTCAACTGGAGGAGGAGACGAAGAGCAGAAGGTGTAGGATGTTAGGGAGATCAACGGAACCACTAAAAGCAGACCAATAGAAGACAGATTATTATTCTTAATATAAGTGCACGGCCACATACACACAGTGTACCTTTGCTGCCTTGTTGACAATGTCACGGCCTGTGGCCAAGCCTTGAACCAGTGCTCTGGCTGCAATGAAAGCCCTGGAGACCTGAATGAAAGAGAAGATCAGCTAATAACTTCTGACACAAATTACTCTACGGTATATCAATGCACTCAGTTAATTGTTTTCAAATAGTTCTCTCTAATACGATCGCCTATGTGTTACTGTGACGTTATCGTTGAGTTTCAGTGGTGATTTGAATTACTTATCACACCGGCTTCTTTTGTTAATTATGGTGACAAACATTACAAATCAGACCAACTTAGAGGGATAATTCAATCAAATTACAAAATAACATATTGGTTTTCTTACCCTGTAAGCAGTCTATGGTCAAGGTAATACCAGTCTATGGTCAAGGTAATACCAGTCTATGGTCAAGGTAATACCAGTCTATGGTCAAGGTAATACCAGTCTATGGTCAAGGTAATACCAGTCTATGGTCAAGGTAATACCAGTCTATGGTCAAGGTAATACCAGTCTATGGTCAAGGTAATACCAGTCTATGGTCAAGGTAATACCAGTCTATGGTCAAGGTAATACCAGTCTATGGTCAAGGTAATACCAGTCTATGGTCAAGGTAATACCAGTCTATGGTCAAGGTAATACCAGTCTATGGTCAAGGTAATACCAGTCTATGGTCAAGGTAATACCAGTCTATGGTCAAGGTAATACCAGTCTATGGTCAAGGTAATACCAGTCTATGCTTTGGTTTTGTTAACCCAAACTCCAAAATGACATATTGGTAAACTATGCCTTTAATATGATAAAATATGAATGATGTTCGTTTTCAGTTGATATACCAACCAAGTCTGCCTGACCTGTAAGCCTAGTTTCCGGGGCAGGTCCCCAAAGGGCTGCAGCTGCTCTGCATGTTTGTTGACACACTCCAGGTACTCGTCACTGAACTGGTACTGGGGGTTGACCAGAGAGAAGACCCGCTCTACCAGTCTGGACCAGAACTCTGACAGCACCTCCGTCAGGCTCACACTGCCCCCTGTAGACAAAAGAGGAAAAACATTTAGCAAAATAAATGGAAAATTTACATTTCTTGTTGGATAAGTCCAAGTACTCATTCCCTGTTTCAGTCAGTTTGGTGCCCCATGAAAATGTCCCTAGGTTAGGTCAGTCTGTTTCTACTTGTTCAGACATGTTGTTGTCATCTTGTCAAACAAGGCAAAGATCTAGTAGCATTGTCGAACTGATGAGATGGTGAGGGAAATGTACCATAGTGACACAAGTACACAAATGCAAAGTCCAACAAGAGAGGAGAGAGAGAGAACGCTGTCCCCACTAACCTGAGTAGTATCGACGGAGCTCCACAAACAGCTCCTGGAAGACATTGGCGTTCTGGGTGAAGAGGCGCCCGTAGGTCTTAGTAAACATCTGATTCATGGACTTTTCAGACAAGTCTATGAGCTCCCTGAAGAACTCTGAGAGAAAAGAGGAAGGAATGAGACGGTCAAAAGCACAAGTTGTTGTGATTCAGTGGTTGCACTGGCAGTTAGAATAAGAATAAGCTAGCTATGACTGATCCCCACTATAGGATATTAGTCTAGCAATAAAGGTACTTTTAGCCCTCTCAATAGAGAACATTTTACATACCACTCCTCAATGTTATTGTCATTTTACATCACATTATTTACAGTGTTTCCTTATGCATCCTTATTATGACTGGATTTGCATTCCAGCTCACCGTCAAACTTGCGATGCCTCTGTGTGAAAGTGGTGTGAAGGAACTGGCTGGTGTCGTCGATGGCCGACAGGAAGTCCGTCTCACTCTGGTGGGCCAGCGTTTCCTCCATCTGACTGGAGCAGCAGGTGTAGTCCTGGGGACACAGACGCAGATGCTCGCCTGGACCAATAGAAAAACAGACAGGGTCAGATGCGAGCCAATCACAGACTTGGACAAGAGGTGTGTGGGCATATTGAGGTGTTCATCTGAACCAACGGTAAAACAAGACGGAATCAGATATGAACCAATCAGAGACTGGGACAAGAGGCTTGTGTGGGCATATTGAGGTGTTCACCAGAACCAACGGTAAAACAAGACGGGATCAGATATGAACCAATCAGAGACAAGAGGTGTGGGTAGATGCACTAATGGTGAAGACCAAAGGATACAGCAGCGCTTGCTTTGACATCATCAGCACTGTGAAGTCAACTTATGGTTATGGTTTAGGGGAGACATTTAGGCTACCTCAAATAAATCAGTATTTTTACCTCCTTTAGAGATAGTATGAAATGAGAGGGGGAGACGTAGAAAGAAGGGCTGATTCGCACCCACACTGACGGTGATGCATATGTGCTTGATGCGACCAAGTTCCCTGCTAGACCATCCTCAGAAACAGGTTTCTTCACAAAATGACTTACCACCACTGCATATAAATTAGCAATGTATTAGGGCTTTGGTGATGATAACAGTGTAGCAATATTTTTTTACATGGATTTTTTTTCCTTTAAATGAAGAAGACCAAACTCTTTGGTCCTTTAAAAACCTGCTCCATGTAAAATATTGTGTGCTATATCTTGGAAAGTAAATAAATGTGGATGACAACATTTTTGTTTTTGTTTCCATTTTTGTTTCCAACATTAGGGCTGTTTTCCTAAAGAAGTTAAGTCCACTTTGTGTTTTGTTTCCTTGTCACGATACTAACAAGTATCCCCCAGCCCTACAATGTTATCATATGAGAAATACCGCATTATCAACAACTGATTCTACCTTTATTGGAAAATGTCAATTACCCTTCATTGTGTCATGCTACCATGATTTTTCAAATCATTTCAATATAATAGCTCACAAAGTAGGCCTACCGTGTTCATTCATTGAACGTCTTATCAGTTTAGAACACCCACCAACGCTACCAATGTGGCAGTGGTTCTTCTGATCAGGCAGATATCCTTCTTCTTAATCCGTCTGTCATTAATAGAGCCTTATTACACATAAAGTAGTAATTGAAAATGGGCATTTATAAAGATGAATTATTAAAACACAATCCAGTGTGAGCATCCCAAATGGCACACTATTCCCTATATAGTGCACTACTTTCGACCAGGACACATAGGGAAATAGTTTAAAGTAGTGCACTAGATATGGAATAGGGAGCCATTTGGGACGAACCCCATGTCTTTGTTCACCAATACCCAGGTTGGACTTAACATGACCGGCGGTAATGATATGCAAACATTAACGACCATTAACAAGTTGGCGATCTCCAATGTCTCAACGTGGGTGGAAAAAAACATCTTATTGAGGCAAACATAATATTACTTCATGATACCGACACCTGATTCTTTTTCCTCTGAAAAACTTGGAGTGAGGATCCAAACTCCAACCTTTTATTTTTGGCTCTAGGTTTGATTTCTCCTCTGTCGCTCATTACCAGCCCTCTCTCATTCCTCCAATTCTACTCTCCCTCTCATCATCCCTCCTTCTCTCGGCCATCTGCTCCCCTGGCCCACGGGACAAGAAGAGCCAAGACCCAGACAGAGATAACCAGACACACAATCAATATTGCAGTTCCCACATTCAGCAATCACATATAGCCTACAGTCAAACAAACCCTCATACGTGCAAAGCAGTACAACAAAATCAACATTTGCAACCCAAATGACACTTTAAAAAGGGGCAATCAGCAGTTGCTACATACATTTTTGAACTTATAAATTAATTATATATACCCATTGAAGAAGAATATAACTTAGAAATGCCTCATGAGCTTTGTTCAACTGTCATACCCCATCAGAACCAAAAATACACTACATGAACAAAAGTATGTGGACACCGGCTGGTCGAACATCTAATTCCAAAATCATGGGCATTAATATGGAAGTGGTCCCCCTTTGCTGCTATAACAGCCCACTCTTCTGGGAAGGCTTTCCACTAGATGTTGGAACATTGCTGCAGGGACTTGCTTCCATTCAGCCACAAGGGCATTAGTGAGTTCGGGCACTGATGTTGGGCGATTAGGCCCGGCTGGCAGTCGGCATTTCAATTCATCCCAAAGGCATTTGATGGGGTTGAGGTCAGGGCTCTGTGCAGGCCTGTCAAGTTCTTCCACACTGATCTCGACAAACCATTTCTGTATGGACCTCGCTTTGTGCACGGGGGCATTGTCATGCTGAAACAGCAAAAGGTCTTACCCAAACTGTTGCCACAAAGTTGGAAGCACAGAATCGTCTAGAATGTCATTGTATGCTGTAGCGTTAAGATTTATCTTCACTAGAACTAAGCAGCCTATCCCGAACCATGAAAAACAGCCCCAGACCATTATTCATCATCCACCAAACTTTAGTTGGCACTACACATTCGGGCAGGTAATTTTCTCCTGGCATCCCGAATTTGTCAGTCGGACTGCCAGATGGTGAAGCGTGACTCATCACTCCAGAGAACGTGTTTCCACTGCTCCAGAGTCCAATGGCGGCAAGCTTTATACCAATCCAGGTGACGCTTGGCATTGCGCATGGTGATCTTAGGCTTAGGCTGCTAGGCCATGGAAACCCATTTCATGGATCTCTTGGCAAACAGTTATTGTGCTGACGTTGCTTCCAGAGGCAGTTTGGAACTCGGTGGTGAGAGTGTTGCAACCAAGAACTGACGATTTTTACGCGATCCAGCACTCGGCGGTCCTGTTCTGTGAGCTTGTGTGGCCTACTACTTCACTACTGAGCCGTTGTTGCTCCTAGACGTTTCTGCTTCACAATAACAGCACTTACAGTTGACCGCTGCAGCTCTAGCAGGGCAAAAATTTGACAAACTTACTGGTTGGAATTATATCCACTTTGATCGTCACTGAGCTCTTCAGGAAGGCCATTCTACTGCCAATGTCTGTTTATGGAGATTGCATGGCTGTGTGCTCATTTTTATACACCTGTCAGCAATGTGTGTGGCTGAAATAGCTGAATCCACTAATTAGAAGGGGTGTCCACATACTTTTGTGTGTGTGTAATTTTATATAAAAGCTTATTTTACTCCAACTTTTGTAAACAAATAAAATGTACACAAAGACTATACAGCCTCAAAACATGGTTAAAACTATAATTTAGATATCATTGATGGTCAGTCCTTGCATCCATAGCTCTGTGTATGAATTTGGGAGTGATTACATTTCTCCAGCTCCTTCCCTCAGATTTTTGCGGAAACAGGGGCGGGGGTTGGGAACCTTTTGTTATTGTTTCTACTGCGGATTGCCGCTTTAAAATATCCACAGCTCACTATCTTTGTCTGTCTGTTCTCTCACTTGAGCTCTCACACACACCCCTTGACAATGTCCCATGACAATGCAACAACTAACAGCAGTTCTCAAGTGTCACAAGCACAAAACACTAATTATAATAAAAGCAGTCTTCAAAAAAAGAAAAACGTTGATGATGATTATTTTCTTTCAGTCATTCCCAGATCAGTCTAAAACAGCCATACTAATTAGGGGCGAGGCTCTTTGTTACACACCGGTGTTAGCAATTTACTCATCCCATAAATAAGCCTTCCTGACAGACAAACCTGTTAATGCTCAATTTCGCTTTATTCAGCAGTTTCTATCACATGGCATATTATCCAAGCAGTCTCTCAAACCCTTCATGTTGTGTAAAATAACCTATAGCCTACGTTTGATGATTATTTTAAATCAATAACCACCAGTTTACCTTGAATAACCCGTCTTACCGGAGATTTGAGTCAGCGGGGCAGTGTTCGTACTGTAGCCCTTCTCTGCGTACACATGCCGTGTCTCCGAGCAACTCCTACCCGCTGTTACCGGGCCCCAAGTCCATGACAGGGCAGCCAGCGTGCAGAGCAACACCAGGGGGTACTTCTGAACATATAACCGGGAAACCATCTTCCACTGTCACTCACGGTAAATAGGCGAATTAATGGTTGACAAAAGATTGGCGACCAGGCAGCTCAAAAATGACAAAAGAAACGAGAAACTAAGACAAATAATTCCATAGATTTTTCGAGGAATTTATCTCCAGTTCCCAATTTTGTCTGTGAAAAGAAACACAACTTCCAAAGATCAACTAGTCTATATTTTTCCAGAAGGAAAAAAAAATCTATCGACAATTGGTCTGGGTGCCGTGAATAAATGAGCGCCTGGTTTGTCGGATGCTCAGGTCCCACCCGGTGTCTTCTCCATCCCTTGTCTAGCTCTCTGCTTCAGAACAATGAGCCGTGCAGCACGAGGGTGGCCGCAAGGGGTGAGGTGCGGCCATAGGGGGGCTGTTATAGCAGAGCCACCGCAAGGTCCTAAATTCGCAACCGCCTGACTGAACTATTATTTGGAGCCACTACAACCCCATGCGAAAAATGAATCACCCTTTTCTACATAATAAAAATACCACACAATCTATTGCAGGCACACAATTTAAATAGACTAGAATCAAAATCTCGCTGTTTTGAGATTTTTATGAGTTCATTGACTTGCTTTCCTTGAAGAATAATTAATCCTGTATTTGCATTTCTGAAGGTCACATGCAAAATAATGTTGTCCAGCCACCAGAATGTTTTGCAAATTGGGTATGTCATACAAGATGCAACTGTTTCCATGGCCAGCAAGTAGGTCTATTTACAGAAAAATCAATTGGCTAATGCAAACAGGTTTTTCCATTGAATTGTTCTTTTTTTATTATTATTAATTGCTTGATTAGAGTAACAAACCAACGCAAATGTGATCAGCAGTCCTGTACTAACACTGGCCCATTAAATGTCAATTGAGAGCTATATTACCTCTTTCATGATAATTTGAGCCCTATGGGCCCCCAGAATCCAGATGTAGCCTATTGTGAGAAAAACATAATACCCAAAGATGATTCCATCTTCAACATGAACATTCGGCATTCATAGTGTTGTACATTAAATGTTATAATCAAAGTAGCTAACACGTGACCTGGTATGAGCCAGTGATCATAGGCCTACAATCCAGTCTACCACAGTGTTGACCTGGCCTGGGCCTTTTTTATTACACTTGATTGAATGGAGGAAAACATATTTTAGGTCTGGTAAAGACCTGCAAAAGGGGTACACTTGTGTGTGTTTTCATGCCAGCACTGCCTGTGGAACAGATGTTACTTTTCAACCACCCCCAGGCATTCTTTGCCTTATTCTGTTATTGATCAGTATTGGTGAGGGTAAATAGGCTATATGGATGTAGGCAGTGGGTAATTTAGAGCAGTAATAATTTTAAGTAATTTAGCAGACACTCTTATTGAGAGCAACGTACAGTAGTGAGTGCATACATTGTTGTACTGGTCCCCCATTGGAATCAAACTCACAACCCTGTTGTTGCAAGCACCATGCTCTACCAACTGAGCTACACGAGACATAATATATGAGACTGTAATATACAGCATCAAAATATTGTCCTATCAGAATTACAATCATTTCTTTACCCTATTAAAAGATATGCAGACTCTAAAAGTATGTTGAAAATAGCACAACCCAACCAGTATATTCTTTCTTTTGTAGTTGTATGTGAGAGAGTTGTATTTGTGTTATAGACATAGCCTATGTTGAGAATTAATGGGGTCCTATGGTAATACAATCAATGCCTATATAATTCCAAATCGACTTAAAAGTGTTAGGTTGTACTTTTTTTTATTTTTTTACCCCTTTTTCTCCCCAATTTCGTTGTATCCAATTGTTGTAGTAGCTACTATCTTGTCTCATCGCTACAACTCCCGTACGGGCTCCGGAGAGACGAAGGTTGAAAGTCATGCGTCCTCCGATACACAACCCAACCAAGCCGCACTGCTTCTTAACACAGCGCACATCCAACCCGGAAGCCAGCCGCACCAATGCGCCGGAGGAAACACCGTGCACCCGGCCACCTTGGTTAGCGTACACTGCGCCCAGCCCGCCACAGGAGTCGCTGGTGCGCGATGAGACAAGGACACCCCTACCGACCAAGCCCTCCCTAACCCGGGCGACGCTAGGCCAATTGTGCGTCGCCCCACGGACCTCCCGGTCGCGGCCGGTTACGACAGAGCCTGGGCGCGAACCCAGGGACTCTGATGGCACAGCTGGCGCTGCAGTACAGCGAGGTTGTACTTTTTTAACGGAACGTCCCTTTTATATATCATTAGCGCTGACATGTGGTCAGTATTCCTTCTGTATCTTCCTATAAATACAATTGTTAAGGGTGTAAAGCCTGATCCTGGGTCGGTTGTCTTTAGGGCCAATCCGTTCACAATTTTTCGTTACCGTGCGGAAATATGTGCTAACAACCAATCATATGAACCACATCACAATTTGTCAGCCAATCGCTGAACTCCACTGAGAGTTGTGTGATTTTCGCGCCGGCGCGTAGTGTGTATTTTTTTTTCCAGTGATCGTCTGTCATCGGATCTGAGGGAAACCTGTTCTATCCACAATAGTTAGCTAGCTACCAAGTCATTACTTCAGATTAACACTACACTATTATCCAGGTAGGTAGCTAGAGACCATTTTGTATTATTTAACACATGTAGTTAAAAATGTTATCTTGCTAGTTTGAATTTCGCATTGTTGACTAACTTTTAAGGCTAACGTTAAACACCTAAGTTACCTGTAACAGTAGCTAGCTAGCTAGCATGTTAGTTCTTGTCGGTTTTGCTTTTGCCAAGGCAGAATTGTAATATCCCGAACTCAATATGCTTGATCATATCCTAAAACTGTTGTTTCTTCTAATCGCCAGCCAGTTTAGCCAAAGTTCCTGAATCCAACCGTCATCTACCTTTGTGAAGTGAACTCTACAATACCATTAACATTACTGCCTGACCAGAAATATGGAAGTGCAACACTCTGATGAATCAAGCCATGACAGGTAAGTTAGGCAAGCTAGCTAGCTAGCTAGCTATCTAGCTAAACATGACAGTCATAGGTATCACAAATATAAAAATAACCAGCTAGCTATATAATTATGCAGACTTATTGCATTAGCTAGATAGTGTGATTGTTTATGACTTGTGTTGGCTTTGTTCATTACTACTTTTATATGCAGTCTTGAGGAGATCGAGGACATCTCAGACTCTGGCAGTGACTTTGAAGTCCAGCTGAAGGCCATGAAGCGGAGAAAACAGACCACTGTACTACTAGGACCTCGGGTCTGTAATGCTTTTTTCTCACGCACACACACATACACACGCCACACCCCACCACAGGAGGTTGGTGGCATCTTAATTGGGATTTACAGGCTTGTGGTAATGGCTGTATGGGAATGAGTGGAATGGTATCAAATTAGGGATGGGTGTGGATAATCAAGTTCTGGAACTGACTTCAAAAATCGATCTTTAACCAGAGATCACATTTTGTTCAAATACTGTAAAGCTATTTGGTCGAAATGTTGTCTTCAAGACAAAGTTAATGTGCTTTGACTAGTGTTCCATTTGTACATGTGCATTTGCGGAACACAACAAAAAAGAAACCAAGCCAAGCATCACAATTCTGCTCCCTAAAGGTCCTTTCCCCTTCATGTCTAACTCACTCAATTGTGTTTCCACCGCTCCCTTTACACGTGAGTGCTGAGTGCACCTACATAAATAAATTACCATAAAAATGTATCTAACTGATGGGGAACACAAGCTACATTCCTTGCCAAATTACTTCAGTTTTATCACATTCAAAATGGACTGGTTAACTGAAGTGGGGAAAATGTGCTCCAACAAAGTTTTGGAATAATTGCGTTATTTTTGTTTAGGGTTGTTTCCGGATGACACTAGCTACACAGCCACAAAGTCAACATTGGGTATTAGCGGTCGACCGATTATGATTTTTCAACACCAATACCGATTATCAGAGGACCAAAAAAAGACGATACTGATTAATCGGCCGATTTTATTTATTTATTTGTAATAATGCCATTTACAGCAATACTGAATGAACACTTTTATTTTAACTTAATATAATACATCAATTTATAATAATAAATAATGAAACATGTTCAATATGGTTTAAATAATGCAAAAACAAAGTGTTGGAGAAGAAAGTAAAAGTGCAATATGTGCCACGTAAGAAAGCTAACGTTTAAGTTCCTTGCTCAGAACATGAGAACATATGAAAGCTGGTGGTTCCTTTTAACATGAGTCTTCAATATTCCCAGGTAAGAAGTTTTAGGTTGTAGTTATTATAGGAATTATAGGGCTATTTATCTCTATACAATTTGTATTTCATATACCTTTGACTATTGGATGTTCTTATAGGCACTTTAGTATTGCCAGTGTAACAGTATAGCTTCCGTTCCTCTCCTCGCTCCTCCCTGGGCTCGAACCAGCAACACAATGACAATTAGCGCGCGCGAACTAGCTAGCCATTTCACTTCGGTTACGCAAGCCTCATCTCGGGAGTTGATAGGCTTGAAGTCATAAACAGCGCAATGCTTGACACACAACGAAGAGCTGCTGGCAAAACACACGAAAGTGCTGTTTGAATGAATGTTTACGCGCCTGCTTCTGCCTACCACCGCTCAGTCAGATACTTGTATGCTCAGTCAGATTAAATGCAGCGCAGGACACGCTAGATAATATCTAGTAATATCATCAACCATGTGTAGTTAACTAGTGATTATGATTGTTTTTTATAAGATAAGTTTCATGCTAGCTAGCAACTTACCTTGGTTTACTGCATTCACGTAACTCCTCGCGTAACTCCTTGTGGAGTGCAACGAGAGAGAGGCAGGTCGTTATTGCGTAGTTAAGGTTACAAGATTGGATCCCCCGAGCTGACAAGGTGAAAATCTGTCGTTCTTCCCCTGAACAAGGCAGTTAACCCACTGTTCCTAGGACGTCATTGAAAATAAGAATGTGTTCTTAACTGACTTGCCTAGTTAATTAAAGATTAAATAAAGGTGAAAAAAAAAAACGGCAAATCAGCGCCCAAAAATACAGATTTCCGATTGTCATGAAAACAACTTGAAATCGGCCCTAATTAATCGGCCATTCCGATTAATCGGTCGACCTCTAGTTATTATGTTATAATTAAATCTATGATTTAACATTTGATAGAGCAGTCTGACTGAGCGGTGGTAGGCAGCAGCAGGCTCGTAAGCATTCATTCAAACAGCACTTTCGTGCATTTGCCAGCAGCTCTTCGCTGTACTTCAAGCTGTTTATGACTTCAAGCCTATCAACTCCCGAGATTAGGCTGGTGTAACCGATGTGAAATGGCGAGCTAGTTAGCGTGGTGCGCGCTAATAGCGTTTCAATCGGTGACGTCACTCGCTCTGAGACCTTGAAGTAGTTGTTCCCCTTGCACTGCAAAGGCCGAGGCTTTTGTGGAGCGATGGGTAACGATGCTGTTCGCAACTAGCCAGGCGGCCCAAACTGCTGCATATACCTTGACTGCTTGCACGGAACGCAAGAGAAGTGACACAATTTCCCTAGTTAAAAAAAATGAATGTTAGCAGGCAATATTAACTAAATATGCAGGTTTAAAAATATATACTTGTGTATTGATTTTAAAGAAAGACATTGATGTTTATGGTTAGGTACACATTAGTGCAACGACACTGCTTTTTTCGCGAATGCGCTTGTTAACTTCTTGGTGACAGGGGACAGTATTTTCACGTCCGGATGAAATGCATGCCCAAATTCAATTGCCTGCTACTCATCCCCAGAAGATAAGATATGCATATTATTAGTATATTTGGATAGAAAACACTGACATTTCTAAAACGGTTTGAATCATGTCTGTGAGTATAACAAAACTTATGTAGCAGGCGAAACCCAGAGGAAAAACCATTCAGATTTAATTTATTTGAGGTCACTCTCTTTTTAAATGGGTTTTCATTGGGAATCCCAATTTCTAAGGGACCTTCTTGCAGTTCCTACTGCTTCCACTGGATGTCACCACTCTTTAAAAATAGGTTGAGTTTTTTCTTTTGTGTAATGAAGAAGTAGCCCTGTTCAAAACGAGAGTCACTTCAAGTGTACTGTTAGATAGAGGCGCGTGCCAAGAAAGGTAGCGTCAGTTTGTTTTCCTCCTGTATTGAACACAGATCCTCCCGTCTTCAATTTGATCGATTATTTACGTAAAAAAATACCTAAAGTTGTATTACCAAAGTAGTTTGAAATGTTTTGGCAAAGTTTACAAGTAACTTTTGAGATATTTTGTAGTCACGTTGCGCAAGTTGGAACCGGTGTTTTTCTGGATCAAATGCGCCAAATAAATTGACATTTTGGATATATATGGACAGAATTAATCAAACAAAAGGACCATTTGTGATGCTTATGGGACATTTTGGAGTGCCAACAAAAGAAGCTTGCCAAAGGTAAGGCATGATTTCTATTTTTATTTCTGCGTTTTGTGTCGCGCCTGCAGGGTTGAAATATCTTTTCTCACTTTGTTTACGGAGGTGCTACCCTCAGATAATAGCATCGTTTGCTTTCGCCGAAAAGCCTTTTTGAAATCTGACATGTTGGCTGAATTCACAACACGTGTAGCTTTAATTCGGTATCTTACATGTGTGATTTCATGAAAGTTAGATTTTTATAGTAATTTATTTGAATTTGGCGCTCTGCATCACCCGTTTGGCGAAGTAGGCTGTTATTCGATGAGAAATTAACAGGCACCACATTGATTATATGCAACGCAGGACAAGCCAAATAAACTAGTAATATCATCAACCATGTGTAGTTTGATTGTTTTTTATAAGTTAAGTTTAATGCTAGCTTGCAATTTACCTTGGCTTCTTGCTGCACTTGCATAACAGGTAGTCAGCCTCCGGCGCATGCTCCTCGTGGAGTGCAATGTAATCAGCCACGATCAGTGTCCAAAAATACAGATTTCCGATTGTTATGAAAACTTGAAATCAGCCTTAATTAATCGGTCAACCTCTTGTACACACCCCAACCAGAATCCATGGATTACAGGCAACATTCGCACTGAGCTAAAGGGTAGAGCTGCCGCTTTCAAGTGCGGGACTCTAACCCGGAAGCTTACAAGAAATCCTGCTATGCCCTGCGACGAACCATCAAACAGGCAAAGATTGAATCATACCACACCGGCTCCGACGCTCGTCTTATGTGGCAGGGCTTGCAAATTATTACAGACTACAAAGGGAAGCAAAGCTGCAAGCTGCCCAGTGATACAAGCCTACCATATGAGCTAAATCACTTCTATGCTCGCTTCGAGGAGAGCAACACTGAGGCATGCATGAGAACATCAGCTGTTCCAGACCACTGTGTGATTATGCTCTCCGTAGCCGACGTGAGTAAGACCTTTAAACAGGTCAACATTCACAAGGCTGCGGGGCCAGACGGATTACCAGGACGTGTGCTACGGGATGTGCTGACCAACGGGCATGTCCTTGATTGAGTCTGTAATACCAACATGTTTCAAACAGACCACCATAGTCCCTGTGCCCAAGAACACAAAGGCAACCTGCCTAAATGACTACAGACCCGAAGCACTCACGCCCGTAGCCATGAAGTGCTTTGAAAGGTTGGTAATGGCTCACATCAACACCATAATCCCACCGATGATGCAATCTTTATTGTACTCCACACTGCCCTTTCCCACCTGGACAAAAGGAACATTTCTGTGAGAATGCTATTCTTTGACTACAGCTCAGCGTTCAACACCATAGTGCCCTCAAAGCTCATCACTAATCAGGAGGATAGAGTTGTGGTTGGATTTACCAAATGGAGGGCGAGAGAGCTTTCTACGCGTCTCTGTGTGGAGTACAGGTGATCTAGATTTTTTTTCCCTCTGGTTGCACATTTAACATGTTGATCGAAATTTGGTGGAACTGATTTAAGCTTCCCTGCATTAAAGTCTCCGGCCACAAGGAGCGCCGCCTCTGGGTGAGTGGTTTCCTGTTTGCTTATTGCCTTATGCAGCTGACTGAGTGCGGTCTTAGTGCCAGCATCTGTCTGTGTTGGTAAATAAACAGCCACAAAAAGTATAGCTGAAAACTCTCTGTGCAGGTAGTGTGGCCTGCAATTTATCACAATATACTCCTACTTCAGGCGAGCAAAATCTAGAGACTTCCTTAGATTTCGTGCACCAGCTGTTGTTTACAAATATGAACAGACCACTCTCGTCTGAGTGTGGTGTTCTATCTTTCCTGTGCAGCGTATATCCCGCTAGCTGAATATCCATGTCGTCATATTGACTATAAATACACTAGGATATCAGCTCCAAGTGATTTTAATTTATGAAATCTGTTTCCAAGTGTTCTCACACATAATAGAGAGACGTGTTTGTATAGAAATGTAAGCAAAGTTTGAAATGATTGTTTTAGTCACATATATGTTTGGGCTCCTTACGTCAATTGGTAGTCTACACATTTTCCGTTGTTATGTTACCCCCCCGACCAACTACAAAAAAAATCGTCCAGTGGCTGAATCTAGTTGATGATCCCTGGCCTGGGCTATTACCCCTAAACATAGACATTTTCTACACTGGAAATATGCAAAAACATTAGTTTGGTAAAGACAAAGAGTGTATTTTCATTAGAATCATTAAGCCTAGGCCTACTCACCAAACAGATTGTCTTGGCCATAATTCATCCCCATGCAGTGTTCAATTCAGAATTGTTAATCCATTTAGAAAATTCCAGGGAACAGGCATAATAAACTCAATCAAAACGTCTGTCTGTTGAAAATAAGGGGGGGGGATCACTTCTGGCTGTAAGCGAACGAGTGATGCGCGTTTGGAGCAATACTGGCTGTATCCAAGGCTCAGCCAATCGTTCACAACAGAATGCAGCACACGACTGAAGAGAGAAGAGACAACCAATTTGTAGTTACAGAATCAGCGTGTGCTCTGGAAAGACAGCAGAGAGTGTGAAGGCAGTTTGCCAGTTACAGCATTTCGTCCCTTGAACGATAATGAAGAGGTAGGTGAGAAGCCTGACCACGGAGACGGGGGGTGAGAAGGTGATGAAGTGTACTTCATGAACTGTAACTGAAAAACTGGCATTTGTAAAGTTTGAGGTGAGGGAGAAAGTGTGGTGGAACAAGTATTATTAGCATTGCTAAGTATCTTGCTAACTGGATCGAATTCTCCGTTAGCTAGCCAGAGAAATTTAGATAAATGTGCAAATATTTTTTCCAGTTATATAATTTTTTGCCCTTTTTCTCCCCAATTGGTAGTTACGGTCTTGTCCCATTGCTGCAATTACCGTATGGACTCGGGATAGGCAAAGGTAGATAGCCATGCATCCTCAGAAACACGACCCTGCCAAGCTGCACTTTCTTGACACACTGCTCGCTTAACCCGGAAGCCATCCGCACCAATGTGTTGAAGGAAACACCGTACCACTGCCTACCGTGTCGGTGTCCATGCGCCCGGCTCACCACAGGAGTCGCTAGAGTGCGATGTGACAAGGACATCCCGGCCGGCCAAACCCTCCCCTAACACGAACAATGCTGGGCCAATTGTGCACCACCTCATGGGTCTCCCGGTCGCGGCCGGCTGCGACACATCCCTGGATCGAACACGGGTCTGTAGTGATGCTTCAAGCAGTACCTTAGACCGCTGCCCCACTCGGGACACCCTTAAAAGTAGCTTTTCATAGCTTCCTTTTTTTTGACTGGAAGCTTTTTATAGCTTCCAGTCAAAAAAGGTCAAATGCCCATTCCTTTATAAAATACATCAAACACATGGGTTCCATTCACTCCTTTCCAGCCATTTTAATGAGCCGTCCTCCCCTCAGCAGCCTACACTGACACGCACAGATTCAGACATAGCCACCACTATGAAAGTTAAGCAGGTGCCATAATTTTTTCTCAACAAAGACATAGCTAACCCCTCACTGTAACATCTGTTTGTTTAGATGTTATAGAACTACATAAACTGTTTTGGGGGGAGCACCAACACTAACTACACTATTTATAGAATTACATTAATTCACTCACAATAGCCTTTTGAACCCTTTGTTTTATCCCCAGCCACCCAAGAGACCTAGGCGTAAAGCTGCATCCCAGGCCAGCCCAAATCCCAGCACCACCTCCACCCAACAAGCCCGTTCCCCTCAGCCACCGCAGCCTTCCCTGGGGAGGACTAGGCAGCTCGGCTCCCCCAGGCGAGAGAGAGAGAGGAGGGGGAACCAGGGCATGAGCGCTGGGGATATGTATGAGGCTGTGAGGTCTGGAAAGAGTGCTATGGTGGTGAGAGAGGGAGTGAGGTATTGGTGTGGGGGGAGAAACAAAGAGAATAGGTAGTGGGAGGGATGACGGGGAAATGAAGCCTTTACAGCCCACAATGGGGATGATTATCATGCACTGTCAGAAGCTGACAGATCTGATCCTCTGAGCCCTTTGATGTAGAGAGGTAGGAGAGCTGCCATTGGGTCACATAGTCAATGATTGACAGCTCATGGTTGTCCCACCCACTGTTGGGCTCTGAAACTCCAGTTCCCCAGTCTCTCGAGGGTTAGGGAGTAAAAGTGTGTTGAAAACAGTTCCCTATTATATAGGAGCACAATACAGATTTTTTTTCAGCCTTCAGCACTCACAGATGGATAAGTTTACTCAACTCAATGAGTACAAATTGCAGCCTAGTACTGTAGAATAGTAGCTCTGCTCTAGGGCTGACCCCAATAAGTCGACTAGTCGATTGTTTGGTCGTTAGACCGTTTTAGTCGAACAGTAACGTGTGTGTGTGTGTGTGTGTGTGTGTGTGTGTGTGTGTGTGTGTGTATGTGTATATATATATATATATGGGGTGGCAGTTAGCCTAGTGGTTAGAGTGTTGGACTAGTAACCGAAAGGTTGCAAGATCGAATCCCCGAGCTGACTACAAGGTACAAAATATGTCATTCTGCCCCTGAACAAGGCACTGTTCCTAGGCCATCATTGAAAATAAGAATGCCTAGTTAATAAATACATTTAAAAAATATATATGTGGTTAATAAAAATTATATCCAAATCTAAATGATACAAACCTAAAACGTAACTTCTATTGCCATGGTCAACTATGTAAAAATAGCCTTGACACACTGCTCGCAAAAACATTGTTATTTTAATGGACACATTTAATTTTAATGGACACATTTAATGGACACATTTTTTTGCCTTCCTTTAAAAAACAAGGACATTTCTAAGCGACTCCAAACTTTTGAACGGTAGTATGTATATACAGTGCCTTGCGAAAGTATTCGGCCCCCTTGAACTTTGCAACCTTTTGCCACATTTCAGGCTTCAAACATAAAGATATGAAACTGTATTTTTTTGTGAAGAATCAACAACAAGTGGGACACAATCATGAAGTGGAACGACATTTATTGGATATTTCAAACTTTTTTAACAAATCAAAAACTGAAAAATTGGGCGTGCAAAATTATTCAGCCCCCTTAAGTTAATACTTTGTAGCGCCACCTTTTGCTGCAATTACAGCTGTAAGTCGCTTGGGGTATGTCTCTATCAGTTTTGCACATCGAGAGACTGACATTTTTTCCCATTCCTCCTTGCAAAACAGCTCGAGCTCAGTGAGGTTGGATGGAGAGCATTTGTGAACAGCAGTTTTCAGTTCTTTCCACAGATTCTCGATTGGATTCAGGTCTGGACTTTGACTTGGCCATTCTAACACCTGGATATGTTTATTTTTGAACCATTCCATTGTAGATTTTGCTTTATGTTTTGGATCATTGTCTTGTTGGAAGACAAATCTCCGTCCCAGTCTCAGGTCTTTTGCAGAATCCATCAGGTTTTCTTCCAAAATGGTCCTGTATTTGGCTCCATCCATCTTCCCATCAATTTTAACCATCTTCCCTGTCCCTGCTGAAGAAAAGCAGGCCCAAACCATGATGCTGCCACCACCATGTTTGACAGTGGGGATGGTGTGTTCAGCTGTGTTGCTTTTACGCCAAACATAACGTTTTGCATTGTTGCCAAAAAGTTCAATTTTGGTTTCATCTGACCAGAGCACCTTCTTCCACATGTTTGGTGTGTCTCCCAGGTGGCTTGTGGCAAACTTTAAACGACACTTTTTATGGATATCTTTAAGAAATGGCTTTCTTCTTGCCACTTCCATAAAGGCCAGATTTGTGCAATATACGACTGATTGTTGTCCTATGGACAGAGTCTCCCACCTCAGCTGTAGATCTCTGCAGTTCATCCAGAGTGATCATGGGCCTCTTGGCTGCATCTCTGATCAGTCTTCTCCTTGTATGAGCTGAAAGTTTAGAGGGACGGCCAGGTCTTGGTAGATTTGCAGTGGTCTGATACTCCTTCCATTTCAATATTATCGCTTGCACAGTGCTCCTTGGGATGTTTAAAGCTTGGGAAATCTTTTTGTATCCAAATCCGGCTTTAAACTTCTTCACAACAGTATCTCGGACCTGCCTGGTGTGTTCCTTGTTCTTCACGGACCTCTGAGACTATCACAGTGCTGGTGCATTTATACGGAGACTTGATTACACACAGGTGGATTGTATTTATCATCATTAGTAATTTAGGTCAACATTGGATCATTCAGAATCCTCACTGAACTTCTGGAGAGAGTTTGCTGCACTGAAAGTAAAGGAGCTGAATAATTTTGCTTTGCTAATTTGTTAAAAAAGTTTGAAATATCCAATAAATGTCGTTCCACTTCACTATTGTGTCCCACTTGTTGTTGATTCTTCACAAAAAAAATACAGTTTTATATCTTTATGTTTGAAGCCTGAAATGTGGCAAAAGGTCGCAAAGTTCAAGGGGGCCGAATACTTTCGCAAGGCACTGTATATACATACTACCGTTCAAAAGTTTGGAGTCGCTTAGAAATGTCCTTGTTTTTTAAAGGAAGGCAAAAAAATGTGTCCATTAACCTGTGTCCATTAAAATTAAATGTGTCCATTAAAATAACAATGTTTTTGCGAGCAGTGTGTCAAGCCTATTTTTACATAGTTGACCACGGCAATAGAAGTTACTTTTTAGGTTTGTATCATTTTAGATTTGGATATAATTTTTATTAACCACATGACAATGATTTTGAGACATGAAGACACTATTATAAGTTAAATGAAACTGTCACGAAAATGTGCATATGAAAAACATAACTTGCACACAGATCGGTAGAACTGGTAAGATAAATTGTCATTCAACATGAAAAAGGTTGCCGACTCCTCGTGTAGCCTATTACCGGCAACTTCAGGAGAGTAATGTCAGAATCTGCGAAAGCCAGCAGGAGAGAGAAGAGAATAGTTGGGTCAGGTTAAGGTTTTTTTCTTCTGGTTATCAAGATCTCTTGCGCCCTCTTGAGGCATTTGTCTTATTTCATTGAACCTTAAGCTCAATGCATACAGTTGATTTTATTAAAACACATAGGGTGTGTCTGTGGAAAAATACACATTTAAAAGAACAGACTACTTTCGGTTGACTAAAAACATTTTTAAAAAACATTTGTCAGGTACAGCCCTACTCTGCTCATACTCTGCTGTCCTAGAGAGTTGGAGAGACTGGGCGGGAGAAGATGACAGACAGAAAATATGGTTAGATGTTATAGGAGAAAGGGATGACAGTGTATATACCCATTTCTGTTTAGTGAATGATAACTAGAAAGAAGGGAGGAGGGCGTTAACTGGTAAGGAGTAACTAATCGCCACATAATGATGACAGTTTTGACTTTGTATGCTGCTCTCCCCTCATTGGCTGTGGCCTCCCTGTCAATCTCCAGGCGGTAGTGGACGAGTGGCTAGACAGCTACAAGCAGGATCGGGAGGCGGGCCTACTAGAGCTCATCAACTTCGTCGTTCAGTGCTGTGGCTGCAAAGGTCAGGGGTGTCTGAGAGACAGAGAGGGCAGGGGGTGATTGGGGTCAGGGGTCACTGGAATTTCTTTTAACCTGATCCCCAAAACAGCCATTGATTAGCACTCCGTCTATTGATTTTTGGGCCGGCTAACAATGCAAGGACCAGCGTCAAGCGGCCTGTCATTCCAGTGTATACTTACACTGGTCTATGGATGGATGAAAGACTGATGAAGAAAGTTATGGGGGATGGAGGTTTAAAACACATCATGTATTTAGCACTGGGTTTCACATCCAGTTTTTTGTTCATTAACAAATATTAGTTTGTGTTAGCATTTCATGTTTAGAGAAAATGAACTGCTTGTATGCTAGGGCCAGGTGATGTCAGCTTTGATCCTCCTCACCAGGGTCGTGTTCATTAGGATGCAATGGAAAATGTGAAAATGTTTTGCAACACAAAATTAAAATGGGCTTTTCTTAACAGATAAGTCCAGGTAGTCGTTTTCCTCCGTTTCTTGTCTGATGAACACAACCCTTCTCCTTAGGTGTGGTGAGCAGAGAGATGTTTGATGGTATGCAGAACGCTGAGATCATCAGCACACTGACCAAAGAGTTCAATGAGGTGAGAGAGCGGGGATGCCTTTTGGGACCAAGTCAGAGTTGAACTTTGGAGTTTTTTTTATTGTGTTTTACACATCTCTTCGCGGCTCATGTAAAGTGCCCTGGGTTTGAGAAAAGCTTTATATGAATGATGATATCATAATTATTTCATTGGAACAATGTTGTTCAATTATATTTCCCACTGCTAATTTACACAACATTGAGCCCAAAACTAAGGAGATATTTTTATCTCTCATATCTCCTGTTCTCCCCAACACAGGACTCTGTGAACTACCCCCTGTGCTCCCCTGGCCCACAGTGGCGTAAGTTCCGGGCTAGTGTGTGTGAGTTTGTGCAGGTGCTGGTGCGCTCCTGCCAGAACAGCTTTCTGTACGACGAGTACCTCTTCTCCGCCCTGCTGGCACTGCTCACCGGCCTGTCTGACTCCCAGGTCAGGGCCTTCAGACACACCAGCACCCTCATCGGTGAGACACGGGACAGCCACCGCATATTGACCACAGTTGTGTTTTTGTTGAGTCCCAGCACACACTCATTGGTTCAATGTATTTACCAGCGAGGTGTGCTCTGTCTGTCTGTTTATGTCTGTCTGTGTGCATGTCAATCTGTGCATGACCATATTTTGGGGCATATGTCTGGCCTTGTGTGTCCATTCCTATATGTAACTGTGTCCCCTCCCCCTAGCGATGAAGCTGATGACTGGTATAGTGGAGGTAGCAGTGATGGTGTTTGCCCAGATTAAGACCACCCAGAGACGGTACGACGCAGAGAGGAGCAAGAGTGCCGAACACAGAGCCTCAGAGAGGCTGGAGGAACTACAGGCCACCATCAGCGAGGTAACGCGCGCGCACACACACCCTGATACGGCTCATCTTCAGCACATCCCTACACGTTCTGTTCAGTCTCTCTTCTGTGTGTGTGTGTGTGTGTGTGTGTGTGTGTGTGTGTTAAGCTGCGGGAGCACCAGGAGGAGCTGTCCTCCATGATGAATGCTACGTTTCGGGGTGTGTTTGTGCACCGCTACCGGGACCGCGTAGCTGAGATCAGGGCCGTATGTATCGAGGAGATGGGCGTGTGGCTCCGAGAAAACCCCGGAGACTTCCTCAACGACGGATATCTCAAGTACCTGGGCTGGACCTTGCACGACAAGGTGGGCAGGCAGACAGACGCCCAACTAGTGTTGTCACATTTTACTAATGATACAATAACAGGCCAAGTATCACGATACCGAGGAGTACAACAAAAAAAAACACGTCCTGTTCACCCTGTGCCACACAAAAAACCTGCCACTGATATTCACACTTTACTCAATACAACACATTGAATTTGACTTCAAACTGTTCACTTTATAATAGAATACTGCATAGAATCGCTAATTCCCTGATATTTGCAAAGGCCTAGCTGTGATTTGGCTGGAGGAATGGGAGGAAGGAATATACATAATGATCTGCATGTCATTGTGTCAGTAAGGGGAAAACATTGCATGAAACCTCTACTCTCTCATAAAACACACTACCTCCCTCACACACTCCTGTCTCTCTCTCATAAAACACACCACTTTCTCCCAACAAACATAGACACTGCAAATAGAATGTAAGTAGCACCAGAAAGAGATATATTTTTGAAATAGTTAGCCTTATTTTTATTAATTTGTTTAACCTTTATTTAACTAGGCAAGTCAGTTAGGAACAAACTCATATTTACAATGACGGCCTAGACCGGCCAAACCCAGACGACGCTGGGTCAATTGTGCGCCGCCCTATGGGACTCCCAATCACAGCCGGTTGTGATACAGCCTGGAATCGAACCAGGGTGTCTGTAGTGATGCCTCAAGCACCGAGGTACAGTGCCTTAGACCACTGCGCCAGTCGGTAGCCCTTATCTGACTAGTGTGTTCTATATGAATATAGTTAGTCCTTATATGAATATAGTTAGCCCCTATATGACCGTAGTTAGTTCCTATATGACTAGTTAGTCCCTGTATGACTAGAGTTTTGGCCCTGTACGACTAGAGTTTTGGCCCTGTACGACTAGAGTTTTGGCCCTGTACGACTAGAGTTTTGGCCCTGTACGACTCTTACCTTTCTACAACATCTCATGAGTAGCAGGCCCTTCTCCTTTCTTCCTGTGCCAAGCTCTTTCTGGCACTGCTGCGTGACAGTGAACTTGCAACGCCTATCAGACTGGCCTGTGCTATTTGTTATGCCAGGGAATAAATTATATACAATGAATCAACTTTGCTAGCTCTGCTTGCTGCTCCAATGTATCAAATGTTACAACAGAAGACTGACCAGGGTCTACATCCCCCATCGCCATCACGGCTAAAATTATATTTTAAAAACTGATGGAAGAATAGATGCACAAGAAGAGTGGACAGAGAAAAGCAGGTCAGTGATAGCTGGAAGGGGAAGCAGGTCAGTGATAGCTGGAAGGGGAAGCAGGTGAGTGATAGCTGGAAGGGGAAGCAGGTGAGTGATGGCTGGAAGGGGAAGCAGGTGAGTGATGGCTGGAAGGGGAAGCAGGTGAGTGATGGCTGGAAGGGGAAGCAGGTGAGTGATGGCTGGAAGGGGAAGCAGGTGAGTGATGGCTGGAAGGGGAAGCAGGTGAGTGATGGCTGGAAGGGGAAGCAGGTGAGTGATGGCTGGAAGGGGAAGCAGGTGAGTGATGGCTGGAAGGGGAAGCAGGTGAGTGATGGCTGGAAGGGGAAGCAGGTGAGTGATGGCTGGAAGGGGAAGCAGGTGAGTGATGGCTGGAAGGGGAAGCAGGTGAGTGATGGCTGGAAGGGGAAGCAGGTGAGTGATGGCTGGAAGGGGAAGCAGGTCAGTGATGGCTGGAAGGGGAAGCAGGTGATAACAGCTGCCGCACGTGAGATGTGCATGAAAGTAAAGTGGACATTATTAGACAGGTGCATACAAGAGACTAGTTGCTCGTTGCATAAAATAATTTAAGCTGAATGTATAAACAATTGATTTTATAACGGGCGCCAGCGGGTTCTATAGATTGGGAGGACCAAAAAAGTTGGTAGTATCATATGAAACGGTACTACGGCATTCTAAAATGTTGGTATCATGAAGTTTTGGTAAGCGATAATACCGCGGTACACTACACGCAACACAGGCACACAAGGGGTGCCACAAACATTCTATCTAGTTGAATATCTTAACTTTGCTTTGAAAGATGACAATGATATGGTGTCTATTTATCCAGATTGAAAGTAAACAGTGCAAGAATGTGTTGCATGTGGTGTGAGACTGCTCTTCCCCCACAGCAAGGCTCCGTGCGTCTGCAGTGTGTGCGGGCCCTGCAGGGCCTCTACAAGGAGAAGGACTTAATTGGACGCCTAGAGCTTTTCACCAGCAGGTTTAAGGTAGGTCTCCTTCTGCATCTCTTTATCTGGTCTCTCCATCTTGCTCTCGCTTTCTCTATCTCTGTTTCTTTCTCTATTTCTCTCTCGTTCTTTGTTTCTCTCGTTCTTTCTCTCTCTCTCTCCCTTTGTTTTTGTCAGTCTCCCACAGCTTTTTCTGTCCTTCAGTGTCATGTGTCCGTCCTTAGCTGGGCACCAATTAGGATGTAGCACAACTCGCATGTTAAAAAGCTCTCCACCATCACTAAGCGTGTGTGTGTGCCCTCGCATTTTGGACACTCACAATACAGGATGCAGGTTACGTCACCATATCAACTATACCACTAAACAATAGCCATTTTCAATGGTATTTTCACCCTCTCTGTCCCAGTTTGTGGTAACCATTTGTGGTAGGGTTTTCATGATTCCAGTATCATGATGCTACGATACCAGATATCCCATGGCAAAAAAACAGTAAAAGATGGCGCCGGAGAACAAGGTTGACGTTTTACGTATTCCTAACCAATTGTGTTTTTTTTTTTTTTTTGCGTTGTTTGTAACTTGTAACTTATTTTTGTTACTTTTTTGTACATAATGTTTCTGCTACAGTCTCTTATGACCGAAAATAACTTCTGGGCATCAGAACTGGGACTACACACTACAGATTGGCAGAATCCTTTTTTTCCTTTAATGAGCCCGACGTGAATGATATACTGCTTCTCCGGGAACAGACCCAGATCCCCGTCATTTGCGTGAAGAGAAGGCGGAGAAAAAGGGGCCAGAGGGCGGGCTGCCTTCTGAGAATCCGTAGGCGATCTAAACCCCCACTTCCTTCCATTCTGCTAGCAAACGTGCAATCTTTGGAAAATTAAATCTATGACCTACGTGGAAAATTAAACTACCAACGGGACATTCAAAACTGTAATATCTTATGCTTCACGGAGTTGTGGCTGAACGGCGACATCATCAACATACGGCTGGTTCTACGCTGTATCGGCAGGACAGAACAGCGGCGTCTGGTAAAACAAGGGCGGCGGACTGTATTTTTGTAAATAATAGCTGATGCACGATATCTAAGGAAGTCTCAAGGTTTTGCTCGCCTGAGGTAGAGTATCTCATGATAAGCTGTAGACCACACTATCGACCTAGAGAGTTTTCATCTGTGTTTTTCGTAGCTTTCTACATACCACCACAGACTGATGCTGGCACTTAAGACCGCACTGAATTAGCTGTATTCCACCATAAGCAAACAGGAAAACACTCACCAAGAGGCGGCGCTCCTAGTGACTGAGGACTTTAATGCAGGGAACCTTAAATCTGTCTTACCCAATTTCTATCAGCATGTTAAATATGCAACCAGAGGGAAAAAAACTATTGACCACCTTTATTCCACACATAGAGACGCATACATTAGAATCCAAGATGGCGTAGCGTTTCTCTTTGTCTTAAACCGTGTCTTGTCCCGTGTAAATAGCCGGTCTTTTTCGTATATATCTTAATCTCACATTCTATCTACAAACAAAATATACTTTCCTGCAACCCGCCTCACCCAATGTGGTACGGGTCTGCTATTTTTATTCCTGATAGCTGGCTAGCTCCTGATGGAAGTTCCAGTTAACTAGCTACTAGTCTTTGTTAGCCACGGCTAGCGGGCTTCACCTTTTTCTCGGTCACCAGCCAGCCTTAGCTCGGACAATACCTGCCAGTCTGCACAGCGCAAAATCAAGCCAGAGCATATCGGACTGCTTCTCTCTACCACATCACCAGATTCGTGCCGCTCTGGATCATTACACCGGATCATTGCAGCTAGATAGCTGCAAACGAGTGGCTACTGTTAGCTAACGCCTCTGTTCCGAAGCAAGCACCAGCTAGCCTTGAGCTAGCCTCGAGCTAGGCTCATATACCAGCTAATTCTAGGGCTACAATACCTCCTTTGCCAACTGGCCTGGACCCTTTATTGTCGACACGGAGCCCTGCTGATCCATCACGACTGGACTGCTGACGTGATCGCCCGATGTGGTCTCAACAGGCTATTCTGTTACGATGTCGCTGAAGAACCGACTCTTCTCTGTACACATCAATGATGTCGCTCTTGCTGCTGGTGTTTCTCTGATCCACCTCTACGCATACGACACCATTGTGTATACTTCTGGCCCTTCTTTGGACACTGTGTTAACAAACCTCCAGGCGAGCTTCAATGCCATACAACACTCCTTCCGTGGCCTCCAACTGCTCTTAAATGCAAGTAAAACTAAATGCATGCTCTTCAACCGATCACTGCCCACACCTGCCTGCCCGTCCAGCATCACTACTCTGGACGGTTCTGACTCTCCTTCCAGACTCATATTAAGCATCTCCAATCCAAAATGAAATCAAGAGTTGGCTTCATATTTTGCAACAAAGCATCCTTCACTCATGCTGCCAAACATATTCTCGTAAAACTGACTATCCTACCGATCCTTGACTTCGGCAATGTCATTTACAAAATAGCCTCCAACACTATTCTCAGCAAATTGGATGCAGTCTATCACAGTGCCATCCGTTTTGTCACCAAAGCCCCATAAACTAAGCCCCATAAACTACCCATCAGTGTGACCTGTGTGCTCTCGTTTCCTGGCCCTCGCTTCCTATTCGTCGTCATACCCACTAGCTCCAGGTCACCTAGCATCTATTTGCTAGGTAAAGCCCCGCCTTATCTCAGCTCACTGGTCACCATAGCAGCACACACCCGCAGCACGTGTGCCTTACCTCCCTAATCTTACTACATTTGCACACACTGTAATAGATTTTTCTATTGTGTTATTGACTGTACGTTTGTTAATCCTATGTATAACACTGGTGTTTGTGTCGCACTGATTTGCTTTATCTTGGCCAGGTCGCTATTGTAAATGAGAACTTGTTCTCAACTGGCCTACCTGGTTAAATAAATAAAGGTGAAAAATACATTTAAATTTAAAAAAATACAACGCTCGCCCTCCATTTTGCAAATCTGACCTTAATTCTATTCTCCTGATTCCTGCTTACAAATAAAAATTAAAGCAGGAAGCACCAGTGACTCAAATCAATTAAAAAAGTGTTCAGATGAAGCAGATGCTAAGCTACAAGACTGTTTTGCAAGCACAGACTGGAATATGTTCTGTTGTTCCTCCGATGACATTGAGGAGTACACCACATCAGTCATTTGCTTCATCAATAAGTGCATCAATGACGTCCCCTCCCACAGTGACTGTACGTACGTACATACCCCAAACAGTAGCCATGGATTACAGGCAACATCCGTACTGAGCTAAAGGTTAGAGCTGCTGCTTTCAAGGAGTGGGACTCTAACCCAGAAGCTTATAAGAAATTCCGCTATGCCCTCCAACAAACCATCAAACAGGCAAATAGTCAATGCAGGACTAATATCGAATCGTACTACACCGGCTCTGACACTCGTCGGATGTGGCAGGGCTTGCAAACCATTACAGACTAGAAAGGGAAGACACAAGCCCACCGGACGAGCTAAACTACTTCAATGTTCGCTTCGAGGCAAGTAACACTGAAACATGCATAAGAGCACCAGCTGTACCGGATGACTGTGTGATCACGCTCTCCGCAGCCGATGTGTGTAAGACCTTTAAACCGTTCAACATTCACAATTTGCAAATAAATTAATTAAAAACCCTACAATGTGATTTTCTGGATTTTTTTTATTCTCATTTTGTCTGTCATAGTTGAAGTGTACCTATGATGAATATTACAGGCCTCTCTCATCTTTTTAAGTGGGAGAACTTGCACAATTGGTGGCTGACTAAATACTTTTTTGCCCCACTGTATATTGTGGGTGCTATAGCTTGCCATTTAAACTAATGTGACTCTAGGTGACAACATAATGCTGTTTGTTTCTAACATTAGGACTGTTTTCTTCAAGAAAATAAATCTGCTTCATGTTTTGTTTCCTTGTCACAATAATTCAGATTATCACGATACTGGTATCGTGACAACCCTAATTTGTGGTATTTTAACTCTGTACGTATTGCAGTTTGCAGGTTTTGTTTGTGTCTAGAACAGATGGCTAATAGTCAAGCCCCATGTGTTGCATGAGATAGTGGCTGTTTATTCCTTGGCTTAGTGAAATTGGACAGCTCCATCCTTTCTGTTGTCTTTGTGTGTGTGTGTTGTGTGATTCTGTTTAGGAGAGGATGCTCTGCATGGTGCTAGACAAGGACCCAGACGTGGCGGTGGAAGCTGTCCAGCTGCTGCTGCTCCTCCAACAGTGAGTGTGTCTGAGTGTGTGTGTGTGAACGTCTGCCAGCAAGTGCTTGCCGTTATGAAATTCTATAGTGTGTGTGAATGCGTGTAACTGTGTTGTGGCTATGTGAATTTCTTGTATGTTTATTTTTTGGTTCACACAGGTAGTAGATTGATGCGTATGCAGGAGTGTGTGGCATTTACTCTGTAAATAATGTGTGTGTGTGTGTGTGCAGAAGGACAGAGGAAGGCTTGTCCGAGGAGGAGTGTAGCCATGTCTATCCTTTGGTGTTTGCCTCCCGCAGAGGCCTGGCATCTGCTGCTGGTGCCTTCCTCTACCACAAGTCAGTCATCTCTCCATCCTTAAACCATCTCTAAAGCTCTCTATCCTCTCTGTCCCACATGATATCCCTTTATCCTCTAGCCATCCCTACCACTATCACTTAAAAATATCAATCTATCTTGTGTGTCAGACTGTGTAGTGCGATGAGCAGCGAGCCACAGGAGGCAGACATGGGCAGTCGCCGGGCCGCCTTCTTCAACCTACTGGTCTCCTTTTACATCCAGAGTGAGGTAAAGCGCACTACATTGCTGCTTGCCATAAGATGAGGGACAGAGTCTGACAGACCAACCAAGCTGCACACCCCTATGCTTATTTTTATTGTTCAATGTATGATTATTTTGACCCTTAATTATTGATGTTACTGTTGTCCCATTGACAATATTGATTATTATTATTTTAATTATGGTAATATTGTAAATCTCCAAAATAAGCTTTGGCAATATGTACACCACTGTTCAAAAGTTTGGGGTCACTTAGAAATGTCCTTGTTTTTGAAAGAAAAGCAGATTTCTTTGTCCATTAAAATAACATCAAATTGATCAGAAATACAGTGTAGACATTGTTAATGTTGTGAATGACTATTGTAGCTGGAAACGGCAGATTTTTTAATGGAATATCTACATAGGCGTACAGAGGCCCATTATCAGCAACCATCACTCTTGTGTTCCAAGATTATCATTTTAAAAGGCTAACTGATCATTAGAAAACCCTTTTGCAATCATGTTAGCACAGCTGAAAACTGTTGTGCTGATTAAAGAATCAGTAAAACTGGCATTCTTTAGACTAGTTGAGTATCTGGAGCATCAGCATTTGTGGGTTCGATTACAGCCTCAAAATGGCCAGAAACAAATAACTTTCTTCTGAAACTCATCAGTCTATTCTTGTTCTGAGAAATGAAGGCTATTCCATGCGAGACATTGCCAAGAAACAGACGATCTCGTACAACGCTGTGTACTACTCCCTTCACAGAACAGCGCAAACTGTCTCTAACCAGAATAGAAAGAAGAGTGGGAGGCCCCGGTGCACAACTGAACAAGTACATTAGTGTCTAGTTTGAGAAACAGACGCCTCACAAGTCCTCAACTGGCAGCTTCATTAAATAGTACCCGCAAAACACCAGTCTCAACGTCAAGATTGAAGAGGCGACTCCGGCCTTCTAGGCAGAGTTGCAAAGAAAAAGCCATATCTCAGACTGGCCAATAAAAATAAAAGATTAAGATGGGCAAAAGAACAGAGACACTGGACAGAGGAAGATTGGAAAAAAGTGTTTGAGGTGTTCGGATCACAAAGAAGAACATTCGTGAGACATAAAAATGAAAAGATGCAGGAGGAGTGCTTGACACCATCTGTCAAGCATTGTGTGATGGTCTGGGGGTGCTTTGGTGGTGGTAAAGTGGGCAATTTGTACAGAGTAAAAGGGATCTTGAAGAAGGAAGGCTATCACTCCATTTGGCAACACCCTGTGGACAGCACTTAATTGGAGCCAATTTCCTCCTAAAGAAGGACAATGACCAGCTCCAAACTATCCAATAACTATTTAGGGAAGAAGCAGTCAGCTGGTATTCTGTCTGTAATGGAGTGGCCAGCACAGTCAACACTATTATTATTTCAATTAAAAATCATTATTTATAACCTTGTCAACATCTTGACTATATTTCCTATTCATTTTGCAACTAATTTCATGGTTGTTTTCATGGAAAACAAGGACATTTCTAAGTGACTTCAAACTTTTGAACCGTAGTGTACATTGTTACGTCACGCCAGTAAAGCAAATTGAATTGAAGAAATGTGCTGCACTCTCTCTCAATTAAATTTAAGGGCTTTATTGGCATGCTGTTAACATTGCCAAAGCATGTGAACAAGATAATTAACAAAAGTTAAAATTGAGAAGTGTTACGGTTTTCTTCCTCCTCTGAAGAGGTGGTGTAGCAAGGATCGGACCAAAATGCAGCGTGGTTATTTTGATTCATGGTTCTTTAATAAAGAAACTACACGTGAACAAACTAACAAAACAAGAACCGTGAAAACATAAACAGCCTTATCTGTTGCAAACAAACACTGAGACAGGAACAATCACCAACGAAACACTCAAAGAATATGGCTGCCTAAATATGGTTCCCAATCAGAGACAACGATAAACACCTGCCTCTGATTGAGAACCACTTCAGGCAACCATAGACTTTTCTAGACAACCCCCTCTATACCACAATCCCAATACCTACAAAAACATCAAGACAAAACACACCACATAATAAACCCATGTCACACCCTGGCCTGACCAAAATAATAAAGAAAACACAAAATACTAAGACCAGGGCGTGACAGAAGTAAGCATTACACTCACAAAAATTACAAAAGAATAAAGAAATGTCAAAGGTCATATTATGTGGAGATAGTGAAAGTACAAGGGAAATAAATAAACATAAAAATGGGTTGTATTTGCAGTGGTGTTTGTTCTTCACTGGTTGCCCTTTTCTTGTGGCAACAGGTCACACATCTTGCTGCTGTGATTGCACACTGTGGTATTTCACCCAGATACTGGAACAAAACTGGGTTTGTTTTCAAATTCTTTGTGGATGTGTGAATTCTGAGGGAAATGTCTCTAATATGGTCATACATTTGCAGGAGGTTAGGAAGTGCAGCTCAGTTTCCACCTCATATTGTGGGTAGTGTCCACATCACCTGTCTTGTCTTGAGAGCCAGGTTGGCCTACAGCGACTTTTCTCAATAGCAAGGCTATGCTCACTGAGTCTGTTCATAATCAGGGCTTTTCTTAAGTTTGGGTCAGTCACTGTTACGGGCAAATAGCATTCTAATTTGCTCAGTTTTTTTGTTAATTCTTTCCAATGTGTCAAGTAATTGTCTTTTTGCTTTCTCATGGTTTGGTTGGGTCTAATTGTGTTGCTGTCCTGGGGCTCTGGGGTCTTTTTGTGAGCAGATCCCCAGGACCAGCTTGCTTAGGGGACTCTTCTCCAGGTTCATCTCTGTAGGTGATGGCTTTGTTATGTAATGTTTGGGAGTCTCTTTTCTGGATTTTAATAATTCGCGGGGATCGGCCTAATTCTGCTCTGCATGCATTTGATGTTTTACATTGTACACAGAAGATATTTTTGCAGAATTCTGCATGCAGTCTCTCAATTTGGTGTTTGTCCCATTTTGTGAATTCTTGGTTGATGAGTGGACTCCAGACCTCACAACTATGCAAGGCAATGGGTTCTTAATCATTTTTGCTAGATCCTATTGGTCTGTCAAATTTTATGTTCCCTTTGATGGCATAGAAGGCTCTTTTTGCCTTGTTTCTCAGCTCGTTCACAGCTTTGTGGAAGATGCCTGTGGCGCTGATGTTTAGAATCAGCAGAACATCTAGGTGCTGCTGTAGGCCTTCTCTCTCTTGTCTCTCTCTCTCTCTCTCCTGTCTCTCTCACTCTCCTCTTGCTCTCTCTCGCTCTCTCCTGTATCTTCTCGCTCTCTCTTTCTCTCTCTGGTCTCATCTTTCTCTCTCTCTCTCTGGTCTCTCTGGTCTCTCTCTGGTCTCTCTGGTCTCTCTCTCTCTCTCTCTGGTCTCTCTCTCCCTCTCTCTCTCTGGTCTCTCTCTCCCTCTCTCTCTCTGGTCTCTCTCTCTCTCTCTGGTCTCTCTCTCTCTCTGGTCTCTCTCTGGTCTCTCTCTGGTCTCTCTCTCTCTCTCTGGTCTCTGGTCTCTCTCTGGTCTCTCTCTGGTCTCTCTCTCTCTCTGGTCTCTCTCTCTCTCTGGTCTCTCTCTCTCTCTGGTCTCTCTCTCTCTCTTTGGTCTCTCTCTCTCTCTCTCTCTCTCTCTCTGGTCTCTCTGGTACCTCTCTCTCTCTCTGGTCTCTTTCGCTTTCTCTCATTCAATACAGTTTCTGGGTCAAACACTTTTTCCTGGCTTAATTAATAAAAACGCTTGAAATAGCTTTTCCTTTTCAGTTTATTAGGTCATTGAAAATGTCAGTTTAGTTCCGGAATTTACTGATCTAAATTCAAATTGATCCCAACCCTGGTATATACTGCAACACCACAACATACTGTCCCTTTCATTCCTCTCCCTCTTTTCTCCCTTTCGATGTCTCTGAATCCCCCACCCTCCCCCTGTCTGTGTCAGTTCCATGAGCACGGGGCCTACCTGGTGGACAGTCTATGGGGTGTAGCAGGCGCTGAGCTGAGGGACTGGGACACCATGACATCACTGCTGGTACAGGAGGCTGACCAGGGACGAGGTACAGAGTTTGTTTAATGTTTACCTGACAACGACATTGGACATTGTTGTTGTAAACCACTGGTAATGGACATTGTTGTTGTAAACCACTAGTAATGGACGTTGTTGCTGTAAACCACTATTAATGGACGTTGTTGTTGTAAACCACTGGTAATGGACATTGTTGCTGTAAACCACTGGTAATGGACGTTGTTGTTGTAAACCACTAGTAATGGACGTTGTTGCTGTAAACCACTATTAATGGACGTTGTTATTGTAAACCACTGGTAATGGACATTGTTGCTGTAAACCACTGGTAATGGACGTTGTTGTTGTAAACCACTAGTAATGGACGTTGTTGTTGTAAACCACTGGTAATGGACGTTGTTGTTGGAAACCACTGGTAATGGACGTTGTTGTTGTAAACCACTGGTAATGGACGTTGTTGTTGTAAACCACTGGTAATGGACGTTGTTGTTGTAAACCACTATTAATGGACGTTGTTGCTGTAAACCACTGTTAATGGACGTTGTTGCTGTAAACCACTGGTAATGGACGTTGTTGCTGTAAACCACTGGTAATGGACGTTGTTGCTGTAAACCACTGGTAATGGACGTTGTTGCTGTAAACCACTGGTAATGGACGTTGTTGTTGTAAACCACTGGTAATGGACGTTGTTGCTGTAAACCACTGTTAATGGACGTTGTTGCTGTAAACCACTGGTAATGGACGTTGTTGTTGTAAACCACTGGTAATGGACGTTGTTGTTGTAAACCACTGGTAATGGACGTTGTTGTTGTAAACCACTATTAATGGACGTTGTTGTTGTAAACCACTGGTAATGGACGTTGTTGTTGTAAACCACTAGTAATGGACGTTGTTGCTGTAAACCACTGGTAATGGACGTTGTTGCTGTAAACCACTGGTAATGGACGTTGTTGCTGTAAACCACTGGTAATGGACGTTGTTGTTGTAAACCACTGTTAATGGACGTTGTTGCTGTAAACCACTGGTAATGGACGTTGTTGCTGTAAACCACTGGTAATGGACGTTGTTGTTGTAAACCACTGGTAATGGACGTTGTTGTTGTAAACCACTGGTAATGGACGTTGTTGCTGTAAACCACTGTTAATGGACGTTGTTGCTGTAAACCACTGGTAATGGACGTTGTTGCTGTAAACCACTGGTAATGGACGTTGTTGTTGTAAACCACTGGTAATGGACGTTGTTGTTGTAAACCACTGTTAATGGACGTTGTTGCTGTAAACCACTGGTAATGGACGTTGTTGCTGTAAACCACTGGTAATGGACGTTGTTGTTGTAAACCACTGGTAATGGACGTTGTTGTTGTAAACCACTAGTAATGGACGTTGTTGTTGTAAACCACTGGTAATGGACGTTGTTGTTGTAAACCACTGGTAATGGACGTTGTTGTTGTAAACCACTGGTAATGGACGTTGTTGCTGTAAACCACTGGTAATGGACGTTGTTGCTGTAAACCACTGGTAAAAAAAAATCACTTTCACCCTTGTCCCCTCTTCTTCTTGCCTGCTTTTCTTTCCTCGAATGCCCTCATCTTTTTCCCTCCCTCCTTCTCTATTTCTTCCCTCTCCCTCCTTCCCCGACTATCCCTCACCTCGTTCTCCTTCCCTCATTCTCTCCCCCCTCCATCCCTCCTTCCATCTTCCTCCCCATCCCTCCCCCTCGCTCTCTCTGTGTGTCAGGTCTGGTGGATGAGGAGGAGGGGGCGTTGATAGAGTTGATGATGTGTGCTGTCAGACAGGCAGCTGAAGGACACCCGCCTGTAGGAAGAGCTCAGGCAAAGAAGGTGACCACCACCCACACCACACCAACACTAAACCATCAGACAGGAAAGAGACTGCAGGGTCACTAAATTGCATTGACAAGAGAGGTGTGTGTGTGTGTGTGTGTGTTATTTTTATTTTTTAGATCCTGAGCATGAAGGATAAGAAGACCCAAGCCCAGGACAAGAGACGCATCACCACCCATTTTATCACCCTCCTGCCCCAGCTACTGGCCAAGGTAGTGACAAAGAGCATATTGATACCACTGCATGATAAACCAGAAATGGATCCTAACACACCTGTCACTCAAACCCATCAACACATGCTACTTTACTAGGGAAAGTATTCAGACCCCTTGACTTTTTCCACATTGTTTTAGGTTACAGCCTTATTCTAAAAAAATATAAATAAATTGTTTAATCCTCATCAATCTACACACAATAACCCAGAATTACAAAGCAAAAACAGGTTTTTATAAATGTTTGCTTATTTAGTACAAATGTAAAATTACATTTACATAAGGTTTCAGACCCTTTACTCAGTACTTTGTTGAAGCACCTTTGGCAGCGATTACAGCCTCAAGTCTTGGGTATGACGCTACAAGCTTGACACACCTGTATTTGGGGAGTTCACATTCTTCTCTGCAGATCCTCTCAAGCTCAGTCAGGTTCGATGGCGAGCCTTGCTTTTCGGGTCTCTCCAGAGATGTTCGATAGTGTTCAAGTCCGGGCTTTGGCTGGGCCACTCAAGGATATTCAGAGACTTGTCCCGAAGCCACCCCTGCGTTGTCTTGGCTGTGTATTTTGGGTCATTATCCTGTTGGAAGGTGAACCTTCGCCCCAGCCTGTGGTCCTGAGTACTCTGGAGTAGAGGTCGACCGATAATGATTTTTCAACGCCGATGCCGATTATTGGAGGACCAAAAAAAGCTGATACTGATTAATCGGCCGATTTAAAAAATAAATTAAAACATGTTTTGCAAGAGAAGTTACACAATTTCACCTGGTTAATATTGCCTGCTAACCTGGATTTCTTTTAGCTAAATATGCAGGTTTAAAAAGATATACTTCTGTGTATTGATTTTAAGAAAGGCATTGATGTTTATGGTTAGGTACACATTGGAGCAACGACAGTCCTTTTTGCAGGACACTCGAGATTAACTACACATGGTTGATGAGATTACTAGTTTATCATTGATTGATTGATTGTTTTTTATAAGATAAGTTTAATGCTAGCTAGCAACTTACCTTGGCTTCTTACTGCATTCGCGTAACAGGCAGGCTCCTCGTGGAGTGCAATGAGAGGCAGGTGGTTAGAGCTTTGGACTAGTTAACTGTAAGGTTACAAGATTGAATCCCAAGCTGACAAGGTAAAAATCTGTCGTTCTGTTAAATAAAGGTGTAACACTTTTTTTTTGAAAATTGATGTCCAAAAATACAGATTTCTGATTGTTATGAAAACTTGATATCGGCCCTAATTAATCGGCCATTCCGATTAATCGGTCGACCTCTACTCTGGAGCAGGTTTTCATCAAGGATCGCTCTGTGCTTTGCTCTGTTCATCTTTGCCTCGATCCTGACTAGTCTCCCAGTCCCTGCGGCTGAAAAACATCCCCACAGCATGATGCTGCCACCACCATGCTTCATCGTAGGGTGCCAGGTTTCCTACAGACATGCCGCTTGGCATTGAGGCCAAAGAGTTCAATCTTGGTTTCATCAGACCAGAGAACCTTGTTTCTCATGGTCTGAGAGTCTTTAGGTGCCTTTTGGCAAACTCCAAGCGGGCTGTCATGTGCCTTTTACTGAGGACTAGCTTCCGTCTGGTCACTTTACCATAAAGGCCTGATTGGTGGAGTGCTGCAGAAATGGTTGTCCTTCTAGAAGGTTCTCCCATTTCCGCAGAGGATCTCTGGAGCTCTGTCAGAGTGACCATCTTCTTGGTCACCTCCCTGACCAAGACCCTTCTCCCACGATTGCTCAGTTTGGCCGGGCGGCCAGCTCTAGGAAGAGTCTTGGTGGTTCCAAACTTTTTCCATTTAAGGATGATGGAGGCCACTGTGTAACATAACAAAATGTGGAAAAAGTCAAGGGGTCTAAATACTTTCTGAAGGCCCTGAATAGTTCATATATTATGTTTTAGGACTGGTTTAACGGTTAGTTATTTTTTCATTGATAGGGTTTTTTATGGATGTGTAACTTGATCACCATGGCTATTTGATGTTACAAACATATTTCTGATTCTAAGCTTTTTTCAAATTGTTTTGTAATTTTGTCACACAGTACTCTGCGGACGTGGAGAAAGTGACTTGCCTTCTGAAGGCTCCGCTTCATTTTGACCTGGAGACCTACAGCAGCACTGGTAGACTGGAGAAGGTGAGAGAGAGAGACAGGAGAGAGAGAGTACGAGAGAGATTTTTTTACTTGGACACTACTCCTACATTCTCCCACTCAATACCTCCCTCGACCCAACAGGCCCACCAGTTGAGAATCGGTGGCAGAGAGAGCACCCTTTACACAGCTGCTCCCCCTGTAGGCTAAAATACAACATGACACAAGGGTTGTCAACTCAAGTCACATGACTTGGACTCAAGTGCACCTTCTCTCTTTATTCCCCCCCATCTCCCCCTTCAGTATCTGGATCTGCTGCTGGCCCAGGTGTGTGGCATCGTGGAGAAACACACGGAGTTGGGTGTTTTGGAGGCATGTGCTCGCGTGGCGTGTGCCCTCAGCCACGACAAGTACACCTTCTCCGGCCGTGCCGACCTGGTCGTCAGCCAGCTACTGGACAGTCTGACCGACCGCTTCAGCTCCCACCTCAACGAGCTGCTGCAGGTACACACACACACACACACACACACTCTCTCTCTCTCGAAGCATGTTGATGATGTTCTATCCCTCCCTCTATCTCTGTGCTCAGGGCACTGCTGATGAAGATGAGGTGTACAGTGCTGCTACTGCCTTGACGAGAATCGCAGCCTTCAGCAGGTGTGTGTGTGTGTGTGTGTGTGTGTGTGTGTGTGTGTGTGTGTGTGTGTGTGTGTGTGTGTGTGTGTGTGTGTGTGTGTGTGTGTGTGACTGAAACTGAGGTGTGTGTTTTCAGTGCCAAGGACCTGACTTCATGGAAGCTGTTTGAACCCTGCTTTCAGCTGCTGAAGAGTGGAGTGGAGTCCAGAGACATCGACAAAGAGGTGTGTGTCTGTGTACACACACACTGACTGACACACATCTATTGAACATTGCAGGAAGAAATGTCATGTAAAATAACCAAACTCCATCAGTGTTGTCCCATGTCGTTTCAGCTGATGGTTCCTGCTCTGAAGTGTGCAGCGTTCCACGTGCTCTGGGAGAAAGTCAGGGTGGCCAACTCTACACCAACCAAGGTGCTCATAGCATGGCACTGCCTGCCCGTCTTGTTAAGATGGCCCTACTTCCCTACCTTATGTACCCACTGAGGTGCCCCCCTTAGAGCATGGCACTGCTAACCTGTCATATTTACCAGCTCACCAGCTGTGTGGACAGCAGGCAATTAACACAGCAATCTGTTGGAGTGCACCACAGCGACACTCACAGGCTCAGTCTCACACACATGCAAACAGTTATGACTAGGCATTCACATGTGTTGTTTACCCAAGCTTGAGCCCTGGCATAAACACAGACAAATAATTTTCTTGGTACTGCTTAGTCACTGTCTGTCACCGTTGTTCTCAATCTGTTGCTCTGTCCCTCTCTCACTTTCCCTCTCTCTCCCTCACTCTCTCTCCCTCACCCTCCCTTTCTCACCCTCTCTCTCTCCCTCTCACACACACACACACACATCATGTACACACATATCTGCAAATTCATATGTACCCATGCACCATTCTTTCACACACCCCTCCAAGGCAGAGGTAAAGCGTCTGAAGAAGGAGGTGCGTTCGTTCTGCATCGTCTGTCAGAGCTGCCTGTCTGTGGGCCAGCCAGAGATCAGAGACCAGGTTAGTGTGTGTGTGTGTGGGGGGGGGGGGTTGAGGTCAATTCAACATGGTTGAGGTCAATTCAAGAAGTAAACTCACATTTCTAATTCAATAACTCAAAAGGGTCATCTATTTTCAAATGACTTCTGAGTAAACTGAACAGGAGAAGTGATTGATGGCATGTTTTTAACACATTTAAAAAAAATATTATTTGACTTGAATGACATCAAATGGAATTAAGCACAAACCCTGGTGCTGGAGTGTGTGTTGATGTGTTGTGTCTCTCTCGGTAGGCATTTGAGCTGCTGTGTGACATGCTGCTGTTGTTTGGGGTGAGCTCAGTGAGGTCTCAGCCCACCTTGCAGCCCCTGGCCCACCCCCCCTCCGACTCCCTCCGCTTCGACATGGCTGCCTTCCTCCTTGACTATGTCTTCACTGAGCCTGACGACGACCAACTGTCCGGTAGGGCAACCATCATAACTACACTACCTACACCAAAATGGCACCCTACTCCCTATTTAGTATACTACTTCTGACCTGGGCCATCTCTTTCTCTCTTCTCACCCCCTGCTATCTCTCTCCCTCTCCCTCACTTCTTTCTCCAGGTGAGGCAGAGGGAGTTGAGGAGGTGAAGATGGCTACTCTTCAGCGGCGGCGCAACCAGCTGGCCGGCTACTGTAAATTGGTTATCTACGGCATCCTGGATCTCAGCACTGCCACTGATGTCTTCAAATACTACAGCAAGGTAGAGGAGACAGAGGGGAGTGGAGAGAGAGAGAGTGAGAGAGGGCGGAGAGAGATAAATAGGAGTGGGAGAACAGGGAAAGAAGGATAGGAGAGGAATGAGAGAGGGGTAGAAATGGGGAGGGAGTGAGAGAAAAGATGGAAGGATTAGTGAGAAATAGGATTAGTGAGAGAAAGGCATGAGAGGGGGGAATGTGCAGTGAGTGGGAGGAGTGCTTCAACACCTGCATTGCTTGCTGTTTGGGGTTTTAGGCTGGGTTTCTGTACAGCACTTTGAGATGTCAGCTGATGTACGAAGGGCTATATAAATACATTTGATTTGATTTGAGTGTGAGAAAAGGTTGAGGAGGAGGGATGAGAAGGTTGAGGAGGAGGGGTGCGAAGGTGGAGGGAGATGGGTGAGAAGGGAGGAGGGGTGAGAAGGTGGAGGAGGGTGTCATGACTTGGTCCTTTCTGGGTATAGATTGTGGCTTCCCCCTCCCTCTCACTCTCCTACACTCAGGTTCTGTTATCTCAGGTCGTCAATTCCTGGCAGAGACTTTCTCCCTGGCCATGCAGTATGGAGAGAGAGACACAGAGAGAACCAATAATTTCACGTGGCGAACTCCTAACTCCAAAATGGGAATATGAAACAAAATGTCCACTTGTGAGAAGGTGGGAATGGTCCGTGGACACTTAAGGGACGGGTATGACGAATGTGTTTCATTTGGTGACCTCCGAGACGACAGGAAACACACATAACTATAACTCTGAATGTGTACATTTCTTAATTATCTGGTTACCATCTAATTATTGTATAAAATGAATGAGTAAAGATGAAACTATTTGTGAAATGATGTACCGTGATGTTAAACCTTTAATGTGAGAGAATTGTATTCCCTTTAAAGTTTAACTAAGTCATTGGCCCGCCCCTGTTAGCACAGACACAATCAGGCGTCATAGAAGTGCCTTTTCTACTGTTACAAATAAAGCCCCCTCCTGAGGAAATCCTCTTCAGACCACACGTACCTCGGTATAAACTGAGATGGTACAGGTTTGAGTACCAAGACTAAGTAAACCAACAGCGTGACCTGTGATTGCGAATAGTTATTGAATTCCTAACCACACCACGTGGAGCATTGACTACACAGCTGGAAATGGTTCAACTCTGAGACTATCGATCCCTACAGAAGAAGAGCAAATTTTAGATATGAATTACTAGTCTGCAGCTAGAAATTATGTCAACCTGGGATGTGAATACCAGCAACCACTGAGACATCTATTCTATGAGAACATTTCTGAATGGCACTCTGAATTATCCATTCTAACCTTGTAAGACTTGGGATCTTCAAGGAAACGGAGAGAGAGAGAAAGAGACACGGATGAACTGACTCCAACAGAAAATATCACGACACATGGGTGTAAATGTATATTGATTGCAATTATTCCCGAATGAGTGAGCGTTCATGTGCAAAGGATTAGCATTTCAATTAATATAATTATCAACTGGTTGTAAATTCTATTGTGTGATTACTATGACGGTAAGAGAAGAGCAACGGTTGCTAAGTGGTTTGCTGGCTGTCTCCAGCAAAACCATTTGAAGTTTTAAATGTGTTTATTTCTTGATCCGTTTTTCCTTTCCGCTCTTTCTCAGTCCACACACACTTCCCATTGTCCACCAAGCTGTCATATCGGCTTTGCCCACTAGGGAATCTTCCCTATCATTTGTTAGTAACATATCTACTGTTTGTTTGTTTATGAATTTCTGTGATTATTTAGTTAGTTAGTAAATAAATGATTACGCCAATTGGCGTATGGATGATTTATAGTAAAGTCTGGGTTCGTGTAGATAATCAACAATTTACGACGTTTGGAATGAGACTGACGTGAGGTAAAGAATAGTTCATTAATTGAAGAATAATTGATGTAGTCTGAAGATTTTCTGTGGTGCCCCGACTTCCTCGTTAATTGCATTTACACGATTAGTTTAATCACGTAATAATAGTTACAGAAAATTGATTTGATAAAAATAAGTCTTCACTTTTAATCATGCCAAAGACATGACAAAGGGGTTAGAAAAGGATGACAGGATATCTAAAGAGGATTGAGTTAGGGAAAAGAGTGGGTGAGAGACTAACTGATGAAAGTGGTAGCTGTATTAGAGAAATGGTAACGGCGTATTTTTGTAGGCACTGCTTGAGTTTGGCTGGCGGCTCGCTGAAGTTGGCTAGGCTCAACCGAACGAGTGTGCTCGCATACTTCCTTAAAAGACCTTTGCTTGAAAAACGAGAAAAAAACGTAAATAGTACTTTGTCCATTTTGAGACACCGTAGCCAGTATACACTTACTCAAAATATTCTGAATTAATCCAAGATAACTCAAGAAATCTGTCATAAATGTTTACGTTTTTGCCGAGGAGATCTTAGTCTCACAATTTTACATCAAATATTTGGTGCAGTATTTCTTAATGAAAAAATGTGCATGAAACTGAGTCATCTCTCGACATCAAAGACTTTATTGAAGAATCCCTACTGTTAACCAATCACTGACGACGGCTTGCCTTAAGAAAAAATATGTGCCAGAAACAAACGGAGAAAAAAACCTTACCGAAGTCCAAAATGAACAAAAACGTCACAAAATGTCATCATAACATATGCAGGAACTCTTTCAAACTGATTCGGTTGGGAAGCATACCTTAGAGAGCCTTAACTCTGCCATAGTTCATTGGACAAAAGCCTTTCAGGAAAATAAATGTAGTTTTGGTAAGGTTTTTGGATAAATGCCGAAAATAGATCAGTGGTAAACACATGCTTAGGAGATATTGTATGTTTTGTTCTATGATATCAGCTTCATCAGCTAATGTCACTTTTAGTGAATTTAAGAATTTGTTATTAAAAAGCACAAAGGCTTCATAATTCATAAATGTTATGTAAACTGACTGAAATTATCTCATAGAACAATGCGTTTAAGATCTCTTGAGCCTGTGTTAACCTCAGACCTTATTATCAGCATTTATCCCAAAACACTATTTTTTTCTCTCTTCATTTTCCCCATAGGGATGGTTGAACCAACCAGAGGAAACTAATTTCCGTGTTTTAGGACTATTAGCTGTAGAAATGCAGAGATGGACAGGTAGAACCAAAAAGATATGGAGAGGTAGAACCGGAGAGGTAGAACCAGAGCGAAGGAGGGGTAGAACCAGAGAGATACAGAGAGAGAATGAATCATTGTAATTTTAGAGTTAGAACCATAGAAATAGGATGAGTCATTGTATTTATAGAGGTAGAACAATAGAAATTGGATTAATCATTGTATTTATAGAGGTAGAATCATAGAAATACATTATAATAGTAGAACCATAGAAATACATTGAATCATTGTAATTCTAGTGGTAGAACCATAGAGAGGGTGACAGTCTTGTCTACTTCCTCTAGTTCTACAAAGACTACGGTGACATCATCAAGGAGACTCTGAGCAAAACCAAGATGATCAGTCCAGTGCAGAGCGCCAAGACTGTCTGCCTGAGTCTGCAGCAGGTGTGTGCGTGCGTAAATTAAATAATGTTTATTACAGATGTACTATATATTCATATATTACTAATTGTGTGTGTGTCAGTTGTTCTCAGCACTGGCTCCAGAGTGCGTTGGTGGAGGCCAGGAGTTTGGGGAGATCAGAGAGCTAGCTAAAAGGCTGGCCATGAGCTTCGGCATAGACCTGCACCGCATCCGCAAACCATTGGTGTCCCTGCACATGTCAGTCACATATACACACTAAATGTCAATATACACTACCGTTCAAAAGTTTGGGGTCACTTAGAAATGTCCAGGAGTGATGGTTGCTGATAATGGGCCTCTGTACACCTATGTAGATATTCCATAAAAAATCTGCCGTTTCCAGCTACAATAGTCATTTACAACATTAACAATGTCTACACTGTATTTCTCATCAATTTTATGTTATTTTAATGGACCAAAAATGAGCTTTTCTTTCAAAAACAAGGGACATTTCTGAACCCAAACTTTTGAACAGTAGTGTATGTATTGTCCCAATTGAGAAATTATTTGTGCAGACAGTAATTTACAATTTACAAAAACATACGCACACTTGACAAAAAATCTGTTTAAGCTCAAACTTTATGATAAATAAAGTTATTTCTAGCTGGTATGTAGAACAAAGTGTTCTCTGTTGGTCAGGGATGGTATCCGGTTTGCGTTACGGGAGGCAGCAGAGGTGGAGCAACCCCCCAACCTGCCCTTCCTTGAGATACTCAGCGAGTTCAGTTTCAAACTCCTACGTCAGGACCGAGCCCAGCTGTGAGTCACACACATAACAACTAGACACATAAGGATATGCATGTCCTTTTTTTCACACTTGCACACAAGAAACACAAATAGAGCTGTCTGTTTGTTTCAGATCTACATGAAGTGCCTAAAGAATAGTCCTGACCTGAGTCTGTTTCTCCCTCCCTCCCAGGTCTGCTTTCCTGAGTGCTGAGTGTGGCTCTGCTGCCCCCTCTTGGCCATCTCTGAGGATGTACCAGCGCTCTCTGCAGTCTGGCTCCTCCAAGCCCCGAGAGGATGGGGAGAGGAGCGCAACGCTGTCCCCCCACAGCACCCCTGCAGCCAAACGCAGGAGGACTACCCCCCAGGGTCAGCAGCACACATACACACACATTACTAACAAAGAGATAAAGGTATAGAGAGGTGATTATTATTATGGATCCCCATTCGTTCCTGCCAAGGCAGCAGCAACACATCCTGGGGTCCAGCAAAATTAAGGCATTTTATAAAATGTTAAAGTGACCATACATTCACAGATTTCACAACATACTGTGCCCTCCGGGTCTTACTCCACCACTACCACATATCTACAGTACAGTATTGCCCTGGTGAACCATAATTCCTGATTTTTGTGACCCACCTTTCTACAACCCATGGCCTAATGTAATTGATCAAATGTGTTAAGAGGGGAGTAATGGCTTGGAACATTTGAGAAGGTGAATGGTTTTCTTTAAAAAGAGAAGGGTTGAATAGGTGGAGTTTTGCGAGCTGAACAGAGACCTTTGAGTTTTGACCCACAAAAATCCTATAAAACTCATGAGTTGTACTGTATATGTAATTCTATGGTTTCACCCCTGACCTCTCCTCCATGGTCAGTGTCCAGCGCTAACAGAGGTCCATGGCTGGACAGCAGCAGTATCCATAGCAACGTGGCCACCCCAGGTCTCACCTCCACCGTGCAGAGACAGCCGTCCAAACACCTGCCCGTCACACATAATACACAGGCCTCCACCCCAGGCTCCGACAAGGGCAGCATCATCTCCGAACCCGAGTCTGATGACGACTTTTCAGAGGGGTAACTTTCTCACCTTTTAACCTAATAGAGAGAACTAAATGTTTTACTTAGCTACACTCACCTACTTATTTATTTGCTTAGTAGAGCTAAATGTTTTATATGAGGCGACAATACAGAATGTCGCCTTTTATTTTAGGGTATTTTCAGATATATATTTTTTTACTGTTTAGAAATGAATGCTCTATGTATCTAGTCCCCCCATTTGAAGGTGTCATAAGTATTTGGACAAATTAATGTATAGTTTATTAAATTTAGTCAAACGTTTAGTATTTGGTCCCATGTTCATAACATGCAATGATTAAATCAAGCTTGCGACTCCAACTTTGTTGGCAGGATTTTCTGTTTTGGTTGTGTTTCAGATTATTTTGTGCCCAATAGAAATGAATGGTAAATAACCTATTGTGTCATATTGGAGTCACTTTTATTGTAAATAAGAATATAATATGTTTCTGAACACTTCTACATTAATGTGGATGCTACCATGATTACGGATAATCCTGAATGAATGAATTGTGATTAATGATGAGTGACAAATTTACAGACGTACAAATATCATAACCCCACATGCTAACCTCTCACCATTACAATAACAGGGGAGGTTAGCATTTTGGGGGGCGTATGATATATATGCCTCTAACTTTCTCACTCAACATCCACAGCGGCATCCACAACAACCTGGCCACCCCAGGCCTCACCTCCACCGTGCAGAGACAGCCGTCCAAGCACCTGCCCGTCACACATAATACACAGGCCTCCACCCCAGGCTCCGACAAGGGCAGCATCATTTCTGAACCCGAGTCTGTTGACGACTTTTCACAGGGGTAACTTTCTCACCTTTTAACCTAAAAGAGAAAACAAAATGTTTTACTTAGCTATATATGCACCTACATACACTACCGTTCAAAAGTTTGGGGTCACTTAGAAATGTCCTTGTTTTTTTAAAGAAAAGCAAATTTTTTGTCCATTAAAATAACATAAAATTGATCCGATATACAGTGTAGACATTGTTAATGTTGTAAATGACTATTGTACCTGGAAATGGCAGATTTGTTATGGAATATCTACATAGGTGTACAGAGGCCCATTATCAGCAACCATCACTCCTGTGTTCCAATGGCACATTGTGTTAGCTAATCCAAGTACATTTAAAAAAAATAAAAATTAAAAAAAGGCAAATTGATCATTAGAAAACCATTTTGCAATTATGTTAGGACAGCTGAAAACTGTTGTTCTTATTAAAGAAACATTGAGTATCTGGATCATCAGCATTTGTGGGTTTGATTACAGGCTCAAAATGGCCAGAAACAAAGAACTTTCTTCTGAAACTTGTTAGTCTATTCTTGTTCTGAGAAATTAAGGCTATTCCATGGGAGAAATTGCCAAGAAACTGAAGATCTCGTACAATGCTGTGCACTACTCCCTTCACAGAACAGCGCAAACTGTGCAAGTACATTAGTGTCTAGTTTGAGAAACAGATGCCTCACAAGTCCTCAACTGGCAGCTTCATTAAATAGTACACGCAAAACACCAGTCTCAACGTCAACAGTGAAGAGGTGTCTCTGGGATGCTGGCCTTCTAGGCAGAGTAGCAAAGAAAAAGCCATATCTCAGACTGGCCAATAAAGAAAAGATTAAGAAATGAACACAGACACTGGACAGAGGCACTCTGTTACACTGTATTTCTGATCAATTTGATGTTATTTTAATGGACAAAAAAATGTGCTTTTCTTTCAAAAACAAGGACATTTCTATGTGACCCCAAACATTTGAACGGTAGTTTATATTCATTTACCTACTTTATCCATTTCTCTCTATTCTGGCAATTCCTGTCCCCTTTCTCTGTCTGAAAACATTTACATTAGCGTCATTTAGAAAGACGCTCTTATCCAGAGTGACTTACAATAAGTGCATTCAACTAAAGTAGCTAAACAATCACATATCACAATCACTGTGAGTAAAACCTTCTCCAAAAATAGCAGCAATCTGCTAAATTAGTGCTAGTAATAAAAGACAATTTTAAATGCAGGGAAACTCCACAAACCTTACCTTAGTTCCTACTGGTGTTTGCAGATGGGAAGAGACTGGATAGGTGTAGGCAATATGAAGGAAGCTCCCCATAAACCACTGGAAGGAAAGGTGGAGCCATCATATGCCTTACACCTATCCAATATCTTCCTATTTGCAAACACCAGGAGTATGTACCAGTATATAAAATCACTTTTTTAATTACTAGTTAATTATTTTCAGGGGGGGGGGGCAGATTTGTCCTGTTACACACAAATATGTAGTGGAAATGTGTTGCATACCCCAACTCCCCCTGAAACTCCAGTAGGGAGTGGGGTCACCACTGTCCAGCACCCCTGGAGCAATTAGGCTTAAGTGCCTTGCTCAAGGCCACAGAGACAGATTTTTCACCTTGTAGGCTCCAGTATTCGAAAAAGCGACCTCTCTGTTACTGGCCTAACGCTATAATCTCGAGGCCACCTTTCTCCCCTTTGAGTTAATTGGTGTAATGAAAAGTGCATTAAAAATGTAATTTATTATTAAACCTGTCCAGTTTGTTCAGATCTACAATCACTGAAGAGGGAAGGGGCTAGGGGTTGTTCCTTTTTGAATATGTTTTGACTTTGTATCTTGTCCAGTTCACTGCAGCGCAAGGTGGAACCCAGGCGAAGGAGCAAGCTGCCTATTGCACAAGCCAGCCCCTCTGGGCACTGTGACCTCGAATCACATCTCACCATGTGTGTATGTCTGTGTGTTTTTACATGAGTGTGTGGGTTTAGGGAGAAAGAAAACATTATTTTATCTGATCATGTAATGTTCATATGATCTTGTTTCCAATTTCACATGACAAAGTTATATTAAAGTAAAAAGAGAATTGTGGTTGCATTTTTTAAAGATGTTACCTTTATTTAACTAGGCAAGTCAGTTAAGAACAAATTCTTATTTTCAATGACGGCCTATGGGTTAACTGCCTGTTCAGGGGCAGAACGACAGATTTGTACCTTGTCAGCTCTGGGGTTTGAACTTGCAACCTTTCGGTTACTAATCCAACGCTCTAACCATTGGGCTACCCTGCCGCCCATGGGTAGCATGGGGGGGTTTTCTGTTACATTTGAAAGAGTTTGTGGTTTGAAATACTCATACAATATGTGTTATTAGGCTGAGTCTGATTGAGGAAGATGAGGATGATGAAGTGGAGGAAGAAGAGCCTGAGATTGAGGACTTCGAGAGTGACGATTCTGACCACGACACAGACTTTACACTGGTAAAACACAAGCCCACTCAGATCTGACTTGTTGGTGCACTGACCCTATAATGTCTACCATGGTTGCTATTCCTTTGTTCCCTCACCTCTTTCTTCTCCTTTTCTCTCCAGCCGTCCACCCGTCGCTCCACCAGTTACTTAGAGGAGTTGTTTCAGTGAGGGAAAGGACCCCAACACAGTAACAAGAAGAACAACACTTATAGGAGAAGATAGTCTTACGTTGGTATCCCTCAGACAGGCATTTCAGGGTTAAGCAGTACAGTACATAACGTTGTTACACTTGTTGTAAGCTCTTATTAGAATTTTTTTGTTGAATGAATAAAATACAAGTGCCTTACATTATGAATGTTTCAAAGATGCAATGTGAAAAATATCTTCATGGCTCATATAGGAATTGTTAGACACATGGTGTTTTTCTTGTTTATGACTTTGTGGTTGTGTTTCCAACTGTTAAATGAGCACTGATTTAATATCTATCAATAAAGAACCAATTTCTGAGGATATTGTTCCGTGGTTTATTTAAACAGATGAAAGGTGAGCTTTTAATGCAAGATGGGGATATTGTATGTTAGTACATGTTTGTATACTTCAGTTCCATCATACCCATCGCAAGACCCACTGATTGATGCTTATTTATAAAACCCTCGTATCTCTCACTCCACCCTATCCCAAAGCACGACTGGAACAAGCAGCAAAAAACACTTAACTGGACCGTTTTATCTCCATCTCTTCATTCAAACTCAGTCATGGACACTTACTGACAGGTGTGGCTGCTTCATGTCATGTTTTGTTGTCTCTATCTTCTTGCCCTTTGGGCTGTTGTCTGTGCCCAATAATGTTTGTACCATGTTGTGCTGCTGTCATGTTGGGTTGCTACCATGCTGTGTTTTTATGTGTTGCTGCATTGATATGTTGTTGTCTTAGGTCTCTTTATGTAGTGTTGGTGGTGTCTCTTGTCATGTGTGTTTTGTCCTATATTTTTATTTTATTTTTAATCCCAGCCCAGCCCCCATCCCTGCAGGAGGCCTTTTGCCTTCTGGTAGGCTGTCATTGTAAATAAGAATTTGTTCTTAACTGACTTACCAAGTTAAATAAAGGTTAAATAAAAAATAGAAAAAATCTCAAATGATCCAGTTATTGATTAACCGTATATGGCTAGTTAGAATTATTGAAATACTGAAGAACTGCAATAATGCATTTTTCTTTCCTTTTAACTTTCACTGATCTGAGTTTCCAAGACTTCTTCAAAGATGCTTATTGACTTCAGCTATTTACTTTCCTGTCATTAAATGTTCAAATGTGTCATGAAATGAAGGACAATATGTTGGTGGTGTCATTGACATTTTTTATTAAATTAATTTATACTGAATAAAAATGTAAATGCAACATGTAAAGTCCCATGTTTCTTGAGCTGAAATAAAAGATCACAGAAATGTTCCATATGGACCAAAAGCTGATTTACATCCCTGTTAGTGAGCATTTCTCCTTTATCAAGATAATCCATCCACCTGACAGGTGTGACATGTCAAGAAGCTGATTACCCAGCATGATCATTACACAGGTGCACCTTGTGGTGGGGGCAATAAAAGGCCATTCTAAAATGTGCAGTTTTGTCACAACACAATGCCACAGATGTCGCAAGTTTTTGCAGAAATGTCCAACAGAGCTTCGGACAGAGAATGTAATGTTAATTTCTCTACCATAAGCCGCCTCGGTAATCAGCTTCTTGACATGTCACACCTGTCAGGTGGATGGATTATCTTGATAAAGGAGAAATGCTCACTAACAGGGATCAACTTCGTTCAACTTCGTTTGAATGAATTTGGCAGTGCATCCAACATGCCTCACAACCGCAGACCACTGTAACAAAGCCACCCCTGGACCTTCACATCCGGCTTCTTCGTCTGTTGGATTGTAGGTTGTCAGAGGAGGGGGTGTACTGAGGAGTATTTCTGGTAATAAAGCCCTTTTGTGGGGAAAAGTAATTCTGATTGGCTGGCCTGGCTCCCCAGTGGGGAGGTCCAGCAAGAGCTGCACAGTCATGTGAAATCCATAGATTAGGGCCATTGAATTTATTTTAATTGACTGATTTCCTTCTGTGAACTCTAACTCAGTAAAATATTTGAAATTGTTGCATGTTGCGTTTATATTTTTGTTCAGTATACCTTTTTATGTACAGAATTTTCGAGGTCATGAAACGCAATCTCAATTTTTCGCGCCACCGATGACGTAGTATACTATGTTTGTTGAATCATGTGACCACCGCATCGCTGCAATTTTCGCGCCACAGTGAAGCCACGCCTTTGGTAATAGAAATACGCGTTTTGATTGGAGCACGCAGACGACAGACTCGCGCCAGTTTTTGCAGTTGGACCTCCAATTTGTTGTCTCCCAGTGCAGAAAGAAAATACATTGTTAAAAATATATATATAATAACTGATAAGTTACTTAACACAGTGGGTTTAAGTAAAACCACATTACTCAACAATCATGGCTCCTAAGGATTACTTGGCTGAGAAAGGTATGTTTTTTTAAACAAGCTTGCTGAAGTTAGCGCGCTAACTTTCATTTTGATAATGGAGGCTAGTAGCATGCTCACTCATAACTACGTCTGAGAAAAAATGTATGTCAGAAACCATGCAATTGGACTTTAGAATTACTTCAATAGCTTGCCAACAAATATTTTGGGGGTAAGTTGGGGTTGACTAGTTAACGTTAATCAGTTAACGTTACTTTGTGGTCTTTGTCTGCTCAGCCAAGAAGCCAACAATGAGTTAATATCTAGCAATTTACTAACATGTAAACTGTTCAGGCTTGGTCGCCCCTACCCCAATAAAGGAGTCTAACGTCTAAGGACCATCGCTACATGTTCTGTTTAGACTGACACCTACTCATTCTAAGCGGGAATCGATTCTCAATTGCGGTAATATTGCTGTTATAGAAACAAATCCACCTACTTTGATATCACAGTTTCACAAATGCAGCATATAATGTACAATGTTGACAGTATTTGTGACAACACGTTTGTGACGTCAGTCTTCCGTTTAAACTCGGGTGATCGGAGACGCAGATAGCAAACGTTTGCTAATTAGTACAGGTAGTCGACGTTTATATGCTTCCAAAACCGTACTGCAAAAGATGGGTGATAACTTCATCGGGGCTCTAGCCCAAAATCCCCCGTACAGAACTAGTGGTCGCGGCCTGTCTCCTCGTGCACAATACTATCTGGTTACTTGTGAAGTTGTTTTGGTAGTTAACATTTTGGACAATGATACCGGTTAGGGATTGCTACGGGGTGGCTTGCATGTTATCAAGCTAAACATATATATTTTTTAACTAGCTTCAATTCTCAGTAACCCGGATGGAACTCAAGAGGACAAAGAATTACGCGCGAGGAGCACATGGTCTATGGGCGGAGAAATCTAATGCTAGGGGTTGCACTGATAGTGAACGATAACTCACCAATACTACAAAAGTGACTCAATCAAAGAAGTGTTAACAATTTTTGTATATTTAATTTTCACAATTTGATAGTGAAGTGGAATAATTGGCTTGCTAGTTAGAAATCCACACGCATTTTCGCCAACGATACCCTTCTCATCCGCTGGAGTAGGCTGTTCTTTGTTACAGGCAGCGGCAAGTATGGGCGTTATGTTTTGTCGTTTGCTAGCCTGGACTTTAGACCAGCAGAAGCTAACGTACTGGTGAATTCGACCATGGCACGTCAATACACAGGTATTGAAACGAAGTTATGTTTTGAATCAATAACCAACTCAATCCATCAGTTACATTGGGACTATTTTGTGGGCAATGGTATAGCGGAGGATTCCCCTGAGTGACCAGGCTCAAAGCCATGTGCTGCTTTGTTTACAAAAAACATTCCAAATGCAGAATGTTTCATGTTGGGCTCTACTAAGAAAGTAAGTGAAATATGCATATTGTGTAGCTAGAGATTGGTTTTGTTTTGGGGTGTCTAAAATACAGAATGTTTCACATTTTGAGGTGGGGGTTATTTTCCCAAAAACGGACACGACGTTTTTGTTGTTGAAGTGCACTGCTAACCAAACCTTTAACGTTAAATCATTGGTTACATTGTTGTAAAGGTTTGAACTCATCCACTCATTTGGGAAAACATTTGACGTCTGAGTTAAAGGGACAGTACTTCAATGATTCATCTAGATTCTGTGGGATGCGATGTTAGTGGGTCGTCAGAGGTCAACACAGCTTGCAGTATGTAGGCCCTGGACTCCAATGATGGCAATTTTCAAACGTTAAACCCCACACAAATGTATACATCTCATTACCTGAATTGTATTGACACCGAAAACAATTGTGGACACAAGTTCCCCAGTTATACCCAGGCTATACTCTACCTGTAATATTCATAGCATTCAATGTACACTGTTAAATAGACTGTTCTCTCTTTCCCGCAGAGAAATGCAAGAAGTTCCTTCAAGAGTTTTACAGTGAGGATGACAATGGAAAGAAGGTCTTCAAATATGGAGCTCAACTTGTGAGTATGGCACTGACTTTCATGATCCTGTTCTTTCTGTAATGCGTCTTGCCAGTCCTTTGTCATGTGTAACTTAAAGTCCATGATCTAATATGATACATGGTTTTAAACCATGAAAAACAAATTGTCAAAGTATCTGTCGGGGTGAGCCTGAAGGCCAACATCTCTCTCCCCTGCCAACCCACTGAATAGTTGAGTCAAAAGGCACAGTAATACATGGCATTATTTTGAAGAAGAGAACCTGAAAGCTGAAACTTGTTGGTTCTACTTTGCAATAAATAAGTGAGGTGGTGGCAGTGACCCTTTAACCAATGACTGATGGGCTGGAACGGTTGTCGTTGTTTGCAGAAGGGCTGTGCAACATCTGTGCTAGGCCACAAATCAAAATATTCTACTGTCTGATAGCAGTCCTGTTTTCTGTAGGTTTCCCTGTCCCACAGGGAGCAGGTGGCTTTGCAAGTGGACCTGGACGATGTGGCCGAGGAGGACCCAGAGTTGGTGGAGAGCATCTGTGAAAATGCCAAACGCTACATGGGCCTGTTCGCTGATGCCGTCCACGAGCTGCTACCAGAGTACCGTGAGAGAGAGGTATTTTTTTTTAGCTGCATTAATACAAACGTGCTCATTTAAGACATCTGTCCTGCTTGACTTGGATATTGATTCTGATCAGGCAGTTGCTAATTGTTAGTTTTAGGGATGAAATAACCTGTAAAACATTGAGTCTGAGACTTAACTGCCCCGATACCCATCTCTTCTTTCACCCAGGTGGTGGCCAAGGATTCCCTGGATGTGTACATTGAGCATAGGCTGATGATGGAGCAGAGAGGTCACGACACCGCAGACACCAGGGATCCTCGCAACCAGTACCCAGCAGAGCTCATGAGGAGATTGTGAGTTCACTTAGCTAGCATGTTTGCCATTGTCTGGATGAATTACTTAGAAAAGTGAGAACTGGTATATAGTACCAGTCAAGTTTGGACACACCTACTCATTCAGGGTTTTTTCTTTATTTGTGCCATTTTTATGCGTTTTAGAATAATAGTGACGACATCAACGTGAAATAACACGTGGAATCATGTATTATCCAAAAGTGTTACACAAATAAAAATATTTGTAATTCTTCAAAGTAGCCACCCTTTGCTTTGCACACGCTTGGTATTCTCTCAACCAGATTCATGAGGTAGTCAGTCACCTGGAACGCATTTCAATTAACAGGTGTGCCTTGTTAAAAGTTAATTTGTGGAATTTCCTTCTTAAATCTCCTTTTTTTTTGGTATGCAGAAAATGTTCCTTTACCAAATAGGGCAAAGTCCATATTATGTAAGAGAAAGAACAGTCCGTTACTTTAAGACATGATGGTCAGTCAATCTGGAAAATGTCAAGAACTTTGAAAGTTTCTTAAATTGCTGTCGCAAAATCCATCAAGCGCTATAATGAAATTGGTTCTCATGGGGACCGCCACAGGAAAGGAAGACCCACTGTTACCTCTGCTGCAGAGGATACGTTCATTGGAGTTACCAGCCTCAGAAATTGCAGCCCAAATAAATGCTTCACAGAGTTCAAGTAACAGATAAATCTCAACATCAACTTTTCAGAGGAGACTGCATGAATCAGGTCATCATGGTCGAATTGCTGCAATGAAACCATTACTAAAGGACACCAATAGGAAGACTTGCTTGGGCCAAGAAACACAAGCAATGGACATTAGACCTGTGGAAATTTGTCCATGTGAGATTTTTTGTGAGACTGAGAAGGTGAACAGATGATCTCTGCATGTGTGGTTCCCAGAGTTAAGTGTGGAGGTGCATTGCTTGTGACACTGTCTATAACCTATTTAGAATTCAAGGCACGCTTAACCAGCATGGCTACCACAGCACTCTGCAGCGACATGCCATCCCATCTGGTTTGCACTTAGTGGGACAGTCATTTTGTTTTTCAACGGGACAAAGACCCAATACACCTCCAGGCTGTGTAAAGACTATTTGACCCTTGAAGGAGAGTGATGGAGTGCTGCATCAGATGACCTGGCCTCCACAATCACTTGACCTCAACCCAATTGTGACGGTTTGGCATGAGTTGGACTGCAAAATGAAGGAAAAGCAGCCAACAAGTGCTCCGCATATTTGGGAACTCCTTCAAGACGGTTGGAAAAGGATTCCAAGTGAAGCTGGTTGAGAGAATGCTAAGTGTGCAAAGCTGTCATCAAGGCAAAGGGTGGCTACTTTAAAGAATCTCAAATATTACATATATACTTTTTTGGTTACTATGTGATTCCATATGTGGTGTTTCATAGTTTTGATGTCTTCACTATTCTACAACGTAGAAAATAGTAAAAATAAAGAAAGCCTTGCATGAGTAGGTATCAACTTTTGACTGGTTGTGTATATCAAAAAGTATCCCTATTTTGACTGGATGCATGTTCTACTAGACACATGCCATGCCTATTCATGTCATGATGGCTGATTTGTGTATTTAGGCAACAAGGAATAACAATTATTGCATCCCCTCTGGTCTCTCTCTCTCTCAGTGAGCTCTACTTCAAACCGCCCAGCACTGCCAAACCCAAAGTGGTCCGTGATGTCCGTGCAGACAGCATTGGCCAGTTGGTGACCGTTAGGGGCATCGTGACCCGTGCCACTGAGGTCAAGCCCATGATGGCAGTTGCCACCTACACCTGTGACCAGTGTGGGGCAGAGACATACCAGCCGGTAAGTGATTGGCGTCTGACTGCACCAACTTGTCAAGGAAAGTTGATAAATTATATAATCAATTGACTTGCTCTCATGGCTGGGTAAATGCATTAAACACTGTCTGGTACAGAAACATTTCAGTTCTCTCGGTTCCTTTCCTTGTGCTAACCCAGACACCTCCCTGTCTTATTAGATTCAATCCCCCACATTCATGCCCCTCATCATGTGTCCCAGTCAAGAGTGTGTCACCAACAAGTCAGGCGGCCGCCTCTACCTGCAGACCCGAGGCTCAAAGTTTGTCAAGTTCCAGGAACTGCGCATACAGGAACACGTAAGGACCTTTGACTAAGGCATCTGAAATGCAGCAACACATTCAAATCATTTAGCTGTCTGGCGTGAGAAGTTGAAGGCAAATAAACAAGCACAAGTCAGACTAAGTATGATGCGCTGATTTGAATCCCTAACTAACCTGTGCCTCCATCCATCTCCAGAGTGACCAGGTTCCTGTGGGAAACATCCCCCGGAGCATGACCATCTACACCCGCGGGGAGAACACACGCGTGGCCCAGCCCGGAGACCACGTGGCTATCTCCGGCGTCTTCCTCCCCCTGCTGCGTAATGGCTTCAGGCAGGCTGTCCAAGTGAGTGCACTCAAACACGTTACAAAGTTTCTTTAAACCTTTTTTGAGAATTATCCTCAAGTTTAACAACGTTACATACTGTCATTTGGAGGAAAAGTGGGATTTTACTCTACCTGTGACTTGGCTGAGATGTAAAGTAAGGCGTGTTGAAGTTAGAACGGCCCATAGGGCAGGAGGTTGTTTCTGTAACCTGAGGCTACAGATGTACAACTACATCCCCTGGACAGAAGGCTACTTGGCTGGCTTAGAGGTGCTGCTGCAGTTTCTATTTCCTTTTATTTAACTAGGTAGGTAAGTCAGTTAAGAAGAAATTCTCATTTACAATGATGGCCAAACCTGGACAACGTTGGGCCAATTCTGCACCGCCCTATGGGTCTCCCAATCATGGATGGATGTGATACAGCCTGGATTCGAACAAGGGACTGTAGTGACGCCTCTTGCACTAAGTTGCAGTGCCTTAGACTGCTGTGCCACTCTGGAGTTGTAATGTGTCTGACTGTTTCTCTCACTCTCAGGGTCTGCTTTCAGAGACGTACCTGGAGTCCCACGGCATCACTCTAATGAACAAGACTGAGGATGATGAGCTGGGCACAGCAGAGCTGAGTGAGGAAGAGCTGCGCCAGATCACAGGTATGTTCGCGTGTGCCCCCCCCCCCCCAGGTTCTTAATCCTTTCAGTGAAAACAGATCAATGTTGGCAGTATTATGAAGCTTCTCGTTCTTAAATGTTTCCTGCCTTTTTGGATCTACCAACAGTGTTTTGGGACTGTGGGTTGTTTTCAGACCTTTCTCATGCTGTTTGTACAAGAGGATGTTCTGATGTGAATGGACTGAGTGTAACTGAATAGTTTGGTTCATGTGCTCCTCTTGCTTACAGAGGAAGATTTCTATGAGAAGCTTGCTGGCTCCATTGCCCCTGAGATTTTTGGTCATGAAGATGTGAAAAAGGCTCTGCTGCTGCTGCTGGTTGGAGGAGTGCAGCAGGCCCCCAAGGGTATGAAGATCAGAGGTGAGTGCAATAAAACCATTCCACTGCCCTGTAACATTGTCCATTTTTAAAATGGCTGCTTTGGCTTTCATTGGAGTTTTGGGATGTTTTATTAATGACCCGGTTTGGCGCCTTCCAGGCAACATAAACATCTGTCTGATGGGAGACCCAGGAGTAGCTAAGTCCCAACTGCTGTCTTACATTGACCGCCTGGCTCCTCGCAGTAAGTACAATCTTTTGGAACGATCTGAAACATTTCCTCTCCATTTTTCACTGGTCCCAGGTCACACAACTGGTGAAAGCAACATGCTAAATGGCCTACTGGATATTGACTAAAAGGTTTACACCCTTTTGCACAGTTGTTGGATTAATATGTAAGGAAAGGGAGGTCCTCAATCGTATTCAAGTAAATAAAGGATTTAAAGATGATTGTATTTGTGCTCCTGACATCATGGGCCTAGCCATGACCGTTCCCCCTGACCCCCTCCAGGCCAGTATACAACGGGCCGAGGTTCCTCTGGCGTGGGCCTGACGGCAGCGGTGATGCGTGACCCTCTCACCGGGGAGATGACCCTGGAGGGCGGCGCACTGGTGCTGGCCGACCAGGGTGTCTGCTGCATCGACGAATTTGACAAGATGGCAGATGCCGATCGCACAGCCATCCACGAGGTGATGGAGCAGCAGACCATCTCCATTGCCAAGGTGAGCTTTCTCCTTACCAAAGCCATATCTGTTTGGCAACTAACACTTAGTTGTGTAAGGCTATTTATGGGTGGTTTTAACAAAGGAGAACTGACAAGATTTTCTACCTGTACCCCTACAGCAGGTTTGTGTTTGTCTTCCATCTTGTCCTAGAGACAGTGCTGAGGGATATTTATTTTTTTCCCCTTAGATGTGCCAGCCACGAAGTTGAATTTGGCTATATTGTAAAATTTCATGAAAACCAAAATGCTAATTGAAGGTTCCGCGTTAGGGTTAGGTTTAACTTTGACTTTGTGGCTTTACCAGCTAGTGAACACTGCAGAGTTGCCACTGGAACCAGATTCGTGACAAATAACACTAACCTGCCCCGAGAAGACAACATAGAAAATGTCCGTCTCGACGCTGAGCTTTTCCCCTACTCAATGAGATTTGGGATTGACTATTATCCCGGTATTTTACAAATGTTCCATCTCGGGTACGCCGGTCTTTACCTCCAAAACCGGAAATGTCATTCAAAAGCATATAAATGTCTGGATTTGATTAGAACTTAGATCAGCATGAACATTCTAACCTGATGCTACCGAGCCTGATGAGTCGTATATTTTATGAGCCCTTCATTAAAAGATATTTTGAGCCTAAGCAAGCCCAAATGATTATGCAATTATCCAGACTTCAACTGTATGTATTAAGTTTACATACACCTTAGCCAAATGCATTTAAACTCAGTTTTTCACAATGCCTAACATTTAATTCTAGTAAAAATTCCCTGTCTTAGGTCAGTTAGGATCACCACTTTATTGTAAGAATGTGAAATGTCAGAATAATAGTAGAGAATGATTTATTTCAGCTTATTTCTTTCATCACATTCCCAGTGGGTCTGAAGTTTACATACACTCAGTTAGAATTGGGTAGCATTGTCTTAAAATTGTTCAACTTGGGTCAAATGTTTCAGGTAGCTTTCCACAATAAGTTGGGTGAATTTTGGCCCATTCATCCTGACAGAGCTGGTGTAATGGAGTCAGGTTTGTAGGCCTCCTTGCTCGCACACGCCTTTTCAGTTCTGCCAACAAATTTTCTATAGGATTTGGGTCCGCGCTTTGTGATGGCCACTCCAATACCTTGACTTTGTTGTCCTTAAGCCATTTTGCCACAACTTTGGAAGTATGCTTGGGGTCATTGTCCATTTGGAAGACCCATTTGCTACTAAGATTTAACTTCCTGACTGATGTCTTGATGTTGCTTCAATTTATCCACACAATTATCCTCATGATTCCGTCTATTTTGTGAATTGCACCAGACCCTCCTGCAGCAAAGCACCCCCACAACATGATGCTGCCACCCTGAATTTTCCAAGCTGTTTAAAGGTACAGTCAACTTGGTGTATGTAAACTTCTGACCCACTGGAATTGTGATGCAGTGAAATAATCTGTAAACAATTGCTGGAGAAATTACTTGTCATGCAAAAAGTGATGTTCTAACCGACTTGCCAAAACTATAGTTTGTTAACAAGAAATTTGTATGTAAACTTGCGACTTCAACTGTACTGTATATGATATAGGCTACTGCACATTACGCACGACAAACATAAAGCTCATAGCTGTAACTAGCTACAGTACGTTCTGAAAGTATTCAGACCCCTTTACGTTACAGCATTCTAAAATGTATTAAATGTGATTTCCCAACCCCCCTCGTCTACACATAATACCCCATAATAACAAAGTGAAAACAGGTTTATAGAAATGTCTGTTTTTTTTTTATATATATAAAATTTGGAAACATCACATTTACAGAAGTATTCAAATCCTTTACCCAGTGCTTTGTTGAAGCACCTTTTTGTCTTCTTGGGTATGACGCTACACGCTTGGCACACCTGTATTTGTGGAGTTTTCACTTTGTCATGAGATAGCTGAGGCATATTTTTAGATAGCAACAAAGCTCTCGTTGTAGTGAAGTCACCATTTGCTGTCCACCTGTGATTATGCAGCAACCGCTCCAGAGCTGATGTCTGCCTGCTTGCCTTTTTAGTAGACTTTCTCCCCCACTCTCTCCTTATTAATACGTTAATGGTTGAAAAGGTGTCTCATGACATTGTAATACATTTGGTCTCCAGTCTGTGGGCTACTCATTCTACTGCAGGCTACGTCATTTATGTTAAATTATTTTGATGGAGCGCCATGTCTCCAACAGAACCCTGGAGAGGCGCGCTGGGCATGGACAAGCTAAATATTTTGCGCCCCTACCTGGGGCAGCATCAGCACGCACCTAAATAGCCCCCATGCCACTGGGCGAGTGAAGTTATTTTTTTGGTGGGCTGTAGGCTTTCCACCCATTTTAAGTCCATTCGCTCATTTTTCATGCCTCTGACATAGTAATGGTGTAACAGCCTAAAGTTTCCCATTTTGTTTTCATGATTGTGATAGGCTCATGTTTGCAACAAATGCACTTTCGCCCGTGTTGGGCTTGTGGTCGCTGTCCGCAGTCCTGAAACGCATCAGTGCACTGTTGAATTGGTGCCTTTTCCTAGACCATGTTGTTATAAGCATAATAGCAAAGTTAATCAGCATATTGGTGTTGAGAACAATAAGGCAGAGGAAGCAGGAAACAATAAAACAGTTCTTACCTTAATTGTTAAAGAAAAGTAAGGAGAGGAAACCATCTTAATTAGGTCTATAATAAATAGACCAACTTCAATGTGCCTGGCTTTATAAGTCATCCATATACAGTGCCTTAAGTATTCAGACCCCTTGACTTACCATTGTTTACAGCCCTATTCTAAAAAAGGTTGGCCTACCTGTTTGACAGATGGAAGTATCCATAGATTAGGGCATAATGAATATATTTCAATTGACAAGTTTCCTTATGTAACTCAGTAAAATCGAACGTTTTAATGTTTTATTTTTCTCTGTGCCATCTAGAACAAGATTATCTATTTTGGATGCAGTTTGAGAGATTGCGAGTGCTTACGCGTGTACTTAAAAAAATAAGCAACAATATTTTAGTGATGGGTTGTTTTAAACTTTTGCAGCTGCAATTAAAATATATAGTCTTTAGAAAGCCAGGTGGAGATGGTTAATGAAACGTTAATTCTGTCTTTGTTACTGTAGCATGGGCTATGCTGCAGCAAATGTAGGCCTACCTGTTTACTGTGGTGAGATGCGCTCCATACTGAGCATTGATTTATCATGCAGAGGCTGTAGAAGCCAGATTTAGACATTTCATATAATTTCACCGTTTCATTTCACACCATGCTGTTCAAATAAATAATTTTATAATTATTTATTCTGGTAAAAGGCATTCGATTTGTGCTGTAAATCTCTGTAACCGGGTTCCTGCCATTCAACCCTAAAGAGAATATGGGTGACTGACTCGCTCTGTTCCCTTCCCTGGTCAGGCGGGCATCATGACCTCCCTCAACGCCCGCTGCTCCATCCTGGCGGCCGCCAACCCTGCCTATGGCCGCTACAACCCGCGAAAGACCATAGAGCAGAATATCCAGCTGCCAGCCGCCCTGCTCTCCCGTTTCGACCTGCTGTGGCTCATCCAGGACAAGCCTGACGCTGAGGCCGATCTCCGCCTGGCCCAGCACATCACCTATGTTCACCAGCACTGCCGCCAGCCACCCACTCACTTCACCCCCATCGATATGAAGCTCATGAGGTCAGTTGACGTATTGCTCTTTGTGGGGCTGGAGGTAAAATAACCAACTATTTAGAAATCTTTGACTAGAAATTCATCTCACGTGCATGTTTTAGCTTACGTGACTAATTGTATGCTCCCTCCAGACGTTACATCTCCCTGTGTAAGAGGCGACAGCCCGTCATACCTGAGTCGCTGGCTGATTACATCACGGCAGCCTACGTGGAGATGAGGAAGGAGGCGCGTGTCAGCAAGGACTGTACCTTCACCTCCGCCCGTACACTCCTGTCCATCCTCCGCCTCTCCACTGCCCTGGTGAGACTCTGACCCCATCCTGAGTACAGGCTCCTTCTGGGAGCATATTTAGGATGTGGACCGGAGTCAGACTGGATGGTTGGACCGTCTACTACAGCCCAGTTTGTGCTAAAGTGCTTACAGTGCAGGTAGTGGTGATGCCCAGCCTACCCGCAGTATGAGCACTTCTTTCACACGCTGGGCATTAGGCCTCGTGTGTACGCTCATGCCTGCACTGACTGCTCTTTTGAATGACTGCTTCCTGTCCACTAAGACTGGAGGAATGTGATGCTTCTCACTCTGGTCTCGTAGCTCCTGGGTGTCAAAAGTGCTGTTTGTGCAGGTAGCTGACTCACCGGCCCTACTGCAAAACCAGCACTTCCCGACACCCTGACTGCACTGTGCTACATCATCTGGGTGGCCACGAGGGCAAGCCTGCCACTCCATTGGCTGACCCTGTACTCATTGAAAAGGTGCAACCCTTGGTCACCATTAGAAATGCATTGTTTTATTTAAGCATGGTTAAAAGTTTCAGTTTCGGCCTTCATCTGAGTATCGCACAAAAAGGATGGACAATTTCATATAGAGCATGGGGAAGACTTATGGCGAACTCTCTCCAACTGGTGGTGCTAATGAGAGGTGTGGTAGACTATAGGTTGGTCTTCAGGGTGGTCTGTCTCCACCTAGTGATAAAATTCAGAAAAGGGTAAAACGATCGGGAAGACTGGGCAAGCATTGTTCCACTGCAGTCGGTATTGATGTAAAACCATTACTGTAAAATACGTCAACAGCATAGGCAAAAAGGACTAACACAACTGATTTAAAGTTGGTGAGCTCCAATAGCCAATTGGGGGGAGGGGGTGACCCTCACCCTAATTTTGTCAAATACTACTTCCATGCCCTTTATGGAGTGTTTGCTGAATTAATATTGTACTCAAGCCTGGGTATAGTTAATGTGTTTTAATCTGTCTGTTTTCCTGTCTGGTCCCGGTCAGCTTTGCAGGGTGGGCAGTCAGCCTTTTTGTAGGAGCCGCTGTGCAAACCCAAGCAAAACTGACTGTGACCGGAACCAGTCGTCGCTTGTTACCTGAGAGCCTTCTACAATACAAACATGGCCTGTACAGCCACCATCACTGTTTTAACGAATCATATTGTGTTGATTGACTGTCAAGCCTCCATCCATCGGGAGAGACTAGCTGGTGTTGAGAGGCGGAGACTTGGGCAATTGCCAGCCATTCCAGAGGGCATTGCACTTGTCTCGGTCTGACAGTGCCGGCACAGCGCGACCTACGATGTCTGAAAGACACTAACAGTTGATTATTGCATTTCTTTTTGGTGTGTTCTGTGCTGTAGCCTATATAGCTAGCTACCTGACCTGTGGTCTCACGCCCCCCCCCCCCCCCTCACAGGCCCGTTTGCGGCTGGTGGATGTGGTGGAGAAAGAGGATGTGAACGAGGCGATGAGGCTCATGGAAATGTCCAAGGACTCCCTGCAGGCCGACAAGTCCAGCACCACCAGGTCAGCTCCTCTCCTCCTGTTCTGTGTGAAACTGCCAACAAGACAGTTCCTGATGACACTGTTATGCATTAATAAGATCTCTTGAGTGGATGCCTTTTGGGTGAGGATTGGGTTATAGCAGAGTAGGGTATGACTTCAAATGTAATGAGTATTCAGGAGCTATACCAAGTGGTTAAATTCCAGGGTTTTTACTGCCTTTGGTTCACATGACCGTGTGTATACTGGAGAAGACCTTAAACCCTATAGAAATAAGCACTTCACCACACGTTCCTGTTGACTTCAAATGTTTTGTCACATACTACTGTGCTAGTCTACCTCGAGGGATTCAAAGGAGCTGATGTAAGTATGTGGCGCTGTATGTTTCAGAAGCAGCAGCGCTATATGGCCAATTTGAAGCACAGGTTGGGTCAATGCAATTTTCTGTCAGTTTATTTGGACATTGATTTGTTCCTGTCAAATAGGCATTCCGTTTCTGAACAGACCAGTCGGTAGGCCCTAATTTGTGGGTTTGACCCCAACCCTGATGAAGTTCCACAACTTTGGACCCTCAACCTTTTTTTGATCCCGTTGTTTTCCAGAGCCCATCGGCCAGCGGACGTGATCTTCTCCCTGCTGCGTGAGCTGGCCACGGAGGGTGTGAAGGGCCGGGGTGGGTCTGGGGGCCTGGTTCGCATGGCAGAGGCCGAACAGCGGTGTGTTTCCCGTGGCTTCACCCCTGCCCAGTTCCAGGAGGCCCTGGAGGAGTATGAGGAGCTCAACGTGTGGCAAGTCAACCAGGCCCGTACCCGCATCACCTTCGTCTAAAGCAGGGCTGTTTGATTCCAGTCCTAGAGGGCCTGAATACTTTCTGGTATTTAATTGTACTCAACTGGTGTCCCTGGTCTGAATTAGTCCCTGATTAGGAGGAGGGGATGAAAACCAGAAGTGTTTCGGCACTCCAGGACTGACCTTGCGCCCCCTTCACCAGCCACAGGCCTTTTTCACCCAAACCCGGTCAAGGGCTATGCCTGTGACGAGATGCTTAATGGGCTGCTGACTGCGATGGGACCCCTTAGTGTGTCCCCATCTACGCCGTTACAACAAATAATTAAATGTAAACATGCATGGTGGTTCTTGGCTTTGTTTTGGAATGGTTAAATGTTGCTAACTTTTCTTCCTTGGCTATTAAATGCTTTTAAAAAAAATGTTAGATGGCTGCTCTCAAATAAAACTCTGTAAATACAATTTTTTGTTATGCAATCTTTTTGACTCAACCTCTTTTGTATTACATATACAATGGTCATTGCAGTAGGCCTTTAGCTCTAGTTAAATCAATGCCTGGAGCTGACATTTTGAGCTTCTGTGTTACAACTTTAATATACTTTGGCTATAGGGGAATTAATGGACAATACTTTCAATGCGCTCTTAAATACTTGTACATTATGAATGTCAGTGTTCATAAATTCATGGCTTAACTTGACTTCGTGGCTTGTTACTCAATTTCTTAACTATTCCTATAGTTTTGAAAATCCTATCAAAAGCTTAATTTCCTAATACATCATGACTTGTGCCACAGGGTTATTTGATACAGCAGGCTACTTACTGTATGTAGGTCACTGTCCCTCTGACTAAAATAATTGTGTTTCTGTTCATGTGGAAAGAAGAGCTGTAAAGGCCCCTGACACCTGGTTTGTTTTAAGATCAGTCTTGCTGTGTAGACAGTATTTTATGCTTTCGGTAGCGCCTGTCCATGGTTGTCTCGCCTGTAACTACATTGAATACAATCATGCATGTTTTTGTCAAACTTCTGCAATATAGGCCTATTAAAATCCGCAATGCAGGGAAATGTAAAACTATTCCGTAAACCTGAGTTGATAGCCCAGGTGAGACTTGTCCATAACCGGAGGGTCATTTATGTATGGTCCACTGTTTGATTTTACCACAATAGGACAGCGTCGTCTCAACGTAAATTCTCCACCCAGCCAGGTGTTCGTTCAAATCCATCTCATCGAAATTATACACCTGTCGCAAGAAAGGTGCTTATTTCCTCAAATACAACATTCGGTTGCAGGGTCGTGCACATACATTTTTTGGGGGACGTGTTCAAACAAAGGGCACGCAATTATTTTTCTTCCCCACAGGCGCAGTCAGACTCGTTGAGCAGTTGCAGGAGGGGAAAGCCGCAAAATCTGACTAAACTATTTTGAACTTGAATAAATGCTGCACTGAATATTGACCAACACGATTCCAATCAAAATAGAAAATTAAAATAAAAAAAATACTGTAGCCTTACCAACCCAACTCAATTTGTTGCCAGTGATGTATCCTGTAGTTTTCAAACGTTTGGACCCCCAACCCCAAAAAAGCAGTGATAGAAAACGCGTGACCCCCGTGTGCACACGCAAATGTAGCTTGTCATTACAGCCATAAACGGGGATAGGCTACAGAAATAAACTGCGTTTTACACCTGCATTTGGAGCTGAAAGTAATTAATGTTAGCAGCCAATTTCAACTATGTATATGTCACTCATCTGGAGTCCAGAGCAAGCAAAATCATATGGCCTAAGTGTGTGGCGGTTGCAGGATCGGATGGAAAGCATGTTTTGTCTGTACCGCACCATCACTTTGAAGGAAAATATCGTAATAAATTCGCCAGAATGTTACATCTTCATCCCATACTATTGAAGGCAGTACGATGTTAAAGCTGCTTATCTTTAGACATATCGCCAGCAGCCACCCAAACTAGGCCTATCTGGAACAGGACAATTCTCAATCGCCAGGCAACCTATTGTTCTGGCAAAGATGCGTCCGTAGTAGATTGCTAAACTGCATTGTATATGGGTGATAAACGTAGACCTACTTTGTTTTTGCTAGGCAAAACAGGAGGAACTTTAACAAGTTCTTTCTGGTCACAAATCTGGATATAAGCGCCCATTTTTCGCGCCAATTGATGACTGGTCGGGTCAACAACCAACTTTTTGGTACTGAAGTATAGATGAGAATTTAAGGACGACTTGCGTGCAGTGGGTTCAGAACAACTACTAAAATATAGCATTATGGGGGAAATTATACCACCACCAAAAAGGGCATTTGGAGACGAAGGGGCGTGTTAAATATTGCCCCCATTGGTGTGAACTTTAGATGGAAAAATGAAATCTATCAACAAAAAAATTGAAGTTTTATTGTGGACATTTATTGTGTCCCTCGAAACGAACGGTTTCATTTGCCATTTTTTATTAACGGCTTGGTCGGGGACAGTTCCTCTGATTTCAACACACTGCACACAGGCTTGTATATAATGTTCAGTTGCATACCACATGCTGTTCTATATTAGTCTTATTTTCTACACATTCTTGGCTTCATGCTATTGTAGGCCTAGATTGCTTGGGTCCACTTTTGGAAATTCTAGTTTTGCTCTGATGAAAAGGCTGTAAGGTTTTTTCCTAACATGGCAATATTTTCCCCAGGGATACCCTGCTATTTCTACTCAGCAGGTAATGTTTCCTCCCAGACTTTACTGCGAGTTTCCATTTGAAGTCAGGACCTTTTATGACTTTGCTGCTCACGTCCAGGAGTTTTTATTCTTAAATGGCGCCAGAGGCTCTGTATTAAAATAGCGTTTTAAAGGAAGGAGGAGACAATATTATTGTTTCAATGGTTTTGTGATTCTATTGGACAGGCACTCACACGTCAGACTGATTGACATGGAGACCTGTATTTATCACACCTACCCTCACCGGTACAGGAAAGACAGCAGCCCATGCACAGGTCAGTACGGAGTTTCTTCTTTAGCACATATGATCTGATAATTTAAGTAATATTATTCACAATAATCAGTATATTTTCTAAACTGCAGGAGAAGCATAATTTTACACAGAAATTGTATCTCATCTCTCCTTTTATATATTTCCATGCTGTTAAATACCGAGGATAACCAAATATATGCTGATCGTTCACAGGACATGTTATAGCCTACTGCTGTTTGAATGTATTTATTTGCGTTGTCATCTGGTATTTGGCATGCATGGTTTAATTACATTTGGGGATTGGCTATTCTTAGAACAAACACAGAGGAAAGTATGTATATGTGAAGATCAGATCTTGAACAGTTCCCAAGTTTAAGTAAATATATAAAATGTCATAATGTTACTTTCCCACTCGGGAATTAAAACAATGTGATATTTAGATTTTTAGTTTGAAACTGTTACAGGTCACATGTAAATACATGCATCTCAGTATGTACATGTACATTTAATTCAATCATGTATGTCAATGCTCACTGAAAAACAAAACAATTGAGGCATGTACAATGTAAGTGATAAAATGCAGTGGCTGGTTTGCAGGTGGTCAAGATGATTTCTCCATTGTGGCTGGTGGGGGCAATATGCTGTCTAATGTTGCTACCAGGTGGGATAACGTTATTTTAGGCTACATGAGTTTGGTAAAATTAAAGTTATTGAAATTATTGTCCTAAGTAAATAGAAAATATTCAATGTGGAATTGGATGATAACTGATTGAGTCTGTGGCATGTGTATCCTCTGCAGTTTGGCTGGAAGCAAAGTCTCTTCTGAATACTATCAAGCAGGAAGGTAACTGAATGTTTAGGGGGGATGACATTTAAAGTTTTTGCTTTCGAGCTTCTTGATAAAATTATGTGTAGTACCATTGCTTTACTTTTGTTTGATACTGAAAGCAACATATCTATCTGTGGTAATTATAAATGGTAGTTGGCCTCATGTCTTTCTCCCTCTGTGGCTTTGCTCTCCCTCTCCACTGATCCACCTGTCCCCACAGAAATGAGCCCTGTTAGTGATGTGAGTATTGATTCGGACAAGGCTCATGGCTTCCTGACTCACTCACGACCAAAGCGCAATGTGGAACCCAGGTGGTACAGAGGCAACCCCGATTTCCAGGCTTACTACCGCTACTACAATAGCATTGGACACACAGAGGGGGTGAGAGAGGAAAGAAAAACAATCAATAACACTCACGCAATGCATTAACTAATGAAGCACTAACTACTAACTAATGAGGCACTGGCAACTAACTAATGAAGCACTAACCACCACTAAGAATAAATGAGGCATTTGTTTTCTCAAATTATTCCATCTCTCTCTCTGTATGATTGAAATAAAGACAAGATACATATTTTTTTTAATCTGTCTTGTACCTCTCAGCTGTATGAGATTGACCGGATCAGGCTGCTGTACCAGCAGATGAGGCAGCTGGAGCATGTATACGGCCCCAACGCCTCACACTTCCAGAACAAACTGGGAGTACCCACCATCAAGAAGTGCGACCCGGCCATGGACAAAAAATGCAAAGCCCTACCCCCTCCCCCTCCTGCCCCAATAAAAAGCACATCTCAACCCCCTCCTGCTCCTGCCATCTCCCAGGCTGACGTCATGTACCTGTGCAATGCCAAGGACCCCCTCTGCAAGCCCCATATTGTCTACCTCCCCACCGGGGCATTGCCCGTACTGTGCGACCCCCGCTACCACCCCTCCTGCAACCTCCACAAGCTCCCTCCTCCACCACCACCCCCAATGCTTAAAAAATCTGCCCCACAACTACCACCAACCGCCCCAAAAAAGTCATCTCCCCCTCCGGCCCCCATCCACACCTACAAGGGCATGGAGTATGACTGCAATCCCTACTGGGACCCAGACTGCCTGATAGACCACCCACCCAGACCATTCCATGGCAAAGCTGGCCCACCCCCTCCTCCCGTTGAGGTGGAACCAGTTGAGGCCTCGCCACCCCCTGCAGCCAGCAACAAGAAAGTGGCCCATCCCTATCCCTACTATGGCTACCCCTATAACTATAACTATGGGTATGAACTCTATGATCCAGTCCGCTTCCAGTACCCCTCACCACCTTCTGATTCCCCTGATGATAGTGGTAGTGACTAGCTCATCAAAGCTCTAAAGGCAGCTTTACTTACGCCTCAAGTGTTTTGGCAATAATGAAAGAAGAGTTGTTTTCCCCTGAAGATGTAGATTTAGAAGGACGAAGCAGCAGAGACCATAATTATAGGTATTTGAGCTATAAAGCATGTAATCGTCTTATCAATGTGCTGGTGATGCTGTTATGGGCAGGAGAGCAAACCTAATTGTACAGCAATGACCTGCAGGAGAGTGATGCTATATTACAATGATTGGAAATATTACAACGATAAGACTGATTTATTAGTCCAATGCGCCATTGTCTATTCAGCATCCAAAATCCTTATTCAATTACACAATTTTCATAGCAAAACAAATAAAGTAAATATTGACTCAAATTATGAAAAATAAACTTTTAAAAAACTGTCTCTGGCTTCTCTCTCTACTGAACTCTGTTTGCATGTATACCACATGCCAGTATTGCTTGTTCTGCTAGTTACTATAGGTTTTGTGTAATTAAAAGGCAAAAATTAAGATACGTGGCAACAGTGAGAGCTTGAAAGAGAGGAGGATAAAATCCAATAGAGGAGGAAAGCTGACTTCTGTCTTTGCCACATGGCTGGTAAACTCGGGCTACTAAAGAAAAAGTGCAGGCTGGCGGTCATTATGTTGACATCTGCTGCCTTTTAATATCCAAATAAATGCTGACCTGAAACTGTCCAAACTCTGTTTCCTCCACCCCTTTCCTGTCTAATGCACCTCACACAGTACCTCCCCAAGGCCATGCACAGCAGGAACAGACTACATAAAAAAAAAAAGGTAACTGTTAACACATTGTCACCTCCGGCCAATAATCCTAAAAACCATGCTGACTCCACAGACCTGACTTTATACACTTTTTTTAACCTGTGGGTCTCTGTATTGTGTGTGTATCTACTTGAGTACAGGCTACCTTTAAGCCAGGAACGTGGGTTCGATTCCAGCTGGGGTCACCAACACATGTATGCATGTATTACTAAATTCTTAGTCCTGTTTATACCTGGTTCTAACATACGTCTTTTTCCCTGATCTTATCCACATCTTGATTGTGCCTTCATTTTTAAACAGGTTTACTGTAGATTTAGTGGAAATGCGTTCTCTAGAGTGATGAATTACGCTTCACCATCAGGCAGTCCAACAAATTAATCTAGGTTTGGCAGATGCAAGAACGCTACCTGCACCAATGCATAGTGCCAACTGTAAAGTTTGGTGGTCGAGGGATAATGTCTGGGGCTGTTTTACATGGTTCGGGCTAGGCCCCTTAGTGACGGGAAACCTTAATGCTACAGCATACGGTTTCCTGTTTCAGCATGAAAATGCCCCCATGCACAAAGCAATGTCCATACAGAAATGGTTTGTCAACTCTATCAAACATAATTGGAACGCTGACTGCGGGCCAGGCCTAATTGCTGAACATCAGTGCCCGACATCACTAATGCACTTGTGGCTGAATGGAAGCAAATGCCCTCAGCAATGTTCCAACATCTAGTGGAAAGCCCTCCCAGGAGAGTTGAGGCTGTTATAGCAGCAAATGGGGGACCAACTCCATATTAATTCCCATGATATTGGAATGAGATGTTCAACGAGCAGGTGTCCACATACTTTTGGTCATGTAGGGCCAGGATATCTGGTCACACTGCAGACACATTTTACTAATGCAATGGCTACAATGTGGACACAATCATAATGTGAATTAGATCAGGACAAAGGACGCATGTTAGCACCAAGTATAATCAAGGCTCGAGTAAAAGTGTCAGATACCTGTTGTGTTACGAGTATCTGTTCACTAGAGATGGACGGAAGCACTACTGTGTTATTATAAACCAGGTGGTTTGAGCCCTGAATGCTGATTGGCTGAGAGCCATGGTACATCAGACAGTATACCATGGGTATGACAAAACAACCAGTTTTATAATAGCAATTAGGCATCTCAGGGGTTTGCGGTATATGGCCAATATACCCCGCACCTGGCTGTATCCAGGTACTCCGCATTGTGCACAACTGCCATTAATTGGCAAGATACCACACATCCTCGGGCCTAACTGCTTAATTCTTTATTTGTTAATGAATCTGTTAGCTATAATTTAAATTGATAAATGGCCTTATTTGACTTTTTATTGGATAAACAAATCAAAGTCCCAAGAAAAATCAGCAGATTATTTATTACTTACAGAAACATGGAACAACAAAACAAAGAAAAAGGGAAATTGTATTTTCTGTTCACATGCATACTCACAAATGTTAAAGTGTGAGTGAAAATGTGAGTGATTTTGTACACGGTTTCCTTCTTCCTGTTTGTGTGTGTGATTTTCTGGTATAGACAGGAGGCCTTTGAGACACTTCTAGCATTTGCTACCTTTGAAAACAAACTGGTTTGATGAGAACAACATTCACTGGTATCTGAGTGTGTGTGTGTCACAAGTGTTACTTAACATAAAATACAGACAAACAAATGGAAAAGCAGTGCTTGTGACCTCTCCCTCTCTTCCTCCAATTACTCTTTCTCCGTGTCACTCAAAAGAACAGTCCTCTCATCCTCCGGCCGATGCCCTGTCTATCATACAAGACGTTGAACTTGTTGATGAACTGATTCATGCTGTTGCAGGTCTTAGTGATGGTACCTAGGTAAGCCATGAGGCCCACGTCATTGCATTGCTGAAAAAAATGAATATGAGATTAATATGCTTTTACAGTACTGTGCCAATCCATCCTGTCTAAGCATTCTCAAATCATTACCCTTGAGTGATTTAAAGAAGGAATTTTGTTAAGGTTTTGTTAATTATCCTGATTATCACATCACCAAGACTATAATCTAAAAACAATGGTGCACACATGTTCACACCAAGAGCTGAGTTTTGCTAAGTGCCTAGGTGGGGATGACTTACATCATAGAAGTCAGTCTTGAATTTGATGGTGCTGAGAACAGGCAGTCTATGGCACAGGGCATTGGCTTCTCTGAGGATCTCGTGGTTAAATGGCACCTCTCCTGGATCGTACCAAATCAGAAGGGGAGAGTTAAGAGAGCACGAGGGAAAAATATACACACAACACAACAGGTGAGATAAGATACAGTTGGGATATACCAAGGAGAAGAGACAGGTTTGAAAGACCATGTTTTTTTGTTTTTTTTTAAAGCAAGGGCTGGAAATTATATCGATGTTAGTATCAGCATCTTCTTTCCAGACTCACTTGAACATGCATTATTTTGGTCTTTCATCCCTCATCACACGACAGAGTAAGCAGTTCTCTCACCTGCTTCCACTGCTTTGACATATTCCAAGATGACTTTCACCCTGCTGTGGAGCATCTTAATTGCACTGTGTTGTGCTATGAGATGTTCGGCCACTGAACAGAAGAGACACATAATGGCGTGACGGTGTTTTAAAAAATGCCTGTCAGACAGTGGGGGGTAAATAGGCCACCTTAACTACAGTTACCTGTTGAATTCTCCCCTGTGCCTGTGGCTGTCATGCGAGCCACGTGATCCACTCCGATTCGCTCCGCTTCTTCTGTGGCCAGAGTGTACCCCAGCTCAGCAAACAACATGGTCGCCTGGGATTGGTCAAGTCAGAAGGACAGACAAGCTTACAAATCAGCCACTAGTACTAATCACGTTGGTGTGTTTCCATATATATATATATATATATATATATATATATATATATATATATATATATATATATATATATATATATATATATATATATATATATATACACACACACACTAAGCCTATAAATAAAATTGTTGCTGGCCAAATTGACCAGGAGGGGGGAAAAACTACGGTAGGCAGACTATTAGCGCATCACCCACTTATGGGAGAGCAACAGCCTCTGCCATATGGACACATTGATACACCGTGATCATTGGTGGTTAAATGAGCGCATGGAACTCAGATGGCTAATAACTTCCATGGTCAACTAATTCAAAATACATTAAACAATTTGGGTTCATTCAATCACATTGATCTCTCTACTAAACCGGCCTGCCCCCTTTCTATCTGTCCTGACTTGAGCTCAATCAACTGTATGGAACTGAAGCTGTCTCTAGCGAAGTTGCAACATCGTATTAACTAGCCTATTCTGGACCCTCAGTTTCCTGCACACCAGTGAGCTCAGGTCAGACAGCTGTTCTTGCGCAATGGACTTACTGTGTGAGGTGAAGAAAAAAATGACTGAGAATCTCAGCTTATTAGTAGTAGCTGTGGTGAGTTAAGACAATCAGAAATCAAAATGGGCACATTCCTACATTTGAGCCAGGTAGGCTACTTCAAAGCATCCCTCAAGACAGAGAAACCAGACCCATGTTCATTGCTGCACTTCAAATAAAAGACATTGACAAAATGTACAAAACTCCTAAATGAGGGTTATGAAATAAACCATAACTTCTTTCTCACAAGTGTAGCAGGTTGTGAACTCTGGAAACAATGTTTCCACTCTGAGAATGAGAACATAAATGACTGTAGTAACAAAATGCATTAACAGAAATTAATGTAACCAAATGACAGGGATTAACGGTACATTTACTACTGGTGACATATGTAATGGGGAATGTATCAAAATAAACAAATCAAAGAGCAAACGATTCACACAATGGAACAACGAATGCACAATAATTGGCAGGAGATAGCGGAGTGCATTCTAGAAAGCAGAGCGCAGGCCTTCTGGAGAGACACAGCTATAGGCCATCTTCGCCACACACCCCTTCCCCTTGTCTCACCATTTAAAATTAAGACTAATTATCTTCACGCATATTTTAGATGCTTTTCACTGACAGCCGCCACTCAAATCAGCTAGACCTTTTGCTACGGCTGCAGTCTATAAAATACTTCCTCACATGCCATTTCTCTCCTGTTCTATTGGTTTTCATATCAACTTTCTTTCCTTGTCCAGAAGCAAAAGGCACAATCCTAGTCATATTAGCAACCCATTCTAGTTTTTGCATCATTAGATTCACCATCTTTCTAAGTTTCTAACAGAGATTTTAATCTGTCATATACCGCTGGCATCAGGTGAGGTGTTTAGAATGGCGTTTTTTAACCGCAAATTGCATTTTGGCAAATGTTTGAAAATTATTTTTTATTGGCTGCTTCATCACAGGAATTGCATATTTTGTTAAGATTAATTACCATCATCTAAATGTGAATTCTGTCATTCTGAGCACCATGGTCGGACGCCCTAATGGGTTACGCACCCAATGCATACGGGTCTGGGAAATTTCTCAAATGGGCGGTAAATTAAAATCTTCCCGGTTACGTTGTCCAGCGCCACATTTTCCTAACGGAAACCCTGGTGTGTGTGTGTGTGGTAGGAGAGCTTGAGTTACCTCTCCACTGATGATGTCGATGACAGACTCATACACACTGACAGGGAGCTGGGGGAGATGGGACATGAGCTTCAATTACCACAAGTAGAAAAGCTATCTCTACCGCGTCATAGCAATATAACTGAACGACATAAAAGTAACTAAAAATGTAATTTATGAATAATATTTGACACTAACATATACAGTACCAGTCAAAAGTTTATACACACCTACTCATTCAAGGATTATTTATTTATTTTTTACTATTTGCTACATTGTAGAATAATAGTGAAGAAAACAAAACTATGAAATAACATATATGGAATCACTTAGTAACCAAAAATGTGTTAAACAATTCCTAATTTATTTTAGATTCTTCAAAGTAGCCACCCTTTGCCTTGATGACAGCTTTGCACACTCTTAGCATTCTCTCAACCTGCTTTACCTGGAATAACTAACAGTCTTGAAGGAGTTCCCACATATGCTGAGCACTTGTTGGCTGCTTTTCCTTCACTCTGCCTTCCAAATCATCCCAAACCATCTCAATTTGGTTGAGGTCGGGTAATTGTGGAGGACAGGTAATCTAATGTAACACTCCATCACTCTCCTTCTTGGTCGAATAGCCCTTGTGTTGGGTCATTGTTCTGTTGAAAAACAAATGATAGTGGGACTAAGCGCATACCAGATGGCATGGCGTATAGCTGCAGAATGCCGTGGCAGCCATGCTGGTTAAGTGTGCCTTGAATTCTAAATAAATCACAGACAGTTTCACCAGCAAAGCAACCCCACACCATCACACCTCCATGCTTGGAACCACACATGGGGAGATCATCCATTCACTTACTCTGCGTCTCACAATGACACGGCGGTTGGAACCAAAAATCTCAAATTTGGACTAATCAGACCAAAGGACAGATTTCCACTAGTCTAATATCCATTGTTTGTGTTTCTTGGCCCAAGCAAGTCTCTTCGTCTTATTGGTGTCCTTTAGCAGAAGTTCCATTGCAGCAATTCAACCATGAAGGCCTGATTCATGCAGTCTCCTCTGAAAAGTTGATGTTGAGATGTGTCTGTTACTTGAACTCTGAAGCATTTATTTGGGATGCAATTTCTGTGTCTGGAAACTCTAATGAACTTATCCTCTGCAGCAGATGTAACTCTGGGTCTTCCTTTCCTGTGGAGGTCCTCTTGAGAGCCAGTTTCATCATAGTGCTTGATGGTTATTGCGACTGCACTTGAAGAAACGTTCAAGGATCTTCAAATTTTCCGGGTTTAACTGACCTTCATGTCTAAAAGTAATGATTGGCGGTCGTTTCTCTTTGCTTATTTGAGCGGTTCTTGCCATAATATGAACTTGGTCTATCTTCTGTATACCACCCCTACCTCGTCACAACACAACTGATTGGCTCAATAGGATAGGATAGAAAATCCACATATTAACTTAACAAGTCACACCTGTTAATTGAAATGCATTCCAGGTGACTCCCAGATGAAGCTGATTGAGAGAATGCCACGAGTGTGCAAAGCTGTCATCAAGGCAAAGGCTGGCTACTTTGAAGAATCTCAAATGTATTTAGATTTGTTTAACACTTTTTTGGTTACTACATGATTCCATGTGTTAATTGATAGTTTTGATGTCTTCACTATTATTCTAAAATGTAGAAAATAGTAAAAAGATAGAAAAACCCTGGAATGAGTAGGAATGTCCAAACTTTTGACTGGTACTGTACAGTTGAAGTCAGAAGTTTACATGCACTTAGGTTGGAGTCATTAAAAACTTGTTTTTCAACCACTACACACATTTCTTGTTAACAAACTATAGTTTTGGCAAGTCGGTTAGGACATCTACTTCATGCATGACACAAGTATTTTTTTCAACAATTATTTCACTGTATCACAATTCCAGTGGGTCAGAAGTTTACATACACTAAGTTGACTGTGCATTTAAACAGCTTGGAACATTCGTGAAAATGATGTCATGGCTTTAGAAGCTTCTGATAGGCTAAGTGACATAATTTGAGTCAATTGGAGGTGTACGTGTGGATGTTTTTCAAGGCCTACCTTCAAACTCTGTGCCTCTTTGCTTGACATCATAGGAAAATCAAAAGAAATCAGCCAAGACCTCAGAAAAAGAAGTGTAGTGTTTCCAAATGCCTGAAGGTACCACGTTCATCTGTACAAACAATAGTACGCAAGTATAAACACCATGCGACCCGTCATACCGCTCAGGAAGGAGACGCGTTCTGTCTCCTAGAGATGAACGTACTTTGGTGCGTAATGGACAATGACCCCCAAGCATACTTCCAAAGTTGTGGCAAAATGGCTTAAGGACAACAAAGTCAAGGTATTGGAGTGGCCATCACAAAGCCCTGACCTCAATCCTATAGAAAATTTGTGGGCAGAACTGAAAAAGCATGTGCGAGCAAGGAGGCCTACAAACCTGACTCCGTTACACTAGCTCTGTCAGGAGGAATGGGCCAAAATTCACCCAACTTATTGTGGGAAGCTTGTGGAAGGCTACCCGAAACATTTGCCCAAGTTAAAACAATTTAAAGACAATGCTACCAAATACTAATTGAGTGTATGTAAACTTCTAACCCACTGGGAATGTGATGAAAGAAATAAAAGCTGAAATAAATGATTCTCTGCTATTATTCTGACATTTCACATTCTTAAAATAAAGTGGTGATCCTAACTGACCTAAGACAGGGAATTTTTACTAGGATTGAATGTCAGAAATTGTGAAAAAAACCCAGAGTTTAAATGCATTTGGCTAACGTGTATGTAAACTTCTGACTTCAACTGTATATCGTCCATTATATAAAAAAAAATCTAAATGAGAAACTCACATCTGTGTGTTTGGTCATCGGGTTGAGCTTGAGGAAGAGAGGACTCTCAATTATCTCACACACCTGAAGTGAAAAGAGAGGAAAAGCCATTAAGGAAACAGCACACAGTTGGCCAAATAACCTCAAATGACTGACATTTACATCTTTCAAATCACAACAATTCACTGACCAATTACAGTAATAGTTACTTTTATCATGCCTCTAATTCTTCCCCCATGGAAAATGCCCAACCACATGGAAAAGAAATGTATTCTCTTTTGCTCCACCTACCTGCTTGTGAATGTGGATGTCTGATTGGTCACAAGGACCCCCTGTTGTATACCAGCCCAGGAACTCCATGTCCTTGAAGACCTGTTTGACTGAAAGAAAGCAGAGGTCAGGTGCAGTAGGAATTCCATGTTTTTGAAGACCTGTTTGACTGAAAGAAAGCAGAGGTCAAGAAGTCAAGTAGGTCCCCCCACTAATGTAATCTTATTCACTGTGACCTAAAAGGCAAAACTCATCCTAGACCAGCACCTATACAGAGGTTCAGTTCAATTTATAACACCAAGGGCTTCAGGTACAAGCCTACTATGACATTTTTCCACTTCAGAGATGGTGGGAAACCATGACACAGCACATCAATCAATCACAACTTTTGATCTAGTACTTTCACCAATATCAGTAATCAATGGGGAGTGACATCTGACATTTTCTTTGTATGGTAGGTTAGTGAAATTAGACTCACACTGCTCCTCCTTGGTGTAGTAGTACTCCTTGTCAATGTGTGCTCGGTCATCTACCAATTGATGAAGCAGCTCAAAGGAGTTCATCACCTCAATGTTTCTACCCTCCTGCTTCCCGATTAACGCGCCGATCACTTGGTGAGAAGGAAAGGATGCAATGCAACATTAGGCAGATGGTTGGAATTGATATAGCAAAGCCCATTGAAATTGTGTCATTAACTGTAACCTCTCCCATGTATGATTCCCTTCCCACTGTTGAGGTATTGGTTCTCTTGTAGAGTCTTAACTATTTTAATTAATGTCTTAAAGTTGAAATACTTTGAAAGAAGTTTAGACATTTACAGAGCAATTTACTGAAAAAAATGTAAATATCTCTCATCCCCTTATTCCATGCCAAATGTAAGACTGTATACAACTATCGGTATTCTTGAAAACTGATCACCTCACATACCCTGCATGGGCCGCCCCTCCTGGGAGCGGATGCGAATCCAGTGATCTGAGATGTTGAGGATGACCAGAGGATGCAAGGCAACAGAGACACTGCCGGTGACCCCAGATACCATAACACTGGGGCTGGCTGTGGGACAGAGAGAGAGGGTGGGTTTCCTTTAAAGCCAAACGTAGCTAATATGGCTTTAACACGACCGCCTGCCTCAGAGCAAACAAAGCATTTGTGTTCTTGTCTTTAATAATGTATATTTTTTGACGATGGTTACAATATCCGTGTGCAGGTGAATTGGGTGGATTTGAGTAATCTAACTTTACAGGAAGAGTAACGTTACAGTGATGACTAGTTCAATTAAAAAATGGCATTGATTCTATTCCTCAAAGCTTTGATTTTCAATCCAATCCACATTTTAAAAGATGCCATCATGAAACTTACTAACAGCTTAGAAAAATATAGTTAACTACTCGCTAGGTATAGAGGACCTGTTACTGCGCTGTTATTAAAACTAGCTAAGAAGGCAAAATAGGTAACGTTTAAACATGTTAACTGTTACCTAGCCAGCAATCGATAAACTAACGCTAGTGGTTTACATTGTTTAGTTTAGTTAGGTAATACGGACGGACCAATCAATATGTGACGGCGGATGAATTAGTTCGTTAACTAGCAAACATTAACTGCACTTGTTTGGAAATTGCATATACCAGTAACGTTAATATACACACAAGTACTGGACAGTCACCTTATTTAAATTAACTAACGTTAGGTAGTCTCGCTGTAGTAACGTTAGAAAACGCATAAGCGAAATAATGGCAAGCTAAATGCGCTAACACCATCGACAAAGGAGTATAGTTGAAACCTACACAATATGTATACAACCTTATCATAATCAGATAAATCAATTGTGCTTTTAAAGGAAATTACCTGCCCCATCCACCTCCATTCCACCACCATTGCTCGTCGCCATCTTGTCCGACTTACAGCTGCGCAAGCCCAGTACAACGAGGCGTTTTTTCTCAAACGCCAACATGGAACCCAAACCGCGTGCGCTATCGTGCATACATTTATTTCCCCCCCTACACCAAATGTGATCACGACACTCAGGTTAAAATATCAAAACAAACTCTGAACCAATGACATTAATTTGGGGACAAGTCGAAAAGCATTAAACATGTATGGTAATTTAGCTAGTTAGCTTGCACTTGCTATATAATTTGTCCTATTTAGCTAGCTTGCTGTTGCTAGCTAATTTGTCCTGGGATATAAACATTGAGTTGTTATTTTACCTGAAATGCACAAGGTGTTCTACTCAGACAATTAATCCACACATTCAACCGAATCGTTTCTAGTCATCTCTCCCCCTACCCCGCTTTTTCATCTTTGAATTTATATGGTGATTGGCATCTACACTTTTACCAGGACAACCAGCAAAACATGTTGTCTTTCAATCACCCACGTGGGTATAACCGATATGAAGATGGCACGTAGGTACCAGCTTCTTTAAACAAACGAGCAGATGGGAGCGGCAGGACTTTCAGCGCGATCTGCGTCAGAAATAGGAATGACTTTTAGTTTAGCCCTTGGCAACGCAGACGCTCGTTAGCAGCTGGAGGAGTGTGGGTGCAATAATTGAATAACATGGATTTCTAAATTTATTTTGCGACGCTCGCGCACGCAACGTGTCCGGTCTGGTCAGCATGTAAGGGGCAGTTTTTGCTGCATTTACACAGGAGTTTTGAGGATATATGCTTCGGAAATTATGCCGTTGTTATGCTTATTTATTATTTAAAATGTTTAAGCCATTGTATATATTTGGTACGGTCCATAAAATGTGCTAATTTCGGAACGTTGTAGCTTTTAGCACCCGTTTCTGCGGGGTTTATTACTTGAATGCAACTTTGGTACGTCGGTGTATTTTGTCCGTGTACTCGACGGTACTTTTTGTTTACAAAATGGCAGACTTCAGAACTTCTACCCTCGATTACTTTCCAGAGAACATTTTAATTGATATTTTATCATATTTAGGTGTGCGAGAGCTCATCCGATCAGGAAGGTAAAACAAGTTAGCTGAAGTCGAAGTGCTCAATATCCATTTTCGTGATAACGTCAATGTTAGCTTGAAGAACACTTCTCTTTGTCATGTCATTCATGTGGTGTATTTGCAGGGTGTGTAAGAGATGGAGACGTCTTGTAAAAGACCAAAGATTATGGCGAGTTGTTGATCTAACTGCATGGAAAGGGGTAAGAATGGTGTCCGTTATTGCATGTTGATCTTACCATTTCAAGATTTGTCATGAAAAGATTTCTGAGGCTACCATGTCCGTCTAAAGACGTCAGCCATTTTGTGATATAGCCATGTTTATCAGGTTCTACATTCAATGATATTTCAGAAGACTTGATTTTATTATTGATAGCTACTTGTTTGAGACCTCTCACATTCTGCAACAAAATGCAATGTTGATACTTGCATTGCAGGCTTATTTCCAGTGTTGGGGGAAGTTACTCTGAAAATGTGTATAATTTACAAAATGACCAATTACTTAACACTAGAAGAAGTTAACCTACACTAAAGCTACCCTTATTAAGACAAATATGGTTTACTTAACTAAAGTTACTTTGAAAAAGTAGTTCACTACATCCAAACTATTTTGTGAAATTGTATCATTTTAAGTGTCAGGCTACAAATTGCAAGAACAATGACTTTGGGGTCATATGTTAACAAAATGTGTAATGTAGCCTATTAAACACAAACTGTTTCAAGTGAGAATTAGGAAGGTTGAATCCTGAAAATGAAAGGAAATTATTGCCTACTTAAAACACTTAATTCTTTGCAAGAAACAGTGTAGTTCTAGTAGTTAGCGATATGGAAATGAACTACTGAAAACACTACCTGGTTTGAATTTAGTTCAACTACCACCAAGCTACTGCAAAATGTAGGTAAATTACTAGTTGAACTACATGTAGTTCACTACTCACCAGCACTGCCTATTTCCTACCTGTTGACTAGCTAACTCTACAGAACTTTCAAGTCATCGCTCAAACACTGATGCATTGTTTCTTCCCCATCTCTCCCTCATTGGATGTTTTCATTCTTCAACTGCTCATCCTGCCCTTGGTGTCCATTTTGGGTCAGGTGACATCGCGCATGCTGTGGGTTCTTCTACGCCAGTATCTGGGCACTGGGCTCCGATGCCTGCGGCTGCGTGGCTTGCTGCTCTCTGCTAGAGGTGGGGCCTTTCTCTCAGAGTCCTGGCTCAAGGCTTTGTCCTCCAGGTGTCCCCGTCTGCGTAGTCTTTCCCTGCTGCACGCAGACCTGAGAGGCTTGCACAGTTGCCAGCTCCTGCCCACAACACTGCAGGTCCTAGAGTTGCGTGGCTGCGAGCTACCACAGGGCTTTTTCACCCAGACCCCACTCAGTCCTGAGAAACAAGCTGGAATGGCATCAACCGCTGCTACTCAGCAACAGGGACGTGTTCAAACTGGGAAAGTGCCTGCCTCCACATCAGGGATTGCCATTGAGACGATGGTCCTTGACAACGTGCCCTCCTTCACAGACCAGCACCTGCAGAGTCTGGCGTCTTGGTTAAGGCTTAGCCGCCTAGAGCTCCGCAACGTCCTTCGTGTCACAGCGGAAGGCCTTAGGCGCAGTGCCGCCCAAGAAACCGACTCAGGCTTAAACGGGCTCTCCAGGCTCAAGTACCTGGAGATAGGGCACTTTGGGCGGCCGGGCGCCCAGCTGCAAATGGCCTCCCTGGGGCTCGGAGTGGGCTGGCTGGGCCTAGAGGAACTAAGCCTTGGCGGTAAGGAGGTGGGACCAGGCCTGCTGTCCGCCAGCCGTCTGAGGGACCTGAAGCGCCTGCGCCTGAGATGCTGCAAGCTGAGAGAGATGCAGGTGCTACGTAGCTGCAGGACACTGCGGGACCTGCGCAGGTTGGAGTTCTGTGAGGTGTTCTTCCAGGTTTGCCCAAAGACACCAGAGAGAGAGGGGGAGGTGGAGAGGCAGGGAGAGGGTGAGGAGGGGAGGGAGGGTGGCACAGATAGTGGTGATGATAAACTGGAGGAGAATGACCCCGTGCCAAGTCTGCGCCGCTCACTTGCTGCTCTGCTGCCACAATGTGCACTGGTGTTCACCAACTGCACCGTTACAATAACCTCAGACTAGATTACATACTGGATATGTTACACATTTGGTCCCTTATTCTACTGTTGTAAAACATTCCTCTCAATTCAGCCTGTTGCAAACTCATGCTTTACCTTCATTCACATATGTAAAAAAAAAATAATAATAATAATAATAGAAAGCTGCAACAATTTTAAACTCGCTTACAGTTTATGCTATTGAACAAAGGGACAGTTCCTGTGACGGCCATTAAACCATTATGAGAGGAAGTGCCTGTTTGCCGTATTCCCATCCACAATGGATAAGTGGTGGTTCCTCTTTTAGTCTAAATGTGTGTAAGGAAGTGGTTCAACTTAAAAGCTTGTTTTAATTGTACACCAGAGAAGCATTGCAGTGACCAATAAATGATGACTTCAATCATGTACTGTAACGGACCTGCTACAGCCATCGGATGTCCAGCACTGCCATCAGCCATTGAGGGAATTCTTCCTTTGAAAACATTGAAAGCTGCTGTACTGCTTGCGTTGCGTCTAATGGCAAGCTCAATAATTGCAGAGGTTCCGTTCTCGGCGGCTGATGTGTGCATTCATTCTATCTTGTGAATGGAAATATTGAGGGAAGTAGATTTTGGTTGGTTTCTGTGTAGCAGGTAGGACGTCACATTGACGGCAAAATATATTGGAACTCTGGGGGGGGGGGGGGGGGGGGGGGGTTTAAATAACAGCTTGGACAGTTATCAGTCCGTTGCTGGTATTATGCAATTTCCAAACCATTGCAGTTAAAATTTGCTGTAGCTCACTATGTTTTGCTAACTGGAAAAATACACTTATCCCCACTTGAGTTGTGTGATTCTCCAAAGAAGTATGTTATCTGTATTAATTACGAGAAAGTAGAAATGAAAACTGTTATAAGCTTTTTCCATCAAGAAACTGTGGTAAATAAAAATGGCACAATGTATTTTATGTGCGTGGGAAATGATTATCTATGAATAATGTTTCAGGGTTGAACTCCTATATATGCTTTGTAAATAATTCAGAACAAAGGAAAGGACATTGGGATGATATATCATTACCATGATATGTCGGGGAGGGGGGAGTCAATGTTCTATCATGATAAAATTATATACAGTGCCTTGCGAAAGTATTCGGCCCCCTTGAACTTTGCGACCTTTTGCCACATTTCAGGCTTCAAACATAAAGATATAAAACTGTATTTTTTTGTGAAGAATAAACAAGTGGGACACAATCATGAAGTGGAACGACATTTATTGGATATTTCAAACTTTTTTAACAAATCAAAAACTGAAAAATTGGGCGTGCAAAATTATTCAGCCCCTTTACTTTCAGTGCAGCAAACTCTCTCCAGAAGTTCAATGAGGATCTCTGAATGATCCAATGTTGACCTAAATGACTAATGATGATAAATACAATCCACCTGTGTGTAATCAAGTCTCCGTATAAATGCACCTGCACTGTGATAGTCTCAGAGGTCTGTCAAAAGCGCAGAGAGCATCATGAAGAACAAGTAACACACCAGGCAGATCCGAGATACTGTTGTGAAGAAGTTTAAAGACGGATTTGGATACAAAAAGTTTTCCCAAGCTTTAAACATCCCAAGGAGCACTGTGCAAGCGATAATATTGAAATGGAAGGAGTATCAGACCACTGCAAATCTACCAAGACCTGGCCTTCCCTCTAAACTTTCAGCTCATACAAGGAGAAGACTGATCAGAGATGCAGCCAAGAGGCCCATGATCACTCTGGATGAACTGCAGAGATCTACAGCTGAGGTGGGAGACTCTGTCCATAGGACAACAATCAGTCGTATATTGCACAAATCTGGCCTTTATGGAAGAGTGGCAAGAAAGCCATTTCTTAAAGATATCCATAAAAAGTGTCGGTTAAAGTTTGCCACAAGCCATCTGGGAGACACACCAAACATGTGGAAGAAGGTGCTCTGGTCAGATGAAACCAAAATTGAACTTTTTGGCAACAATGCAAAACGTTATGTTTGGCGTAAAAGTAACACAGCTGAACACACCATCCCCACTGTCAAACATGGTGGTGGCAGCATCATGGTTTGGGCCTGCTTTTCTTCAGCAGGGACAGGGAAGATGGTTAAAATTGATGGGAAGATGGATGGAGCCAAATACAGGACCATTCTGGAAGAAAACCTGATGGAGTCTGCAAAAGACCTGAGACTGGGACGGAGATTTGTCTTCCAACAAGACAATGATCCAAAACATAAAGTAAAATCTACAATGGAATGGTTCAAAAATAAACATATCCAGGTGTTAGAATGGCCAAGTCAAAGTCCAGACCTGAATCCAATCGAGAATCTGTGGAAAGAACTGAAAACTGCTGTTCACAAATGCTCTCCATCCAACCTCACTGAGCTCGAGCTGTTTTGCAAGGAGGAATGGGAAAAGATTTCAGTCTCTCGATGTGCAAAACTGATAGAGACATACCCCAAGCGACTTACAGCTGTAATCGCAGCAAAAGGTGGCGCTACAAAGTATTAACTTAAGGGGGCTGAATAATTTTGCACGCCCAATTTTTCAGTTTTTGATTTGTTAAAAAAGTTTGAAATATCCAATAAATGTTGTTCCACTTCATGATTGTGTCCCACTTGTTGTTGATTCTTCACAAAAAAATACAGTTTTATATCTTTGTGTTTGAAGCCTGAAATGTGGCAAAAGGTCGCAAAGTTCAAGGGGGCCGAATACTTTCGCAAGGCACTGTACTGTGCAAGTAGTTCAGCGTGCACAAGAGATGGAAGACCATTTAAAACAGTTTTAATCCTCAAATGTGACACACAGCCATAAGACAACAGCCTAACCTAATAATGCAACACAAAACTGTGCTTCTACACCTGCATTGCTTGGGGTTTTAGGCTGGGTTTCTGTACAGCACTTTGATATATCAGCTGATTTAAGAAGGGCTATATAAATACATTTGATTTGAAAACATTCTAGTATATTTCAGCCAATAACAGATCAGTAGGCCTGCAGTCATAGTGAATGGTAGTGAAATGCATTACTGAACGTGAGCGTAAGTGTCTAATGGACTATTCTCATTGTAAGCGGTAATTTTGCAGTAGCACGTTGACTTTGAGAAGGTGAAAGAGGAGACTTAAGTTCCAGGATTTGGTAAAAGTTTTAATACAGAGCTTTTGGGGTACATGTGAAAATGCAAATGCTGATAGTGACAGGCTGAAGGAGCCATGAGATATGGCCAATAGCATGGTGGTAGAGCATGGCTAAAAGGCTCATTGTTCTGAGAATAATAATTTACAGTTGGCTCAAAAGTATTGTGAGGGTGACACATTTTTTGGGTTGTTTTGGCTCGGTACTCTAGAACTTTGGATTTGAAATGATACAATGACTGAAGGTAAAGTGCAGGCTGTCCATTTTAATATGAGAGTATTTTCATGCATATCGGGTGAACTGTTTATAAGTTACAGCACTTTACATATTCCCCTCATTTTAAGGGACCAAAAGTATTGGGACACATTAACTTTGTATTAAAATAGTAAAAAGTTAAGTATTTGGTCCCATATTCCTAGCACACTGGCTACGTCAAGCCAAATGTTTGTTTTGGTTGTGTTTTAAATTACTTTGTGCCCAATAGAAAGGGTAAATAATATTGTCATTTTGGAGTCTCTTTTATTGTAAATAAGAATAGGATATGTTTCTAAACACTTCTACATTAATGTGGATGCTACCATGATTACGGATATTCCTGAATAAATCATGAATAATGATCAGTATGAAAGTGAGATGCACAAATATCCTACCCCCTCAAAAAAATGCTAAAGTCTCCTGTTATTGTAAGTGAGAGGTTAGCATGTGTTGGGGGTATGGTATTTGTGGGTCTAACTTTCTAACTCCATTATTCAGGATATGGATGAAAATACCCTAAATGTAAAGCTGATAGTCTGTACTTTAACCTCAGTCATTGTTTTATTTAAAATTCAAAGTGATGGAGTACAGAGCCAAAACAAAACAACTTTCACTCTCCCAATACTTTTGGAGCTGACTGTATATAGTCATTCTTAATGACATAAACATGCATCATTACAGACAGTGGTTGGTATGAAACTGCTACAACATTCAGTGAACAGAGAGACATTTGCTACTCTGTCATGGTTTCTGGTACAGAGTGTTTTATTCATTTTAATTTTATTTAACTTGGCATGTCGGTTAAGAATGAATTCTTATTTACAATGACGACATACCCACGACGCTGGGCCAATTGTGCGCCTCCCTATGGTACTCCCAATCACGGCCGCATGTGATTCAGCCTGGATTCGAACCAGGGACTGTAGTTTAGAAAAAAGAATTGCAATTATGTTAGCACAGCTGAAAACTGTTGTCCTGATTTAAGAAGCAATACAACTGGCCTTCTTTAGACTAGTTGAGCATCTGGGGCATCAGCATTTGTGGGTTCGATTACAGGCTCAAAATAGCCAGAAACAAATAACTTTCTTCTGAAACTCTTCTTGTTCTGAGAAATGAAGGCTATTCCATGCGAGAAATCGCCAAAACACTGAAGAGCTCGAACAACGCTGTGTACTACTCCCTTCACAGAACAGCGCAAACACGGACGGCTCTAACCAGAATAGAAACAGGAGTGGGAGGCCCTGGTGCACAAATGTGCGAGAGGACAAGTACATTTCAGTGTCTAGTTTGAGAAGCGGATGCCTCACAAGTCCTCACCTGGCAGTTTCATTAAATAGTACCTGCAAAACACCAGTCAAAACAGTTTTCAGCTGTGCTAACATAATTGCGAAAGGGTTTTCTTTTAAAATTATAAACTTGGATTAGCTAACACAATGTGCCATTGGAACACAGTAGTGATGGTTGCTGATAAAAAAATCAGCATAAAAAATGTTTCCAGCTACAATAGTCATTTACAACATTAACAATGTCTACACTGTATTTCTGACCAATTTGATGTTATTTTAACAGACAAAAATTGAAATGCATTTAAAATAGCAACACACTTAAAACAATAAATTGAAAAAGAATCAGTCAATAAAAGAGATAAAATGTTATCAAACATAAACACAAAGGCATCATTGATTAAAACAGGATTTTAACACCTCAATCAGTTTCACAGTGCAATACAGAGTTATTTATATATATATATATATAATAAAACCTATAAAAAGCATGATACACAAACAATGATGAATAATCTGTTTTTTTACCAATGCTAGGCTCCTTGATTTTTGTTTGGGGGCAGGCAAATGATTTTGCGCTCACTGCAAATTCAATCAAATCAAATAATCAATATCAGTAGTACTATAAAAAATGGGCTATTTTTTGTGGAGTAGCGCTTGTTTAGATTATTTCCTTTACTTCAGAAATTACAATATCTTTCCAAAATAATACCTGGTGAATAAACGAGACTTGAGAGTGTATGGAGAATATTATTTCATATCCGTTTTGTGGGGTAGGCTACTAGACTAAAGGAAAAAGGGTACCATTTAACATATGATCCTGGAGCGTTTTCCTAAGATTAGTTTGATTATTTACACTCTGCTTATCCATTGAAGAAGGTATTGTAAATGTTTCGGGCTTTTATTAACCACCCATATTAGTCAGTTATCAAAATACTCCATAGCCTAATTTTACATGGAATTATAGAAATCAGTAAGCCTACGTCAGTGAATATAGCCTACATTAGACATGTTTCCATTGTCGCAAAATGGAGGGGGAAGAAATGTTGCAAAAAAATTCATTACAACGTCTAATGGAAACTGCAGATATAGGAGAAAGTTTCTAAAGATAGACAACAACAAAAATGTATTCAGAAGTTATTACAATTGTAATCGATCAAGAGCGTTGAAATCTGTACTGATATCAGTGCTGTACAGAGCACATCAGTCAATCAACCACGAAAATAGCGCCGAGCTAACGTTTCAATTTATTTTCAATCACCATGTTTATTTACTCCATGTGTAACTTTGTGTTGTCTGTTCACACTGCTATGCCTTATCTTGGCCAGGTCGCAGTTGCAAATGAGAACTTGTTCTCAACTAGCCTACCTGGTTAAATAAAGGTGAAATAAAAAAATAAATAAAAAAAATCACTTTGGTACTACATAGAACTAACTATATGTTCACCTGGAATTTAATTGATGAATTAATTTTATTCTATGATAAAAGGCAGCTATTACCCCCCAAAACAATAAATTTTTCGCGTCACATCATTCTGTTTTTATCGACACGAGATATTTCAATGGAAATGCACCATAGTTGGCTGGCAACTGTAGAATTTATTTTCATTATGCGACTTTCCTAACAGTGACTTTCCTTTCCTGAGTATGTGGACTACACAGTCCTTCACTTTTTTGTACAACTTTGTCAAGATATGTTCCCCTCATCTGGTTTCCCATGTACTAAATAATATTTTAGCATAATTTAAAGCACATTCTTGTAAAATAACAATTATGGTGGCTTACTCTTCACTAAAGCACTGTCATTATCAGGCCATATGAATATTAGGTTAATGCATCATTATGTTTTCATTATTATTATTATTGTTATTATTATTTCATTCAGTAGGCCTATATGAATTATCAAGCATGGTTGTTTAGCCCACATACAAAAGAGCATAAGAGCCTATAGGGACAGTTTTGAAGGTATTTCATACATTTAGGATTTTGTTGATGAATAAGGCAAAACATCACTCTGAGACCTGGCCATGTGGTGCCAGGACAACAACCTCTCCCTCAACTGATCAAGACAAAGTAGATGATTGTGGACTACAGAAAAAGGAGGATCGAGCGCTCCCCATTCTCATCGAAGGGGCTGCAGTGGAGCAGGTTGAGAGCTCAATCAAGTTCAACAACAAAAATTCTGAATTTCCATCCCCAACTACATTTTCCACCAAGATAGAACTGCTAAAGGGGGTGGAGTTGCAATCTACTGCAGAGATAGCCTGCAGAGTTCTGTCATGCTATCCAGGTCTGTGCCCAAACAGTTCGAGCTTCTACTTTTAAAAATCCACCTTTCCAGAAATAAGTCTCTCACTGTTGTTATAGACCCCCCTCAGCCCCCAGCTGTGCCCTGGACACCATATGTGAATTAATTGCCCCCCATTTATCTTCAGAATTTGTACTGTTAGGTGACCTAAACTGGGATATGTTTAACACCCTGGCCGTCCTACAATCTAAGCTAGATGCCCTCAATCTCACACAAATGATCAAGGATCCTACCAGGTACAACCCTAGAGAGAATACAGTAGATGGCACACATCAGACGTGTGATTTATGACCTTACTTTATGGGTCAGGTGTGTATGCCCATATATGGGCATCCTGCATTCTGTTCTCACGCCTTAGAGTGAGTTTTATTTATTTTATTTAACCTTTATTTAACTAGGAAGAGCTCATTGAGATTAAAATCTATTTTTCAAGAGTGCCCTGGCCAAGATAGGCAACACCAAGTCATTACAAAAAAATTATAGACATACAGTGGGGCAAAAAAGTATTTAGTCAGCCACCAATTGTGCAAGTTCTCCCACTTAAAAAGATGAGAGGCCTGTAATTTTCATCATAGGTACACTTCAACTATGACAGACAAAATGAGGAAGAAAAATCCATAAAATCACATTGTAGGATTTTTTATGAATTTATTTGCAAATTATGGTGGAAAATGGTTTAAAATATATATTTGATAATATATCAACCTGGTGTGTAGGTTTTTCAGTAACACCGGGAGAAACAATGGCCGCTTTACTTGCTCACAATTACATATTGAATGATTTATGATCTATTTCTGCTTAAAAACATGACATTCCTTATCTTTTCTTTCTTGTCTTACAGTGGCAAGAAATGGGACGATGACTGGATCAAGGCAGAGGACCGCATTTCTCCAGTTTAACCTACTTTATGCACAAATGTATTCCTCACTCTCCCTCACATGTATCACTGTCAATCATAAATGGTTGGCCAACTTCACCATGATTGAAGCATTCATGGAGCATCAGCATGCCAACCATTTGATCTCAATCAGTTTCATGACAATGTGCATTTAGATATTCTTCATATAACGTGAGCTACAAACGTATTGCAACTGTGACACATTTGTTGTTGTTTGGTTCTGTACTCCAGCACTTTGGATTTAAAATGATACACTTACTATGATGCTGAAGTGCAGACTATCAGTTTTAATTTGAGGGTATTTTCTTCCATATCTGGTGAACTTTAGCAATTACAGCACATTTTGTACACAACCCCCCCATTTTGGGGGACCAAATGTATTGTGATAAATTCACTTATGTGTATTAAAGTAGTCAGAAGTTGAGTATTTTTGTCTTTTATGTTTGTACCGATTCATTTTACTATGTTATTAAATATTTGCGTTTAATATTTGCGTTTACGAAGGCAGATAAAACACACATGCAAAACAAATGGAATCACTTTTTACCCAGTGCAAACTGCACCCACCCAAACGAACACCTTCAGTCTGTGATAGATTCCTCGTCATCAGAGCTGTAGTGGATGCTGTCATAGATGTCATCTAGGTCCTCTTCCAGGAGGTCATCTATGAAGTTATTTTCTACGAGGGAGGTGTCTTGGCCCATAGCTTTGCTGTATATCAGCTTGACAGAGTCCTGGTATCTTCTGAGGCTGCTGACTCTCCTCTGAAGCATGGAGAAGAGACCTCTGCTCCCAGCTTCTGACTGATTCAATTGCCAGCCTAACACCAACAATTGTAATGTGTAGGGTAAATACAATGAAGTATTCCTTAAATTCAATAGCAATTACAGGGTGCCAACATCAATTGTACATATTAATGAAAGTTCCCCTACTTTGCCTGCTTAGGTCAAGTGCCACATGTGAAGCAAGGTCTTGTACATTCTCCGATTCCCTCTTTAGGCTTTCCCAGTGCTGCTAGACTTCCTTTAAGGAGAATTAACTCTTCCTCCTTCAGCCGTCTCCGGAGCATCACCTGGTCAAAGGCTATTTTCTTTGTGAGTAGGTCAGCTGTAAATTCATAAGAATGCAATGTGGATTTGTAACTTTGGCAGTGCTGTCTGTGTTTGCGCAACTGAACAAACAGATAGCAAACAGAAACATAGTTATTGTGACACACAAACATACTACTTACTTTGTCCATGCATGAAGGTCTGCAGAAAGGATCTCATCTGCAGATGGTATTGCTGAATCTGGTACAAGGGTGTTGTACTCGTCTATGGCAGCTGTCCATTTGTCCTTTTCTTCCAATATCTTTCTGCACAGAGGGTGTCTTTTCTTGTATCCTTCTGTCATCAAAACGAAAGGAGAATGGAATTATTTGTTAAATTGCATGGCTTTGAAATGAAAGAAATGAAATGTGTGTAATTCAATATTCTTGAAATATAACAAACCTGTCTGACAGTAGAGGTTCTGTTTCCTTTGTTTGATGCTAAGAAACAGGACTTCAATTGTTCTATGTAGTACCTGATGACCATCCATGTTCTCATTTGTTTCCTCTGAAATACAATAAATCTATAAATTAACAACGTATCTCCAACGGTGCGTAGTTGCACTCACTTCCTGGAGGAACATAGGGCCTGTGAAGGTTTCTGGAACAAATGACTGGTTATGTGGGCGGTGAGTGATCCCCAACCTGGATAACCAGGGAATGTTTTGTCTGCCTCCTACCCTTCCACCTGTCCGGCTTGATTGCACCTGCCGATGGAAAACACCCTCTAAAGGTTAGCTCTCAGGGTCATTGGAGTACGCAAGCCTCTCCACTACGTCGAGGAGACAGTCCAGGAGAGCTACATTTAGGATGATTTCTTTTTTAAATCAATTTACCTGTATTAGCCCATTGCTGAACTTCCGTTGTCCAGTTGTACAGAGTCTCATCGCCTACACCCAAATCACTCCTAAACTTTTCGAGTCTGGGTCTCCTGGATTTTTGCTGTTGTCTGAATATTATGACAAAAACAAAACAGAATAATTAATTTTTTTAAAATAAATTAAATGCATAGATATAATACTTCTGAAATAAATGTATTGATCCACACAATACACCTTCAAGTATCTTCTGGACAATACTCTGTGCATGTTGTTGTTCTTCCTTCTGTTCCACCCCATGGCCTGGATGGTTAGCATGTCTGTTCTTGCTAGAAAAGCCAAATAGAACTCCTTATTCCAGATAAGTACTAACATAACTGAATAGAACAACCTTAAACAAAATGTTTACCTCCTTTGGACATTTGCTTGGAACAGATTGCAGCCCTCGACAAGAAGCCTTGTTCCACTTCCTCCCCCAGAGTTGTGCCAGCTCCTTCCTGATTCCGTCCTCCCCACTTAATCTTAATTTACATTAAAAAAAATATTGACTTAATATTGCAATTATGTGAATAACAAACATCTAAATGGGAAGCCTTGTAAAGGACTGACGCTGGAAATTCTCTGACCAGTTTAATAAAGAAAAACTCACCTGGCATTTCAAACGATGTGCCTTTGTATGCATGACAGAAAGAAGGGGCTTCATGTCTAGAAGAGTGGCGAGCTCTGGACAATGAAGGGCAACTTTGGTCAGGTAGGGCCAAAATTTGCAGATCACATCCGTACACATGCATTGTATGTTCCTGCTGCCAGACAATTCCTTCTGCAAGAACAGTGGGTACGCAAGTATCTCTCCACGCATCATGTTGAGGCTCCTTAGAAGTATTCCGTGGAGGCAGACGGCAACTTCAAGTCCCTCTTCATCAAGTTTGTTGTTTGTTTTCCTTGACGACTCTTTAGCTGCTGACCACTGGGATGCTCCACATACCCCTTTTCCATAACCCTAGACAAGGGAAGTAGAAGAGTAGAGGTAGAAATAATGTTTTCGGGGGGGAAGTGTTAACGGGACAGTGGTTAGGTTTTTAAAATCTAGCTGGGGCACTGAGCTACCCCCTGTGTTCGCTACAATGGAGATCAGAAGTTGGAAATTGACTGTCAAAAAGAAGCCCTTGTAAAGTGTATTGCATTTCTGAACAGAGGGAGTGGTGTAACGACCCTGGACTTGAAGAGAGAGGATTACCATCTCTCCAAAATGATAGGTTTTTATTGGAAAGGGTATAACGAGTCTGCCTTTGAGTCAGATGGCCCGAGGCCAGTCCTATTTCAGTTGGAGGAAGGGGCGTGTAGAACCCCTCGATCATGAACTCTCTGTTGTGCAGGGGGAACTTTGCATGTGTAGAGACATCGCAGTCTTCGCAGTAAAGCTGTTTCGGCAGACAGTCTCTACATCGCAGAATAGCCCTTTTCACATTGCATGACTGACAGATCTTCTGAGAAGCATGCACTGCAGCCAGCAGAGAATCTACAATCTCAGGCCTGGACTCCCTCCACCTATCCTATGAGAGTTCCTTCCTCACACTCCAACTGTGTGATGCACCAGGCACAGCAGGATTTGAACACTCAGGGTCTTCTAAGTCAGCTAGGAGGATGTTAATTTCTCTATGAAGTATTGCTTTTTTGAAAACAAAAATGGGAAAATGATTCAATTAAGACTATGATAAAAATGGGAAAATGATTCAATTAAGACTATGATATAATTAATCTGTTAAAACACACATAGGGCTGTAAGTAGGTGACAGCAAATATATCTCTGCCCAATCTATGGTGTGACAAGCCAAAAACATCAGCTTTGATTCTACAGTAAATTCAATTACATGGCAGACCAAAATGTTGAGTTAAGTCTAAATTGGAATATCAAACAATATAACTTGATCCCATCATCGAATAGAAATGCTGAATGTTCTTAAAACAGCAACAACACACTGAGTACAAAACATTATCTTTCCCTGACAGACTGACCAGGTGAAAGCCATGTTCCCTTATTGATGTCACCTGCTAAATCCACCAGTGTAGATAAAGGGGAGAAGACAGGTTTAAGAAGGATGTTTAAGCGTTGAGACAATTGAGACATGGATTGTGTATGTGTGCCATTCAGAGGGTGACTGGGCAAGACAAAATATTTAAGTGCCTTTGAAAGGGGTATGGTAGTAGGTGCCAGGTTCAACGGTTTGTGTCAAGAACTGCAACACTGCTGGGTTTTTCACGATCCACATTTACCCGTGTGTATCAAGAATGGTCCACCACCCAAAGGACATCCAGCCAAATTGACACAACTGTGGGAAGCATTTGAGTCAACATGGGCCAGCATCCCTGTGGAACGCTTTCGACACCTTGTAGAGGCCATGCCCTGACGAATTGAGGCTGTTCTGAGGGCAAAAGAAAGTACAACTCAATATTAGGAATATTTTGTACACTCAGTGTATTCTGACTACAGAGTAAACTCTCCTCAAAGGCACATTTTTCCAGATTCCACAATTACAGACAGTGGTTACAAAAGGAAAGACACTGTGTAAACATTCCAATAGTGGATTTGAATGAATTCCACTAAGACTAATTCCATAATGTGGAATGGGAGATTGCTTCATATTAAAGGAAATGTGGAAGAAAAAGCTCTGCCAGGATGTTGTTATTGCACTCCCCTACAGAAGTACCAGGATGTTGTTATTGCCCTCCCCTACAGAAGTAACAGGATGTTGTTATTGCACTCCCCTACAGAAGTACCAGGATGTTGTTATTGCCCTCCCCTACAGAAGTACCAGGATGTTGTTATTGCACTCCCCTACAAAAGTACCAGGATGTTGTTATTGTACTCCCCTACAGAAGTATTTGGACAGTGATCCTAAAATGTTGATTTTGTCTCTACACTCCAGCATTTTCATTTGCTTTGTCGAGAAGCTACCTGCAAGTAAACATTTTGTTGGATCGTGTTACCATCCGTATCCTGTACATACGACTAGTAAAACTTGCAACTAGACATATAAAGTGCCTTCATTTCGAAACGGTAAATCAGAAAAGTCTAAAAATACCTTGAAATAAAAGGTGACATTCTGTACTGTAACCTCATATCAAACATTTGATCTCAAATCCAAAATTCTGGAAACACATTTAAAAATGTTGCATCACTGTCAAAATAAAGATGTAATGCAGTATAATTCAGTAACACCAAGATGACCCCAATTTTGAAAGTAAAACAATATTAACATACCTATTTCTTCATCAATGTTTAAAACTGGAGTTGATTCCAATCCACTGGTCCTCCTCTCTAAAATAAGATGTGCAAAAAAGGAAAGGATTAGACTTAAAGGGACATTCAGAAGTTGATAAAGCCATTTTTGGATTTATATTAATGCTATATGGTTAAAACTATTATTTTAATAACATTGATGGTAAGTTATTGCAATAATAGCTCTGTCAATAAGTTGAAAGTGGTTACATTTCGCCAACCCCATCACTCAGCTTTTAACCAAAACAGGAGAAGGGAGTGTGCTTTGTTATTGTTTCAACTATCAATTACAGATTTTATAAAAATACAATCAATTAATTACAAGGCCACTGAATAACAAGGAATGGTATAGATTAATATATTCAATCTCTCATCAATACCTGATTCTTCCTCAGTGACTGGCCCAAAATGTTGCACTAGTCTGGCTCTTGATGTACTGGCCCTTGGAGCCACTCCTTTCGTTAAATATGTATTTTCATCAGAGACAGACAACAGTTAGAGACAGGGAAAGGTGGGATCAGACCTGCATGTAATATATTATGTGCTGTGGGTAGATGGTACTAGACTGGCCTATGGCACGGCAACAAATGTTTGATATGCTATGATACAGTATGATTGAAAGGAAAAAGTCAGATCAGGGATCAATAAAATTAAACACCTAGACAGGATTAAACTTACCAACAGAAGTGGATGTAGTTACCTTCCTGGTTTGAGAAACAATCTGTCCTCTCTCATCCCTTTGTCTCCATCTGAACCTAATCCCTGGAGCCTTGTTTGTCTTTTTCTTCTTATTTTCCTAAAAAGTGCATTTCAATTATCATGGCAGGCCCACTAATAAAAGTCTCCCACAAGCATGGCTTGTTTGTGCACATATGGAGCACAAGCAATAATTGTATTTTCACATAAGGTGAAGTGATTTGTCAGCTGAGGAAAGGCACCTGCAGTAGAACCATGTTCTGGCTCACTCACACTGCTAACATGTGTAGAAGTTCACAAGGATGCTAACAAGTGCACCCATGTGCCTCATGCTCAATGGGCAATATCATTGATGCCCATGTTCAGGTCATATCACGGAGTCTACGTTTATATTCACATTTGTGGCATGTGGGGTCTACTTTGACAAACAAAAAGCAATGATAAATCATAACGCTGTGGTGCTGGGGTTGTGTTGGGAATATTTATGCACGTATGGGAGCTGTAGGGGTTACATTACCGGTAATGTACGACTTGTTACATTACCCGTTCTGGGTTGAGCTCCTCAGCCAGTCTTTTTGCCTCGTTAATGGCCTCGTCCAGTTGGGCTTGTGGGTCCTTCTCTTGGTTGAGCTCCTCAGCAAGGCGTTCTGCCTTTTTAATAGCCTCATCCAGTTGGTCTTGGGGGTCCTCAGAGGCCATACCATCTCAAAATAAACATAAAGAGAAAACTTCCAATCCTAACACATTCCTTCACATAGTAACCTCCCCCGTCTATGAGAAAAGCTGCATGTCATTGATAGCTGTGTGTTTTACTATGTCCTGCACGTCACTAAAGGTCTTCATCCTCCTACACACACAGACTGACTGATCTACAAATCACTTTGCCTAACAAATACATATCTATTGTTACTTGCAGATCAGTCAGTCTGTCACCATTTACCAACAATGCACTATTAGTCTGTCACTTCCTTGTTCATGTTGTTCTATGGCATGTGTGCAACTCCAGTCCTTAAAGGCTACAGTGTCTACATGTTTTGATCAATGTAGATCATTGACTAGTTAGGACCTCCTCTCACCTGATTGTCTGTCTTAACAGGATTTCATCAACTCCTTTACGTACCTCCTTGGGTCCCTCTCTCCTTCTTCCAAGGAGAAGTCACAAGGTGAATACAGATTAAGTGGCAATGTCTTTGAAGATGCAAAGAGGAAAAAGGGGAATATATAGTCTACTGTATAGGTGGCTAAAATAATAAGTGAGAATGATATCCAAATATACGCAAGTAATGCAACAAAAATATCCACACATTCTATGTTGTGAATGCAACTTTCTTTATTCACCTTAGTTACGTAACCTTCCTTACTGATTTAACACGTTTTTTAAACCAAACACTTTAACAAACACAAAACAAATGTGTAACATGCTGTATTTCTGACAACAAGGGACGAACTGGCGACCTACCCGTTATCTGTCCAGGGTCCAGACATCCTGTATGAGCGAAAAATCCATAAACAACAAGTGTCACATGGCCGGATTCTTGTTCTTCTTGTAACTTTCCTGCAGGCTAGAAGCTTTCCGGTGTTTTGCTGCTCGACACAGGCCGACTCAGGTATTGCACTTGATTTATCGTTCTCGTAACCGTAGGTACGTACAGCCAAGTGGAAATACGAAAGCTTTCTAGCTATTTCGCACTGACGGTATTTTGAACACAAGAAAGTTTCTAGTGAAAAGGTGCTTACACTGTTAGAGTTGCGTAAATTCGAATCTGGTATCAGGATAAATATAACAATGAGTCACCGATTTTATACTATGTATTTTTTATTAGCTAAGTAATACATGACAAATGCAACTTTGTGAATGTGCCCCCCCCCCCCCAACTCATTGAACAGTTTCTGTCTTCATGCTACTCTGTATTTTTCCATCATGAGAAAGGACCATGGCCCTAACACTGTTAACAATGTTTCAAGTCAGCTATGTTGCATAACACATACATACATCCACACAAGCCAACAGCAGATAATATTCAATCATATATATGGTAATGGCTATAATGTAAAACACAGAATCCAACAATCCCCCCTTTTCACACCTCCAAGGGTGTGAACAAAAATTCAGCAATGAATCATATAACAGTTACAAAGTTTAAAATACCTTCATGTCCTCCATTCGATCCCACTATGTACTAGATTGGCTACCAGCCACCTAGGAACTTAAAACCCTCATGTCAAAAGAGAACAACAGCTCATTTAAAAACAGAATAAAAGAAAATGGTGTTAAATTTAAGTCCCCCTTTTGACACCCGCTAGGGTGTCACTCATTATCCTTTATTTCAGCGGTCCCAACATGTTAATAGTATTTCATGAAAATAATAAAACGTTTATTATTAATAAAACGTAATTATTATTATTATTATTATTTTTTTTTTACAGAAAAACAGCAAAGAAAAATAATCCAAGAAAAAATACAAATCAACAAGTGATATATACTTTTGTCTCCCCCTTTAGACAAAAACAGGATAAGACTTTACTGTTTATTGACATGTAAGATAAAACTTTGGTAATGGAAAACAGAGTAAAAGAGAGCAAAGCATTATTATAAACCATCTGGTTCTCTCAGCACCTCCTATCCTGCACCAGGTGGGCACCATGCCACCCAGGGACTCCAAACCTTCACAACAGGAAGAACAAACATACTGGAAAGAAAACCTATCATAAAAAAATGTAAAACAAGGAACTGTGGTGGTGTAATATTTATTCTACTACCTCACCCACAGCATACCATGGGTCATCCTCAGTCAGTCTCATCCTCCCCTGAAAGCATGATTCAGTATCAGCATCTCCAACTGGAGCATCAAGCAAAGGCATCATGCCTGAAGCCTTCACCACATCTGTAACAGACTTCTTAAAACACGGTATGATGCAAGCAGCACAACACATCAATAATAAAAATACAAGAATTAGGGTCAGAAATCCAGTAACCACCATACCAGTGTACTTACCAAACCAGGCTCCCAACCAAGAGAACAGTCCAGACTCCTCCACCCCTGCCATGGTCCTCATCTCAGCAGATAGTGCATCAAGCCCACTAAGGGCCTTAGATAAACTACCATCTGGACTGGTGTTATTAGGAATATACGTGCAACATTGTTCACCGAACATCTTGCAGACACCCCCCTGACTGGCAAGAAGCATATCCAAAGCAAGTCTATTCTGTCTGGCAACCCTAGATGTGGCCTCAAGCTGTTCAGACAGACCAGTGAGTGCATCACGGGAGTAATTCACAAAACGCTGTTGATTATAGTAGATATAATTAATCCATGCAGTCTGTCTTACATCCACTATGGCTGGACCTATAATAGGTAGTAAGTGCCAGAGTCCATCATTCCTATCCAAGGCCTGAAACTCATGAGGAACCCACACTGGCACCCCCAACAGGTTAGTGTGTATGTCAACTACATCCTCTGTCCATGGAGCACTACATCTATGTCTCCCATGGGATGTAATGTTTTCAGGTCCCCTGGATACAGAGCCCAACAGCTGTTCAGCAGTAACATCAAAAATGGTCAGTGGAATTATCAAATTGGTCAGAGTACACATACCTTGCCAGTCTCCTCTAAGAATGGGTCTCGGCACTCTTTTGGGTCCACAGATCCACCACACATCAGCCAGACCACTAGTTTGGTTTAGGCCTGCAACTGGCCAAGTGGCATTGATGGTTATGTTACTACTGTAATCAGCTTCAGGCAATCTCCCATAATCAATGTCATTACCTGTACCTGTGATGCAACTGTAATTGCCCCCATATGCCTTAACACCCCAAGGGGCCCGATGAGGAGGTACTATAGGAAACACAAGGCTCAAAGAGGAACAGAGAGTTGAATTGGGCTGAACCTGGTAAAAACCTCTCAGAATACACAACCACCCCTCTCCTTCTCCTATAGCAAATGGGTGTGTAGCCAGAACAGGTCTAGCATTACCACAGATAATGCAGTCCTTTCTTTTCAGGGTCTTAGCTGTATACCTCATATAAGACAGCCACAAATTGTCCCTACCATCAAAACCAGTCTCAGTGCCTAATTGATCAATAGCTGAATAGTCTCTAACGTTAATTACCTGAATGAGATTTGACACAGTGGTGGTGGGTGGTAGGCTCGGTCCAGGGGTGGTAGAGGAGTGTGTCTGGCTCTGGTTCGTCTGGGACCTCTGTGGTTTTGGCAGCACCTTAATAGAAAACACACCCATCGTGTCTGTCCCGTCCTTTGTAGTCCGAGGGTGTAAGTGCCTGCATCAGAGAGCTTAATGGTTTTGATGGTTAGTAGGATTTCATTACCTTTACAGAGTTCAACAGTGCTCCCAGGTTTCCCCCATATCATGGAAAACCTATCCACCTTTGTGGGATCCCCTATGCTACAAGGATACCCTCTTCTCCAATCCCAGAACTGTCTCAAGTTGGCTATCATGCAATCCCCATACGGACACCCTCCCCCATTACACAGGTACACTGTCACTCCTGTACACAGGTGTTAAAACCAAACACAAATATCTTAATTTCTTCCATGCCCTGTTGGCTCAAAATATGTCCCAAATACTTAACATGAGTCTACCATAATTAAAACTTATCCTAGCTAATTTTCACACCACATTCATCAGAGAAAATATAATGACACTATAACTTAAATTTCACTGCCTTTTTGTATTAAATTACCTTAATATCAGTATTACAAATGACCCTAGATTCTCCATCCAAATGGCTTTCCAATGAGGCTGATCAGACCACAAAGGAAAGTTACAATGGAGGTCATAAGTCATACCACCCCTCCAAAGAAGTGTTCCTTACTATATTAAACAACATTCCTTTATCAAAAGATTTCACCTATTTAATTAAGACTCAGAAAATAAAAACTTAGAATATTTCATATGTGAGTGTACCCCTTTAAGATATCATGTCTCTGGGAACATGGAAATCCCCTTAAACCCAAAACATTTACTACAAAAACAAAACCTAATAATTATGATAATCCCCTCAAACTCAAATAATTTGTCTCGATGTTTCATGTCTTCGACATTCGTGTTTCCCCAAAATACTTATTAAATACCCTGCCAAAAGACACACACACAACTGTGATAAATGTACACTGTCCCTTTAACATAAAATAAAATCAGCCTGTGTGGATGTATGTGTTATGCAACAAAGCTGACTTGAGACATTGTTAACAGTTTCAGGGCCATGGGCCTTTCTCATGATGGAAAAAATACAGAATAACATGAAGATAGGAACTGTGCAATAAGTTGGGGGTGGCACATTCAGAACGTAGTGTTGCGAGAGCAAACTGTATTTTGTTAGATAAATGGAGCCAGGTGCCTGATAACTGCATATTCTGCACAGCTACAACACTGACCGCTGAAGCGCTTAGGGGGCTGGGACCAGCTCTGCGCCAACAATCAACGATAGGCTGGGTGAGTCTAAACCACGCCCAGTCTCTACTCTGACAGGCCGGCTCGGAAGCAGGAACTATTTCTGTCAGAGTATATTTATATTATCTTTGTCAAGAACAAGTCAGTTCTCTGTTTTGCCCTGCGAGGTGGGAGCCCGTATATACGAAAATTGCATTTACCACTTATTGCTTAGCTAATAAAAAATACATAGCATAAAATCGGTGACTCATTGTCATATTTATCCTGATACCAGAGGGACAAGAGCCGTGAGAAAACTGGTTTTGATCAGTATTGGAAATAAAAGTGCTGAAAACAAATTAGCTCCCTATTTAAAAAGAAGATGGAGAACAAACTATGAAGGCAAAATACTGGAGTTTTGGTGCAGGTACAGCCAACAGCGCAAAAATAATATTGCGATAGTCAAAACAATACGATATATCATCAAAAATAATATTCTGATACGTAACTGTATAGGTTATTTCCCCTATCACTATAATCTAATATGTTAAGACAAGCTAAGACCATGGTATTAATTTAAAGGCCCAGTGATTTACTGTGAAAATATGATAACACCCTTTTAGTGTAAGGGAAATGTAAGGGCTATTTGAAAGTCAGAGCAAAATTCTTGCTTGAAAAATTGCTCATTGTTCAGATAATTTTTTTAAAATCACAGTACGGTACCTAGTTGTTATCCAGAAATGATTTGATATTGAGATAAAAATGGCTGCATTGGTATTTTGTTAGGATCCCCATTAGTTGTTGCAAAAGCAGCAGCTACTCTTCCTGGGGTCCACACAAAACATGAAACATGACATAATACAGAACATTAATAGACAAGAACAGAACTAGATCATTAACTTATACCAAAGGCACACGTAGCCTACATATCAATACATACACACAGACTATCTAGGTCAAATAGGGGGAGAGGCGTTGTGCCGCAAGGTATTGCTTTATCTGGTTGTTGAAACAAGGTTTGCTGTTCACTTGAGCAATATGAGATGGAAGGGAGTTCCATGCAATAGTGGCTCTATATAATACCCTACGCTTTGTTGAATTTGTTCTGGACCTGGGAACTGTAAAAAGACCCCTGGGGGCATGTCTGGTGGGTTAAGTGTGTGTGTCAGAGCTGTGTGTAAGTTGACTTTGCAAACAATTTGTGATTTTCAACACATGAATCTTTCTTATAAAAAGCAGAAGTGATGCAGTCAGTCTCTCAACCCTTAACCAAGAGAGACTGGAATGCATAGTATTTATATCAGCCCTCAGATTACAATGAAGAGCCAGATGTGCCGCTCTGTTCTGGGCCAGCTGCAGCTTTACTATGGCTTTCCTTGCAGCACTCAACCACAAGATGGGACAATAATCAAAATAAGACAAAAGAGAGAGCCTGCAGGACTTGCTATTCGGCAGTGTTGGAAAAAGTACCCAATTGTCATACTTGAGTATAGAAAATGACTCAAGTTAAAGTCACCCAATAAAAAACTATTTGAGTAAAAGTCTGAAAGTGTTTGTTTTTAAATATACTTAAGTATCAAAAGTAAATGTAAGAGTATAAATAATTTCAAAGGAAGGACAAACCTTACAGGTTTGGCATATATATATACAGTGCCTTGCGAAAGTATTCGGCCCCCTTGAACTTTGCGACCTTTTGCCACATTTCAGGCTTCAAACATAAAGATATAAAACTGTATTTTTTTGTGAAGAATCAACAACAAGTGGGACACAATCATGAAGTGGAACGACATTTATTGGATATTTCAAACTTTTTTAACAAATCAAAAACTGAAAAATTGGGCGTGCAAAATTATTCAGCCCCCTTAAGTTAATACTTTGTAGCACCACCTTTTGCTGCGATTACAGCTGTAAGTCGCTTGGGGTATGTCTATCAGTTTTGCACATCGAGAGACTGACATTTTTTCCCATTCCTCCTTGCAAAACAGCTCGAGCTCAGTGAGGTTGGATGGAGAGCATTTGTGAACAGCAGTTTTCAGTTCTTTCCACAGATTCTCGATTGGATTCAGGTCTGGACTTTGACTTGGCCATTCTAACACCTGGATATGTTTATTTTTGAACCATTCCATTGTAGATTTTGCTTTATGTTTTGGATCATTGTCTTGTTGGAAGACAAATCTCCGTCCCAGTCTCTGGTCTTTTGCAGACTCCATCAGGTTTTCTTCCAGAATGGTCCTGTATTTGGCTCCATCCATCTTCCCATCAATTTTAACCATCTTCCCTGTCCCTGCTGAAGAAAAGCAGGCCCAAACCATGATGCTGCCACCACCATGTTTGACAGTGGGGATGGTGTATTCAGCTGTGTTGCTTTTACACCAAACATAACGTTTTGCATTGTTGCCAAAAAGTTCAATTTTGGTTTCATCTGACCAGAGCACCTTCTTCCACATGTTTGGTGTGTCTCCCAGGTGGCTTGTGGCAAACTTTAAACAACACTTTTTAAGGATATCTTTAAGAAATGGCTTTCTTCTTGCCACTCTTCCATAAAGGCCAGATTTGTGCAATATATGACTGATTGTTGTCCTATGGACAGAGTCTCCCACCTCAGCTGTAGATCTCTGCAGTTCATCCAGAGTGATCCTTGTATGAGCTGAAAGTTTAGAGGGACGGCCAGGTCTTGGTAGATTTGCAGTGGTCTGATACTCCTTCCATTTCAATATTATCACTTGCACAGTGCTCCTTGGGATGTTTAAAGCTTGGGAAATCTTTTTGTATCCAAATCCGGCTTTAAACTTCTTCACAACAGTATCTCGGAACTGCCTGGTGTGTTCCTTGTTCTTCGTGATGCTCTCTGCGCTTTTGACGGACCTCTGAGACTATCACAGTGCAGGTGCATTTATACGGAGACTTGATTGCACACAGGTGGATTGTATTTATCATCATTAGTCATTTAGGTCAACATTGGATCATTCAGAGATCCTCACTGAACTTCTGGAGAGAGTTTGCTGCACTGAAAGTAAAGGGGCTGAATAATTTTGCCCAATTTTTCAGTTTTTGATTTGTTAAAAAAGTTTGAAATATCCAATAAATGCCGTTCCACTTCATGATTGTGTCCCACTTGTTGATTCTTCACAAAAAAATACAGTTTTATATCTTTATGTTTGAAGCCTGAAATGTGGCAAAAGGTCGCAAAGTTCAAGGGGGCCGAATACTTTCGCAAGGCACTGTCTATATTTCGAAATAACTTTTATTAAAAACAAGAACAGTTTCTTGATAACTATAACTACAATAATACCATTGTTTTAGAAGAAAAACATGACTGAGAAAAACTAAGCTAAGGAACCATGCATGGACAACACAACATGGACTTGGTTGAGTTAAAATAAAGGAAGTTCCTTAGAAGTTTGGCTACAACTATTTTTGATGGTTTTCTTTCTCAGCAGACCACTTCCTCTGTAGGCCAAAGAGAAATTGTTTGTTTAAAGACCCAATATCTTTGGTACAAAAACTCCAAAAAACAGTGGTGTAAAGTACTTAAGGAGTAATGCTTTAAAGTACTACTTAATTCATTTTTTGGGGGTATCTGTACTTTACATTACAAGTAATATACTTGGCTACTTTTACTTCACTACATTTCTAAAGAAAATTATGTACTTTGTACTCCATACATTTTCCCTGACACCCAAAAGTACTTGTTACATTTTGAATGCTTAGCAGGACCGGAAAATTGTCTAATTCACACATTTATCAAGAGAACATCCCTGGTCATCCCTACTGCCTGAGAGTTGTTTGAGAGTTGGAGCGTACCCCTGGCTATCCGTAAATGAATAAAACACTACAAAATCGAAGAGTATAAATCATTTCAAAGCAAAGGAGACAGCCACATTTTCTAGTGTTTTATTTATTTTCGGATAGCCAGGGGTACGCTCCAACTCTCAATGTATGGAGTAAAAAGTACATCATTTTCTTTAGGATTGTAGTGAAGTAAAAGTAGCCAAGTATATTACTTGAAAAGTAAAGATACCCTACCCAAATGACTTAAGTAGTACTTTAAAGCATTACTCCTTAAGTACTTTACACCACTGTTTTTTAGAGTTTTTGTACCAAATATATTGAGCCTTTAAACAAACAATTTCTCTTTGGCCTACAGAGGAAGTGGTCTGCTGAGAAAGATAACGGTCAAAAATGGTTGCAGCCAAACTTTTAAGGAACTGCCTTTATTTGAACTCAAACAAGTCCATGTTGTGTTGTCCATGTGTGGTTGCTTAGAAGAAAAATTATTGACAAAGACAAGCTAAGACATAGAAACTGTTCTTGTTTTTAATAAAAGTTATTTCAAAATATATAAGCCAAACCTGTAATGTTTGTCCTTCCTGTTCAATGTTTAAGTTGAGGGACTCTTATTAGAGAATAAGAACTGGTCCCTATTCAACCTGACAAGAGCTTGAGAGGCTCTGCAGAGAAGAATGGGATAAAATCCCCAAATACAGGTGTGCCAAGCTTGTAGCGCCATACCCAAGAATATTTAAGACTAATCAGTGCCAAAGGTGCTTCAACAAATTACTGAGTAAACAACAAACAATAGATTGTGTCACTTTCTTTTCTATAATCTGTGGATAAAAATAAAAGGTATCCGTGACATCACTGGGTAAGATTAAAAGTAAAACACTGATTTTCAAAACCTGCAACGAGTTTCTTACTGCGAATCTCATGTGTCCTTCTCAATTGCACATAATGTATTTAAAAGTAAATTCACATAATCTGTATTAAGTGTCAATAATAATCTATCAAATAATATTTAAATGAAAATCTCATTAAGTGCTTAAAATACAACTAGGAGCACTGGGTATCAGCGCTTCTCTTGAATCGATTCTCTGTGGATATTAATAGTTATGCTATTCTCAGAAATGTGTGAGAAACAGAAATGATAAAGGTTGAGGGGATTTTGGTTGTAAAGAAAACATTGAGCTCTGTGGTTTGCCATAGTTTTGAAGAGTGTTCATAGTTAAAGTAGTTTTTATTTTTAAATAAGGCCAGTTAGAAAAGCTTTACATTCATTTTGAATCAGGCAAACAGTTTTTAAAGGAATTATCTTCCTAACATTACAATCCCTTTTCCAATATACTGTAGAATCCTTTCGGAGACAGCATTTTGTACACAGTAAGGCACAATGTTATTACAGGCATGACTACAACATTTTTCACTGTGGACAAACAAAGGACAGGAAGAGATCCACTTCATTTTGGATCACCACAGAGGGTGGGTGAATGTTGTCCGGAGAATAGTGGCAGGAGGTCATCTGCCAAACGTCAATGAGGACCAGAGGCAAGTCCTTGAATATTTCCCTGAGTGCCATGTCGAGCTGCCAGGAGAGCCAGTCGCTGCCGTACACATCCTTGTAGCCCGTGTTGGCTGACTTGATCACTACCAGGGTAGTGGGAGATCGGCTAAGGAGCGACACCACAGCCCTACGGATGACGACCAGACGGTGTGCGTACATAGCCAATGGGTATGTGGTGAAATGAGCCCAGATGGTGAAGACGACTACAGAGTGTGCACCCCCTGCCATATCCTCCACCTCCCTGGCGATGTAGTGAAGGTCAGCCCAAGGGGTCTTGCTTGTCCGTATAGGGATCCCATGGGCCCGCCAGATGATACGGGTGTTGGACTGGGTGTCGACTGCCTCAAAGGGGCCCGATTTGCTTGATGTGTGAAGGTTCAGGCGTATCAATGCTGCAGAAGGATCATAAGTTTTATGCAAATATCTGAATTCAGACAAACAATGTGCTGGGATATGCATTAAAGAAAGAAGTTCTAAAAGTTATTTGGGTGACTTACTTGGGTGTCTTTTCATTCAACAATACTAGTTACATAATTGCCTGGCCAAAGCTTTATTAACCCATGTAAACCCATTTGAACACATGGACTTGACTACAAACATATTGACAAAATAAACTGATTACAAACTATATCATACTTGGCACAGTTTCCTCCAGGTAATCAAACCACTGACGGAGAGTGGAGTCCCCCATCATAAGGATCTGTTTGTCCTTCAGGCATCCAGATATCAGTTTAGCTGAGGGAAAGGATTTTGAGTCACACACCAGGGACGTCCAGTGATCCTGGAAGTAGAATCCAGCTGGTACTGAGGTGTGCAAACCAGGACGACATTTTGTTTGTGATCCTAGAGAGAGAAAAAATACTTTCAGGCCTATGTTAGAACAACATGGGGTTAATAGATAACAGTGGGTTAATAATTAATCATATGCGTTAGGCTAAAGCATGTGATTAATTTGAAATGTTTTTATATATCCTCATTTTGACATTCATTGTGATAATCCCACAACTAATCATGTGATTAATTTAAATGTTTTTAATATCATCTATGAATATAAATTATTCAAATGAGATAGATTAAACAAGTAATGTAACGCCGTCAAAACAAATTGTACTGGCAAAGGACTTGCATCACCTTGAAGCAACCATTGTGGTTATGTTTTTATATTTTTTTTTCTGAAAGTCAAAGCTGTGAGAAACACATACGGATGTCTCTGCAAAAGTCTTGTGAGTTGCAGTCAATTAGCTAGGCCTATGTCAGACTTGGCTGTTGGTTCATAAGTTTAGCAAAGGAGAAGTAGTTTGGAACAACTTACGGATTTCAGTGTCCTGTTGCTGGACATCGATAGCTGAATCGTCACCTGGTACAATAATGTTTGTGGAACTGCAGAGAAGAAGGAAGTTTACAATAATTTCAAACGTTGTTAACAAGTAACCAAAAGTGTTTTGCGTTTTTGTTCTTAGTACTGTTTACTACATGGCTGCTGTGCCAAATGTGTGCCATATGTTTCAACATCTTTGCTGCAAGAAACTTTTCATGTTTCACACCAGGGCCTCTTCCAAATAAAAGAGTTCCACATGCAATACTCAACCTGAGACAGCCATCAATACTACACACCGAATTACAGAACAATTCAATAGTTATGATGTTTAAGTTCAATGTACTCTCACCTAAAGTCCTCTCTATCATCAGTCATGGTTCAATTAATATATATATATATATAATAATGGTTTTAATCAGTAACGGTTGAATGTGGGCTGGTCTGACCTAATTCCCTTAAGATACATTTTCCCCAATATTTACATTTTGTGTTGTTCCTAAAAGTATTGAGATATTTCCTACACATTCCCAGACTCATTTTATGCCATGCTTATATGACTGTACAGCAGTGAGCAAAATGGGACGTGCAATTTAATGACGCCATCACATTGTATTCCTGAGATGATTAAAAGATAAATGACTCTATGTAGAATTTCGGCATCAAATGGGAAACCGTCCAAGTAAATCAGACTGTAATACATTACAAAATGATCATTAACCTCTACAGGATTGATGGTCCTGCTCGTGACGGTTGAGATAACGTAGGCTAATACGATTAGCATGAGATTGTAAGTAACAAGAATATTTCCCAGGACATAGACATTTCTGATATTGGCAGAAAGCTTAAATGATTGTTAATCTAACGGCACTGTCCAATTTATAGTAGCTATTACAGTGAAAGAATACCATGCTATTGTTTGCGGAGAGTGCAGTTAGGAACTTAAAAAGTTATTAATAAACCAATTAGGCACATCTGGGCAGTATTGACACCCCATTTTGAACACAAATGCAATGGTTCATTGGATCAGTCTAAAACTTTGCACATACACTGCTGCCATCTCCTCTTGCATTTCAAAGATGGTAAAACATTTTAAAAAGCGCATTGTCTTTTCTTTGTATTATCTTTTACCGAATCTAATGTGTTATATTCTCTTACATTCATTTCACATTTCCACAAATTTCAAAATGTTTCCTTTAAAATGGTGTCAATAATATGCATATCCTTGCTGCAGGTCCTGAGCTACAAGGCAGTTAGATTTGGGTATGTCATTTTAGCCGAAAATTGGGAAAAAAAGCGACCGATCCTTAAGAGGTTTTTAAGCAAAGGGCCTTGGTAACTACATTCCATTCACCTCATATCAGTCCACATACAGTAATACACTACCGTTCAAAAGTTAGGTGTCACTTAGAAATGTCTTTGTTTTTGAAAGAAAAGCACATTGTTTGTATATTAAAATAACATCAAATTGATCAGAAATACAGTGTAGACATTGTTAATGTTGTAAATGACTATTGTAGCTGGAAACAGCTGATTTTTTAATGGAATATCTACATAGGTGTACAGAGGCCCATTATCAGCAACCATCACTCCTGTGTTCCAATGGCACGCTGTGTTAGCTAATCCATGTTTATCATTTTAAAAGACTAATTGATCATTAGAAAACCTTTTGCAATTATGTTAGCACAGCTGAAAACTGTTGTGCTGATTAAATAAGTAATAAAACTGGCCTTCTTTAGAGAAGTTGAGTATCTGGAGCATCAGCATTTGTGTGTTTGATTACAGGCTCTAAATGGCCAGAAACAAAGAACTTTCTTCTGAAACTCGTCAGTCTATTCTTGTTCTGAGAAATGAAGGCAATTCCATGCGAAAAATTGCCAAGAAACTGAAGATCTCGTACAACGCTGTGTACTACTTCCTCACAGAACAGCGCAAACTGTCTCTAACCAGAATAGAAAGAGGAGTGGGAGGCCCCGGTGCGCAATTGAGCAAGAGGACAAGTACATTAGAGTGTCTAGTTTGAGAAACAGACGCCTCACAAGTCCTCAACTGGCAGCTTCATTAAATAGTACCCGCAAAACACCAGTCTCACGGTCAACAGTGAAGAGGCGACTCTGGGATGCTGGCCTTCTAGGCAGATTTGCAAAGGTTTTCGGATCACAAAGAAGAACATCCGTGAGACGCAGAACAAATGAAAAGATGCTGGAGGAGTGCTTGACGCCATCTGTCAAGCATGGTGGAGGCAATGTGATGGTCTGGGGGTGCTTTGGTGGTGGTAAAGTGGGAGATTTGTACAGGGTAAAAGGGATCTTGAAGGAAGGCTATCACTCCATTTTGCAATGCCATACCCTGTGGACTGCACTTAATTGGAGACAATTTCCTCCTACAACAGGACAATGACCCAAATCACAGCTCCAAACTACGCAATAACTATTTAGGGAAGAAGGAGTCAACTGGTATTCTGTCTATAATGGAGTAGCCAGCACAGTCCCCGGATCTCAATCCTATTGCACTGTTGTGGGAGCAGCTTGACCGTATGGTATGTAAGAAGTGGCATCAAGCCAATCCAATTTGTGAGAGGTGTCTCAGGAAGCATGGGGTGAAATCACTTCAGATTACCTCAACAAATTGACAACTAGAATGCCAAAGGTCTGCAAGGCTGTAATTGCTTCAAATGGAGGATTCATTGACATAAGCGCAGTTTGAAGGACACAATTATTTCAATTTGTAAAAAAAAAAATCATTATTTATAACCTTGTCAATGTCTTCACTATATTTTCTATTCATTTTGCAACTCATTTCATGTATGCTTTCATCGAAAACAAGGACATTTCTAAGTGACCCCAAACGTTTGAATGGTAGTGTACAACGAAGTATCCTAATGGCTACATTCAATGTCACTAAAGAATGAATTGAAATGATCTACATTTGTTCTTTATTAAAATAACTATAGAAGTTTAATGTATTATTAATAATAAATATAGACCTATGTATTGTAGTTCACAGCTCAATTGAAAATGACACACAAAGTAATACACAATAGTACTGTATACTGTTGTAATGGTTTTCCTCCTCTTCGTCTGAAGAGGAGAGGCGAGAAGGATCGGAGGACCAATATGCGGCGTGGTAAGTGTCCATGGTTGTTTATTTAAACACAAACTGAACACTCCATACAAAAACAATAAACGTAACGTGAATAACCAAAACCAAAAACAGTACCGTGTGGTGTAAAACACAGACACGGAAACAATCACCCACCAAACAGTGAAACCCAGGCTACCTAAGTATGATTCTCAATCAGAGACAACTAACGACACATGCCTCTGATTGAGAACCATACTAGGCCGAACACAGAAAAACAACCTAGACACACAAAACATAGAATGCCCACCCAACTCACATCCTGATCCACTAAAACAAACAATTAACACAATAACTAGGGTCAGAACGTGACAACTGTATCCTCGTTCCCACTGTGCTCCCTTCCTTAGTGGGACCACTCCTTAATACCAGAAGAAGGCCTCTTAAAATAATAATAATAAACGTCATTCGCTTTAAACAGGAAATCCCCTATTGTTGACTCTTTCCAGTTTGGCCTTGTACATGGGACCCTCACAGCCCAGCAAACCTTACTGCTTTACATCAGCTGATAATCCAATGTTGAATAAATAACAAGTGTTTTGTCTGTCACACCATACATGTTTCCACCCCGTATCTTCTAAATGAAAAACCAATAATGTTCTCTTTGTATACATAGTTTAGTTATTCTTCATCATGCAATACATTATTTTGTTTGTCATTTGGGGGAGGGATTTTGTTTGGGTTTATCATAAACCTCTGTCGTTTTGTCATACTGTTCTAATTTAGCGGGATTAATTTGTACATACATTGCCTTTAGAATTAATTCACACTCTGACCTTTCCACATTTGGTTTTACAGCTTGAATTTATAATGTATTAAATTCAGATTTTGTCGTCACTGGCCTACACACTATTCCCCGTAATATCAAAGTGAAATCATGTTTTTCAAATTAATTAAGTATTCAGCCCCTTTGTGTTGGCAAGTCTTAAGTTCAGGAGCCAAAATCCACTTAACAAGTCACATAATAAGTTGCATGGACTCACTCTGTATGCAATAGTGTTTAACATGATTTTTGAATGACTACCTCATCTCTGTACCCCACACACAAATATCTTTAAGGTTCCTCGGTCGAGCAGTGAATTTCAAACACAGATTCAACCACAAAGACCATGGAGGTTTTTCAATGCCTCTTAAAGTAGGGCACCTAATGGTAGATGGGTAATAAAAAAATGCATGGTCCATGGTGAAGTTAATAATTACACTTTGGATGGTGTATCAATACACCCAGTCATTACAAAGATACAGTTGTCCTTCATGCCAATGGTGACTTTAAAATAGTTAGAGTTTAATGGCTATGATAGGACAAAACTGAGGATGGATCAACAACATTGTAGTTGCTCCACAATACCAACCTAATTGACAGAGTGAAAATAAGGAAGCATGTACATTATTAAATATTCCCAAACATTCATCCTGTTTGCAACAAGGCACTAAAGTAATACTGCAAAGCAATTACATTTTTGTCCTGAATACAAAGTGTTATGTATAGGTAAAATCCAAAACATTACTGAGTACCACTCTCCATATTTTCAAACATAGCGGTGGCTGCATCATGTTATGGGTATGCTCGTAATCATTAAGCCCTGGGGAACAGTGGTGAAAACAGTACCTAAATGTCATACTTGAGTAAAAGTAAAGATACAGTGCCTTGCGAAAATATTCGGCCCCCTTGAACTTTGCGACCTTTTGCCACATTTCAGGTTTCAAACATAAATATATAAAACTGTATTTTTTTGTGAAGAATCAACAACAAGTGGGACACAATCATGAAGTGGATTGACATTTATTGGATATTTCAAACTTTTTTAACAAATCAAAAACTGAAAAATTGGGCGTGCAAAATTATTCAGCCCCTTTACTTTCAGTGCAGCAAACTCTCTCCAGAAGTTCAGTGAGGATCTCTGAATGATCCAATGTTGACCTAAATGACTAATGATGATAAATACAATCCACCTGTGTGTAATCAAGTCTCCGTATAAATGCACCTGCACTGTGATAGTCTCAGAGATCCGTTAAAAGCGCAGAGAGCATCATGAAGAACAAGGAACACACCAGGCAAGTCCGAGATACTGTTGTGAAGAAGTTTAAAGCCGGATTTGGATACAAAAAGATTTCCCAAGCTTTATACATCCCAAGGAGCACTGTGCAAGCGATAATATTGAAATGGAAGGAGTATCAGACCACTGCAAATCTACCAAGACCTGGCCGTCCCTCTAAACTTTCAGCTCATACAAGGAGAAGACTGATCAGAGATGCAGCCAAGAGGCCCATGATCACTCTGGATGAACTGCAGAGATCTACAGCTGAGGTGGGAGACTGTCTATAGGACAACAATCAGTCGTATATTGCACATATCTGGCCTTTATGGAAGAGTGGCAAGAAGAAAGCCATTTCTTAAAGATATCCATAAAAAGTGTTGTTTAAAGTTTGCCACAAGCCACCTGGGAGACACACCAAACATGTGGAAGAAGGTGCTCTGGTCAGATGAAACCAAAATTGAACTTTTTGGCAACAATGCAAAACGTTATGTTTGGCGTAAAGCAACACAGCTGAACACACCATCCCCACTGTCAAACATGGTGGTGGCAGCATCATGGTTTGGGCCTGCTTTTCTTCAGCAGGGACAGGGAAGATGGTTAAAATTGATGGGAAGATGGATGGAGCCAAATACAGGACCATTCTGGAAGAAAACCTGATGGAGTCTGCAAAAGACCTGAGACTGGGACGGAGATTTGTCTTCCAACAAGACAATGATCCAAAACATAAAGCAAAATCTACAATGGAATGGTTCAATAATAAACATATCCAGGTGTTAGAATGGCCAAGTCAAAGTCCAGACCTGAATCCAATCGAGAATCTGTGGAAAGAACTGAAAACTGCTGTTCACAAATGCTCTCCATCCAACCTCACTGAGCTCGAGCTGTTTTGCAAGGAGGAATGGGAAAAAATGTCAGTCTCTCGATGTGCAAAACTGATAGACATACCCCAAGCGACTTACAGCTGTAATCGCAGCAAAAGGTGGCGCTACAAAGTATTAACTTAAGGGGGCTGAATAATTTTGCACGCCCAATTTTTCAGTTTTTGATTTGTTAAAAAAGTTTGAAATATCCAATAAATGTCGTTCCACTTCATGATTGTGTCCCACTTGTTGTTGATTCTTCACAAAAAAATACAGTTTTATATCTTTGTTTGAAGCCTGAAATGTGGCAAAAGGTCGCAAAGTTCAAGGGGGCCGAATACTTTCGCAAGGCACTGTACCTTAATAGAAGTAAAAGTAAAATTAAATAAGTAAAACACTAATTGATTAAGAGTCTAAAAGTTTTGTTTTAAATATACTTAAATATCAAAAGTAAGTGTAATTGCTCAAATATATTTAAGTATCAAAAGGTAAAGTATAAATCATTTAAATTAACTTATATTAAGCAAACCAGACGACATCGTTTTCTTGTTTTTTTTTTAAATGTACGGATAGCCAGGGGCACACTCCAATACTCAGATATAATTTACAAATTAAGCATTTGTGTTTAGTGAGTCCACCAGATCAGAGTCAATAGGGATGACCAGGGATGTTCTCTTGAGAAGTGCATGAATTGGACCATTTTCCTGTCCTGCTAAGGAGTACTTTTGGGTGTCAGGGAAAATGTATGGAGTAAAAATAATATTATTTTCTTCAGGAATGTCAAAAACATATATCGTAAAAATAACTGCTGGAGAGTCCTTAACAAAACAGAATGGATCTGAGCACAAGAAAAATCCTAGAGGTAAACCTGGTTTAGTCTGCTTTCCAACAGACACTGGGAAAATTCACCTTTCAGCAGGACAATAACCTAAAAAACAAGGCCAAATATATACTGGAGTTGCTTACCAAGAAGACAGTGAATGTTCCTGAGTGGCCGAGTTGCAAGTTTGACTTAAATCTGCTTGAAAATCTATGGCAAGACTTGTAAAGGGTTATCTAGCAATGCTAAACAACCAATTTGACAGAGCTTGAAGAATTCTGAAAAGAATAATATGAAAATGTTGCACAATTCAGGTGTGGAAAGCATACCCAGAACGGGTGTGAATCTTACATAAATTACATTTCATGTTTTCACTATGTCATTATGGGGCGTTGTGTGTAGACGGGTCAGAAAACAAATCCATTTCATCCATTTTGAATTTAGGCTGTAAAAAAAAATAAAAAATGGAATAAGTCAAGGGGTATGAATATTTTCTCTAGACACTGTATTTAGAAGGGTCGTCTCCACCTTGGAGAGTACTGCCTGGTAACCGCCCATGCTGTGGTAGGTCAAAGCATGGCAAGGCAGGGAAGATGGCCGACGACAGAACCAGGTCTCCCCAGCGACTGGCTCTCTGTACTCACAGCAACACTGTGCATCATTCCCCACCAGCCTAGGACTTCTCTGGGCATTGCACATCACCGTTTCCTGCTTGCCACACTGTGCTCCCTTCCTTAGTGGGACCACTCCTTAATATCGGAAGAAGGCCTCTTAAAATAATAATAAACGTCATTCGCTTTAAACAGGAAATCCCCTATTGTTGACTCTTTCCAGTTTGGCCTTGTACATGGGACCCTCACAGCCCAGCAAACCTTACTGCTTTACATCAGCTGATAATCCAATGTTGAATAAATAACAAGTGTTTTGTCTGTCACACCATACATGTTTCCACCCCGTATCTTCTAAATGAAAAACCAATAATGTTCTCTTTGTATACATAGTTTAGTTATTCTTCATCATGCAATACATTATTTTGTTTGTCATTTGGGGGAGGGATTTTGTTTGGGTTTATCATAAACCTCTGTCGTTTTGTCATACTGTTCTAATTTAGCGGATTAATCCAAACTAGCTGCACCCTGCCCTTATGCGTGATAAATCATCTGACATAATATATTTGATTCAATGCAACTTCATCTTTGAGGACTGACAGTGAAGAACCCACCACAGAATCTTCACCTCAATAACCCCACTGCAAATATATATTTTAATGTTTATTCTCTTTCGCTTTTTGGTCTGCATGTGCCTCAACTCTGCATGGTCTCAACTCTGTCCCAAATTTCCTTTGGTATCATGGCTTGTGTTCCATGTTATCCAATAGGATATCTAAGGTCAGCTAATTGTTTTTGGTCCTGGATGTGCATTGCACAAAACTAAACTTGGAGTGAAGGCTATATTTTGCCCTCTATGTGTAGACCGACTAATCTACCAGCTCAGTTTGTGGTTAACATAATTATTATATGGATTGTATTGCGTATAATTGCATATAAACCCTGTGAGTTGTAGAAATTTGTACATACATTGCCTTTAGAATTAATTTACACTCTGACCTTTCCACATTTGGTTTTACAGCTTGAATTTATAATGTATTAAATTCAGATTTTGTCGTCACTGGCCTACACACTATTCCCCGTAATATCAAAGTGAAATCATGTTTTTCAAATTAATTAAGTATTCAGCCCCTTTGTGTTGGCAAGTCTTAAGTTCAGGAGCCAAAATCAACTTAACAAGTCACATAATAAGTTGCATGGACTCACTCTGTATGCAATAATAGTGTTTAACATGATTTTTGAATGACTACCTCATCTCTGTACCCCACACACAAATATCTTTAAGGTTCCTCGGTCGAGCAGTGAATTTCAAACACAGATTCAACCACAAAGACCATGGAGGTTTTTCAATGCCTCTTAAAGTAGGGCACCTAATGGTAGATGGGTAATAAAAAAATGCATGGTCCATGGTGAAGTTAATAATTACACTTTGGATGGTGTATCAATACACCCAGTCATTACAAAGATACAGTTGTCCTTCATGCCAATGGTGACTTTAAAATAGTTAGAGTTTAATGGCTATGATAGGACAAAACTGAGGATGGATCAACAACATTGTAGTTGCTCCACAATACCAACCTAATTGACAGAGTGAAAATAAGGAAGCATGTACATTATTAAATATTCCCAAACATTCATCCTGTTTGCAACAAGGCACTAAAGTAATACTACAAAGCAATTACATTTTTGTCCTGAATACAAAGTGTTATGTATAGGTAAAATCCAAAACATTACTGAGTACCACTCTCCATATTTTCAAACATAGCGGTGGCTGCATCATGTTATGGGTATGCTCGTAATCATTAAGCCCTGGGGAGCAGTGGTGAAAACAGTACCTAAATGTCATACTTGAGTAAAAGTACAGATGCCTTAATAGAAGTAAAAGTACAATTAAATAAGTAAAACACTAATTGATTAAGAGTCTAAAAGTTTTGTTTTAAATATACTTAAATATCAAAAGTGTAATTGCTCAAATATATTTAAGTATCAAAAGGTAAAGTATAAATCATTTAAATTAACTTATATTAAGAAAACCAGACGACATCGTTTTCTTGTTTTAAAAAAAATGTACGGACGGCCAGGGGCACACTCAGATATAATTTACAAATGAAGCATTTGTGTTTAGTGAGTCCACCAGATCAGAGGCAATAGGGATGACCAGGGATGTTCTCTTGAGAAGTGCATGAATTGGACCATTTTCCTGTCCTGCTAAGGAGTACTTTTGGGTGTCAGGGAAAATGTATGGAGTAAAAAGCACATTATTTTCTTCAGGAATGTCAAAAACATATATTGTAAAAATAACTGCTGGAGAGTCCTTAACAAAACAGAATGGATCTGAGCACAAGAAAAATCCTAGATGTAAACCTGGTTCAGTCTTCTTTCCAACAGACACTGGGAAATTCACCTTTCAGCAGGACAATAACCTAAAAAACAAGGCCAAATATATACTGGAGTTGCTTACCAAGAAGACAGTGAATGTTCCTGAGTGGTCGAGTTACAGTTTTGACTTAAATCTGCTTGAAAATCTATGGCAAGACTTTTAAAGGGTTATCTAGCAATGATAAACAACCAATTTGACAGAGCTTGAAGAATTCTGAAAAGAATAATGGGCAAATGTTGCACAATTCAGGTGTGGAAAGCATACCCAGAACGGGTGTGAATCTTACATAAATTACATTTAATGTTTTCACTTTGTCATTATGGGGTGTTGTGTGTAGACGGGTCAGAAAACAAATCCATTTCATCCATTTTGAATTTAGGCTGTAAAAAAAAAAAATTGAATAAGTCAAGGGGTATGAATATTTTCTGAAGACACTGTATCTACCTCTTTAGAAGGGTCGTCTCCACCTTGGAGAGTACTGCCTGGTAACCGCCCATGCTGTGGTAGGTCAAAGCATGGCAAGGCAGGGAAGATGGCCGACGACAGAACCAGGTCTCCCCAGTGACTGGCTCTCTGTACTCACAGCAACACTGTGCGTCATTCCCCACCAGCCTAGGACTTCTCTGGGCATTGCACATCACCGTTTCCTGCTTGCCACCCTCCTCAAAGTAGCCTTGGAAGTAGACCTTATCTGGGTCCTGTTCCCTTTGCCTACACAGTACCTGCACAGCCTCGCTGGAGTGCACTAGGCGGATGGACACCTTGGCAGGTCCGGGCCAAAGCAGGGCCAGACGGGCAGTGTAGGTGCCATTAAAGTGGTCTGTTACAGCTCCATAAGTACTGGCCTTAAGTTCTGAGTTAAACAACTTGGCCTGAAAAAAGTCCCCTCCATAGGTTTTGATCCTGTTTTTAGTATCTCTAGCTATCAAAATCACATCTATAAACCCTCCAACTGTGTGGTTTGAATTGGGGTTGACAACAGAGAATGAGCACTTAGTGGGGTTTGTGGCCTCATCTGTGGATAAGGGGACAACAGGCGGTAATGACCATTGTAGCTCTGTGAGCAGAGATTCCCATTCCTCTTTACTTATTGAGGAGTCATTGGTTGGTGTAAATGTCCTGTTGGTGATTCCACCACAACTTGTGAAGCTAGTGTGGTTGTATTTGAGATGATTGGATGGTGACACATTCAGCAGGCACTGGTTGAATTGACATACCTACAGTGAGACAAAGAAAGAATCTGTTTATCACCAAACAAACTATTGGCCTAATCATTATATTGACTAAAGCCTAGAGGCACATATAAAGTGTACCTTAATACCTCTTGAGCTTAGTATAGCTGTCTTACCCCATCAAAACCCCAAACACAGTGCATTCGGAAAGTATTCAGACGTCTGGACCTTTTCCACATTTTGACAAGTTATGACAGCCTTATTCTAAAATTGATTAAATTGTTATATTCCCTCAATCTACACACACAATACCCCATATTGACAAAGCAAAAACAGGTTTAGAGATTTTAGCAAATGTAATATAACATTTACATAAGTTTTCAGACACTTTATACTCAGTACTTTTGTTGGAGCACCTTTGGCAGGGATTACAGCCTCAAGTCTTCTTGGGTATGACGCTAGAAGCTTGGCACTCCTGTATTTGGGGAGTTTATCCCATTCTTCTCTGCAGATTCTCTCAAGCTCTGTCAGGTTGTATGTGGAGTGTTGCTGCACATATATTTTCAGGTCTCTCCAGAGATGTTCAATTGGGTTCAAGTCCGGGCTTTGGCTCCTCAAAGACACTCAGAGACTTGTCCCAAAGCCACTCATGTGTTGTCTTGGCTGTGTGCTTAGAGTCATTGTCCAGTTGGAAGGTGAACCTCCACCCCAGTCTGACGTCCTGAGTGCTCTAGAGCAGGTTTTCATCAAGGATCTCTTTACTTTGCTCCGTTCATCTTTCCCTCAATACTGGCAGGGACTAGTCTCCCAGTCCCTGCAGCTGAAAAACATCCCCACACCACGATGCTGCCACCACGCTTTAATTATTTTTTACAATGATGGCCTACCGGGGAACAGTGGGTTAACTGCCTTGTTGAGGGGCAGAATGACATATTTTCACCTTGTCAGCTCGGGGATTCAATCCAGAAACCTTTCGGTTACTGGCCCAGCACTCTAACCACTAGGCTATCCGCCACCTTAGGGATGGTGCCAAGTTTCCTCCAGATTTGGCATTGCTTGGCATTCAGGCCAAAGAGTTCAAAGAGTTCAATCTTGATTTCATCAGACGAGAGAATCTGTTTCTCCTGGTCTGAGAGTCTTTAGGTGCCTTATGGTCAACTCCAAACGGGCTGTCATGCCTTTTATTGAGGAGTGGCTTCCATCTGGCCAATTTATCATAAGGGCCCGAATGTTGGTGTGCTGCAAAACTGGAGCTCTGTCAGAGTGACCATCGGGTTCTTGGTCACCTCCCTGACCAAGGCTCTTCTCCCCCGATTGCTCAGTTTGGCCGGGCTGACAGCTCTAGGAAGAGTCTTGATGGTTCCAAACTTCTTCCATTTAAGAATGAAGAAGGCCACTGTGTTCTTGAGGACATTCAATGCTGCAGATATTTTTTTGTAAGCTTCCCCAGATCTTTGCCTCAATACAATCCTGTCTCGGAGCTCTACGGACAATTCCTTCGACCTCATGGCTGGGTTTTTGCTCTGACAGACTGTCAACTGTGGGACCTTATAAAGACAGTGTGCCTTTCTAAATCATGTCCAATCAATTGAATTTACCACAGGTGGACTCCAATCAGGTTGTAGAAACATCTCAAGGATGATCGACGGAAAGAGGATACACCCGAGCTCAATTTCGAGTCTCATAGCAAAGGGTCTGAATACTTAAGGTGTTTCTGTGATTTGTTTTTTATCAATTTTCTAAAATGTTACGAGGCATTATGTGTAGATTGATGAGGATTTTCTTTATTTAATCAATTTTAGAATAAGGCTGTAACATAAAATGTGAAAAAAGGGGACGGATATGAATGCACTGTATAATCTTGTATCAATAATGCTGTCGTAAACAATGTATAGCTTCAAAATGACTAAAACAAAATAAATGTTTAAAATGTTAGAACTTACAAATAATACATAAATGCAGATCAGTAGTATCAAAGCCAATATCAGTAGCTGAAGCAGTCTTCCCATCCTCCATATATCTGCTGGTAAATTAAAGAGAACATCAAAGTGAACTTGAGTACAGTAATAATAAACAGTCACAATTATACAAATATGAATGAAAATGTGTAAATTAATAGAATGACCTATAATGTAGGTCTGGTTTATTCTCAGAGGGGAAGCTGAATTTATCAAGTTCTCAGCAGGATTGATTGGGCAAATCAACAATCTGCTTTGCTTTGTACTTGGCCTCTGGAGAGAACTTCACTGCTAGAGAAACACATGAGGATGGTGGACGCTAAAGTTAGCCATCTAGCTGACTGCATGCATTGTTTTGTCAATTGCTGCTTGTCTGGTCACATTTTCAGTTCTGTTTGGTAAAGTCTACCACGAAATATTCTTGATGAAAATAGAGAGCTGCTAATTCAACGGTTGTTGCTAGTGCATGAAGCTATACACTGCAGCTCGTGCTCGCACTGGAGGAGACGCAGATGGGCACCGTTTAGAGAGCAATAGTAATGGCATCTTTTTGTTGGCACTAACTCCGCCTTAGCTCGTTGGCCAAAGCCAATTGGGAAATTAATTGTTTGGATGGTAAACACCGATTTAGGAGATCATCAGCTAACGTAAGTTTTTGTAAATCTTGATGCATTTATGTAATCCAAAAATCACTTAAAGCAGAAATTCATAATTCATAAAGGTCATGTTAACTGACTGATATTATTGTTGTTCATTTTCTTGAAATATAAAGGCAAAACCTAGATTTGAGCCAATGTCATAATAGCTGAAACTTTAATTACTACAATTGACAAAGTGACAAAGTGACAAAGTGGGCCTCCCGAGTGGGGCAGCGGTACTTAGTCACTGCATCGCAGTGCTCGAGGCATCACTACATACTCGGGTTCGATTCCAGGCTGTGTCACAGCCAGCAGTGACCGTGAGACGGCATACAATTGGCCCAGCGTCATCCGGGTTAGGGGAAGGTTTGGCTCACTGTATTTCCTTGTCCTAGCGACTCCTTGTGGTGGGTCAGGTGCCTGCAAGAAGACTTCAGTCGCCAGGTGTACGGTGTTTCCTCCGACACATTGGTGCGGCTGGATTCTGGGTTAAGCGAGCAGTGTGTCAAGAAGCAGTGTTGCTTGGAAGGGTCGTGTTTCGGCGGATGCATGGCTCTCGACCTTTGCCTCTTCTGAGTCCGTACGGGAGATGCAGCGATGGGACTAGACTGAAACTATCAATTGGATATCGCGAAAAATGTGTAAAAGCACAAAAGTGACAGGTTTTTATTTGATCAAAAACAACTTTATATTGAAGGCTACTATTTGTTTTGTAACAGAGGAGGTTAATATAAGCATTGCTGCCTGGCTGTCAGACCTCATCAACATCATTATGGATATAGCCAAGTAAATACCAATATAACAAAGGCTCAAACAAACAGAAATGCAGCTAGTGTTTCATTCTAGGTGCAATGTTTGACATGACTGTGGTAGCTGAAATTTTCTAGCTAGCTTGTTAGCAAGTGACAAGAACATGAGCAAAGATACTGGTAACTAAGCCAAGATATCTCAACAGTGTCATATCCAATGGGAGCAAAATAAGCATTGTGTGCAGAACAAGTAAGGAGGTGGGCAAAGCCAAGCAAGAGAGTGAGATCCTATTGTCACGTTTTAGCATGTATTTGCAAATTTCCATCAGGGAACGCCTTCTCTGTGAAGTGCACGAGTGCAATAAATACATTCCCCATGTACTCCTTTTAAACAACAAAAAAAGTCCACAAAACTTAGTTCACACTGTTCGTAACAGAAAAGAAAACTAAATTGAGATATAATGTTCCATTGACAAAAAAAATGTGTAGAACGTTGGCCAAGTTTCATCTACCTCCACCTTCTCCTTCTTCCCGCCGCTGGACTTCCTCTTATTACCCCATTTGGTGGTGAGTTCTAAAGGGACATTTCTGATTTATACATCCTGTGAGATATCGGGCTCCTAGCAAAGACTTATAGATGACCTGTTGCCAGTGGGTTTAACGACGAATATGAAGCGAGGGTCAGCCAACGAGAGCATACAGGTCGCAGTGGTGGGTAGTATATGGGGATTTGGTGACAAAACGGATGGCACTGGGATAGACTGCATCCAATTTGCTGAGTAGAGTGTTGGAGGCTATTTTGTAAATGACGTCGCCAAAGTCAAGGATCGGTAGGATAGTCAGTTTCACGAGGGTATGTTTGGCAGCATGAGTGAAGGTTGCTTTGTTGCGAAATAGGAAACCGATTCTAGATTTCATTTTGGAATGGAGATGTTTAATGTGAGGCTGTAAGAGTTTACAGTCTAACCAGACACCTAGGTACTTGTATTTGTCCACATATTCTAAGTCAGAACCACCAGTAATGATGCTGGACGGGCGGGTGGGCAGCGATTGGTTTAGGTGCATGCATTTAGTTGTACTTGCATTTAAGAGCAGTTGGAGGCCACAGGAGAGTCGCATGGCATTGAAGCTTGTCTCGAGGATAGTTAAGAGTGTCCAAGGAATGGCCAGAAGTATACAGAATGGTGTTGTCTGCTTAAAGGTGGATCAGAGAATCACCAGGAGCAAGAGCGACATCATTGATGTGTACAAAGAAAAGAGTCGGCCCGAGGATTGAACCCTGTGGCACCCCCATAGAGACTGCCAGAGGTCCGGACAAGAGGCCCTCCGATTTGACACACTGAACTCTGCCTGAGAAGTAGCTGGTGAACCAGGCGAGGCAGTCATTTGAGAAACCAAGGCTGTTGAGTCTGCCGATAAGAATGTGGTGATTGACAGAGTCGAAAGCCTTGGCCAGGTCGATGAATACAGCTGAACAGTATTGCCTCTTATCGATGATGGTTATGATACCGTTTAGGAACTTGAGCGTGGCTGAGGTGCACCCATGACCAGCTCGGAAACCAGATTGCATTGCGGAGAAGGTGTGGCTGGATTCAAAATAGTCGGTGATCTGTTTGTTAACTTGGCTTTCGAAGACCTTAGAAAGGCAGGGTAGGATAGATATAGGTCTGCACCAGTTTGGGTCTAGATTGTCTCCCCCTTTGAAGAGGGGGATGACCGCGGCAGCTTTCCAATCTTTGGGGATCTCAGACGATACGAAAGAGGTTGAACAGGCTAGTAATAGGGGTTGCAACAATTTAGGCAGATAATTGTAGGGTCCAGATTGTCTAGCCCGACTGATTTGTAGGGGTCCAGATTTTGCAGCTCTTTCAGAACATCAGCTATCTGGATTTGGGTGAAGGAGAAATGGATGAGGCTTGGGCAAGTTGCTGTGGGGGGTGCAGGGCTGTTGACCGAGGTAGGGGTAGCCAGGTGGAAAGCATGGCCAGCCGTAGAAAAATGCTTATTGAAATTCTCAATTATTGTGAATGTATCGGTGGTGACAGTTTTTCCTAGCCTCAGTGCAGTGGGCAGCTGGGAGGGGGTACTCTTATTCTCCATAGACGTTACAGTGTCCCAGAACCTTTTTGAGTTTGTGCTACAGGATGCAAATTTCTGTTTGAAAAAGCTAGCCTTTGCTTTCCGGACTGCCTGTGTATATTGGTTCCTAACTTCCCTGATAAGTTGCATATCGTGGGGGCTATTCGATGCAATTGCAATACGCCACAATATGTTTTTGTGCTGGTCAAGGGCAGTCAGGGCTGGAGTAAACCAAGGGCTATATCTGTTCCTGGTTCAATTTTTTTTTAATGGGGCATGCTTATTTAAGATGGTGAGGAAAGCACTTTTAAAGAATAACCAGGCATCCTCTGATGGAATGAGGTCCATATCCTTCCAGGATACCCGGGCCAGGTCGATTAGAAATGCCTGCTCGCTGAAGTGTTTTAGGGAGTCTTTGACAGTGATGAGGGGTGGTCGTTTGACCGCAGGCCCATTACGGACACAGGCAATGAGGCAATGATCGCTGAGATCCTGGTTGAAGACAGCAGAGGTGTATTTGGAGGGCAGGTTGGTTAGGAGGATATCCATGAGGGTGCCCGTGTTTATGGATTTGGGGTTGTACCTGGTAGGTTCATTGATATTTGTGTGAGATTGAGGGCATCAAACTTAGATTGTAGGATGGCCGGGGTGTTAAACATTTCCCAGTTTAGGTCACCTAACAGCACAAGCTCTGAAGATAGATGGGGGGCAATCAATTCACATATGGTGTCCAAGGCACAGCTGGGGGCAGAAGGTGGTCTATAGCAAGCGGCAACAGTGAGAGACTTGTTTCTGGAAAGGTGAATTCTGGAAAGGTGAATTTTTAAAAGTAGAATCTCGTAAGACAGAACCTTGCAGGCTTTGTCTGCAGTAGATTGCAACTCCGCCCCCTTTGGCAGTTCTATCTTGTCGGAAATTGTTATAGTTAGGGATGGAAATTTCAGGGTTTTTTGTGGTCTTCCTAAGCCAGGATTCAGACACAGCTAGGACATCCGGATTGGCAGTGTGCTAAGGCAGTGAATAAACAAATTTAGGGAGGAGGCTTCTAATGTTAACATGCATTAACCAAGGCTTTTATGGTTACAGAAATCAACAGATGAGAGCGCCTGGGGAATGGGAGTGGAGCTCGGCACTGCAGGGTCTAGATTAACCTCTACATCACCAAAGGAACAGAGGAGGAGTAGGATAAGGGTACGGCTAAAGGCTATAAGAATTGGTCATCTAGTACGTTCGGAACAGAGAGTAAAAGGAGCAGGTTTCTGGGCATGGTAGAATAGATTCAAGGCATAATGTACAGACAAAGGTATGGTAGGATTTGAATACAGTGGAGGTAAACCTATGCATTGAGTGACGATGAGAGAGATATTGTCTGTAGAAACATCATTTAAACCAGGTGAGGTCACCGCATGTGTGGGAGGTGGAACTAAAGGGTTAACTAAGGTGTATTGAGCAGGGCTAGGGGCTCTACAGTGAAATAAGGCAATAATTACTAACCAAAACAGTAATGGACAAGGCATATTGACATTAGGGATAGGCATGCATAGTCGAGTGATCATAGGGGTCCAGTGAGTGGCTCGGCGGGCCGGAGCTAGCAAGCTAGCAAAAGGGACATCTCAAAATTAAGATATATGCAAGTCATAATTATGAGACACTAAATAATCATATCATGATACTCTAGTGGCCGTTCTAACAAGGAAAATAAATGTCTTCAAAAATAGAAGGCAGTCAGGAGGAGCCAAGATCAGGTGGGACAATTCTAGCCAATGAGAGGACAGATACGCATGTGAACAACAGGCACAACCATTTCCACTAGTTACCACAGACAAAGTCAAAATTGGCTATATAATAAAAATTCTGGATAGAAATTATATCCAGGTGGAGCAGTCGGCAGTGCTCGTGCCAATGGAAGCTGCTCAGCTGGGGCAGAGAAAATAGGATTCTGCTCTATTTTTGAAGTGATGATGTTGTTGTGGACCAATCACAGGTGACAGTAGGCGTGAAGTTTTTGGAAAAAGTGGACCCTTGTCTCTTCTTTTTTAGTTTTGATGTTGAGTCTTTGCCGGACAAAGTTGTGTTCCAGTCTTATAGGTGGCGGTAATGCAACATTTATTGGATGCCAACCACGTTAAACCTCACCGAAGAAGACTAATCACAGTCGAAAACTTTGCATGGGTGGTGATACGTCAGCACCTATGTCCATCAGCAGGACCAGCTAACTTGCCCACTCTAGCTAGCTGGCTAACACTATCAGTGTACATTGTCACGTTTAACAATAAAAATCTATGTTTTGGAATGGTCATTTTGTTGCAGTTAAATACCTTTTTATGCATGCTTATGTTGTTGAAGTAATACTTTTTTGCATGTTGATTTGTTTGTTAATTTCGTGGATTTGGTCACCTAGACCTGGGAACTCGGTGATATTCCGCTAACTGTCTGAAAAGGATTACATAAGTGCATTATCATCATTTTGACAATTTCACAGTAGGCTATTATTCCAAACACAAAGTGTGGAAATACAGTTTGCTTCAACACACAATCTAAGATGGCGTAGCAGTCGGATGTGTGTTTGTCTTATCCCGTGTAAATAGTCTGTTTTTCGTTTTTTTCGTACAATTGAAGTCAGAAGTTTACGTACTTAGGTTGGAGTCATTAAAACTCGTTTTTCAACCACTCCACAAATTTCTTGTTAACAAACTATAGTTTTGGCAAGTCGGTTAGGACATCTACTTTGTGCATGACACAAGTACATTTTCCAACAATTGTTTACAGACAGATTATTTCACTGTATCACATGTCGTAGCTGAATCAGAATTAGTTAGGTAACATTGATAAATAATATATTTTATCTACTTTCATAATATGCTTCTCTAGGGAAAAGTGACTTGGGGCCCAGAGAGGGGATAGGTCAGGCTTGTCTTTTACATGTCTGGTAATAGGCAGAATATCAGAAAGGGAGAAGTCAGGTTTGAACATTGTCTTCATAATGAATATATCTGTTAAACCATATGAAGGGCTCCACTATGTCTGTACTCCAGTCACTCCCTCCTTTTCCCATTGGGGGGAGGAGTATGGCAGTGTCTAGAACCATTGTATGTCCCCTCTGATGTTGAAACTTGTCTTTCATAGTATATGACCTAGAGGCTCACTCCTCTCAGGGAGCTTGTCCATGTGGAGTTGTATTTGAGATGGGAGTATCTAGAATTGACAATTGATATATGCCATTGGATGAGGTAATGTTTTGGTAATAGGAAGTACCAAGAACGAGAAGTAGAACCTCGTCTTAGAGAGCAAACTGAACGATAATTTATAGCTAATGCTATCTGGCTATGGGATACTCCTCTCTCAAGTATAAGGCCTTTGTGCAGTTTTCCTATTATCTGTGGTTTGTCATGTCAACTGGGGGGTGGATCTTTGTTATAAAAGATCTCAGTTGCCATTATGTTGACACTCAGAATTAATTTATAGACACTGAATTGATCTGAGAGACAAAGGGCTATGTTGAAGCTCATATTATGAAAATATGAAGTTTAAAGTAGAACTCTGACTTGTGTGTGGTTTGTAAACTCTCCTTTCACTTAGTACTACAGGAAATTACCACGACACACAATTCCAGTGGGTCAGAAGTTTACATACACTAAGTTGACTGTGCTTTTAAACAGCTTGGAAAATTCCAGAAAATTATGTCATGGCTTTAGAAGAGTCTGATAGGCTAATTGACCTCATTTGAGTCAATTGGAGGTGTACCTGTGGATGTATTTCAAGGCCTACCTTCAAACTCAGTGCCTCTTTGCTTGACATCATGGGAAAATCAAAAGATATCAGCCAAGATCTCAGAAGAAAAAGTGTAGACCTCCACAAGCCTGGTTCATCCTTGGGAGAAATTTCCAAATGCCTGAAGGTACCACGTTCATCTGTACAAACAATAGTACGCAAGAATAGACACCATTGAACCACACAGCCGTCATACCGCTCAGGAAGGAGACGCGTTCTGTCTCCTAGAGATTAACGTAATTTGGTGTGAAAAGTGCAACTTAATCCCAGAACAACAGCAAAGGACCTTGTGAAGATGCTGGAGGAAACAGGTACAAAAGTGCAACTCAATCCCAGAACAACAGCAAAGGACCTTGTGAAGATGCTGGAGGAAACAGGTACAAAAGTATCTGTATCCACAGTAAAACGAGTCCAATATCTACATAATCTGAAAGGTCGTTCAGCAAGGAAGAAGCCACTGCTCCAAAACCACCATACGGTTTGCTGCACATGGCAACAAAGATCATACTTTTGGAGAAATGTCCTCTGGTCTGTTGAAACACAAATAGAACTGTTTGGCCATAATGACCATTATGACCGTTATGTTTGGAGGAAAAAGGGGGAGGCTTGCAGACCAAAGAACACCATCCCAAACGTGAAGCACAGGGATGGCAGTATCATGTTGTGGGGGTGCTTTTGCTGCAATAGGTACTGGTGCACTTCACAAAATAGATGGCATCATGAGGTAGGAAATGTATGTGTATATATTGAAGCAACATCTCAAGACATCAGTCAGGAAGTTAAAGCTTGGTCGCAAATGGGTCTTCCAAATGGACAATGACCCCAAGCATACTTCCAAAGTTGAGGCAAAATGGCTTAAGGACAACAAAGTCAAGGTATTGGCCATCACAAAGCCCTGACCTCAAACCTATAGAAAATGTGTGGGCAGAACTGAAAAAGCATGTGCGAGCAAGGAGGCCTACAAACCTGACTCTGTTACATCAGCTCTGTCAGGAGGAAATGGCCAAAATTCACTCAACTGATTGTGGGAGGCTGGTGGAAGGCTACCTGAAACGTTTGACCCAAGTTAAACTATTTAAATGCAATGCTACCAAATACTAATTGAGTGTATGCAAACTTCTGACCCACTGGGAATGTGATGAAAGAAGTAAGAGCTGAAATAAATCATTCTCTCCGCTATTATTCTGACATTTCACATTCTTAAAATAAAGGAGTGATCCTAACTGACCTAAGACAGGGAATTTTTGCTAGGATTAAATGTCAGGAATGGTGAAAAACTGAGTTTAAATGCATTTGGCTAGGTGTATGTAAAATTCTGACTTCAAACTGTATACACTACCTTTCAAAAGTTTGGGATCACTTAGAAATGTCCTTGATTTTGAAAGAAAAGCACATTTTTTGTCCATTTAAAATAACATTGAATTGATCAGAAATACAGTGTAGACATTGTTAATGTTGTAAATGACTATTGTAGGGGGAAACTGCTGATTTCCTTTGGAATATCTACATAGGCGTACAGAGGCCCATTACAAGCAACACACACTCCTGTGTTCCACGTTGTGTTAGCTAATCCAAGTTCATCATTTTAAAAGGATAATTGATCATTAGAAAACCATTTTGCAATTATGTTAGCACAGCTGAAAACTGTTGTCCAGTTTAAAGAAACAATATAACAGGCCTTCTTTAGACTAGTTGAGTATCTAGAGCATCAGCATTTGTGGGTGCGATTACAGGCTCAAAATAGCCAGAAACATTAACAGTGAAGAGGCGACTCCAGGATGCTGGCCTTCTAGGCAGCATAAAACACAGAAAAATCTAGTTTGACTGCACTGGTTCTTTAAAGTAATCCCAAAAAAAATCATCTATTTTTTTCAAAAGTATCTGTCACCTGATGACAATCTTTTTGCTGGTTAAGTAATTGATTTGTTTTAGGATTTTTGCAATCAAATTATACATGTGTGTAATCAGTTACTCCCCAACCCTGTTGACAGGAATAAATACTCAGTCACGTCTACCTGAAGCAAGGAATGAGGTCTCTGTAAATGTAGCCTATTGGGCAGGCTGTGCTGCAGCTGGTGCATGTTGGGATATGTCCTTTCCACTCCAGCATAGCTGTAATGTATTTGCACTTCAAAAAGACTCGTTCAAACTTGCTTTCTAGTAGGCAACCACCATGTCATAATGAAAGATGATGTTCAAACACTTTATGCTGGATTTGTTTGAATACAGGCTATATGGATTATATCTAAACATAACTAAACTTTCCTGTAAAATACAGTAAACAGAGCAGTAAATCCCTCTGAAGAATGCAATCTTGCACCACTATGGGGCTTAAACAAAGTTTGCTACAGCCAATGCTTCATACTTCTGACAGTCCAAAGCAGTCCTTAGATCAAACTAGAGTATCATCAATAGTCAACAATTAATCAAAAGGCGTTTATAGGCTATCCGAGAGTTTGTTCTTATTGGCCTTATTGGACAACAAAATACAAAGTGTACGAAATACCTTCAAAACTGTCACTGTTGGCTCTTATGCATATGAACTGAACAACCATGATAGGCCTACTGAAGTAAATAATAATAAGGAAAACATAATGATGCATTAGATACATTAACCTAATATTCATATAGTTCTGATAATGACACTTCTTTTGTGAAGACTAAACCACCATAATTGTTATTTTACAATCATGTACTTAAATTACTCAAAATATACTATTTCCTGCATGGGAAACAAGATTAATTTAACACATCTCGACAATCTGGTACAAAAAAAGTAGAGTACTGAGTAGTCTACAAACTCGGAAAGGTTAAGTCACTAGCTAAGTTTCCATGAACTTGTCCAGTGATTTTCTTTGTTGACCTATAGAAAAGTCGCATATAGAAAATAAACTCGACAGTTGTACATTTCCATTTAACCATCAGTTTATCGGTGCAATAAAATACAATTCATTCATCAATTAAATTGTAGGACCAAAGTGACAAATATGATGATTGAAAATAATTGAAATGTTAGCTAGGCGGCTATTTCAGTGGCTGATTGACTGATGTGCTCTGTACAGCTCTGACATCATTACAGGCGAGACAGTTATTTCAAGGTAGGATTTCAACACTCTTGAATGATTACAAATGTAACACTTTCAGAGCCTTTATATTAGCAAAAACTATAGTGTCGAATAATAATGAGGTGATCGAAGTGTTCCCATTACCCATTTAGGCCAATTGCGCAGTTTCATGTCTACGGTAGCCCGTAAAAGCCCGAACAGATATAATGCAAGAATTCAGTAATGTTTGCAATATTCTCATAGTTATAATGTGCAAACGTATCGCCACGGTCCGTGCCCTGGTGAAACGTGCACTCCTGTAGATCGGAAACAATTGGATGGTTAAACTTGCCAGCCAACCACAAAAGTAAGGCGAAGCAATTCAGGCATTATTGAAGGTCTGTACAATCCTTGTCCTGCAAATAAACATTATTTGCATAGTTGAATGTTTATTTTGCAAGCAGTAGGCATTTAAAATTAAATGTGAAGTGGAACGTTAAAGTTACGGTGACATAACGTGCCCTACGTAGCTACCTTCAAAAGATTCGGCAATCACCATTTACTCGAAAAACACCGTTTCCACCATCATTTGTCACAATAAAGAAAGTTCTACAAAACAAATATTCACCCCTGTGGAACGAATAAAAATGTTGTCTATCTTTAGAAGGTTTCTCCTATATCTGCCGCTTCAATTAGACTTTTGTCGGATTAACCTGTGTCAATGAAAACATGTATAATGTAGGCTACATTCACTTTAGGTTAACAAGAACAACAAATAATGAAAATTGTAGGTATCAAAAATATGAGGTAGGCCTACTGATTTCTATAATTCCATGCAAAATTAGGCTATGGCGTATTTTGATACTTGATTAATCTGGGTGGTTAATAACAAGCCGAAACATTTACAAGACCTTCTTCAATGGTTAAGCAGAGTGTAATTAATCAAACTAATCTTAGGAAAACGCTCCAGATCATACGTTAAATGTTACCATTATTCATGGAGTCTAGTAGCCTACCCCACAAAACGGATATGAAATAGTATTCTCCATACACTCTCTAAAGTCTTATTTACTCACCAGGTATTATTTTGAAAATATATTGTACTTACTGACGTAAAGGTCATTACAACAAGCGCATCTCCACAGAAATACCCTCTTGACGGACTCGTAGACGGTGCTGAATGGTTAGTAATTTATGATTATCTCCTATAATGGCTTTCGACCATCTCTCCCCACCTAAAAAGAGTGTACCAACCTACAGCTATCCACCCTACGACTGTAGCTGAATTTAAAAAGGTCCAATGAAGCCGTTTTAATCTCATTATCTAATCATTTCTGGGTAACAATTAAGTACCTTACTGTGATTGTTTTAAATTAAAATCGTTAAAAAATATATATACAAAAATTGATTGTTATCAAAGAGCAATTTCTCAAGTTTAAATTTTCTAGGACTGTCTGTCTGGGCAGTATGCCAAAGAGAGAGTACGTTTTTTTTTTTTACTGGTCACGGCCACCAACTGCAAAATTTTTTTTTTTTTTTTTAAACAGACACATTCAATAACGATGGAAGTCACCAAAAATTAAATGAGCCTTGATTTTATGAGTAATATAGATCGACATATCATTGGATATATTCCTCTGTATGCTTAAAGGAAAGGTTCACCCATTTTGCCCATTTTGAATGTTATATTGTTTTTGTGCATTTCTGAGTGAAGGTCTATCGATTCCCTGGATCATTTTAGGTTTTCATGTGTATCTGAGTTATTGGCATTCAATCAGGCAGAAAACTGTCCGGTGTGATGTAGCACCGTGATAAAGTTGCTCTCACTACCCTGGAAGTTAATAGGAATACGACTTTTAGATCGCAAAAAATTCTATCATACATGTCAGATTTTAGTACTGGCTGATGTCATATTTTGGGAGGATTTCTTCTCTCAAACGAGCCATTGATCATATTTTGAGGAAATTCCTACCTCTAAAAATGTGTAATTTAACTGAGGGTCTTGCACATTTTTTCTATTTGTCTGCCTCTTTAGTCCAGGGTGCATTGCATTGTGCCGTTGCCAGAGATATTATAGAAAGGGGATAGGAATCCAATGAAAGACCGTATAACGCCCCACCCAGTAGACTGTCGATCAATCGCGTTCACGTTGTCAAAACACCTTTCTAGCTACGTTACAAGTTATGTTGCACTTGGTGACGTCTGACTGTTTAATCCTAACATTGTTGGTGCCGACGTGGATAACAATATCAAATCTAATCAAATTGTGTTAGTCACATGCGCTGAATACAACAACAACAATACCTTACAGTGAAATGCTTTTTCATTTTTAAATTGATTTATTATTTATTACAAAAAACACAAGGAAGGGGTAACATTAAATTATTAGAACATGAAGGACAAACAATACAGCATCAAGACACTATGAAACATGTACCAGTCTTTCCGCAACAGAGACATATCCTTATGTGTGAGGGTGATAGTGGGCGATAGTGCATGATAGTGATATAAAATATGTCGTAGTTTCCTTTCTCATGATCACAAACTTGTGAAACCCGAACCCTCCAAGTAAAAGACAGAAGAAAACAGCAAACAACAATGTAAAACAAAATATAAAAAAATAATACATTTAAAACAAAGGACATCAAGGACAACTGAAATCATAACAGCAATGCCAACTGTATATGTTTGTGTGCATGTCTGGCGCTTCTACATGTATGTGTGTGTTCTTGTATGTGTTTATTTGAATGAGAGTGTGTGTATATGAATGTGTATAAACACATGCACGGCATCAGCCTCAGGCAAACCGGCATTAGTTGTAAAAACACTGCCACTTAGTGTCATTCAAATGTACTTTTATTATGTTTTATTTAGACTTTTTTTCCCTTTATCTTTTGACCATCATTCTCTCTCTCACACAGCAACTCCACTTCCACTTGTCTCCAATTCCACATCCCAACCCTCAGCTTCCCTCAGCTCATCCCATCTATCTCTGCTGGCCACCCACTTCGTGTTTCTACGCAACTATGCTATGATGTTTAACGTACAATTTCAATCTATCTAATCGAATACAATCTACAGATTACGTGTTGAAGATAAATACACTTACTATATTAGTATATTAACAATTGACTGACCCGGTCTCTCCAGATCTCCTAACAGTACTATTTCTAGGGTCAATTTTAGATCAATGCTATGCATTTTCAGCCATTCCTGAACCTGAGACCAGAAACAGGCTACCTGAGGGCAATACCAAAATAAATGGTCTATTGATTATGTATCCTCACAACAAAATCTGCAGAGCTTCGATGATTTCATGCCCCAAATATACAACATTTTGTTGGTGGATAGAATTCTATATAATAATTTTAGCTGAAAAGCACAAAGTCTTGAATCTTGCGTTGTTTTATATATCAACTCATACACCCTGTACCATGGAATCGGTACATCAAAACCTCTTCAGAACTATTTTGCAATCTGTATGGCACAGTTGTCAACATCCTGGTCCTCAAATGAAACTGGTATACTTTCCTATTTATGCTATTTTTATTCCTCCGCCAGTTTTGATCCTTTATATTGGGCAGACAGACCAGATCCCTACCTCCTCCCGCTGCCACCCGCCATTTTTGGGGCAATGCTGTAATCAATTGGTTGTACTCTTGGATTGAGCAGACCTTCCCGTACAATTCTGATAACTCCACGAAGAACAAAACAATACCAAAAACAATTTACAATATAATTTAAGAACACAATATCCATTTCAAACATCTTTCCCATAAATACAGGTATTTTATCAACCAGCACATTTGATTTCAGCCATAATATTTGTTCTATCTTTTCAGGGGGATGAAACTGAAATTGTAGCCAGCTCTGCAAAAAGACAGATACTTTGATAAAAGTTTAATTTTCAATTAATTGAAAATGAGACATGTCAATCTGTACAATGGCAAAAAGGCTATTTTTAAACATTGGATGAGATTTTCTTATTAATCTACTTGAGAACCATTTAGGGTTCAAATAAAACTTTTGAATGAGTGAAGCTTTAAGAGAGAGGTTTAGTGCTTTATTATAATCTAAACCCACCCAATTCATATTCATTATATAGATAGGCTCGTTTTATTTTGTTTGGTTTACTCTCCCAGATAAAGCAAAATATTTTTGCTCATATGATTTGAAAAACGATTCATCAGGAGTCGGCAGCGCCATAAGTGAGTAAACTGATATATGACTAAGGAGTTAATCAGGGCGATTTTTCCATAAATAGACAGGTATTTACCTCTCCATGGTTGCAGGATCTTGTCTATTTTTACAAGTTTTCTATTGAAATTCATTGTGGAGAGCTAATTTATATCTTTTATGATATGAATACCGAGTCTGTCTATTTCACCGTCAGCCCATTTTATAGGTAAGCTGCAGGGTAATGTAAAAGTTGTATTTTTTAAGGATCCAATAAGTAATATTGTACACTTATAATAATTAGGTTTTAGTCCAGAGAGTACAGAAAAGTTATCTAGATCTTTAATGAGACATTGCAGGGATCTAACTTGTGGACTTAACTTAAAACTTGAGTCATCGACATAAATGGACACCTTTGTTTTTAAGCCTTGGATTTCTAATCCTCTAATGTTGTTATTGGATCTGATTTTAATAGCAAAGCATTTCGATGGCCATAACGAATAGATATGGTGACAGAGGAGACCCTTGTTTAACTCCTCTTGACAATTCAAAACTCTCTGAGAAGTAGCCGCTGTTGACTATTTTACACCTGGGGTTGCTATACATTATTTTGACCCATTTTATAAGACAAAATCCAGGCATTTATAAATAAAATCCAGTCTTACTTTATCAAATGCCTTTTCAAAATCTGCTATGAATACCATTCCTGGATTCTTATATGTTTCATGATGTTCTATTATTTCTAGTAGTTGTCGTATATTATCTCCAATGTATCGTCCATGTAAAAACCTGTCTGATCAGGATGAACAATACCTGGTAAAACCCATTTAATTCTGAGTGCTATGCATTTTGCTAGTATTTTTGCATCACAACATTGAAGTGTAAGGGGCCTCCAGTTTTTTAGATAGACTGGGTCTTTATATTTACCATCTGGGTCTTGTTTTAATAATAGAGAAATCAGACCTTCCTGCTGAGTACCTGACAGACTACCGTTTCTATATGAGTAGTTAAAACAATCTAACAATGGAGCTTTTAGTATTTAAAAAAAAAAAACTTGATATACCTCTACCGGTATGCCATCAAGCCCAGGGGTTTTTCCGGACTGAAAGGATTTAATAGTCTCAAAAAGTTATTCCTCTGTAATTTGGCCTTCGCACTGATCTTTCTGTACATTTGTTAATTTTCCATTTTTTATATTATTTCAAAAGAATTCCTTACCGTAATCTTCATTCAGTGGGAGAGGATAAGACGGAAAAGAGAACATCTGCCTAAAATAATTAGCTTCCTCTTTAAAAATACAATTTTAAAAGAATCATAGATGACTCCATCTTCAGTAATGAGTTTCTGCAAATTCTTTTTTTTAACGTTCCTGTATTGGAGATTCAGGAATAATTTTGTGCATTTTTCTCCATATTCCATCCAGTTTGCTTTATTTTTGTAATAGATTACATTAGATTGTTCTTGAATAAATTCGTCAAGTTCTTTTTAGTTTTCCTGTAATTCATTTTGTATCTCTGTATTATCGTTTTTATTGCTATCTACCTGTACTGTACAGTGAAATGCTTACTTACGAGCCCCTAACCGACAGTGCAGTTTCAAAAAATGTGGATAAGAATATGCGATAAAAGTAACAAGTAATTAAAGAGGAGCAGTAAAAAAAAAAACAATATATACAGGGTCAATGTGCGGGGGTTAGTTGAGGTATTATGTACATGTACTGTAGGTAGAGTTAATTAAAGTGACTAGGCATAGATGACAACAGAGAGTGGCGGTGGTGTGTGTGTGTGTGTGGGGGGGGGGCAATGTAAATAATCTGGGAAGCCATTTGCAGAGGGAGGTGTTTAGTCCCAGGGTCCTTTAGCTTATTGATGAGCTTTGAGGGCACTATGGTGTTGAATGCTGAGCTCTAGTCAATGAATAGCATTCTCACATAGGTGTCCATTCTGTCCAGGTGGGAAAGGGCAGTGTGGAGTGCAATAGAGACTGCATCATCTGTGGATCTGTTGGGGCGGTATGCAAATTGGAGTGGGTCTAGGGTTTCTGGGATGATGGTATCGATGTGAGCCATGACCAGCCTTTCAAAGCACTTCATGGTTTCAGACATGAGTGCTACGGGTCTGTAGTCATTTAAGCAGGTTACCTAGGTGTTCTTGGGCACAGGCACTATGGTGGTCTACTAGAAACATGTTGGTATTACAGACTCGGACAGGGAGAGAGTGAAGACTCTTGCTAGTTGGTCAGCGCATACTCGCAGTACACTTCCTGGCAATCCGCCTGGCCCTGCAGCCTTGTGAATGTTGACCTGTCTAAAGGTCTTACTCACATCGGCTGCGGAGAGCGTGATCACGCAGTCTTCCGGTACAGCTGGTGCTCTCATGCATATTTCAGTGTTATTTGCATTGAAGCCAGCAAAGAAGTCATTTAGCTCATCCGGTAGGCTCGTGTCACTGGGCAGCTCTCGGCTGTGCTTCCTTTTGTAGTCTGTGATCCCAATCAAAGGTGTTATCACATACATACTCCACTAAGGCAGTTATTTATCTTATAACTTGTCCTTGTGGTTAAAAATTATGTGGTTAAAACAAAGCGTGAATTAAAAGTACGCATCTCGGCGCATCGTAGCACCATTAGGTGCAAAAACTCGACTTACCCAGTTGAGGCCCACTTTTTGGAAGCAAATCACTCTATTTCGTCTCTACGTTATATTGGCATCGAACATGTTACCCTCCCTAGGAGAGGGGGTAACCTCGGCAATATATTGTTAAAATGAGAGGCTGTCTGGATCTTTAATTTAAAGACCCTTGCTCCCTTCGGTCTCAACGTAGACTTTAATCTGAAGCCATTCTTGTGATTATTGTGATTTTGCTATTGTAAATGTTTGTAGGCTTATGTAGCCAAATTGTATCTTTAAGCGTACGCTATCCATTTATGGTTTTTGTATTCTATTTTAATATATGAGAATTAACCAATGATATCAGGCCATACCCGGCCATGATTACAGACACTGTGTGTCTTTTGACAAAATATAAATGAGTCACTCGGCAGTGTTTGTCATTATACCCTGATGAAGACAGCTTGTCTGTCGAAACGTTGGACATAACATTTTTGCATCTGAGTTTCTAGAGTGTGCGGCTCTCTATTTAAAAAAAAAATGGTTTGCAGGCCCTGCCACATCCATCAAGCGTCAGAGCCGGTGTAATACGACTCGATCTTAGTCCTGTATTGACGCTTTGCCTGTTTGATGGATCGCCGGAGGACATAGAGGGATTTCTTATGAGCTTCCAGGTTAGAATGCCGCTCATTGAAAACGGCAGCTCTAGCCTTTAGCTCAGTGTGGATGCTGCCTGTAATCCATGATTTCTGGTTGGGGTATGTACGTATGTACGTACGTGCGTACGGTCACTGTGGGGACGACGTCATCAATGCACTTATTGATGAAGCCAATGACAGATGTGGTGTACTCTTCAATTCCATTCCATCAATTTTTATTGATCTAGTCACTGGTACTTCATGCTTTAATTTGTGCTTGTAAGCAGGAATCAGGAGGATAGAATTATGGTCAGATTTGCCAAATGGATTGCGAGGGAGGGCTTTGTATGCATCTCTGTGTGTGGAGTATAGGGGATACAGTTATTTTCCCTCTGGTTGCACATTTGAAGTTTCCCTGCATTAAAGTCCCTGGCTACTAGGAGCGCCGCCTCTGGGTGAGCGTTTTCTTGTTTGCTTATGGCGGAATACAGCTCATTCAATGCTATCTTGGTGCCAGCTTCTGTTTGTGGTGGTCAGTGTTGCCAACAAATTTTCAGGGTAAGTTGCTAGAGGCAGGTTGACTTGTTGCTAAATGACGTTGTGATGTCATTGCGTAATAAACGTAAAACTGTGTCATTACATAGAATACACAATAGCGTTACTCAAATTGACTGGCCATCTCGGCAAAAAATATTCGTGACCAACTATATTCATTGGGTTTGGCTTGTCGAACCCGTACTACTGCTGCTGCAGTCAGCCAACAATGATTTGCAATTTGCTGAAATTACCGCTGGCTTGCTGCTGTCTGTGCACGAGCTGAGCTCCTACTGCTGACGTCACTCACAATGCACTTTTGCAGCCTGAGTGACTGAGTGTGTGACAGAGAAAATTGTTTTTGTGTCATTTAGAGGGAAAATGTGTGCATTTGAGCCTTTGAGTCACTTTTCAAAAGTTGCTAAAAGTTCCAAATACATTTGTAAAAGTAGCTAAATTTGTTGCTAGGTGCTGTTTGAAAAAAAAAGTTGCCAGGGTAGTCTGAAAAGTTGCTAAATCTAGCACCAAAATTGCTAAGTTGGCATCACTGGTCTCAGTTTCATGGTCTCAGCTTGGAGAGAAGAAGCCTTGTGAGGTATTGGTCGGTCACATGCATCAACCAAACATTAATGATGAATTAATTATGAATAATGACTAAGCTAAATCATGCAAATATAACGTGTCTCTGTAAGCAGTACATAAGACGACTAACGGGACTGCCCGACATAGCTTCTGATCTGAGCTTTCTGATTTAAAAATGATGATTAATTTAAATTTGACTTCAGGTGTCCCTGGTGGTAATTTCCACGACAAAATGCTTGCGGCATGCTCAACCAGTGTCGCTCATTCAGCCGATATTAACTTTTAACCGGTTTTCCCCAATAAGCAACCAGTCTGAATTTCAGGTCTGTCCTCCACCTGTTACGGGGTCTGAGACTCCGAAGCCTCCCACCATTAGCTCTGACAAATATTAGACTTCAAAAGAATCACCCAGCAATCATACATTGTTTACCAGTGGGCAGGGCTAACGACATAAAGGTGAATTTTAAGGTAGTGCTGAAATGGCTCATTTTATAGTGATATTGTTATCCACGTCGGCACCAACAATGTTCGGATGAGACAGTCAGACGTCACTAAGCGCAACATAACTTCAGCGTGTAACTTAGCTAGAAAGGTGTGTTGGCATCAAGTAATTGTCTCTGTCCCCCTCCCGACATATCAACCGTGAGACTCAGCAATCCATTCATTGGATTCCTATCTCCTTTTTATAATATCTCTGGCAATGGCACAATGTAATGCAATGCACCCTGGACTAAAGAGGCAGACAAATAGAAAAAAAATGTGCTAGACCCTCAGTTAAATTTTTTTTAAATCGATTTAGGAATATCCCAGAAATATGATCAATGGCTCTTTCGAGAGAAGACATCCTCCCAAAATATGACATCAGCCTGTATTGAAATCTGACATGGATGAAAGAAATCTTCGCAATCTAAAAGTCGTATTCCAATTAACTTCCAGGGTTGTCACGTTCTGACCTTTATTTCCTTTGTTTTGTCTTTATTTAGTATGCTCAGGGTGTGAGTTGGGGTGGGCAGTCTGTGTGTTGTTCTATGTTGGAGTTTTGAGTTCAGCCTAGTATGGTTCTCAATCAGAGGCAGGTGTCGTTAGTTGTCTCTGATTGAGAATCATACTTAGGTAGCCTGGGTTTCACTTTTGAGTTGTGGGTGGGTTTTTTTGCCACACGTTACTGTTTCCGTTCATGGTCGCATTTATTGTTTTGTATTTCATAGTGTTCAGTTTGTCTTAAAATAAACGTTATGGACACGTGCTGCGCATTGGTCCTCCGATCTTCTCGCTACTCCTCCTCAGAAGAGGAGGAAGAATGCAGTTACAAGGGTAGTGAGAGCAACTTTATCACGGTGCTACCGGACAGATTTCTGCCTGATTGAATGCCAATAACTCAGATACACATAAAATGACCCAGGGAATCGATAGACCAACACTCAGATACACAAAACAATATAAAATTCAAAATGGATGAACCTTTCCTTTAAGCATACAGAGGAAGATCTTCAATGATATGTCGATCTATACGGCTCATTTTATTTTTTGGGACTGCCATCGCTATTGAATGTGTCTGTTTTAAAAAGGTTGAAATTAGCAGTTGGTGATTGTGACTAGTTAAAAAAAACGCAATCTCTCTTTGACATACAGAGGAAAGACTCTGCTGAGAAAGATAACCAACAAAATGGTTGTAGCTGAACTTCTAAGTAACTGCCTCTATTTTAACTCAATGAAGTCCATGTTCTCTAATGGGGCTGGGAATTTCTGGAGACCTCAAAATACAATATTATTACCATAATTAGGTGCTGTTATATTTATTTGCGATTCGATAGTGATTTTATTGAGATTCAATGTTCAAAACATATTGCTCACCATACAGTATGCCTTCTGCAGAGGGACAAGAGCCATGAGAAAACTGGTTTTAATCAGTAATGGAAATAAAAGTGCTGAAAACAAATTGGCTTTCTATTTAAAAAGAAGATGGAGAACAAACTATGAAGGCAAAATACTGGAGTTTTGATACAGGTACAGCCAAAGAACGCAAAAATAATATTGCGATAGTCAATGATACAATATAATATTATGAAATGTAACTGTATAGGTTTTTCCCCCTATCTGTAAAGTCTGTTTCCAACTCACACCCTCAAACACGTAGATCCCCTGAACGCAGCTTACTCTCCAGATCCCAATCACCTGAATTCTAATTATCTGTTCACACACCTGTATGTCATTATCACACACTATTTAGTGCAGTTCTTTGCACCCCGTCACTTTGAGGGATTGTTTGTTTTGTGACCCACAGTTTTCAGAGTGCTGGGTTTCCCGAAATGTACTCCTCCCGTGTATGATCGTTTTTGCCTGCCTCACTAACGATGCATTTTTTCATATTCCCTGCCTGTACTTTACCCTATCGGATTTCCTGTTATCAACATATTGCCTGATCACCCAGACTATGTTACTAGCCTTTTCCCTGCCTGTACTGTTTCCCTTTTGGACCCCCTGTGTATGACTTTCTGCCTGCCCCTGGACCCAGATACCTGCCTCCTCCTGCAGTCCTTTGCAATAAACATCTGCTGCGCCCTGCGCTTAAAACCAGTCTCCCCTCGTGTTCATTACACTATCACTGTAATCAAATATATTAATAAGACAAGCTAAGACCATGGTATTTGGTGCGGCAGGGTAGCCTAGTGATTAGAGCGTTGGACTAGTAACCGGAAGGTTCCAAATTCAAACCCCCAAGCTGACAAGGTACACATCTGTCGTTCTGCCCCTGAACAGGTGGTTATAACCCACTGTTCCTAGGCCGTCATTGAAATAAGAATTTGTTCTTAACTGACTTGCCTGGTAAAAAAAATACAAAATAAAAGTCAGAGCAAAATTCTTGCTTTAAAAATGGATCTTTGCTAAGTTTTTTCTTTTTTAAATCACAGTATGGTACCTAGTTGTTATCCAGAAATGATTTGATATTGAGATAAAAATGGCTGCATTGGTATTTTGGTATTTTGTTAGGATCCCCATTAGTTGTTGCTAAAGCAGCAGCTACTCTTCCTGGGGTCCACACAAAACATGAAACATGACATAATATAGAACATTAATAGACAAGAACAGCTCAATGACAGAACTGCATAATTAATTTATACCAAAGGCACACTTTGAGGGCACTATGGTGTTGAACGCTGAGCTCTAGTCATTCCACTTCATGATTGTGTCCCACTTGTTGTTGATTCTTCACAAAAAAATACAGTTTTATATCTTTATGTTTGAAGCCTGAAATGTGGCAAAAGGTCGCGAAGTTCAAGGGGGCCGAATACTTTCGCAAGGCACTGTAGGTGTCCCTTCTGTCCAGGTGGGAAAGGGCAGTGTGGAGTGCAATAGAGACTGCATCATCTGTGGATCTGTTGGTGCGGTATGCAAATTGAAGTGGGTCTAGGTTTTCTGGGATGATGGTGTCGATGTGAGCCATGACCAGCCTTTCAAAGCACTTCATGGTTTCAGACATGAGTGCTACGGGTCTGTAGTCATTTAAGCAGGTTACCTAGGTGTTCTTGGGCACAGGCACTATGGTGGTCTGCTAAAAACATGTTGGTATTACAGACTCGGACAGGGAGAGAGTGAAGACTCTTGCTAGTTGGTCAGCGCATACTCGCAGTACACTTCCTGGCAATCCGTCTGGCCCTGCGGCCTTGTGAATGTTGACCTGTCTAAAGGTCTTACTCACATCGGTTGCGGAGAGCGTGATCACGCAGTCTTCCGGTACAGCTGGTGCTCTCATGCATATTTCAGTGTTATTTGCCTCGAAGCGAGCAAAGAAGTAATTTAGCTCGTCCGGTAGGCTCGTGTCACTGGGCAGCTCTCGGCTGTGCTTCCTTTTGTAGTCTGTGATCCCAATCAAAGGTGTTATCACGTGTTACGGGGTCTGAGACCCCGAAGCCTCCCACCATTAGCTCTGACAAATATTAGACTTCAAAAGAATCACCCAGCAATCATACATTGTTTACCAGTGGGCAGGGCTAACGACATAAAGGTGAATTTTAAGGTAGTGCTGAAATGGCTCATTTTATAGTGATATTGTTATCCACGTCGGCACCAACAATGTTCGGATGAGACAGTCAGACGTCACTAAGCGCAACATAACTTCAGCGTGTAACTTAGCTAGAAAGGTGTGTTGGCATCAAGTAATTGTCTCTGTCCCCCTCCCGACATATCAACCGTGAGACTCAGCAATCCATTCATTGGATTCCTATCTCCTTTTTATAATATCTCTGGCAATGGCACAATGCAATGCAATGCACCCTGGACTAAAGAGGCAGACAAATAGAAAAAAATGTGCTAGACCCTCAGTTAAATTTTTTTTAAATCGATTTAGGAATATCCCAGAAATATGATCAATGGCTCATTCGAGAGAAGACATCCTCCCAAAATATGACATCAGCCTGTATTGAAATCTGACATGGATGAAAGAAATCTTCCAATCTAAAAGTCGTATTCCAATTAACTTCCAGGGTTGTCACGTTCTGATCTTTATTTCCTTTGTTTTGTCTTTATTTAGTATGCTCAGGGTGTGAGTTGGGGTGGGCAGTCTGTGTGTTGTTCTATGTTGGAGTTTTGAGTTCAGCCTAGTATGGTTCTCAATCAGAGGCAGGTGTCGTTAGTTGTCTCTGATTGAGAATCATACTTAGGTAGCCTGGGTTTCACTTTTGAGTTGTGGGTGGGTTTTTTTTGCCACACGTTACTGTTTCCGTTCATGGTCGCATTTATTGTTTTGTATTTCATAGTGTTCAGTTTGTCTTAAAATAAACGTTATGGACACGTGCTGCGCATTGGTCCTCCGATCTTCTCGCTACTCCTCCTCAGAAGAGGAGGAAGAATGCCTTTACAAGGGTAGTGAGAGCAACTTTATCACGGTGCTACATTATACCGGACAGATTTCTGCCTGATTGAATGCCAATAACTCAGATACACATGAAAACATCAAATGACCCAGGGAATCGATAGACCAACTCTCAGATACACAAAACAATATAACATTCAAAATGGATGAACCTTTCCTTTAAGCATACAGAGGAAGATATTCAATGATATGTCGATCTATATTACTCAAAACAAAACGGCTAATTTTATTTTTTGGGACTGCCATCGCTATTGAATGTGTCTGTTTTAAAAAGGTTGAAATTAGCAGTTGGTGACTGTGGCTAGTTAAAAAAACGCAATCTCTCTTTGACATACAGAGGAAAGAGTCTGCTGAGAAAGATAACCAAAAAAATGGTTGTAGCTGAACTTCTAAGTAACTGCCTCTATTCTAACTCAATGAATAGGGCTGGGAATTTCTGGAGACCTCAAAATACAATATTATTACCATAATTAGGTGCTGTTATATTTATTTGCGATTCGATAGTGATTTTATTGAGATTCAATGTTCAAAACATATTGCTCACCATACGTCTTCCATACGTCTTCTGCAGAGGGACAAGAGCCATGAGAAAACTGGTTTTGATCAGTAATGGAAATAAAAGTGCTGAAAACAAATTGGCTCCCTATTTAAAAAGAAGATGGAGAACAAACTATGAAGGCAAAATACTGGAGTTTTGATACAGGTACAGTCAAAGAACGCAAAAATAGTATTGCGATAGTCAAAATGATACAATATAATATTATGAAATGTAACTGTATAGGTTTTTCCCCCTATCTGTAAAGTCTGTTTCCAACTCACACCCTCAAACACGTAGATCCCCTGAACGCAGCTCACTCTCCAGATCCCAATCACCTGAATTCTAATTATCTGTTCACACACCTGTATGTCATTATCACACACTATTTATTGCAGTTCTTTGCACCCCGTCACTTTGAGGTATTGTTTGTTCTGTGATCCACAGTTTTCAGAGCGCTGGGTTTCCCGAAATGTACTCCTCCCGTGTATGATCGTTTTTGCCTGCCTCACTAACGATGCATTTTTCCATATTCCCTGCCTGTACTTTAGCCTATCGGATTTCCTGTTATCAACATATTGCCTGATCTCCCAGACTATGTTACTAGCCTTTTCCCTGCCTGTACTGTTTCCCTTTTGGACCCCCTGTGTATGACTTTCTGCCTGCCCCTGGACCCAGATACCTGCCTCCTCCTGCAGTCCTTTGCAATAAACATCTGCTGCGCCCTGCGCTTAAAACCAGTCTCCCCTCGTGTTCATTACACTATCACTGTAATCAAATATATTAATAAGACAAGCTAAGACCATGGTATTTGGTGCGGCAGGGTAGCCTAGTGATTAGAGCGTTGGACTAGTAACCGGAAGGTTCCAAATTCAAACCCCCAAGCTGACAAGGTACAAATCTGTCGTTCTGCCCCTGAACAGGCGGTTATAACCCACTGTTCTTAGGCCGTCATTGAAAATAAGAATTTGTTCTTAACTGACTTGCCTGGTAAAAAAAATAAAAAAAGTCAGAGCAAAATTCTTGCTTTAAAAATGGATCTTTGCTAAGTTTTTTCTTTTTTAAATCACAGTATGGTACCTAGTTGTTATCCAGAAATGATTTGATATTGAGATAAAAATGGCTGCATTGGTATTTTGGTATTTTGTTAGGATCCCCATTAGTTGTTGCTAAAGCAGCAGCTACTCTTCCTGGGGTCCACACAAAACATGAAACATGACATAATACAGAACATTAATAGACAAGAACAGCTCAAGGACAGAACTACATAATTAATTTATACCAAAGGCACACGTAGCCTACATATCAATACATACACACAGACTATCTAGGTCAAATAGGGGGAGAGGCGTTGTGCCGTGAGGTGTTGCTTTTCTGTTTTTTGAAGCCAGGTTTGATCTTCACTTGAGCAATATGAGATGGAAGGGAGTTCCATGCAATAGTGGCTCTATATAATACTCTACGCTTTGTTGAATTTTTTCTGGACCTGGGAACTGTAAAAAGACCCCTGGTGGCATGTCTGGTGGGTAAAGTGTGTGTGTCAGAGCTGTGTGTAAGTTGGCTATGCAAACAATTTGTGATTTTCAACACATTAATTTTCTTATAAAAAGAAGAAGTGATGCAGTCAGTCTCCTCTAAACTCTTACCCAAGGAAGACTGGCATGCATAGTATTTATATCAGCCCTCAGATTACAATGAAGAGCAAGACATGCCACTCGGTTCTGGGCCAGCTGCAGCTTTACTATGTCTTTCCTTATTTATTTTATTTAACTAAGCAAGTCAGTGAAGAACAAATTCTTATTTACAATGATAGCTTAGGAACAGTACGTGAATTACCTTGTTCAGGTAATTTTACCTTGTCAGCTCAGGGATTCGATCTAGCAACTTTGCGGTTACTATTCCAGCACTCTAACCACTAGGCTACCTATATTTTACAATTCGTTTGCATGACGCACGAGCAAAGTAATACAGCTAACGACATACATGAAAGGCATTGTAATTTGTGTGAGTAAATGCAACCAACCAACATTGATATGTACGCAACTCTATCAATAACAAGATTATCATCATTAGCTAAATGCTTGAATCGAATTTACAAACAAATATTTTCCAAGGCTGAAGCGTGACAAGAAATAACTACATTGAAAGACCTGCATCGTAGCGTTGTTTGTAGCTGTTTTTATGCGTGCAAATTCTCTACTTCCTGTTTGCGTAGTCTTTCTAAAAACCAGAAAACTCCACTAGGGGGCAAATAACAACATTGAACACAATGAAAATCCAATTTAACCATTGTAATAAAATAATCTGTTACCTTCTAACAGGATGACAGCACACTCCCCGCCTAGCATAATGAAATTGTGCCACTATGAAATAAAACATATCAAGAAACAAATTATGTCCTTTCTATTTTTATCTTTTGTCTCTAGGATGCTTCAGAAAGAAGAACAACAACCTCTGAGATTGGTCTCAGAAACATCTTAGCAGCTCCTTGCGTGACAATTTTTAGTTCTACTTTCCTAACCTTTTTGTCAGTACTGGGAAAGGTTTTCACCACAAGCCCGACTGGCCAGTCATTTCTGTGCGCCTGACTGTCTTTTCAATAAGACAACTTTTTAACATTTTGCTTTTCTGCTGTCCATTTTCTGCGTCTCTGCAGCGTTGTCAGGTACTCCTGTCTCCACCTTTTCCAAAAGGTGTCAGCGAGACACTGGACTTGCTTCCACTGTTTTCCACGAAGGTCGTTCATGCTGAAGTATCCAGAAGGGGCTGAGGTAGCGCTGGTCTTTTGTGTCAGTAACATTGATGGTGTGAGAATGGTAGGCATGCCAGGGTCGTTTGACACTGACACTAGGGGTCTCGCATTGATTATTGCCATAACTTCAGACATAAGAGTGCTCAAGACCTCATGTGTGAGACGAGTGGAGCCCGTCTGAAACAGCATAGCATCAAGAATACGTTTGGCAACCCCAATGAGTCTCTCCCAAGAACCACCCATATGAGACGAGTGTGGAGGATTAAATATCCAAGTACATCCCTTATCTGGGAGGTATTTAGTCAGTACTGAGTCATTTGTGTTGATACCCAGTTCCCTGCAGGCACCTATAAAGTATGTACCTCGATCAGAGCGTAGCACCTTTGCTGGACCACGGATAGAGAAAAAATGCTTCAGCACGTTGATGAAGCTGGATGTGGACATGGATTCGATAAGCTCGATATGGACTGCTCTAGTAGACATACATGTAAAGAGCACCGCCCAGCGCTTGGAGTCTGCACTACCACCTCTAGTGCGACGAGTTATGACATTCCATGGTCCAAACACATCAAGTCCAACGCTGGTGAATGGTGGTTCAGATGTGAGTCTGTCTGCAGGCAAGTCAGACATTTTTTGGTCAACTAACCTCCCTCTAACCTTGCGGCAGGTGACACACTTGTGAATGATACCAGAGACCAGACGTTTGCTCCCAATAATCCAGAAGCCTGCTGCTCGAATAGCTCCATCTGAAAAATGACGGCCTTGGTGAGCCACTTGCTCGTGATAATGTCTTACCAGCAGAGTGGCAACATGATGTGTCCGTGGGATGATGAGAGGATGTTTTTCGTCTTGTAATATGTCGGCGGAGGATAAGCGGCCTCCCAGCCTCATCAACCCATCCTCATCAATCACTGGGTTCAGATTTTTCAGTGTACTTTGCTTTGGGAACTCTTTTCCTTTTTCAATGCATTTGAATTCCTCTCTGAAGGCTTCATGTTGCACACAGTGAATGATTGCTGTTTTGGCTTGTGACAACTCACTTGTACAGCATGGTTTATTACAGTCATGCCAGCCTCTGCAGCTGGTGTTGTCCGCACCTTCATGGAAGGATCTGGCAACATGAATGAGTTGTGCTGTGGCTCGATTGAGAGCTTTCCAGCTTGAGAACCTCTCAAAGCGATGAGAGCCAAGTTGAGCTCCAGAAACTTTAGAGGCAAGGACAGTGACGTCTGGTCGAATCTCTGCGTCTGTGTGAGGCTCTACAAGGTCAAAATTGATGTTCTCAGGCTTACTCGAGTTTGTTTGGGTCAGGAACGGTGGACCTGAGAACCAACTGGTGTGTTTTAAGAGTGCAGCAATTATGGGCCTGGTTGCATGGTCTGCTGGATTGCTGTCAGTGTTTACATAGCACCACTGATCTGGATGGGTAGACTTCCTGATGCGAGTTACCCTATTGGCAACATAAACATAGAATCTTTTGGTGACATTGTGGATGTAACCGAGAACTATCTTACTGTCTGTGTAGAACTTGGCTGCATGTCCATCAATGTCAATTTCGTCTCTGATCAGTTCATACATCTCAACAGCTAGCAAAGCCGCACACAGTTCTAGGGGTGGCATAGTGTGGGCCGGACGAGGGGCCAATTTTGATTTCCCCATGACAAATCCAACATGGCATTGACCTTCCGAGTCAATAACTCTCAAGTAGGCTACCGCTCCTATGGGTACTGTAGAGGCATCCGAGAAGATGTGTAGCTCTCTTCTTTGAGTGGTAGACAAGGAGACTGGGATGTAGGTCCACTGAATATACATATGTTCCAACTCCATCAAAGATTCCTTCCACATTTTCCATTCCTCTTCTTTTTCGGTGGGAAGAGGGGCATCCCACTCACTCTGATCAGAAGAGAGTTCTCTGATTAAGGCTTTACCTTGCATTGTTATTGGAGCCACAAACCCAAGGGGGTCATGAAGTCTATTCACTGTGGACAGGATGCCTCTCCGCGTAAAAGGCTTCTCATTGTGGGACACCTGGAATGAGAAGCTGTCTGTTTCCAGGTTCCAGGAAAGTCCCAGACTCTGTTGAAAGGGGAGAGGATCCACTCCTAGGTTCAGATCTTTTAAGTCCTTCGCACAGTCCTCCATAGGGAAGGCTTCCATAACTGTTTTGCTATTGGATGCAATCTTGTGTAGTTTCATGTTGGACTCCGCCAACATTGCTTGTGTTTTTCTTAGAATGTTGATAGCTTCTTCTGTAGTAGCTGCTGATGTCAGACCATCATCGACGTAGAAGTTCCTCACTACATATTGCTTGGGTTCTGACCCGTGTTACATTGACTTTCATCCTGTACTCAGTTATGTTTCTATCTGGGTTGTTATCTTCATACCAGAGAAACCTTAAGTAATCTCTGTGATCCTCACGCACACCAAAACAGTAAAACATTTGTTGCACATCTGCTGTTAGTGCAATGCAATCCTTGCGGAAACGCATTAGGACACCCAAGAGTGTGTTGTTTAAGTCTGGACCACTGAGCAGAACATCGTTAAGTGACACGCCTTGACACTTAGCACTGGAGTCAAATACTACTCTTATTTGTTCAGGCTTTTGTGGATGGTAAACACCAAATATGGGCAGATACCAACGTTCTTTGTCTCCCTCTAGTGGCTGTGAAGGTTCGGCTTGGTCGTTATCCAGCATTTTTTGCATGAAGTCAATAAAATGACGCTTCATGTCAGGCTTTTTGTCTAAAGTCCTGCGAGGTTATGTGAGACGGTTCATGGCCTGCTCCCTGTTATTAGGAAGGCGACGTCTAGTGGGGCGAAAGGGTAGTGGAGCCACCCAGTTGTTTCCATCATCCTGGAAAACCTGTTTGTCCATAATGTCCAAGAAGGCTTTGTCCTCCACTGATGGTGCTGGTTTATCATCGTCTTGTGTTTTGTCAAACACGGAACATCCCAGGCTGTCTGTGTTCACAGTTGTGCTTGAATCTCTCGAGTGCACATGATTTGCGCTCATCTAGAGTTTTGTATCTAAACCCACAACACTTTTTTAAGAGGATGAGGCTTGTGATGTATTGGGCAGTGATGGTCAGGGTTTTCAACCTTTGTCTTACTGCATTTTGTTTGGTGGTCTGAGGCCTCAGATGACACATCTGTTTTGTATACAGTCACAGGTGTCTTGCTGCTGTACCTGGCAGGTTTCTCACTTTTCATAGACACCTGGTTATTTGAGGTGTAGAGGGTAAAGCTGGGGTCATTTATAATTTTCGCCTGGTTCCTGATGAATCTCAAGAAGAACGAGAATGGTGGGAATGGTACCCGATAGTCCTCCTTATATTTGGATCCCTGTGCTATCCATTTTTTGTAAACTGAATGAAAGTTTCTCTACAATAGGGTTTACCCCCCGAGATGTGTCCAGATAAGCGAGGCCTGGAAGGTACCCTTCTACTTTAGCACTCTCCAGTTCGAGAAGAATGTCACCTAGTTCTCTTAGTTTGTGATTGTCTTTGTTAGCCAGTTTTGGAAAATCATCAATTTTCTTCAACAGTGCATTCTCGATCACTTCGGGTGTACCATAGCACTCTTCTAGTCGTTGTCAGACCATGTTAAGTCCTGCTGCTGTGCTGCGTCCGCCTTGGCGCGTGCTTTGATGGCTGCAGAACTCGCCGTCGAGGATCTGCTTGACTGTTTTAATGACCTTGATCTTGTAGATTGAGACTTGGTCCCAATGTGCTGAAGAGGATCTTCCATCTCTCTCTGTTGAACACCTGGCTCTGGTTGTTGCATCGTAGACTGCTGGTCTTCCCTAGGATAAGAGGCTTTGTTGGCTGATGAACGTAGAAACAAAACCACCGTGTGTGGTTATTCTTGAGCTTGAGCCCGCTGTGATTATGTTTTTTCACTATTCTGCCCTTGAGTTGTGTTCCCATGCAAAACTAGACAGATAGCTAACAACTAAGTCTTCAATAAAACTCCCAAGGCGTGACTTTTCTTGAATGAATATATTGAAAACGTTTATGTTGTGAAACTGCAAAATACAGAAAATAATATACTTTAGTATTCAATTCACACCGACATACTGTAGCTGTACATTAAACATTTGAAGTTGCATAAATACAAAGCACGTGCTAAGGTACCATGCATCTGGCATGATGCCAAACCATATAGCTAATTGTTACTCATATGGTAATTGGCTAACTCCTCATTACTCTAATAATGTACAACCATCTATGTAGAATAACAAAGCATATTACACTCGAAACAGTAACAGAACTACAGTATAATATATTTTACAATTTGTTTGCATGACGCAAGAGCAAAGTAATACAGCCAACGACATACATGAAAGGTATTGCAATTTGTGTGAGTAAATGCAACCAACCAACATTGATATGTAAGCAACTCTATCAATAACAAGATTATCATCATTAGCTAAATGCTTGAATCGAATGTACAAACAAATATTTTCCAAGGCTGAAGCGTGACAAGAAATAACTACATTGAAAGACCTGCACCGTAGCATTGTTTGTAGCTGCTACTATGCGTGCAGAACAAATTCTCTACTTCCTGTTTGTGTTATCTTTCTAAGTACCAGAAAGCTCCACTAGGGGGAAAATAACACCATTGAACACAATTAAAATCCAATTTAACCATTGCAGTAAAATAATCTGTTACCTTCTAACAGGATGGCAGCACAGAAATTATTAAAGTTGAGGGGATTTTGGTTGTAAAGGAAACATTGAGCTCTGTGGTTTGCCATAGTTTTGACAAGTGTTCATAGTTAAAGTAGTTTTTGTTTTAAAATAAGGCCAGTTAGAAAAGCTTTACAAGCATTTTGAATAAGGCAAACAGTTTTTAAAGGAATTATCTTCCTGATATTACAATCCCTTTTCCAATATACTGTAGATTCCTTTCGGAGACAGCATTTTGTATACAGTAAGGCACAATGTTTTTACAGGCATAACTTTAAAAAAAATTCACAGCTGACAAACAAAGGACAGGAAGAGATCCACTTCATTTTGGATCACCACAAAGGGCGGGTTAATGTTGTCCGGAGAATAGTGGCAGGAGGTCATCTGCCAAACGTCAATGAAGTTGGAGACTTTTATCTCCCTCACCAACTTTAAACATCTGCTATCTGAGCAGCTAACCGATCGCTGCAGCTGTACATAGTCCATCGGTAAATAGCCCACCCAATTTACCTACCTCATCCCCATACTGTTTTTATTTATTTACTTTTCTGCTCTTTTGCACACCAATATCTCTACTTGCACATGACCATCTGATCATTTTTCACTCCGGTGTTAATCTGCTAAATTGTAATTATTCGCCTACCTCCTCATGCCTTTTGCACACAATATAGACTCTTTTTTTCTACTGAGTTATTGACTTGTTTATTGTTTACTCCATGTGTAACTCTGTGTTGTTGTCTGTTCACACTGCTATGCTTTATCTTCGCAGTTGTTCTCAACTAGCCTACCTGGTTAAATAAAGGTGAAATAAAAATATTTAAAAAATGAGGACCAGAGGTCCCTGAGTGCCATGTCGAGCTGCCAGGAGAGCCAGTCGCTGCCGTACACATCCTTGTAGCCCGTGTTGGCTGACTTGATCACTACCAGAGTAGTGGGAGATCGGCTAAGGAGCGACGCCACAGCCCTACGGATGACGACCAGACGGTGTGCGTACATAGCCAGTGGGTACGTGGTGAAATGAGCCCAGATGGTGAAGACAACTACAGAGTGTGCACTCCCTGCCATACCCTCCACCTCCCTGTCGATGTAGTGAAGGTCAGCCCAGGGGGTCTTGCTTGTCCGTATAGGTATCCCATGGGCCCGCCAGATGATACGGGTGTTGGACTGGGTGTCGACTGCCTCAAAGGGGTCGATTTGCTTGATGTGTGAAGGTTCAGGCGATCAATGCTGCAGAAGGATCATAAGTTTAATGCAAATATATTAATTCAGACCAAGAATGTGCTGGGATATGCATTAAAGAAAGAAGTTCTAAAAGTTATTTTTACTGTTTTGCCGTATACCATGACTTACTTGGGTGTCTTTTCATTCAACAATTCTAGTTACATAATTGCCTGGCCAAAGCTTTATTAACCCATTTGAACGCATGGACTTGACTACAAACATATTGACAAAATAAACTGATTACAAACTATATCATACTTGGCACAGATTCCTCCAGGTAGTCGAACCACTGACGGAGAGTGGAGTCACCCATCATAAGGATCTGTTTGTCCTTCAGGCATCCAGATATCAGTTTAGCTGAGGGAAAGTATTTTGAGTCACACACCAGGGATGTCCAGTGATCCTGGAGGTAGAATCCAGCCAGTACTGGGGTGTGCAAACTTTTTTTTATCAGAGTCTATCGACAAAGCCTGTGGGCTTGTGTCTTGATCGACCTGGCCCTGGATAGGGTCTCGAGTGAGTAATTTGATTGTTAACATCCGTGTTAAGGGTCTTAAGTTTGGCGGACCTGTTGTCCTAGGGTTCCACGTCTAGTCCTAGTGACTTATCTTTTTCCCTTTTCTCAAATTTTTGTCATTTTAGTTTTCCACGTAGTAGAACTTCTAGAGAACATTGGTCTACATGTAGATCGTCCTTGAACTGTTTGCTGTTTGTTACCCTTGTGCTCAGCTTTTGAGGCATCAAAAGCACGCAACGGTAAGAGCCCTGACATCTCGGTTTTGAAGTTTGACAAGGAGCACTCACTCCAGTTAGAGGGTGCATTATCAGGTATTGGAGTATTGAGAGATGACGCACAGCAATGGTTCCTACAACAAAACCACGATAGCAATACCCACCGCTGTCAAAATAACTATAAATTACGTCGCCATCGAAGAAACTACCACTACAATCGACCTGATCGCTCCATTCCTGCACCCAACCCACACAAAGTGTCATAGCACAAAGGTAACAAAGAGTTCAAGGACGATCTTGGGTCCGGAAATTGGGTTTGATAAGGCCAAGAGGAGAAGCAAAGATTGGCTTTGTTGGGGAAAGGCACCATATTACTCTGTGCCTAATGGCCAAGGTGAGAAGACTGAGGGACACATGAGGGAGGCAAAGTCTGAAACCTTCTTTCGTCTTCACTCCTTTGAGTACCGAGCTCCGATTGCTTGGTTGGGTAGACACACTGTAGCGAGTGACAATTCTGGAATTCCTCCAGATGGTATCTAATGGTGGTATTCTGCTGCATAGAGGAGTCCACTTGGGTGCTTAGAGTGCTGATTTTAGACACGTTAGTGTCGCACCTGCTCCATTCGGACTCATACTTATCTGTCATGGTTTGCAGATAAAGGTCTTGAGTATAGAGCGAGAGATTCAGTCATGAGATTTTCTCCACTTGCTTAAAAATCAATATTTCCATCTTCATCACCTGAGTTCTCTCATCATTCATTTGGTCAGCTACTTCAATGAGTTCTGCTGATTTGTCATCCAACTTAGTCATTGTGTTCAATAACTGATGGTCTTTGGTTTGCAGCATTTGGACTAGAACATTATTGCTTTGAGTAATGTTCATCCAAACTGCATACATGTTATCAAATTGTGTGTCCTGTTTGTAGATAACTCGAAAGATTTATCTAGTTTGGAGTGGACTACATCGTATTTAGTCTTGTTCCTGGAGACAACGATTTTGTTGAAGAGTTTGTGCTCGTTCATCGTCATAAGGACCCTCTCTTTCTAAAATGATCTGCCGGAATTGTTGCAACCCCTATTACTAGCCTATTCAACCTCTCTTTCGTATCGTCTGAGATCCACAAAGATTGGAAAGCTGCTGTGGTCATCCCCCTCTTCAAAGGGGGAGACACTCTAGACCCAAATTTTATAGACCTATATCCATCCAGCCCTGCCTTTCTAAAATGTTCAAAAGCCAAGTTAATAAACAGATCACCGACTATTTTGAATACCACCGTAGCTTCTCCACTATGCAATCTGGTTTCTGCGCTGGTCATGGTTGCACCTCAGCCATGTTCAAGGTCCTAAATTATATCATAACTGACATTGATAAAAGACAGTACTGTGCAGCCGTCTTCATCAACCTGGCCAAGGCTTTCGACTCTGTCAATCACCACATTCTTATCGGCAGACTCTATAGCCTTGGCTTCTCAAATGACTGCCTCGCCTGGTTCACCAACTACTTCTCAGATAGAGTTCAGTGTGTCAAATCGGAGGGCCTGTTGTCCGGACCTCTGGCAGTCTCTATGGGGGTGACTCACGGTTCAATTCTCGGGCTGACTCTTTATTCTGTATATATCAATGATGTCACTCTTGCTGCTGGTGATTCTCTGATCCACCTTTACGCAGACGACACCATTCTGTATACCTCTGGCCCTTATTTGGACACTGTGCTAACAAACTTCCAAACGAGCTTCAACGCCATACAACACTCCTTCCGTGGCCTCCAACAGCTTTTAAATGCTAGTAAAACTAAGCTACTATCGGCTCTTCAACCGATTTCTGCCCGCACCCTCCCGCCCGACTGGCATCACTACTGGACATTTCTGACCTAGAATATGTGGACAACTACAAATACCTATGTGTCTGGTACGACTGTAAACTCTCCTTACAGCCTCACATTAAGCATCTCCAATCCAAAATTAAATCTAGAATCGGCTTCCTATTTCGCAACATAGCCTCATTCACTCATACCGCCAAACATACCCTCGTAAAACTGACTATCCTACCGATCCTTGACTTCGGCGATGTATCTCTACTTGCACATCACCATCTGCACATCTATCACATCTATATGCTAAATTGTAATACTTTTTGCCTCTATGGCCTATTTATTGCCTTTCCTCCCTACTCTTTTACATTTGCACACACTGTACATAGATTTTTCTAGTTTTCTTTTTCTTTTGTGTTATTGACTGTACGTTTGTTTATGTGTAACTCTGTGTTGTTGTTTTTGTCGCACTGTTTTGCTTTATCTTGGCAGGTCACAGTTGTAAATGAGAACTTGTTCTCAGCTGGCCTACATGGTTAAATAAAGGTGAAATAAATCAAATTAAAATACGTTTTTGCAATTACGTTTAATTGTTCAGTTTCCAAAAGCAGTTCCTCAGAATGTTTTCACTTCCTGCTTTTGTCATTAGTTGCTCAGTTCTTGGCACCTATCCCTTCATATCAGCCATGTCTTCCACATCATAGGGACAGCAGTGGAGAAGGTGGAAAGTTTTAAGTTCTACACAGACAGTGTGGTGAAGAAGGCGCAACAGCACCTCTTCAACATCAGGAGGCTGAAGAAATTTGTCTTGTCACCCAAAACACTGTCAAATTTTTAAAGATGCACAATCGAGAGCATCCGGTCGGGCTGTATCAGAGCCTGGTATGGCAACCGGACCTCCCTCAACCGCTAGGCTCTCCAGAGGGTGGTGCGGTCTGCATAATGCATCACCGGGGACAAACTACCTGCAATCCATGACACCTACTGCACCCGATGTCACAGGAAGGCCTAAAAGATCATCAACGACATCAACCACCCGAGCCACTGCCTGTTCACCCCACTACCATCCAGAAGGCGAGGTCAGTACAGGTGCATCAAAGCTGGGACCGAGAGACTGAAATACAGCTTCTATCTCAAGGCCATCAGACTGCTAAACAGCAATCACTAACTCAGAGAGGCTGCTGCCAACATTGAGACACAATCACTGGACACTTTAATAAATGGATCACCAGTCACTTTACACAATCCCATTCTAAATAATGCCACTTTAATAATGTTTACATATCTTACATTACTCAAATCACATTTGTCACGACGCTGGCCTTTGGGTAGGTTTATGACAGTCATAAATACCTCTCTCCCCTTTTTTCCTCTCAATACCCTACTGATGTGACTATTGAAAATCCCTTGGTTAACATAGAGATTCTGGGAACATCAGAAGGTGGGTGGGAAAGGAACCATATTTCGGTAATAGAACCAGATGAAAATATGCATTGGTACTTAATGAATATGATGTCAGTTTGGTTGTCATCTGAGACATTATGACTGATGACAGGACAACCTAATCTGTATCTGGGAAAGTCTAGACATTATATTTATCAGATTCACATGGAATTGTTGTGCAATTCAAATGTTTAAATATAAAATTATTGGTGAAGAGATTAAATGTAATTTTAGCTTCCCAAATGAGACATTTGGGTTTTCATAAGGTTAGGGCTCTGCTCAATCAGTGGCCCGCCCCTGTGAAGAGACGTGGGCTGTAGACTGTGAAACACACCCTTCTCCCTCCACTATATAAGCCCTTGACGAAACTGTTCCGAGGACGTGAGGATGACGGTCCATACATTAAAAAGGACTAACATGTCAACTACAGAACTAAGCCAACCTCAGCGTGAGCTTTGGTTGTGAATGGTATGAACTTTGAACTCATATTCACTAAAAAATTGAGACATCCTAGCCGTTGAGTTAGCAACAGCAGCTAAAAACGTGGGCTAGGAAAGGACAGACAGAGTATCCTGTCTACCACCCAACAAAGACACAACAATGTTTCCCATTCACCACCAGAGACACTCTTCAAAGGACAAAGGACTCTGTTGGGCAACATGGCCATCCATCTACCACCAACCTATTGAAGCGCAGCTCAGAGTACATTTTTATTGAAATTTCCTTTTCCAAATGGGAGGTAATTTAGAATGCATATGATATCGTATTTACGATAGCACAGCTTCTCCCTTTGTTCTTCAGTCTTCCCGCTCTTTCACTCAAACCCAGTCCACTTTCCTTTGTGTAACCAGCTGTCATATCTGTTCCGTCCGCTAGGGATGTTTTCCTTTATGACATAATTTGTAATCAAGGTATGATTCATTCTGTGTATATGTAATTCTGTGTGATTAGTTAAGTATTTAGTAAATAAATAATTAAACCCAATTTTGTATTGCTGATTCAACTTGTTAGCCAGGGTTCGTGAAGATAACCAATAATTTACAACTTTCAGATGAGACTGAAATAAGGTGGCAGTTAAAAACCTCTTAGAGCTACCCCCTTCTTTTTTTAAATTTCCACCTGAAGACATACCCATTTCTAACTGCCTGTAGCTCAGGCCCAGAACCAAGGATATGCATATTCTTGGTACCATTTGAAAGAAAACACTCTCAAGTATGTGTAAATGTGAATTGAATGTAGGAGAATATAACACAATAGATCTGGTTTAGATAATACAATGAAAAGAAACATACGTTTTAAATTTTTATTGTTGTATCATCATCTTTAAAATGAACAAGATAAAACAAACATTCAGATAGGATGATGGGGACAATTTCAGTGAAAAACATAAGAGGGCAACAGTGCTTGTGCAAAGTATCAGAATGATAACTTCCAAAATGAGTGTGCTACATGACATTTATCATAAAGTCACCCAGGTAAGTAGCCCAAATGTACCCAAGTGGCCAAATTGGTGAAGGTATACATTTTGAAACAAATAACCATATACAAAATACCAAAATGGTATTCTAACACACCCCCCCAAAAATTGAGAAAAAAATATGGAGAAAAAAAATATGAAGAAAAAAAGATATACATTTACAAAATAACATGGGTAACTATTTACACACTTTAAATATTTGGAAGACCCTCAGTCCTCTATCAAATGTATTTATATAGCCCTTCATACATCAGCTAATATCTCAAAGTGCTGTACAGAAACCCAGCCTAAAACCCCAAACAGCAAGCAATGCAGGTGTATAAGGACGGTGGCTAGGGAAAACTCCCTAGAAAGGAAAAAACCTAGGAAGAAACCTAGAGAGGAACCAGGCTATGAGGGGTGGCCAGTCCTCTTCTGGCTGTGCCGGGTGGAGATTATAACAGAACATGGCTGACCAGCAGGGTAGATGACCAGCAGGGTCAAATAATAATAATCACAGTAGTTGTAGAGGATGCAACAGGACAGCACCTCAAGAGTAAATATGAACAGTTTAGGGTTCCATAGCCATAGGCAGAACAGTTGAAACTGGAACAGCAGCAAGGCCAGGTGGACTGGGGACAGCAAGGAGTCATCATGACAGGTAGTCCTGACGCATGGTCCTAGGGCTCAGGTCCTCCGAGAGAGAGAAAGAGAGAATTAGAGAGAGCATACTTAAATTCACACAGGACACCGGATAAGACAGAAGAAGTACTCCAGAAATAACAAACTGACCCTAGCCCCCCAACACATAAACTACTGCAGCATAAATACTGGAGGCTGAGACAGGAGGGGTCAGGAGACACTGTGGCCCCATCCGATGAGACCCCCGGACAGGGCCAAACAGGAAGGATATAACCCCACCCACTTTGCTAAAGCTCTACACAATATTGTGCTGCTGATGCCAGGTGCCATAGCAGTCTCTTTCTGCTGTAAAGCAGAGGGTCACCAAGCATGTGGTGCAGGTGATCGGGGACTTCATCTTGCAAACAACACAGCGAAGCCTCCATGCTGTGCCCTTTTGGCCCTTAGGCACATCCATACCTGCAGAAATACATTTGGGCAGTTGAACACTTGTGGCAGGAGCAGAAGGGACAGAGGTAGAGTAGGTAGAACGTGGTGCAGTGGTGCTGCAGCCAGCAAGCTCCTTGATGAGCAGCTCTCTGAAGGCTTTCTGTGAGAGGAAGGGCTTTTCACAGCTCTTAGCCATTTCCTTGTGTAGGATGAATGCATTCACCACAGCAATGTCGATGAAATGATAGAAGAATGTCTTGTACCATTTAATTGTCTTATGGATAACATTGTAATAGCCTATCTGCACATCTGATAGGTCCACACCTCCCATGCTCTTGTTGTAGTCCTTTACTGCAGTTGGAATGGGGACATTTTTGGTGGTCCATGCCCCGGCACCGTCCTTCACACGTCTGACGACATGATCCCCACTGAAGGACTTGTGGATAATGGAATAATTTTGCACGCCCAATTTTTCAGTTTTTGATTTGTTAAAAAAGTTTGAAATATCCAATAAATGTCGTTCCACTTCATGATTGTGTCCCACTTGTTGTTGATTCTTCACAAAAAAATACAGTTTTATATCTTTATGTTTGAAGCCTGAAATGTGGCAAAAGGTCGCAAAGTTCAAGGGGGCCGAATACTTTCGCACGGCACTGTATATACACACAAACATAGGCTATGGGTCATTCACATACATACAAACATACCCCCACCCACAACGCATAGCCAATGTGTACTTTACACATTTCATTACATTTTTATATATTGCAAATAAAATATTTAAACACATTTAAAAAAAATAATTATATTATTAATTTCAAACAACGGCATTAGCATGAGAAGAACTTACCAGTCCAATACTGAATCTTCGTCCAAAAGAAGATCTGTTTCACTGTCACGATCAATTTCCTGTATAATTTTGTCTACATTCGTATATCTAGTCTTAGATTTAGCTTTCCCTGACTTATTCGCCATGATGTTCGATATATAAACAGCTGAAGATGCGCGTTACCGAAAAAGGGCTGTGAGTCACAAGCTTGGCTCCTTCCAGTATGACTGTTCAATGGCGAATGACTGTCTTTACGCAGGAGTTTACTACATGAGTTGGTCTTCCAACACATAAACATTACATATTGCCGTTTACCTCAGCTCATTGGCTATCTACCCAGCTAGATTTCAAGACGATCAGTGGTCATTGGGTTAAAATACAGTCAATCAACGAAACAGCTGTCAAATCATTGGTGCACAATGATGTCATTACTTGTTGTCTTCAAATCGGTTTCTTTCAGTCAATACGTCCCGCGAAGTGACCCATCAGGTTTGGTTGTGTTACAAACAAACCAGTTGATTGCAATGAAACCAAACATGCCTGGAAAAGCCACGTTTACTGTGTGTGTATTTACATTGAATGTGTCGTCGAAAATGGAATGAGACGGAATTCACAACACAAGCGGTTCACAAAATGTTTTGTGTTAGGCTATAAAAACAGATTTTATCAAACAAAATATCATTCATTGTGTAACAATGAGCATTGGGATTGCAAACAGACAAAGATCGTCAAAGGTAAACGATTTCTTTTAATGCCGTTTGTGATTTTGTTACGCCTGTGCTGGTTGAAATAGCTGTTTCTCATCCTATCCTCAGATAATCACATCATATTCTTTCGCAGTAAATCCTTTTTTAAATCTGACAACGTAGTTGGATTAGCAAGATTCTAGGCTTTCATATTTATGTAGCGATCACCGTATCTTGTCAAATTTAATCCCGCTACGGGTTCGGTGCTTAGAGAGGTTAATAATAAAAATCACTGTGAACAAAACCAATAAATAAATACAATGGAACGAAACCCTTCGCACGCCAGGCATAATGTGCACAAACTCTTACAATCAACAATACCGGACAAGGACATGTGGGGAACAGAGGGTTAAATACACAACATGTAATTGATGGGATTGAAACCAGGTGTGTGGGAGGACAAGACAAAACAAATGGAAAATGAAAGGTGGATCGGCGATGGCTAGAAGACCGGTGACGTCGACCGCCGAACGTTGCCCGAACAAGGAGAGGGACCGACTTCGGAGGAAGTCGTGACACAAATAACAACACAGAGTTACACATGGAATAAACAAAAGTACAGTCAATAACACAATATAAATAATCTATATACAGTGTGTGCAAATTAAGTAAGATTAGGGAGGTAGGGTAATAAATAGGCCGTAGTGACGAAATAATGACAAAACGGGTGAAAAACATGGCCCAACTTGCCTGGCGAGTCTTCAGTCTACTCGCCGCCCAGATATACTCCAGATTACGGTGGTCAGTCCAGATGAGAAAAGGGTGTCTAGCCACCTCAAGCCAGTGTCTCCATGCCTTCAAGGCCTTGACGACAGCCAACAGTTCCCGGTCCCCCACGTCATAGTTTCGCTCCGCCGGGCAGAGCTTCTTCGAGAAGAAGGCACAGGGGCGCACCTGAGTGCTGAGAGAGCACAGCTCCTATCCCAGCCTCGGATGCGTACACCTCCACTATGAATGCCAAAGAGGGATCCGGATGGGCCAGCACGGGAGCCGAGTTAAACAGAGCCCTCAGGTGACTGAAAGCCCTCTCCGCCTCAGCTGACTACTGCAAGTGTACCGGCCCCCCTTCAGCAGTGAGGTAATGGGAGCCGCTACCTGACCAAAACCCCAGATAAAACTAGTAGTTGGCAAACCCTAAGAATCGCTGCACCTCATTTACCGTGGTGGGAGTCGGCCAATTACGCACGGCTTAAATGCGGTCACTCTCCATCTCCAACCCTGAGGTGGAAATGCGATACCCAAGGAAAGAGGCGGACAGCTGGAAGAACAGGCATTACTCAGCCTTGACGTACAGGTCATGCTCCAACAGGCGACCAAGCATGCTCGGCACGTGTAGCGAAGTATATCAAAATGTCATCAATATACACCACTACACACTGCCCGTGCAGGTCCCTGAAAATCTTGTCTACAAAGGCTTGGAAGACTGATGACACATTCATCAACCCATACGGCATGACGAGGTACTCATAGTGCCCTGAGGTGGTACTGAAAGCCGTCTTCCACTCGTCTCCCTCCCAGATACGCACCAGGTTGTAAGCGCTCCTGAGAACTAGTTTTGTGAAGAAGCGCGCCCTGTATATTGACTCAATGCTGTGGCTATGAGCGGTAGCGGGTAACTATACCTCACAGTGATCTGGTTCAGACCCCAATAGTCAATACACGGACGCATACCTCCCCCCTTCTTCTTCACAAAAAAGAAACTCGAGGAGGCGGGTGAAGTGGAGGACCGAATGTACCCATGACACAGGGACTCGGAGACATATGTTTTCGTAGGCTCCATCTCCGCCTGTAAAAGGGGATACACGTGACTCCTGGGAAGTGCAGCATCTACCAGGAGATTTATCGCACAATCGCCCTGTCAATGGGGTGGTAATTGAGTCGCCTTCTTTACAGAGAAGGCGAGAGCCAAATCGGCATATTCAGGGGGAATGCGCACGGTGGAGACCTGGTCTAGACTCTCCACCATAGTAGCACCAACGGAAACCCCTAAACACCTCCCCGAGCCCTCTCGCGACCACCCCGTGAGAGCCCTCTGTGGCCAAGAAACAGTGGGGTTATGACAAGCTAACCAGGGTAGGCCCAACACCATGGGAAACGCAAGAGAGTTAATAAGGAAGAGACTAATTCTCTCCATGTGACCCCCCTGCGTCACCATACCCAGAGGAGCGGTGACCTCCCTAATCAACCCAGACCCTAATGGTCGACTATCTAATGCGTGAACGGGGAAGGGCACAGTGACATACACAAACGTGTGCAACAGAGGGCTCTGGGTGAGAATGGTGCCGGCTCACCTGGGGTGACGCCAGAGCGCACTGCCTGCTGCCTCGATACCTAGAGGAACCAACCCGGCACCGACCGGCAGTGTGACCTCTGCGGCCACAGATGGTGCACGAGCTGGAACCTCCTCCGGTCTCCCTGCGCACCGCCCCTCCCAGCTCCATGGGTATCGGAGCTGAGGTGCGTGGGGATGGAACTAACAGACACCCATCTGAACGTCCGCGGGTAGCCAGCAGGTTGTCCAGCCGGATGGACAGGTCCACCAGCTGGACGAACGTGAGGGCGGTGTCTCTGCAGGCCAACTCCCGACGGACGTCCCCGCGCAGACTGCAATGAGAATGGTCGATGAGGGCCCTGTCGCTCCATCCCGCGCCGGAAGCCAGGGTCCGAAACTCCAGGGCGAACTCCTGGGCGCTCCTCCTTAGATAGAAGAGGCGCTCACCCGCCGCTCTACTCTCGGGCGGGTGGTCGAAGACCTCACCACTTTCCCGGTGAGGCACAAGACGAGGGTGGACACCCTCTCACGGTCCGAAGGAGCCGGATGGACGGTTGCCAGGTATAGGTCCAGTTTTAATAGGAACCCCTGGCAGTTCGCAGCCGTCCCATCATATTCCTGGGGAAGGGAGAGACGAATCTCACTGGGACCAGGAGAAGAAGGGGCGCATAATGGAGACCCCGGTTGTGCTGGTGGAGGTGCTGGGAGAACTCCCTGTCTCTCCCAGCGGCCCATTGTCTGGACAACGCGGTCCTTGGCGGTGCCAAGATGGTGGAACATTGCTGCGTGCTCCCGGACACGCTCCTCCGCCTCTATACCCTGGGTACCTGCTCCTGCTGACTCCATAATTTTGGTCCGGTATTCTGTAATGCGTGCGTACTGGCGGCAGAGAAGTCAGGCGCAGGGGAGCAAAGACTGTGTTACAATGGTGCAGTTTAATATAAAAAATCACAGGGAACAATAACAATAAATAAATACAATGGAACGAAACCCTTCGCACGCCAGACATAACATGCACAAACTCTTACAATCAACAATACAGGACAAGGACATGTGGGGAACAGAGGGTTAAATACACAACATGTAATTGATGGGATTGAAACCAGGTGTGTGGGAGGACAAGACAAAACAAATGGAAAATGAAAGGTGGATCGGCGATGGCTAGAAGACCGGTGACGTCGACCGCCGAACGTTGCCCGAACAAGGAGAGGGACCGACTTCGGAGGAAGTCGTGACACAAATAACAACACAGAGTTACACATGGAATAAACAAAAGTACAGTCAATAACACAATATAAATAATCTATATACAGTGTGTGCAAATTAAGTAAGATTAGGGAGGTAGGGTAATAAATAGGCCGTAGTGACGAAATAATGACAATTTAGCAAATAAACACTGGAGTGATAGATGTGCAGAAGATGAATGCAAGTAAAGAAACTGGGGTGCAAAAGAGCAAAAAAAAAAAAAAAAACAAGGATGAGGTAGTTGGATGGGCTATTTACAGATGGGCTATGTACAGGTGCAATGATTTGTAAACTGCTCTGATAGCTAATGCTTAAATTTAGTGAGGGAGATATGAGTCTCCAGCTTCAGTAAGTTTTGCAGTTCATTCCAGTCATTGGCAGCAGAGAACTGGAAGGAAAGGCGGCCAAAGGAGGAATTGGCTTTGGGGGTGACCAGTGAAATATACCTGCTGGAGCGCGTGCTACGGGTGGGTGCTGCTATGGTGACCAGTGAGCTGAGATAAGGCAGGGCTTTACCTAGCAGAGACTTATAGATGACCTGGAGAAAGTGGGTTTGGCGACGTATATGAAGTGTGGGGCAGCCAACGAGAGCATACAGGTTGCAGTGGTGGGTAGTATATGGGGCTTTGGTAACAAAACGGATGGCACTGTGATAGACTGCATCCAATTTGCTGAGTAGAGTGTTGGAGGCTATTTTGTAAATGACATCACCGTAGTCAAGGATCGGTAGGATATTCAGTTTAACGAGGGTATGTTTGACAGCATGAGTGAAGTATGCCTTGTTGCGAAATAAGAAGCCAATTGTAGATTTAATTTTGGATTGGAGATGCTTAATATGAGTCTGAAAGGACAGTTCACAGTCTAAATTGACACCTAGGTATTTGTAGTTGTCCACGTAAGTCAGAACCGTCCAGAGTAGTGATGCTAGGCGGGCGGGCAGGTGCGGGCAGCGATCGGTTGAAGAGCATGCATTTAGTTGTACTTGCATTTAAGAGCAGTTGGAGGCCACGGAAGGAGAGTTGTATGGAATTGAAGCTCGTCTTACTGTATTACTGTGGCTCCTTCCACCTTCAAAGAATAGGCAAGAGCACCAACCATGGAGAATAGTAAGACACTTCATTATTTTTATAACTACACTATATTGTTTGTCCTTGTGTGTCTGTGGATGTTTTTCAGTATAAAGTACTCTGCAGCCACTTAGTGTGGACATCAGGTGAGACCACACGCACAGAGTAGCAAGACATGTATAAAAGCAACAGATACCATTAATAAGAAGGTGCTAGAAGTGTCTTATATGGTGAGCTACCGAGTGGCTAGGACAGGAAAGCAAGCCCCTTACTATTGTGGAGGACTTAATTATTCCTGCTGCCGCGGATATGGCTGGGACAATGCTGGGGGAAAAGGCCCAAAAAACTATACACACAATGCCTTCATCAAATAACACTGTTTCACAACGCATCAGTGACATGGCAGGAGATGTTTTGAAACAATTACTGCATATCATACAAGCCAGTGAATTATATGAGTTACAGCTGGATGAGTCAACAGATGTGGCGGGCCTGGCACAGCTCCTGGTGTATTTCAGTTTTGTTTATGGGGGGTCAATTTAGGAAGACATCCGCGTCTGCAAACCACTGGAAACCAGGACAACAGGAGAGGATATTTTTAAGTACTGGACAGCTTGGTGACATTAAATGGACGCTGGGGTCAAGATGTGTTGGTATCTGTACTGATGGCGCAAAAGCCATGACAGGGAGACATAATGGAGTGGTAAAGCCCGTGCAAGCAGTTGCTCCCGATGCCACTTGGGTACACTGCAGCATCCACTGAAATGCTCTTTCTGCCAAGGGAATACTTGACAGATGTTTTGGACACTACAGTGAAAATGGTTAACCGTGTTAAAGTAAGGCCCCTGAACTCTTGTGTATTTTCTGCACAATGCAATGATATGGGCAGCGGCCAAGTAAAGCTTTTACGACATACAGAAGTGCGCTGGTTACCAAGGGGCAAAGTATTGGGGTGGCAGGTAGCCTAGTGGTTAGAGTGTTGGACCCAAAAGATTCCTAGATCAAATCCCCAAACTGACATAGTACAAATCTGTCATTCTGCCCCTGAACAAGGCAGTTAACCCACTGTTCCTATGCTGTCACTGTAAATAGGAATTTGTTCTTAACTGACATGCCCAGTTAGATAAATAAAATTGACATTTTTTTTAATGGAGAGATGAGCTTAAAGTTTTCTTTACTGACCATAATTTTCACTTGTCTGACCGCTTGCATGATGATGGGTTTCTCACACGACTGGCCTATCTGGGTGATGCTTTTTCTCACCTGAATGATCTGAATCTAGGATTACAGGGACTCTCCGCAACTATATTCAACGTGCGGGACAAAATTGAGGCTATGATTAAGAAGTTGGAGCTCTTTTCTGTCTACATTACACACAGGTCTTTCCATCATTGTATGATTTTTTGTGTGCAAATGAACTCAAGCTTACGGACAATGTCAAATGTGATATAGCGAAGCACCTGAGTGAGTTGGGTGCGCACTTACGCAGGTACTTTCCCGAAACAGATGACACAAACAACTGGATTTGTTATCCCTTTCATGCCCTGCCTCCAGTCCACTTACTGATATCTGAATAAGACAGCTTCATTGAAATTGCAACAAGCAGTTCTGTGAAAATGTAATTTAATCAGAAGCCAATGCCAGATTTCTGGATAGGGCTGTGCTCAGAGTTTCTTGCCTTGGCAAATCGCACTGTTAAGACATTGAAGCCCTTTGCAACCACGTACCTATGTGAGAGTGGAGTCTCTGCCCTCATTAGCATGACAACTAAATACAGGCACAGACTGTGTGGAAAATAATTTAAGACAGACTCTTTCCAATACAACCCAACATTGCAGAGTTATGTGCATCCTTTCAAGCACAACCTTCTCAATAACATGTGTTGAGTTATTCACCATTTTTGATGAACAAATAAGGTTTATTATGTAAGATGGCTAAATAAAGAGCAGAATTATTGATTATTATTATATTATTATTTGTGCCCTGGTTCCATAAGAGCTCTTTGTCACTTCCCACGATCCGGGTTGTGACAAAAACTCACACTCATTCTTATGTTTAATACATTTATTGTATAGTGTGTGTGTGTGGCAGGCTTACAATGATGGCAAAAAACAACGTTTGAGAATGCGCTGACCCTGGTGCAGAGGGGGTACGCAGCTGGAGGTTGAATGTTTGAAGTGGTACGGGACTATAAAAAGTTTGGGAACCACTGCTCTAGGTTATATCAGCTGTTTTTGTGAACCCCTCCCGCATCTGAACTGGCTACATAGAGGGAACAGCAAGATAAGAGGTCACTTGGTCGGGTTAGACAGGAAGTATTATTAACCTTCTTGAGATAGGGGGCAGCATTTTCACTTTTGGATGAATAGCGTGCCCAGAGTGAACTGCCTCCTACTCTGTCCCAGATGCTAATATATGCATATTATTATTAGTATTGGATAGAAAACACTCTGAAGTTTCTAAAACTATTTGAATGATGTCTGTGAGTATAACAGAATTCATATGGCAGGCGAAAACCTGAGAAAAATCCAACCAGGAAGTGGGACATCTGAGGTTTCTAGTTTTTCAAAGCTTGGCCTACCGAATACCACATTGAGATATGGATAAAGTTGCACTTCCTACGGCTTCCACTGGATGTCAACCGTCTTTAGAAACTTGAATGAGGATTCTACTTCGACTAAGGAGGGGCTCATGAGACCTCTCTGAGTCAGTGGTCTGGCAGAGTGCCTTGGTCTCATGACGCGTGCTCCCGACAGAGTTACCTCTCGTTCCAGTGCTTTTCTGAAGACAAAGGAATTCTCCAGTTGGAATATTATTGATGTTTTATGTTAAAAACATCCTAAAGATTGATTCCATACATCATTTGACATGTTTCTAAAGGACTGTAATGGAACATTTTGAGTTTTTGTCTGGATGAAGTGCCTGCGCCTCATGAAGATGGATTACTGGGCTGAACACGCTAACAACAAGTGGCTATTTGGACATAAATGATGGAACTTTATGGAACAAATCAGTCATTTATTGTCGAACTGGGTTCCCTGGGAGTGCCTTCGATGAAGATCATCAGGTAAGGTAAGTGAATATTTATGTTGTTGTTTCTAACTTTGTTGATTCCAAAATGGCGGATATTCCTCTGGCTGTTTTGGGTTCTGAGCGCCGTTCTCAGATTAGGCTTTTTCCGTAAAGTTTGACACAGCGGTTGCATTAAGGAGAAGTCTATCTTAAATTCTGTGAATAACACTTGTATCTTTTGTCAATGTTTATGATGATTATTTCTGCAAAATCACCGGATGTTTTGGAATCAAAACATTACTGCACGTAAGGCGCCAATGTAAACTGAGATTTTTGGATATAAATATGCACATTATTGAACAAAACACACATGTATTGTGTAACATGATGTCCTATGAGTGTCATCTGATGAAGATCATCAAAGGTTAGTGATAGATTTGATCTATATTTCTGCTTTTTGTGACTCCTATCTTTGGCTGGAAAAATGGCTGCATGTTTTTTCGACATGGCTATGACATAACATAATTATATGTTGTGCTTTAGCTGTAAAGCCTTTTTGAAATCGGACACGATGGGTAGATTAACAAGATGTTTATCTTTCATTTTCTGTATTGGACAAATCTCATCTGCAGGTATGTTTTGATGTGAGAGAGGATGCCAACCCACAGTCCCGTCATCGCCACCTCACCCGCTCTTAAGATAAACTTAGTTTTAGAAATATTTAGGGCTAACTTATTCCTTGCCACCCACTCCGAAACTAACTGCAGCTCTATGTTGAGTATTGCAGTCATTTCAGTCGTTGTAGTAGCTGACGTGTGTACTGTTGAGTCATCCACATACATAGACACTCTGGCTTTACTCAAAGTCAGTTATAAAGCAAGCGGCCTAAACAGCTACCCTGGGGAATTCCTGATTCTAACTGGATTATATTTGAGATTCTTCCACTAAAGAACGCCCTCTGTGTTCTGTTAGACAAGTAACTCTATCCATATTATAGTAAGGGGTGTAAAGCCAAAACACATACATTTTTTTCCAGCAGCAGACTATGATCGAGAACGTCAAAAGCTGCACTGAAGTCTAACAAGACAGCCCCCACAATAGTTTTATCATCAATTTCTCTCAGCCAATCATCAGTCATTTGTGTAAGAGCTGTGCCTGTTGAGTGTCCTTCCCTATAACCATGCTGAAATTCTGTTGTCAATTTGTTTACTGTAAAATAGCATTGCATCTGGTCAAACACAATCTTTTCCAGAAGTTTCTAAGGGTTGGTAACAGGCTGATTGGTGGGGTATTTGAGCCAGCAAAGAGGGATTTACTATTCTTGGGTAGCGGAATGACTTTAGCTTCCCTCCAGGCTTGAGGGCAACACTCTCTAGTAGGCTTAAATTGAAGATGTGGCAAATAGGAGTGGCAATACTGTACAGTTACAATGTTTTCATATTTCTCCTCCCTTCCTGTGCAGTGTCTGAGATGGTGGCAGACACTTCATTAATGGTAGAGTAAGCCGAGCTGCTGGAGGGCCACCACAAGCTGATGGACCTGGAGTGCTCATGGAATAACCTCATATGTATGATCAGTACTGCATGGGCAGCAGTAAACACGCACAACATGAACCTCATTCTATACTACTCTGGCAAGGTGCAGGGCCTGTCGGACAACCTGGACAAGAAATTGTGGATAGTGCTGCATCATGCCCTGGTCAAGGCTGGAGGCCATAGTGAGCAGTGACACTGGTGCAGTGCTTCCCAACACATTAACTCCTTGACAGGTTCTTCAAGGTCTACCACAACACAGTATCCGTGAGGGTGCGGGAACTAGCTGCAGAGGACCTGACGGCCAACAAGATTGTGTGTCCCCTCACCTGGGTCCTCAATTAATACTTACAAAAGTAAGTCTGTCCTACCCTCTCTGCGACTCATGTATCGGGCCATGTGTTTTGATTTATCATGTCACATGACCTAGATTTTAACCTTTATTTAAATGTATACTCAGCGAAGTGACATTGAACGAGCAGCACCACAGATATTGCGATGAGTGAGATGCAAGACTTCGCTCTCACACAGAGTATCTGTGCATGAGCAACAGGTTCGCCTCACACAGTTACATGGTAGATAAGGGACCAAAAGAGCTGAGACGTTGAGCCTCGCACTTCAAAGCCCTTAGTGGTTGTGGAAATTGACCCACTCAACTGTTTACTTTCTGCATCTACATCATATTGCTGAGTCTACCTTCTAAACCTTTTTCATCAAACCTTCCTCTTTTCTTTTTATGTCAGATGGTCCACACCATCCTCATACAATTGCTTTCATTTTTGGTCTAATTCTCAGTTCTGGAAAATACTTCAAATAAAGGTTAACATCCAGGTCAAGTGAAATGATTAACCACAACACAAGGCCCTATAAATTAGTTACAGCTCCCGAGTGGCGCAGTAGTCTAAGGCACTACATCTCAGTTCTAGAGACAGACCCTGGTTTGATTCCAGGCTATATCACAGCCGGCTGTGATTGGGAATCCCATAGGGTGGCACACAATTGGCCCAGCGTCTTCCTGGTTAGGATTTGGCCGCGGTAAGCCGTCATTATAAATAAGAATTTGTTCTTAACTGACTTGCCTAGTTAAATAAAAAAAGAGAGGGCAGTACAGACTGACTTTTGTAAGGACCCAGGTAAAGGGGGGAAACTATCTTGTTGGCTGTCAGGTCATGAAGTATCAGTATCTATCACATTTCAGGAGAAGACCCAGATGCAGACAGTGTCAAAGTAATACAAGTTTATTACTAGAACAGGGGGCAGGCAAATTAACAGGTCAAGGGCAGGCAGAGGTCAGTAATCCAGGTTGGTGTGACAAGGTACAAAACGGCAGGCAGGCTCATGGTCAGGGCAGGCAGAATGGTCAAAACCGGGAAAACTAGAAAACTGGAACTAGAAAAAGATAGGAGCAACGGAAAACCGCTGGTAGGCTTGACAAACAAAACAAACTGGCAACAGACAAACAGAGAACACAGGTATAAATACACTGGGGATAATGTTGAAGATGGGCGACATCTGGAGGGGGGTGGGTACAAGCTCTGTCTTTCGCTGCATACTTTAGTCGGAGACTGCCGTCGTTTGTTTGTAGTGACGAAGGGCCAGCGAAATTGCCAGGGATTGGATCTTCTAACCATTAAGAGTATCAAAGTCAATTAATTTTCCAACCGCCGCTTTACCCACGTGTGTTCTAGCTCTGACTCAACCCATTGGTTTCTGGACCAGTCAGACAGCCCCGAATGTGTTTGCATCTGGATTTAATGACTATGGTTTGCATTTGGTAAAGGGTTGGGAAGGTACTCCGAACCAGACTCATTGCGGAGAAGAAACTAACGTAGCTTTTAGCCAGAGCAAGGAATGTGGGTAGCCAGGCAAAGTACTTTATGCCAGTGCTTATACAATTCTGTATATATAACTGGGGCAGCAGCACACACTGGTAGCCCACTCTAATGTTTAATTTATTTAGGTAACAACATTACTATGTATTACTACACTGACATTTGTCAGTATGATGTAACAACACTTCAATACAGTGAGTCAGTCATGTCGCAAAGGATTAAATGACAGTCTTTATCACTGTTTCATAAACTTACATTCATATGAGATGGAATGGAAAGACTTAGCCATAGACAACTCGTCAAATAAACAATTTTCATACTTATTCATGGTATAGGAACTCCTACATTATTTTCGATTTCAGCATCATCATCATCATCAAGCAGTAGCGATGAGAGGGTAAAATCACTGAGTCAAGCCAGTAGAAAATCGATATTACAACCTATGTTGTAATAATTTCATTGTTTGCTCTATTACCCATTTCTTCATATGCCAGCGTAATATACAACAAGGCAGTGACAACAACAATTCAAGTCACACAGTGGCGGAATAAATTCAACTGCACATATGTCACAAAACCGGAGAGCAACATCTGTCTGGTGAAGTCCACAAAGCAAATATTGCATGCATCAAACAGTTATATGACATGCAGCATGGTCAAGCAAGTTCATGTTTTTGACAGTTTACTAAACAACTACTGATTTACAACTACAGAGTTACCGCAAGTCAGCACAAAGACAACAGGTGCACTGCCTCCCCTATTTCAGCACCATTTCAACATAAACATTTCAACATCATCAAATCAACAAGACTATATATCCTTAGTGTATTACACTGAAAACAAACTTAAAGATAACAAAAACAATTGTCCAATCAATGTTGCTAAATATTATGTGGCTGTCCATGGTACTGATTTCTGTCTGTCTGTGTGTGGGTGCGTTTGCCTGCAAGTAAAAAAACAACAAATTGGATTCACACTGGATGTAGACTAGTTGAACACCAATGCCATCCTACTCTCTTTCATGTTGGCAAAACGCTCATACAGTCATACAGTACGCTTGTAGTTTTTGTTGTCATAGGCTAGCAAGCATTTTAGCTAGGTAGCCTAACTTCCTTGCATGGGCAACAATGAACCAGCTAAGTTAGCTAGCTAGTTAATGTGAGCCTAAAAGGGATAAGCTACATCTAGCAACATATTGAACTTCAATTGTCTCAGGCCAGTGGCACAACATATTCATTTATGGTTAGATCAGAATCGCTGTCATAATCATTGGCCTGAACAGAGAATTAAGTCAAAACCATAAAACCAAATCCCCATCTCCATCCATGGCTTAGGAAAAGGCTAACTTAAGCAAGCTAGCTACTGCAGGACACAAGTAGACCAGAAACTAAAATTACATTTAGCTTAGGATGTGATTTGATTGTTGTGAAGCCAAATCCAAACTGGCCTCCCTAGGAGGGCGTTTTTCTGCACCAGGATAACCCACAGTGGAGGTCAGCTCAACTCCTCTTCAGACGAAGAGGAGTAAGGATCGGACCAAGATGCAGCGTGGTAAGTGTCCATTATGTTTTTAATAAAGACAAATGAACACTCGAACAAAAACAATAACGTGAAATCTACAAAAACCGAAACAGTACCGTTTGGCGACAAACACACACATGGAAACAAACACCCACAACTCAAAAGTGAAACCCAGGCTACCTAAGTATGATTCTCAATCAGAGACAACTAACGACACCTGCCTCTGATTGAGAACCATACTAGGCTGAACTCAAAACCCCAACATAGAAAAACACACATTGACTGCCCACCCCAACTCACGCCCTGACCATACTAAATAAAGACAAAACAAAGGAAATAAAGGTCAGAACGTGACAGATTGGCTAATTATTTTATACTTGTTGTATCAACAAATGCTTGCTGGCATCACTCAATCAAATGCTACAGCCGCATCATATCACACTATTTTGTCCAGACAGCATCAGATACATGGGCTACACATACTGAGACAGAGGAGCGCTGTTTCGCTCGCTCTGATGATTTCTCTGGTGAAATTCAGCCACTTGCGAATTCACGGAAAATTATGAAAACCCAGAGACGAAAGAGGAAATATTTAAGAATTTGTATTTTATTTATTGGTCAAATATTTTGGGAAGCCTGGCTTCTATTGGCATCCATGAATGCACACCACTGTCATCAATACAGACTAAATTCCAGACAGCTGTAATGAGTTTCTGGCCACAGTGGGGGTTTGGACGAACCCATTCATAGATGTTAACTACCTTTAGCGCCTATTGACGATAGTATCTTCTGGTCGGGGGAGTTTTGTTAAAACGCAACCCTTGCGGTACGGTTTAGGAAACATAAGGAAGACATCTTTCATATCAGCGAGAAATAATAATAAAAATATAAAATTTAAAAATGACAACACCTTTATAGGGCTAGGGTTAGTGTTCCCACACGGCCATATCTCCATGTTACATCGCTTGTTTATGGAAGACATAGGCGGCCACCTGTGCTAATTAGCTATCTAGCGTGCCCTGAACACCTTTATGTAAGCATAACTGGGGAAGAAGTGTAGTTTCGTCTGATGGTGGAACACATAGCTTGTGGATCTTGTTAGAGTTGCGTCAATTTGAATCTGGTATCAGGATAAATATGACAATGAGTCACCGATTGTATACTATGTATTTTTTATTAGCTAAGCAATAAGTGGTAAATGCAATTTTCGTATATACGGGCTCTCTGTCCCACCTCACAGGGCAAAACAGAGAACTAACTTGTTCTTGACAAAGATATTATAAATATACTCTGACAGAAAAAGTTCCTGCTTCCGAGCCGGCCTGTCAGAGTAGAGACTGGGCGTGGTTTAGACTCACCCAGCCTATCGTTGATTGTTGTCGTACGAGCTGGTACCAGCCCCCGGGCGCTCCAGTTGATAGATGTAACTGTTGCTGTGTGGTGTATCTATGCGCTTATTCCCTAGATACTGTTATCACATATCTGGTTTCTGTTATTGTTAAGTTTGAGTTGTAACAAAAACAGTCTGTGGTTTGCTACACTACGTTCTGTATGTGTCCGTTTTTATGTTATTCTATATTTTTCTATCATGAGAAAGGCCCATGGCCCTGAAACTGTTAACAATGTTTCAAGTCAGCTATGTTGCATAACACCTACATACATCCACACAAGCCAACAGCAGATAATATTCAATCACATATATGGTAACGGGCTATAGTGCATAAACACAGAAACCTCATAATCTGCACAAAACTGCTACAGTAAATGTATATTTTTTATTTGAAGGATTCTTTCTCCACTGGTGAAAGATAAGGGCCATATATTTCGAAAGCCAATTTGCAAGCAGTGATTATTGGTGTTTCTAAGGGCTCCCAAGTGGTGCAGCAGTCTAAGGCACTGTATCTTAGTGGTTGAGGCATCACTACAGACACCCTGGTTCGACTCTAGGCTGTATCGCAACCGGCCGTGATTGGGAGTCGCATAGGGCGGCACACAATTGGCCCTGCGTCATCCTGGTATGGCCGGTGTAGGCCGCGTCATTGTAAATAATAATTTCTTCTTAACTGACTTGCCTAGGTTAAGGTTAAAGGTTAAATTAAATGGAAAAAAAATACATTAAAACATAGCACCAGGATTATAGTTCACATAAGGCAGCTGTGGGTGAACCTGAGAACTGTAGAAAGAAGGCAGAATGCTGTCTAGAGTTTGAGAGCTAGGTTTTGACTCAATCTATGGTTCACAGCTACGGACGTAACTAACTTTTCGTGACAGGTTTAGAGAATTTACGCAGCAGGTGAGAGTAATTAACATAGCAGGTTAGGAGAATTCAGTTAAGGTTAGGAAAACGTTTCGCTAAAATTCTCCCTGACTAGACTTGAACTTGCAGCTTTTTTTAAACCATTGCTGTTTAACTGAATATTTTTTTATTATATCGCCAAGACTGTCGATTGATCATTCTAATGATGGAAATTCATGTCCTCAAAGATGGAAGGCAGGCGGGAGCAGACAAGATCAGGTGAGATGGGACCATTCTAGCACAGTGAATAATAAACATTCTGCTCATTTTCTCATAGATTAAAAACATTTTAGTTTTCTGTTCCCAAAACTAGAACCTGTTACGAACAGAGTGGACTTTACCCTTTGCCAAAGTTTTTTTTAAATTGTATTGTTTGAGTGCAAGGGTGAATTTAGTTATTACACAGGTGCACTACACAGGTGCACTTCACATTGTGTGCAAAATATGCAAATACATGCTAGAACGGACCAATAGGATCCCACTAGCTCGTGCTTGGCTCTGCCCACCTCCTTGCTTGTTCTGCCCACTATGATGAATTTGCTCACATTGGAAACGACAGGCTGTGGTCTGTCTTGGGTTAGTTATAAAAGCTAATGATAGGTCAGATAAGGTGAACAACAGGCACAACTCCGATATAATATATATATTTTTTTTTCAAAGTTGCCACTTGCGTCCACTTACGGTCAGTGCATTCAAAAACCTACCCATTTGATCAAGTAAGAATCAAGTTGAAAATTAGCAATTACATCTTTGTTGACTTTCATACAAGATTCCTCACTTTGTGCTTTATTTTCGTGAACAGATTTTTGGGTAGAGTTAAATCTCGCTCCGCATCTTCCTCTGGTATGACATTAGCCGCAACCTTGTTCTTCGATGAGGTTTAAGGGTGGTTGACATCCAATATCTAGCCGCAACCGACAGGGGGCGCCAATTATAATTGGCAACAGTAATTTTGCTGTTTTTCTTCCGGTTGCATATCGTTCAACTTCCGAGTCAAATGCGTTAGTTCTAAATCAAAATACAGAGAATCTAAGGAGTTAGCAAGCGACTTTGTGGTGTTTTAATGACATTTATTATTTGGGATTTTAAATCCAGAAGCGTATAGTAACAGATGGCAGGTTTACCCCCCGGAGACCCGCAGTTGGTCTCTATGATCGTCAATCATTTGAAAACGCAAGGTCTTTTCGATCAGTTTAGAAGGGACTGCTTGGCAGACGTGGATACAAAGGTAACGACAGTTGTGAATGGTGAATAGTAACAGGTAGCTAGCCAGCAAGTAATCTACAATTTGCCATTGTACAGTAGCTAAGCATTAGTCTAAGCATTAATAATATTGTCCAAAAGCTGTTGCCTTCGCGAGTTGCTACAATAGTACCTATGTTCAGGTCGCGAGACGCTGCCCTGGATCAGACCTACCACAATCTGTTTTTTTCAGACAGGATTTAGTGCACGCATAACCAATAAATTGCAAACATGGCTGTGATAAAAATGTTGTTAAACTAGCTAACGTTATTCACTATTTTTAGCCTGCATACCTGAATTTAAGACAACGAGTGGACAACTTTGTGTCCAATCACCTCTCTAACCACACATGGAGTCCTCACTTGAACAAGAATCAGTTGAGAAACAACATCCGACAGTTGGTGCTGCAGTAAGTAATTCGTGAGAGTTCACATATGACCCTATTCAGAAAGTTTTAGTTATTCATGGGGATCTTAGTAAAAATGTAAATCAATTTCAATCTGGTTTCAGAGCTTTTCGTATTATTCTGAACGAAATCCAATTTAGTATAATAAGTTAATTTTGGTATGGTTACATAAGACAGATGGTTACTTAAGGTAAAATCAAAAGTAGGGTGGATTGATGAGCTTATAACATCTAGCAAACATCTAGTAACCCAAAGATTCCAAGTTCGAATCTCATTGCAAGTTCAAACTTTCGAATTTGAGCTAATTAGAAACTTTTAAACTATTTTTTAAACTACTTAGCATGTTCGCTAACACTTCCCCTAACCTGAACCCTTCACCTAACCCTTACCAGAATAGCCCTTTTAGCTAACTCCTAAACTTAAGTCTAACCTTAACCCAACTAACGTTAGCGAGCTAGCTAACGTTAGGCACCTAGTTAGAATTCGTAACATATCATATATTTTGCAAATATGTAAGTGTATGTTTTGCTTTAAAAAAAAAAAAACTACAATCTTAATTGTAATTCGTAGCATTTCATACGAAATGGGTGATGAACAGCCACAAATGAATACATACCATACTAAATGTAGTGTCTCAGATTTACATACAGAGTAGTACAAAACGGTCTGTGACCAGGTTGCTTATTTCCACAGGGGCTGTGAATGTGCAACCCTGTATCTCTCTCTATTCAGTCACTTACTATAACTTTTTAAATCCTATGTCATGTTAGAACATCAAGAGACAGTGCATCCGCTTTTGTGTATATGAACTGAATCCTCTTCTGATCTCGTGGCAGGTCTGGGATGCTGGAGCAGGGAGTTGACAGGATAGTTGCTCAGGTGGTGGATCCCAAAATCCATCACACCTTCAGGCCCCAGGTGGAGAGGGTGGTCCGTGAATTCATGTCCCCTGGCAGCTATGTTGATGAACCCCCAGTCCCGCCTGCTCCTGTAGAGGAGAAACAAGACTTTGACCTGCCAGTGCAAGGTGAAATACAGTTGAATGCTTCTAGTAGGTCTTTAATCTGTCTATTATCGTCTTGTCTAATTCCAGGAAGAATATCTTTCATATTTGCAGAGCACAACAATTTATGTGTTTTGTTTGTAAATGTAAATGGGATTGTGTTTGAAAATGGTGTGCTTTTGGATTATTGTCTGACTTAACATTTGTCTGTATGACTCAATGATAAAGTTGGATTCCCAGCTCCTTCATCTGCCCCTGCTACTTCAATGGCCAGAGATGCCATGTCCATCCTGGATACCATCACCACTCTGAACCAGGAGGCCAGCTCCCGGGCCAGCTCCAGTGGAGAGAAGGGCCCGAAGGGGGGCTCTGAGAGGGACCAAGACCCAGAGGAGTCGATGCAGGAGTCTGAAGGAGGAGAGCAGGACATGAGTCTGGTGGAGGAGGGAGAAGAGGACCAGGACAGGAAGACACCAGAGAAAGAAGAGGAAGCGAAGCTTGTGTCAGAGGCCCAGACTATGGAGGTCAAAACAGAGGACGTACAGGAGCAGGTGGACTCTGAGAGAGAGGGGATGAAGGGTGAGGGGGAAGAGGTTGGGACTCAAGAGGAGGCAGAAGAGAGAAAGGAGGGGAAGACCATAGGAAAGCTAAAAGATGAGGTACTGAACAAGGATGTTGATCCACTTCAGTCCCCCAATGAGAAACACCATATCAATCAGAAGGCCAGAGAGAGGTTAAAAGAAGGTGAGATCTAAGTCTTGAATGTTTAGGTTCATGAATTTGATGAGAATTATCACTACACTATGACATTGTCGAATCACTAAGTAGGATTTGAAAGCCTCATAGTTTCAGATACCATTAACCATTTGTTTCGTGTGTAATTTTTCATCAGAATATTCTCTGGAAGACTCCGACCTTGATGGCCTCAGTGACATCACTGTGAGCTCTGTCCACACCAGCGACCTGTCGTCCTTTGAGGAGGACAGCGATGATGAGCAGCCACCGTCAGATTCTACAGAGGACGGCGAGGTCTCATCTGAGGGTCTGTTTGTGTACATGTATTATTTGTCAGTAAGAAGCATTTATTTAGAGATACGAATAACTGAAACCGTTTCAGATATCAAGTGAAAACAGAAGCTATTAGAGGGCAATATTGAAGCCAATATTTCCTTGTAAGTAATTGGTTTTTATTCTGTGTGATCTCAAGATGAAAAGTCTGAGAAAAAGAAGACCAATAGAGAGGAAGACAATGAGGAGAGCCCAGAGCGCAAGCCTCGTCGACAGGCCTACGTCCACAAGCCCTTCCTCTATTCCCGTTACTATAGTGACTCTGACGATGAGGTTACTGTGGAGCAGCGTCGGCGGTCAGCGGTAAGTGACAGGCTGATATTTATGGTAAAGACATGCCTGCAAACTGAAAATACAAAAGTTGTGGGCAAAGTGTTTTTTGTGGCTGGGTTTAATCAAACTTGTTCTATCTATCTCCTTACCTCTATTCTCTCAGGCCAAGGACAAGGAAGAGAGGCTTTTCAAGAGACAGCAGAACAGGGAACGCATGGAGGAGAAGCGTAGACAGAAGTCAGCTCAACTAGAAGACCAGGGTACTTGTAACATCAATATATTCCACAATGTGCTTTTCCCTGGCAGACTAATTAGTGTGTCAACCTTTTATACCTGAGTCATTTGACTTTTGTTCTTGTAAAAGCTGAGGGTGTGGTAAATTGTCCATTCACTGTGATGTTAACTCCCTGTACAGAGAGCAGGCAGCAGACCTCTTCCCCCAGCCTGGAAGTTCAGGATCCGAGGGCCAAAGAGGCTCTCAAGGAAAAGAAGGTTCTAGAGAAGAAGATGGCCCTCAGTAGGAAGAGGAAATGGGACTCACGGTGTGTGTGTGTTTTATAATTGTGTGGACCTGTGGATGCTTGAGTTTGAGTTACTGGATACATAGCCATGTCACTAAAGTCATTTACATTTTTCAGGAAAGAGGGAGATGTTACAGGCAAGAGAAAGGGAGATGCAGCAGGAGAGTTCAACAAAAAGGAAGTAAGTGTTGAATGAATATCCTAACTTGTGACTGTATGCTCATCTTGGCCATTGGTTTAATGAATTAAATGTTGTTTATTGAGTTAAATAACTTCTTTTAGAATTGTGTGCTGATGTATTTCTTTGCTACCTCACAAACAGGAAGCAAAGGGTATTTCCTCAAAGAGCTTGCAGCACAAGTCAATCAGAAAAGTCTCTGAGTCTGCAGCATCAGAAGAGAGGCACAGGAGGAAGAGTGTCAGCACTTCTGAGGAATCTGGAGAACCTAGAAAGCTGGCAGACAAAAGCCGTACACATTCCTTTATCCTGGACTTGGAGCAGGGATCTGAGTCACCACTCAAACAGCGAGCTGCTGGAAAGTTTGACCGGCTTTCCCGCAAAGAGTTAAACCCTAAAGAGCGCAAGGAGAAAGAGTGTAGCCTGTCGGACGAACGCTCCAAGCTTAAGCAAAAGTTGGAGAAGAGAGTAGTAAGTGAATCCCACACAGATGAACCTGAGCAGAATGAAGGGGCCCACATTGAAGTATCCTCTGATGACAAAGGGGAGAGAAAGTCCAAGGTGAAAGGTGACAAGAAAGTGTCAGTGAATGCCAGGGAAGGTAGGGCATCTGTGTCAGAAGGAGGTGTCTCTGACGAGGGGGCTAGCAAGGAAGCCACAACCAAGAAGGGGAAGGCTCCATCAGTTGAAGCTGCCAAAGTTGAGAAGGACAGAGAGAAGGAAAAGAACAGGGAAAATGAGAAGGAAAGGGAGAGAACCAAAGCAGAAAAGATTCCATTAAAAACTGACCCTAGGCAGTTACTCCGTCCGGATTCCACCGGCTCTTCTGAGGAAAGGTCTGATATGGAGCCTGGATCAGAAAGCATCAAGAAAAAGGACAAACACCCTAAAGAAGTCCTCAAGAGGTCAAAGAGCCACACAGAGGACAAATATGTAGAAAAACCCAAGTCTAAGCCAGACATTGAGAAGGAGAAACCCAGAACAGAACATGTTACTCAGGAAAACCAGAAACCAAGTAAGTCTAGCTCTGAAACTGACAAAGACTCCAGAAAGTCCAGGGAGACAGAGCCTGGAATGAAGGTAAAGGTCATGGAAAAGTCCAGATCCAAGTCAAGGGAGGATAAGAAAGCTCAAGGTTTGGAGGTCAAAAACAAAGGTAGCACATCAGGCAGTAGACCTGACGCATCAAAGGAAAGAAAAAGAGAGGGAAGCATGAAGGAGCAAAGGAAAGACACCCAGGAAAACCCACCAGAGAAAATGGAAGGCAGGAGTGGGAAGAAAATGCTTGATAAAAAGGCCCAAAACCCAGAGAAGAAAGAGACCCAGGATGAGAGAAAAGGACGTAAAGCAGATGAAAAGTCGGATAAGTCCTCAATCTCCTCACCTGCTATTACGGAACCTCCTCTGAAGAAAGGCCCTCAATCCAAAGACGCAAGCACAGACTGGGATCCCACCGATGCCACCATTACCACCTCTGCCTCTGTTACCTATGATGCTTTGAGTGACGTCACCCCTGAACTGGAGGAGGATGACAGTGAAATGCCACTCGGTGAGGTGGAACCACGTCCTTTGACAACTGGGGCAGATGCTCTTCTGACGTTGATGGACATCTGTACCTCAGCAGATGCAAGACTAGGCCAAGGAAGTGACATCACAGGGGCCATGCAGCGAGAGGCCTGCCCAGAGCTCTCCTTCCAAGAAGCAGACATAAAAATGAAAGAGGCAGCTCTGACCCTGCTCTCCATGGACCCTGAGAGTATACTATCTCCTACCTTAGTCACTCCAGCTACACAGGACGTCACAGAGGCAACCATACCTGCTCTGCAGCGAAAGGAAACTGCTAAACGTGTTGCAAAAGATCAGGAAGATTCTGAGCATGTTCTAGAAATGGACGAAAGTGATCTAACAGCTACTGCCTCATCAGAGAAAATGGATGAACAGTCAAGGAGCCAAGGTAATGTGTCTTGTGAGTTGTCAGTTCTTCTTTTCTTAAAGTATCACAAGGCAATGGAGAGTATTTGGATGACTTATTGTTAGTTACATTACAGTCGATGTTCTGGCCACAGATATTCTCGACACAGGGGGGAAAGATACGGTGGTGTCAACATGGACATTAGTTGAAGGGATGTCTCAGGTGAGAATGGCTTATGGTGTTTCTATTTCATTCTAGTTCTATAATATATATATCAGTTAAATGTTACTCAGACTTTGATAGTATCTTTGTTCCAACTCTTTCAAAGGAAAATAAATCTACTGTTGACAGAGATGAGGAAAAACCAGGCCATGCTGATGTTGTTCCTGAGCAAGAGCCCGTATTGGGACCATCAGTCGACAAACAATGTATAAGATTCATACCTTTATCTTAACCTTGTACATTCACACTCCTCACCAACGGGTTTTACACAAACTCCCAAGTTTCCAGATTTTCCTGCATTCCTCCATTCTTTTGTGGGGTTTTTTCAGTTCTCCCCCAAATAAAGTTTGTGTGCTCTCTGTTAGTTTTTTTGAGTGTAAATTTGCTCATCTTTGTTTTTGCTTAGATGAGACTCAGACTGAGAAGACAAAATTGCTGGCCATGGAACATGAGTGTCAGGTTAAGATGGACATTGATAACATTAGTAAGTCATACACAACCTCAATAATATTCAAATACCAATCCTTAATATTATTTGACATACATTGAGTGTACAAAACATTAGGAACACCTGCGCTTTCCATGACAGACTGACCAGGTGAATCCAGATGTAAGCTATGATCCCTTATTGTCACTTGTTAAATCCACTTTAATCAGTGTAGATGAAGGGAGGAGACCGGTTAAAGAAGGATTTTTAAGCCTTGAGACAATTGAGACATGGATTGTGTATGTGTGCCATTCAGAGGGTGAATGGGCAAGACAAAATATTTAAGTGCCTTTGAACAGGGTATGGTAGTAGGTGCCAGGTGCACCGGTTTGAGTGCGTCAAGAACCGCAACGCTGCTGCGGTTTTCATGCTCAACAGTTTCCTATGTATTTCAAGAGTGGTCTACCACCCAAAGGACATCCAGTCAACTTGACACAACTGTGGGAAGCATTGGAGTCAACATAGGCCAGCATCCAGGATGAAACACTTGTAACACCTTGTAGGTGTTAATTCATGCCCTGATGAATTGAGGCTGTCCCGATGGCAAAACGGGGTGCAACTCAATATTAGGAAGGTGTTCATAATGTTTTGTATGCTCAGTGTTCTGATAGAAATACGATTATAAAAAATAACTGATTGGATTTATATGGCGCCTTTCTATCAACTGAGATGCTCAAAGCGCTTTACATAGTAGGGGGAAACTCGCCTCATCGACCACCAATGTGTAGCACCCACAGTGACCATTTTTGTGTCAGAACACTCAACATACATCAGCTATCAGGTTGAGAGTGATATATGCCAGTGAGGGCGCTGATAGAATGGGACCAGGTTGGGAATTTGACATTGGGGTCTTACAATAAGTGCCATCGGATTTTTAAATGACCACAGAGAGTCAGGACACCTGTTTAACATCGCCTACGCAGGGAAATGTCCCATTGGGATATCCTTAGACTAGAGGTAAGCGTGCCCCCTACTGGCCCTCCAACACTACTTCCAGCAGCATCTGGTCTCCCTTCCAGGGACCGAGCAGGGCTGACCCTGCTTAGCTTCAGAAGCAAGCCAGCGGTGGGATACATGGTTTAACGTCATTTGGTATATATTTATTTAACCAGGCAAGTCAGTTAAGAACAAATGCTTATTTACAATGACGGCCTACCGGGGAACAGTGGGTTAACTGCCTTGTTCAAGGGCAGAATTAGTTTTTTTTTACCTTGTCAGCTTGGGGAATCAATCTAGCAACCTTTCAGTTACTGGCCCAACCACTAGGCTCCCTGCCACCCCTAGAACTGAAGGGGGACTGACTGTAGTTTGCTAAAAGTTCCAAACCCCACAACCAAACCAACTGTAAAAAATAATACATTTAAAAGCATTTTGAAATGCTGTTAATATCCAAGCATAGACTTTAGACCTGAATGCCAATGCATGTTGCATGTAGTTTTGACTTTGTGTAACTCCAGTCCTCAACATACTGTTTTAAAAGGTGATCTCTCCTCCTTCCATCTCAGATAAAGACCAGACTGAAGCACAAGAGGAAAATGGAGTCACTGAGTCTGTAAGTACTCATTCTTGGCAGTTTAGCACTCATGATTTACAAGAGTACACCACAGTCTTTTCTGGGTACATTTTTGTGAAGGCTAAAGTGACTGTTACTGCTTTCCGCTGTTAAAACTTCTTAGGGCTGCAATCCCGTTAACGGGATCAATATGACAACAGCCAGTGAAAGTGCAGGGTGCCAAATTCAAAACAATAGAAATCTCATAATTCAAATTCCTCAAACATACATGTATCTTATACCATTTTAAATGTAATCTTGTTGTTAATCCCACCATAGTGTCCGATTTTCAAATAGGCTTTACAGCGAAGCACCACAAACGATTATGTTAGGTCACCACCAACTCACAGAAAAACACAGCCATTTTTCCAGCCAAAGAGAGGAGTCACAAAAAGCACAAATATCCCACTGTGTATTCAATAGGGACTGGGTTGAATATCGACCAACCCCAGATTTCCCACTTCCTGTTTGGATTTCTTCTCAGGTTTTTGCCTGCCATATGAGTTCTGTTATACTCAGATATCATTCAAACATTTTTGGAAACTTCAGTGTTTTCTATCCAATACTAATAATAATATGCATATATTAGCAACTGGGACTGAGGAGCAGGCCGTTTACTCTGGGTACCTCTGGGCACCTTTCATCCAAGCTACTCAATACTGCCTCTGCAGCCATAAGAAGTTAAACTTTATATGTGTATTTCAGGGGAAGTGTGACACACCTGAAAAACCAAGGGAGACTCGACGTGGTCGGCCATCAAAGCTGGTCAAACATGCCAGTGAGTCTCTGATGAGCTTTATGCAATCCACAGGTGTTTGTGTCACGCTGTTCTTCTTTGGTCTTTACTTGTTGTGTTGTCTCTCTTTCTGTTATGTGTCTAAGGAACGATTTTGATTATTTTGTTGCAGGCAATGCATCCAAGTCAGACGGACAAGAGGACGAGAAAGGATCTGACCTGTCTGAAATGGTAGTTATCTGCCCTCTATGACTGCGTGTAACATTTTATCTTATGGAAGCACGCAATCTTTAATTCAGAAAAATACATGCACTAAATTTGTTTGGTTCCTTGTTCAGGAGGACAAAATGGAGGGAAGAGTAACCCGCAAAGGAAGGCTATCCGGTCAGAAAGTTACCACGGCCAAAGACTCCGGTACATTCATTTAGACAAATCTGTGTTAATGAGTAAAAACGGAATGTTTTGGTATTCTTTTATTACACGTTCACGTGACATTTGGCCAGCTTCACATCTCAAATTGGGAAGACCATCTGAGTTTGTAAATCTTGTGCCCTTTCTGCAATTCATCAGCTATGGAGAAAAATGAGAAGGACAGTCAAGAGCAGCAGTCCAAGCTGGCTGTGGAAGTGAGTAAAGTAAGTATAGTCCCTACCTATCAGTACTTGCATTAGGTAGTAAAAATGTCACTACTTATGGGTAACTGCCAAAATAATGGAAACACTTGAGTAAATTAGGGATATAAAGTGTATTGAAGCAGGTGCTTCCACACAGGTGTGGTTCCTGAGTTAATTAAGCAAATAACACTACATCATGCTTAGGGTCATGTATAAAAAATGCTGGGCAGGCCATTATTTTGACTACCATGGCTATGCCACCGTAGGATGACACTAGAGGTCACTGAATGGTTTGATGAGCATGAAAACAATGTAAACCATATGCCATGGCCGTCTCAGTCACCAGATCTCAACCCAATTGAACACTTATGGGAGATCCTGGAGCAGAGCCTGAGACGGTGTTTTTACTCTCACCATTAACAAAACACCAAATTATGGAATTTATCGTGGAAGAATGGTGTCGCATCCCTCCAATAGAGTTCCAGCCACTTGTTGAATCTATGCCAAGGAGCATTGAAGCTGTTCTGGCTCGTGGTGGCCCAACGCCCTATTAAGACATTTTATGTTGGTGTTTATTGAAGAATGGCGCCGTAGAAGATGGCTGCTGTTTTACGGGCTCCTAACCAATTGTGCTATTGTGTGTGTTTTTTTGCGTTATTTGTAACTTTTTTTGTATGTAATGTTTCTGCCACGTCTCTTATGACTGAAGAGCTGCTGGATATCAGGACAACGATTACTCGCCTCATACTGGACAAATATTTTTTTCTTTAACAAGTCAGATGCAAAGGATTTACTTCAGACACTCGACAAGTCCCAAATCCCCGTCATTCGCATGAGAAAGAGACAGAGATGTCGTGTCGGGGTGCCTTATAAGGATCCGATGGCGAGTGGGTAATCTGCATCTACCATCAGTCCTATTAGCCAACGTACAATCATTGGATAACAAAATAGATGAGCTACAATCACATTAAAATCTGTAATATCTTATGTTTCACCAAGTCCTGGCTGAATGATGACATGGATAACATACAACTGGAGGGGATTTACGCTGCATCGGCAAGACGGGGTGGCGGTCTGTGTATATTTGTGAACAGCTGGTGCACAAAATCTAATATTAAGGAAGTCTCAATGTATTGCTCGCCTGAGATAGTGTGGTCTGCAGCTTATCATGAGATACTCTATCTACCAAGAGATTTTATCTATATTTTTCGGAGCTGTCTATTTACCACCGCAAACCGATGCTGACACTAAGACCGCACTCAATGAGCTGTATAAGGCAATTAGCAAACAGGAAAATGCTCATCCAGAGGCAGCACTCCTAGTGGCCTGGGACTTTAATGCAGGGAAACTTGAATCCATTTGACCTAATATCTACCAACATATTAAATGTGCCAACAGACAAAAAAAATTGACCATGATTCTATCCTCCCGATTCCTGCTTACAAGTTAAAACAAAAGCAGGAAGCACCAGTGACTCAGTCAATAAAGAAGTGGTCAGATGATGCTGATGCTAAGCTACAGGATTGTTTTGCTAGCACAGACTGGAATATGTTCCGGGATTCTTCCGATGGCATTGAGGAGTACACCACATCGGTCACTGGCTTCATCAATAAGTGAACGTACGTACAGTGGGGCAAAAAAAGTATTTAGTCAGCCACCAATTGTGCAAGTTCTCCCACTTAAAAAGATGAGAGGCCTGTAATTTTCATCATAGGTACACTTCCAGAAAATCACATTGTAGGATTTTTAATGAATTTATTTGGAAAATAAGTATTTGGTCACCTACAAACAAGCAAGATTTCTGGCTCTCACAGACCTGTAACTTCTTATTTAAGAGGCTCCTCTGTCCTCCACTTGTTACCTGTATTAATGGCACCTGTTTGAACTTGTTATCAGTATAAAATACACCTGTCCACAACCTGAAACAGTCACACTCCAAACTCCACTATGGCCAAGACCAAAGAGCTGTCAAAGGACACCAGAAACAAAATTGTAGACCTGTACCAGGCTGGGAAGACTGAATCTGCAATAGGTAAGCAGCTTGGTTTGAATAAATCAACTGTGGAAGCAATTATTAGGAAATGGAAGACATACAAGACCACTGATAATCTCCCTTGATCTGGGATTCCACGCAAGATCTCACCCTGAGGGGTCAAAATGATCACAAGAACGGTGAGCAAAAATCCCAGAACCACACGGGGGGACCTAGTGAATGACCTGCAGAGAGCTGGGACCAACGTAACATAGCCTACCATCAGTAACACACTACGCCGCCAGGGACTCAAATCCTGCAGTGTCAGACGTGTCCCCCTGCTTAAGCCAGTACATGCCCAGGCCCGTCTGAAGTTTGCTAGAGAGCATTTGGATGATCCAGAAGAAGATTGGGAGAATGTCATATGGTCAGATGAAACCAAAATATAACTTTTTGGTAAAAACTCAACTCGTCGTGTTTGGAGGACAAAGAATGCTGAGTTGCATCCAAAGAACACCATACCTACTGTGAAGCATGGGGGTGGAAACATCATGCTTTGGGGCTGTTTTTCTGCAAAGGGACCAGGATGACCGTGTAAAGGAAAAAATGAATGGGGCCATATATCGTGAGATTTTGAGTGAAAACCTCCCATCCGAAGGGCATTGAAGATGAAACATGGCTGAGTCTTTCAGCATGACAATGATCCCAAACACACTGCCCGGGCAATGAAAGAGTGGCTTCGTAAGAAGCATCTCAAGGTCCTGGAGTGGCCTAGCCAGTCTCCAGATCTCAACCCCATAGATCTCAACCCCATCTTTAGAGGGAGTTGAAAGTCTGTGTTGCCCAGCAACAGCCCCAAAACATCACTGCTCTAGAGGAGATCTGCATGGAGGAATGGGCCAAAATACCAGCAACAGTGTGTGAGAACCTTGTGAAGACTTCCAGAAAATGTTTGACCTCTGTCATTGCCAACAAAGGGTATATAACAAAGTATTGAGAAATTTTTGTTATTGACCAAATACTTTTTTTCCACCATAATTTGGAAATAAATTCATTAAAAATGATTTTCTGGATTTTTTTTCTCATTTTGTCTGTCATAGTTGAAGTGTACCTATGAAATAAATTACAGGCCTCTCATCTTTTTAAGTGGGAGAACTTGCACAATTGGTGGCTGACTGACTAAATACTTTTTTGCCCCACTGTACATACCCCAAAGAGAAGCCATGGAATACAGGCAACATCCGCACTGAGCTAAAGGCTAGAGTTGCCGCTTTCAAGGAGCGGGACTCTAACCCGGACGCGAAGAAAAACTCCTGCTATGCCCTGAGACAAACCATCAAACAGGAAAAGCGTCAATACAGGACTAAGATTGAATTGTACTACACCGGCTCCGACACTCGTCGAATGTGGCAGGGCTTGCAAACTATTACAGACTACAAAGGGATGAACAGCCGTGAGTTGCCCATTTGATACAAGCCTACCAGACAAGCAAATTACTTCTATACTTGCTTCGAGGCAAGCAACACTGAAGCATGCATGAGAGCATCAGCTGTTCTGGAAGACTGTGAGATCACGCTCTCCGTAGCCAATGTGAGTAAGAGGAACAAGGCTATGTGGGGTGGCCAGTCCTCTTCTGGCTGTGCCGGGTGGAGATTATAACAGAACATGGCCAAGATGTTTACATGTTCATAAATGACCAGCATGGTCAAATAATAATAATCACAGGCAGAACAGTTGAAACTGGAGCAGCAGCACGGCCAGGTGGACTGGGGACAGCAAGGAGTCATCATGCCAGGTAGTCCTGAGGCATGGTCCTAGGGCTCAGGTCCTCCGAGAGAGAGAAAGAAAGAGAGAATTAGAGAGGGCATACTTAAATTCACACAGGACACGGGATAGGACAGGAGAAGTACTCCAGATATAACAAACTGACCCTAGCCCTCCGACACATAAACTACTGTAGCATAAATACTGGAGGCTGAGACAGGAGGGGTCAGGAGACACTGTGGCCCCATCCGATGACACCCCCGGACAGGGCCAAACAGGAAGGATATAACCCCACCCACTTTAACAATGCACAGCCCCCACACCACTAGAGGGATATCTTCAACCACCAACTTACCATCCTGAGACGAGGCCGGGTATAGCCCACAAAGATCTCCGCTACGGCACAACCCAAGGGGGGGCGCCAACCCAGACAGGAAGATGACATCAGTGACTCAACCCACTCAAGTGACGCACCCCTCCTAGGGACGGTATGAAAGAGCCCTAGTAAGCCAGTGACTCAGCCCCTGTAATAGGGTTAGAGGCAGAGAATCCCAGTGGAAAGAGGGGAACCGGCCAGGCAGAGACAGCAAGGGCGGTTCGTTGCTCCAGAGCCTTTCCGTTCACCTTCACACTCCTGGGCCAGACTACACTCAATCATATGACCCACTGAAGAGATGAGTCTTCAGTAAAGACTTAAAGGTTGAGACCGAGTTTGCGTCTCTCACATGGGTAGGTAGACCATTCCATAAAAATGGAGCTCAATAGGAGAAAGCCCTGCCTCCAGCTGTTTGCTTAGAAATTCTAGGGACAATTAGGAGGCCTGCGTCTTGTGACCGTAGCGTACGTGTAGGTATGTACGGCAGGACCAAATCAGAGAGATGGGTAGGAGCAAGCCCATGTAATGCTTTGTAGGTTAGCAGTAATACCTTGAAATCAGCCCTTGCCTTGACAGGAAGCCAGTGTAGGGAGGCTAGCACTGGAGTATATAATACAATTTTTTGGTTCTAGTCAGGATTCTAGCAGCCGTATTTAGCACTAACTGAAGTTTATTTAGTGCTTTATCCGGGTAGCCGGAAAGAAGAGCATTGCAGTAGTCTAACCTAGAAGTGACAAAAGCATGGATTAATTGTTCTGCATCATTTTTGGACAGAAAATGTATGTTTTTTTAAAATTTTTTAACAATGTTACGTAGATGGAAAAAAGCTGTCCTTGAAACAGTCTTGATATGTTCGTCAAAAGAGAGATCAGGGTCCAGAGTAACGCCGAGGTCCTTCACAGTTTTATTTGAGACGACTGTACAACCATTAAGATTAATTGTCAGATTCAACAGAAGATCTCTTTGTTTCTTGGGACCTAGAACAAGCATCTCTGTTTTGTCCGAGTTTAAAAATAGAAAGTTTGCAGCCTTCCTTATGTCTGAAACACATGCTTCTAGCGAGTGATGACTACTGACCCGTAGCACTCACGTCTGTGGCCATGAAGTTCTTTGAAAGGCTGGTCATGGCTCACATCAACACCATCATCCCAGAAACCCTAGACCCACTCCAATTTGCATACCGCCCCAACAGATCCACAGAGGATGCAGTCGCTATTGCACTCCACACTGCCCTTTCCCACCTGGACTGAAAGAACATCTACGTGAGAATGCTATTCACTGACTACAGCTCAGCGTTCAACACCATAGTGCCCTCAATGCTCATCACTAAGCTAAGAACCCTGGGACTAAACACCTCCCTCTGCAACTGGATCCTGGACTTCCTGATGGGCCTCCCCCAGGTGGTAAGGGTAGGTAACAACACATCTACCACGCTCATCCTAAACACGGGGGCCCCTCAGGAGTGCGTGCTCAGTCCCCTCCAGTTTTACCCATGGCTGCATGGCCAGGTACAACTTCAACACCATCATTAAGTTTGCCGACGACACAACAGTGGTAGGCCTGATCACCGACAATGACGAGACAGCCTATAGGTAGGAGGTCATAGACCTTGCCGTGTGGTGCCAGGATACCAACCTCTCCCTCAACGTAATCAAGACCAAGGAGATAATTGTGGACTACAGGAAAAGGAGGACCGAGCACGCCCCCATTCTCATCGACGGGGCTGCAGTGGAGCAGGTTGAGAGCCACATCACCAACAACAAGCTTTCATGGTCCAAACACACCATGACAGTCATGAAGAGGGCACGACAAAGCCTACTCCCCTGCAGGAAACTGAAAAGATTTGGCATGGGTCCTCAGATCCTCAAAAAGGTATACAGCTGCACCATCGAGAGCATCTTGACTGGTTGCATCACTGCCTGGTATGGCAACTGCTTGGCATCCGAACGCACTACAGAGGGTACATCACTGGGGCCAAGCTTCCTGCCATCCAGGACCTCTATACCAGGTTGTGTCAGAGGAAGGCCCTAAAAATGTTCAGACTCCAGCCACCCTAGTCATAGACTGTTCTCTCTGCTACCGCATGGCAAGTCTAGGTCCAAAAGCCTACTTGACAGCTTATACCCCCAAGCCATAAGACTCCTGAACAGCTTATCAAATGGCTACCCAGACTATTTGCATTACCCCCCCCCCCCTTTACGCTGCTGCTACTGTTTATTATCTATGCATAGCCACTTTAACTCTACCTACATGTAAATATTACATCGACTAGCCTGTGCCCTTGTATATTTTTTACTGATCTATTTTATACTTAACCAATAATGCAGTTTTAAGAAAAATAAGTGTTAATGGCTTATAAGTAAGCATTTCACTGTAAGGTCTACATATTCCTGTTGTATTTGGCGCATGTGACAAATGATATGAGTACATGTATGAGTACTGTATGAGTACATGCATTATGTAATGTTATATTGCCCTTATACCCTTGCTCACATGGTTTGCTATTGTAGGACAATGCGGGTGATAGGGCCACAGATTCCAGAACGCCACGCAGAGGACGCTCGTCTAAAACCTTTGCGGATGAGGAGGAACTTAAAGAGGTTATATCATCCTTCACTGCTCACTCCCCTTCTGCCTGTGTGGATTGTATGTTGATGAGGTATGTGAGTCGAGTCTGTGAGGTAACCATGTTAGATGTTCTCTGTACAGCCTGAGAAAGTGGAGGAGACCCCGCCTCGCAGAGGCAGACGGTCAGGTGCCCAGGCCAAAGACTCCACCACAGGTAAGAGGTTCCACCACAGCCATTTGGAAATTCAAGATCTAAATGCTTCCATAGCTCTACTCTGTGCTAGGCCTATTTAGTACTTTCAATCTCACGTTTCTGATATGTAGATGGGTGATAGCTAAGGTGCATGCCAACTTCATCATATTTTTCCTGTGTGCCCCTCAACAATTAAATTTTTTGTCATTATCAACACATTTCACACAAAATAAACATATTACTTTCCTACACAGGAAACCAGGAGAAAGAGGAGGAAGAGAAAACAGGAGAGACATCATCGGAAAAGCCAAAGGAGAAACAGGAGGTAAGTTCAGTCGACATGATCAGTTTGGCATAGACCTTCATTCATTCAGCGTAGGGGGGTCTCATTCAGCTGGGGGGCGGCGGTCTCATTCAGCTGGGGGGCGGCGGTCTCATTCAGCACAGGGGCGGTGGTCTCATTCAGCACGGGGGCGGCGGTTCCCCATTCAGGGGCGTGGCGGTCTCATTCAGCACGGGGGCAGCGATTTCCCCATTCAGCAGGGGGTGGCAGTCTCATTCAGCAGGGGGGCGGTGATAAAACATGAGGGGAGCAGGCCAACATCAACTATTTATATGGCCACACAGATCACTTGTTAACAGCTGATTGACTCAGTATTTCAGGTCAGGGCTCTCTGTTTTGTTGTTGTATTAGATTCATCCCCCTCTTCAAAAAGATGAGGAGGAGGAGGAGGAGGAGGAGGAGGAGAAGAAGAAGAGTGAGCAGAAGAGAGGCAGTAGACGGGGAAGACCAGCTAAACCTCCAATCTCCAAGAAAAAGACAAATGAAGATGCAGAAAGCTCTCCTTCCAAGGAGCCCACTGATACTCGTGAGTTTCTTTTTTGAAACTTTATTTCAATCCACAATATAATCTTACTGCAAGATCCAAATACTTTCATAATGCATGATTGGGTATTAAAAGTGATTGTCAACAACTATGAAAACTATCATTGTCGATGCACTTTCTAAGTGCATGGAAGGGAGTTAATACAGAACTCAGAAAAGCTTGGTCTGGCATTTGTTACAGTAACAGTCTCTTTCTCTTAGGCAAACCTGCAGTGAAGAGGAAGAGGTCTGAGGAATCTGGGGAGGTGTGTCCTTTTCACTTCTCTGACCACAAGGTTTACTGAGCCATGCCTGGTTCCTCTTTGACCCCCAGTCTTTACTCCTGCAGACTTCATAGATCTGAAAGGACTGGATACATTAGTTATATGGGAAATTATAGGGCTAGGTGCAGCCATCACCTTATTGCTTACACTTATCCAGTCCATTTTAGATCTATGAATGCCGAGGAGCTGGTTAGAGGAAGGCCCCTGAGATAAAATGGAACCGTAGCAATTAGTCCTTCCATTGACAGAGAGGTGTGTGTTTTAAAGTGAGCTTTGATTCTGTTGAAGGGGACCCAGCCTGAGGAGGAGGGGACCCAGCCTGAGGAGGAGGGGACCCAGCCTGAGGAGGAGGGGACGCAGCCTGAGGAGGAGGGGACGCAGCCTGAGGAGGAGGGGACGCAGCCTGAGGAGGAGGGGACGCAGCCTGAGGAGGAGGGGACCCAGCCTGAGGAGGAGGGGACCCAGCCTGAGGAGGAGGGGACCCAGCCTGAGGAGGAGGGGACCCAGCCTGAGGAGGAGGGGACCCAGCCTGAGGAGGAGGGGACCCAGCCTGAGGAGGAGGGGACCCAGCCTGAGGAGGAGGGGACCCAGCCTGAGGAGGAGGGGACCCAGCCTGAGGAGGAGGGGACCCAGCCTGAGGAGGGGGGGACCCAGCCTGAGGAGGGGGGGACCCAGCCTGAGGAGGGGGGGACCCAGCCTGAGGAGGGGGGGACCCAGCCTGAGGAGGGGGGGACCCAGCCTGAGGAGGAGGGGACCCAGCCTGAGGAGGAGGGGACCCAGGAAAGTGACCTGAAGGAACAAGAGGAGAAACAACATGGAGAGGATAGCGGTGAGAATAGATGCAATACTTCCGCACACTGTGGTCCAAATGACACTCGATTAACCCATGCCATGTCATTAAAAAAAAACTTGTTCTGTCCCTCCCTTTTTCAGTGAGCCAGTCTGACGACCCGGAGAAGGGGACAGAAGAGGGCTCCAGTGATAACAAAACAGATGAGGTACGTAGAGAACATACAGTCAAGCTGATTTTAGATATTGCATATTATTATTATTCTATCTTTGAATGGTTTTGATCAGTCTCAAACCAACCAAAATGGTGTTTGAATGGATTCCCCCCTCCCCCATGGAACTCTACCAGGGTGAGGAGGACAAAGACACGCCTCAGAAGAAACCTGCTCGTAGGGGAAGGCCCTCGAAGGGAGCAACATTGACGTCAGAGGAACCGGGTATGGCTCAGGGGGTCTAGGTAGTTAGGAGGATATGATTTCCATGGAAATTAATTTTGTAACTTGGCAAAACATTTATCGATGGCTGTTGGAGAACTCTGATCTCATACATGTATGTATTCATTACAGTTTACTCTCATAGGAGCAGGTTAAACTGGGTGAGAAATGAGGGGTTGAAACGTTGTTGCATCTATTAACACCACCATGCTTTTGACTACTGTGTGACTATGCACACTTTTTCATTGTAAACAGAAAATACCGTATCTGAGAAGACCGACAAAAAGCCAGACAAGAAAGAGAGCGAACAAAAAGAGGATGAAGAGGAGGAAGAGACGCCTAAATCCAGAACTGCGACTCGAGCTGCTGTTCGCCTTGAAGCTGAGAGGTAAACGATGTGTCACATGACATGCAGTGCGTGATATACACTACATGGCCAAAATTTGTGGATTCGGCTATTTCAGCCACACCCATTGCTGACGGGTGCATAAAATCGAGCACACAGCCATGCAATCTCCATAGACAACCATTGGCAGTAGAATGGCCTTACTGAAGAGCTCAGTGACTTTCAGTGTGGCATCGTCATAGGATGCCACCTTTCCTACAAGTCAGTTCGTCAAATTTCTGCCCTGCTAGAGCTGCCCCAGTCAACTATAAGTGCTGTTATTGTGAAGTAGAAACGTCTAGGAGCAACAACGGCTCAGCCACGAAGTGGTAGGCCACACAAGCTCACAGAACGGGACCACTGAGTGCTGAAGCTCGTTAAAATAGTTTGTCCTCGGTTGCAACATTCACTACCGAGTTCCAAACTGCCTTTGGAAGCAACGTCAGCACAATAATTGTTTGTCTGGAGATTCATGAAATGGGTTTCCACGGCCGAGCAGCTGCACACAAGCCTAAGATCACCATGCGCAATGCCAAGCGTCGGCTGGAGTGGTGTAAAGCTTGACGCCATTAGATTCTGGAGTAGTGGAAACACGTTCTCTGGAGTGATGAACTACACTTCACCATCTGACAGTCCTACGGACAAATCTGGGTTTGGCGGAGGAGGAATAATAATAGTCTGGGCTGTTTTTCATGGTTTGGGCGAGGCCACTTAATTCCAGTGAAGGGACATCTAGACGCTACAGCATACAATGACATTCTAATCTAGACGATTCTGTGCTTCCCACTTTGTGGCAACAGTTTGGGGAAGGCCCTTTCCTGTTTCAGCATGACAATGCCCATATGCACAAAGTGAGGTCCATACAGAAATTGTTTGTCGATCGGAGTAGAAGAACTTGACTGGCTTACACAGAGCCCTGACCTCAACCCCATCGAACACCTTTGGGATGAATTGGAATGTCGACTGGGAGCCAGACCTAATCGCCCAACATCAGTGCCCGACCTCATTAATGCTCTTGTGGCTGAATGGAAGCATGTCCCTGCAGCAATGTTCCAACATCTAGTAGGGAGGCTAGGGGGGGGGGGGGGGGGGGGGGGCAATTCCATATCAAAGCCCATGATTTTAGAATTAGATGATCGATGAGCAGTTTTGTCCATGTTGTGTAGATTCTAGAACATGGCTGACTTAAAGGGATAGTTCAGAAAAATTACAAATGTATGTATTCGTTTCCTTACCTTGAAAGTGGTCTATGGACAAGGAGAGACTGCAATCCACACTTGGGTTTTGTTAAACTAAATACTGCCACCAACCACTCATATTAGCGTCTTTTAGTATTTTTCCACAACAAGGAAGTCAATGTCCCCCAGTTAGCATGTTTTAAATGTCATGTCAAAATCAATCAAATTTCAATCACATTTATTTGTAAAGCCCTTTTTACATCAGCCGATGTCACAAAAGGCTATACAGAAACCCAGCCTAAAACCCCAAACAGCAAACAATGCAGGTGTAGAAGCACTGCTTTGTTTTCTGCTTCTTTTTTTATCTCAAAGTAAATAGTCATTGAGCTGCAGTTGAAGTCGGAAGTTTGCATACACCTTAGCCAAATGCATTTAAACTCAGTTTTTCAAAATTCCTAACGTTTAATCCTAGTAAAAATTCCCTGTCTTAAATCAGTTAGGATCACCACTTTTTTATTTTAAGAATGTGAAATGTCAGAATAATAGTAGAGAGAGTGATTTATTTCATATTTTATTTCTTTCATTACATTCCCAGTGGGTCAGAAGTTTACATACACTCAATTAGTATTTGGTAGCATTGCCTTTAAATTGTTTAACTTGGGTCAAATGTTTCGGGTAGCCTTCTGCTAGCTTCCCATAATAAGTTGGGTGAATTTTGGCCCATTCCTCCTGACAGAGCTGGTGTAACTGAGTCAGGTTTGTAGGCCTCCTTGCTTGCACATGTTTTTTAAGTTCTGCCCACAAATTCTTTATATGACTGAGGTCAGGGCTTTGTGATGGCCACTCCAATACCTTGACTTTGTTGTCCTTAAGCCATTTTCCCACAACTTTGGAAGTATGCTTGGGGTCATTGTCCATTTGGAAGACCCATTTGCGACCAAGCTTTAACTTCCTGACTGATGTCTTGAGATGTTGCTTCAATATATCCACATAATTTTCTTTCCTCAGGATGCCATCTATTTTGTGAAGTGCACCAGTTTCTCCTGCAGCAAAGCACCCCCACGACATGATGCTGCCACCCCCGTGCTTCACGTTTGGGATGGTGTTCTTCGGCTTGCAAGCCTCCCCCTTTTTCCTCCAAACATAACGATGGTCATTATGTCCACACAGTTCTATTTTTGTTTCATCAGACCAGAGGACATTTCTCCAAAAAGTATGATCTTTGTCCCCATGTGCAGTTGCAACCCGTAGTCTGTCTTTAAGGCGATTTTGGAGCAGTGGCTTCTTCCTTGCTGAGTGACCTTTCAGATTATGTAGATATAGGACTCATTTTACTGTGGATACAGATACTTTTGTACCTGTTTCCTCCAGCATCTTCACAGGGTCCTTTGCTGTTGTTCTGGGATTGATTTGCACTTTTCGCACCAAAGTACGTTCTTATGTAGGAGACAGAACGTGACTCTTTCCTGAGCGGTATGCCGGCTGCGTGGTCCCATGGTGTTTATACTTGCGTACTATTGTTTGTACAGATGAACGTGGTAACCTTCAGGCATTTGGAAATTGCTTCCAAGGATAATCCAGACTTGTGGCGGTCTAAAAAAATATTGGGTGCTGATTTCTTGGCTAATTTCTTTTGATTTTCCCATGATGTCAAGCAAAGAGGCACTGAGTTTCAAGGTAGGCCTTGAAATACATCCACAGGTACACCTCCAATTGACTCAAATGATGTCAATTAGCCTATCAGAAGCTTCTAAAGCCATGCTATCATTTTCTGGAATTTTCCAAGCTGTTTTAAAGGCACAGTCAACTGAGTGTATGTAAACTTCTGACCCACTAGAATTGTGATACCGTTAAATAATCTGTCTGTAAACAATTGTTGGAAACTTTCCTTGTGTCATGCACAAAGTAGATGTCCTAACCGACTTGCCTAAACTATAATTTAACAAGAAATTTGTGGAGTGGTTGAAAAATGAATGACGCCAACCTACGTATGTAAACTTCCGACTTCAACTGTACATAATGCCTTTCATACACGATATGTGCAAACAGTATTGACAACAGTAGGAGTGTATCATTTTCATCTAACCACCACACAGAAAACGGCAACTAGTGTAACATTGCCCTTAACCATCTTCAGATAATTCGAAACATTCATAATTAACTATAAGGGAGAAGGGAACAAAGTCTGTCCAACAATATCTTGTTGGGGTGTCTGGCACGGAGGTTGCAAGAAGGCAGTTCTCTCAAGTTGCTTTCCATTTGTATTTTCTCCAGGAACAAACCAAGGAAACCTTCCACCCGAGCTCGAGGTGAAGAGGAGAACCCAGCAAACACACGGTAGGTTGATGTGTGTGTGTATGCTTGCGTCCGTGTGTGTGACATGATGTGCTCATCTCTTGTTATTGTGTGAATCCTTGTTTATTTGTATAAACGTTATGATTATTTTCTGAAATGCTATATAGTATCTAGCAAATTTGTTTTATAAGGGACCTCTTTACAATTGTTTTGACATGACCCTCTAATATATTGTCAATAGGGCATTATATTTGTTACTGCATACTCTTGCTTACCTGTTATTACCCTTCAGTGGGATGAGAGGACAGGCCTCGACATCAGCTAAGGCAGGGGGGCGTAAACGTGAAGCCAGCCCCCCAGCAGTGCGCACCAGAGGTGGACAAAAATCTGAGGAGCCCTCTTCCAAAAAGACCAAGCGATGAACAAATACCTGCTTTCCCCAAGCCCAGGTATTAGAATATTCACAGCGCTGTTGACATGAGTTTTTTTGAGTTTTAAATGCTTCTTTGTTTTTAGAAACACTTCACATAAAACATACCGGTATTAATTTTAACAGATCTGAACCTCTCCCCTCTATTCAAGCCTGTGGATGTGTTGGATAGGAACATTTGGGGATGGCATGACAGAATGGTCTAGCAGTAGTGGTTCTCCAAACAGTCACCTGACCTGGATTTAGCTCATGGTGCTTTCCATTTCTATACAGTATTATAGACCCTTCACCATAGGCCCATATGTTTTAGATTGCACTGGTCATTTTAAAGATGTTAGCTAATAATATCTCATGAAACGGAGCATTAGAGACCAATCAAAGGTCTTATGTGGAGAGCCTCATTGACTTTAATCCTAGGACAAAACACTGGAAATTCTTTGTCACTGACAAATCGACTTCTGTCTGTGTTGGTCACTCCAAGGATTTGCTGTCGTGCAGGCATATGTTCTTTGGTTCCTGCGTCACGTTCAAGGGTTTTATATTTCTTTGACCTATAGATACATTTAGATATCATTCATATAGAGTTGTATAGAAGTTATTAACCTGGGTATAGTCTCACAAGTACTTTTACAATTTGTGTTATGTTTTTGCTCATTGTTTCCGTACCCAGAAGCCTCTTCCTGTTACTGGACTTGAACATGGAAGTATCCATTCTATGAATGTAAAGGAGGTGTTTGTCTTCTCCCTGTGTTTTTATTTTCTTCTGTTATTTTGTTTTTTACTACACAGATTTGTCTGTGCTCCTAACTACTTTCCCCATTAAGTGATTTCTATTTTTGGTTATTTTTGTAACGTGTGCTCACAGAGCTTATGCCCTGTTGTCAGTATTGGAAGAGATTAAATCCCTTTCAAATGGTGAACAAGTGGCGTGTGTGGGACTCTTTCCTCACTTATTGACTGAACATTTTGTTTTTGATTATACTGGAAGGTATGTTTCAGGACATTATTAAATGTGAAATTAATTCAAAACTGTGTTACACTTCACACTTTGCGTATGCATAATTATAGTACTTATCATAGTTTCACACATTTAAACTACAACTCCACAAATCTTCCACATCTGGTAACACTCATGAAGTGCCGTCTAATCCATTTTGCATGTTAAACAACTAAGTTAAGCTTTGTTATTGTTTCAACTGCAGATTGCCCCTTTAAGGTGAGGTAGTGCTACTGTGTGTATCACACATGTTTTAACTGCTGTGCAGTTAAGTCTCAACTGTTATTTTTCAGTGGAGGTGTTGTTTGAATGGATGTGCTATCTGTAAAGTGTACATAGCTGAAGTCAACCAATCAGCTGAGGGGAGAGGACATTCCTGGTTACAAATGGGGAATAAACTAACACGCTAAGAATGAAATATGCCACAATCGTTAACACATTACAAGGATTTAAATAATGACTACACCTGAGCCCATGAATTCCAAAGGCATCAATAAGGGCCATGAAATGCTGGAGGTTTTTTAAGACGCTGGATGGAGTTTTCCGACCGTTCCTGCGGAATGCTTAATCCGATTCTTTAAGGAGTTCTGCTTCAGGTATTTCCTGGTACAGGAATCCAGTCCCTAAATATTATCTTAACACCTCTTTTTAACGATTTGGATCCATTTTCATTTAGTCACTGGTCCTGGCAATGATTGATACCATTGGAGTAACCAGGTACCTTTTTGTTTTCTAATGACTGGCTGTGGACTGACAATGGGGACTATAATGTAAGGTCATAGATCATATTAAATGATGTTCTGTATGTAATTCTATGTGTTAGGTACTATTGTACCTAATTGTGTAGAGACAGCTAGGTTGGTATAGTACAGTCATGATCTAACAGACATTATAAACCAGGTGATTTGAGCCCTGAATGCTGATTGGTTGAAAGTTCTGGTATAACAGGCCGTATACATAGGAAATGACCAAAAATGACTTTTTCACTGTTCTAATTACGTTGGTAACCAGTTTATAATAGCAATAAGGCACTTTGTTGGTTTGTGGTATATGGTCAATATACCACGACTAAGGGATGTGTCCACGCACTCCATATCACTTATCCTTATCGCATCCTCCAGATGGGAGAGCTTCTCCTGTTGTGACTTGATATGAGTGTCATCAAGGTTAGGCTAGTCTCTTCGTTAGCCATGTGGTTTATACTGGAGAGCACTATGGAAAGCATGTGGTTTCATCTTAGCTGTCAAGTGAAATAGAAGGCATGTTAGATTTGAACAGAGGTGAGATCCTCCCAGACTGCCTAGCTCAGCTGTTTGGGATAAGGGGGCTCACTCTCATAGCCCCTCAATATTGGGAGTGGTCTTTCCTCTACTAGGATTTTGCCAAGGCGACTGGCACTGAATATAATGGCCTCCCATTCAGCCTCTCCGCTCACAAGACATAAAAGTTAACAGGTGTTTAATGTCAGAAGTGTTTCATATGAGAGTCACAGAAATAGAGACAGGCAGCCAAGAAGGGTAGAGGCTTAAAAAAAAAAAATCTATATACGCATTATTTAAAAAATACCATGGTTAAGGCAGAGATGGAGGTTAACTTGACTGGGTTTTTGAGCCATGTCACCACAGCACTCCATCGCTGGCAGCTTTTTAGAGAGACAATGGCAAAATAAAATGTCATAGGAAACACAACACAGAAGAAACAGATCAAAGATTAGGTTTGTGGTAACCATAATAATATGCTGCTGGCCACTACTGACCTAACCCAGGGAGTGCGAGAGGATACAAGATTCAGTCATTTAAAAAAAAAGTCAACTTTCTTCACTGACCAACATAGGAGCTGCAAAGACATGGTGGCATAGGGGCATGGACAATCTGGGACCTCTAGAAGCTTCCAAAGACTAGAACACCATAAAATTATTCATTATTCGGCAACGTATTCAGACCTTTACTTTTTCCACATTTTGACAAGTTACAGCCTTTTCTAAAAATAGTTGGGGGGGGAAATCCTCATCAGTCTACACACAATACCCCATAATGACAAACCACAAACAGGTTTTAAGAAATGTTTGAAAAGTTATTTGAAAAAAAAAAATAATGGAATATTACATTTACATAAGTATTCAGACCCTTTACTCAGTACTTTGTTGAAGCACCTTTGGCAGCGATTACAGCTTGGAGTCTTCTTTGGTATGACGCTAAAAGCTTGGCACTCCTGTATTTGGGGAGTTTCTACCATTCTTCCCTGCAGATCCTCTCAAGCTCTGTCAGGTTGGATGGGGAGCATTGCTGCACAGCTATTTTTCAGTCTCTCCAGAGATGTTCGATTGGGTTCAAGTCCGGCCTCTGGCTGGGCCACTCGAGGACATTCCGAAGCCACTCCTTTGTTGTCTGTGTGCTTAGGGACGTTGTACTGTTGGAAGGTGAATCTTCGCCCCAGTCTGAGGATCTGAGCACTCTGAAGCAGGTTTCCATGAAGGATCTCTCTGTACTTTGCTCCGTTCATCTTTCCCTCGATCCTGACCAGTCTCCCAGTCCATGCCGCTGAAAGAAATCCCCACAGCATGATGCTGCCACCACCATGCTTCACCGTAGAGATGGTGCAAGGTTTCCTCCAGACGTGATGCTTGGCATTCAGGCCAAAGAGTTCAATCTTGGTTTCATCAGACCAGTGAATCTTGTTTCTCATGGTCTGAGAGTCTTTGGGTGCCTTTTGGAAAACTCCTAGCGGGCTGTCATGTGCCTTTTACTGAGGAATGGCTTCCGTCTGGCCACTCTACCATAATGGCCTGATTGTTCTCCCCCGATTGCTTAATTTGGCCGGGCGGACAGCTCCAGGAAGAGTCTTGGTGTTTCCAAACTTCTTCCATTTAAGAATGATGGAGGCCACTGTGTTCTTGGGGACCTTCAATGCTGCAGAAATGTTTTGGTACCCTTCCCCAGATCTGTACCTCGACACAATCCTGTCTGGGAGCTCTACGGACAATTCCTTCAACCTCTTGGCTTGGTTTTTGCTCTGACATGCACTGTCAACTGTGGGACCTTTATATAGACAGGTGTGTGCCCTTCCAAATCATGTCCAATCAATAGAATTTACCACTGGTGGGCTCCAATCAAGATGTAGAAACATCTCAAGAATGATCAATGGAAACAGGATGCGCCTGAGCTCAACTTCCAGTCTAATAGCAAAGGGCCTGAATACTTATGTAAAGAAGGTATTTCTGCTTTTTATTTTGAATAAATTTGCAAACATTTCTAAAAATCTGTTTTCACTTTGTCATTATTGGGTATTGTGTGTAGATTGATGAGCAAAAAAATGTATTTAATCCATTTTAGAATAAGGCTGTAAAGTAACAAAATGTGGAAAAAGTCAAGGGGTCTGAATACTTTTCAAGGCACTGTGTATATAATAATATAATAAGTCCTCCATATGAGCAGTATTGAGCTCAAAGTGGTAATATACAGTCAGACACCTCAGTCCAACTATCCTCAGTTAGTTCTAGAACATCTAAATTATCCTTGAAGCCTTGATTACCTGATAAACCCCTGTGTATATTCAAAAGAAGTACATCTGACATAACATTCATGAAAGGCTTGTTTTCTATGAAGGACATTTTTATTGAAGTGTGAGCGCAGGAGAAAGAGAATAGTCGCAGAGGCATTTAGGCAACGAGGCCCTTGACTAAAGAGAAGTCTCGCATGAATGTGCTTGAGTTGCATGTATTGTCTATTGCGTGCCGGAGGCAGATGGGAGCTCGTTTGTCAGTAGAACACACTTGAAAATCCACTATAAATCATGTCTGCGCTATCTACACAAATGAATTGGACTGTAACAGTGGGCTATCCCCCCACTAAAAAGTGCTCCTGTGCTTTGAGTGTGAGCCCAGTAATGTAGCCAATGCTGAGTTGTTTTGAATAACTTCCAAGAGGAGGAGGGCACAGCTAGGCCTGCTCTTCCCTTGTCTCTTGGTAACATTTTCAGTATAAGGTGTGTGCCGTCCAAAGGGTTCTTCCATTTAGTGGTTCATCGCATGCAAGGATAATGTTTCTTGAGAAAAAAAAGATTAGGGGCATTTGAATCATTACTTAGGTGACTAAAAGCATACTTATAGTCAGTCGGTGGCGCTCTTCCTCCACTTCTCAATGTCGAAGTTGATTAAGGGTGGATCTGATATTTGGTGAGAAAGGCAGAGGACCTTTTGGGAGCAGGTATTGCAAATGACTCTTGGCAGTGCCCTCTCATGTATTGCTCCATCTGAACGCAATTTGGCAGCGGTTCTTGTAAGAGAGGGGGAGAATGGCGTGCTGCAAGCCTCCTTCCTCATACCAGCACGCAAAGGTTCAGGACCTGTCATAAACACACCCTGGAGAGGATGGGAAACAGAGATGTTACCATGGTTCTGTCATGCGGCTCGATTAACCAGGATTTCTGTTAAAAACATACGGTTAAAGTTATATGCTGTGTAGAAATAATGAGACACAATCACTCACGCCAGGTTAACCCAGTATACATGCATGTCTTGGTTTTTGTTGTAGTTTTCTCCCTTACATCACACAGAGGAGGAATTCAGGGAGTGGTAGTTTTCTCCCTTACATCACACAGAGGAGGTATTCAGGGAGTGTGGTAGTTTTCTCCCTTACATCACACCACGGAGGTATTCAGGAAGTGAAAATGAAATTTGTGGACAAATAAATACATTATGTCAACTCTCCATAACACCAACATTACAGAATGATCTGCCATCATTGTAATTGAATATAACGATGATAATTACAATTATTACATATAATCACCTTGAAAGGTTCAATCTGCAATATTTAAAGGAGATGTTCACTTTATTTGAACTAAATCTGTATTTTGGATGAAAATGGGAGGTTATAGAATAGTCCAGACTCTTTTTTTTATTTTTGTTATTTTTTTACATTTCAATTGGTTTTGAGAAACTTACCCCAACCAGCGATAAACTTCCTTATGATCGTTCTGCAGTGCTTAGATAAGACATTAACAAAAGCTAAAAAAACATCAAATAAACTACAAGTTTTATCTCCTGCATCAGGATGCTCAAATTAAGATCCTACATCTGAATGTCACAAAGCCCATATTTACCTGTGGGCCCCAGACACCACCTCCATGTCAGTGTCTTTCCCAGCCAGCAGAGGGACCCATCTTATCTAATCTACCTTGGCTGTCCCTGAGTATCCCTCTATATACAGGCTAGAGAGCATGATGTGGACCTTACAAACAGGCATTTACTCAAACACTATGGGGTTTCTATATAGTTTTCCAAACCCGGTCCTAGAGAGCCTATGTGTCTGGGCAGTTTTGAATCTCTTCACAAGTATATTTCTAACTAATTGCACATAAGTCCCACACCCACAAATGAAATGGCAGAGGAGAAGATACATTCTGAAAAGGGACAAAAGTATGCTTTTGTTGATGGTCTGGAAGAATATGTGAAATTGATGGGGACATTGGATTTATTTCCAATTAGTTCTTTCACCACTTCTGCCAATTCTTTAAAAATTTGAACCACAAGTTGGTACGCCGATTTGGGATGAATTCATTAAAGGTAGATTTTCTCCTTGAGTGCCATGAATGACTTTCCTTTGCAAAGAAATGCTTTTATACATCTGTGACATCAATCTTGCTTTACTCTATGCATACACACGCTGAAGCTTTTATTGCATATCACTTACTTTGCATCACTTATTGTCTTGCTGTACACTGTTTAGTTTTCTTGCCACTTATAGCTACTTACTTTCTATGATTCATCCCAGTTTGGTTATCTAAACACGCTGGAGCCCAGGGAGTCCTGGTTGACATTGTATTGATAACCAGGGTGACTTCCTCTTTTGTGGACCTCTGGCACGTGAACAAACTCTCAATTTGACCCATTTTCCATCTTATTCTCTCTTACCTTCTCTTTACCCTCCTTCTGTGGCTAAAGCAGGGAAGACTCATTACAAAAACCTTTTCAAATTCTCTTCAAGACTAAGTCAAACTTGAAGTCTTAAGTCAGCTGGGGTTATTCCTGTAAGGAAGGAGTTGTTGAGATCAGCAGTCAACTTTTTGCAAGGATCATATGTCATGATATCGTCATAAAAAATGCAAAAGTAGCACGAACAATCAATTGTCTGTACACAAAAGCAGTCTTTTAAGATGTTGTGAAAAATGAAAATGAGGTCCCCTTCTAATCCAGGTGCAGGGTCCATGCAGTTGCACAGCAGGGAAAGGTCCTATATGTACTTCAGGCTGCTAGTGTTTTCACTAATATATCTTTAACTGCAGGGACAGTAGTAAGTAACAGTCTTTTTATATGGATTTCTTGAGTATAAATTCATTACCTCAGAAAACGTTATTAAGATAAGAATTATATTTACATCCCTGATTTATCAACCTCCCAACAACATCTACTATCATCATATTGGAATGGGAAAAGTCAAGGATGCCACATATGCAAATTGCAAAGTAGTATACTCAGTGACCACTAGGTGGTAGGACATATACATGCAAAAGGTCTGCCAATGACATCATTGATCCAGGTATGATAGGATTACACACTCATAACATATGCTTGTCATATGCTTGTCATCAATTGCCCTATACATTTTCTAGGCATATGACCTCACGTTATATTCAGTGGGTTCGTGCTGATATTTATAATCACTGCAAACTGTTGCAATCATCAAACTGTTATCAAGATGAGGAAGCTATTTAGAATGGAAATAATAACACTGCAAATATCTGAAATTATAGCATCAGATTCAATGCCAATGACCCTATTATGGTTCTGTTAAACGGTTGAAATTCAAAATAAATCTAAAAATCCCTGCTTATTCAACATTATGCTCTACATTGTGCCCATAAAATATATTATTAATCAAGGCCTAACTATATAATAAATGACATAGGCCTACGCATAAACCGCGCATAACTCGATAGCTTTTCTGCGCAAGTAGACATTCACAAATACCAGTTATGCCTTTTGTGTGTTTTAATTGGTAGCCTATTGTATTGATTTACTTGTTTTATATATAAAGCGTTTATCCACTATCTTCTTTTACATTGACTCATATTTGTGTTGATTGAAATTTGGTGATATCAGTAGGCCAAGACCTGAGGCACCATTAACACTAGATACAGGTAAATCATCAGCTGATCTTTTGTGTGTATATATATATATATATATATATATATATATATATATATATATATATATATATATATATATATATATATTGTATATTTAATTTTATATATATATATATATATATATACAAAAGATCAGCTGATGCATTACCTGTATCTAGTGTTAATGGTGCCTCAGGTCTTGGCCTACTGATATCACCAACTTTCAATCAACACAAATATGAGTCAATGTAAAAGAAGATAGTGGATAAACGCTAGTGGACGATAGTGGATAAAGTGACATGGTTAGAAGCCTATATTATGGGAACTGCTGAAGCGTTCGAATATTCACGCTTGCATTGTGCGCTGAATGAATGTTGTTGATGTTTATTCATGTCTTACTAACATCACGATAAAAAAGTATATGATGTACACCAATAACAATAACAACTATACAAATAAAAATAATACTATGACATGTATTATTATTATTAGTGGTAGCCCTTGGCGTAGACTATAAAGGAGGCTACACCTGGTATTATCAGATAACACAACACAATCTGACCAATTGGGACGCAGGCTATTACATGAATGATATGCCTACACTATGATCCTACAAAACCTACAGAGAGGCCTAAAGCTACAAGACAAACACATATTGCTCGACTTAATTTAGTATTTATTTATATCCTAAACCAAATGCACGATACCATGGTGATAATATAACATCTGAAATAATAGGCTAAAGATTAGCCTATATGTTGCCTACTGTTGAGGTATCATTGCGAGAGGAAACACACAAGCATGGCTCCTGAATGACATTTTAGTCATTTAGCAGACGCTCTTATCCAGAATGACTTACAGGAGCATTTAGGGTTAAGTGCCTTGCTCAAGAGCACATGGAAAGATTTTTCACCTAGTTGACTCGAGGATTCGAACCAACGACCTTTCATTTACTGGCCCAACGCTCCCGCTAGGTTACCTACAGCTAAATTAAACAAGATCAATGATAAATCTTGGACGAATTTATTAAGACCTCAATTCGATCAATTGCCAATGAGAAAATAATTATTCCTCCTACCTCAATGTGCTGCCTGCGGGCCCACAGATCATGTCACCGACACCCGAGGTCTGTGTTAATTTATAGGCCTGCATGTGGCAAACCATGAAAAACATAATGTGCATGCATTGAAATTAAATGGGGTTTAGGCATTTGCTTTATAACATACAGAAGGAGAAGCATAAAGCCTACATCATTATTTCAGGGGAAGATGCTCCTCAGAAAGAACTCCAGACATTACGCAAATAGTCCCTACCATATAACTATTCTTTGTTTTACATTTATGATGAGTTATCAACCTTAATTGAATACATTTGACACCGAGTGAATCTTACCTGTGGTTCAGGTGGTTGGTATTTACAGTATAGATTCATGGCCAAGGTCGTCGTCAATAACGGCATCTATTGAGCAAACGGTAGGCCTATGTATGGATAGGGAGAAGGCGCACAACAACAGCCACCCAGGTAGACTGACAGCTGTATTACTATCAACCTCGAAGTTCTTATTATTCTGAGTGACATTGGCTACAGTTGTGTATGCGTATATATTGGTGTCCGTTGGCTAAAGACAAACATATGCTAGCTAGGCTACTCTCATTCCAATGGGTCATTTTATTTTCATGGTTTGATATACAACAGCCCTTTTGACCGGTGAGGGGTTAACCTTTAAAAAACATATTTATTGCCAGACAGGACGTGAGTGTGTCGTAATTTACAGTGGCCAATCATCACGCGATTTTTCTCTCCTCTCGTCCAATAGGAAATGGAGAGGGATCGCTGTCTGTCACAGGTGAGGTTGGATAGTGGATCTGTGTGAAAAAGGCAGGAAAAGAGAGAAAGCTTAGGCTAATGCGAGAGCTGACGGAGGAGAAGCATCGAGCCTCGGGATATAGGCTGAACGCAGTATTTCCATCGCTTTTTCAGTGGAAATGCAATGAGATACCAAATCTGGGAGGTACAAAAAAGCAGTAATAGCGCTTCAAGGGGAATACAATGCGGATGATTTGACGTTGGTCCATATCTACGATTTTTACAAGACAGAAACTTGCTCTTTGAAATGGCCGTTCGTAGCAACTCCTTGATGCCTTTCTCTATCCAAGCCATTTTGAACAAAAAAGAGGACAGTCGACACTTGCCAGATTTGGACATCTGCTTCTCGAAGACTGCGTGTTGGAAAATATTTGGAGAAATGGATACTGGTTCGGAGGACTTTCCCGCGGCGTGTAGAAGTGACGAGGGAGCTTGCATGGCCAGCGACCAGAAAAGTTACGACTCGGATTCAGGTCTCAGTGATGACAATGACAGCAAGAGGCTGGCCGTTTGCAAGTCCGAGAAAAACAGGGATCCTGCTTCAGACGTACTGGAAGAAAGTTTGCAGGACGAAACGGACCATGAATCCACTGCTGTCGATAACGCAAAAGGTCTTAGTGACTGTGAACCTAATATTTCGGGTAAGTTACACATTTTTTATTGGGACATATCGGGTAAAAGTCTGTAAACACATCAATTGAAACCATAATTTAAAGTAATATTCTAAAAATACTTTATGGAGAACATCCCAGTCTAATCCCTTCAAATCATTTTACCAATGTGGTGTAAACATTAGGCTATTTTACTCGCAGGAGGCACCGCCTTTGCGCATGAGGCAGCGGGATGTTATGTCATGGCATACACACGTTTTTAGGCCTAATTTCAATTTATATATTCCATTAACATGTGTATATGGCCATGATGATTTATGAAATTGTGAGGTTAGTTTTTAGACAGCATTGGATGCATTTTAAGAGCTAGGGCCTATTTGACTATTCCATCTTGTGTGGTCTAAGAAAAGCGATTATTTTTATTGTTCATAGTACATAAAATGCACAATTTATTCTTTCAGATTCCAACAACCTAGACGAGGCCAGTTGTGATAAAAGTTCGGATCAGCCCAAACAGAGGAAAAAACGTTCAAGGGCTGCGTTCTCCCACGCGCAAGTGTTCGAGCTCGAGCGTAGGTTCAATCACCAAAGATACCTATCCGGACCAGAGAGAGCAGACCTGGCGGCCTCCCTGAAGCTGACAGAGACGCAGGTCAAAATATGGTTCCAGAACCGCAGATATAAAACAAAACGCCGTCAAATGGCTGCCGACTTGATGGCATCGGCCCCTGCAGCAAAGAAAGTGGCTGTGAAAGTGTTGGTTCGGGACGACCAGAGACAGTACAACCCCGGAGAACTACTGCGGCCTCCGCTCCTCGCTCTCCAGCCGTCGTATTACTACCCCTACGCCTATTGCCTCCCGGCATGGACACTCTCTACTTGTGCTGGGAATCAATGAGAATTGAATAGCCTACTTTGTATTTATTTTCCTCCATCAGGAAATCGAGGCATTTTCTTTATTGACTTTTTATGAAGAAATCAGGAGAGATTAAATGAACTCAGAACTACTTATGTGAGTTATGTCAATCATTTGAACTGCCTCATGGTGTCTAGACTGAACATGTCACTTTTCTTGGTATAGTGATGACACTAGGCCATTGTTTCAGATTGTATGGAGTGTAAACCTTCCAGAGGGGGCCTACAACATCTATGTTCCTATGTATACTACGAGCCTTGGAGATATCAGACCCCCAAGCAACATTTCGAATATCTCCCTTACTGCTTTTCTTTTCATGCTGCGGTTGTAGGGTAACGGTAAGATTTTCAGCACTTTTCGAAACATAGAGATAGAGTGTGGACATATATCTGACTGAAATATGGATTTGAAGGTTTCTTTTGTACTTATGACCTTAACGTGAACTGTGGCAGAGACAGTAACAATTGAACTCTTGTTAAAAATGTACCTATTTTCTAATTGTTCTAAATCTGATTGTTTATTAAGAGAGAAATCAAACATTAAAAACATATCAGGCATATTATATTTTGAAGCAAGTCGTGTTTGATTCGAGCCTTAATATGTATGTCCTTTTTTCCTTAGACTTTCCCTTACGAAAAAAGATTGCAGTTGTAGTGCAGTATTATTGCATGCTGCAACTAATGCATCCAAAATACCACAGTCAGCTGCTGACTGCAGTTACTGACTGCACTTTTACTGCAATTTCAAAACAGCAATCTTTTTTGTAAGGACTGAATTTCAGTTAATATGACAGGGGTTTTATTGACCATGATCAGTGGGCCTAAATTAATTATAATTGTGTCATTAACCATTCTTGTTGTCATAATGATAACAACATTATAATAATAACTTAATTAACGTAATAATAATAATAAGCTATGAAATACCCATGATGCATTGATGAACGAAATTGCATCGCAACAACAAATGTAGGGTTTTATTTTCTTGACCTAAATTACTAAATTGGTGGTCATATATTACATCATATACAACGTTTATGTGCACAGATACCATGTAGTACCTGTATCCGGTAGCATACATTTTCTTTGTTTGTGTAGCCTAATTTAAGTAGTAACTACTTTCTAACATGGTTTTGGTCAGTTTACTTTCATCATCCTCATAGCTCCAGGCAGGCCCACCATATTCTGCAGCTACAGTATATACCATATAAGCCTACAGTTGAGGAATTAAACTCAAACCAGTTATATAATAACTGTTTGGGGATTATTTATTTAGCCTACCAATGTATTTCAAAATATTTAAAAGAAAAATCATGAATTGAGCATTGTCCTTTTTTTAAATTCCAGTTGCTCATCATGAATTACTGTACTCTTTATCAGCAGGTTAAAACTAACATGTCTCACTGCGGTCTAATTAGAATGGGAGAGAAATATTCTGCACACCAAAACTGCAGGGTTCAAGAGCATGTGACGGTTTTAATCCCACACTATTTTAATTTACATAATTACATTTCACATTTTGGTAATTTATCTGAAGCTCTTATCCAAAGCGACTTACAGTAAGTAGTGTATTCATCTTAATATAGGTGAGAAAACCACATCAAAGTCGCAGTAAGTACATTTTTCCATAATAAAAAAGTTATCAGCAAAGTCAGTGCTAGTAGGAAAAGACATGTGCAATTATTGAAGATACTCTTTGAAGAGGTAGGGTTTCATACGTTAATTCAATCTTATTCCTGAGAAACGGAATAATTGATTGAATGAACTTGTTAGTTCAATGACAGAAAGTTGAATTGTGCTGATTCATATAATTTAATTTGGCTGAACAAAGTTAATAGATATACAAATAAAGAACCATAAAACTAACAAGTAAATGATTATTCTTATAATTATTTTGTATTATTATTAAAAGTAAAGGTAGCCAAGTAGTCGTTTCTATTCTGTATGTGATGACTGCATCATAATCATAGCCTATAAATCTTATAGGCTATCCTAGTTTAAACCACACACACCTCAGTGCTACCACCCTTACTGCACAACTTCCTGACAGGTTGGCCATACACTAATCCTCATTTGCCTCCTCACTAATACACCTGCCAGACAATGATTTATGGGTCCCCGATTCCTGAACTATGTAAACTGACAGGAACCTTCGAGGTGTGTCAACATGAAGATATCTATATCCATGAGTGTTTGGGTGTTAAGGAGGTAAAGGGAGAGAAAAACGTAAGCCTATGGACTGACTTTTATAACCACAACTAATTTCAAACTCGATACTATTTCGGGTAGATAGGTTACTTTTTCCGTGCGGCAAGAAATAAACAGCAAACGATAGGCTAATTTTTAATCAATCAGAGGAACTTTTATAGTATTTTTCAACATATCATCTCACTGACAAAACCAACAGAAATGGTCCCATTTTCCATTTTAGTCATTTAGCAGACGTTCTTATACAGAGCGACTTACAAGAGCAATTAGGGTAAAAATAAATAAATATTTTATTGTTACACCACTCACGAAAAAATATTGCAGTATAACTGCAGCATACTGTAGTATAACTGAAGTTAGAGTGTAGTACAACTGCAGTATGCTGCAAATACTGCAGTAATTTTCCATTGTGACTGCAGTTACAGTGCAGTATAACTGCAGTTCAACTACATACAGTACGCTGCAATTATTCTGCAATAACTGTGTCCAAAATTCCACAGTCGACTGCAGTTTAAAAAGTGCTATCTGTATTTGTAAGGGACACATCGGATAGGTGCAGTGAAATGTGTTGTTTTACAGGGTCACCCATTGTAGTACCCGGACCCTGGAGCAAATTAGGGTTAAGTGCCTTGCGCAAGGGCATATCGATAGATTTTTAACAATCTAGTCAGCTCAGGGATTCAAACCAGAGACCTTTCCGTTACTAGATCGACGCTCTTAACTGCTAGGCTATCTACCTGACACCCTGGTTCCAAGCACAAAGGGCATTTCAATCTTCGTATTCGTATTCTGGATAATTCTTGCACAAACTATTATCGAGTACTTTGCGGGCTATAGCCTATATCTGATACCACGCCCGGCTATACAGCCAACACAATCGTATAGCCCAAAGGACAACTCCAATGATTCTGTTAATTGCTTGTTTCTCTACGAACACCGTTTGTCTTAAAAAGAGAATTGCTAAAAATTAAATACAAATCGGCGTTGTTGGAAGGGCTGTTATTCTACATGACATATCCCAAATCCCATTGACATGGCATTCCGTCTCATGCCTGCATACGAAGACATCTCATTAAGAGTGAAATATTTTGTCAGTTGAAATTCTTCTTTTCAACTTTTGATTGGTGAAATGCAAACACCCACATAGGTATGCATTAACTCCATTTCATTGTCTACCCATTCGACTTGTTTTTATACATGAGAGCGTTTGCATGACATTTGGAGGGAATGCGTGTAGGCCTATGCGCAAAGCATGAAGATGGTTAAAAGTATGTTTTGAAATGTCAATCATGAGTTCCGATTTTTTGTCATGTACTAAGCCTGTTCCATGGTAGGTCAAATGTAGAACACATGCCATGTAGCACGTTGGTAGGCCACATCCGTAGGCCTATATAAGTCCGTGGCAACGCATGCAGTTTGTTTAATGAAAATAATCGTACAGCATATCTCCTACAGCACAAATTATTTTTAACAGCTAGATTGAAATAATTGAAAACGTAGTCTGCGTCGTGATTTTACATATTTTGTGAGTGGAATCGTTTCCCGTTACTTTATGCGAAACACATCTCCTTAACCAAGGCTGTATGCCCATCTGTGCCAAGCTGGCTTGCAACGCAGGGGTGGGCGCCGCTGGCTGAGGTGAGCCCAGCAGAGCCGAGATGCAACACACAGCAAAGGAAAGGGTGAAATTAATGATTTACATGGAAGAGACAATACCTTTTTAGGACATGTGTAAATCGTGCATCATTGTTTTGTTACGCATATATCTTATCAAATGGATTACGCGAATGAACCATGGCTTGCTCATGAATCAGACAAGCTCTAACAAATGAAATATTCTTCGCTTATTTTCAAATAACAAAGAAATTAAACTGAACTGGTTTCAGGAGCTAGGCTATAGGGCTATCTATGTGGCGTGCAGGCCCATCACTTCGTGTTATCGTTTGTCACTTTTGAAATCGCAAGATCGCAATAGGCCCATGTGGAATTGTCTTTAAGACACTAATACATGCCAATCTAATAAATCTCAAAAGAATTACTAGAATTGAAAATGATCTGATCAACCAACAGTAGAGGCCTTTGGTTCCAAAACAACTACAAAAAAATATGTCATCCAACAGACGGCTCCGCATTCCAATCAAGGCCTAGTCGTTTTGACAAATTGTTTGGCATTTTTCTTCCTATTTTATTTAGACATCATATGTATCACTTTGAATGATACAGACCTAGGCCAATTCATGAAAGTTCTTCCAAAAAATGTTTTGTTTAATCCGAAATATGTCACCAAGCGGGCTCAGCCCTTAATAATAGTGTTAACATAGGTCAATAGTTGGTTGCATCAAAATATAGAGTAGATCACAGGATGGTTATTTGCAACAGCAAACAAAACGTTATGATCATATGCGTGTCCATATTGCTCAATATGCTCAAATTTTCAAACTCCTCAATTCATGTGTATGGAACGCTAATATCTATAGGCATACATTGGTGCACTTTTTCGGAATGTGACTCGTGCGTGTTGTTGTGCAGGCCTAAATCAGAGCAAGAGCCCAATGTTTGAGGCTGGTAGACATAGATGAATAAATAATGTATATTTATTTACCATATAGATAAGTTTCTCGACTCGCACACAAACACCTTCAAACTCCCCCTCTCCCTCCCCCTCCCTGTCTCGTTCTCTCCCTCACTCACTCTCTGTTCACACACACACACACACACACACACACACACACTCTTAGTCACTGCTCCTTTGTTTGCCAGTACAAGAAACATCATACATGATTTACTCAACATGGAATAGTAATTTACCAGTATATTAGTATTTTTTCCTTTTTCTTACAATCATCGGAATGCCTGTATATATATATATATAGATATTGCATGATGTCAAGGACAATTCCATACATGTTCGCTTGACACGTATAATGAGACTTAATCAGTGAAATTATTTTCTCTCGCAGAGACATGTTCCAGTTGTTGTTCTAGATCAAGTTGCAGATCTAATGATAGAAAATTGGTATTTAATATGACGTTCTTTGAGACTTAAATCCGTAGGCCATATGTTTCCATATGCATGGCAAAATCTATCGCTGTATATAGGCTATATACTTAATTAAATGATATGTGGACATGTCAGGTTACAATAGCACAATTACAGAACCTCGATATTTAGTAATGTAGAGAGGCTATTGCGCTGCGGGTGGGACACGTTTTTTTTCATTTTTTTTTCTCCATAGTGCGTTCACACGAAGTGTATATACCATCCGCAGCCTATTTGTGTGTACCTTGTCAAAAGGAAAATAACCGAAGTGACATCATTATTAGGGCGGCAGGTAGCATAGCGGCCAGTAGGCGAAAGATCGCTGGTTCGAATACCCGAGCTGACAAGGTGTAAAATCTGTCGATGTGCCCTTGAACAAGGCACTCAACCATCATTTGCTCCAGGGGCGTCGTACTACTATGGCTGACCTTGTAAAACAACACATTTCACATTTCAAAATAAAATCATTTATTGAGTAGTCACATCCGGAGACGGCATTTGGATGAATTTGTGGAGAAAGGCAAAAATGAACTTTGTAGACATAGTGCAATTATGGATTTTAATATGCAGAATTATTTCTCTGCTTCAAACACCGAGAGAAAAGTACAGCTATGATGATTTATTTATTAGCATCCACAATAGCTGTTGCTCATACAGCAGCTCTCTTCCTGGGGTCCACACAAAACATAAAACATGACATACAGAACATTGATGGACAAGAACAGCTCAAGGACAAAACTGCATACATTTCAAATAAGAGAATGTGGGCTGTCAAACGATAAAAACAAACTCATATCGAGTTGATTTTAGAATTTGCTGTGGTTACACGATTAATCTTAAATTCAGAATTTGCTCAAATTGAGCTTTAAGATTTGATATATACAAAAAGCCTTACAAGAATTCTGACGTTTTGATTTTGTCCAAGATAATGGTTAGCAAAATCAAGTCAATTGATAAAGCACACTTTCTGTAACCTTAACGTCAACTTGTTTTGACACGGATTTGTTGTTTTTAGCTGTATACATTGTGTATTTTGGATGCTTTCAGTATATTTTGAACGCTTTCAGACAATGCAATTAATCCCGATAAATATAGAATGCACAAAAATGACAAAAAGTTCAATCGAAATAATAACAACCCTCAAGAAAATATGTAATGAAAATGTAAAATACCCAGCAGGTGTCCTTGCTCCATTTCATACTAAATGGTACATTTTGACCTCCACCATTTAAACCATCAAGGTCATCGCGGTGATGTATATAAGTTGCCACACATGGTAGGTAGCCTATATATATATATATATATATATATATATATATATATATATATATATATATATATATATATATATATATATATATATATATATATATATATCTCATAAAATGTTAATTACATTTTGATCGATTTTCAGATCTCGTGGAGTAGTCTATCTCGGGTAATACTTCCATACATTAAACCCAAACAAAGGTCCTACGATAAATAAACAAGTAAATCATGGAGAAGGATCAAAGTAAATAGTATACTAATATATAATTTAAGAACATTTATAATTGTAAAAGTGACTATCCAGCCTATACATTAGTTTAAATATTTCGTTTGTCAAATGTAGCCTAATATCAAACGAGTAGGCCTATTTCCAGACGGCTTGACTAGTGTTGAAGGCCACGCAAGCGCTTACACTCTAGTCTATTTCAATAATGGTTAAGTAACATTAAACCATACCGATCGAGAAAATGCAAGATACATTTTCTATTGTTAGTGATAATCTGAAAAATGAAATGACAAAAAACAGAAGCAACTAGGTTTGACAACTTAGATAGGGCGCAGGTAAACTGCACGATAAAGAATTTCACACAACTTCTGAACTGTGATAACCTATACAATGACCCTACATCAGCCTTTAGCTACTGATCCAATGTGTACCTCCCAGTCTCGAAAGAAACTGTAGGTTATAAACGATGACCTGAGGGGCACAACAAGGTCTGGAGAGGGCATACGACAGAATGTCACGCGTCCATATCGACTTGGGGATGTATAGATTAGAGCTCGTGGACATGGCGGTTGAAAAATGATGTGGCAATATTAGTTGCGAGACAAAACTGAATCTATACGTGAATTGGTCTTGTGCACCAAAAATTCTTATAATAAGTAAAAAGGTACTAAGCATTGTCTCGTCTGACTACTCTTGGTTATTAGAATAGAACGGTCTTTGAACGGTCTAAAACCTATAGCGTTCGATGTCTGTCTATATATTTTCAGAGATTCGATTCCGAATGGATACAAATGTAACGTTCAAGAAAGATATAATTTAAAATATCAAAAGTTATAGCCTAGCCTATAACATGTATGTTATTGTTTAGCCTACTGCATAAACAAGCTAAATATTGTACACTTTTATTTGGCATAAAATGACGCAGCATAATTTGGAAATGTATACTATTGTATAGTACTGAGCTGGCCTATAGCCTACATAAAACAAAGGAAATATGTATTTGATAGTTGGCTATTGTAAAATAGCACATCAAATATTTTCCCGCTAGCCTGACCCATGCTGCAATTCCCGATAGAGGCTATTATGCTGATTAAATTTAAAGATTAGGCTACCAAATGATTATCATTATAGGGTGTTTGACATTTTATGTGAGAAATGTATCAAAATAAACTTTACCAACCTACCTAAACATTTACTAGTGTAGGCTGTAGGTTGTACCACACAATGCGAAAATATATTCACACGTATTAACAAATCATGCATTAAATAGGACCTATGTGGTCTAACATTATGCATAGCCTGAAGATTGATTCTCACATTTGTTTTTGTTCATACATATTTCAAATAGTTATTGCTTTATTGATTAATATATGTACTCACCTAAGAGAAGGAAAACCTAATCATAACCCATACACATACTGTATTATGCATTATTATGTTATTAAGGATCTTTAATAATGATTAGGGATGAATTCTAGTGACTAGTCCTTCCAACAAGCAGATGTAGCTATTCTATATTAACATTAATATTGTAACAAATGTCAATACTATACCACATGACTATATCTATTTGCCCATGTGTCCTCAAATGAATCTCTACTTTTCCTCTGCATTTCCAAACAACCAACGTGAGACGGGAGAAAATGAAAACGTGTTATTGTTGTTTTTGGATGAATCTGGGCCATACCTGTTTAGTGAATCGGTGTCCCCTCTCGACTGAATATGTGCCCTTTTCCGTGCCATTACACCACTGCCTTGGATTTTCACTGAAGATTCATATTTAAGGCTTTATGTTGCTGAAAAATAGTATTTTTTGTATTATGAAAATTAATTTTCCATTCTTACAGATATTTACGAGGGTTCTGATGGTACCCATAATTGAAGAAAATGTGCAAGATATTGGCAATAATATTTTCTTAGATTTCATAACTGCCCGCTATCATGTAGCCCAACAATTTCATTTGAAATCAATCAAACAATTTACGTAGCATCTGTACTGGAGTCTATTTTGTTTCACTACACAGTAACAACAATAACAAAGTTACTTCCGCATAACACATAATTATGTTCAATAACCTATACATTGCATGCTTTGTGTGTGCATACCTGTGCCTATTTTTTGGTCCAGTTTAGGGTCTTTCACGCATATACCTTCACAATACTCTTATAACTATCTTGGCACCCTCACTTACCACGTTGATGGGCCAATATTGACCTGACAGTCACTGCCACCGGGCTCAAACCGCTCCAGGTGCAAATTCCTCTGTATTACCTGCTGGTCGGCCCCGGTGACCACATAACATCTCCTATAACAGACTGAATTAAACTGACGCCATCTTGAAAACGGTGAAATTTGAAATGAATACATTTATAACTATTTTTAATGAACCATTAACCTAAATGTAACATACATTAAAACCAACATATTACTTTGAAGATATAGGCTATCTAGGCCGAATACAATATGCTTTTGCAAAGTAACAGCTACATGCATTTTCTCACGTTCATTCCTAAACTAAAATGAAAAGGATATTCTATTCCATACTCCTCTGCAAACGACAATGATGAATGTGCTCCCAACATGGAGACAGCGACAGCATTAATTGGTGTAACATTTTAGTCACTTAGTAGATGCTCATCAAGAGTCATTTACAGTAGCCAAGTACGTCCATACTTGTTTCTTATTGGTCACCCGTGGGAATCGAACCCACAACCCTGGCGTTGCAAGCACCATGCTCCAGCAATTGAGCCACATGGGATTAGTAAAATTATAATTTAAACCACGTCTGAATGGATCACTATGATTGAGTAGTCGCAATCCCATATGAACACAATTCAAGTCTACTGAATTTAAAATCCATTAGGGCCTCGGGCTACCTGGGAATTTGAATATTTTTTTTATGGACCATCATGATGAATAGGCTAGGCTAGGAGATGTGGAACGTTTTTGAAGGTGTACAGCTACATAGTTCATACAGTTATTTTATGCAATTTATGCTACATCATGTGGGGGAGAAAAGTATTATTTATGGAATGGTCAATAGTTTTAAATTCTACATTTCTTTATCTGGAAAGAATGCCTCTCAGTCTTTGACCTTGATTACCATAGCAACAAGGACGCGTAGTCTATGGTCACTGTTGAGCGTTCAGGTCCTTGGACTGGTCCATTGTAAAGCAGTTTTATTCAATGAACATTTTAACCTTCTTTATTTGCTATTCTTGGATGATATTTTTTTTACATAAAAGTTGTAACATCAAATGTGTCCTTAATGTACAAGTATTTCAGTTGGCCGATAAAGGGTTTGTAAATAACAGGCTTACAAAACATAAATGGAACATGCCTGGCATGAGTGGCTGGTGAAACATGGCGTCTGCTGCTGGGTCTATTTTAGCTAACTGAATTAGCAAGCTAGCTATATTCAAAGGTTTTGACGATATTACTGTGAATAGCAGTAGCTACATTTTCAGTACAATAATATCTTCATTGCAATATATTTCAATATGTCGGACTCAGAAGAAGACAGTCAAGATAAGCAACTTAAAATTGTAGTCATCGGAGACGGCGCATCGGGGAAGGTGAGGGATTTTTAGATTAGTTAATAGTTAGCTAGCAGCTAGATTTATTATTTTGAGTTACGTTAGCTGGCTAGCTAGCAACATAGCTATGTCACTTGGGCAAATGACTGAAGTGTATAACTTTAGCTCAGAAGTATCTTACAGAATTGTCCTGCGTAGCTGCGTGTGCTAGACCAACGTTTTGCCTATGCTTGTTAGCTGCTAGCTAACGTTAGCTCTTCAGACAGGTAGAACCGTGAACCAAACCACCGAGGTTTGTCACACAGGCAGTGTTTTAGCATAGCTAACTATAGCAAATGCTGCTAATTTAGTTGGTTAGTTACCGTTTTAGTTTTTCACAACAGGGGCCAGAGTGATGTTAATAGCATTAGTTCGCGTTCATGTGGAGCTAACTAACGACATGGAACAAAGTCTAGTCATTGTCTATGATGAGAGCTAGCTACTGTCTTCTGAATTATCTTCCCAACAGTCAGTGTCAACAGAAAGGACAATTACGCCTGTGGTGCATAACATGTTTCCCGGCCACACAACCTGGTCTCATAGACCAGACGCAACATAGTAAATGTAAATCCGGGACTCTTGTTGCTTTTGGGATGGTTACATAAGACTTGGCTTGGACACTTGACATTTTTAACAATGCTTTTTTCAGATAAAAACTAGTTCATTGCACCCAGCCTTATTTTAGGGTATTTTTCACCTTGCCAGCTTCTATTAGTTCTATTGAGTACCGTGGCACCAACTCGCCTTCCAAACGTTCTATTCCCAGCCTATTGCTCTTGTTGGCAATGAGAGCTGCCCACGTTGCTGGTAGTTAAAATGTAAACAACAACAAAAAATTACTAACGGAACTCTGAGGTCGTCCCATTGTTTCCTATAGGGAAATATAGGTATGTCTGTGTTGCCAAATATCTCGCAATGTGTATATTTACATTTTTGCAAATTGGACACCACTTTAATCATGATAATCTCCTCTTTCTAATTATGCAAGGCTGGGCAGTGTACTCGGTTGTCATCAAACGCCAGCCCCGAAATACCTTTTTCCCTTGGAACGCTGAGCTCCCCTCATTTGTTTTCCTATGGAGAGGCATGCTGGTATATTTTGCCAAATATCTCGCAATGCGTATATTTAGATTTTTTTTCAAGTCGGACACCATTTGAATCAGCATATTCTCCTCTTTCTAATTACATACTTCCTCGTTATGAAAACATAAGCACACTTGGCACCATCGAGATGTGGATGTTTACTATCTATCTACACAAGTTATTTTTCAATTTCATCCTAAGAACAGATTGTAGTGGTAAAATAAAAAAGATACATTTTTTGGTGCCATTTAGGCGAAATTGAATTCTAAGTGTTACTCCAAACGTTTGTTTCTATTCATTTGCTATGGGCTCGTGCTAGTGTTCTAGCTTAGCCAACATTCTTTTGCCATTTTTCAGCCTAATAAGACAGAAGGTTACTTAAGGCTAAACGTGTTGGGTGGGCGTAGGTGTATAACGCAAATGTCTAGTAACCCAAACATTGCCTGTTCAAATCCCATCACAGACAATTTTAGCTAATTAGTAACTCAACTACTTTTGAGCTACTTTGCAACTACTTAGCATGTTAGCCAACCTTAACCGTTATCCCCCCTAACCATCCCCCTAACATTAACCCTTAACCTAACTCCTAACCTTAACCCCTAGCTTATCTAACGTTAGCCATCTAGCTAATGTTAGCCACATCAATTTTGAATTCATAACATATACATTTAGCAAATTTGTAACATATTGTATGTTTTGCAAATTCGTAACATATGTTGTGAATTACAATTTGTACAATATATAATATATTAAATGGATGATGGGCATCCACAGTTTAAAAATACCATACGAAACCTAACATATTATACTCAATGGAGTGTCTCAGATTTACTAATCCGAAATGCTCTGAGACCAGGTTGGGCCACAGTGACCCGGTCAATGTTTGAAGAACATCAGGAAAGAAACAGAAGTAGCACCCTAGTCACATTTAGGGCGGATGAGTTCAGGATATTATTTTTTTATGTCATTGTGGAATTATGTTTTTCGATTAAAAAAAAACAAATTGATAAAAAATGAAATGCTGAAATGTCTTAAGTCAATAAGCCTAAATAAATTCAGGAGTAAAAATGTGCTTAACAAGTCACACAACAAGTTGTATGGACTCACTTCTCCATCTGTTTGCAATAGTGTTTAATATAATTTTTGAATGACTACCTCATCTCTGTATCCCACACATACAATAAGGTACCACATTGGTTGGTAGACTTTCCAATTGTTGACAAAACAAAATACGCTAGCCAGGTTGGGATCTTTTATTGTCGGTCAATTTAATTATGCGAGAAATGGTGGTGGAAACCCCATTATGCGCAAATATTAATATAATAACCATCGTACATGGCGCACATGGACATTAGAGTAAAACTGACAACCTTTTAGGAACATGAAATCTTATTCAAATGTTCATTAACACCCCCATGAAAAATATGACACTTTTACAAATATTTTATGACCAGTGAGCACTTAGATATGGTCATTTTCACGTTTTCATAAATTCTTAGAATGTTTGGGAATTAACTTTTTAACTAAGGTATTTGTGGAAATTCTATAGCAATGTAGAGTGGGAAAGCGGCCATGCGTTTGGACAATTAATAGACGCTGCAGTAAATAAAACCTAATTTAAAAACATATTTCTTGTCCGAGACCGGAGTCTACACAGACCGTTGTGCCATTGCCAATCAGAGCTACAGTAGGTTTTTATGCAAATAAGCCATTTGCCACACAGGCCTGCCATCATTCACTTTGAACTGAACTGTGTGTTTACAGGAAGTTGCAACAGCACAACTTTATATCATTAGAACGCATTCTACAAAAGCCACAAAATACACCTGAATGGATTTCTGCAAATATGTAAATACCACGGGAGACCTCTTACATTTTGGAACTTTACAGACCTGTTGATCAAACAACCTTAAATGGTAGGCTCTCTCTTCCTCAGTTATTGAACAAGATCAACAACTAATGCTAGCCAGAGCAAGATTAACTAAAATCTAACAAAGAACATTTAGGTAAACACATTCAAACTTCTTCAGCTAGTTGCCCATCAAATTGCACTGTTAAACAATGGGGAATGTAGCTTACTCGTCCATCTGCAGCTTGCCTACCAATGTATTCATATTTGTCCTAACCAAGCACCCAAGCTAACTGACTAAATTTAGCTAGCTTGCTAGCTAGCTACTTCCGGCCCCAATGAGAGCACTCCTCACTCTTACAATTTTACTCGCCGTAACAGAACTGGTTAGGCTGTTTACACGTTATCTAAAGTGTTTGCTACTATTACTTTTTTTTGCCTACATTTACTAACACCGGTCATATCTGGTGTGTGTTGCGCATTCGTAAAAATCATCAGTTTTTCAGCATTATGGCACCCAGTCGAGAGTGCTCTAAAATCGTGAATTTGCAAACACAAGAGATATGCTAACTGGATAACAGTAGTTCAAGTTATTGCAAGCTAACTAAGTAACACCTGCGTCTTTAGCTGTGTATAGCCACCGAAAAACGATATGAGGGGAAAAAGTCAGTCACCCACTCCTCCAATAACATTACATGAAATCCTCCTAGCAGCTAGCTAAGTAGCTAACGTTAGACTCCGTGTTTTTAGACTCCGTGTTTTTCATTGGAACTGAAACAGTACATCCTAAATGGAGGCGGCAAACAATGTACCAGTCCAGCTGTGATTTACAAACTGATAGCAATAGTTTTTGGACTACCAAGAAATATATTGGTGAATTATATTAATCATGCTGTGAACTGCATCCATCTATTCTGCCAACAATACCTTAGTGTATGTCATGGAATGTTGAGTCATCAAGGCAAAGGTTGGCTACTTTGAAGAATCTAAATATATTTTGATTTGTTTAACTTTTTTTGGTTTTATTTCATAGTTTTGATATCTTCACTATTATTCTACAATGCAGAAATTAGTAAAAATAAAGAAAAACCCTTCAATGAGTAGGTGTGTCCAAACTTTTGACTGGTACTGTAAAGTATACACTTTTTGCATTTGTCTTCTCTAACATTTTTGACATCTATCCAACATATTAGCCCATCGCATGATACATTGTTATTATGCAGATTTTAGAATATTCGTATGAAAACCTAGCTACCGTCAAATAATTTGTTCACTGCAAATTCACCGCAAGAATCCCAAACATATATACTATTTGGCAAAAACAGGATCATTTCAAACCTTGATTACATTGGGATACGATCACGTACAGTGCATTCGTAAAGTATTCAGATCCCTTGACTTTTTCAACATTTTTGTTGCATTAGAGCATTATTCTAAAATTGATTAAATTGTTTTTTTCTCCTCATCAATCTACACACAACCCATAATGACAAAGCAAAAACTGTTTTAATTTTTTTTTTTTTATTTAGCAAATTTATTACAAATACAAAAAACGGAAATATCACATTTACATTTGAAGTCGGAAGTTTAAATACGCTAAGGTAGGAGTAATTAAAACTAATTTTTCAACCACTCCAGAAATTTCTTTTTAACAAACTAACGTTTTGGCTAGTCAGTTAGGACATCTACATTGTGCATGACACTTTTCCAAAAATTATTTCACTTATTCACTGTATCACAATTCCAGTGGGTCAGAAGTTTACATGCACTAAGTTGACTATTTTTAAACAGCTTGGAAAATTCCAGAAAATTATGTCATAGGCTAATTTACATCATTTGAGTCAATTGGAGGTGTACCTCTGGATGTATTTCAAGGCCTACCTTCAAACTCAGTGCCTCTTTGCTTGACATCATTGGAAAATCAAAAGAAATCAGCCAAGACTTCAGGGAAAAAAAATGTAGACCTCCACAAGTCTGGTTCATCCTTGGGAGCAATTTCCAAACGCCTGAAGGTACCACTTTCATCTGTACAAACAATAGTACGCAAGTATAAACACAATGGGACCATGCAGCCGTCATACCACTCAGGAAGGAGATGCGTTCTGTCTCCTAGAGATGAACGTACTTTGTTGCGAAAAGTGCAAATCAATCCCAGAACAACAGCAAAGGACCCTGTGAAGATGCTGGAGGAAACGGGTATGAAAGTATCTATATCCACAGAAAAACGAGTCCTATATCGACATAACCTGAAAGGCCGCTTAGCAAGGAAGAAGCTACTGTGCCAAAACCGCCATAAAAAAGCCAGACTACGGTTTGCAACCACACATGGGGACAAAAATCGCACTTTTTTGAGAAATGTCCTCTGGTCTGATGAAACAAAAATAGAACTGTTTTACCATCATTATGTTTGGAGGAAAATGGGGGGGCTTAAAGCCGAAAAACACCATCCCAACCGTGAAGCACGGGGGTGGTAGTATCATGTTGCGTGGCTGCTTTGCTGCAGGAGGGACTGGTGCACTTCACAAAATAGATGGCATCCTGAGGAAGGAAAATTGTGGATATATTGAAGCAACATCTCAAGACATCAGTCAGGAAGTTAAAGCTTGGTCGCAAATGGGTCTTCCAAATGGACAATGACCCCAAGCATACTTCCAAAGTTGTGGCGAAATGGCTCAAAGACAACAAAGTCAAGTTATTGGAGTGGCCATCACAAAGCCCTGACCTCAGTCCTATAGAAAATGTGTGGGCAGAACTGAAAAAGCGTGTGCGAGCAAGGAGGCCTACAAACCTGACTCCGTTACACCAGCTCTGTCAGGAGGAATGGGCCAAAATTAACCCAATTCATTGTGTGAAGCTTGTGGAAGTCTACCCGAAACGTTTGACCCAAGTTAAACAATTTAAAGGCAATGCTACCAAATACTAATTGATTGTATGTAAACTTCTGACCCACTGGGAATGTAATGAAATAAATAAAAGCTGAAATAAATAATTCTCTCTACTATTATTCTAACATTTCACATTCTTAAAATAAAGTGGTGATCCTAACTGACCTAAGACAGGGAATTTTTACTAGGATTAAATGTCAGGAATTGTGAAAAACGAAGGTGCATGTAATCTTCCGACTTCAACTGTATTTTTACCCTTTACTCAGTACTTTGTTGAAGCACCTTTTGCAGTGATTACAGCCTCGAGTCTTCTTTGGTATGACACAACAACCTTAGCACACCTGTATTTTGGGAGTTTCTCCCATTCTTCTCTGCAGATCCTCTCAAGATCTGTCAGGTTGGATGGGGAATGTTGCTGCACAGCTATTTTTGATGTTTAGATGTTTGATAGCGTTCAAGTCTGGGCTCTGGCTGGGCATTTCAAGGACATTCAGAGACTTGTCCCAAGGCCACACCTGCATTGTCTTGTCTGTGTGCTTAGGGTCATTGTCCTGTTGGAAGGTGAACCTTCGCCCCAGTCTGAGGTCCTGACCACTCTGGAGCAGGTTGTCATCAAGGATCTCTCTGTAATTTGCTCCGTTCATCTTTCCCTCGTTCCTGACTAGTCTCCCAGTCCCTGCCGCTGAATAAAATCCCCACAGCATAATGCTGCCACCACCACGCTTTACCGTTGGGGATGATCCCAGGTTTCCTCCTGACGTGACACTTAGCATTCAGGCCAAAGATTTCAATCTTGGTTTCATCAGACCAGAGAATTTTGTTTCTCATGGTCGCAGTGTCTTTGGGTGCCTTTTGGCAAACTCCAAGCTGGCTGTCATGTGCCTTTTACTGAGGAGTGGCTTCCGTCTGGCCACTCTACCATAAAGGGCTGATTGGTCGAGTGCTGTAGAGATGGTTGACCTTCTTGAAGGTTCTCCCATCTCCACATAGGAACTCTGTCAGTGACCATCAGGATCTTGGTCACCTCCCTGACCAAGACCCTTCTCCCCTGATTGCTCAGTTTGGCTGTGCGGCCAGCTCTAGGAAGAGTCTTGGTGGTTCCAAACTTCCTCCATTTAAGATTTATGGAGGCCATTGTGTCCTTGGGGACCTTCAATGCTGCAGAAATGTTTTGGTACCCTTCCCCAGATCTGTACCTCGACACAATCCTGTCTGGGAGCTCTACGGACAATTCCTTCGACCTTATGGCTTGGTTTTTGCTCTGCCATGCACTGTCAACTGTGGGACCTTTGTATAGACAGGTGGGTTCCTTTCCAAATCATGTCCAATCAATAGAATTTACCACAGGCGGACTCCAATCAATTTCGAGTCTCATAGCAAAGGGTCTGAAGACTTAAATAAGTTATTTCTGTTATTTTTCATTAATTTGCCACAATTTATAAAAACCTGTTTTCACTTTGTCAGTATGGGGTATTGTGTGTAGATTGAGGAATAAAAAAACAAACATTTTTTTTAATAACATAGCTTTATCCACATTTTGGATTTTTTTTAATGCTTTCCTGAATGCACTGTATGTCTCTCTATATAAGTGTGGGAATACGTGGGAACAGATTTCCTAAATTTATAATCACTGAGCTGATTTCCTGGGTATGTCCAATAATGAAAAAAGCTATGAAAAAAAACTGTTGTTCGTAATGGTTTGTACACTATATGCTCCAGTCTTCATTTGTTCCAAGGGAGATTGCCAAGATGATCAAAGTACTATTACTGTGTGACAGCTGTTTCATCAATAGCATAGTGGATTTATATCTGGCATGAATCCAGTCTTGTAAACCTATTAATCGTACCTGACCCTTAATCCAGGTTGCATGTGTTGTTGGAGGGATTTATTTGTCAACTTTTGGACCATGGTACTCTGGTTGTCTGATTTTACAATGTTAGCCAGTGATTACAGGTAAGCCGCAGTTGCTGCATTGCCTAGTACGTGGTAGCATAGCAGCCTAGATACAGTGCATTCGGAAAGTATTCAGACCTCTTCACTTTTTCCACATTTTGTTATGTTACAGCCTTGTTCTAAAATCGATTAAATCTACACACAATAACCCATAATGACAAAGGGAAAACTGTTTTTTTGACATTTTTGCAAATGTATGTGAGTGATGTATAAAAAGATGCCTTATTGACATAATTATTCAGACCCTTTGCTATGGGACTCGAAATTGAGCTCAGGTGCATCCTGTTTCCATTGATCATCCTTGATGTTTCTACAACTTCATTGGAGTCCATCTGTGGTAAATCTATTCAAGAGGGGCTATATTCAAGAGTTAAAGTTGTTTTCTCAGTTGACTCCCTGCTGCAGAAGCAGCGCATTAACATGAACCGTTGTTGCTTTGCAGTCATGACCGATTCATTCATATGAACCAACAGGGGGGCAAGTCTCAGTCCTCAGAAATAGTATTGACCTCGCTCCAGATTGCACACATCTTTAAGACTCATATGCTGTTATTCTTGTTAAAATCCCTCTACATGCGTTTAGTTTTCTTAATGAGAAGCTTTCAGTTCACGCCTACGCTCTTCTATTACGTTTAGAGTAGAACCAACTGTGGTAGAAGTTTAGTGGGAAGAGGCTGGAGAGTTCTGCAGTGATTAAATGTTCAGGCGGTGTCTGGGTCATTGTTAATTTATTTGCTTTCTGTCATCACGGAGGCCAGTAATAAAACCAGTCACCATTCTGGACACACACAAAAAAAGTAGAAACTTGTATTAACCTCACCTAAAACTATTTTAGTATTTTGTTCATTCTCTTCCTGGTAGATATAGGCTAGGCCTATATTTTCCAGACCTAGGCGCTATAGCCTACTTTGCAGAAAAGCCTACATGCAAATGTTCAGTTTTATTATTTATTATGGACAAATATTTTGTATGAGACTGCTTTGCCTGCATGATCATAATGCAGGTAAATGTTCCAACATTTTATTTTATCTTTATTTAACTAGGCAAGTCAGTTAAGAACAAATTCTTATTTTCAATGATGGCCTATGAACAGTGGGTTAATGACATATTTTTACCTTGTCAGCTCAGGGATTCGATCTTGCAACCTTTCGGTTACAAGTCCAACGCTCTAACCACGAGGCTACCTGCTGCCCCCCACAAAAATGATATTTTCTACAGCACAGACAGCTGGCAGCAAGGCAAAGAGGTTGTCATGACAATGCTGCAATGTTTCTTCTTCAGTGCATCTCTGAATCCTCAAATTATTGTGTGAATGTGTTGCAGTGATTTGAAGGGTTTTTCGGCCTCACTAGTCTCTTGAAAGTCATTTCTCCCCCTCTGGGAGAAAGAAAACAAATGGAGCAGTTACCCTATGTAGGCTCAACTATAAAAATGAATGTTCCCAGTCTGAGAAGTCCTTCAGGCAGACAGAGAACACACACAGCTTAGTTTTCAGTAGAAACGCTACATTAATAACCCCCCCTCACACTGCTGCCAGGTGTCAGTTCATCACTGTCTCCATGACTTACCTGTTTGTCTGTTTTGGGCAGAAAACAGGACCCATACCCCCATTTTGAATAGGCACCAGTGACTGACATCTTGAATGCCGTTTCCCCCCTTATTAATGTCAATTTGCTCAGCAAATTGCAATCGGATCAGTTTTTCTTGGACGGCATCTTGAGGGGTATTTTCACATGCGGTTGTCCATTCAGAAAAATGTAGGGGAGATGTGTGAAGGCTTGTCCACCACCTGAGGTAGGAGCTGTCAAAAATATGGATACTCAGTTTCATCAGGCGTCACGTGACATTACAGAAGCTTAAGGACTTTTAACTCGACATATTTGTGTTGTTGAAATAGCATAGCATACATGTAGAGTAGGAATTGATAAACTATCCTAAATCTAAGATATGTAGGCTACTTGTCAGCATATGGTAGAAATGGAAGGATCCTTTGTCGACAGGAAAGCACCCTAACTAAGCTCACATTAAATATTAGTGACGTCACATCATGGACATACTGTAGCTTGCTATCTCTTTCTCCTCTCTCTCTCTCTCTCATCTCTCTCTCTCATCTCTCTCTCTCATCTCTCTCTCCTACCTCTCTCCCCTACCTCTCTCTCTCCTCTCTCTCTCTCCTACCAATTCAAGGGCTTTATTGGCATGGGAAACATGTGTTAACATTGCCAAAGCAAGTGAGGTAGACAACATACAAAGTGAATATATAAAGGCGCTGATGTTTAGGCCAAGGTATGTATAGTTTTTTGTGTGCTCTAGTGCAACAGTGTCTAGATGGAATTTGTATTTGTGGTCCTGGTGACTGGACCTTTTTTGGAACACCATTAGTTTGGTCTTACTGAGATTTACTGTCAGGGCCCAGGTCTGACAGAATCTGTGCATAAGATCTAGGTGCTGCTGTAGGCCCTCCTTGGTTGGTGACAGAAGCACCAGATCATCGGCAAACAGCAGACATTTGACTTCGGATTCTAGCAGGGGGAGGCCGGGTGCTGCAGACTTTTCTAGTGCCCGCGCCAATTCGTTGATATATATGTTGAAGAGGGTGGGGCTTAAGCTGCATCCCTGTCTAACCCCACGACCCTGTGTGAAGAAATGTGTGTTTTTTGCCAATTTTAACCGCACACTTGTTGTTTGTGTACATGGATTTTATAATGTCGTATGTTTTACCCCCAACACCACTTTCCATCAGTTTGTATAGCAGACCCTCATGCCAGATTGAGTCGAAGGCTTTTTTGAAATCAACAAAGCATGAGAAGACTTTGCCTTTGTTTTGGTTTGTTTGGTTGTCAATTAGGGTGTGCAGGGTGAATACATGGTCTGTTGTACGGTAATTTGGTAAAAAGCCAATTTGATATTTGCTCAGTACATTGTTTTCATTGAGGAAATGTACGAGTCTGCTGTTTAATAATAATGCAGAGGATTTTCCCAAGGTTATTGTTGACACATATTCCACGGTAGTTATTGGGGTCAAATTTGTCTCCACTTTTGTGTATTGGGGTGATCAGTCCTTGCTTCCAAATATTGGGGAAGATGCCAGAGCTAAGTATGATGTTAAAGAGTTTTAGTATAGCCAATTGGAATTTGTTGTCTGTATATTTGATCATTTCATTGAGGATACCATCAACACCACAGGCCTTTTTGGGTTGGAGGGTTTTTATTTTGTCCTGTAACTCATTCAATGTAATTGGAGAATCCAGTGGGTTCTGGTAGTCTTTAATAGTTGATTCTAAGATCTGTATTTGATCATGTATATGTTTTTGCTCTTTATTCTTTGTTATAGAGCCAAAAAGATTGGAGAAGTGGTTTACCCATACATCTCCATTTTGGATAGATAATTCTTCGTGTTGTTGTTTGTTTAGTGTTTTCCAATTTTCCCAGAAGTGGTTAGAGTCTATGGATTCTTCAATTGCATTGAGCTGATTTCTGACATGCTGTTCCTTCTTTTTCCGTAGTGTATTTCTGTATTGTTTTAGTGATTCACCATACTGAAGGCGTAGACTCAGGTTTTCCGGGTCTCTATGTTTTTGGTTGGACAGGTTTCTCAATTTCTTTCTTAGATTTTTGCATTCTTCATCAAACCATTTGTCATTATTGTTAATTTTCTTCGGTTTTCTATTTGAGATTTTTAGATTTGATAGGGAAGCTGAGAGGTCAAATATACTGTTAAGATTTTCTACTGCCAAGTTTACACCTTCACTATTACAGTGGAACGTTTTACCCAGGAAATTGTCTAAAAGGGATTGAATTTGTTGTTGCCTAATTGTTTTTTGGTACGTTTCCAAACTGCATTCCTTCCATCTATAGCATTTCTTAATGTTACTCAGTTCCTTTGGCTTTGATGCCTCATGATTGAGTATTGCTCTGTTTAAGTAGACTGTGATTTTTCTGTGGTCTGATAGGGGTGTCAGTGGGCTGACTGTGAACGCTCTGAGAGACTCTGGGTTGAGGTCAGTGATAAAGTAGTCTACAGTACTACTGCCAAGAGATGAGCTATAGGTGTACCTACCATAGGAGTCCCCTCGAAGCCTACCGTTGACTATGTACATACCCAGCGTGCGACAGAGCTGCAGGAGTTGTGACCCGTTTTTGTTGGTTATGTTGTCATAGTTGTGCCTAGGGGGGCATATGTGGGAGGGAATGCTGTCACCTCCAGGCAGGTGTTTGTCCCCCTGTGTGCTGAGGGTGTCAGGTTCTTGTCCGGTTCTGGCATTTAGGTCGCCACAGACTAGTACATGTCCCTGGGCCCCTGGGCCTGGAAACATGTCCCTGGGCCTCTCTCTCCTACCTCTCTCTCTCTCTCCTACCTCTCTCTCTCTCTCCTACCCCTCTCTCTCTCTTTCTCCTACCCCTCTCTCTCTCTCTCTCCTACCCCTCTCTCTCTCTCTCCTACCTCTCTCTCTCTCTCTCTCCTACCCCTCTCTCTCTCCTACCCCTCTCTCTCTCTCTCTCTCTCCTACCCCTCTCTCTCTCTCTCCTACCCCTCTCTCTCTCTCTCTCTCTCTCCTACCTCTCTCTCTCTCCTACCCCTCTCTCTCTCTCTCTCCTAACCCTCTCTCTCTCTCTCCTACCCCTCTCTCTCTCTCTCTCCTACCCCTCTCTCTCTCTCTCTACTACCCCTCTCTCTCTCTCTCCTACCCCTCTCTCTCTCTCTCTCTCCTACCCCTCTCTCTCTCTCTCCTACCCCTCTCTCTCTCTCTCCTAGCCCTCTCTCTCTCTCTCCTAGCCCTCTCTCTCTCTCTCCTAGCCCTCTCTCTCTCTCTCCTAGCCCTCTCTCTCTCTCTCCTACCTCTCTCTCTCTCTCCTACCTCTCTCTCTCTCTCCTACCTCTCTCTCTCTCTCCTACCTCTCTCTCTCTCTCCTACCTCTCCTACCTCTCTCTCTCTCTCTCTCCTACCTCTCTCTCTCTCTCTCCTACCTCTCTCTCTCTCCTACCTCTCTCTCCTACCTCTCTCTCTCTCTCCCCTCTCTCTCCTACCTCTCTCTCTCTCTCCCCTCTCTCTCTCCTACCTCTCTCTTCTCTCTCACCTCTCTCTCTCTCACCTCTCTCTCTCTCTCTCTCACCTCTCTCTCTCTCTCACCTCTCTCTCTCTCACCTCTCTCTCTCACCTCTCTCTCTCTCCCCTCTCTCTCTCCCCTCTCTCTCTCCTACCTCTCTCTCTCCTACCTCTCTCTCTCCTACCTCTCTCTCTCCTACCTCTCTCTCCTACCTCTCTCTCTCCCCTACCTCTCTCTCTCTTCTCTCTCTTCTCTCTCTTCTCTCTCTCCTCTCTCTCTTCTCTCTCTCTCTCCTCTCTCTCTTCTCTCTCTCTCTTCTCTCTCTCTCCACTCTCTCTCTCCTACCTCTCTCTCTCCTACCTCTCTCTCCCCTCTCTCTCTCCTACCTCTCTCTCTCCCCTCCCTCTCTCTCCTACCTCTCTCTCCTACCTCTCTCTCTCCTCTCTCTCTCTCCTACCTCTCTTCTCTCTCTCCTCTCCTCTCTCTCTCTCCTCTCTCTCCTCTCTCTCTATCCTCACTCTCTCTCTCACCTCTCTCTTCTCTCTCACCTCTCTCTTCTCTCTCACCTCTCTCTCTCTCACCTCTCTCTCTCTCTCTCACCTCTCTCTCTCTCTCACCTCTCTCTCTCTCACCTCTCTCTCTCTCACCTCTCTCTCTCTCACCTCTCTCTCTCTCCTACCTCTCTCCCTCTCTCTCCTACCTCTCCCTCCCTGTCTCTCCTCTCTCTCTCTCTCTCTCTCTCCTACCTCTCTCTCCCCTCTCTCTCTCTCTCCTACCTCTCTCTCCTCTCTCTCCTACCTCTCTCTCCTCTCTCTCCTACCTCTCTCTCCTCTCTCTCCTACCTCTCTCTCCTCTCTCTCCTACCTCTCTCTCCTCTCTCTCCTACCTCTCTCTCCTCTCTCTCTCTCTCCTACCTCTCTCTCTTTCTCTCCTACCTCTCTCTCTTTCTCTCCTACCTCTCTCTCTCTCTCTCCCCTCTCTCTCTCTCCCCTCTCTCTCCCCTACCTCTCTCTCTCCCCTACCTCTCTCTCTCCTCTCTCTCCTCTCTTCTCTCCTCTCTCTCCTCTCTCCTCTCTCTCTCTCCTCTCTCTCTTCTCTCTCTCTCTCTTCTCTCTCTCTCTCTTCTCTCTCTCTCCCCTCTCTCTCTCTCCTACCTCTCTCTCTCCCCTCCCTCTCTCTCCTACCTCTCTCTCCTACCTCTCTCTCCTCTCTCTCTCTCCTACCTCTCTTCTCTCTCTCCTCTCCTCTCTCTCTCTATCCTCTCTCTCTCTCTCACCTCTCTCTCTCTCACCTCTCTCTCACCTCTCTCTCTCTCTCTCTCACCTCTCTCTCTCTCCTACCTCTCTCCCTCTCTCTCTCTCCTACCTCTCTCTCTCCCCTTTCTCTCTCTCCTACCTCTCTCTTCTCTCTCTCTCCTATCTCCCCTGTCTCTCCTACCTCTCTCTCTCCTCTCTCTCTTCTCTCTCTCATACCTCTCTCTCTCTCTCACCTCTCTCTCTCCCCTCTCTCTCTCTCCTACCTCTCTCTCTCTCTCTCTCCCCTCTCTCTCTCTCCCCTCTCTCTCTCACCTCTCTCTCTCTCACCTCTCTCTCCTACCTCTCTCCCTCTCTCTCTCTCCCACCTCTCTCTCTCCCCTTTCTCTCTCTCCTACCTCTCTCTTCTCTCTCTCTCCTATCTCTTCTCTCTCTCTCCTATCTCTCCTCTCTCTCCTACCTCTCTCTCTCCTCTCTCTCTCCTCTCTCTCTCCTCTCTCTCTCCTCTCTCTCCTACCTCTCAAATTCAAATTCAAGCTGCTTTATTGGCATGAAAAACATTGTGTCAATATTGCCAAAGCAACAATGTATACAATATACATTGTAACAAAATTATAAATGATAGCAAATAATAATATAAAATGGTAGTAAATAATAATACAAAAATAATAACAATAAAATGGTAACAGTCTACAGTAAACATTAATAATTATAGTAATAACGATAATAGTAATAATAAGTAAGTTACTGTTTACTATGCAGATGTTATTATTCAGTGTCCCTCAGGCTATGGCAGGAAAATACATATTTGGCTGCAAGAGGAGCCATTGCTCCTTCGCCCATGAGTATTCTTAGTTTTTCCTCTGGGTTCAATTTGTAAAAATGTGGAATATATGTAGTCATTTCTGTGAATGATGAATCTCTTTGTGAGGAATATTTATCACAGTAAAGGAGAAAGTGCATCTCTGTCTCTACCTCCCCTGTCATGCAGTGACCACATACACGCTCCTCTTTGGGTAGCCATGTCTTTTTATGTCTGCCGGTTTCTATTGCCAATCGGTGGTCACTCAGCCTGTACTTGGTAAGGATCTGTCTCTGCTTCGTATCTCTGACAGAGTAGAGATAATCAGCCAATTCATATTCTCTGTTTAGGGTCAGTCCTACCTCTCTCTCTCTCTCCTACCTCTCTCTCTCTCCTACCTCTCTCTCTCTCCTACCTGTCTCTCTCTCTCTCCTACCTCTCTCTCTCTCCTCTCTCTCTTCTCTCTCTCCTACCTCTCTCTCTCTCTCCTACCTCTCTCTCTCTCCTACCCCTCTCTCTCTCTCCTACCCCCCTCTCTCTCTCCTACCTCTCTCTCTCTCTCCTACCTCTCTCTCTCTCTCTCTCTCCTACCTCTCTCTCTCTCACCTCTCTCTCTCTCCTACCTCTCTCTCTCTCCTACCTCTCTCTCTCTCCTACCTCTCTCTCTCCTCTTTCTCCTCTCTCTCTCCTACCTCTCTCTCTCCTACCTCTCTCCTACCTCTCTCTCCTACCTCTCCTACCTCTCTCTCCTCTCTCTCTCTTCTCTCTCTCCTACCTCTCTCTCTTCTCTCTCCTCTCTCTCCTACCTCTCTCTCCTAGCACTCTCTCTCCTACCTCTCTCTCCTACCTCTCTCTCTCCTCTCTCTCTTCTCTCTCTCTCTCCTACCTCTCCCTCCCTCTCCTACCTCTCTCTCTCTCCTACCTCTCCCTCCCCCTCTCTCTCCTACCTCTCCCTCTCTCTCTCCTACCTCTCTCTCCTACCTCTCCCTCTCTCTCTCTCCTACCTCTCATACCTCTCTCTCTCTCTCTCTCTCTCCTACCTCTCTCTCTCCCCTCTCTCTCTCTCCTACCTCTCTCTCTCCTCTCTCTCTCTCTCCTACCTCTCTCTCCCCTCTCTCTCTCCTACCTCTCTCTCTCCTACCTCTCTCTCTCCTCTCTCTGTCTCTCCTACCTCTCTCTTCTCTCTCTCCTACCTCTCTCTCCTCTCTCTCCTACCTCTCTCTCTCTCTCTCTCCTCTCTCTCCTACCTCTCTCTCCTACCTCTCTCTCTCCTCTCTCTCTCTTCTTTCTCTCCCCTCTCTCTCTCTCCTACCTCTCCCTCTCCCCTCTCTCTCTCCTACCTCTCTCCCCTCTCTCTCTCTCCTACCTCTCTCTCCTCTCTCTCCTACCTCTCTCTCCTCTCTCTCCTACCTCTCTCTCCTCTCTCTCCTCTCTCTCTCTCCTACCTCTCTCTCTCCCCTACCTCTCTCTCTCCTCTCTCTGTCTCTCCTACCTCTCTCTTCTCTCTCTCCTCTCTCTCTCTCCTCTCTCTCCTACCTCTCTCTCTCTCTCTCCTACCTCTCTCTCTCTCCTACCTCTCTCTATCCTACCTCTCTCTCTCTCTCCCCTCTCTCTCTCCCCTCTCTCTCTCCCCTCTCTCTCTCCCCTCTCTCTCTCCCCTCTCTCTCCCCTTTCTATCTCCTACCTCTCTCTCTCCCCTCTCTCTCCTACCTCTCTCCCCTACCTCTCTCTCTCTTCTCTCTCTCTCCTCTCTCTCTATCCTACCTCTCTCTTCTCTCTCTCTCTTCTCTCTCCTCTCTCTCTATCCTTCTTCTCTCTCCTCTCTCTCTATCCTACCTCTCTCTCCTACCTCTCTCTCTCTCTTACCTCTCTCTCTCTCCTACCTCTCTCTCTCTCTCCCCTCTCTCTCTCCTACCTCTCTCTCTCCTTCCCCTCTCTCTCTCCTACCTCTCTCTCTCCCCTCTCTCTCTCTCCCCTCTCTCTCTCCCCTCTCTCTCTCCTACCTCTCTCTCTCCTACCTCTCTCTCTCCTACCTCTCTCTCTCCTACCTCTCTCTCTCCTACCTCTCTCAAATTCAAATTCAAATTCAAGCTGCTTTATTGGCATGAAAAACATTGTGTCAATATTGCCAAAGCAACAATGTATACAATATACATTGTAACAAAATTGTAAATGATAGCAAATAATAATATAAAATGGTAGTAAATAATAATACAAAAATAAATACAATAAAATGGTAACAGTCTACAGTAAACATTAATAATTATAGTAATAACAATAATAGTAATAATAAGTAAGTTACTGTTTACTATGCAGATGTTATTATTCAGTGTCCCTCAGGCTATGGCAGGAAAATACATATTTGGCTGCAAGAGGAGCCATTGCTCCTTCGCCCATGAGTATTCTTAGTTTTTCCTCTGGGTTCTATTTGTAAAAATGTGGAATATATGTAGTCATTTCTGTGAATAATGAATCTCTTTGTGAGGAATATTTATCACAGTAAAGGAGAAAGTGCATCTCTGTCTCTACCTCCCCTGTCATGCAGTGACCACATACACGCTCCTCTTTGGGTAGCCATGTCTTTTTATGTCTGCCGGTTTCTATTGCCAATCGGTGGTCACTCAGCCTGTACTTGGTAAGGATCTGTCTCTGCTTCGTATCTCTGACAGAGTAGAGATAATCAGCCAATTCATATTCTCTGTTTAGGGTCAGATAGCAATTTAGTCGGCTTTGGGATTTTGTTTCGTTTTTCCAGTATTGTAAGTATGATTCCTTTGATTGGTTCATGATTTTGTTTATTGGAATTCTTTCTTTTGAAGCAGTGCTGGTGTCAGCTTGATTGGTGAGGTCCAACACCAGCTGACTGAGAGGGCTCGTTTCTGGGCTCAGCTCTTGGGCTTGAAGTGCTTTAAATTGCAGACTCGAATTTGGACTTGAATTTAGATGTAGCCAAAATTTTAATGATCTTTTCTGTATTTTCATTATTACTGGAAAACGGCCCAATTCTGCCCTACATGCATTAGTTGGTGTATTTCTCTGGACTTGTAGAATTTTCCGACAGAATTCTGCATGTAGGGTTTCAATTGGATGTTTGTCCCACATTTTAAAATCCAGTTTATTGAGTGGCCCCCAAACCTCACTTCCATAAAGTGCTATTGGTAGGATTACACTGTCAAATATTTTAGTCCAAATTCTAATTGGGATGTTGATTTTGAATAATTTCATTTTTATTGCATACATTGCTCTGCGGGCTTTTTCTTTGAGTGCATTCACTGCCATATTAAAGTTTCCCGATGCAGATATGGTCAGACCAAGGTAGGTGTAATTTTTTGTGTGTTCAATTAAGGTGTTGTTCAGGGTGAATTTACATTTTTGTTTCTGACATCTGTTTTTTTTTTGGAAAATCATGATTTTAGTTTTTTGGAAATTTACTGCCAGGGCCCAATTATGGCAATATTGCTCCAGAATATTAATGTTTTGTTGAAGACCTTCTTTGGTTGGTGATAGAAGTACCAAGTCATCAGCATATAGCAGGTATTTCACCTCTGTGTCAAATAGTGTGAGTCCTGGGGCTGGAGATTGGTCCAACATGTCTGCTAATTCATTGATATAAATGTTGAAAAGATTTGGACTCAAATTGCAGCCTTGTCTCACACCTCGACATTGTGAAAAAAATTCTGTTCTTTGGTTTTTGATTTTTATTGCACACTTATTTTCTGTGTACATACATTTTATTAAGTCATACACCTTACCACCAAGCCCACTTTGTAGAATTTTGTAGAATAGCCCTTCGTGCCAAATCGAATCAAATGCTTTTTTAAAGTCAATAAAGCAAGCAAAGATTTTGCCCTCTTTTTTTTGGTGGACGTGTTTATTAATTAGTGTGTGTAAGGTGTATATATGGTCAGTAGTGCGATGGTTAGGGAGAAAGCCAATTTGACATTTACTTATTACATTTTTTTCTTGAAGAAAGGTTTGAATTCTTGAATTCAAAATGCTACAGAAAATCTTTCCCAAGTTACTGTTGACGCAAATTCCCCTGTAATTATTGGGGTCTGATTTGTCTCCACTTTTGTGGATAGGGGAGATGAGCCCCTGGTTCCAGACATCAGGGAAGCAGCCAGAAGTTAAAACCATGTTGAACAA